>NC_136068.1:1469835724-1471240033 GCF_964261635.1 Lissotriton helveticus | reverse complement strand
TATTAAAAAATCAAAATTATAATTAAAAACACACATTATTTCCCCTTAAAAATATAAATATAAATTTACATCAAAATACATATAAATTTAAAAAATAAATTAAAAAATAATATATTAAATTTAATTTTTTGTACAAACCTATTTAAACACACTATCAAATATTAACCCATATAAACAATAACAAAACAATATTTTATTTGAAATTTACAAACCTCAATTTTAATGCCCTAAATTAATAATAGATTATTAAATACAATAATATTTTTTATTAAAAAAACCTAAAGCAAAAACAATTAACTCAACATAACAAACCTATATATTTAAGTTAAATTAGCAATTTAAAATTTAAATTCACATTACAAAATAGTTTTTAACATATTTAAATATACATTTTAATAAAACTCACCCCCTAAACACCTGTTAAACCAACATCTCAATCAAAATTAATTTTTATAATTAATACATTTAAATCTTTAATTTTCTATTTCTAAATTAATTTTAAAATAATTAAATATACATTTTTTAAACACTCCCCACCCTATTCCCCTATAAACCCAACATCCCACTCCTAAAATTCTCTAAAGAATTCGAAATTTCAAATTTAATATTCCTATTTCAAATTAAAATTTTAAATTAAAATGTTTAAAACACTCTCCACCCTAATCCCCTATAAACCCAACATCCCACTCCTAAAATTCTGGTGGGTCACTGAACCTAATTTATTTACTATTCCAACTCCAATCTACATTTAATTGGGGTAGGTGCTGGACACTTGACCTAATTAATTTACTATTCCAACTCCAATCTACATTTAATTGGGGTAGGTGCTGGACACTGAACCTAATTAATTTAATATTCCAACTCCAATCTACATTAAGGTGTCGATTCCGATCCGGTAAAATCCCCGTCCGTACGATTCGTATCCGGAGCCGTTTCCGTACGACTCGTACGGACGCCGTACGACCGGACGATTCCGATCCCGATCGTCCGACCCGGTCGCGATTCGTACGGTACACGTCGATTCGTACGGAAAAGCGCACGATCACCTACACACCGTACGGCGCGTACCCCCCATGATCGCAGGGGTACGCGCCGTACCCCTGCGATCATGCGGGGTACGTGCCGTACACCCAGCGTACATGGGGTACGTGCCGTACACCCACCGTACATGGGGTACGGCACGCACCCCCCATGATCGCAGGGGTACGCGGCGTACCCCTGCGATCATGCGGGGTACGTGCCGTACCCGGGGGGGGCGTTCCTTACCTGTTTCGGCGCGAACTCTGCGTTTACGACTGTTTTCGGCTCCCGTAGGAAAAGGGCCGTACGGTGCGTACCCGACACGAATCGTACTTGCTGGATCGTAAAAACCAGCCGCGAACAGTAGTGATGTCGTGTACAGCGGGTTCCGAGTGAGACTCGTACGGAGATTTGAGTCGTACGGAGTCCTGTACGACTCGTACGGAGTTCGCTCCTGGTACGGATCGTACTTCATCGTACGTACGGGACGTTTACGGGTACGATTCGTACGGGGAAAAACGCTCCGTACGACGATTCGGAGCGCATTTTACCGGATCGGAATCGACCCCTAAATTGGGGTAGGTGCTGGACACTGGACTTAATTAATTTACCATTCCCACTCCAATCTACATTCAATTGGGGTAGGAGCTGGACACTTGACCTAATTAATTTACTATTCCAACTCCAATCTACATTTAATTGGGGTAGGTGTTGGACACTAAACCTAATTAATTTACCATTCCAACTCCAATCACATTAAATTGGGGTAGGTGCTGGACACTTGACCTAATTAATTTACTATTCCCACTCCAATCTACATTTAATTGGGGTAGGTGCTGGACTCAGAACCTCTTTAGTTTACTATTCCAACTCCAATCTACATTTAATTGGGGTAGGTGCTGGACACTTGACCTAATTAATTTACTATTCCCACTCCAATCTACATTTAATTGGGGTAGGTGCTGGACTCAGAACCTCTTTAGTTTACTATTCCAACTCCAATCTACATTTAATTGGGGTAGGTGCTGGACACTGAACCTAATTAATTTACTATTCCAACTCCAATTCACATTAAATTGGGGTAGGTGCTGGACACTGAACCTAATTAATTTACTATTCCAACTCCAATCTACATTTAATTGGGGTAGGTGCTGGACACTTGACCTACCTAAGTTACTATTCCAACTCCAATCTAAATTTAATTGGGGTAGGTGCTGGACACTGAACCTAATTAATATACTATTCCAACTTCAATCTACATTTAATTGGGGGTAGGTGCTGGACTCAGAACCTAATTATTTTACTATTCCCACTCCACTCTACATTTAATTGGGTTAGGTGCTGGACACTGAAACTAATTCAATTACTATTCCCACTCCAATCTACATTTAATTGGGGTAGGTGCTGGACACTGAAACTAATTAATTAACTATTCCCACTCCAATCTACATTAATGTGGGGTAGGTGCTGGACACTGGAACTAATTAATATAATATTCGTAATCCAATATACATAAAGTTAAAATTAATGCAGGGTACTAAACATAAATTATTAACAAATCAAAATCATAATTAAAAACAAACAATATTTCCCCTTAAAAATATCAATATAAATTTACATCAAAATACATATAAATTTAAAAAATACATTAATAAAAGTAATATATTAAATTTAATTTTTTGTACAAACCTATTTAAACATACTATGAAATATTAACCCATAAAAACAATAACAAAACAAAATTTGATTTCAAATTTACAAAGTTCAATTTTAATGCCCTAAATTATTAATAAATTATTAAATACAATAATATTTTTTATTAAAAAAACTAAAGCTAAAAAAATTAACTCAACATAACAAACCTATATATTTAAGTTAAATTAGCAATTTAAAATTTAAATTCACGTTACAAAATAGTTTTTAACATATTTAAATATACATTTTAATAAAACTCACCCCTAAACACCTGTTAAACCAACATCTCAATCAAAATGTATTTTTATAATTAATACATTTAAATCTTTAATTTCCTATTTCTAAATTAATTTTAAAATAATTAAATATACATTTTTTAAACACTCCCCACCCTATTACCCTATAAACCCAACATCACACTCCTAAAATTCTCAAAAAATTCGAAATTTCAAATTTAATATTCCTATTTCAAATAAAAAAATTTTATTAAAAATTTTAAAACACTCTCCACCCTAATCACCTATAAACCCAACATCCCACTCCTAAAATTCTCTAAAAAAATCGAAATCCAAAATTTACATTTCCTATTTCAAATAAAAATTTTAAATTAAAAATGTTAAAACACTCCCCACCCTAATCCCCTATAAACCCAACATCCCACTCCTAAAATTCTGGTGGGTCACTGAACCTAATTAATTTACTATTCCAACTCCAATCTACATTTAATTGGGGTAGGTGCTGGACACTTGACCTAATTAATTTACTATTCCAACTCCAATCTACATTTAATTGGGGTAGGTGCTGGACACTGAACCTAATTAATTTAATATTCCAACTCCAATCTACATTAAATTGGGGTAGGTGTTGGACACTGGACTTAATTACTTTACCATTCCCACTCCAATCTACATTTAATTGGGGTAGGTGCTGGACACTTGACCTAATTAATTTACTATTCCAACTCCAATCTACATTTAATTGGGGTAGGTGTTGGACACTAAACCTAATTAATTTACTATTCCAACTCCAATCTACATTAAATTGGGGTAGGTGCTGGACACTTGACCTAATTAATTTACTATTCTCACTCCAACCTACATTTAATTGGGGTAGGTGCTGGACTCAGAACCTCTTTAGTTTACTATTCCAACTCCAATCTACATTTAATTGGGGTAGGTGCTGGGCACTGAACCTAATTAATTTACTATTCCAACTCCAATTCACATTAAATTGGGGTAGGTGCTGGACACTGAACCTAATTAATTTACTATTCCAACTCCAATCTACATTTAATTGGGGTAGGTGCTGGACACTTGACCTACTTAATTTACTATTATAACTCCAATCTAAATTTAATTGGGGTAGGTGCTGGACACTGAAACTAATTAATATACTATTCCAACTCCAATCTACATTAAATTGGGGTAGGTGCTGGACACTGGACCTAATTAATTTACTATTCCAACTCCAATCTACATTTAATTGGGGTAGGTGCTGGACACTTGACCTAATTAATTTACTATTCCAACTCCAATCTACATTTAATTGGGGTAGGTGCTGGACACTGAACCTAATTAATTTAATATTCCAACTCCAATCTACATTAAATTGGGGTAGGTGTTGGACACTGGACTTAATTACTTTACCATTCCCACTCCAATCTACATTTAATTGGGGTAGGTGCTGGACACTTGACCTAATTAATTTACTATTCCAACTCCAATCTACATTTAATTGGGGTAGGTGTTGGACACTAAACCTAATTAATTTACTATTCCAACTCCAATCTACATTAAATTGGGGTAGGTGCTGGACACTTGACCTAATTAATTTACTATTCTCACTCCAACCTACATTTAATTGGGGTAGGTGCTGGACTCAGAACCTCTTTAGTTTACTATTCCAACTCCAATCTACATTTAATTGGGGTAGGTGCTGGGCACTGAACCTAATTAATTTACTATTCCAACTCCAATTCACATTAAATTGGGGTAGGTGCTGGACACTGAACCTAATTAATTTACTATTCCAACTCCAATCTACATTTAATTGGGGTAGGTGCTGGACACTTGACCTACTTAATTTACTATTCTAACTCCAATCTAAATTTAATTGGGGTAGGTGCTGGACACTGAAACTAATTAATATACTATTCCAACTCCAATCTACATTAAATTGGGGTAGGTGCTGGACACTGGACCTAATTAATTTACTATTCTCACTCCAATCTACATGTAATTGGGGTAAGTGCTGGACACTTCACCTAATCAATTTACTATTCCCACTCCATTCTACATTTAATTGGGGTAGGTGCTAGACTCAGAACCTAATTAATGTACTATTCCCACTCCACTCTACATTTAATTGGGTTAGGTGCTGGACACTGAAACTAATTTATTTACTATTCCTACTCCAATCTACATTTAATTGGGGTAGGTGCTGGACACTGAAACTAATTAACTAACTATTCCCACTCCAATCTACATTAATGTGGGGTAGGTGCTGGACACTGGACCTAATTAATATAATATTCCTAATCCAATATACATAAAGTTAAAATTAATGCAGGGTACTAAACATAAATTATTAACAAATCAAAATCATAATTAAAAACAAACGATATTTCCCCTTGAAAATATAAATATAAATTTACATCAAAATACATATAAATTTAAAAAATAAATTAAAAAAATAATATATTAAAATTAATTTTTTGTACAAACCTATTTAAACACACTATCAAATATTAACCCATATAAACAATAACAAAACAATATTTTATTTTAAATTTACAAAGCTCAATTTTAATACCCTAAATTATTAATAGATTATTAAATACAATAATATTTTTTATTAAAAAAACCTAAAGCTAAAAAAATTAACTCAACATAACAAACCTATATATTTAAGTTAAATTAGCAATTTAAAATTTAAATTCACATTACAAAATAGTTTTTGACATATTTAAATATACATTTTAATAAAACTCACCCCCTAAACACCTGTTAAACCAACATCTCAATCAAAATTTATTTTTATAATTAATACATTTAAATCTTTAATTTCCTATTTCTAAATTAATTTTAAAATATTTAAATATACATTTTTTAAACACTGCCCACCCTATTCCCCTATAAACCCAGCATCCCACTCCTAAAGTTCTCAAAACAATTTGAAATTTCAAATTTAATATTCCTATTTCAAATAAAAATTTTAAATACATTTTTTTAAAACACTCCCCACCCTAATCTCCTATAAACCCAACATCCCACTCCTAAAATTCTCCCCAAAAAATCGAAATTCAAAATTTAAATTTCCTATTTCAAATTAAATTTTGAAATAAAAAATGTTAAAACACTCCCCACCCTAATCCCCTATAAACCCAACATCCCGCACCTAAAATTCACTAACAAATTCGAAATTTCACATCTAAAATTCCTATTTCAAATTAAATTGTTTAGATAATTAAATATACATTTTTAAAACACTCCCCACCCTAATCCCCTATTAACCCAACAACCCGCTCCTAAAACAATTACAAATTTCAAACTGAATTAAATTACTCTAAAAAAAATAGCATAAATAACAATTACAAAAAATAACATATAACAAACTACAACGATATTTTTATATTTCGATATTTTTAACATCGACATAACTTACATCGATATTTTAAACACTAAACAAAAACGATATTTTTAACATCGATATAAAAAACTTCGATATTTCTTACCTGCGATATTTAGGAGTCGATATTACTGTATATCGACATTCTTAACTCGATATTTTGACTGTGCACCGTATTTCTTGTCTAATAATGTGTACTTGTGTATCTATATATTTCCTACTTTACTCCTACTGTATAAAAAAACATTGTCTCTCCAATGCGCTACCCTATATTTCACCCTATACCTCCCTCAATATATCCTCTATCTCTACTCTCTGACTCATCCAAACCTCATTTTACTACTGTGATCTCCAAAATCACCCTTTCTTCCTCTATCCTTCCATGGATCACCCCGAACCTCATGTTAATACTATGATCTCCCAAACAACTCTTCTAAATTCCTCCCTCACCTTTCCCTCCTTTGACTCATCCAAAATTAATTTTACTACTATGATCTCCCTAATCAATTTCTAGAGATTCTTCGCTTCTCCATCTCTCCTTATACTCATTCCAAATCTCATCTTACTACTATGATCTCCCAATAAATACTTTCTAGACTCTTCAGCCTTCTATTCCCCTATTATCCTTTTCAATCCAATTACCAGACTCACATGTTTACCACTCAAAATAACTCAAATTTAACCACTAATCCTTTTGGGGTTCCGGAGTAGCGTGCTACTCACCGCAAAACACTTTCACACTTGGTCAGGGGTAGTAAGCGCTATATAAATGCAATTACAATTAAACAATTACAATTTTCCTTCCAGCTGGTACTAATATAAAAGCATTTTGTAAAAAACAGTAAGGGGCCGATTCCGATCCGGTAAAAAGCGCTCCGAAATGCCGTTCGGAGCGTTTTTCCCCGTACGAATCGTACCTGTAAGCATCCCCGTACGAATCAGCAAGTACGATCCCAACCTAAAGCGTCACTCCGTATGCCTCGTAAACAACGCTGTACAAATCAAAAGTCCATACGAATTGCTGTCGGCTGGCGCTCCACGCTACGTCCGAACGTAAATAGACCGCGTCTTCCGAACCAGGAAGTACGATCCGTGTTGAACACACTCCGTACGGCTGTTTTTCTACGAGAGCTCAAAACTACCGTAAAACCACACTCCGGCACGAACCGCACCCCGGTACGCGACAATCAGGACATGAACGCCATCGTCCGTCTCATCCCAATCCTGTATGGCCACCACCTCGTACTTAGAAACCGACGACGCGCAGAAGGTGAGTACAACGAAATCCAACATACCTGTACGTGTTGCCACACGCGCACATCTCCATTGCACAACTGTAATGTCTGGGTACGTTGCGCCACACACTCCCGCACAACACCAGTGTAATACGGAGACGTGCCACACCTACGTCATTGACCTCGGGGTACGCTACGTCACCGCACAACACCAGTGTAATACGGAGACGTGCCGCACCTACGTCATCGACCTCGGGGTATGCTGCGTCACCGCACAACACCAGTGTAATACTGAGACGTGCCGCACCTACGTCATCGACCGCAGGGTACGCTACGTCACCGCACAACACCAGTGTAATACGGAGACGTGCCGCACCTACATCATCGACCTCGGGGGACGCTACGTCACCGCACAACACCAGTGTAATAGACGTGTGGGACATACGTCTGCTATGTCAGTCTAAGTGTAAGAGGTGTGTAGAAAACACACCCAGCAGTGCCCAGCATTAATGTGTGTGTGTGTGGCTAAGACCCCCACCACTGCCCACCTGTGCCCAGCATTAGAGTGTGTGTGTGGCTAAGACCCCCACCACTGCCCACCACTGCCCAGCAGTGCCCAGCATTAGAGTGTGTGTGTGGCTAAGACCCCCACCACTGCCCACCACTGCCCAGCAGTGCCCAGCATCAGAGTGTGTGTGTGGCTAAGACCCCCACCACTGCCCAGCAGTGCCCAGCAATGCCCAGCATCAGAGTGTGTGTGTGGCTAAGACCCCCACCACTGCCCACCACTGCCCAGCAGTGCCCAGCATTAGAGTGTGTGTGTGGCTAAGACCCCCACCACTGCCCACCACTGCCCAGCAGTGCCCAGCATCAGAGTGTGTGTGTGGCTAAGACCCCCACCACTGCCCACCCCTGCCCAGCAGTGCCCAGCAATGCCCAGCATCAGAGTGTGTGTGTGGCTAAGACCCCCACCACTGCCCACCACTGCCCAGCATTATAGTGTGTGTGGCTAAGACTCCCACCACTGCCCACCAGTGCCCAGCAGTGCCCAGCATCAGAGTGTGTGTGTGGCTAAGACCCCACCACTGTTCACCACTGCCCAGCAGTGCCCAGCATTAGAGTGTGTGTGTGGCTAAGACCCCAACCACTGCCCACCACTGCCCAGCATCAGAGTGTGTGTGTGGCTAAGACCCCCACCACTGCCCACCAGTGCCCAGCATTAGAGTGTGGCTAAGACCCCCACCACTGCCCACCAGTGCCCAGCAGTGCCCAGCATCAGAGTGTGTGTGTGGCTAAGACCCCCACCACTGCCCACCACTGCCTGCAGTGTCCAGCATTAGAGTGTGTGTGTGGCTAATACCCCCACCACTGCCCAGCATCAGAGTGTGTGTGTGGCTAAGACCCCCACCACTGCCCACCAGTGCCCAGCATTAGAGTGTGTGTGTGGCTAAGACCCCCACCACTGCCCACCACTGCCCACCACTGCCCACCAGTGCCCAGCCGTTAAATCAAAAACATACCATTGTTAACCTCATTACCATCAGGAGATAGACACATGTTAACATACCCAAATTTGAACATCACACCAGCTCCCAGGCACACAGCAGTCACAGACATTATCACACAAACTAAAGTTCAGAAAATGAAATAAATAGCTTTATTCAGCTGGTTCAAAATTGAAAACGCAAATAAGAGTCCTTGCTCATAAAAGGCCAATGGCCAGTCCAAAAAAGTCTGATCAACAGTTTCTGCCTCCATGGGTGTGCTCACACCCAAACTTGCCTGCACATGGAGTTTAATCCGCAGTGGAAACTACGGGGGCACCATCTGTGGAATCCTCCGGCAACGCATGGACAGGAGAGGGAATGACAGGTGGAGTGGGTGCAGGTGTAGTGGATTCATCCACACTGGTTGGTGCATCGCCGAAAGTAGCTTCAAAAACCTGGCTGCACACCTCAGCCAGTGCGGAAAACTACCACCTGAACCCGGGTACACATTGGGGGTGGAGGTAGAGGGCTGTGAGTCTGTTCTCCTGGGTGTGTGGATGCATGTGTGAGGTGTGTCCCCTCTCCCTGTGGGTGTGCCTAAATCCCCTTGAGATTATGTGCGTGGAGCTTTGAGCTTTTTCTGACGTGTGGGTGTGCAGGGTGTGTCTGACCTGTGGCGTCTGCGTGTATGTTGGGTAAGTATGGGAGAGGCAGAGGTGGATGGGTCTGAAGGATGGGGGGGACACAGATGCTGCTGGGTGTACATAGCTGCCGTCAGTGTTGACTCTATGGCAGCCACACTCCGACGTAGATCAGACATGGCCGATGACATGCCCTCCATGAACGACACCAACTGTGTAATGAGTCGTGTATGTCCAAGGAGGACAGTCAACATGGATGTCTGACCTACTGCAATCTGCCGGAGTAGGTCCACAGACTCAGCACTGAGGGCAGCAGGGGACACAGGGGCAGGAGCTGCGGTGCCGGCAACAAAGGAGACACGGGGGCTAGCACGGACCCTAGGGACACTAGCAACTGGGAGGGTGGAGATGGTACTGGAGGAGGGGAGGCCAGCCAAAGATGAAGAAGTGACCATTGCTGCATATTCCCCCTCCTCCTAAGAGTCTGACTCGGAGCTGTCTGCATGGTAGGATGTGTCAGTCACATATCGTCCGGCCTGCAGACTCTCCTCACCCTCCGTGCCACTGCCTCCCTCTGACTCCTCAAAGCAGGTGGCACTGTCGCTGGGTCCCTCTGCCTGGTCCGCGCCTGTGTCTCCTCCAGATTCTGATGATGATGCTGTTGGGAAGGAGAAGAAGAAAAACATATCAGTCACCTGTACACATCAGACATATCAGCTACAAATCATTTGGGCACATTTCTAAACATGGCATGCATCATGAGTAACATGACACTGAACTCTGCACAATGTTAAGTCTAGTCTTGGCCAATTGTGAGAGACACAACGCTCAATGTATAGTAGGATACAAGCAACAGGCAAGGCAAAAACTTGTATGAGAGACACAATGATGATCCACTGCCTGACAACAGGATAGCTGATGATGCATCACAGTTCATTTTCCCACCCTGCCACCCAATCCCAGACCTGGTCATGTTTGATTTGCTTTGACCTTGTGCCACATGGGAAAAGTCCTGCCTGAACTGCCATGTGATGCCATCCTGGGACCTAAACCAAGTGTACCATCACCTCACACTGGCATCACAGCTGTCTATACCCAAAGCCACATTGTGTGGCTGACCATCAATATTATTTACAAACAACATGCAACATATTTGGAGAATATGCACAAACGCACTGACCAGTGTGAGTATGCATAAGCCCAAAATATTGCACATGTACATTGTGCACCTGTAGCTAACACATGACAATTAGAAAGTGTACCATGGACAAAGGCCACTGAGGCTGACTCGTGCAGAAAACACATGTTGAGACTCAAGATCAGTGCCAAAATATGAAGAAGGGCAGACACAGTGCACATGTGGTGCTACATGTAAGGTACCAACAGGTGTCACAGACCCCCCTCCAACATGATGATGTGCAAAGGAAGATGCATACTGAAACATTGCGCCATAGGAGTACATGTAAAAAACAATCATTAGCCAAAGCTCAGGGGAGTAGGGCCAGCCATGTAAAGAAGCAGCTGCTGAAACTGGGCCATTCTAATGCCAATGCATAAAGTGCCTGTCTGACCACACCACTCAAAGTATGGGAGTGTTACCATGCCTTGCAGCACTGCAGGTAGCATGTGACACACATGACAACAAACAGACATGTACCTACCCCCTACTTGCTGCTGTCACTCCTGCAACTGCCTATGGAGGTCTGGGAACACCACTTCCAGGACCCGGAGCATGTGGGGGGTGAGGTGGCGGGTGCCGCCATGCCGGCGTGGAGCTTCCAGCTTCAGCTGTACTCTGGCGATGCGGCGGGTCCAGCACCGGATGTCCTGCCACCTCTTCTTGATGTTTCTGAGCCTCCTGCGAGGCCCCCCCTCACTCCTGACAGCCCTGGCGATGTCCACCCAGATTTCACCCTTCTCATAGGCAGATACCTGTCACAAATGTAAAGTAAAAGACCATCAGTACACATGGTCCATGTTCCAAAGACACACATATGTGCACAAAATACTTGATGACAACAGGGCATTGTATGCTCCACACATTTGCATCATTGTCCAGGAGTATGTGTCCTGTGAGCAAACACAACTGCATTACATGCCATTGAAAGGCTACAGATGACATGAGGGGTGCAAAACACTCTTTGAGCATGGCACTCACAGAGCAATATATGCTACATCTGGGTGCACTGCAGCACGTGACATGCTGTCACACACCCCACTACAATAAAGAACTCTCTTGAAACAACACTGTACACCCTGGCACTCACTCCCAACAACATAGCATCTATCCACTAAACATACACAGTGGCTATAATGTCACACACACAACAGTTGCACACTCCAAGGTATTGCACACATCACTCACCTGATCCTCTGGTCTCCCATACAGCTTGCTGTAGTTAGGCAGGAGGGCATCCAGCAGGGCCTTGTTCTCACCATCAGTGAATGCAGGTGCCCTCTCCATGCTCAGCTAATCAGGGTCCAGAGGATACAGAGACAGCAGCTGTGGTTACCACTCCAAAGTTGTGCAGGCAAGTGCCCTCCCACAGCCACATGCTGCCTTATATCTGTGCTGCAGAGGGTCTGTGAGTCCAAGGAGTAGTGTGTGATAGGCCACCATAGTTAGCATCCTATGTTCCATCCAATCACATCACACATAAGGCCATGACACACATATGCATGGTTTGAAAACTGAGCCAGAGCTGAACAACAACTTTTGCAACATTGTATACTTTTGCCCAACTGAATTTTCAAGAACACCTGTAGGAGGCTCAAAACTCTCTGTATCCATGACAACCTGGTTGCATTTTGATCATTCCACTGTTCCCCTAGATGTTCCCTATGTATTTATTTGAACACCCACACAAGTACGGTGCCATTGCCGTTGCCAATGCAACCCATTCAATTGTGCAACGAGGCGTACACACGCACGTACCATTGGGGTACGCTGTGCTCGCGTATGTCTAAAATGCTATAGGGAAACGAGGCGTACACACGCACGTACCATTAGGGTACGCTGTGCTCACGTATGGCTAACATGCTATAGGGAAACGAGGCGTACACACGCACGTACCATTGGGGTACGCTCTGCTCACGTATGGCTAACATGCAATAGGGAAACGAGGTGTACACACACACGTACCATTGGGGTATGCTGTGCTCGCGTATGTCTAAAATGCTATAGGGAAACGAGGCGTACACACGCATGTACCATTGGGGTACAGTGCATCAAACATGCTCAAATGAATGATTGTGTAGGCTGCGTTCCTGACCTCCTTCACGTCACCATTGGGAGAGTGACTCCAGGAAATCACATTGCAGGGATGTAGTCTACACTCATGTTGACGATGTGGATGCATACATCAGCATGGCATCCTTATATCAGCATGCCCCAGGTGTGGCAGACATTGAAGAAGCACAGGGACTGTGACCTTGTGGCGCAGTTGATGTGTGAAGAGCTGTTGAGACATGTCATTAATCATTTTGCACATGTGTATCACATACATTCTACACTTCGCACCTGCAACATATTGTGATGCACATCAACACTGGAATGGCACACCATTCAGTACAGGGAACTGTCACATGATGACAGCAACATGCCCACTGTCACAGAGGTCGAATTGACGCACAGCATGACCCTGTGTGACCACGTCATGTGTGTGCCATGTGAGACATTGTGCATGCTGTTTGTATATGAAATGAACAGGTCAGTATTATATTCCTCACCTTAGAATATCCCCAAGTGTCATCCTGGATATGGCAATTTCCGCTTAGCAGTACACTTTTGTGTCGGTAGGCATCTCCTGCGGCTCCGCGTGTGTCAATGGCGTTGTGTGCGCCGTGATGACGTTGTCTGAGTACTCATACGTCACCTCTGCGTGCTCACATCAGGTCCTCTTTTTTCACACCACCAGCGCTGTTCCCGTATAAGTGTAACCTTACTCAATTGTATTCCACTATCATAGTACGATCACTTCTGACCATTTCACTTGGATTGTCTGACTCAGGACGGTGCCAATAGGGATGTCCATTTTAAAGCCTGTGAGGATTGCGACCGACTCATGTCGGTGACTGACCCTCACCGTCGGTGTCTCCACTGTTTTGATGTCAAGCACGACAACAAGAGCTGCTCCGACTGCCAGGACCAGACATATGAAGCCAGGTGTGAGTGGTCCCACAAGCCGCTCAGACTCCAGCAGTTGGCCCTGCACCACAATAGCTCATGGTCTGGACGTAGGACGAGTGCCTGGGCGTGGGTGTTGAGACATCATAGCCCCGGGATTTGACATCAGTCCTCCAGGGCTAAGTCGTCAGGTAACCCCAAAAAGTCAAAGAGACGTCATCACACTTCAAAATCACCACAATGCACGTGCAATGCTGCATGGGATTTGTGTGACACCGCCCACGTGGCTCCGTCAGTTTTGCAGCCGTCGTAGCCTGCACCACGACCTCCGGTCCCTGCCCAGCATGCGACGCAGGAGGACTAAGTGCGCTTCCTCATGGCCATGATATCCCTCACTCCACCAACGGCCTATGCGGCGGCTTCTGGCCCAGTGTACCAGTCTGGGGCACTAGCGGGTCTGGTGCTTTGCCCCTGACGCCGTCACTCGCTTTGGCTCTGACGCAGGCGGCGCATTCGTCCCGGCCCCGCTGGGACAGACAGGATCTGATTGGTGATCCTGGTCCTCGCTGGTTCACCTCACAACCTCACCGGCAACAGTCCCCCAGGTGTCAGCCTTGGCGCTGTCCTCGGGTGGTGCTGTCCCCGATACCACACACTATACGGCTCCTGCGTGGGAACTGCGCGGCCGAACACCGCTTTTAATGCTGCATGGGGAGTTAAACTGCAACGAGCCGGGCACAGCTTATGACAACCCTGATTATCAGGGAATGGGTGATAAGGAGTATTGGGAGGGTTATGAAGACCCACTGACACGTGAGTGTCAGTCCCAAGACGACAGTACAGGTGGACTGGGGGATGCAAGTGGTCTGGACACCTTGCCAGACACTGGTGATGTCTCTACTCCAAACGTGTCTTTGGATGAGCGGGCAACGTACAGTGTTGTGTTTATGTGGGCGGCCAAAGCCTTGCCCCTTCATCTCCCCGTTGCGGCCGTGAGGACCAACCTCCTCACTGAGGTCCTTAAACTGCAGTCAAGCTCCGCTGAGCCTCTGCAGCCGTTTCATGAGGAATTTACTGAATCTATATTGGCCAGCATGTACAGGCATGATGCAGGTTTGGCTGTAGATAGGCACGTTGCCAGACGCCCACACCCCTCCCCGGACGAACCATGTTTCCTGTCCTCCCACCCCACCCCAGAGAGCATGGGCATCCAGGCCTCCAAATCACAGACCACATTCCTGTTTGCTCCGCTGGACAGGGTACCCAAGAGGTATGAGCAGTACGGAAAGATGTTATCATCCTCCCTGAGTCTGGGACTGAGGTCTTCCAACATCACATGCTTCTTTGTCCGCTACACACACTCTCTGTGGGACACAGTTGTGGAACTGCTGCCAGAATGTGAGTTATAGGTACAGGCAATACTTGGCCAAGCCCTTATAGAATGCCAATCAGCAACACGGTATTTAATCCGGTGTGGGCTGGATAGCACCGACTCACTGGGCAGATCGATGGCATCCACGGAGGCAATTTTGTCAAAAGCCTGGTATGTATTCAAAGTTAGGAATATGCTACTAACTACTGTTCCTTACCGATATTTCGTTAGAAAAGGTAAGTAACTAGTTCATACTGTTCAGTATATCTGCTGTAGGAGCATCTATGTTGGGTCCTTGCTGTGATGACAGGGTTTCTAATGTACGCACCCCATGCCACTTGTGCTAATGAACCGCTCATATGTGTGATGGCATCACAGACCATTTGTCACAAATCAAACATTTATGCTGTATGATGATGTCCATGTAATAGTTTTGGAAATTTCACACCGCAATAGGAATATGTCAGATCTGTGCAAATGATGGCACATGTGATGTGTGTGTGTGTATTGCTGTCAGCTGTCTGGATGTGCAGACAACCTCCTAATGCCATTCACATGACGTGTGTCACTGACATGATACATTGTCATGCTCACTCAGACGGTTCCATCAGATCATTTGTATGCATGTCATATCCATTCCACAGACCACAGGTCTTTTACTTTTCACGGAGGAGTGGCTGGCAGCTGGCACATGTTTCCTCAGTGTATATCCCACGTCACACTCAAAATTGTCTACATTTGTTGAAGCAGTGTTGCTTGTGCCATGTACATTGTTATTGTCTTAGTCAGACAGTTGAACATATTTTCTAATAAATTTGTTTTGCAGGGCACCCCCTCTGGAAAGGCCCTTGCCAGACTTGGAAGCCATGAGGGAACGTAATTGCATACGGCATTACCGCTTCACCAGACAGTTGATCAAGGACCTGACGGACAGGCTTGAAGATCACCTGCAACCACGACACAGGTATCCAACTGTGCTGACACCCAAGGTAAAGGTGATGGCAGCCCTACATTTCTTTGCCACAGGTACGTTCCAATTTACCATAGCTGATGTGGGAGGGATGTCTCAGACAATGTTAAGCCGTGTATTGACGGATGTATTGGCAGCTATGTTGCTCCACCTTGATGAATTCATTACATTCCCTACTCCAGAACAGTTGACAGATGTCAAGGGGAAATTCTCTGCCCTGGGACGCATGCCACATGTAATTGGTGGAATTGATGCTACACATGTTACTCTGGTGCCACCACAGGCTCAGGAGCAAGCGTATCGCAACAGGAAACACTACCACTTGATAAATGCCCTGGTGGTGTGTCTTGCCAACATGATTATGTCACATGTTTCTGCACGTTTTCCAGGATCGTGCCACAATGCTTTCATCATGAGGCGTAGCAGGGTACCACAGATGATGCTGCAGCTGCACAACCACCGGGCATGTCTTGTTGGTGAGTAAACTCTGTCAGCTATGTATGTCAGTATGTCACAACTTCATGAACTGCATCATATAACACACTCATGTCCATGATGTCAATTTGCAGGAGACGCAGGATATCCAAACATGGCGTGGCTAATGACTCCGCTACGCAACCCCAGGACAGCTGCAGACCAGCGGTACAACAATGCTCATGGGAAGTCCAGGCGGGTGATTGAGCGAACCTTTGGACTCCTGAAGAGCCGGTTCAGGTGCCTGGACAAGACAGGCGGAGCCCTCCAATACAGCCCACGCAAGGTGTGTGACATCTTCACCGTGTGCTGCATGCTACACAACATGGCAGTGGAGAAGGCCGTGCCACTGTACCTTGATCCTGATGAGCTGGAACATCCGCCCGTTGAGGATGAAGGCCTTGCCCAGGATGCCAGTGACGAGGAGGATGAAGATGATATCCGGAGTCACCTCATCCGCAACTTCTTTTCATAATGGTGAGTCATAGCTGCTTTTTTGTAAAACATGTACTATAGAGTTGCATGGGTAGCATGCTGTGTATGCAACAGACTGTCTGCAATGTCACTTGGATGTTTGTTGTGCAGTGTCACACAGGTGCAGATGTAATGCAACACACATACGTGCTATGTCTGTACTTGTAATGTACAGGTGTACTACAACATCAGGCTATTCAACAGGACAATGTCAGAATGACATTATACTGAACTTGACCCCTTGTGTGCCTGTCATCCCCAGCTCGCCCTGCCTGTTGTCCGTTGGGGTCATCGTGGTCAGCCTGCTATTGCTCATTATGATTGCAACATCAGCCGAATCAACGGAGCATGCATAGACATGTGGGTAAGGAATCATATGAGGCTGTTTAGCGTTGGTATGGTTTCAAATGTGTGGTACATGTTCATGCGCATGTTGGTAGACCATGCATACATGCAACAACATCATGTTTCTTATTACATGTATGCCCACTCCCATGACAGGATAGTCACCCCATCTGACAGTCATCTGTTGTAGTTTTAGACTCGGGTGAATGCATCAATGTGTGTAGACATTGACACTGCAACATTGCATATACCATGGTTTGACATTGTGTTAGAGGTCACAACCACGGACTCTGTGGGGGATTGCAGCCTCACTGTGTGCATTAGAATGTGTCTGGTTCCACACCTCCACCCTGTGGGCCAGTCCAGTTTGTGTACCAAAAAACCATGTCGTGTAGGTGTGGCCCAGTGTATGTTCCACATGTTAAGACAACTGTCCTGTGATTCTGTTCGCATGGATGCATTGCCCCTTGTTGCAGTATGTCATGTCACTGTCATGTCGTTACCTCAGTGCAGTTTGAGAATACTGCTACGCCAGCCTTCACAGTGAGTAGCAGTTCTGTTTTAATTCACATGATGCCATGTATGTTTAGCATTAGACATAACAATGTTGGGATGATGCATATGTGAATTATTGTGTTGCACCAGTGGAGTGCGGTCATTCACATGGTTCTCTTGTCCCGTGCGATGGTAGTGTATCATTATGTGGCTTTGATCAACATCACTTGCTGTAGAGTTATTTTCAACCTGCTTGTCATGTTTAGCATAGTGATGCAAAGTTGATAGAGCAAAATACTGGCTACAGAGTGCCTTCATTGCATGTAGGTCATTAGCTTCCTCATCATATGTGATTCTTACAGTTGTTGTGGGTGATGTCAAGTTTGCCTACATGGCCCTTACGGGTACACATGATCAAATACAGATATTACACTTTGCGTAAGTAGCATTGCCATATGTTTTAATTTGTTTGTATGGTCAACATCATCAGAGACAGTGAATTAGTTTTTGGCCACATAGATCTCATTGCATGGTAGCTGACTTATGAGCGTTATACAAGACTCAAATAGATGATAGACTGTCCTACTTTTTATGTGTCTGTGTTAAAGCATCGGATCTCATGTGGTAGCATGATGAGTGATTTCTAATTGGCTACAGTCGTTACACTTCACAGGTGTGACTGGTACAGTGTATCTCATGAGTTATTTGTAGTGTCAGTGACATGAGAAACTACTCCTAATGGTTATTTGCCTCTGTTTCAGGTCTCCCTCCCTGCAGTTCCCATCCTCTCCTTCCCTCGCCTGATCACCCTTTTGTGTCTGTCATTTGTACTCAGACCAAGGGGCTATTTGGAGGTGGAACCCTTTGAGCATCACACCACTTTGATGAAGAAAGGTACGGCCAGTCCCTGGCAGGCTTGTAGCGAATCGTTCTGCTGCATTACAGGTGACATCATTCATAGACTTTTTTCGTCTTCTTGCCAATGCCAATGACCATGTATGTTTGATAATGCTTCATGGGCTCACAAGGTAAATCATCATGTTGTGCATGATGTGTGATTTCGACTGAATATTGTGCCTCCTTGATGTCAACGCACATGTCCTACTAATGTGCATGTATACTATATGGCATGGTGTTGGTTAAGGCTAAAATACTATATTGTGTGTGAGGTAGATGGCTGTGTAGCTGCTGGTTAGCTTGGAACACACTAGCTCTAGTCTACACCTGCTGTGTGTCCTGTGCCCCACTTGTCCCTTAGGGGCCTGATTCTGTGACCGTGATCTTTGGTGATTACTGTGCCATTTTATTTGCTGTGATCCTGAGTGAAGCAGACACTCCTGCATTCACATACACATGTCACTTTGTGGCTTGCCAATGCCCTTGTGGTATGTGCTTGTTTTGCTAGTTGTCACACCCCTCCTGCCGTCATGTCTTCACTCATTCCTGCTGCTGCTTACACAGCCACAATGCAGCGCACACTATCCAGGACCACACACGCCTACAGGATACCCCTCCTTCCATCCATTTGTAGAGCATGCTCCAGCCACTCTACACACAGAGAACACCAGACAATCATCCTCCTGGTATCACGATGCCTCAAACTCAGCCATTACAGCTTCTATGCCTGTGTGTGCAACACATACTGACAAGACTATGCTGAGCCACATGACATTGTGTCTACGTACAATCAGGTCATGTGCCTTGTACAGCACACACACACCTTCTATAGGCACAATATTGTACAGTGTTACCTTGTCAACACCACAGCAGAAAGAATTGGCTTCCTTACAGTCACGTGCCAGTACACGACCTGGTCACATCACTTCAACATAGCCGTCACAGTCAGTCAAGTAGCCACAGGGGACACACACCATGACCACGTCTCTTGGGTGTGGTGTGATTTGGACGTTCTGGTGTAGATAATTGTCAGACGTGGGTAGTTGTTCTGGATGCGTTGCACCCATCACAGGAGTATTGTACTTGTAGCTCCATAGGGGGAGGTCACCTAATCAGCTGAGCTTGGGTAGAGTGCTACAGCCCATTGCCCACAGTCTGTCCTGCCACCCTTGTCCTGTTCGCCATTCATCACATCAACAGTACAGCATCATGCTGATGATAGTTCACATACCTGAGGACACAGATGTAGGTACTCCCTACGTGGACAACTAGTTTTGTCACACTGATCTATACACCTCAAAGTGACTCTCCTGGGCCTGGCTGTTATTGCAGTTTTGTGATCGAAACCCCCCTCCAGCATTTACTATCCCTCACAGGTGTGTCTTTCCATCCATGTATCTAGTTATTAGTAATTTGTGACCGATGTGTGTCCTCACCCGGACTCAGATCCAAGTGTGTGGATGGCTGCAGTTTGTTGAAAACCCTTGCATTTCATACATTTGCAGACACATGTCATTTTATACTGTGGGTACAAGATAACTCACCAAATGCGTATGATGTTTAGAATATTTATTGGGTGATCTTGTGCAGGAAACGTGAGTAGATGCTGTACAGAAAGGGGGGAATCCAAAGTTCCCTGCTGGAGATGAGATGCCTTACAGTTTGAGCCAACAGAGTCCAGGCCACAGTGCTTGGCATCATTGGGCAGACTGTGACCAGCAAGTCCATGTGGGAGAGTCTCAGCGGTGATGCTGTTGTACCCAAGGGCAATATGCCAGGTCCAGTGTCCTGGGAGTTGTGCATGGCCCACTGCCTCTCAACGTCTTAGCCGTGGACGACCCACCTTCCTTGGGGGACCCTCACGTGCAGGCATGGACGATGCATGGGACGCTACGTCAGACAGTTCCTCCTCCTCCTCCTCCCTCCCTGTGACTGGTGTTGCACTTTGCCTTAATGTTGCTGGCCTTGTGACACAGGGAGGGTGCTGCATGTTGGCAGATATCTGACGTAGCAATTGGCTCATTTCCCGATGCACCATCAAGAGCTGAGCCAGACTTTCCTCCACCCGTCCATAATATTGGTCTTGCCTGGCTATTTGCTCTGCCTGCTGTTGTTTCACCTGGTTGAGGGCCTCCACAAGCTGGCTTACCTCCCTGGTGTCCCGCCGGTATGCCTCCAGGATGTTAGTCAGTTCAGGCATACCGGGCCCTGCAGCTGACTGGCCAGATTCTCGCCTCCGCCTTGCGCCACTCCCACCACCCTGACCCACACGAGCACAGCCTGCGCTTGTGGGCACATCCGATCGACGGCCCCCCCCGAGTGCTGGCAGGGTGGAGGTTGTCTGCCACCTCAGGGGCGCCCGACAAAGCGTGTCCCTCATTTTCAGACAGGCTCTCTGGTGGATCATGGGTAGGGCTCTGACCTGTCTGCTGGGATGTGGTGGGAATGGTTCCGGTGGTTGGCAGAGATGTAGCTGGTACAGTTGCTGCAGGGGTTTGGGATCCAGAGGAGCCAGGTTGGTTGGAGTCATCCACAGTGCGTTGAGTGGCGTCGCTGTCGGTGGGGTCTGGGTCCTGCTGAGCCTGGGACTGGGATCCTTCTCCCCCCTGGTTGGGGGGGGCTCCACACATTGCCCTGTGTGTGGGAGAGACAGACACTGTTAACGCACTATCAAGTGACATCTTAATTAGTTATACATTATCAGCATCACAGTTCCACAAGCTTTACATTGTTGTCATTGTTCAGTTGTGTATGTAGTGGTAGTAAATTGACATGTACTCTGGGGTATTCTCCTTCTTCCATTCTCTTGACAATGACTGACACAGCCATTGCTGTGTCTTGTCTTGCCGGCACAACACATATACAGCAGTGCTTGGGTTCATGCAACATCCAGGATACGGTGTTAATCCTTATGTCTGTGTCAAGCATGCACAGAGTTTAGATGCAGCATGTTCATGTAATAGACAGAGCATCATTAAATTGCATACCATCTTCTACTTTGGATAGGTGTTGCTGTTCCGTGATGGTCAAACAATGCCAACACCCTGGGCCTGTACACACACTTCTAGATCATGGCTCTGGAACGTGGCACTTCTCAAAGACGCATCACCTTGTCAATACCAATGTCCATGTTGGTACCTAAGTGCATCAACAACGTTCATGAGATGGGGCACGTGCATTGTGTGAGAGGCACAATGGACTGGAGCATCTGCAATGTGCATGTAAAAGTTGTATGCGTATTCATATGAGTGAGTGTTTAGTTGTGGTACATGACAATTGGGACAGTGTTGCACTCCATTGCCTGTCCCCAGGGGATGAGTTTCTGTAAGGGGGGTGTATGACAGGCCATGCTGGTAGTTTGCGTGTGACTTGTAACCAACCAACGCACACCACGACCGACCTGCCACCCCCCCCCACCACCACCCTCCACGCCTGGACCCCGATCAGCACAGAAGACACCATCCGCACGATGAACTCCATCCACTCCGGATCACCAACCGACCCCTGCCCTCACCACGTCTTCAACAAGGCCGACGCTGTCATCGCACCCCACCTGCGAGACATCATCAACACATCCTTCGACACCGCCATCTTCCCCGAAAGCTGGAAACACGCCGAACTCAGCGCTCTACTCAAAAAACCAACAGCGGACCCCACCGACCTCAAGAATTACCGCCCCATCTCGCTTCTACCGTTTCCAGCCAAAGTCATCGAGAAGACCGTCAACAAGCAGATGGCCGCCTTCCTCGAGACGAACGGATCCCTCGACCCCTCACAGTCCGGCTTCCGAGCCAAACACAGCACCGAGACCGCCCTCATCGCCGCCACCGATGACATCCGAGCCCTGATGGACAAGGGAGAAACAGCGGCCCTCATCCTCCTAGACCTCTCCGCGGCATTCGACACGGTCTGCCACCGCACCCTAACACGGCGCCTCAGCAACATCGGTATCCAGGACAAGGCGCTGGAATGGATCATCTCCTTCCTCGACGGAAGAACACAGCGAGTCCGCCTACCACCGTACAAGTCAGAGGCCTCCGAAGTCATCTGCGGCGTCCCCCAAGGATCATCACTGAGCCCCACCCTCTTCAACGTCTACATGAGCCCCCTCGCGGCCATCGTACGCAAACACCACCTCAGCATCATCTCCTACGCCGACGACACCCAGCTGATCCTCTCCCTGACCAACAACCCCGCCGCCGCCAGAGCCAACCTGCACGAAGGGATGAAAGAGGTAGCCGAGTGGATGACGACCAGCCGCCTGAAACTGAACTCGGACAAGACGGAGGTCCTCATCCTGGGCTCTTCACCCTCCGCCTGGGACGACTCCTGGTGGCCTCCCGCCCTGGGCACCGCACCCAAACCGACAGACCATGCACGAAACCTGGGCTTCATCCTGGACTCCTCCCTCTCCATGACCAGGCAAGTCAACAGCGTCTCCTCGGCGTGCTTCAACATCCTACGCATGCTACGAAAGATCTTTTGGTGGATCCCCTCAGAGACCAGGAAGACCGTCACCCAGGCCCTCGTCACCAGCCGACTGGACTACGGCAACGCCCTCTACGCCGGGACCACCGCCAAGCTCCAGAAGAGACTCCAGCGGATCCAAAACGCCTCAGCCAGACTCATCCTCGACATCCCACGATCCAGCCACATCTCCGGTCATCTGAGAGACCTTCACTGGCTCCCCATCAACAAGAGAATCACCTTCCGCCTCCTCACCCACGCACACAAAGCCCTACACGACCAAGGCCCGAGCTACCTCAACAGCCGAGTCAACTTCTACGCTCCCAAACGCCACCTCCGATCAGCCAACCACGCCCTCGCCGCCGTCCCCCGCATCCGAAGAGCGACTACAGGAGGAAGGTCCTTCTCCTACCTGGCCGCCAAGACCTGGAACTCCCTCCCGTCCGACCTGCGCCTGACCCAAGACCACCTCTCCTTCAGGAAGAAGCTGAAGACCTGGCTGTTCGAGCAGTAGCGGCACCCCCCCCTCCCCAGCGCCTTGAGACCCTACGGGTATGTAGCGCGCTTTATAAGTGTCACTGATTGATTGATTGATTGACTTGCAAGTGTCCATCGTTCATGATTTGGCTGTCCCCTCATGTAGCATGCTGGCATATTCGTGGTTGTGTGTTCCTGCACAGGATGTGTGACCTTGTCCTGGTGTTTGTGTTTGCAGTGATCACAGGAGGGACTTGTGCTGCCTACACCTGTGCCCATTGTGTACTACAGAGCTTTCCAGAATGTGGGTCCTTACACAGTACAGTGTCGCCTGCAAATGGTGTGTGTGTTGCAGGCACTTAGTAGATGACTGCTGGTAATTAGGAGACATCCCTAAACATTCTGCTCTATGGTCTTTGTAAGGCCTGTGCAGTGCTTGGGTGCAACTGTGTGTGTGCCCAGGGAGCTGGGGTGAGGTGACAGAGGGAGGAACACTGAGGGATGGATACAGAGAGAGGGAGGTAGACAGAGGGAGGGAGGGAGACAGAGGGAGGGAGACAGAGGGAGGGAGGAAGACAGAGGGAGGGAGACAGAGTGAGGGAGGGAGACAGAGAGAGGGAGGGAGACAGAGGGAGGGAGACAGAGGGAGGGAGGAAGACAGGGAGGGAGGGAGACAGAGGGAGGGCGACAGAGGGAGGGAGGGAGACAGAGGGAGGGAGACAGGGATAGAGGGAGTCAGAGGGAGGGAGGGCGACAGAGGGAGGGAGACAGAGGGAGGGAGACAGAGGGAGGGACACAGAGGGAGGGAGGGAGGGAGACAGAGGGAGAGGGCGAAAGAGGGAGAGGGAGACAGGGATAGAGGGAATCAGAGGGAGGGAGGGAGACAGAGGGAGGGAGTGAGACAGAGGGAGGGAGACAGAGGGAGGGCGACAGAGGGAGGGAGGGAGACAGGGATCGAGACAGGTTGTTTGTGCTCGCTCGCTTGCTACACTGCCTTACTGTATCAAAAAATGATGCATCTCTGGAAGGTGTGTCAGCAACATGAAATTTTGTTGAAGCTGTGGTCTACTATCTTGTGTGATAATTCCCTATCCCTGTGCATTGGGCATGGTGCTTGGGTGTGTCCCTGGGACATATGGGATGAGAGCAGCCTCCTACCCTCCACCTTCCACCCTTTGTGCCTCCCCCTTGCAACAAACCCCATTTTGTTGTGTCCTGCTGGGATTTATGGCCACCCACCCCATGCTGCTGGGCACTGTTGTAAGTCCACCCATGTAACATGTATTTTTTGTACACTCACCAGACTCAACGTCTCCTTCAATTCCATGTACTCCCACCTGTGGCAGCAGGGCCATGACTTTCTCCTCCCAGGGATGGTATACAGGAGGTCTGCAGGGACCACTACCTCCAGTGTAGTGTGCAGAGGCGTAGTCCTGGTCCATCTTCTTCTTGACCATCCTCCGCAGATCATACCACCTGGACTGGCATTCCCCCCTGGTGCGCCTGATGGGTGCAACAGCATTGACCCGGTCTACGATCCTCTCCCACAGGCATGTTTTTTCTGCCATGCTGGTCTGTCTGACCAATGCGCCAAACAGCTGTGGCTCGACTCTGATGACTTCATCTGTAAGTATCTCATTCTCCGGGTTAGTGAACTTTGGATTCTTGGGTGTGGTCATGGTGTGGGGTGTATGTGATTGAGGGGGTGATGGTGTGTATGGATGAGGGTGTGTGGGTCTGATTGTGAAGGGGGTGGTGTGGGTGTAGATGAGATAGGGTGTATGTGTCAAGGTGTGTGGCTGCAATTGTTGGTGTGCTCTCTGTATCTTCGCAATAATGGGTATGTTGCGAAGGATGATGGGTTGTGTGTGTGGACCCTTTTATTGGTCAAATAGTGGGTGTGGCTTTTTTTGAATTGGTGGTGTGTGTGTTATATGGGGTGGGTGTTAGTGTTGACCTCTGTTTGCCTGTTTGGCTGTGACCAGGATATTGATTCTCAATGGTGTGTACACAGGAGACATGTTCTGTGTTGTTGTGTGACTCGTTTGCAAAGTCCTTGTGCTGGTTTGGGTGTTGGCGTTATGTGTGCGTGTCGTACTTGTGCGTGCGATTGACTTATACGGGCCGTTGGCGGGTGGGGGGGTTCGCGTGTGCTTGTTGAGGGGGTGTGCGTGTCGTACTTGTGCGTGCGATTGACTTGTACGGGCCGTTCACGGGTGGGGGTTTCGCGTGTGCTTGTTGGGGGGGTGCGTGTCGTACTTGTGCATGCGATTGACTTGTACGGGCCGTTGTTGGGTGGTGGTGTTCGCGTGTGCTTGTTGGGGGGGTGTGCGTGTCATACTTGTGCGTGCGATTGACTTGTACCGGCTGTTGGCGGGTGGGGGGGTTCGCGTGTGCTTGTTGGGGGGGTGCGTGTCGTACTTGTGCGTGCGATTGACTTGTATGGGCCGTTGGCAGGTGGGGGGGTTCGCGTGTGCTTGTTGATGCGGTGTGCGTGTCGTACTTGTGCGTGCGATTGACTTGTATGGGCCGTTGGCGGATGGGGGGTTCGCATGTGCTTGTTGGGGGGGTGTGCGTGTCGTACTTGTGCATGCGATTGACTTGTACGGGCCGTTGGTGGGTGGGGGGGTTCGCGTGTCATACTTGTGCGTGCGATTGACTTGTACGGGCCGTTGGCGGGTGGGGGGGTTCGCGTGTGCTTGTTGGGGGGTGTGCGTGTCATACTTGTGCGTGCAATTGACTTGTACAGGCCGTTGCCGGGTGGGGGGTTCGCGTGTGCTTGTTGGGGGGGTGTGCGTGTCGTACTTGTGCGTGCGATTGACTTGTACCTGCCGTTGGCGGGTGGGGGGGTTCGCGTGTCGTACTTGTGCGTGCAATTGACTTGTACGGGCCATTGGCGGGTGGGGGGGTCCGCGCGTGCTTGTTGGGGGGGTGTGCGTGTCATACTTGTGCGTGCGATTGACTTGTACGGGCCGTTGGCAGGTGGGGGGGTTCGCGTGTGCTTGTTGGGGGTGTGTGCGTGTCGTACTTGTGCGTGCGATTGACTTGTACGGGCCGTTGGCGGGTGGGGGGGTTCGCGTGTGCTTGTTGGGGGGTGTGCGTGTCGTACTTGTGCGTGCGATTGACTTGTACGGGCCGTTGGCGGGTGGGGGGTTAGCGTGTTGTACTTGTGCGTGCGATTGACTTGTACGAGCCGTTGGCGGGTGGGGGGGTTTGCGTGTGCTTGTTGGGGGGGTGCGTGTCGTACTTGTGCGTGCGATTGACTTGTACGTGCCGTTGGCGGGTGGGGGTGTTTGCATGTGCTTGTTGGGAGGGGGTGCGTGTCGTACTTGTGCGTGCGATTGACTTGTACGGGCCGTTGGCGGGTGGGGGGGTTCGCGTAGGCTTGAGCGAGGGGTACACGTGTGGTATGTGTTGATGCCGCTTGCTGTGAGGCGAATATTGCCGTACGAATCATTCTTCATGCGAGAAAACTTTGGGCCGTACCAATCGCGGACGGGCTTCTCGTACAGGATCGTACGAGTGTTTGTACGGCCTGGTTACGAATCGTACGGTAGGATTCCCGATGCTTATTCGTACGGGTCATCGACTGTGATTTGTACGGTTCGCTGATATTCGTACGGCAATCGACAGAAATGGATCGGAATTCGCAGGTCGGACGGAAATTTCCCATTCGTACGGATTCGGATACGAATACGAATCGTACGGCGGAATATTTTACCGGATCGGAATCGACGCCTAAATGTTGCTTTTGATAGCCCCCTTCTCTTTTTCGACGACAGCAGCGCAAGATGGGTTTCAAACACACAAGTCATTTATCAAGCACTATAAGTGGCCGAGCCGGATGAATAACAGCGAGATTTATTGTGAAATTGCTTAAGTCTAGTTTTCCATCTTAAGCTGGTGAGCGGCGAAGAGAGGCACCGTTTATATAGAGAATGGTTTAAACACCATCTCAGAGGCAAAGATCATGCTTCACTTGCTGGCAAACACACATGGGAAATACAAAGGGAAAAGGAGAACATAGCATTTTAAACTGTTATCAGCAGAGTGTAAGGTTGTGGCTAACCACACACTTGAAATCTCAAGATGTCTGCAGGAGCGATGAATGATGCATGCTCCCAATACCTTTTGGAACACCTCTCAGTGCTGCGACTAGAACGCTGTCACACTGGCAGATCTCCCAAAAGGGAAGGGCAAGTGGATGAGAAAGAAGAGAATAGAAAAACTGCTTCTTCACTCAGCCCGGTACCACGTCTTGGGTCTCTGAAATACCTACAGCGTTTGTTTGTGTAATACTCTGACAGTAAAAATAGTAAGGATGAGTACAGTTACACTTCTACAAACACATACTGTAAGAAAGTTAAAGAGGTTAAAGTCAGATCTGACCTTACTCTCTAAAGTGTTAGCTTGGTCGAGCAGTAAGGCAGTATCAGAGGACAGTGTAAAGCATTTGTTGTACACACTCAGTCAGCAAAAGTTTTCACACACTCAAGCACTGAACTCTAGGCCAATTGTTTTTATATCAAAAGATATAGTTGTTTTATTTTAGAATCAACCGGTATGAAAATATACTTTTCTCAATATGAGTGACCTTAGGCAATTACTTTGCAGAAAGGCAATAGACTTGGTAAGTACAATAGTTACTGGGGTTGCAATAGGCAAGACAATTCTAAACACAATTTAACATTGAGCTCAATGGGTTTTTCTACATAAATGCAGTTGATTACTTTCAGGATTACTTTTCTAACCACAGGACTGGATCCTGGCTTCAGTCCCGGGACCTAAGCTGTAAACAGCTAAGGCAAAGCGTTTTGGTTACAGTTGTCATTTTTAAAGAATATAAATGTATTTTCAAAGTTGACAGAAACTTTTCAGTGATAAACTAGCAATGTTATCCTATGGAAGGAAATGAAAGTCACAGGTAAAGTAGGTTCTCGTTACTTTTGTAATCCAGTACTGGACTCTGAATATTTGTAATTTGCAAAAATCAACACTAAGAAGAGATTTCTGGCTTCTCTCCTGATCCCGGGTGAGTATTTCGGAAATCGGTATTCGGCTGATTTTAGAGGAATATTTTAAAGGTTCAAAACTCCACACTTAGAAGACATTTCAGTGAAAACCAGTCAATGTTAGCCTATTGAA
Organism: Lissotriton helveticus; assembly: GCF_964261635.1. Taxonomy (NCBI): domain Eukaryota; kingdom Metazoa; phylum Chordata; class Amphibia; order Caudata; family Salamandridae; genus Lissotriton; species Lissotriton helveticus. Next base: position 1,471,211,086 of record NC_136068.1, on the reverse strand, counting down.
GGAAAGTGAGTTATCGGCTTTCAGGTGAGTACTCCACTGGTGAGGTTACGTTTCTGGGCATAGATTCAGGGGTCTACCAGGGTTGGAAAGGTACAGTGTTTACACCCTCAGCAGCACAGGGGCAGCCGGGTGCAGAGAGAGTAGGCCCAATGCAATCCAATGGAGGGTAGGGGGCCTTTGGTTGGTGGCTGCAAGCAGGCAGGCCACGCTGCTGTGGGAGTTGAGCTCCTGGTCACTTACTCAGGGCAAGTGGGGAAGTAGAGTAGGGTAGTAGTTGCACTTCCAGTGGCACTCGGGCCGTTTGAGCCGTCGGGCGCTCAATGTTATCCTATGGGAAAGTTACAAAGTGAACAAAGGCTGCAGGCTCGGGGACGGAGGTTCTTCAGGTGCGACCATCACTTTGAGAGGTAAGTTGGGTTCTTGGAGAAGAGGTAAGTACCCCAAAGGAGGGCGTGTCGGGAAATCTTACCCTCTGCTGGTCGCGGTTGGGGGGATCCCTGGTTCTGAGGCTGCAGGCGTCGTCTGGGTCATCGAGGAGGGTCTTTGGGCACTGGACTTCGGGCCCCAGTTGCCAGGGGGGACCTCCTCGTGGTCTTGGATCACACCGGCACAGGCCGGGCTCAGCAGATGCAGAGTGAGCTGGATTTGCGGTTCCTGGCTGGCACCATGGGTATTGCTGTTGGAGCAGAACGTCTGCTCATGGGAGTCCCAGTCTTTGAGAGGGTCAATGCAGGCTGGTCCTCTGGGTTTCCCAAGGTTGCTGTCCACAGGAGTCGCCGGGATTTAGCAGGGGCAGGTTCCAGGAACCAACAGGCCGGTAGGGCTGGGGCCAAGTCAGTTGGTGTCGTCCTGTTGTTAGCAGCTTTCTTGTTTTCTTATCTGGATCTGAGGAAGGAAGGTTCAGGGTGCCCCTAAATACTAAATTTAGGGGTGTTACAGGTAGAGCAAGGGCAGGGACCAATGGGTCCCTGTCCTGGGGTGGGTACACCCCCTAGCCAGCTCCTCTCCTGTGGGAAGGGGGCTGGAGCCTAGCTGTGATTGGGTAGGGCTCCCCATCTTCAAGATGGCTGGGGCCCAGGGTCGTGCTTCACCTTGCCTCTCCCACCTGAGGGGTGGAGTTGGCACAGGTTGGCACCCCCCCTTTCCTGACTTAGGGTTTCCCGTCAGTCTTCGCGCCAGAGTGGGGGTCAGAACCGGTGGGGGCCAGTTGCTGGGTACAGCAAATGGTCTGGAGGAGCTTACAAGGACAGAATGCCTGTGAAGCTCCCCCGCCCATCCTGGGGGAGGAAGCTTGGCACCTCGTTACAGGATGTGCATCGTTGCAGGCCCAGGAGAGCGAGGGCTCTCCACCCAGGTGTCGTGGATTGTAGGTTAGGTTTCAGGGGGAATCTCTAAGATGCCCTCTGTAGTGCAGTTTACATTAAATCCCACACTGGCATCAGTGTGGGTTTAATGTGCTGAGAAGTTTGATATTAAACTTGCCAGGCTTCAGTGTAGCCATTATGGTGCTGTGGAGTTCGTAATGACAACCTCCCAGCACCATATACTCTTAATGGCATCACTGCACTTACAGTGCCCAGGAATGGCCCTGGGTACTGTAGGGGCACAGGGCTCATGCACCTGTACCCACACCACTGGCATAGGGCACCCAGCTAGAGGGGTGACTGAGGTATGCCAGGGCAGTGGGTTTTGTGGGCATGGCACACAGGGATGTGTGCCATCTCGACTCTTTGTTTAGTTCTGTACTTGGACAGTCTGAAAAGGCAGAGTGTGGGTGTCAGGGTACAGGGCCCCTAAGGGTGGCACAATAAGTGCTGCACCCCTTAGGGGTCTTCTCTGGTCACCATGCCCTGCCTGGGTACCTCGGGTACCATTTACTAGGGGCTGACAGGTGGCCAGGGATGCCAATTGGGTTTGAGTTTCAACTCATTTTTAAGGGAAGGAGCACAGGCCCTGGGCACCTGGTTGACAGGAGCCCAGGGCTCACTCAGTCAAAGCACATCAGCAGTTCAGCAAAAAGTGCGGGCATACCAATGCAAGAAAGATGGCACTTTCTCACACAACCCCCCCCCCCCCCAAACAAAAGGTGATGAGACTAACCGTGCCCTAGGGAGTCTGCATTGTCTAAGTGGAAGAACCTGGAAAGTCCATCAGAATTGGCATGGGCAGTCCCTGGTCGGTGTTCCACTTCAAAGTTCATTCCCTGTAGGGAGATGGACCATCTTATTAGTTTTGGATTTCCCCTTTCATCTGCATTAGCCATCTGAGAGGTCTGTGGTCAGTTTGAACCAGGAAGTGAGTTCTAAACAAGGAGGGCCTCAACTTCTTCAGGGACCAAACTACAGCAAGGCCACCCTCTCAATGGCACTGCAACGCTGCTCTCTGGGGAGTATCCTCCTGCTTATAAAAGCAACAGGTTGGTCTTGGCCTTCTTCATTGATCTGGGAGAGGACCACACCTATCCCTAGCTCAGAGGCATCAGTCTGCACTATGAACTGCTTGGAGTAATCTGGTGCTTTTAGAATTGGTGCTGAGCACATTGCTTCTTTCCGGGTGTCAAAAGCCTTTTGGCAGCTAACAGTCCAGTTCACTTTCTTGGGCATTTTCTTGGAGGTGAGGTCTGTGAGGGGAGTCACAATGGAACCATATCCCTTCACAAACCTCCTGTAGTACCCAGTCAAGCCCTGACTTCGGTCTGGGTTGTTGGAGCTGCCCAGTCCATGATGCTCTGGATCTTGGGCTCTAAGGGTTGTAGCTGGCCTCCACCCACATGGTGGCCCAAGTACACCACAGAGCCCTGCCCTATCTGGCATTTGGATATCTTGATAGTCAGTCCTGCAGAGTACAGGGCTCGTAAAACCTTCCAAAGGTGGATCAGGTGATCCTGCCAGGAGGAGCTAAAGACAGCAATATCATCAGGATAAGCTGCACTAAAGGACTCCAACCCAGTCAGGACTTGATTCCTCAACCTCTGGAAGGTGGCAGGGGCATTCTTTAACCCAAAAGGCATAACAGTAAACTGATAGTGCCCATCAGGTGTGGAGAAGGCTGTTTTCTCTTTTGCTCCTGGGGCCATGCCAATCTGCCAGTACCCTGAAGTTAAGTCAAAGGTACGGAGAAATGTGGCTGCCCCCAATTTGTCTATCAACTCATCTGCTCTTGGAATGGGGTGAGCATCTGTCTTGGTGACATAGTTGATCCCTCTATAGTCCACACAGAACCTCATCTCTCTCTTTCTACCCTGTGGATGAGGCTTGGGGACCAGAACCACTGGGCTAGCCAAGGGGTTCTCAGAAGATTCAATAACCCATAACTCCAGCATCTTGCTGAATGCAGCTTTGATGCTTTCCTTGACTTGGTCTGATTGGCGATAGATTTTGTTCTTGACAGGGTTACTGTCACCAGTGTCCACATCATGGGTACACCAGTTGGTCAGACCAGGGGTCAGAGAAAAGAAATTAGCATACTGTTACAAGACTTGCTTGCAGTCAGTCTGCTGTTGGTCAGAAAGAGTGTCTAAAATGACTACTCCATCCACTGACCCATCTTTTGGGCTGCCAGAGAGGAGATCAGGGGGAGGTTCACTCTCTGCTTCCTGTTCCTCATCAGTCACCATCAGCATGGTGATGTCAGCCCTGTCATTGTAGAGTTGATGACGGTTTACATGGATAACCCTTTTGGGTGTCCTGCTTGTGCCCAGGTCCACTAGGTAAGTGACCTCACTCTTTTTCTCCAGGATAGGGTAGGGGCCACTCCATCTGTCTTGGAGAGCCCTTGGTGCCACGGGCTCCAAAACCCACACCTGTTGCCCAGATTGAAATCCAACCAGTGCAGCTTTTTGGTCATACCAGTGCTTCTGAAGCTCCTGGCTGGCCTCAAGATTCTTGGATGCCTTTTCCATATACTCAGCAATTCTGGACCTTAGGCCAAGTACATAGTCCACAATGTCTTGCTTGGGATCTTGGAGAGGCCTCTCCCAACCCTCTTTCACAAGACAAAGTGGTCCCCTTACAGGATGACCAAACAGAAGTTCAAAGGCGGAAAATCCTACTCCCTTCTGTGGCACTTCCCTATAAGCGAAAAGCAGGCATGGCAACAGGACATCCCATCTCCTTTTGAGTTTTTCAGGTCTTGTTGAATCTTTCAACAAGGCCATTGGTCTGTGGATGGTATGGGGTAGTAAACTTGTACTGCACACCACACTCCTTCCACATGTGCTTCAGGTAAGCAGACATGAAGTTGGAACCTCTGTCTGAAACCACCTCCTTAGGAAACCCTTCCCTGGCAAAGACACCCAGGAGGGCCTTGGCTACTGCAGGAGCTGTAGTAACCCTAAGGGGAATTGCTTCAGGGTACCTAGTAGCATGGTCCACTACTACTAGAATGAATTGGTTCCCTGAGGCTGTGGGGGGTTCCAGTGGACCCACAATGCCCACCCCTATCCTTTCAAAGGGGACCCCCACCACTGGTAGTGGTATCAGGGTGGCCTTTGGGTGGCCACCTGTCTTGTCACTGGCCTGACAGGTAAGACAGGAGCTCACAAACTCCTTCACCTTTTGGTGCATCTGGGGCCAGTAGAAGGGACTCACTAGCTCAGGTTTATGAGGGAGATGAACCCTCACTTGCTCCCTGTCTCACTATTCGTCATTCTAAATCAAGGGACCTGGCGTTTACTTTGGAGGAAGTGAAAATGGCCCTTCATGCTAGCCAGGGTGGTAAGGCTCCTGGCCCAGACGGTGTCCCCATAGATATATTTAAGGCAAGTGTCTCTCCGTGGGGGCGTCTTCTGGTCCAGGTGCTTAATGCAAGCTGTAATACTGTTTTTTTATCTACCTGGGTGGAGTCCATGATCGTGCCTATCTTCAAAAAGGGGGATAGACACGATCCGGGATGCTATAGACTGATCTCCTTGTTGGATTCTTTTACAAAGGTAGCTGGGCGGATAATCTTGGAACGTCTCCTGGATTGGGCTGATGAAAATTCCATATTATCTGATCTACAATATGGATTCAAGGCTTGTCTAGGAACTGTAGAGCAAGGCCTAAATCTCTTAATGCTGGTGGAGAAATACACGAGCGCAAAGAAAGGAAACATGTTTTTAGCTTTTGTGGACCTCTCAGCCGCATTTGACTGCGTGGTCCACTCTAAATTATGGAGTTTGCTGGGAGACTTAGGGGTTGATGAAAATATTATTTATTTTCTTAAGCGTTTTTGTAGTGACGCTTCAGCTCGGGTCCGCTACGGCTTGAAGGGTGAACGCACGGCCGCAATCCCGATTAGGAGTGGAGTCAGGCAGGGATATGTCCTGGCTCCATTCCTTTTTAACTTGTATATAAATGGGTTGGAGGCGGCCTTGTGCAGAGATAATTTAGATTCCCCGTATGTATCAGGCCGTCCAATTCCAGCTCTTTTGTATGCAGACGATGCCGTGCTGATGTCAGGTACTCAAGTGGGCCTACAACGCATGGTGGATAGTTTTACCCTTTTCATGAAAGATCTTGGATTAAGGGTAAACTCCTCCAAAACATTCATTATGCGCTGTGGCAGGGGTTTTAAGGCGAATAGAGCTGTTTTTATTGCAGGACAGAAGCTCGAGGCCACCAGTTTTCTTATTTAGGCATACTGTCTGCACAAAATGACTCTTGGGCCCAAGCTGTAGCAGCAAAGAAATTGGCGATATTACGCTCTACTTCTGCCCTCACCATTTTTTCCCAAAAATTGGGTAAAAGACCACCCGTTGAGTTAATTAAAATATACAAGGCAAAATGTGTATCTGCTGCTATCTATGGGAGTGGGGTATGGGGATTTGCCGACTCTACACCAATCCAGGTAGTCGAAAACTCCTTTTTAAAATATATTTTAGCTGTCCCAAGCAGTACCTCAGGGTATATCTGCCATGCAGAATCATGCCTTCAATTCATATCTGATCTAATTAAGCTTGAGCCTGCGCTATTGTGGCACAGGCTGTGGACAAAAGAGGAAACAAAGCTGAATAGGGATATCCTCTCAGATATTTTGAAATTGGAAGGCGCAATGAGGATTCCCTGGTTGAGATATGTGTATAAATTCTGTAAGGATCTTGGCAAACCAGAGTACTTTCTAAATCCTCTTACTATCTCGGCAGTAACCAGAAAAGACCTGAGGAAAGAGGGCTTGACACTGCTGGATACCCTAAGAATGTCAACAGAGATTATAAAGCCAACTGTCCTGCAACATCAAACGTTATTAGCCACTTGTAATATTCAACCCTATTTGACTTTTGTTCCCGGCAATTATGATAGATTTTTACTGACCCACTTCAGGCTGGGGATCTTCCATAGATTAGTTAATTTTCCAGTTAATAATGATTGGTCGCAAGATCTCATGCCTTGTTGCTGTGATAATGTGTCTCCCCAAACCACCATTCATGTTATCTTATTTTGTAAATTTTATGCTACCGTTAGGCGTGGGATACTAGTGCCTTTTTTGAGACAGATGAGACTACGTCAATGTCGCCCAGCCTTGTTATGTTTACAATATCTGGATAATGAAAGAGGCGTTCTAATAACTACAGCTTTCCTGAAAAAAGTGGTATATTGGAGGAAAAGCATGGTTATTTAGCTGCACTTTTTGTATAGTGAGGATAATTTGAGCTGAAACCAGTCAATAATGAAATACTGAATATGTTTTTAATGTGTCTCTTTTATACTCTTGTGATTTTATAATATGAAATGAAATTTGGATATTTTAATTGTATGCTTTTATGATTGCTATTCAACAATCGAATAAAACTATTTTTTTTTTTACTCACTAGCCTTTCCCAAATTGTGGTCTGCCCCAGATGACCAGCTAGGGGATGTCATGAGCTAAAGTTAGGAGGAAATCCCTGTACTTCTGTGGCACTACCACTCTCCTGGTGGTTCCAGGAGTGGGGTCTCTTGCCTCAGCATACAGTAATCCCTCTTGCCAATAAGCTCTGTGGGTACACTGACAACTCCCTTTGCTTCTGAAACAGCTTGCTGCCTCAGGCCTTTAAGAGTGGGACAGTTTTGCTGACCCTGGCACAGCTCTTCACTAGTGGGTCCCCCTGGGCCCAAGAGTTCAACCTGGTAAGGCTCAAGCTCCATGGGCTCAGTTCCCTCTAGGGTTTCCAAGTCCTCTCCCTGAGGAGAGGGGGCCTGAAGGTTTTGCTGTGTAGAAGCTGGTCCACCAGTCTTCTTGCTTTTTCTCTTGGTTGGTTGGGCCATACTTTCAGGCTCCAAACTTACTTGTTCAACCTTCTTTTTGCTCTGTGCTCTGGTTTGCACACGCACTAGTCTAGGGATGCCAAGCATGGCTGCATGGGTTAGTTGCTCAACCTCAGCCCAAGCTGATGTTTCCAGGTCATTTCCAAGCCGACAGTCAGCTGGCAACTTCGGAGAGACCACTACCTGTTTCAGGCCAGTAACTTCCCCCCAACCTAATGTTACCATAGCCATAGGATGATTAGTGGCAACACTGTCAGCATTGGTGACTGGGTACGTTTTCCCAATCAAGTATTGCTCTGGGGAAACCAGTATATCTCTCACCATGATGACACTGGCACCTGTATCCCTCAGGGCTTCTATCCTAGTCCCATTAATGGAGGGGTATTGCAAATACTTTTTCAAGTTAGGTGGCCACACAGCTAAATTGGCAAACTCCACTTCCCCCAAGGATACTAGACTGGCTTGGTGTATTCCCAGATTTGCTCTGGGCACTCCTCTGATCCCATTTGTAGACTTGCTGCCCCAGGAGTAGCTGTACTGGGTGCCTTAGGAGCTTTGTTGTGGGGGCAGTTTTTGTCTACAATTAAATGTCCCAACTTCTTACAGTTGTTACAATAGGCCTTGGTGGGATCAAAGTTGTTCCCCCTAAAGCTCTGAGGCACATAGGGAGTAGTTTGGGACCCACCCACCTGTACAGGTCTTTGGGGCCCTTTGGAAGACTCAGAATTTTTATCTTGGGGATTCTCACCACCTTTCTCCTGGGGAGGTTTTGTAACCACCTTCTTTTGGTCACCTCCAGTGGTTGTCCTGGTCACCCTAGTCTTGACCCAATGGTCTGCCTTCTTTCCCAATTCTTGGTGAGAAATTAGACCTAGATCTACCAAATGCTGATGCAACTTTCTTTTGTGCAATTACTCAACATGTGTTCCTTTATGAACAAATTGTAAAGTCCAGAAAAATCATGCACATCGGGTCCAGTTAACCAACCATCCAGTGGCTTTACTGAGTTGCCTACAAAATCTATCCAGGTTTGGGTCTGGGTTTTGTGAGCCCCACTGAACCTAATTCTGCACTCCTCAGTAGTGAACCCAAATCCCTCAATCAGAGTTTTCTTCATGAGGTCAGAGGACCCTGCATCTGGCCCAGAGAGTGTCAGAAGCCTGTCTCTGCAGTTACCAGAGAACAGTTCCCACAGTAGTGCCCCCCCCCAGAGAGGTTTCTTTACTTTTCTCATATCACAAGCCATCTCAAAGGCTGTGAACCACTTGGTGATATCAACACCTTCCTCAAATTTAGGGACAATCCCTTTGCGGATTTTAGGATCCTAAGATTGCTCTCTATCCTTGTTATTGGTATTGCTGCCACCAGAGATAGGTGCTAAACCCATCTCTTTTCTTTCTTTTTCCAGATCCAGGAGTCTGGACTCTAGATCTAATCTCTTGGCCAACTTTGCTAAAAAGGTGTCCTCTTAATTGGGGCTCTCCCCAATGTGTTCTCTGGGGCCTAGCCCACCTGTGTGGTTCCTAAGCTCCCAGAAGCTGACTCTTGGAGTTCAGGGTATGGGGACCCTCACTTCCCTAGAGATGGGGGAGGATTACTATCATCATCCTCCTCCTCCTCCTCCTCTTCTTCCTCTGATTGGGTGTCACCCTGTTCAGAGGGGAAGCCTTTTGCATACTCAGCCAGGAGCTCCTGGAGCCCTTATTTGGTTGGATGCAGGCCCATGATTATCTTTTTAATTTCGCATGAGGACCTCAATTCCTTGAAGGACAAGTGTAAGTAAGGTGTGAGGTCGAGCTCCATAAACAACCAGGTCCATGGTGTCATCTTCACTAATAGCTGGGTTCTGTTGAGACATTCTAACCTGACAGTTCTAACCCTCTACCCTGACTATAGTGACTTTTATTTTTCTAAAATTCTAATAGGACTTAAGCAAGGCCCTACAAGACTTTTAGTATTTTGAAAAAATTTCATAACTCTAAAGGCAATTTATGAGTTCTGTAGTGTGATCAGATGGTAACCAAGTAGACCAACAAATGCAAGTTTGTATCCCACCGCTGATCCACCAATGCTACAACACCATTCTTGATATTGAGGATTAACCTACCCTCACTGCCGCGTCTACAGGTCCTGTTCGATTTTTTCTTGGATCACATTTTAATCGATTGTGGAAAAATCATGCAAACTTATAGCAGTTCGATTATTGTCTGAAAAGGACCACATCCCCATAAAACTTGGAACTATTGCATAGGACTGAGAAGCAATATAAACCTCATCTATGGACTAGATTTCCATTAAGCTCTGAACTGATTCATAGGATTGAGAGGCTACTCAACCCTCATCCATGGTTCAAGAATCTTTTGCTCTCCCTTGCAACCTCGTCCAAACCGCGTAGATTACATCTATAGCAGGAAACCTTCACGAGCCTTGAGAAAGTTACTGTTTAGTAATGAAACACATGTCGGCTGCCTCTTCGTATTTTTTTTTTTATTCTTGCATGGAAGAACTTTCCAACAACGTACTTTTGAATGTTTTGAAACAAGATGATACCACTTCAATGACAATTGTTTGGAATATGACATTAAAACCGTAACAACTACTGAAGTCTTGGATGTTCTCTATACAACAGTCAAATATTGGATATGTTCTTTTCATCTGTTGATAAGTCATGATTCTGTAAGAAAGTCAGGACCAGGATTCCTTCTCCATAGAAGCACTTGCCTCTATGTTAACTAACTGAGTGCCGAGGTACAAAAAATGTGTAGTTATGTCGGCTGTGTGGCAGCCTAGGCAGACTCTCAGACAAGACGTGGATTGTAGGTTAGGTTTCAGGGGGCATCTCTAAGATGCCCTCTGTAGTGGATTTTACATTAAATCCCACATTGGCATCAGTGTGGGTTTAATGTGCTGAGAAGTTTGATATCAAACTTGCCAGGATTCAGTGTAACCATTATGGTGCTGTGGAGTTTGTAATGACAACCGCCCATCACCATATACTCTTAATGGCATCACTGCACTTACAGTGCCCAGGAATGGCCCTGGGTACTGTGGGGGTACAGGGCTCATGTAATGTAAATTGCTTTTGTATAGCACATAAATCCCCCGTAGGTTTCAGAGCGCTTGTGCTCATGTACCTGTGCCCATACCACTGGCATAGAGCACCCAGCTAGAGTGGTGACTGAGGTATGCCAGGGCAGTGGGTTTTGTGGGCATGGCACACAGGGTTGTGTGCCATGTCGACTCTTTGTTTAGTTCTGTACTTAGACACTCAGTCTGCAAAGGCAGTGTGTGGGTGTCAGGGTACAGGGTCCCTAAGGGTGGCACAATAAGTGCTGAAGCTCTTAGGTACCTAAGGTATCATTTACTAGGGGCTGACAGGTGGCCAGAGATGCCAATTAGGTTTGAGTTTCAACATTGTTTTAAGGAAGGAACACAGGCCCTGGGCACCAGGTTGGCAGGATCCCAAGGCACACTCAGTCAAAGCACATCAGCAGTTCCGCAAAAAGTGGGGGCATACCAATGCAAGAAAGATGGTACTTTCTCACACATACACACTCACAAGTTTAGATATAGTAATGTCATATAAAAAAACGTGTATTAACCTTATGCGAGGACCACTTGCAGCCTCTTAATATCTCAATCCAAAGGGGTGGTAGATATGAATATAATATGATTTCTCTTTATAGCATACTTTGTGCTTTGGTTTACATGTATAGTCTCTTGTTCCAACAGGAGTAAGTATTTCAAATTAAAAGATTCAAAGGAAAAGCAAAATAAGGCAGAACTGAACAATAAAAGGACTAAAGCACGTCACCATCCATAATGTGCACTTGTGCTTCAAAAACAAATATCACCATTCATAACATGCACTAGAGTTTCCAATTTCTGAAATTGGCACAGGAAAGTACAGAACATTATGCCACAATATCAACAATAGGAAATACTGAATACAAACACTGTTCATTAATTCCTAAATTAATACCACAATACCAACAATAGGAAATACTGAATACAAACACTGTTCATTAATTCCTAACGGGTGATAAGGACACTAAAAGCCTTTGTTTTCTTGCTCCCAAAAATCTCTTATTTTGTCGTTAGACAGAAACCAAGAAAATCGCCTTCAAAAGCAATGTTGCCACTACAGAGAGTCACTAGGTAATATTCTGCACTGAGTGCGAAAGAAGTAGCTAAGCGGAGGTCAAGAACTCACAGACAAGATGAAAAGATAAGCAGAAGAAGTGCGCAACACTTACCTTGTCTGACGCATAAGGAATCCTCTTGAAAGCCAAATCGAAAAAGAATTCGAATCGGGCATTGGCACTGACAGCTGGAGAGATGTTGAGACAGCAACCTGCAGGAATCCAGGAAATAAGGCAAGCACAGGCATGTGCAGGGCTTGCCCTTTTATAACCAACAGGACAGGTGCTTGTAAACATGAGGCAAACCACGCCCATCCACATGAGGCAAACCACACCCCTCCACATGCACTGCACAAGGCTTGCCATAGGCACTAATATGACAGTTGACTATCACATGACAAACGACGCCCCTCCACATGCAGTTGCAACAGGCTTGCCACACCCACCAATGTGACAGTTGGCTATCACATGTCAGAATGAAGGCAGTATAATAAGCATTGCTACAATTAAACAAGCATTGGGATTTACAGGTTGAATTAAACAAGCACTGCTACAAACAATAGAATCCTGCAGTAGTGAATGTAGAAGGAGTATTAAAACCCTATGAAGGATAATATACATGGGCAACCAAGGAGCCTAGAGAGTGGGTACAAATGAAACATGGTGGGGCCTGGGACCGGAGCTGTTCCCTGACATAAAGCTGTTGCAATTCTTAAATAATATCACATAACCTTCAGTGTGGTCCAGTCTGAAAAATCTGCCCATTTCCATGATGTTCTATGTTGTATAGTATGCTTAAGCCAAGGTAGATGGTGATTGGGTCATTCAGGCATCACCTGTGTTTTGTTAAAGCATTTATAAATATACAGAATTAATTATTGACAACATTGAGACCAATTGAGTAAGAGAAGTAACAACTTGAGTGAACTCCACCATGCATTATTTATGTGATAGTGAGGTCATCCATCATCAGTTTTCTATGTATTAAAAGACTATTCCAAGCTACACAAGTGTAAAAAATCAATGCTGTGGTGCCCCTGGATAGTTATGACAGCATACCGGGGTGCTGTGGTGCAAAGTTTGGGAACCGCTGGACTAGAGTGTAATTCAGTGGAGTATCATGGAGTGGAGTGGAGTGGAGTAGAGTGGTGTGGTATGGAGTGTCATAGAGTGGAGTAGAGTGGCCGAGAGTGTCATAAAGTGGAGAGGCATATCATAGAGTGTCATAGAATGAAGTGGCGCAGAGTGGAGTAGAGTGAAGTAAAGTGTCATAGAGTGAAGGTGCATAGGGGCAAAGAGTGGAGTGCAGAAGAGTGTAGTGCCATAGAGTGGGGCAGAGTAGAATGGCAGAAAGTGGAGTAAAATGTCATAGAGTGGAATAGAGTGTCACTTAAAAAAAAAGTGAACAAAGGTTCCATAAGGAGACAAAGGTCTCAGGAAAAAAAAAAGTGAACAATGGTTCTAACCTATCTAAAATTGGACAACGGATGTGCCAGAATTACTTCCGGTAGAGGACCAAGAGTGTCACAGGACAACATTTTAATGTAACTTTGAGGGCCGAACCACAACCAGAGGTCCTCAACCCGAGGAAATGAATCAAAACCAAGACACCTGGTCCAGAATTTTATTTTGGACCGCAAGACTGCAAGAGAACTGGCTCTAAATTTATCTTCGGGAACATTCTTCCAGAACGTTCTATCTTCAACAATTAGTGAGAAGCCGCGACGGACAAATACTGATTGGAGAAAGTGAACTCTCTATTTCCGTTTTTGATGGCCACAATGACGGTTTGTAGAGAGTAGACTGGCTCTTCATGTTTTGTCAATCGAAGCGGAGAAGGTGGTCATCATGATCTTCTTCATCATTCTCATCTTGATCCTGATTCTCTTCCATCGTGTTCTGGAAGTTCATGAGGTCGCTGACATCCTACGTGTTATATGTTTTCTTCTTCGTGTTTCTCCATGCTTTAACTCTTACGATGTGTTTGAGTCTTTCATTTGTGTTTTATCTGTAAAGGGAGAAGATGTGTTGTATATTTATACTTACTTCAATATGACTACTTGGTGTCTGTAGTCCTTTTTTAGTGTTTCTATCTTCTCAACCTCTCATAGTACCTAAGAGTGTTCTATCTGGTATGTGACGATTCCAGCCTTGGCAGTTGATGGTCTGGTCAGCTGTGAGGTTTACTGCTCTGCTGTGCTATCTTGTACTATCTTAATAAACCCATCTTAATAACCTGAAGACGTGTCCTGCTGCCTACCTAACCTATTTACAACAGTGTTTAACCAGTATCTTTCAGTAGATTGCATGGTTCTGGCAATATGAGTTCACCTCGAGGGGCTAATAATAGTTTATGTCAATGAACAGTGCTGGGTAATATAAATGAGAACTGTGAGGGCCCTGTACAGCCCAGATTGTCAATAAAGGATAACATTTGGATTTCTGCACAAACTCCTGATTATTTAAGGGTCAGAATTCTGAGCCCTGAAAAGTTCTGCACAATTTCCCCCAGCCAGTTTTGGCATGTTAAACCTGCCACAATTTACCAGGAGGAAAAACGCACAGTGATTACCAAGACATGCGGTATGCAGCGACATCTACATGTTATGCCTCATGCCCAAATAAAAAGTTCGAACAGGAGGTATTTCATGACCCCAGTAAAGTACTCGTGCCAAGGTGACAGTATTTACCGGATCAAGTAAATGACTTAACTGTACACAAGACACTTGTAGTTGGGGCTTCTGTGTGTTAGGCGGTATGAACCCGCACTAAAGTGCTTAATTTGTAAAAAAAAAAGAAGAAGTGCCAGGGCTCTAATCAGCAGGACACTCCCACTTGCACTGCCCATTTTCACTGTCAATTTCAGTAACAGCATAACTAATAAGTCACACTCCTACAAGTGTAACAATTCTGACAATTTCAGGAACCCAAAGTTAAAAGAATGGATTTGGCAGCAGGTATTAGTCATTCTTAAAGTACATTGAACAGACCTTCCAGGATTTTGCGATTCGCCATTTGCAGCGAAATCGGCACTTTTGTAAAAATGCCGCTATTTTAACAAAAGTGCCTGTGAAATTGCCACTTTTGTAAAAATTCAGCGATTTTTACATCAGTGCCCGCAAAAATGAAGGAATGCAGGGAAAAGGTTTTTATATTTCTATGAAGAGTGAACTGCAGAGCGAGCAAGGGCTGAAAGGAAATAGGGACTAGACTTCCCTCTTTTTAGCTGGGATTAACCAATCCGAGAGAGGCCAATTATTGAATGGGTGCATGCAGTATACTCTCGGATGGATTAGTGCTGGTAAGTACCGACATCGCTGGATGCAGCATTTACCGAGCATGTAATTTCTGCACCATTTCTGACGCGGGGCGCGTGCCAGTTTAAGCTGCAGCAGATTTCACTGGGAAAAAATTATATATGCAAAATCTGCATGGTGCACTGACTCCAATGCTGAGTGAAATTGTAATTAGGGGTCATTTTGTGCACCTACATGTATAGTGCAAAATGTGCCATGCCAAGCCACATGTGAGGTTTGGAACTTGCAATTAAGTAAAAAACACATTTCCTTCACTCAGTGTTCAGAATTACAAGCTGCCCTGGTGGTCCCAATAAGGACTCATTTGAAGCTTTACGCCCAGTCACAGGTCCAGGAAGAGGGGTACAGTCTTTCAAATGTCTCTCTTTCTCACTCGGTTTGCCGATTACAAGAATGGGCTAAGCAGGAGGAATGCATTTCCAAGGTATAGCAGTCTTCACCTGTGGGCTGCTTCCTCTGTTTCATATCCCAGGTTGCCTATTTCAAAGTGGAATACTCTGCTAAAATAGTTTCCATTGTTTTAAAGCTGAAAATGGATGATTATGAGTATAACAAAGTGCCGCAAAAATGCCGCTAACTTTCCATATTTGTGCTGCTAAATTTCCATATTTGTGCTGCTAAATTTGCTAATGCATGCTGCAATATCGTGGAGGGTCTGGATAATATGTGGGAATGGCATCCCCTAGAGTATTGATTTTTGGTTCCACCACACTTCAAAATTAGAAAAAGAAATCTCTTCATTAGTCCTTTCCTAATTCTGATATATTCTGAAGTATTTGCACAGTTCATTTACAGACTTTTTTATTTTGTTGGGTGCTAGAAAAACAATATCATACAGCCTTGCTCCAGCACACTCCAATACAAGGAACGATTATCACATAAATCCTCTGACACCGAAGTCAGAGGAAGAAAACTAAACACCAAACTCCTGCACAAGACAGAGCCTACGTTTGACTTCTGTGTTTGAATGCACAGCAAATGTGACAGAGTGAGAAGAAAACTTAAAGGCCTGTTTACAGAAAGCAAACCCTTGTGGAAGAATATAGTAAACGGCCTGTGCTCCCTGGGACATACTCAACAGCCTAAAACAGATAAAGCCAGCAAATAGAAAGCAAGCAACTGTGTGTTACAAAACACAGCGTCGATGGTAAACAATAGGGAGAATGCATAGCCAGGAAATCTTTCCGAACGTGCCCTAGAAGTCTTTGCAAACCAAACAGATGCGCTTTTTAGGAGGCTTTGACCTAAAAATGAGCAAAGGCACGACAAACAACTCGTAATATTCGCTTCTTTTATAGACTGCCTCTATAACCACAAGAAAAGACATTTGATAAAAACATTCAGAAGGTAGTGTGGGCAACTGTCTTCCAGTTCAGCTCCATGAATCAGAAAAAGAAGACACTACAAAATCCTAATTCATGAGGACTGTATCTAATTGAAGGCAGAGCAAGGAAAATCTAACTTTGGGGAGGATGCCCTGATTCAAAAATCAACTAGCCTGGAAAACATTCAGAGTACATGCTTTTATTTATTTTTATTTTTTTGCAGAGTTTTATATAGCGCGAACTAGACCCGAACCGAATCAGGAATCAGAGCGCTTTACATTTTTTCCAGTTACGTTACATGAGGACACTCTTTCATTTTTTTAGGCACGGGGAGATTAAGTGATTTGCCCAGAATCACAGGAGGTTTTGGCGTCGTTACCGAGACTCGACTCCAGATCCGACGTCGAGCGCCCTAGCCGTTAGGCCAACTCCTCTCCCCTCCTCTCCTCCTCCTCGTCTTTTAACCCACCAATATTGAGCCACAAGGGCACCCTTTGTACAATTTAACTTTAACTTTATTGAAATACTAAGAGGTTAGATAAACTATTAAAATAAGTAATATTCAGGAAGGCACGAATTGGTGCTAATGAGAATCAGAGGCACATCCAAATGTTTCATTCTCCATACTTGACTGTGTGTATGCACTCACACTTTTTGAGGCAATTCCTCTGGTTATTTGAATTTGGGGCAGTGTGGAACCTTGGATGTTCAACCCCAGCTTGGACATTGCTTGAAAGTTTGATGATCAAATTCCTTTGATAGTGCATTCACTGACACCTAGGTCCCAAAATTAACCTTAGGTTGGCAGGTTTTATGAAAATACAGACGATGCTGCCAAAGAACAATCTTCTGGTGAACAAGAAGGAATGGAGGAAAGCTACAGAATCAGTGATTTGTGAGAGCTCCTGAATGACTCTGTGCTCCAATTCATTGGAGATAACTTCTAACATTTATTTTACAATTGAAAGGGTGGCTTGCTCCATGTAGGAATCTAGCCTGGATGATCCACCAAATTGTTAATTATTTTCACTTTTAATCAGCCTTAATAAAAAACAACAACTGCAAGTTGACTTTTAGAATCAACATCTGTAGATTAGTTCTTGAGGTTTGGTAGAGTGCAACCCTCATACAATAATTTAGCACCTCATTTTTTACTTATGCCCACTACACCTCCTGGGGTACAGACCATCAACCAGGTTTCTGCAACTACCTCTGTCCTGGGCTTTTCAATCTGACGCCAGGTGTAACTCATCCCCTTGCAGTCAGACTTGAGGCCTAGATGCCAGATCTTTCTTGGCCTTCTCCTTTTCCCTTAAGGGTTCCAGGTCAGGGCTTGCCTGGTGGTGTTTGGAGCAGGCTTGTGAAGGGTGCGTCTTTTCATGATTTCTTCATGCGTAGGGAGTTAGAAAGTCTGCTGCCATATGTCGTTGTTGCTGATGGTGTTTGGCTAGAAGATTTGGGGGATTTTCCCCAGGCAGGTGTTGATGAAGGTCTGGACTTTGTTGGTAGTAATCACTGTTGTCCTCTAAGCTTCTGCTCTATACAGTAGGACCGATTTTACATTGGTGTTAAAAACCTGTTCTTGGTTTGCCCTCTTAGGTCCCTGAAGCTCCAGATCTTCTTTAGCTTATTGAAGGCAGCCCTTGCTTTGCTGATTCTTGCCTTGCCATCAGTGTCCGTGCCGCCCCACTTGTCAATGACACTGCCCAGGTAGGTGAAGACCCCCAACCCCTTTTAGGGCATCAGCGGGAAGAGTAACTTCAATTGTGCTAGGAGTGTTAACCTTCAGGATCTTGGTTTTCTCCCTTTGAATGTTGAGGCCAAGTTGTGCTGATGTGGCTGCCATCTTGTCATTTTTCTCTTGCTTCTGTGGATGGGTATGAGTGAGTAGTGCCAGATTGTCTGCAAAGTCCAGGTCGTCGAGATGCGTTCATGGTGTCCACTGGATCCCATTTCTTCTACTTGCTGTGAATGTCTTCATGATCCAGTCTATGGCCAACAGGAAGAGAAAAGGTGAGAGCAAACAACCCAGGCGGACTCCAGTCCTCACTTGGAAGGCTTCTGTGCGTTCTCCTCCATGGATTTTCTTGCAGGTCATTCCCACGCAGGAGTTCCTGATGATTCTTAGGAGTTTATCTGGCACACCACAGTGGTGGAGGAGTTACCAAAGGGTCTCTCTGTCGATGCTGTTTAATGTCTTCTCATAGTCGATGAAGTTTACATAGAGGGAGGAAATCCATTCTATCAACTGCTCAATAATGATGCACAGTGTTGCAATCTGGTTTGCACAGGATCGATCTTTGCAGAAGTCAGCTTGCTCAATCAATCGATCAGGATGTGTAAATCGCAGGTAATCACTCTATATAATATCCAGGTGATTGCAGGTCCTGGAGGCTTGTTTGAACAGCCAGGTCTTAAAGGCCATTTGGAATTCCAGGTCTTTGCTGCGATGTGGGAGAAGGTGCGTACTTCACTTCTGCTTTGGTAGATGTGGGGAGTACAGGCAATTGAAAGGGAGGTTGAGCATAGTCTTCTCGATGGTTGGTGGAAGTTCAGGCGGTGATTAATGTAGGAGGGTCCTTGGTTGTGTAGAGTCTTGTGCGAGTAGGTCAGCAGCTTGAATTGGCATCTCTTATGTACGGGTAGCCAGTAGGGTGTCCAGAGGTGGGATACTCTCAGGATTGCAGAATCTCTCCTTACTCATATAGTATGTCTCTTTAAATACCTATGATTTACTTTGAGACCCGAGGAATAGGGGAAGACATACTCCCTCTATGTAGTATATAGGAGTTAGTGTGCATAAGGCATTGAGACACAAAAGGGTTCATCATCTTAGTGTTGCTTAGTTAAAATGCGAGCAAAAGACTGTGCACTGCAGAGAAATGTGGAATGGCTTAGTTTTACAATAACTTCAATGCATGAATATATTTGTCTAGGTTTTGTATTGTAGAAAATCTAGATCTGCGAATGGGGGAGGAGTACAGCTTAGGTCATGTTGACCAGAACCAATGTGAACAAGCCTAAAATTAGACAAAGAAAGCAGGGAGGAAATTTAGTCAAGTGTTTCATCAGCAATTCAGACACCAGCTGGTACATGGAAGAATAATGTGTGACAGCACAAGCTAGCTTTTATTACTTAAAAAAGAGAGATGTGGGACAATCTGTGAAGCTCACAGTTGCAGGTCTGCTGTTGCCCACAGCTATTGTCCCTCTGTGGTGCTCCAAGGTGCTTTTGGAACGGCCTTCCCGGGACTGTCTGGAAAAGTTAGTGACGAGGGACATATGACCTTTCCTCTCACTTTATCTTGATTGGCAGGAATGTTATGTCTGTGATTTACTGTATTGTAACAATCCACTATTGACAATATATGTGCCTTTCTTGCTATTGTTCTCATTAAAGTCCTATTGTATCTAATAAGTGTGTTGCTCTTTACTGGGTGTCTTTATTCATCTGCATTTGATAAAAATAGTTTGTGATGGTTGCAGGCAACACGTCCAGTGCGAGTGTTGGTATCAGTGTAATACAAATCAATAATGGCCTTTTTTGGATGCAAAAGAGATAAAGTAGATATCTCCAGATGGGTAGAATGGGGCAGAGTCCAGATTAATTCCCTGGTGGAGTGAAACAGTCTCCTTTCTTGTGTAGCAGTAATCTTGAAATGGTGGGCAGCACCAGTTCCATGGTAAGAGTTAGATGAAAGAGTGACTTCTCTTTTAGTGGAAAATGAATTAGCAAGGATTAATCTCAAAATTGCATTTGATTATCGCCAGTTTAATAAGATAGTCCATCCTTTAATAGCAGCTTTTCTTGACATTCCGGGCCAGCCATTTTGGAGAGGTCGGCGGACTAGTCTCCCCCTCGCCCTGACTACTTGAGGGCGGGAGTCTCTCGCGTGCAATCACTAACAAAACGAAGATTGCAGCGCTAGCGCTACACCTTTACTAGCGCTAACTTGCACCAGAATTGCTACATATAACTTCTAGCTTTTTAACTGAGCTTTTTAGCATTTTAAAAACAAATAATTTCGAGTGTGATTAATTGTGTGTTTTATATGTAATTCTGTGCTTTAAAAACTTCAGTTCTGCCCATACTTGCAGTTTGCTCGCTCTCCCCGGTCCACCACAGCTTCTGTGCTGTTTGTTGTGGAGGGAGCTTTGGAGCGAAATCACTTCCTGGTTTTCTGGCTGTTCCATTCCGGGCCAGCCATTTTGGAGAGGTCGGCGGACTAGTCTCCCCCTCGCCCTGACTACTTGAGGGCGGGAGTCTCTCGCGTGCAATCACTAACAAAACGAAGATTGCAGCGCTAGCGCTACACCTTTACTAGCGCTAACTTGCACCAGAATTGCTACATATAACTTCTAGCTTTTTAACTGAGCTTTTTAGCATTTTAAAAACAAATAATTTCGAGTGTGATTAATTGTGTGTTTTATATGTAATTCTGTGCTTTAAAAACTTCAGTTCTGCCCATACTTGCAGTTTGCTCGCTCTCCCCGGTCCACCACAGCTTCTGTGCTGTTTGTTGTGGAGGGAGCTTTGGAGCGAAATCACTTCCTGGTTTTCTGGCTGTTCCATTCCGGGCCAGCCATTTTGGAGAGGTCGGCGGACTAGTCTCCACCCTCACCTAATCTATAAGACTCCCCACAGACTAGCGCAGCGGTGACGCGCAGCGGTAGCGCCGAATACGCGCCGAAGAGGCGCCAAAGAGTAGCCAGTCTGCGCCAGTCCGCGGCACGGAGGCGGACGGGGCCGGACGGCTTACGCATATTTTCGCTCTTCGTGCTAGGGACACTATGTGTCGCTGTACACTTACGTACTCCAGCCCCCAGCTTCGCTCCCTATGCCCCCCGTGTAGTCGCTGCCATCATGTTTTTCCAGGAGGGCGGGCTCTGAGGAAAGGCTGTAGTACTTGTGGCTGGCGCCTTCCTGATCGGAAATCTTTCATACAGGTCAGCCCACCTTTTCAGCATAACTGCTTATTATTGAACACCAGATCCCTACCCGGCCACTCTTTAGACATTTGGAATATGTTACAGGATTCTAACATATCCTGTCTGTTCCTTACGGAAACTTGGCTATCCGATTCATCCTCTCCTGATTTGGCCAATGCCGTACCTTCTGCCTATAACATTTATAGGAAAGATAGGTCATCCGGTAGAGGTGGTGGAGTGGCTATTATAGTTAAGAAGAATATTGTATGCCATACGTTCGCAGTAGATAATATACAGGGCTGCGAAGCATTAGGCTTTACTCTCCAGCTCTCATCTTCCCAGGCCTGTACTGGTATCCTGGTTTACAGACCACCAGGATCGGTGGGGCTGTTTTTGGAAGAACTACAGGCAGCCCTATCAATACCATGCCTTAGGTCTAATCACTGCATTTTATTAGGTGATTTAAATATCCATATGGATAATAGTTTAGATCCGGACACTTTAAAACTGCTAGATATTACTTCCGTGTTTGGCCTATCTCCTTATGTGGCAGGACCATCTCATAATAAAGGCCACACGCTTGACCAGATCTTTTCCACCGTTCCTATCTGTGTCGACCCCCCCATGCCAGTTCTGTGGTCAGATCATTTTCTCATCACTTTTTCCATCTCTGTCATGGCTCCATCACGGTCCCAACCAGTAGGGTCGCTTAAGCCTCTCTCCAAACCTTTCCATCTTCTTACCAGAGAGATGCTATCAAATGTTTTAACTAGCCTCCCGTGTCCCACCTCTAACAATGTAGAGGAGTACATCGATCTCTTCCATAATTGGTTCACTGACCGTCTAGAGAGCTTGATTCCAGCAAAGAAACATACTTCTGCAGACAAGAGAACATCTGCTCCTTGGTTTACCCCTCACCTGAAAAAAGCACGACAAGATCTCAAGAAAGCAGAAAGAGCATGGAGGCGATCCTATCATCCTTCTGAGAGATTAAATTTTAAGACGCAGACTCGGGCCTACCATAAATTAATTTGGGAAGGTAAAAAGTCCTATCTGGAATCCAGAATCAATGAAGCGGAGCATTCTAGCAAGGAAATTTTTAGGGTGGTTAAAGACTTCACCTCTCCCTCTGCTTACACTCCGACTCATGTTCACTCTGAAACTTGGTTGAAGGAATTAGCTGTCTATTTTGTACAGAAAATCACCTCTATTCAATCTTCCCTCCAGGCCACTTTCCAGCAGCATACGACAAGTCTGGCATGTCCCCTGCCAGATCATGGCCCCTTTCTGTCCAAATTTCCCCCATTAGATCTAGAGAGCTCTCTTGCTATTCTGACAAGTCTCAAATCTGGATCCCCACTGGATCCTTGCCCTGCAAAGTGTCTAGCAAACATGGCACCTGTTCTTAATGACTTGCTAAACCCCATCTTGAATCTGTCACTCTCTTCTGGGATAGTTCCCAAAGCTTGGAAGAGTGCCATGATCTTACCACTTATAAAAAAAACGGCGCTCGACCCTGCAGTTCACGCAAACTACAGACCCATCTCCTTACTCCCTGCTCTGGCGAAAGTGACAGAAAGGTTTGCTCACAGATCTATTTCCGATTTTATCGAAGAAAGGGGTCTGTTGCATGGTACTCAATCTGGCTTCCGTGCAAATTTTAGCACGGAGACCGCGCTCCTTGAAGTCACAGATGCCATCAGGGAGGAGTTGGACGCTGGTAAAAAAGTGGTATTGATTATGCTGGATCTGTCGGCGGCGTTCGACACCGTTCCCCACGTACTTCTTCTTTCCAGACTTTGGGACTTTGGTCTACGGGGAACGGTGTGGAACTGGCTCAAGTCCTTCCTAGCCGACCGCCGGCAGACAATCTGGGCGCCACCTTTCTCTGCTGAAATGTCACCGCTTGAAGTGGGGGTCCCGCAAGGTTCCATCTTAAGCCCCCTCCTGTTTAACATCTTTATGGCCCCCCTGGCGGTGACGGCGGAGTCTTTTGGCGCCCGGATTGTCAGCTATGCTGATGACACCCAGCTCCTCTTTGTAAGTAACAGGGATGGTCAGTTTGATGGTGTCCAGGTCAACAGATGTCTGAGTGCTATTTTTGAGTGGTTTGGATGCCATGGGCTGAAGTGCAACGCCGACAAGTCGGAGTTGCTCTTCTTTGGCTGTACATCTGAACCCGACTGGAAAACTTGGTGGCCGAAAGACATGTCTCCTCCCACTAGCTCGTCTGCGAAAGCCAAAAATCTGGGAGTGGTGATTGACAATAAGCTATCTTTCGGACCACATATCTCATCTCTCACTGGGAAATGTTTCGGCATCCTGCGGATGCTTCGCAAATTTCTCCCCCTAGTCTCTATCCAGCACAGACAAATTATTGTCCAGGCACTGATTTGTTCCAGGCTGGACTATGCAAACATTCTGTTTTTGGGACTTCCCAAATATCTGGTCAGGCGTTTGCAAATCGCCCAGAATTCTGCAGCCCGAGCCATTTTTGGCCTTCCAAGGAAAGCCAGAGCTACGGATCTTCTTGCCACATTGCATTGGCTACCAGTTGCAAAAAGGATTTTATTTAAAACACTGACCACGACTTTCAAGGCCCTGCATGGCATAGGCCCCAAATATATCTCCAAGCGACTGTCTTGGTATACCCCTCTCAGATCTCTTAGATCCTCGTCCTTATCAAAAATGAGTGTTCCCACTATCAAACGGGCAAGAGTAGGAGGACGGTCTTTTCGGCACTTAGCCCCTCATGCATGGAATGATCTTCCAATCTCTTTAAGACAGACTTCCAGTCTTCTGTCTTTCCGCAAGGCCCTTAAGACTTGGCTCTTCCCGTAATCTTTGAGGCTGTTTTTATGTCTGTACGCTCTTTTGGTGTTATGTTTATGGTTTTTTTTTTGTTTTTTTTTCTCCCCATCTTCGGTTGGGAGTCTTCGTCAAAGCGCCGGGATACTCCAGTGGAGTGGCCGTGCGCTATAGAAGTGTACAAATAACATAACATAACATAACATAACATAACATTACGACACTGGTTGAAAATGTGAGCAAGGAAGTGGTGGAATAGCATGCAGTTATTGATTTGGCACATGCTTTTTAGGTCGAACCTAGACAGCGCTTGCGCTGTGTGCAAGACATGTTGTATTTTATTCTATGTGTATTAAAAAATTAACTGCTTCCTATTGGCTGTTGGCTGTGCCATTCAAAAATGTAGCCTTTGTATTGGTGTTGGGTTGTAAAAGTCCCTCCCTTCTCTCCTTAATTTTAGTAATATTAAGCATTGCTTGTTATTAAAAAATACTGTATATGATTTTGTTTCCTTTTCTGTTCATGTTGTCAGGGTTTGTTTTCTGTTTTGCCAGCGGACATGGGCAGATATGCCGGAGTCATGTAAGGTGTGGCTGGCAATAATTCGCAATGCATATGCAGCTGTTTCGGCACCAGCTTTTCAGAGCTAACAATGGTGAGCACCGGCAGGACCCGGCCTAATTAAAGCTGTGTCTGTTGGTGTGATTAATACAACTATACCAAACAGTCAAACTTCAAAATAATATTAAAAAGCCACGGAGCATTTTATTTTACTAATATTAATTTTTGCCTGTTATTAAAAAATATGGTAGATCATTTATTTTGTCCTTTTCTGTTGTCGTTGTCCGGGTTTGTTTTCCTTTTTGCCAGCAGAAATGGGCAGAGTGGCTGGAGTCATGTAAGGTGTGGCTGGAAGTAAATCGCAGTGCATATGCACTTGTTAGAGCTAAGGATGGTGAGCACCGGCAGGACCCGGGCCAATTGAAGCTGGTGTTATCAAAAAATACGGTAGAGCATTTTTTGTTTCCTTTTCCGTTGACGTTGTCGGGTTTTTTTCCCGTTTCGCCAGCTGACATGGCCAGAGATGCTGGAGCCATGTAAGGTGTGGCTGGAAGTAAAATCGCCATGAGTATGCACTTTTTTAGAGCTAACGATGGTGAGCAATGGCAGGACCGGGGCCAATTGAAGCTGGTGTTATTTAAAAATATGTTAGAGCATTCTTAGTTTCCTTTTCTGTTGACGTTGTCGGGGTTTGTTTTCCGTTTTGCCAGCAGACACAGGCAGAGATGCTGGAGTCGTGAAAGTGTGGCTGTAAGTAAATCGCAATGCAAGTGCACTTTTTAGAGCTAACGAGGGTGAGCACCCACAGGACCCAGGCCAAGTAAAGCTGGTGTTATTAAAAAATACGTTACAGCATTTTTTGTTTCTTTTTCTGTTGACGTTGTCCGGTTTGTTTTCCATTTTGCCAGCGGACACGGGCAGAGATGCTGGAGTCATGTAAGGTTTGCTGGAAGTAAATCGCAGTGCATATGCACTTTTCAGAGCTAACGATGGTGAGCACCGGCAGGATCTGGGCCAAATAAATCTGGTGTTATTAAAAAATACGTTAGAGCACTTTGTGATTCTTTTTCCATTGACGTTGTGCGGGTTAGTTTTCTGTTTTAGCAGCGGACACGGGCAAAGATGCTGGAGTCATATAAGGTGTGGCTGGAAGTAAATTGCAGTGCATATGCACTTTTTAAAGCAAACGATGGTGAGCACTGGCAGGACCCTGGCCAATTGAAGCTGGTGTTCTTAAAAATTTGTTAGCATTTTTTGTTTCTTTTTCCGTTGACGTTGTCCGGGTTTGTTTTCCGTTTTGCCAGAGGACATGGGCAGGGATGCTGGAGTCATGTAAGGTGTGGCTGGAAGTAAATCGCAGTGCATATGCACGTTTTAGAGCTAAGAATGGTGAGCACCGGCAGGACCCGGGCCAATTGAAGCTGGTGTTCATAAAAAATAGGTTAGATCATTTTTTGTTTCCTTTTCTGTTGATGTTGTCGGGTTTGTTTTCCTTTTTGCCAGCGGACATGGGCAGAGATGCTGGAGTCATGTAAAGTGTGGCTGGAAGTAAATCGCAGTGCATATGCACTTTTTAGAGCCAAGGATGGTGAGCACCGGCAGGACACGGGCCAATTGAAGCTGGTGTTATTTAAAAAGCGTTAGCATTTTTGGTTTCTTTTTCTGTTGACGTTGTCCGAGTTTGTTTTCCGTTTTGCCAGAGGACATGGGCAGGGATGCTGGAGTCATGTAAGGTGTGGCTGGAAATAAATCGCAGTGCATATGCACTTTTTAGAGCTAACAAGGGTGAGCACCGGCAGGACCCAGGCCAAGTAAAGCTGGTGTTATTAAAAAATACGTTAGAGCATTTTTTGTTTCTTTTTCTGCTGACGTTGTCCGGTTTGTTTTCCATTTTGCCAGCGGACACGGGCAGAGATGCTGGAGTCATGTAAGGTTTGCTGGAAGTAAATCGCAGAGCATATGCACTTTTCAGAGCTAACGATGGTGAGCACCGGCAGGACTTGGGCCAATTAAATCTGGTGTTATTAAAAAATACGTTAGAGCACTTTTTGTTCGTTTTTCCGTTGACATTGTGCAGGTTTGTTTTCTGTTTTAGCAGCGGACACGGGCAAAGATGCTGGAGTCATGTAAGGGGTACAAAAGGGGGTGGTAATGGACGGAGCATCTGAACCAATCAAACACTCACACCAGGTCAAAAGATCTGGGTTTAATCCATCACCGTTCTTTAGCCCACTCTGCCACCCCAGTTCAGACATGGCTATATGCAAATCAGTCTGACCCTGTACCTCATGGGAACAGTCCAGCCCGAACTGCCAAGCCATGCCTTCCCTGGACCGGAAACAAGCTACCGAGGACCGGTTTCTGGCATTACAGCCGTCTTCAGCCCGGCTTGCTTGAATCCAGTGGCAAAGTGAGCAAGGGACTTACGTCTGAGCACACCCTGCCACACTTATGGCGGCCAAAAGCGGTACAAAAGGGGGTGGTAATGGACGGAGCATCTGAACCAATCAAACACTCACACCCAGTCAAAAGATCTGGGTTTAATCCATCACCGTTCTTTAGCCCACTCTGCCACCCCAGTTCAGACATGGCTATATGCAAATCAGTCTGACCCTGTACCTCATGGGAACAGTCCAGCCCGAACTGCCAAGCCATGCCTTCCCTGGACCGGAAACAAGCTACCGAGGACCGGTTTCTGGCATTACAGCCGTCTTCAGCCCGGCTTGCTTGAATCCAGTGGCAAAGTGAGCAAGGGACTCACGTCTGAGCATACCCTGCCACACTTATGGCGGCCAAAAGCGGTACAAAAGGGGGTGGTAATGGACGAAGCATCTGAACCAATAAAACACTCACACCCAGTCAAAAGATCTGGGTTTAATCCATCACCGTTCTTTAGCCCACTCTGCCACCCCAGTTCAGACATGGCTATATGCAAATCAGTCTGACCCTGTACCTCATGGGAACAGTCCTGCCCGAACTGCCAAGCCATGCCTTCCCTGGACCGGAAACAAGCTACCGAGGACCGGTTTCTGGCATTACAGCCGTCTTCAGCCCGGCTTGCTTGAATCCAGTGGCAAAGTGAGCAAGGGACTCACGTCTGAGCATACCCTGCCACACTTATGGCGGCCAAAAGCGGTACAAAAGGGGGTGGTAATGGACGGAGCATCTGAACCAATAAAACACTGACACCCAGTCAAAAGATCTGGGTTTAATCCATCACCGTTCTTTAGCCCACTCTGCCACCCCAGTTCAGACATGGCTATATGCAAATCAGTCTGACCCTGTACCTCATGGGAACAGTCCAGCCCGAGCTGCCAAGCCATGCCTTCCCTGGACCGGAAACAAGCTACCGAGGACCGGTTTCTGGCATTACAGCCGTCTTCAGCCCGGCTTGCTTGAATCCAGTGGCAAAGTGAGCAAGGGACTCACGTCTGAGCATACCCTGCCACACTTATGGCGGCCAAAAGCGGTACAAAAGTGGGTGGTAATGGACGGAGCATCTGAACCAATCAAACACTCACACCCAGTCAAAAGATCTGGGTTTAATCCATCACCGTTCTTTAGCCCACTCTGCCACCCCAGTTCAGACATGGCTATATGCAAATCAGTCTGACCCTGTACCTCATGGGAACAGTCCAGCCCGAACTGCCAAGCCATGCCTTCCCTGGACCGGAAACAAGCTACCGAGGACCGGTTTCTGGCATTACAGCCGTCTTCAGCCCGGCTTGCTTGAATCCAGTGGCAAAGTGAGCAAGGGACTCACGTCTGAGCATACCCTGCCACACTTATGGCGGCCAAAAGCGGTACAAAAGGGGGTGGTAATGGACGGAGCATCTGAACCAATCAAACACTCACACCCAGTCAAACGATCTGGGTTTAATCCATCACCGTTCTTTAGCCCACTCTGCCACCCCAGTTCAGACATGGCTATATGCAAATCAGTCTGACCCTGTACCTCATGGGAACAGTCCAGCCCGAACTGCCAAGCCATGCCTTCCCTGGACCGGAAACAAGCTACCGAGGACCGGTTTCTGGCATTACAGCCGTCTTCAGCCCGGCTTGCTTGAATCCAGTGGCAAAGTGAGCAAGGGACTCACGTCTGAGCATACCCTGCCACACTTATGGCGGCCAAAAGCGGTACAAAAGGGGGTGGTAATGGATGGAGCATCTGAACCAATCAAACACTCACACTCAGTCAAAATATCTGGGTTTAATCCATCACCGTTCTTTAGCCCACTCTGCCACCCCAGTTCAGACATGGCTATATGCAAATCAGTCTGACCCTGTACCTCATGGGAACAGTCCAGTCCAAACTGCCAAGCCATGCCTTCCCTGGACCTGAAACAAGCTACCGAGGACCGGTTTCTGGCATTACAGCCGTCTTCAGCCCGGCTTGCTTGAATCCAGTGGCAAAGTGAGCAAGGGACTCACGTCTGAGCATACCCTGCCACACTTATGGCGGCCAAAAGCGGTACAAAAGGGGGTGGTAATGGACGGAGCATCTGAACCAATCAAACACTCACACCCAGTCAAAAGATCTGGGTTTAATCCATCACCGTTCTTTAGCCCACTCTGCCACCCCAGTTCAGACATGGCTATATGCAAATCAGTCTGACCCTGTACCTCATGGGAACAGTCCAGCCCGAACTGCCAAGCCATGCCTTCCCTGGACCGGAAACAAGCTACCGAGGGCCGGTTTCTGGCATTACAGCCGTCTTCAGCCCGGCTTGCTTGAATCCAGTGGCAAAGTGAGCAAGGGACTCACGTCTGAGCATACCCTGCCACACTTATGGCGGCCAAAAGCGGTACAAAAGGGGGTGGTAATGGATGGAGCATCTGAACCAATCAAACACTCACACTCAGTCAAAATATCTGGGTTTAATCCATCACCGTTCTTTAGCCCACTCTGCCACCCCAGTTCAGACATGGCTATATGCAAATCAGTCTGACCCTGTACCTCATGGGAACAGTCCAGTCCAAACTGCCAAGCCATGCCTTCCCTGGACCTGAAACAAGCTACCGAGGACCGGTTTCTGGCATTACAGCCGTCTTCAGCCCGGCTTGCTTGAATCCAGTGGCAAAGTGAGCAAGGGACTCACGTCTGAGCATACCCTGCCACACTTATGGCGGCCAAAAGCGGTACAAAAGGGGGTGGTAATGGACGGAGCATCTGAACCAATCAAACACTCACACCCAGTCAAAAGATCTGGGTTTAATCCATCACCGTTCTTTAGCCCACTCTGCCACCCCAGTTCAGACATGGCTATATGCAAATCAGTCTGACCCTGTACCTCATGGGAACAGTCCAGCCCGAACTGCCAAGCCATGCCTTCCCTGGACCGGAAACAAGCTACCGAGGGCCGGTTTCTGGCATTACAGCCGTCTTCAGCCCGGCTTGCTTGAATCCAGTGGCAAAGTGAGCAAGGGACTCACGTCTGAGCATACCCTGCCACACTTATGGCGGCCAAAAGCGGTACAAAAGGGGGTGGTAATGGATGGAGCATCTGAACCAATCAAACACTCACACTCAGTCAAAATATCTGGGTTTAATCCATCACCGTTCTTTAGCCCACTCTGCCACCCCAGTTCAGACATGGCTATATGCAAATCAGTCTGACCCTGTACCTCATGGGAACAGTCCAGTCCAAACTGCCAAGCCATGCCTTCCCTGGACCTGAAACAAGCTACCGAGGACCGGTTTCTGGCATTACAGCCGTCTTCAGCCCGGCTTGCTTGAATCCAGTGGCAAAGTGAGCAAGGGACTCACGTCTGAGCATACCCTGCCACACTTATGGCGGCCAAAAGCGGTACAAAAGGGGGTGGTAATGGACGGAGCATCTGAACCAATCAAACACTCACACCCAGTCAAAATATCTGGGTTTAATCCATCACCGTTCTTTAGCCCACTCTGCCACCCCAGTTCAGACATGGCTATATGCAAATCAGTCTGACCCTGTGCCTCAAGGGAACAGTCCAGCCCGAACTGCCAAGCCATGCCTTCCCTGGACCGGAAACAAGCTACAGAGGACCGGTTTCTGGCATTACAGCCGTCTTCAGCCCGGCTTGCTTGAATCCAGTGGCAAAGTGAGCAAGGGACTCATGTCTGAGCATACCCTGCCACACTTATGGCGGCCAAAAGCGGTACAAAAGGGGGTGGTAATGGACGGAGCATCTGAACCAATCAAACACTCACACCCAGTCAAAAGATCTGGGTTTAATCCATCACCGTTCTTTAGCCCACTCTGCCACCCCAGTTCAGACATGGCTATATGCAAATCAGTCTGACCCTGTACCTCATGGGAACAGTCCAGCCCGAACTGCCAAGCCATGCCTTCCCTGGACCGGAAACAAGCTACCGAGGACCGGTTTCTGGCATTACAGCTGTCTTCAGCCCGGCTTGCTTGAATCCAGTGGCAAAGTGAGCAAGGGTGTGAGTGTTTGATTGGTTCAGATGCTCCGTCCATCACCACCCCCTTTTGTACCGCTTTTGGCCGCCATAAGTTTGGCAGGGTATGCTCAGACGTGAGTCCCTTGCTCACTTTGCCACTGGATCCAAGCAAGCCGGGCTGAAGACGGCTGTAATGCCAGAAACCGGTCCTCGGAAGCTTGTTTCCGGTCCAGGGAAGACATGGCTTGGCAGTTCGGGCTGGACTGTTCCCATGAGGCACAGGGTCAGACTGATTTGCATATAGCCATGTCTAAACTGGGGTGGCAGAGTGGGCTAAAGAACGGTGATGGATTAAACCCAGATCTTTTGACTGGGTGTGAGTGTTTGATTGGTTCAGATGCTCCGTTCATCACCACCCCCTTTTGTACCGCGGAGTCATGTAAGGTGCAGCTGGAAGCAAATTGCAGGGCATATCCACTTTTTAGAGCTAACGATGGTGAGCACCGGCAGGACCCTGGCCAATTGAAGCTGGTGTTATCAAAAAATATATTAGCAATTTTTGTTTCTTTTTCTGTTGACGTTGTCCGGGTTTGTTTTCCGTTTTGCCAGAGGACACGGGCAGAGATGGTGGAGTCATGTAAGGTGTGGCTGGAAGTAAATCGCAGTGCATATGCACTTCTTAGAGCTAAGGATGGTGAGCACCGGCAGGACCCTGGCCAATTGAAGCTGGTGTTATTAAAAAATATATTAGCAATTTTTGTTTCTTTTTCTATTGACGTTGTCCGGGTTTGTTTTCCGTTTTGCCAGAGGACACGGGCAGAGATGGTGGAGTCATGTAAGGTGTGGCTGGAAGTAAATCGCAGTGCATATGCACTTCTTAGAGCTAAGGATGGTGAGAACCGGCAGGGCCCGGGCCAATTGAAGCTGGTGTTATTAAAAAATAAGTTAGATAATTTTTTGTTTCCTTTTCTGTTGACGTTGTCCCGGTTTGGTTTCCGTTTTGCCAGCGGACAGGCTCAGAGATGCTGGAGTCATGTAAGGTGGGGCTGGAAGTAAATCAGAGTGCATATGCACTTTTTAGAGCTAAAAATGGAGAGCACTGGCAGGACCCGGGCCAATTAAAGCTGGTGTTATTAAAAATACGGTAGAGCATTTTTAGTTTCCTTTTCTGTTGACGTTGTCGGGGTTTGTTTTCCATTTTGCCAGCGGACATGGGCAGAGATGCTCGAGTCATGTAAGATGTGGCTGGAAGTAAATTGCAGTGCATATGCACTTTGTAGAGCTAACGATGGTGAGCACCCACAGGACCCTGGCCAATCAAAGCTAGTGATATTAAAAAATATGGTACAGCATTTTTAGTTTCCTTTTCTGTTGACGTTGTCGGGGGTTGTCTTCCGTTTTGCCAGCGGACATGGTCAGAGATGCTGGAGTCCTGTAATGTGTGGCTGGAAGTAAATCTCAGTGCATATGCACTTGTTTCGGCACCAGCTTTTTACAACTAACAATGGTGAGCACCGGCTGGACCTGGGCTAATTAAAGCTGCCACTCTTAGACTCATTAAAACAACTATATCAAATAGTCAAACTTAAAAATAATATTAAAAAACCACGGAGCATTTTATTTTAGCAATATTAAGCATTGCTTGTTATTAAAAAATAGTGTATATGATTTTGTTTTCTTTTTTGTTCACGTTGTCTGGGTTTGTTTTCTGTTTTGCAAGCGGACATGGGCAGATATGCCGGAGTCATGTAAGTTGTGGCTGGCAGTAATTCGCAATGCATATGCAGCTGTTTTGGCATCAGCTTTTTAGAGCTGACAATGGTGAGCACCGGCAGGACCCGGCCCATTTAAAGCTGTGTCTGTTAGTGTGATTAATACAACTATACCAAACACTCAAACTTCAAAATAATATTAAAAAGCCACGGAGCATTTTATTTTACTACAATTAATCATTGGCTGTTATTAAAAAATTTGGTAGATCATTTATTTTGTCCTTTTCTGTTGTCGTTGTCCGGGTTTGTTTACCTTTTTGTCAGCAGAAATGGGCAGAGTGGCTGGAGTCATGTAAGGTGTGGCTGGAAGTAAATCGCAGTGCATATGCACTTTTTAAAGCTAAGGATGGTGAGCACCGACAGGACCCGGGCCAATTGAACCTGGTGTTATCAAAAAAATATGTTAGAGCATTTTTTGTTTCCTTTTCCGTTGACGTTGTCAGGGTTTTTTCCGTTTCTCCAGTGGCCATGGGCAGAGATGCTGGAGTCATGTAAGGTGTGGCTGGAAGTAAATCGCCGTGAGTATGCACTTTTTAGAGCTAACGATGGTGAGCACCGGCAGGACCGGGGCCAATTGAAGCTGGTGATATTAAAAAATACGGTCAAGCATGTTTAGTTTCCTTTTCCGTTGACGTTGTCGGGGTTTGTTTTCCGTTTTGCCAGTGGACATGGGCAGAGATGCCAGAATCATGTAAGGTGTGGCTGGAAGTAAATCGCAGTGCATATGGACTTGTTTCAGCACCAGCTTTTTAGAGCTAACGATAGTGAGCACCGGCAGGATCCGGCCCAACTAAAGCTGTGTCTGTTGGTGTGATTAATACAACTATACCAAACAGTCAAACTTCAAAATAATATTAAAAAGCCACGGAGCATTTTATTTTACTACAATTAATCATTGGCTGTTATTAAAAAATTTGGTAGATCATTTATTTTGTCCTTTTCTGTTGTCGTTGTCCGGGTTTGTTTACCTTTTTGTCAGCAGAAATGGGCAGAGTGGCTGGAGCCATGTAAGGTGTGGCTGGAAGTAAATCGCAGTGCATATGCACTTTTTAAAGCTAAGGATGGTGAGCACCGACAGGACCCGGGCCAATTGAACCTGGTGTTATCAAAAAAATATGTTAGAGCATTTTTTGTTTCCTTTTCCGTTGACGTTGTCAGGGTTTTTTTCCGTTTCTCCAGTGGCCATGGGCAGAGATGCTGGAGTCATGTAAGGTGTGGCCGGAAGTAAATCGCCGTGAGTATGCACTTTTTAGAGCTAACGATGGTGAGCACCGGCAGGACCGGGGCCAATTGAAGCTGGTGATATTAAAAAATACGGTCGAGCATGTTTAGTTTCCTTTTCCGTTGACGTTGTCGGGGTTTGTTTTCCGTTTTGCCAGTGGACATGGGCAGAGATCCCAGAATCATGTAAGGTGTGGCTGGAAGTAAATCGCAGTGCATATGGACTTGTTTCAGCACCAGCTTTTTAGAGCTAACAATGGTGCTCGCAGTGCATATGCACTTTTTAGAGCTAATGATGGTGAGCACCGGTAGGATCCGGACCAAGTAAAACTGGTGTTAGTAAAAAATGTGTTAGAGCATTTTTAGTTTCCTTTTCTGTTGACCTTGTTGGGGTTTGTTTTCAGTTTTGCCCGCGGACATAGGCAGAGATGCTGGAGTCATGTAAAGTGTGGCTGGAAGTAAATCGCAGTGCATATGCACTTTTTAGAGCTAACTATGGTGAGCACCGGCAGGACCCGGGCCAATTAAAGCTGGTGTTATTAAAAGATACGGTATAGAATTTTTAGTTTCCTTTTCTGTTGACGTTGTCGGGGTTTGTTGTTCGTTTTGCCAGCAGACATGGGCAGAGATGCTGGAGTCATGTAAGGTGTGGCTGGAAATAAATCGCAGTGCATGTGCACTTTTTAGAGCTAGCGATGGTGAGCACCCGCAGGACCCATACCAATCAAATCTGGTGGTATTAAAAAATATGTTAGAGCATTTTTAGCTTCCTTTTCTGTTGACGTTGTCGGGGATTGTTTTTCATTTTACCAGCGGACATGGGCAGAGATTCTGACATCATGTAAGGTGTGGCTGGAAGTAAATCACAGTGAATATGCACTTGTTTCGGCACCAGCTTTTTAGAGCTAACGATAGTGAGCACCGGCAGGATCCGGCCCAACTAAAGCTGTGTCTGTTGGTGTGATTAATACAACTATACCAAACAGTCACACTTCAAAATAATATTAATAAACCATGGAACATTTTATTTTACTAATATTAATCATTGGCTGTCATTAAAAATACGGTAGATCATTTATTTTTTCCTTTTCTCTTTCTGTTGTCCGGGTTTGTTTCCTGTTTTGCTACCACTGCTCTTTAATACTTTCACTGCTCTATAATACTTTATATATACTAAACTCCAATATACAGCAAGACCTATTGGCACTGCCAATGCTTGTTTCTATTGGTTTGATGAAAGGAGTAAGGGTATATTTGCCTCATGTGGGGCTATAGACAGTGCACATTTCAGAAATTGACAATTGGGTATGGGCAAGGCAACTGGAAATATGTGATTTTGTGGCTGCTGCATTTTCCACATAAATATGCATTTACCACATTCACAACATAATCCATCATCTGCTGCATAATCCATGGATTTAACAAAAAATCTGTTTCTAGCTCAAACTAATCAAAAGTTACTAAAAACATGCTTAAACGTGTTGCCACGAAGGACAAAAAGTTAACTAGTCACCTTTCTGTTGCTTACTGCTGTATTTGGGTGTTATTACTGATACTTATATGGTGAAACATTTGGCTAGAGCTTGACAGAATGTGCAAGAATTACAAAATAAAAAGAAATACTATTCCAAGATGTGCCGCATTACTCAACAGAATTTGCCTTTTCTTTCTTCAAAATGTTGCCATCCCTGCTGCATAATTTGGTCCTCCCTGCAATATAATTCGAATGGCCATGTTCCTATCCTGCACCATGGATTGAGAGCCAGGGGTCTCGACAATTTTTCAGTGGGTTAAATACGAATTGCACATTGCATTGATAACATATTGATAACTGGCAACACAAAGGAAAAGGTAACTGAGACCAGGGCCGGCTTTAGGAAGGTTCG
Organism: Lissotriton helveticus; assembly: GCF_964261635.1. Classification (NCBI taxonomy): domain Eukaryota; kingdom Metazoa; phylum Chordata; class Amphibia; order Caudata; family Salamandridae; genus Lissotriton; species Lissotriton helveticus. The sequence goes on along the minus strand of NC_136068.1, from coordinate 1,471,175,511 downwards.
ATCGTTACAGCTGCACTAGCCGCTGACCTGGGGAAGGGGGTGCTGACCTCAGGAGGGGGGGGGGTGATGTTTTTAGCATTAATTTATGAAAAAACACCTGCTGCAGAGTTACTTGTGCATCCAGCTTTCAGGCAGCAATAAAAATGTTAAGATAACTCTTGCAATTAATGTTCCTGCTAGAGAGAAAAGTCTGAGTTTTGTCTAGTCGGTGGCTGCTGGCAGAGAATGAGGGTGGCAGGGTAGGAGGAACGACGGATCGGCACATTTAAAAAAAAAAAAGTTATCTTTTGCTGGCTGCCGTCTCTCCTCCGCTTCTGTCCCTTCTCAACCTGCCTTCTCCTCAACTTCAGAGGAAGCAAAAAGCACAAAGCCCCCCTCCCCCCCAAGGGAATCACAATACTGCAATGCAATGTTATGATTGGTCTGAGAACCATAGTTCGGTGCTCAGGCGGGGAATGGGAACCTGGGCATGTTCCTCACCAGGCTGTGTAATGCAGCCAGGTGGGGAACATGCAAATTGTGCTTGACTGTTTGGCGGGCCCAAGAGGGCTGCCAAACAGTCATGCACACTTAAAGAGTGCAAACCACTCCTCTCCCTGTGACCCCAGCCCCGCCCCACCCTAACCTAGCCCCGTAGGGAAAACTAAAATGATATCAACAGGGTCATTATCATTTTATTTTTCCTTTCTCCTGCTCTTAGAGCAGTGAGGCGACGTCTCCTCCGCCTTGGAGGAGACGTCCTTGTGTCTAGTGGAAATTTTGACTCAACCATAATGTAGTAGCGACGAGGGTTAATATCTCTGTTGCAAGGAACACATGCTGGGCAGACCACAAATCTTTGTTTTAATGTTAATATCTGAGTGGATTACTGCTTTTGCCACAGAGATCTCTTTGTTTCCTCGGTTCATACGAAACAACACTAACATACAACAGTGACTGTTATGAAATGTCATCAAAGAGCTGCATGTAAACTGCATAAAATGGGTTAGGACATTATCTTTTTTTTCCTTTCAGTCTTTCATTATTAATTCCTAATGTTGCTTAAAAAGGGTTCGTTTGGGTAGATGTACATTCTTATTAGTGAAGCCAGCCTTTGCCAGAACTTAAAAACAAATGAAATGTATGCAAGGGAGGGGCTACATAGAGATGAGGGGCACTTTTGACTGTTGGTAGTGAGGGAATCAGAGGAGGAGGTCATTGCCAAAAATGATAGTTGCACTATGCGCCACCAACGCAAAAGCCGACACTGACTGAGATATTAGAGAATCTGATTGACTACTTACAGCAAAGGGCGTGGTCACTTTTCCCTAAAACGGTGCCCCACACAAGAAGTAAAAAATTCATGGGTACTAAGTTGTTACGACGTATGAGGAAAATACCAAAGAAAGTTACTGATAGGGTGCAGCAGTTGAAGATATCTACAGCAAAAGCAGAAGCCCAGAAATTAATTGGGCTAATGGGGATTTGGAGATATCACATTCTTCATCTAGAATTAATACTGAAACTCTTGGGGTCCTGCACAACAGGAAACCTTTGAAGGAGCAAAAGATGCATTACAGATTACTACGCAGAGGTCCCATCACAGAAGGGTGTTCTTTTGAGTTAGAGGTAGTGATACATGATTACGTGGGTGTGTGGAGTCTCTGGCCATGGTGAAAACAAAGTGTCACAGGGATTTTGTTCCAGAAAACTGACAGCCTCAATGAGCCATTATACCTCCTGGAGAAAGAGCTACCAGGAGAATACTAGGCACTCCTGGATACTGAGAGCATTAAGGGTGACTGGTAGGTAACATTGTGAACAAGAGTTCCCCTGATGAGTTGGGTAATAGAAAGGGGAGCAGGTACTGTAAGTAGGTAGGGTACAGGAGTCTACGGTTGGACCCTTTAACCAGCTGGGATGGGCCACTATTAAATCCAACAAAATCTTACACTGGTCCCAGACTGTAAATATTCAGTCAACACTTTTTTTCAGAAGATCAACTAATTAATTGCCTTAATCTTGTTATGGTTTTTTAGTCCTCGTAATATTTTTATACATTTTATACACACCTAAACATATTATTCAGACCACATTTCTGTGTAAGGCACATTATTTACAGCCCTTTGGAAGTAAACATGTTGTTTACAAAAAATCACATTGAACACAACTTTACAAAAAATAAATCAAATGAATTTCACATCTAAAACAGATGTCTGTCAGTAGTATTCTGCAGTGCAAAGCTGCAGTATGAAGAGATTCATCCTCAACCTCCCCAAGCAGACCCACATCACTCCCCACCTCAAGAAGCTCCATTGGCTCCCATTCAGAAGAGATGCTAATTCAAGATGCGATCCACATCTACAAAGCTCTTCACAATCAAGGACCAGCATACATCCTCCACCACATAAACTTCCACCTCCCCTTTCGGACACCTGCGCTCCGCCTCCCTCTCCCTCACACCTCCGCATCCGTCAAAGCAACGGTAGAGGACGCTCTTTCTCCTACCTCGCTACGAAGGCCTAAAATGATCTCCCCCTTTACCTCTGGACCTCATCCTCTCTTCTGGAATTCAGGAAGGGACTCAAGACATGGCTGTTCAAAAGATCCCTCCCAATGCATCAAGGCTCTCAGTGCCTGGATACCCTCACAGGGGATTAGCCACACTTCAGAAATCCTGTTTGATTGATTAAAAGCTCCCAGGTAATGAGTCTGTGATTCCACTCTCCGTGCAGTAGCGAGACCAAGGGGCTAGATGTAGGTAATGAAAATTTACTGATTCTAAAATACCAAATTTTACTGATTCGGTATTTTAGAATCGGTAAATGCTATGCAGATAAAAATTCGGTAAGTATTACCGAATCGGTACGATTCGGTATTTACCGAATCGGTATTTACAGATTCGGTAATTCCCATTCATTACTAAGGGCCTGGAGGGCCATAGGAATGAATGTGAATTACCAAATTGGTAAATACCGATTCAGTAAAATAGGGAAACATTCAAGGGTGGCAGAGTCCCTTGAGACTCTCTGGGTGAGTAGCGCGCTATATAAATGCCTTGATTGATTGATTGATAGAGTGTCACATTGACACCCTGTTGCACCCCTGAATAGTGCTTGTGTGCACATGTGGCACACATACATGCCCTAAGGGCATGTATGTGTGCCACATGGCACTGTTGAAAATGCACAGATTTGCATTTTCAAAGGTATTCGGTATTTACCACCAACTAATAGTTGGTGGTAAATAACGAATCCTTACAGCACATAAGCACTTTTAAAAGTGCTTCCTATATGCCATTTACCGATTCTTTACATACCGAATCGGTAAATAATGATTTGGTAAATACCGAATCGGTAAATACCGATTCGGTATTTACCGAATCATTCCCTACATCAGAAATGGCTCAATACCAGTCGGTAAGCCTGAAATTTATCGAATTTCGGGTTTACCGACCGGTAATGGGCCACCTACATCGGGCCCCTAGTCTATAAACACTGATGATGAGCTCACATTATCACAAGCAGTAGATCTTCTGTGGGGAGTGCCCTGCGGTGGCCTCATGGCTGCAAGACCTGGAAGCACAACTTTATTTGGCATATTTCCAGGCTGTCTTAATTTTCATTCAGCAGTTGGAAGTGCCTAAAAAGGTATGTGAATTGTGATCCTGGAAGCCTTGTGTTCGGGGTCAGTGAGTGAAGTGGCGGGGTCAAAGATGCGGTTAAATACAGCAACATTTTCTGTAACTATTTTGTTATTTTTTCAGTTTCCAGTAAAAAGATGTAATACTCAATGAAAAGAGAATGCAAGATAAACTAATCTGTGAGAAATGTGCTCTTTTACGATGTGAAACCTCGGTTGGCTAATGTGATCGCTGCAGATATCTGTGTATGAGCAGAGATTCACAGAACTGAATTATAGTTGGTGCAAAGAAAAAAAGTAGCTTGTGTATTTATAGTGCGACAAGGCCCCATCCTGTGACAAAAAACACTGTGAATCTCTATGTCAGTTTATATTACACAGTGTAGATAGCCATTGTTTAGTTTTATGTAAGTGAGAGTTTCTATAGGAAGAACATTGCTTGTTTCGCTAATAACTTTGGTACCATTTGATGAATATTCACTAAACTTTCCCAAAAATAATTCCTCCACCTCATCTCCTGTCATATAGCTACTGATAATCTAAATACTGTGTTAAGTTAGCTTAGGCTCATTAAATGTTTAAACGCCATTTTTTCCTTTTGCTGCTTCTGCACACGATACATAATTGTTGATTTAGCTTTCAACCTAGTAGTTTACATGAGAATAATATGTTATTGCTCTCAAATCAGCTTTGCCTAATAAACTATGTCTGTACAGTGAGTGCTGAAGCTAGAAGGATAACACGACACAGATTGTTGTGAGAACTGATCTCCGCACCTTCATAGACATAACATAAGTGCAGCTCCTGCCAAAATCTGGCTGTAGGTGCGTTTTATATTGCTTTGCTTAGAGCACACAAATACACTTGATGCGGTTCGCATGCAGAGAGCTGGTGGAAGCAGATGTGATCTCTTCATACTAGGATCTTGAGGTATGGGCCCACCCTGCTAAAACCCAATGAGACCTTCTTAGATATTAATATAATATGCTAGTTAAGGAGAGTGAGAACTAGGTGTTGTTAACGCTTATTCATTACAGCATAATAGCATCCTGTCACCTTTTGCATCCTATGGACTAGTAACTATGCTGATAACTTTGCTTCTGATAATATGTTTCCTTGTATTATCTAAGATACTGCTCCTGAGGAAACGGCATTAGTAAATAAATATTTCAAAAGTGTACGTGTCCTCATTTACTCCACGTTTGGGTTTGAAATGATTGCATAACGAAAGAGTGTTCATGTGTTCCATGTGACCTGAGGTATCGTAAGTTCATGTTCTGGTTTGTCTAAATCATTGGAAGTCTGTGATGACCAATGAGACACTGTAGCTAGCCTGGTAAGGGGTTTTGGGTACTGAGGGGAGTTTTGGGTCACCCTAATTCGCCGAGGTTCCAAATCTCTATGCACAGTTCTGTGGGAGAACGGAAACCCTGCTACATGGCGCCCATACGTTGGTAGTCTTATATCATGACACTTGAGTAGTATATCATTCAATCCTTAACCCCTTCACTTTCGTTTCCGGAAAACGGAGTGTCGGAAAAAACCTACCTATTTTTGAAATAGGTCTTTTCAAGCTTGAATCTTTCTGAAACGGTTTCTTTGAATTGCTACCCAGTTGTGCTACAAAGTTTGCTTTGTTTTTCTAACTTCCTGTGTGATCATGGCCCAGCCTGTGGACATTCCGCAGCATAGTCGCATTGCGGTGCGCAACCATTTACAGACTTTTCAAGTCCCATTGGAAGGCTTGGCTGTGATTATGGTGGTGAGTGCGGATGCTGCGTACCCTTTCGAACTGTTTTATTCGTGGGTGACGTTTCCTGCAGTGGACGCTAATTCTGGTGTGTTCCACCACTACACCCCCTCACCTGTACCGAATGAATATGCTCCGTACAGGGCACTGGAGATACCTATTGATCATTGGCAGCATCGCGTTTGGTTTGACGGCGCCCTACCCCATCCTTTGACCGCTCCGAGGTTAGGTCCATTGTCCATTCCAGGCGCTAATTGGCCTGCTTTGGCTGGATTTACCCCTCACCCGAATCACGGTGCGTGTACCCTAGCGGAGGTTCATAGACTACATGTAATTTCTATTGTCGTGATTCGTGCATTAGTGCAATACATAGGTCGTCATCTCCCGGGTGGCCCCCCGGGGGGTCCGGCTGTTCAAACGGAACATGGCGGTTTAAAACTCAATCCAGTTATGGTCAATGCAGTGTTTGGTAAGCGCCCCGATGACAAAGATGACTTTCCTTTCTGGCTTGCCGAGAAATTTGACCAACTGGAGGCTGTGTTTCCGAATTCTACTCCTGCTGATAAACATAGGATGTTGACGATTAGTTTACCAAAGGATTTAGCTCCCGAACTCGTTGACTGTGAAAGTTGGGGGAAAACTTTTGCGGCTGTTTATGCGAGGTGTTTCGGCACCCCATCTATGGCTGTACTGCCTACGATCGTTAAACGTGTTCAGGATGATCACGGACTGGAAGCAGCGGTTGAATTGGGTATGCGCCTGTGTGGTTCTTTTGAGATAGTTTGCGATCTCATACTTTCTAATGTGAAGGGGGATGCAGTGAACATTCAGGTGTCTAATGCTTTGGCAGCTATACCCGATGCCGAAAAACCCCGCCAGTTAGCGAAGATTGTAGTGGTCGCTTATAAAACGATTGGTCGCACAAGTAAGGATCTAAAGTATTTTTCGGTCAAGGAGAAGAAACAACCACAAGGGCAGTCTGCCGAGGCAGATGTCCAGCCCAAGTCCAAAAAACAAAATTGGCCTAAAAAACAGAAACAGGGGAAGCAACAACAGCAGACTCAGGATTCTTATCCTGCGACACAGGTTCCTGCGCCGACAGAAAGAGTTTATGACTTGCGCGATCGCGCGACGATTAAATCACCTGATCGATTTCAGGTTTCTGATCAACGCTCTCCTCGTTCCTTTCAGGACTCATCGGCCCCGAAGACCGGTGGAGGAGGAGGCGGAAGGGGACGAGGTGGTCAGCAAGGACGCGGCCAGTCCCGCCAGACAGACGGCGCAGGCAAGCAGGAAGACTCAACGCCGAAAAGACCGCAGTTTGCGAAAAAGAAAATCGCGGCTTTAACAGCGCATCGATATGCCACAGATAGTGGGAACGCGGCTTCGGAATCTGACGTGGGCTCTGACCTTGCTGGACAGCGCGGTGGAGATTAACATAGTGAGAGAGGCCCTGCGTCCACTACTGAAGGTGACAGCGACTGATATTTATGTTGTAATAGAAACAGCAGATACGAGAGTTGCTCCCCCTGATAGACTTTTTGAAATTGTCCTGTTAATCGAGGGAGACATACAACGTACTGTGAAAGGGGTGTTTTGGGAAAATCTTTCGTCTACGTATGACATTTTGCTTTCGTAGGCTGACTGGCCCCCACCTTTTGTGCTCGCAGTGCCGCGAGGGGAGGAGGTGATCCTCCCCAGTTTCGCGAACACTGTCTCGAAAGAGCATGCGCAGCATTTTGCAGAAGAGTGGGCTAAGGCTCTAGCGCCGGCTCTGTACCGCAACCAGTGTGGTTGGGATAAATTGTCCCCAAGCCACGAGATTCCTTTGCGGTCTCAGCCACAGCCTCAACCTCAACATCCCATCCGGCGAGAAGCCAAAGCTTCCGTCGCGGCTATCCTTGAACAATTGGAATGTCAGGGTGTGATTGAAACGTGTGTGTCTCCGATGAATAACCCCCTTTTCACTGTGAATAAGCCGGATGGATCATATCGTTTGGTATTGGATTACAGGCATTTGAACTCGCATTGCCATAACTGTGCAGTACAGAATACTCACGGCTCTGCCCTAGTGGATAGTCTTGTGCGAAAGCGTTTTAAAACCACGCTTGACATTTCCAACGGTTTTTATGCCCATAACTTGGATGGTCTTAGTTCCCAATGGACCAGCTTTACTTCAGCCGGGGTCCAAAAACACTTTCGGCGTTTCCCAATGGGCTATAAGAATAGTCCTGGGATTTTCACTGCCCGCATAGTCTCTCTCTTGGAGAGAATCGACCCGGATGCTTGTTCGTATGTGGATGACATTTATCTCACAGACGACGATATTTGGGAGCATTTGTGTCGTGTAAACGGCATAATTTGTAACTTTGCAGACATGGGTTACAAATTTAACTTTGCGAAATCGCACATTGCAGAGTACACAGTGTTGTTCCTGGGCTATGAGCTCAACAATGAAGGTAGAGGTTTTGCTCCTCACTTCCTGGAGAAATGCGCACAACTGCACGCTCCAACAACACTGAAAAAATACAGTCTTTACTGGGTTTTTTATATTTCGGGAGAACATACATTCCGGAATATGCCCTGCGTATCAAGCCCTTGTATGCTTTGATACAACCAACTTTTTCCAAATCATGCTGGCTGCCTGAGCACTCAGCTGTCTTGCAATCCTTGCAGGCTGATATGCTCGCTTCTAAATTTTTACTGACTCGTGATAACCACACTAACCTGGTGATAAGGATCATTCCTGGGACAGTGGGTTTCACGTACCTCACTTTTAATGAAGGTGACACGGTACCTATTGCTTACAAATCACACTTGTACACTTCGGCTGAGATGCGGTTTTCCACTGTGGAGAAAGTTTTAACGGCTGTGCAGATGGCGATTCTTAAGGAACGTGCTCTGTCACAGGGAAAACGCATGTTGGTAGTTACCCCCTGTCCTCATTTGGAGGCAGTTACGAAAGCCAGTGTACCGAATTCTAAAGCTTTGCACCCTCGGTGGATACAATGGGCTGCTTCCTTGACGTCCACGGATGTCACGTTTATTTTTGATGCCTCATTACGGTCGCAAGAGTACTTGCAGTATGAATTTGTTCATCCTGCACCTCTGGCTATGCGACCTTTGGAGGACTTCCATTGCATCATTTACACTGATGGCTCGGCGCAGGTTGCGCATGGCTCCAAACACGCCTACGTTTCCGCATGCGCCATTGTGGTCGGTGCCATGGTGAACGATGAGTTCAAGTCCAGAGTCGTACACACGCAGACTCTAGGGGACTGCAGCGCACAATTGGCAGAGCTTCGTGCTCTTTTACTCGCGTTGGAGTACGCTGATCCTAGTGTGACGACTCTTATTGTGAGCGAGTCTTACTACTGTGTCCAGTCTTACAATGAAAACTTGTTCTTTTGGGTTCAGAATGAATTTCGTGATTTCAAGGGTAGCACTATAAAACACAAGATGATCTGGGTTCGAGTGGCTGAGCTTAAAGCTAATCTGCCACTTGTTTATGTGATTCATACTCTCGGCCATCAGCACGTAGGAGTTCACGCTGTCGGTAACTCGCTTGCTGATGAAGCGGCGAAGTCAGCGGTGTCTAAGTATTTAGTTGCAGCAGTTACACGGTCCAAAAGTAAGATTGATGATAACATCTTGGCGGCTGTTGCTGCCACTAAGAAGGGAGGTAAACATCCTACGGGGTTCCCTTCGAAGTACACATACCACTTAAGTCCTGAAAAGGTTCCTTTTGTGAAAATTCCCAACTCGGATCGCAGGGCTGACTTGATTACAGCGGCGCATGAAGGTGTGGCGTCTGCGCATGCGGGCGTCTCTGCCACTGTAACTCAATTACAACAGCGTTTCTGGTGGCGGGGACTGTACAAACAGACGCGGGATTATGTCCTTCAATGTGACATCTGTCAGCAGATTAAGCCTTCGACTGCTACGCGTCCGCCACAGACACAGTTGTACATATCTAATAAACCACTAGGTTGTGTTTATTTAGATCACTGCGGTCCTTTTTCCTCTGATACTGCGTATAAGTACATCTTAGTAGCAGTTGATTCATGCACACGCTTTGTGTGGGTATGGCCTCATCGCAGCGCTGATTCACGGACTGTCATTAGAGATTTGCTTGTCTTTGTAGGGATTTTTGCCTGTGGTACCTTCCATTCGGATCAGGGTCCGGCTTTCGCCTCTAAGGCGTACAAGGATGCCATGACTTCGATGGGGGTCCAAGTCAAGTTTTCGTCTCCCTACAGACCTGAGGGTAATAGTGTAGTGGAGCGAATGAACCGTGACTTAAAGCAATCTTTGACAGCACGAGTTATAGGCACTGTCAGAAACTGGCTGGCCCACCTCAATGGCGTGCAGCGTGCTCTTAATAATCTCCCTAGAAGGTCTCTGGGTGGGCGGACCCCATACGAAATGCTCTTTGGCATCAAGATGTACGTCCCTGACCTTGATGGTCTAGACTGTGTGGTTCGCGCCACAACCTTTGACGTAGATGAACATTGCAATGTTTTACAGGATCTACAAAAGACCAGAGACAGTCTTGCAAAGGAACATATGCCCTCCACATCGGATGTTGCGTTGCAGATCCCGGTAGTTGGCTGGCTACCCCAAGTTGGAGAACTGGTTCGAGAGAAGATCGATAACAAGAAAGAATTTGGACCTTCCTATCGAGCTCTGGTCCCAGTCCTTGGAGTGAAAGGCACAAGAACAGTCATTTTACCCCCTCTTCCAGGTCGTAAGGAAAACAGGTTTATCTCCATTGACAATGTCAAGATACACAGAGTGGCCGATTCTTCTTAGTATGACACCAGCGGTATCCTGTCTGTCCATTGTGAGAAATTCGGTTTTGGCCACTACATCTAATGCTGAACCTGAAGTGGCCATCGAGTTACCTGCACTTTCCAGTCCTTTATTAGGTACTTTGCCTGGTACAGACCATGATGACATCGATTACACTTACCACACTGACTTATCCATGCCTGACCTACAAACCCGTTTGGCCACTGAATCAAGGTTTTCATTTGACACTGTTTCCATTGCCTCAGAGAAGCCTTCACAGTTTGCAGTTTATGCCACTTTATTTAAAAAACATTTTTGATTCCCCCTTGGACATATATTTGGCTGGTACTTTTATCGATTTACCTTTTTATGTCAATTAGTTTTGTGTTTTATTTTTTTCGACTCATCAATGGACACTATGTCGAGGAAAGAACATGCATTCGACATCTCAATGGAACTTTGGCCCCACTTTCCTTGTCACATTCTGCACACAGATTAAAAAGAGACTTGACATTTGTTAACATCACTGCCTGGCCAGTCCTTGATGGTATTGTGTGGGATGCGGTTAGATTTCAAATTCATGGCCCTACTGAAGTGGTTAATGTCCCTAATGTCCTTAGAGTTAACATGGGGGATGTAGTGAAACAAAACATACGTTCTGATGATTGGGATATTCATGCAGTAGAAAGTTTGTTTTCTGATTTGAAATAATATGCTGCTTTTGATGCTGAGGATTTATATTTAGAATCCGCTAATTATGGTGATTTGTTTTGCTTCCAACATTTTGGCAATCACTTCTTACATAAAACTTCTTCCCGAAGGTATGCTGTTAATTTTACACAGTGAGAGCATTGCCCAGCCCCGAGACAGGGCAGTTCCAGTACTTTTTTGAAAAAGTACACTTATTTCACCGACTTCAATCAGTCTCATCCTGAGTCCTTTTATTTTAAAATGACACAGAAGCCAATGTCCAAGATTAGACTTACCGATACTAAATTATTGTATTCGAAGTCCTTTCTAGATCAGTTAGTAAGTGGCGGCTACGAATTGTGGAAGGAATCTATTGATCTTAAATCAGTTTGGGGTTCCAAACACTGGCAGGTGCAGGGCACTGAGGCTTTGCACCATGCATGTCTCATCCCGAATCATATGTTGTTTTTGAATGCATCAATTTCGCAAACAACATGCTTTGGATTGGCTACTTCTAAAAAATTAAATACCCCAACCATTCCTGATTTGGAGAAATATACCGGCTGGAGTAAGTTTACTCAGTTTTCCATTACAGAATTACAGACCCTTTTACTTAATTCTTCCTTTAACATATCCAGTATGGATCCCAAAGGTTGGTTGATGTGGCACCGTAGTGCTGATTCATGCCAGCATCGTTTTCTGGGTTTGTCTGATGGCTTTAAACAGGTCAGACCTGATCCCCGTTTTGACCCTGACCATTCTGTCACGACTTATTCAGTTGGAAAGTTATGTCAGAATTGGCTGAAACATTCTACATTAACTGCGGTTAAACTTCATCTTTCCAAGCTGACTGAAGACGTAGATTTAAATGATTTTATAAAAGGCCCGGCTAGTGGTAGATCAAAGAGATGGATATATGCTATTTACAATGAAATCTGGAAAACTTCACAAGTTGAGGCGGCGACACGCCTTAGGGCAATTGATCAAGCTAATCTTGAGAAAGTGCTTGCAGTAGTTGATAATAGCATTAACATGCTTTCTTCCTGCATTTACACGTTAGATAATATTGTGTCGTCTGTTGTAGATATTGTACAGGATGAAGTATCTGTGTTATATCATGGTCAAAATCAGTTGTGTTCTATCATGCAATTTGCTTGGACCCTACAGACTTTGAAATCTGGCAAAGTGCCATGGACCTACATGAATGTCTCCTTTCTCTTTGCCCCTTTCAATTTGACTGACAAGCAGCGCCTGCTTTCAATGCGAGATGCAATTTTTCAAATGTTACATATTGAGAGATTGGAGTCCTTGCCTTATTCTGTGGCTGAGTACACTGGTGCGACGTGGCTTATCCACGGTGTGATAACATTGCCTTTTGCTTTGTATAAATTTACTAATTGCATGCGATATGTGGCCATAGGTCGATATGAACCCTTAGGTAGCGGTTTCCTTCATGAGATGTGGTCCCTTCCATACACTTACAGATGTTTGAAAGATGGGCAGGAGGTATATCTGAATGGGGAGGAGTGTACAGAGACACCTGATCATTCATTAATGTGTAGGCACATACAATTACTTGGTTCTTGTAACCAGGACCGACCAAATTTAGCCTGTGTTTTAAAAGGGACACCAGTTCCGGCAATCATCCCAACTTTTACTTTATTGGGAAACGGTAGTTATTTACTTTTGAATAATGAGGATTGTTGTGGGTTAATTAAAGGTGTACCTTATGTGGTAACAGTAACTGAGCGTGTAATTTGTTGCAGAAATGTACTGTACCCACCCACGCAGGGAAACGGGGATGTTTCCATTTGGCCGCGCATCCCAACCTTGACAGCGGAGTTCAACGGCATGAGCAGAATAAGAGCTCTATTGTCCCAAAAAGAAGTGGCCTTGAGTTCGGCTCGAGAAACATTCGTGCTTCACATAGCTAACACCCGTACAGAGGTTCAGGCCCTTTTAAATACTGATTTACCGTTGCATTTCAGCGAAATGGTTCATTCTATCTTTAACGCGTCCTCCACAACTGGGCTGGCGCATTTTTTTAAAATAGTTAGCAGTGGCCTCGTGACTTCATTTGAGAAAATATTTGGAGTCATTCCTGCTTTCTTCCATTCTATTTATTCAAGTCTGTTTGGTGGATTCCCAGTTTTACTGGCACTAGCGGCAGGCGTTCTGGTCATTTTCTGTTTCATTAAATATGGATGCCCTTCATGTGCAAGAAGCCGCCCCGCCCCTTCTGGCGTTGTTTCGCAACCGGATGCTTGAATACTATGGCACATTGCCGCTTGCGACTTTAAGCACGGCATATGGATTATCATTTCGATTTTCCTACTTCACCTGTGTGCAGCCTGTATTTCATTGCTTAAGCTGTGATTTTGATTGGGCCATTGATTTGTGTCTCTGCCGACCAGTTTCTCCTGACGTCGATTTTAATCAGCTGATGAGTCCCGTCGTTACTCACGAGTTGGTTTGTACTGGCGAAAGGATTATGGCCTTAGCAGCGATGCATGGACTAATGGGTCCTTGGAACATACTCGCAGCAGCGCAGGATTTCTTGGCACTGAGCTTTCTTGAGAACCCACCGAGTTGTCCTGTGATGGTGATAGAGGCTCCGGTACTAGAGGAACACGTATGTTCTTTTCCACTTTTAAATTGGATGGCTGAACTGTTTTCGGATGAAGACGGTGATTTCATGTTGAAGGCTGTGGCTGCATATTTTGCATATACGGTCATGTCCTAAAAAACTTTCCCATGTTTCAAATCCCGCCATCTGTCTTTCGGCTGACGTAACTTTTCAGAGTTGGCTTACATTTTTCATCTCCCAGAACTATTGGCATGAGCAGTGGTTAATTTTATATTGCCTTTATGGATTTTTACATTGATTCCTGAAGCATTTTTTCCCATCAATTTCTAAAGTTATTAATATTGCTCATCGTTCTTGAACTCTGCTATCATGATGAGGCCCTTATCTTATCTTATCCGTGCTCGGATCATGGGGGGGTGTCATATAGCTACTGATAATCTGAATACTGTGTTAAGTTAGCTTAGGCTCATTAAATGTTTAAACGCCATTTTTTCCTTTTGCTGCTTCTGCACACAATACATAATTGTTGATTTAGCTTTCAACCTAGTAGTTTACATGAGAATAATATGTTATTGCTCTCAAATCAGCTTTGCTTAATAAACTATGTCTGTACAGTGAGTGCTGAAGCTAGAAGGATAACACGACACAGATTGTTGTGAGAACTGATCTCCGCACCTTCATAGACATAACATAAGTGCAGCTCCTGCCAAATTCTGGCTTTAGGCGCGTTTTATATTGCTTTGCTTAGAGCACACAAATACAGTTGATGCGGTTCGCATGCAGAGAGCTGGTGGAAGCAGATGTGATCTCTTCATATTAGGATCTTGAGGTATGGGCCCGCCCTGCTAAAACCCAATGAGACCTTCTTAGATATTAATATAATATGCTAGTTAAGGAGAGTGAGAACTAGGTGTTGTTAACGCTTATTCATTACAGCATAATAGCATGCTGTCACCTTTTGCATTCTATGGACTAGTAACTATGCTGATAACTTTGCTTCTGATAATATGTTTCCTTGTATTATCTAAGATACTGCGCCTGAGGAAACGGCATTAGTAAATAAATATTTCAAAAGTGTACGTGTCCTCATTTACTCCACGTTTGGGTTTGAAATGATTGCATAACGAAAGAGTGTTCATGTGTTCCACGTGACCTGAGGTATCGTAAGTTCATGTTCTGGTTTGTCTAAATCATTGGAAGTCTGTGATGACCAATGCGACACTGTAGCTAGCCTGGTAAGGGGTTTTGGGTACCGAGGTGAGTTTTGGGTCACCCTAATTCACCGAGGTTCCAAATCTCTATGCACAGTTCTGTGGGAGAACGGAAACCCTGCTACACTCCTTCCTGGAAGATATTGGGCTGATCCATCAAGCAGAGGTCTAAAAAAAGAGGGTGGGCTCCTGGGGCACCACAAATAAATAAAATAGAGCATGTGACTTGGCCGTGAGGGCTTTTTTTTCATGTCAGGCACTTTGGTCTGGGATTGGTAGAATGCAACATGAAAGAAAATGTTGCAGCGGCCATTGCAAGACTTGGGGACTGGGTCCCCATATCGAGGAGGTTACAAAGAAGGGCAGTAAATAGGGGGCATGGTAGGGGGACCCACGAGATCGGAATTGTTTTTTTTTTGACAGAAGTGGTTTGTGGATGGTTGCTCACTAAATGGGGATCGACCACCTGTATGACTTATACTGTTTATGAATGCACATATTATATCACTGATGATGTCTGAAATCTATGGCGGTGCAAGTTATACTTATGCCAGTTGTGAGAAAGTGGTGAATTTCAGTGATTTTTGGGTTAAATGGTAGTGCTTTTTCAGTGAATTTCTAGTTTTTTTTAATAACATGAGCTCAAGTCTTACTACTTTCCTCATGTATAACTTCACTTTAACCTTTGATTTTCAAAGGAATATTTATATATTTAAGTAATACGTAATCAGTATGTACATAGAAACATTTTTATATGTGTCCATCAAAAGGACACACTTCAGAATGCACCTGGTAACACACTCAAATTACCTTTCAAGAAAAATAAGTCTTTGTCACCCTGGAGCTCTAAGTGACTCCATCAGTTAAAGAGAATAGAGGCTCCTAAGTAGTCTTTATATTTGGTGATTAACCAATTGTATATTTATATTTCTTTCAGGTAGCAAGCACCCCTAAAGTAATTTTTGTTTCTTCTTTAGTTTTCTGTCCCTCCCACTGCTTCACAGCACAGGAGTCTCCCTTTCACTTTAAGGCAGAGGTATCTCAAGGTCATCATTAGCCCTTAAGGTATGGTTATTTTTTGTGTTTTCTAAAAGGTTGAGTCCAGGAGGTGGCAGGAAGGATGCCAGCATGGTTGCATTTAAATGAGGAGCCCTGATCCTTCAGACCCTTGCGGGGGCTCAGAGTAATGGCCCTGGAGAAATGGGAAAGGAGCCAAATCCATGGACAGTGTCAAATAGATGTGGAGACTCTTTGCTATGTGTACAAATAGACAGAGATACCTTCCTCTGAGAGATGCCTTTGGGGAAGGGAGGCCATATATTGGGGTATTTTTAGGTCTCGCTACGAGGCGCGCATGCGCTGCACTGGAGGGGACCTTTTGGAATTGATCCGCATTTTGGCCAAAAACGTGCACGTTTTCCATTGCTTTCTATTGCAACGTGGGCACGTTTGTCGTTTCCCTTGCGGGAGCGAGCGGCGCCATCTGTTAGCAATTATCGCGCTCGCTCCCGCAAGGTAAACGCTGCGAGTCCCTGCTCTCGGCAGCACTCTCCCACCCCTCCCAGTTAACCCACTGGCTACTCCAAGAGTGAGACGCATTTGTCCTTGTTTTATTCTGTTTGCAGTTTTGAATAGAGAACATTCGACCCAAAGGCATTTACATGAGCAGCAGTTACAAAGGTCGCATGTGTTATTTTGGCAGAAAGTAATTTACCCCAAATTACAGGATGTTCAGTCGATGCCGATACTAGAATCTAGTTCATGAGTCCCAAAGTCGGCAGCCCTGGCTTTCTACAAGTCTTTCAGTGCTCCTTGTCTGTAAAAAATTGTAGTCCTGTGTCTATGTTTGTATAATGGCCATTTTTGTTTTGTTTTCTAGAAGCTGCCTATCCACAATTAGAAGCATTACTCTCACCGCCTCCTGTATCCAAATATAAAAAGTTCTATGGTGGCTATGGCCTGCAACGTGATATCCTTCCACAAGACACCTGAATTCTTAAAAATCATCAAAAGTAGAAGTTACTGACTTTCTAAAAACTGTTAACTTAGGAGCCGTACCGGAATCGCACGGATACAAGACAGTACTCGATGTGAATGTGTGTCCTTGAAATGTCCCCCTGAGAGAGGATGTGTGAAAGTGCGCGCGCGTGATCGATCGCCGTGATGTGCAGAGTCATTAGAAACACACTGCTCACCTGAGACTATGGACTGGATGGTTCCTCTTCCACGGCTCCAGCTCACTCATTGAAAACATCACCGGCCAGCTCCACCCCAGGTGAGGCCAGTCCCTCAACACCAGGGGAGGCAAGTCCCACCACACCTCGAGTCAAATCCGTCCACCGCCTTCCATGAGTGAAGAGTTCCGGCGTCCGCCGTTTCTTTCTCAAACTCGGCGCTAGTGTGCACGCACAGAGAGGCTTCTCTCGACTCATGCCTTCTGCCCTCCCCGTGCCACCTCCCCTCCTCTGCAGAGATAGGCTTTCAGCTACTCCTATGCCCACTCCCTGCCGAAATCTGTCCTCCTGCACAGTTCCTACACTTTCTTGCTGCAGCAGAGATGATTCACACTGCTTGCTACCCTACCTACTTCCGCAGGGAAGTCCTCCCATTCACAATAACAGGCAATGAATGCACAATGTGCTGTCCCATCTTCCAAAACCACCCAAACCTGTCCACTTTCTCGCACCCACAAAATACTTTTCCTCGCCCCTGTGAATTCTTTACCACCATTTGATGGTACCCTGCCTCCTATGTGGTCTGTCCTCTCCACTCGGAAATATCTGGCTACTGTTGTATTGTTTCGGGGGGGTGTCTCGTTCTTTTATCCCTCTGCACCACACACATCTTCCTCCATATAGGAAAAATAACCTCATGCCATAATTACCCTTGCCTTCAGACAACTTACAAACACCTAAACAAGTTACCACCCTTCTTACAGCCCATCTGCCCGCACTATCAGTTATTCAACTGGACCCCACCAACACCACCTGCTTCTGTAATAAATCCCATGGCATGCCACATCACATTCAACATACAGGTTTTATTCTGAAACACACGTTCACGGCAATTGTCTTTGTACTCTCCTAAAGAATCTCAAATGACTATTTACAGCAGACACAATCCCCCTCCTTAATTCTTCTACTTACATTCGACCTAATCTACTCCCTTAATATTCACAGCCTGCCACCAACACTTCATCACACAAACCTTTTACCGATGCCCACTAGCGTGCTACACTTGTGTGTTAGTTCTGGCGGGCGCAAATACATCTAGTATCTGTGGGACTGTGCCAACTCGACAGGTGGAAACTAGCTTGAAGTTACTCCCAAACACTGTGGCACAGCAGCCCACTGGTGTGGGTGCGTGTGTGTGTGGGTGTAGATGCAGAAATTCCTAGCACGTTTTTTTTTCTTCTAGTTCTACTGACCTCAGCCCCTTCAGTGCTATATCTGGGAATCTCTCTCTTTGTACACGCCCTCATCAGGCCCCACTGCACTCTGGTTCCCAATTGAAAGTTTCTTTCTGGAAGAGCAACAACAAGCAGGCGGGCTCTTCTCAACTCCTCAGAACTCGAGCCGCTTGCAGAAAGTCTGTCCAACAGGCACTTCTTTTTTTAACTGGCTACGATATAGATGTTGATCCCAAGGAAGGAAACGGGCAGCATGAGTTTTGGAGAAGATGACTGGAAGCATAAGTTCACGTCTGTGGAACACAGAGGGACATCTTCTGTTTCTATTCAGATCTAGGCAATGTCTCTTTTGCAAGTAGTCTAAACAGGGTCTTTTAAAGGCTAAACCAATCATTCTTTACCGTAGAGCCATATCCAATACTAAGACGTAATTTCCTGTTGACACCTGTGACAGCCATACAACTAGTCCAGAGGTCAATCGACTTAAAAGCAACATGATGATTGCCTTCCTCTGCTGTGTGAAACTCTTTCTTGGCATTCAGCCACATTACTGGTCCTTCAAATTCAGGTCATTGTACTTGGGAGGAAAGATCTTCCCCTCAGCCTCACTTGATGAAGGCCTCCTATCGTGCCTTGTTCTGTTGCTCTGGATGGACCAATTTGAATGGAAAAGCGTGGCAAGCTGTATTTGGCTTTTATAGATTTGAGTTCTGCTTTCGAATGTGTCAATAGGTTTAAATTGTGAAGTATCATGACCGTCGCGGGGTTGATCTTTATATTGTTAATTTCCTTAGAGAATTGCACAATGATGTTACAGCCAGTGTAAGGTACAGCACGAGGGGACGGGTGGGGGCAGGGGGGATGACATTAGCGTTCAGCCTGGCAAGGGGCGTGCACCAGGGCCGTGTCTTGGCCCTTTTCCTCTTTTCCATTTATATTAGCCTGGAGAAAAAACTGGTGAACCTTAGGGCAGATTGCCCTTGTGTAGGTGATTGTAGTATTCCCACATTCATTTATGCAGATGACACTTGCCCACATTACCAGGACTGCAAATGGCTTGCAATGCTAGCTAGACTGTTTCTGTGAGTTTATGGCCAGTTTAGATCTTATGGACAACCAAAATAAGACTCACATAATGATTTTTTAGGGAAGGCAGAAGGAAAATGTATCTTTTGTAGTTACAGCAAGAAAGTTAGCTCTGTTCCTACTTTTTCCAACCTAGGCATTCCCTTTGATACACGTCTCTCATGGGGACATTTGAAGACCAGCAGAGCTGCTTCCTTCTCAAAATCAGAGGAGGTCGTTCTCAATTTTGCCTGCAAACTCGGACAGAAACCCATAAAGGAACTCTTGACTGCCTATAAAGCCAAAAGCTACACTATTGCTTCATGTGGGGCAGGGGTACTGATGATCAAGGGGATCCTAAAAAAAATTGTGAATGTCTTCATCAAGAGATTGTTAGCTGTTCCTCAAAGTACTAGCTCCTTCATCTGCCACACTTAGGCATGGGTTGGCGACATAAGCAATCACATTAAAATTCAACCCCCCCTTCTGTCGCTCAGAATTTGGATCAAAAGCCAGACTTCTTTTAACAAGGCTGTGCTTGCGGACTGCTTAAACCTCGACCACTGTCTAAGTATTCCTTGGATAAAATATATTCAGAATATTTGTCTTAGTCTGGGAGGACTTGTTTACCTCTACCAGTAATGCATTAGTCCGCTTTATTATGACTTTGAAGTATGCGTTTCTCGAGGGATGGTTGGAGGATAGAATGCGGAGCACAGTAGATAAACCAACGGTTCTGACCTATATGGAGATTTGTCTGAGTGCTAGTCCTGCGCCATACTTAGTATGGGAGGGAAATATGCATCACAAACTTTTATTGATTAGACTTAGGTTATGCGCGGTGCACTCCCTTGTTGCCTTTCCGTCTCAAGGCCTGTATTTTTAACAATTTCCCTTGTGACGATCAATCACCCCAAACCACCTTACACATTATGCTATTCTGTAAATTGTATTTGTTGTTGAGGGATTGCTACTTGCTGCCCATTCTCAGGGCAGCAAATATCTGCACCTGCAGAGCTGCTTTTATTTACCTGTTAACCTTGCCCACTATCAAGATTTTCATGTGTTGCTGCTATATATATATATTGAACGTGCCATTAAGCAGATGGCTACTGTTTTTATGTGATGTTTTATGAATTTTAGATGGATATTCAATGGATTTTAGGACATTGATTACTTTTATCTATGTATTTGTTTAAAAAAAAAAACTTTTATGGTCTAATTAGACCGAATAAAGATATTTGATGATGATGATGATGAGGAATGGGGAAGTAGCAGCGAAGACTTATTCAAACACACGTGTCCTAGTGATATGCCCAAGAGTCTTCCTTCCTCCCATCCTGGGTGCTGCTAGACCAGATTTTTGAAGTTCACCTGGCAGGGCCAGCTTCAGAAGGTGTGAGTGATCTGTTCTAAAAGATGAAAGTCTGGGTGGACCTGCTGGTATTTGAACCTGTGCCCATGAGGTCAAACACAGATCCCTTGAGTGGATGTATTAGTCTATTGAGCCACCCAGTGCTTAATTTGTAAACAAGTGCCAATGCGCTCATTGGTAGGTCACTGCAACTTGCACCACACATCGCCCCTGCTATGCTGCCAATGATGGTAACAACACAACTGCTATCCATCACACTTTCACATGTCTGACAATTCGGACTACTTCAGGCCTCCAAAGCAATATGATTGGCTTGGGTGGCAGGTAATAGAAATGTAACCCTACCGTTAGTCTTTTCAGTCCAGAACATCTATATGCTACAAGGACATTACTTTAAATGTGTATAGGTTTAATCACATTTTATACAGTATGATTGTGTTTACAGCAGAGGATACTGGTAGAAAACAAGGCATCTGAAATCACATGATATGTTGATGAGTAAGTGGACTTTATATATACTTCATTACTATTCTCCATACCTGTACTTTGTGCTACTGTGCAAGGAAGATGCACACAGATGGCTTGCTTCTCAAAATATCAGGTATTTCTTTCGTTGATGGTGTTGTTAAGAGCTGCTTTACTAGTTTTTGCTAACCTCAGAGCATCTTGGTTGGAAGAATACACAAAACTGCAGAAGCTTAGTCGTCCTGAAAGGGCAGGTACGAATCAACCAGTCATCTGTAGGAGTGAATTCCGCAGGTGATAGCACTCATACATGAATGATAAAGTAATAGTCATAACGTCTTAGAAGAGAGCCAACAAAGTTAAGATAGACTGAAGGAAAAGCCAACAGCTGGTCTACAGCCAAGCAGTAATGACTATTTCAAAATAAAATACAACACTCCTTTTAAAAAAGGGACATGTGGTTGGCATTGTTTAGCAGGCAACTGCAGAGATTAAAACATCAGATAGCCATAACAAAACTCAGCAAAAATATTAATTCCCATACAGCTGCACACAACATGTTGCCACAATTGCTGTTTTATCATGCACACGCCATTTATTTACTGCCATCACAGTGAACTTTCTTACCGGCCTAAGGCATTGCCCTTAGTCATAATCATCACTTGCTGAGGTGCACCCTGTAAGAAACTGGGTTATTAGCTGAGAAGGGTGAAAGCCTCACTCCAATATTAAACACAATCCTTGTCAGCATAAACCATAAGAGCTACTAAATAACCCTGTGCTTAATCCTCTGGTGGCTTGGCATATACGCATTAACGCTGAATCTAGTGGCAATGTGCTAAGTATTTAAGCAGCGCTCAAACAGTAATAAGAAAAACACAACACAATACAAATCCCAAACCAATTTAGAAAATGTAGTCAAATTTAATAAATTAAAATGACTCCAAAACAACAACAAGCATTAGCATAACCAATAGGTCTCGCCTTTGGGACCTTATAAGTATGTAAATATGCAGCACAATATCCTTGGTGCAACATCAACTGTTGCATGGCTAAACACTTATAAAGTCCCAAAGGCGAGACCTATTGGCTATGCCAATGCTTGCTTTAAAGGCCATCACTACCATTAGTGCAGCAGTCGCTGTGGCACTGGGAGTAGGGCTGTCAGTGCCCACTAGACCCTAATTATTGCTGTCTTACTATGAAAAAAGTGAGAACGGGCCCATTTACTATCATTTGGGTCCAGGTCACAGTTGCTGTGCACGGAACAAAGCCTTAGCAAAGGGGTTGGGTAGAGATGTATGGTGTTTTCTTATATTTGTTAAACAAAGGGGCAGAAAGCCTGATTTGTGCGTCAGGCCTTGGAGAGATGGCCCTGTGGAATGCAGACAGCCTGCTTCGCAGATCTGTAGGTATCAATGGTGCTGCACGTACAGTGGCACCAGGGCCCAGCGGTATGAGGTACCAACTAAACTCCAATTATGGTTGTTCTACTATACTTTCTTGCTTTCATTAGGGCCCAGTGCACACTTTTTGTGTTAGTGTTGCTTCAGGCCTCGGAGCAATAGGCCAGGGGACAGAAACATTGAAGCAGAGGGGACATTTTAGTTTGGGTATCAGACAGATGGAAGAGAGGGGCATGAGGAAAGATGACAGCTCATGTTTTTTTTAACAAATGATAGAGGAGACAGTCCACTTTGCAAGGCAGTAGCTATTGTTAGTGAATCAGGTGCAACGTCACTAAGGTCCAGGGATTTGAGGTGCCCACTATTAGCCAGAAACCGACTCCTGAGGCGGAAAGCCGGGAGCATTAGACCTTTTTACTTGTGTCCTGTTGTTTTAAAAACTTGTGTTTTGTGTTCCCCCCTCACTTTGTGCTCACTCACCCCCTGTCTCCCTGACCGCGCAGCCGATTAAGGCGCTGCCGCGGGCCATAGATAGGTTTGCCGCCATTGTTTGGGGAATCCCTGGGCCGAGGACACGCCCACTACCGCTAGGCCACGCCCCCTCCGGCTACTTAAACCGCGCCTTTCTGCACAGCGCGTATTAGCCAGAAACCGACTCATGAGGTGGAAAGCCGGGAGCGTTAGACCTTTTTACTTGCGTCCTGTTGTTTTAAAAACTTGTGTTTTGTGTTCCCCCCTCACTTTGTGCTCACTCACCCCCTGTCTCCCTGACCGCACAGCCGATTAAGGCGCTGCCGCGGGCCATAGATAGGTTTGCCGCCATTGTTTGGGGAATCCCTGGGCCGAGGACACGCCCACTACTGCTAGGCCACGTCCCCTCCGGCTACTTAAACCGCACCTTTCTGCACAGCGCGTATTAGCCAGAAACCGACTCCTGAGGCGGAAAGCCGGGAGCGTTAGACCTTTTTACTTGCGTCCTGTTGTTTTAAAAACTTGTGTTTTGTGTTCCCCCCTCACTTTGTGCTCACTCACCCCCTGTCTCCCTGACCGCACAGCCGATTAAGGCGCTGCCGCGGGCCATAGATAGGTTTGCCGCTATTGTTTGGGGAATCCCTGGGCCGAGGACACGCCCACTACTGCTATGCCACGCCCCCTCCGGCCCTGATAAAATGATGTGTTTTTCCCCGGCCGCATAGCGGACGCGCCGTCAGCGCGCGCCAAATGCAAGCCCGTCTGCGTCCGTCCGAGCCAGGCCGGGCCCCGGGGCCCTGCACCCTGCCTGTTCCCTCACATATTCATCCAATCAATTGCTGGCCTGGCCCGACGACTGGCCCATCTGTCCATCCACCCTGGCCAGGATCAAAACTCTTAATATTGCGTCACCAATCCACATTAGCCTCTCTAACCCCACACCTACGCCTTATGCTACGCTGTCACGCATCACCTCCTCTTCTTTTCTCCCTAAACTTTGGGGAACCCCCCCTTCTACGGCCTCGATCTCCCTCCTCAACACCTGATCCGCGGTCAAGCACCAACTGGAGCTTTTTGACCTCCTCGACACCACCAAACCCGAGATCCTGTTTCTAACTGAAACCTGGTACACTGCCGACTCCCTACCTGATGTTCTCACTTCCCTTCCTAACTCTTATTATATCCTCCGCGCTGACCACCCTGAGGGGAAGGCTGGCGGCGGAGTGGCTATGGTAGTTCGCTCCAATCTTCGATTTCAACCCCTTCCCCATCCTCCCATCGCATCTGTCGACCTCTTGGTGGTGCGCTCTACCAATCTTGCGATCCCCCTCACCGTGGTATTGCTTTATCGCCCTCCTCACTCCATGACGCATTTCATCCCAGCCATACAGGACCTATTAGCCACCCTGGTTGTCAACAACTCCTCTGTTTTCTTATTAGGCGACTTCAATTTCTGGCCAGGGGACCCGCGTGAAGACACTATGTCTAAAGACTTCTCTGATACCCTCCACAGTATCAATCTTTCCCCCCATATCTTCCTTCCCACCCACATTCACGGTCATACTCTTGACCAAGTTTGGTCTGTCAATCCACCATCTCCACTCCCAATATTTCCCCCTGCGTCTGGTCTGATCATTTCCTGATCACCTTTTCTGTTCTCTTGGCAGAGGTCAATTCTTCCCCCTGCCCTAAAAACACGTATTCCCGAAACTGGAACAGGGTAGACATGGTCGCCCTAGAACACAGTCTAGCCTCCTCAGCCCCCATCCTGACAGACATTCTCCCTATTAGGCAGGCAGCCCTCATCAACACCTGGCTCTCTGAAGCCTGCAATCAAGTTGCACCACTCAGACGTGTCAGAAGTCGTCGCCCCCACGACGCCAACAGATGGTTCCCCAATGCCCTCAAATCCCAGAAACTTGCACTCCGTCAGGCGGAGCGCCTTTGGCGCCGCACATACTGCCCCGACTCCAAGCTTCAATTTCTGACCCTTCTGCAGGCCTACAAAAAATCCATCCTTTCCGCTAAGAAGGAATATTTCTCTCAGAAAATTCATCAGGCAGCTAATAAACCTAAGGAGATTTTCACGATTGTGCACGAACTTTCTGCCTCCGACAGAGCTGTTCCCAGGCCCATTCCTTCCCAAACCCTTTTCAATGCCCTCAATGACTTCTTTATTGAGAAGATTGCTACCATAAAGCTGAACATCCCCTCGGCCCCGCTTCCTTCACCTGTCCCCTACTGCCTCTGCCCTCCTCGTTCATCGACCAATTTCCTTTGATCTCTGAAGAGGCCTTCCGTACTCTCTTGGGGAAAGTTACCTCGGGCTCTCCTGCCGACTTTTGCCCGGCTCACATCTTGAGAGACATTCTCTCCCGCTGCCCTGCCCCTCCTATTACCCTTCTCAACACCTCCATTACCCTTGGCATTGTACCAGACTCGTTCAAATCGGCCACGGTAATCCCCATTCTCAAAAAACCCGGTGCCGATCCCACCGCCCCTTCCAATTTCAGACCCATCTCACTGTTGCCACTCCTAAGTAAAATCTTGGAGAGCCACATCACATCTTCACTCTCCAATCATATTGAGGCTCATCACCTCCTGGCGACCCATCAGGTTGGCTTTCGGCCGGCTCACTCTACAGAATCCGTCGTCCTCTCTGTAGTTGATGAGCTCAGGCGCAGTGCCGATACCAACTCCCCCCAGGCCCTATTCCTTCTCGATCTCTCTGCCGCCTTTGACACGGTCGACCACTCCATCCTCCTCGACCGCGTCGGGGCGCCGGCCTGCGGGGGTCGGCCCTAGCCTGGCTCGCCTCTTTTTTAACAGGTCACACACAGGCTGTCCGTCTGGAGAGCTTTCTTGTTCCCACTAAGTCTGTCACCTGCGGGGTACCCAAGGGCTCTTCACTATCCCCTCTCCTATTTAACCTCTACATACACCCCCTTATTGCTGCTCTACAGGACATGGAGGTCACAGCATTTAATTACGCTGATGACCTCCAGCTCATTTTCAATCTCTCTTCCTCCTCTGACTCTATTTCCAAGGTCCACTCCAGCCTCACGTTCATCTTCAACTGGATGAACCTCAACCAACTCAAAATGAACCCGGATAAGACCGAGTTGGTTCTCCTTGGTGGTCCCTCCAACCCCTGGTCCTCTGCTTTTTGGCCCCCCATTTTTGCTTCCCCTCTGGCCCCCTCAGCCTCTGTGAAAACCCTGGGTATTAAAGTCAGTCAAGATCTTTCCATGCACCTCCAGATCAGCTCCGTAGTCTCCTCGTGCTTCCTGTCCCTTAGAACCATCCATAAAGTCTTGCGTTACTTCTCGGCTGAAGCCCTCAAACTCATCATCTTAGCACTCATCTCATCCCGCCTGGATTATGGCAAAGCCCTTTATGTCGACATTCCTGCATATGAGTGTCGACGTCT
Organism: Lissotriton helveticus; assembly: GCF_964261635.1. Taxonomy (NCBI): domain Eukaryota; kingdom Metazoa; phylum Chordata; class Amphibia; order Caudata; family Salamandridae; genus Lissotriton; species Lissotriton helveticus. The sequence goes on along the minus strand of NC_136068.1, from coordinate 1,471,149,240 downwards.
GCAGCTCATCCAGAATCAAGCGGCCCGCCTCATTTACAGGCTCCCCAAATCGAGTCACATCACCCCTTTGCTTAAGTCTCTGCATTGGCTCTCCATCAGGGAACGCTTGCTCTTCAAGATGGGCTGCTTGACCTTCATGTCCCTGGCTGGCACTGTCCCCCGCATTCATCAGATCTAAAATAAACACATATGTCCCCAGCAGGAACCTTCGTTCTTCCACCCAGTTTCTACTCAAAGTCCCCCGCTTTCGTAAGAAGAAATCTGGTGGCTCCAGATTCTCTACCCTTGCTCCTCTTTTCTGGAATTCACTCCCTCTCGTGATTAGATCCACCCCCTCCTATTCAGACTTCCGCGCCAATCTTAAAACCCACTTGTTCTCTCTAGCCTACCCCTCCTAATCTCTCCTCTCTTTTTCTCTCAGTTTCTGTCCACAGCGCCAAGAAACCGTTCGTTGATAGAGCGCTCAATAAATCCCTTTCAACTTCAACTTCACTATATCACAATTGTGACTGCCTTTCTTTGACCGAGGTATATGATGGCTCGTTTTCCTTGCTTGCATTGGGGCAGAGGGCACCTTTACTGCAATGGGGTGGGAGGGTGAATGGGGAAGCAGCATGCAGCAGCTCATTTTTTTCCAAAATACAGGAGGTGGGATAATGGTCAGATCTGCTGACTTTGGAACTGGGAACCTAGGTTCAAGTCCCTGCATTGGCATAACAGCCTGTGATTCTGGGCAAATCCCTTAATGTAACTGTGCCTAAAAAAAAGGATGCATCTCACCTAATGTAATGTACCTGGTGCTTATGTAAAGCACTCCAATGCACTTGCACTATATAAAACTCTGAAAAGAAGCGACAGAGCCTGTTTCAAGATTGGAGTATTGATGAGTCATGATGAGGAAGAGGTAGAAGTTGAGCATTCAGCCATGCTACTCTCGCTCTCCAAATCCTTGCCATAACGTTTTGGAGGGGGACCCAACTTCAAAAGATTTTGCTTTGATGGCTCAGAGCCCAAAATATTGAAGGTCAATGCAGTATGCTTGCAGCGTATTATGAGAAGGTGTTAAATTCCATGCTCTTTAATCTACTGAATTTGATAAATAAATATTCTGCCCAACACAATGTGATATCGTAACTAATATTCCCTCTACAAAGAAATCATAATTGATCGTCAGAATCTTTCCCAGAGTCGTTATAGGACTGGAATCTTAGTGGTATATATCTCTATGTTCTGACCAACCATTGAATAAAACGTCCAAACATGTCAATAGAATTTCTGTTTTAACACCTGAATTTGCTTATTGTGTAACATAGTACTGAAGTGTGCTCATTAAGGGGCTGTTACAAGATCTATGAGAGAACTCTGGGGCATATTACCAACGTTAAGCGATATTTATCGCTAACGATGCTTAGCAACGAATTTTTTAACGCTAAGCATCGTCCGAAATTATCGCAGATAAACCTTGCTATTATCAAGGTTTATCGCAAATGCGATAAAAAACGGCCGCAATGCATGAATATCGCTGAAAAGTCAGCGATATTCATGCATTACCGAGCTAATGCTCTTAGCCATGTTATCCACCTCCCATTGGATAACATGGCTAAGAACTGCTCAGGGCAGGTGTTAGTTTTTGGAGATATTCGCACTTAGCGCGAATATCTCCAAAAGTTGGTAATAGGAGATAGCGATGTTAGCGACTGTTTCCAGTCGCTAACATCTTGGCACGCCCACTTTGCATGTCATTAGTGATAAATATCACTGAAATGCAAAGTGGGGCCCAAGATGGTCGCTATCTCCTACTAGCTGTCGCTAACTGGTGTTAGCGACAGCTAGGTAATATGGAGATAATTTTATCTCCGCTTTCTTGGCTTTTAAAGCCAAAAAAGCGGAGATAAACCCCCTTGATAATATGCCCCTCTCTCTCTCCAGTGAAAACGTTGGATGGTATGAGTGTAATTTTGCCACTGCATGTATTGTAATTGTATTTATATAGCGCTTCCTACCCCTGGCGAGGCATTGTAGCGTAGTACTGTGGATAGCACGCTACTCCAGATCCAAAGGCTAGTGGTGAATCCAGTGGTAATTGGGGATTATCGGTTACTGGCGTTAGTCGTTCCATGCATTACTCCACATTCACTGTGGTAGATTAAATTAATAGGAGTTAAGTGTGATCATTAATGTACGTTCATGCAAATGGTTTGTGGTGTGAATAGATAGGCTACAGGAAAATAGTTATATTGCAGGGATATGGATAGGCTGTGATCTGTGAAAGGATGTGTGGGTAATTTGCAGAAATACAATAGGAGAGAGTAAGGTAGTTAGGAATGCGACTTAGTTGACGAAACAGCAGGCTGTGAATTTTAGGGGAAACTGAATAAACAGGTACTCCTTCATTGATAATAAAGAAAAATGTAGTTACTTTGTTAGGGAGTGAGACGTTGCGCACCATGCGTGTTTCAAAGAAAATGTTTAATCAAAGTTATCCTTAGTAGTATTAGGTGAGTGCACCATGTCTCTGGTGATCATGCGTTCATACTTCTCGTAATGATGGGAAATAAAAGTATTCCATGACAGGAGGAAGGAAGGAAGGATTAGCCCAGGTGTGGTCACATGATTAATGGACAACCCCATATGAAAGCCATCACTAGCAGCACTATGCTTTTCAAATCATAAAAAAAACAAGCTTTGACTTGTCTTGTAAGCGCCTCTAGTTTGCTTGCCTGTAATACCAGTTATAGACAAGTGATGGCAGCAGAATGCTATGCAGAACACTATGCATGTGAAATTTTGAAGCTGAAAATCAGAGCCATATCCTAACCGCCCTTTTGGCACAGTTGATGGCAGTGTATTCTCAACAAAATGCTGAGCGTCTCGAACCAGAAAGCTAAGGCTGTCTGTAGCCAGCAGGCTAAATACTTTACTGTGTGGTGGATATGAAATATTTTGCGGGCCTGTTCTCTGTTCAAATCCAGACAATAGTTCTATTGAAATAGAAGTAGGACTGTGATTCCTACTGGAAAGGCTTGGACCCATTTACTCAACAATACTCTGATCACAATCCTTTGACGGCCCTTTTTTGTAGCATGAAAGTGTAAAGGGGAGCAAAATGTTCATAAAGCAATTTAGTATACAGTGTAACCAATGTATAGCTACACAATAACCCAATTCTAGAACCAAATGAAGGTTAGTAACATTTTATTACAAATTCAATAATAGTTGCACATATATACGAATCTCAGCATAAGAGTATAAAAATATAGAGGGCCCAAAAAAAATCAAAATCTTCAGAAAAAAATCACTTGGTGCAACAGTAAAAGGACAATAAGTTTTATGATTATTATGCAGGTAGTCGATAAGCAAGAATGAAGGTATCCCTGCATCGGCACTTCGTGGGAGAAAAGCATTTAGTTCTATCTATCCCTACTCTAACTATAAAGTGGCATCACTAAGTTAGCATTTAAACAAAAGGCTTGGAAGAGGAGAAAGGTGTCAGGGCAGTGGAGTCCTACATATGACGGACAGGAGTAAGGTAAGTAATTAAATAAATAAAACAATTTACCTTGTGCGCGCTGCATCGCCAACTCGGTAAATTGTTTTATTTTTGTAATTACATACCTTACTCCTGTCCGTCGTATGTCGGACTCCTCTACCCTCCCACCCTACCCCTCCCCCACCCCGCCCCAACGCCCCGCAGCACTCCCACGGCGAGCAGCCACTGGATCTCAGGACACTTCTAGTTAGTTACATGTAGGTTTATTGTAGACACAGCTGAGCGCACACCTCGCCAGATGACCAGACCAACAACTGACAAGAGTGGAACACTCTAATACAAGTTAGAACATTCACAGGTATTCTGGGAGTCTGTGGAGGTGGGAACACAAAGGAAGGCCTAATGACCGCAGGTGGCCATGTTGAGAGAAGCACAAATATACAACACATCTTCCTCCTTTACAGAGAAAAAAGAAATAAAGGAACAAAACACATTAATTAAGCTTAATGCATTGAAGACAACAACAATAATCATTAAGACAGGTAGAAGGTCTATCACGTCTTGAACTATTTAGTTCGCGAAGGCAAAGGAGCGTTTCGGGGTCAAGGGTAAAGGGTGAAGTGAGGGACAACACCAAAACAACAGACAGGCATCACCACCACCTACCCCCCTAAGACTGACAAAAACAGGAAGAGACAGTCTACTTTCTCCAAACTGTCCTTGTCCAGCAAAAAACAGGAAGAGACAGGGTACTTTCTTCAAATTGTCTCTGTCCACCACCGCTTTCCGCTCCAAGTTGAAGATGAACAGCTCAACAAAAGCCTCAATGCTTTAGTTACAAATTTCTTTAATGTTAAGTTGTGAGGTCCGTTGAACTCCAACGGCAGATACCACAGTCCTGGGTACTCTTTGAGATGTCCAAATGCAGTACCGCATGTGATGTTTGTAGTTCTTTTTCTTGCTTGAAGTGAAGATCACAACTTCCTTTATAATAAAAAAAACTTTTTAGGTACTCAGTAGTTTGTAAATTCATTTCTGTGCTTCAATACTGAGTAACATTTCAAGCTTGAGTTCTCCTGTCGATTTGATTTGTGTGCGTTCTGGGTGACTTTTGATTCTATTCTGTCAGAAACCAGTTCTTCTTTTTTGTTGTTGTTGGCAAGCCTGTATTTTCCACCATTTCTCACCAGTTCTGGCTCTCCTTTGTAGGTTCTGGGACCTGTGTCCCATTACTGGGCGGTTTTCTTTCTTCGAGTGCGGACACTCATTCCTAGTTGTGGATCGCTTTGTCCCGGTTGTGGTTCACTTTTCTGGTTCTGGGCCTCTTTCACTGGTTCTGGGCCTCTTTCACTGGTTTTGGGCCTCTTACTCTGCTTCTGGACTCTCTGTCTCAGATTTTTTTTAGGTTCTTGGTAGTGGGCACTCTGCCCAGTCTTGCTTTTTTTTCTTTTTTTGGTTCTGGCTCTTTGTCCAAGTTCTGGGTTCTTTGTTGCAGTTCTGTGGTATCTCCGACCCGGTTCTAATGGCGGGACCTTAGTCCCCATTCTGGGCTCTCTGTCCAGGCTTTGGTTTCCTATCTCCAAGTCTGGACCCTCTGTCCTAGTTTTGGATTATCTGTCACTGTACTGGGACCTTTGTCCCCATTGTGAGCTCTCTGTCATTGTGGTTCTGTGACCTTTGTCCCCTCTTGGTACTGGTACTGGTTCTGGTACCCTTGTCCTATCCTGATTCTGGTTCTGGAACCTTTGCCCCCATTGTGGGCTCTCTGTACCGACTCTCAATCATGGTTCTGTGACCTTTGCTCCTTCTTGGTACTCGTTCTGGGACCTTTGTCCCCTCCTGATTCTGATTCTGGGATCTTTGTCCCTGTTGTGGGCTCTATGTCCCGACTCTCCATCGTGGTTCTGGGACCTTTGCCCCTGTTGTGGGCTCTCTGTCCCAGCTCTGGTTCCTTTGGGACCTAGTTCTGGGACCTTTGGCACCCTATTGACCCAGTTCTGTGTCCCAGTTCAGGTTAATTTGAATCTTTAATCCTAGTTTCTGGACTCTTTGCCCCCGTTCTGGGCTGCCCGTCACATTACTTTTTATTTCCCTGTTACTAGATCACTTCTTCTTAGTTCTGGTCTCTCCTTCACGTTTCTGATTTTCTTTCCTTGATACTGGGTCACTCCGTCTCCCTTGTGACTTCAGAAGTTACTATGAGTAGAGTTTAGAGGCTTGGTGAAATGAATCGGCAGGCTAGAGACTTGTTGGTCTGTTGGACAGGGCAATGTTGCTCTGCTGGGTTGAATGACTGTTTTACCGCATATAGTAATTTCGGCGTGTTTACAAACACGCTGGCTCCTCAACACTGCTCTTCTGCTGCTTCACCGTTGCAGCTGACATGATGTACTGAGAACACTTCGCTCCACTCAGTGCTCAACAAAGAGTTGATTCCAGGATGCTAAAGTATTGACTGGCGTGCAGGCAATATTCAATTACGTTGTGGCAAGACCTGCATGACGTACCGAGTGCACACCGGTTCACTTAGTGCTCAGACTTAGAATTGAATTCAGGACAGCGCTTATGATATTGACAGATGGTCATCATTAAAACATAGAAGCAAAAAGGCGTAGAGACGTGATGGCCCAGTGAACACATCAACACTCAAGATGGCCGCTCTACGTTGCTCAATGACGTGTCGTAAGGAGGCTGCATCGCTTAGTGTCATCAACAAAAAGCTTCATATTAACGGAGCTAACGAACTGCGTGTGTATAGAAAGTGGCGCATGCAGGGAGGGATGCACGTAGACAAGTAACTGACTCACGGTTCAGGCGAGTGACATCAGAGATACTTGCGAAAGATTTCTTCCTCTATTTTCCTTGTTTGGTTTTTCTAATTTCCTCTTGTTTCACAGGTTTCTTGTTTATTTTGCTCACGTTGCTGGCAGCAGATGGGTGGACCGCTGTGGGTTCTTGGTGCGAGGTGTTGCTCAAAGCTGTGCAGGAGACGTTGCCTCTCTGGTCTGGTCAGCCAAATCGTCACCAAATTGTGGTAGATAGATCTCAGGACACTTCTAGTTAGTTACATTTAGGTTTATTGTAGACACAGCTGAGCGCACACCTTGCCAGCTGACCAGACCATCAACTGACAAGAGTGGAACACTCGAGTACAAGTTAGAACACTCACAGGTATTCTGGGAGGCTGAGGAGGTAGGAAAACAAAGGAACGCCTAATGACCATAGGTGGCCATGTTGAGAGAAGCACAAATATTCAGCACAGCATAAAGCCACTAACAAAATAGAAACAAGCTAGCACTCAGATGCTTTCTATCAGGAAGCCAAGATGGAATGGGGCTCCTATCTCTCACTGCAATGCATCATATACACAAAATCCCACTCACCAGATGTACCATAATGCTTTTCTCATCATTCTCCACAGTAAGCTCAGCCATGGGATTTTTTCATGACGTTGATTTCTTACATGGCCTTCTCCATGTACATTTCTCTGCAACTATTTGTCCTTGTTCTCCTCTCCTTCACCCTCCATTCCCATAACTTTAATCTGCACCAATGGAGCGCTTGTCCACCGGCAGTGCAAAGCATGAAAAATAAGTAACATGATACAAATTTGCATGGAATCCTAAGCATTACTTTCAGAAATGAGAACAGCCAACATTTTGTGAACTCAGGCCTACGACTTAGGCTAAAATAGCAATTGCACCATGTTATTCACGGTTAAGATTTTCATAATTCATTTGCATTTTCAATAGACACCTTTACTAAACTATATTAATTCACCTATTCAACTACATCATTACTATAATAAACATTCAAATACATTTAATGTATCAGTGTGCCACATCACTAATATACTCCATGTAAATGTCTTACATCATTATACGTACTTGTTACAATTCTATAAATCATTTGTTAACTCACATTGAGCCATGTTAATATTTCAAGGATATGTTAATTGCTTCCCAATTCTTCTACCATTTAATTTCACCATTAACACAGAATAATATGAGAGTGCATACTACAAGAAATTATATAGCACCCCTAACAGGTATCTCAAGTAGGATACAGATTTCTGCTCTCTCACCATTGACCTTGGACACTGCGGAGCAACTCAGAGATTTAGTTTGAACTGCATTACCATAATGTCAAACTCTGGAGAAAGGTGTACCTGCTTTTAAACGCGCGTGATTGCCAGCGTGTTATAGGGCTTGCAGCGCTATTAGCATTTTTAAAAATACCCGTTTTTTCATCTTTGTTAACTTTCGTTATTTAGTCCCTGATTTTAACCATCACTATTGCGCCCACACACTTGCACCATAATTGTGCCCCCACCGCTTCGTAGAGCGGAGTAAATCCTCTGATTACCGTCTGGCCGCCATCTTGGGGGTGATCGAGACCTTCATTGTGCCACTCGCCTGAGCGCTCTAGTGCTCAGCCAAGTAGACCAGGTGAGCTTCTACTTAATGCTCACCCCTCCCGCGCAGCGGTGACGCGCAGCGGGGGCGCCTGACTCAAGCCGGAGTCAAGCCAGAGTCTGCCCGTCTGCGCCCGTCAGCGCTAAGGAGGCGTGAGAGGCGGGAGACCCTGTGCAAACACTGTCGTCTACGACTCAGGTATGTCAAGGGATTTCCTGTTATCTTATCGAGGACCCCTAACCCAGTGTAACTGTGTTATTCTACCTCATAATTGGTATGGCCCCGTTTGCTGCGCCCAATGTCACATGACATTAAATCCTGAATCTCCTATGGAACCACCCTTAGACTCGCTTATAGTACGAGGTGGATTAATTAATGCACGTTCCCTACCTAAGAATGCCCAGAATATTTATGATCTTATTACTGATTCACATCTGGACTGGCTCCTGGTTACAGAAACATGGCTAAAGCCTTGGTGTAATCCTGACCTGGCCATAGCCCTCCCACATAACTTTCTTATACAACACCTGGACAGACCTGAACAACGAGGAGGAGGCCTTGCGATTATCTATCGCAATACTTTTAAATTTTCTTCTCAAGAACTGCCGGATATAAAAGGAGCAGAGGCATTAGCATTTTCCTTGGAGATTCACGACACCTTCGTTTTCTCTGGGGCTCTTATCTATCGTCCCCCGGGGTCATCTTCGAAGTTCTTGGAAACAGTAGGCGATGTTCTAAGTGATTTAACACTCAGATTCTCTAATTTTTCAGTATTTGGCGACGTAAATCTGCACCTTGAGTCCCCAAATGAACCTGGAGTTAGCTGCTTTATGGACATAATCGAAGTGTTAGGACTTACACTTGTAAACCTGGAACCTACCCATCAGGCGGGACATTTATTGGACTGCATTTGCTCCAACTACTCCAACCTGAGAGTCAAATCTCCCTGCCCCCAAACATGGACAGACCATTTTTGTATCCCTTTTAATATTGCAGGGAACTTGAAACCTATTTCTAATTCTACGAAGTGTATAAATAAACTTATAACTAAATCTACTCCTGATTGGAAGTCACTAGCCAGCAGACCTGATGTGATCAATAGTCTAAAGGATAGCATGCCGTCCCTAGTCGATATCACCTCGATAGACAATCAGGCTTTTTGTAACTGGATTGCCAGTGCGGGAATCTTGCTAAAGTCATCCAGAAATGATAATGCTAAATCTAGTAAGATTTAAAAAAGTGCCCCTTGGTTTTCAACTATCTTAAAACTTGAATTAAAGGAAGTTAAAACATTGGAACGGAGGTGGCGTCGAAACTATGATGCCGACGCTCGCAACAACTACATTGCAGCAAGACGGAAGTATCACGCAGGAATAAAAGCCGCTAAAAAAACCCACTATTTACAGGCCTTGTCTATGGCAGGCCAGGAACAAAAAGCAATCTTCAAGATTGTCAAGGATTTTATGAATCCCTCAGCCCTATCGCAAGAGATTCCACCATCTCAAGATCTCTGTAATGCGATATCGGAATATTTTGATAATAAAATCCTGGCTATCACGAAGACTTTTCCATCAGAAATAACGGCGACTGCGGATGCTGAGCAGATAGTGGAGAAGATAATGTCCCCCTGCTTTGATGAATTTGCTCTAGTTTCCCTTGAGGAAACCGCTAAGGCAATTCTGGCAAGCAAATCGGGATCTCCTTTTGATCCCTGTCCCCCTCCGGTGTTGCATCTTTTAGTAGAGATGGTTAATCCGATGATCAATAGGATCATTAACTCCTCTCTAACTACGGCAAGTGTTCCTAATGAGTGGAAACTTGCAGCTGTTAAGCCCTTCCAAAAAAAGGCCCTTGCCGATCCCACCACTCTTTCCAATCTATACCCTATTTCCTTGTTACCTGTTATATTCAAACTGACTGAAAAGTTTGTCAATAGCCAACTGACTAACTTTTTGGAAAATAACAACATTCTTCATTCCAATCAGTCAGGATTCCGGTCAGAACATTCTACCGAGTCAGCACTGCTTTTCACCGCAGAGACCTTACGGGCAGCAATGGATCAAGGAAAGAAGGCTGTCCTTATCCTACTTGACCTGTCGGCAGCCTTCGATACGGTCTCACATAACATCTTAGTGGACCGGCTGGCTGCCGCAGGGGTAGGAGGACAGGTCTTGGCCTGGTGTAGGAATTTCCTTACCAATAGACGCCAAGTTACAGTGTTAGGTCCATACCAGTCTGAGGCTAAAGACGTCAGCTCTGGGGTTCCTCAGGGCTCTAGTTTGAGCCCTGTCCTTTTTAACCTCTATATGGTACCCCTCATGAAACTGATCACGTCATTCCAGATCAGTGCCATTTCATACGCTGACGATACTCAACTCATACTGGTGTTGGATAGGGAAAGGCCTGGTGCCGAAGAAGATCTCAAGGAATGTCTTGCAGCTACTTTTAAATGGATGACTACTAACCATTTAAAATGCAACGCCGGAAAAACTGAAATTTTACCAATAGGGAATCAGAATCTTTTTTCCCCAAATCTGTGCTGGCCTGCGGAAGCAGAAGCACCCCCCAATACAATCACTGCCGCCCGCAATTTGGGCATTAAATTTGACAATCAGTTATCTTTTAAGCCCCAGGCTGTGGCAGTAGCAGGCATGTGCTTTCAGATCATAAGAGCACTGAGGAAGTTTTTCGATCTACTTCCGTTATCAGCGAGGAAAACTGTCGCAGTTGCCTTAATAAGTTCTAGGCTGGACTATTGTAATGGACTATACGTTGGAGCTAATAAAACTGTTCTCCACAGACTACAAATGGTCCAAAACGCGGCAGCTCGCCTTGTACTGCGTTGGCCTCGTAAATCGTCAGCCTCAGCAGCACTTGACACGCTTCACTGGCTGCCAATAGGTAAAAGAATTTTGTTTAAACTTCTTTTAATTACCTTCAGGGCATTTCACCAACGAGGCCCAAGTTATATACACAGTGGGTTTAAAAGATATCACCCTACGCGCTGCTTGAGGTCTGCTAACCAGAACCTACTTACTCTTCCCCGTTTCAAGCTGGCCACTAAAGGTGGCAAATCCCTTTTTGTATTGGGCACCAAGGCTTGGAATAAGCTTCCCCTCTTCTTACGTTCTTTCTCTCAAGAAGCCCCTTTTAGGAAGGCATTAAAAACCTGGATTTTCTCTCTGCCTGACGCTTCATGTAGGACTCTGGTGTAATTGTGGTGTAGAAAGCAGGACTTCCTTTTCTCTTCCAACTCTTCCATCTGAGTTGTGTGAGCGCCAAGATACTCCTTGGAGTGAAAGTTGCGCGTTATAAATGTCCCTTACATTACATTACATTACAGCCACCTGAATTAAAGGTGCTCAACTTCACTGTGTGGTGTGGAGTGATACCCACATAATGAGCAGCACCCTTGCAAGGTCCATTAAAAAACAGCAATATTAACGGTCTTACCTTACAGTTGAAGGACTAGTCACACAACATGTACTGGAACTGAAGTACTCTACAGGCAGAATGATACAGCTCACAAACCAATGACATACATAGACTCTGATAAAACAGAAACACTACTCAGGGCAGATGCAAGATTGTAATAGCACTTTGCTAGCGCTTAATTGATTAAAAAAAAGTGTTCAAAATCTTTCTAATGAAATTGCAGCCCACTTACACCACTCAGCTGGCCCACTTTCACTACTTGCGCCACCCCTGCTTGTAAGTGACCTGGTTGGGAGGGAGAATTAGAGGTGCTATAAATGGCCCTTTTGTGCTTTAATATTTATCTTAGCCTCAAATCTTTTGACATGCTCACAAGGTGGGTCACACCCATGAAGGAGTATGTGTGATGGGCATCAGGCGGTACTCACTGAAGCAGGGGTTTTCACATTGGGGTATGGGCCCCCCAAGGAGGGGTGTTAGAAGGTGGTTCTGACACAATGTGCCACCCGCATTTTTCTCTTTTGAGCACCAAATTGTTGAGCTCTTACTGTGGGGGAGCCTCAAAAGTTGGGACTCACCCACAGTGAACTCAGGATATAAGAGACTGCATGGGGATTTTACTGGTATCCCCCTGGCTTGACCAGGCCACTGCACAGCAGCTGGAGTAAGGGACACTGAGCTGGTTACATGCAGACACATGGGTACATGCGTGTGCACACGTGTAGGAGCTGCACAGGGGAGATTCCTAGCGTGCTCAGCCAAAGAGCAGGTGCAGATAGACTGGTGTGGCAGGACTTATGCAGAATGGGGTGGTGACATGAAATAGACTTTATACACTGGGAAGAAACATGCCAGGGAAAGTCAGTGTGTTTTACTGTTTTTCACTTCATTATTCCCCTATGGGGATGTGGAGTCCATGGGCTAGATTAACTTTCCTAAGGCTTACAGATTCCAGTCACGCACTAAAATCTACTGTAATGGGTGTGAGAAGAAGTATTCTGCAGAGTCCAAAGTCATATTTGTACTGCTTTTGGGGCATCCAGAAATGTCACATTTCTCTGAGTCAACCATAACCAGGGCATGGCTGACGGCTGACCTCAGCAGGATGGATTGATAACCTTTCTTCCACAAGCTAAGGCCTCCTCTCCATGAAGAGAAGATGCACCAGGAGCCCACCCTGGATGGACGCTGGATGCAGGGGGAGCCCCGTCGCACCCCCCCAAAGAGGTCTGGGGGCACATGATCCCATCCCCGAGCCCCGAGTGCAGGAAGGAGGAGGGGGGAGTGCCACTGCACTTGCCTCTCTGGGACCAGAAGAGAAGTGCTGGCTCCCGTGGCAGCAAGCAAGGGTGCTGGCCGGGCAGGGAGCCGGCGGGGGCAGCTGTCCAACGGGGAGGCATGTGGGTGTCCCGTGTGGGGCAGGGACCCCGAAACTGAAGAGGCGTCACCAGGGGCCTGGGTGGGACCAGGCCCCAAACTCAGGCAAGAGCAGCCGGGGTGGGCTCCCCGAGCTGCAGGACTCACCGAAGTCGGGAGAAGTGTGGCGATGTGCCAGCATGAAGGGCAGCTCGGCTCTCCCCGGAGCAGCAGGGGAGCCGCTGCTCTAATATGCCACAACTCCCATAATGCCTTGCAGGCCAGGACCGGCCTGCAAGGGCAAAACTGCATGTTGCTCTGCTTGTGGTGGCCCAAGGACCGTGGTCACCACCACACGGGTGCAAAGGTGGAGGTGGAGCTGCTTGAGAAGCACAGTCTCCCACAGCACGAAACTGGAAATCCCCCCCTAAGTCTCCTGGGGACTTGAAAAGGATAACCCCTCGAGGGCTCAGCCAGCATTTTAACTTCTTTTGGGCTGGATCTTTTTGTTCTACAGCTGGAGGAAAATTGAGAAGTGCACCAAGGGTTGAAGGACTGAGTTGGGGATGTCTGGAGAAGGGTATCCCCTGGAGGTGAAGAGGTGTAATTGCACTCGTAGTGCATTTACTAATGTTATTTCTTTAAGAGGGACTGAAGGTCACATGTGTAATGTGAGGTTCCTGTCTAAGGGGATGTCATAAGCAAAGTGGGATTATGTTGTCATACATTCCTGCTAGGGTGTCTGGCTGTATATGCGTAATCCTGTGATTTCATCTGTGATGCCTTTAGGGGCTGTAATTGCAATGCATTCTAATGACCCACAAATGTGATGAGTACTGTCATTCTAAAGGGATGCTTAAACATGTATTCTTGCTGCTGCGCTTAGGTGAAGAACCCAGACGGCTAGCCCTTAAGCTGTAGAGGTGTATACTTCATGGTCAGTAGGAAATTCTCAGTCAGGGTTGTGTGTCACCAAGGCAGGTATACCTATTTTAAATACTTGTTGAGATAATGGGGTGAGTCGCCACTGGGCTGGTGCCAGTGCGCCAGGCCACGCTCCAAGTGATGTTCAACTAACTGCATTGGGGGCAAGATGATGTGCATACGTGGGAGTGGTGGTACTAGACCCCCCGCCCCCCTGCGGCAGGGGTGGAGTTGTTATGCAATGTCACAAAGTAATTCCAACGGCTTATGTATATTTGTAAATTGGTGCATATTATTGAGTAGTGCGTGCTTAATAAATGTACTCTTACTTTTGTAAAGCTAAGTACAGACTGGACAATCAATTATTGAGTGTTATTTTTGCGCACCTGCAAATGGCGATTACTAGCCCACACTACCTCCCTTGAGTAAGCCTCAGACTGCTCTGCAACGCTACCCTCTGAGAGTCAGGCGCTACAATTGGGTGTTTGGGTCCCAGTTAAGTACAAATGTAGTCATGTTATTTGTGCAGGCCTCACAGATGCTGCCTCGTTTTCCAACAAGGGGCCTCATGTGATCGGGGGGGGGGGGCAGGGGCAGTCAGGCACTAGCCAAAAGAAGTATTATGCTGAAAACAGTGCTTTGTTTTCAGCAGAAAATAATGAGTGGCAGCAAGCCACTCTTTAATGGGCCATCACTAACATATTTTGTCATTTACATCCTGGCCGGGAGAAGGTGTCAAAAGGGAAGGGACTCCAAATATTCTTCAAAACCCTCATCCCCATTTCTAATAATCACACTGTGGATAAATGTACATGTTAGTAAGGTCTGCCTGACTAGAATAGTATATTTGGCAATCATGTATTTGATTGCATTTTTAAAACGTGAACAGAACTTAACTGCAAAGTTTAAATAAGTCTAGACATATGCTAGTTTAATAGAATAATTGCGAAACCTTTTGTAGGGTGGGGGGCGATCATTTTTTTTCACTGTGAGGCCTGGCATTAAAACGTTTGAAGACCACAGTGCTAAAGTGAAAGCATCAATCATATCATACTTAGATACACCTATCTGGATGGCAATATTTGGGTGTGAGTCATCAGGAGGGGGCATAGACAGAATGGCATTTAAATTAGTAGGGAAAGGGGCTACTCACTTGGGCTGGGGATATTCTGGGAGATGCACAGCCCAGGAAAGGAGGTTGCAACCAGGTAAGAGGTATCAAGAGATGGCACGTGTTAGCAGGGTACATGAGATAAGAGAGGGATAGGCATTAAGGGCCATATGTATCATAGTTCCGTTTTGCGAATTCTAAATAGCGATTTTTAAGGAATCGCTATTTAGAATTCGCAAAACAGTATGTATGTAAAAAATCGCTTCTTTTTAGCGATTCCTTAACATTCCTAATTTGCGATTAGCAAATTGCTAATCGCAAATTACCCATTCATTTCTATGCGCCAGGAGGCCCATAGGAATGAAGGGGAAATTTGCGATTAGCAATTTGCTAATCGCAAATTAGGAATATTTTCAAGGGTGCAGGGGTGTCTCAAGAACACCCTGCTGCACCCCTCAAAATGACATGTGGGGGCATATGGCGCCCTAAGGGCATGTATGAGCATCATATGGCACCTTTGGTTTTTTTGAAAATTGCTTTTTTAAAAGAATTCGCAACTTACCACCAACTAGAAGTTGGTGGTAATTTGCAAATCCTTATGGGCATTTTTGGATTATTTTTTCTTTGATACATTGCATTCAAGGAATCGCAGAATTTGCGATTCCTTAAGTGCAATCGCAAAATAAGGAATAGCAAATTTTGCGATTCCTTATTTTGCAGCAAAAATGTTACATACATACCATTTAGCAAATTAGCATTCGCAAAGGCTGAATTTCTGCGAATTTCGGCCTTTGCGAATGCTAATTAGCTTGATACATATGGCCCTTAGAGAGGAACAAATTACTAAAAAGGACATCAGATTCAAGGACTACAAGAGTAGGATATTAGCAGTGAGCAGGACCGAGGCTCAGAACTTCACCCATAAGGGATTCACAGTAGACATGCCAGAATAGTCCAGCGAAAGGCTGAGCGAAAGTCTCAGGAGAAGTCCTGAGTCAGGCAAGGATGGGATGTTTTTCCGTTTTTATGTCAGCCTGGGTAGCGCATGCGCTGCTCTGTGAGGCATGTAGTATTAGGGTATGGACTTGAAGCTCTGCCCACTCTCTGCCCATCTGTATGACATTGTTCTGCATTCTGTCCATCAACTGTTGTTTTTGCATTTGTCACCCGAGTGGGACGGGTATGCTCAGACTTGACTCCCGTGCTCTCCATGCCACTGGAATCAAGCTATCCTGGCTGATAAGGGCTAAAAGCCCGAAACCGGTCGTAGGATGCTTGTTTCCAGTCCAGGGAGGACCTGGCTTGGCAGTTCGGGCTGGACTGTTTCCATGGGGCACAGGGTCAAGACTGATTTGCATATGGCTGGGTTCGAACTGGGATGGCATAGTGAGCAAAGAAAACGATGGATCTAGGCCCAGATCTCTGCACTGGGGTGAATGTATGACATTATTCTGCATTCTGTCCATCAACTGTTGTTTTTGCATTTTTCACCCCGAGTGGGACGGGTATGCTCAGATGTGAGTCCTGTGCTCTCCATGACATTGGAAACAAGCTATCCTGGCTGATGAGGGCTGAAAGCCCGAAACCGGTCCTAGGATGCTTGTTTCCAGTCCAGGGAGGACCTGGCTTGCCAGTTCGGGCTGGACTGTTCCCATGGGTCACAGGGTCAAGACTGATTTGTATATGGCTGGGTTCAAACTGGGATGGCATGATGAGCAAAAGAACGATGGATTTAGGCCCAGATCTCTGCACTGGGGTGAATGTATGACATTGTTCTGCATTCTGTCCATTAACTTTTGTTTTTGCATTTTTCACCCTGGGTGGGACGGGTATGCTCAGACGTGAGTCCTGTGCTCTCCATGCCACTGGAATCAAGCTATCGAGGCCGATGAGGGCTAAAAGTCCGAAACCGGTCCTAGGATGCTTGTTTCCAGTCCAGGGAGGACCTGGCTTCGCAGTTCGGGCTGGACTGTTCCCATGGGGCACATGTTCAAGTCTGATTTGTATATGGCTGGGTTCAAACTGAGAGGGCATGGTGAGCAAAAAAAACAATGGATTTTGGCCCAGATCTCTGCACTGGGGTGAATGTATGACAATACTCTGCATTCTGTCCATCAACTGTTTTTGCATTTGCACTCACACTTCAGCAGTGGTGCCACTGCTTATGTTTATTTTCAGCACCTTTCACTTTCAACAAGGCGGCTCCCCCCTTTCTTTCTTTTTTATGTATTTACTATCTTGCCTCCCAATGCGACGCGACTTAAGATACCACACCCCCTCATGTGAGACCACACTGAGGGGCATATCATCTACAGAATGCGATAATTATCGCAGATTGCGCATAACACATTTTCTTTTATTGCTGTCTATCGCTGGTTGACATCGCTGTGTTAGCGGCGTATTAGCAATGCTTTGATCAGAGGCAAAGTCAAATCCAGCGATAGACGGTGAAAAGCAGCAATAGCGTGAGAAACCAATCGATAATTAATAAGCTCTAATGAAAAGCTTGCTAATAGGCAAGTGTGAACTTAACCACACAATCCACCTCCAATACAAAAGATGGTTAAGTCAACTTTTAAACAGGTGTTAAATTCCTGCAATAACCGCGGTTAGCGTAGCTTTTTTAAACGCTTCGCGGGTCCGGTACCGCATTCTTAATAGTGCAAAGTTGTGTTTGCAACTGTTTTCATGTAGTTTTGGTGAGAAATGCGTACTTCGCATGTTATTAGCAATAAATATCGCTGACATGAAAAGCAGAAAAAAAACGGCAGCTCTCTCAAGAAAACAAGTGCTGAAGCATGTTACTGTGTTCTTGTTGATAGTGCGATAAAAAAAGCATAGCATTTTTAGCAATATGTGCCGCTAAAGTGGCAAAAGATTTCTTGATAATATGCCCCTGAGTTCTTAAATGTACTCTGAGCGGGTTTAGGCTCCAGGGGCTTGCACTCCTCATCGCCTGGGCGCCGTGCTTAATGTTTCAGCAAAGCACTTTACAGTTCCCTCTGAAATTGAACGTGTCATCTTCTACACTTTCAATGTAATGTCAATGTGGGGATCTTCACTTAAAATTTCTTTCGGGGGTAGTGTTTTAGTAGCAATACACTTCATACTCGCTTTTAATTAAACGTCCGAGGGGGCTTTTCATCAGCCTATTAAGCAGCATGAGGGGGTTCCCTTCTTTCTACCCCGAGAGGCAGTTTACATGTGTGGTATTTTACGACACCCATCTTGAAGCGAGAACGGGTACCTCTTCTGCCCAATTTAAAGCAGTAATTGTGTGTGTCACTTCCAACACAGAGACAGTGTAAAATGATTCCCTCTTACAACCTCACTAGAAGGTATGTTGGGTAACGTCCCTCTATGGTTTCACCCAAACCAATTAGTTAGGGTCCATCTAAGCAATGTTTTGTGTAAGCCCCCCTTTCCCCAGCAGTTTGTGCGTATGAGGCACTCTCTTCCAGCTCCCCACTTCTCCGTTCCTCCCGGCAATTTAGAGGCATAGTTTGGCTTAATGGCTAGGGCGACTGACTTTGAAGCTGGGGAACCAGCTGGGGAACCGGGTTCGAGTCTGGCAGGAGGTTCCAACATCTTGTGATTCGGAGCAAATCACTTAATCTCCCTGTGCCTAAGAATGAATGTGTCCATCTGTAATACAACTTGTTCTAATGTAAAGTGTGCTGATACCAAGTTCGGCTCACGCTTGTGCTATGTAACAATATAAAAAAAACTTCATTTACTGCAAGCACTTTTTGAAAATCCGATGATGCAACTGACTAGAGTGGAGGAGTGGAGGGGTGGAAGGAGCAGGGTGAGGTAAAAAGACAAAAGCCACTGTAAGAGCGGGCAGAGCATAAATAGGCATTTAAACCTAAACTGGGGGCAGTGAAAGTCTATGTGTATGTAGATATATATATATATATATATATATATATATATATATATATATATATATATATCCATCACACTGCAGGTTTACCCTTTTGACAGAGACCGCTGGAAACAACAATTAGTCCCTTTATCTTTATTGGCAGCATGCAAGCATGAAACTCCACAGCAACCCGCTCCAAAATCTTAAAGCCAGACGCGTTTCGGGAGACTCATTCTCCCTTCTTCAATGGCATAAAGTTCAAACGGAAATGCAAGCACTGCTTTCGCGCACTTAAAATATAGACACCTGCCCCAGTGGGCGCGGCCAAAAGCATGGCCTTCTGGATGTCGAAGTGCACTGCGTTTTACCAATGTAGGTGTGCTCATCATTTCACAAAATTAGAACAGATTAAATCCCAAGTGGGTGGCTGCGAATTAACTGTGGTCATCATGCCCCGCTTTATTGCTGTCAGTTGAGGGAAAACGGGCACTCTCCTGCAAAAGCGTCAGTCTTATTTCCTTCGTTTCTCCAAACACCCAGTGGTACTTGGTCGGACCCGCACTTCAGCGGTGGGTCTCTTGTCACGACCGGAGAACAGCCGTTTGTAAATCCATCACACTGCAGGTTTACCCTTTTGACAGAGACCGCTGGAAACAACAATTAGTCCCTTTATCTTTATTGGCAGCATGCAAGCATGAAACTCCACAGCAACCCGCTCCAAAATCTTAAAGCCAGACGCGTTTCGGGAGACTCATTCTCCCTTCTTCAATGGCATAAAGTTCAAACGGAAATGCAAGCACTGCTTTCGCGCACTTAAAATATAGACACCTGCCCCAGTGGGCGCGGCCAAAAGCATGGCCTTCTGGATGTCGAAGTGCACTGCGTTTTACCAATGTAGGTGTGCTCATCAATTCACAAAATTAGAACAGATTAAATCCCAAGTGGGTGGCTGCGAATTAACTGTGGTCATCATGCCCCGCTTTATTGCTGTCAGTTGAGGGAAAACGGGCACTTTCCTGCAAAAGCGTCAGTCTTATTTCCTTCGTTTCTCCAAACACCCAGTGGTACTTGGTCGGACCCGCACTTCAGCGGTGGGTCTCTTGTCACGACCGGAGAACAGCCGTTTGTAAATCCATCACACTGCAGGTTTACCCTTTTGACAGAGACCGCTGGAAACAACAATTAGTCCCTTTATCTTTATTGGCAGCATGCAAGCATGAAACTCCACAGCAACCCGCTCCAAAATCTTAAAGCCAGACGCGTTTCGGGAGACTCATTCTCCCTTCTTCAATGGCATAAAGTTCAAACGGAAATGCAAGCACTGCTTTCGCGCACTTAAAATATAGACACCTGCCCCAGTGGGCGCGGCCAAAAGCATGGCCTTCTGGATGTCGAAGTGCACTGCGTTTTACCAATGTAGGTGTGCTCATCATTTCACAAAATTAGAACAGATTAAATCCCAAGTGGGTGGCTGCGAATTAACTGTGGTCATCATGCCCCGCTTTATTGCTGTCAGTTGAGGGAAAACGGGCACTTTCCTGCAAAAGCGTCAGTCTTATTTCCTTCGTTTCTCCAAACACCCAGTGGTACTTGGTCGGACCCGCACTTCAGCGGTGGGTCTCTTGTCACGACCGGAGAACAGCCGTTTGTAAATCCATCACACTGCAGGTTTACCCTTTTGACAGAGACCGCTGGAAACAACAATTAGTCCCTTTATCTTTATTGGCAGCATGCAAGCATGAAACTCCACAGCAACCCGCTCCAAAATCTTAAAGCCAGACGCGTTTCGGGAGACTCATTCTCCCTTCTTCAATGGCATAAAGTTCAAACGGAAATGCAAGCACTGCTTTCGCGCACTTAAAATATAGACACCTGCCCCAGTGGGCGCGGCCAAAAGCATGGCCTTCTGGATGTCGAAGTGCACTGCGTTTTACCAATGTAGGTGTGCTCATCATTTCACAAAATTAGAACAGATTAAATCCCAAGTGGGTGGCTGCGAATTAACTGTGGTCATCATGCCCCGCTTTATTGCTGTCAGTTGAGGGAAAACGGGCACTTTCCTGCAAAAGCGTCAGTCTTATTTCCTTCGTTTCTCCAAACACCCAGTGGTACTTGGTCGGACCCGCACTTCAGCGGTGGGTCTCTTGTCACGACCGGAGAACAGCCGTTTGTAAATCCATCACACTGCAGGTTTACCCTTTTGACAGAGACCGCTGGAAACAACAATTAGTCCCTTTATCTTTATTGGCAGCATGCAAGCATGAAACTCCACAGCAACCCGCTCCAAAATCTTAAAGCCAGACGCGTTTCGGGAGACTCATTCTCCCTTCTTCAATGGCATAAAGTTCAAACGGAAATGCAAGCACTGCTTTCGCGCACTTAAAATATAGACACCTGCCCCAGTGGGCGCGGCCAAAAGCAAGGCCTTCTGGATGTCGAAGTGCACTGCGTTTTACCAATGTAGGTGTGCTCATCATTTCACAAAATTAGAACAGATTAAATCCCAAGTGGGTGGCTGCGAATTAACTGTGGTCATCATGCCCCGCTTTATTGCTGTCAGTTGAGGGAAAACGGGCACTTTCCTGCAAAAGCGTCAGTCTTATTTCCTTCGTTTCTCCAAACACCCAGTGGTACTTGGTCGGACCCGCACTTCAGCGGTGGGTCTCTTGTCACGACCGGAGATTTGCACTTTTGATGGACAGCCTACTGGCAAGCTGTAATAAAACCAGTGAAAGCTACGAAATTTTTGAGCGGCCTTTCTTAAAGGGGTTTTCCTGTACGTTGTGATGTTATGACGGCCGGCCCGGTCGTTAGAAAGGCTCACCGCTGCAGCGGGTCCATGCTGAAACCATTTGGATTCAACTACGGAACAAAAAGATCCGGCGCTCTGCAGGGGGGCTCCGGTGATGCTTTCTATTACAGCTGTAAAGCAGGGTAGGCATCCGCCTTAGCTGCACTTCTAACCACTTGGATGTTACCGGTGTAATTTTAAAGTGGAAGACGGCGCGCCCACTGGGTATTGAAATTGGTGCACTACAGATTCCAGAAGGCCATAGTGATGGCCACGCCCATATGGGCAGGAACTATTATAAGATGATGCGCATTGGAAAAGTGCTTCTTCGCTTCACAAACCAACGCCACTGAGGAAGAGAACTTGACTCTCGAAACGCGTCTGGCGTTCAACTTTCCTGATTTGCACTTTTGATGGACAGCCTACTGGCAAGCTGTAATAAAACCAGTGAAAGCTACGAAATTTTTGAGCGGCCTTTCTTAAAGGGGTTTTCCTGTACGTTGTGATGTTATGACGGCCGGCCCGGTCGTTAGAAAGGCTCACCGCTGCAGCGGGTCCATGCTGAAACCATTTGGATTCAACTACGGAACAAAAAGATCCGGCGCTCTGCAGGGGGGCTCCGGTGATGCTTTCTATTACAGCTGTAAAGCAGGGTAGGCATCCGCCTTAGCTGCACTTCTAACCACTTGGATGTTACCGGTGTAATTTTAAAGTGGAAGACGGCGCGCCCACTGGGTATTGAAATTGGCGCACTACAGATTCCAGAAGGCCATAGTGATGGCCACGCCCATATGGGCAGGAACTATTATAAGATGATGCGCATTGGAAAAGTGCTTCTTCGCTTCACAAACCAACGCCACTGAGGAAGAGAACTTGACTCTCGAAACGCGTCTGGCGTTCAACTTTCCTGATTTGCACTTTTGATGGACAGCCTACTGGCAAGCTGTAATAAAACCAGTGAAAGCTACGAAATTTTTGAGCGGCCTTTCTTAAAGGGGTTTTCCTGTACGTTGTGATATATATATATATATATATATATATATATATATATATATATATATATATATATATATATATATATATACATATATACATATATATATATATATATATATATATATATATATATATATATATGTATGTATATATATATATATATATTACCTACTGGCGGTCGCCAGTAGGTATATATAGTTAGGATTTTTTCTCTATGGGATTTTTGAAAATTCTATGTCTAATAACTTTGGCGTTTGTGGACGGAATTGGCTGAAATTTTCAGGAAAATGGAACATTTTGTTTTTGAGCAGGCACTGAAAATTTGGGGGGGGTTCGTCAAGGGGGGGCCGAGAAAAAAGGGGGGTCCCAAAACACGTTTTTCCCATGTTAATTTCCATAGGGCGGTGTGTCGCACTTTTAGCCCGAACGGCTGAATGGATTTGCACGAAACTTGGCAAAATTGTAGGGACTGTTAGCCCGATGTGCCTTTGCTAGGTCTCAATATATGTGCTCCAGTGGATTTTGAGAAATTAACGTTCAAAAAAATATATATATCTGTAAGCGCGCTCCGGGCAGCGCTCCGGTTCACGTACTTGACGCGTAACGGAACTTCGCGAAGCGAAGCTGATTGGCTATCCGGTGCCTGTCAACATTCTAAACAGTCCGGAGCGGCCGCCATCTTGTCTCTCGGTAGGATCGAGAGACAAGAGGAGGCCAAAACAAAGGGGGAAATGACGATAAGGGGGCATAGTAGATCCTCCCTGACCCCCTAGGTTTGATGTGGAGGCTTTAAAAGGGCCCCGCGGGGCAAAAAAAATAAAAAATACATTGTTTTTTTTGCGTGGGGAGCGCCCGGTTCGCGCACCGGGAAGCGGTCTGGGGAGCGTACTATAAGGAAAAAAGAATGCTAGACTATGATATTTTGAAATATTGTATGTTTATTGATTGTTCTTTTTGTTGTTTTTTTGTTGTTTTTTTATTTAAGTAGCAGTATTTATGATTATTAAATATAAATTTATTTTTGGGATTGTGCACAGTATACTATAAGTCTGACTTTACATTATAATCAATTTGGTACTAGTTTATGAATTACATATAAAAATGATTAAAGACTCAAACAATTTTTTAATATTAAATATAATTTTATTTTTCTGATTCTTTTTCAAAATTTAATAGAACGTCTAACATTTGACTGTCCGATATGTCCTCTTGTTGAGTGAACATAACTTCCCACATTTGCCCGTCATCATAATGAAGTAAATAATCCACAGATTCTACACATTGTAGAAGTTCATGGTCTCGTGATTCATCCATGAATTCCAAGTCAATGGGTTCAATTATTTCCTCATTATTCATGTCTAGGACAATTTCAAAGGAAACGTTCTGTTCTCCTTGCATTTTTGTGCTGAAATTTGAATAAAAAATAAATATATCAGTAGAGATAGGGCACTGTTGGGTTTAAGTTCAGACAGGTACTTTTGAGGCATGAAGTAGTACTATTAAAAAGTGCCTGTGAGAAAGCCTATGTAAATTCATAAGTAAACCAAAGAAACCTAAATCAATCCATAATTATAATAAACAAGCCTTTCTCAATGTCTAACTCTTACAGAGGGATAGTATATAACTATGTGAAAATGTTTTCAAATTTATGAAATAATATCTTACCTTTTAAAAACAAGTTTAAGTTGTGAGTGAAAATTATTTTGCTATGTAGTTCAGGAAGTAGTAGTCAAAATGGCTGTGTTTCTCTCTCTTTTTTTATATATATTCAGGTACATAACCAATCAAATGTCAGGTAAAAAAAGTAGAAAATGAAAGTAACATTTTAATTGGTTGTCAATTCCAACACTTCAGATGTGTTTTGTGAAGTAATTTACCTCAGGGTATTTAGAGAGGTCTACAGGCTAAATGGCTAAATGGAATTCCAACCAAATTTGTGAAAATGGTAGGGATTGGTATGTAGTATGAGCAAATCTATATTTGGTGAAAGTGTCTCCAGGGTTTCTTCTGTAAATTATTTTCCCACCTTTTTTGATGGAGCGCTTCCCGGTGAGCGCCCGGTACGCGAACCGGCAGCGTTACGGGAGTCCACCATTTTGTGTTTCGGTCGAATTAAGATACAAGATGGAGGGCAAATAATGTTCAGTATGGGTAGAAGGGGGCACGGTAGACGTATTTTGACCCCCTAGGTTTTCTGAGGGTGGCTGAGGAGGCCCATATGTGCGAAAAAAAAAACATTTTTTTTAAAATTTTCGCGCGGTTAGCTTCCGGTTCGCGTACCGGGTAGCGCTCCGGGGAGCGTACTTTGTTGAAAATTAGTGAAAAAAGTTAGAGTAAAATAATAATTGTGAGTGATCAGATGTAGGGTAGCTCTGAGAAGAGCTTTTGGGTTTATGGTACATTTAGGTACTTATAAGTAGGTACCAATGCACAGTCTTAAATTCAGAATGAAAACTCTGTTCCCTTCATCTGAGAAGTGAACTCCATCTCCTCTGTAGATATCTTGCATGTAGTAACGCAAGTTATTGTTGTACATGGAGCCCATTCCATGTTCTCTCATGTAAGCTGAAACAGATTTGTTTACATGCTTCCTCGATTTCTCAATTTGTGGACAAAATTGGTTCGACCACCTCCATTTCTGTCTTTGGCATATATTTGAATATACCAAGGCAGTTTGAGGAAAAAGTGCCATCAATTCCTCAAAGGTGTCCTTTAAAAGCATTTCCAGACCTACACCAGTCAAAGTGCCCAAGTCATTACCTCCACAGTGCAAAATTAACAGGTCAGGTTTAGGCAAATGCATAAAGGTTTTCACCAATGGTATCAATTGGTGACATTTTAATCCTCTGTTGCCAATCCACTTAATTTCCACATTTTGTAAATTGAGGTTAGGTAAATTTCTGTTATCAGCATACCTCTGAGCCCAGTAGATATAACTATGTCCAACAATCCAGACAGAAAACATGGTGAGAGAAGGTTCTGCTGCAGTCAGATGAAGTGTGGCAATGAAATGGCAGTTGAAAAAATAAGAGTTTAAAATGAAAAAAACTGTGGAGTTTCTGTGTTAAGGAAGCAGTAGCAGTGATTGGTGGATTTTGATTGCTGAAAACAGAAAGTTAGGGTGCATGGATGAGTTCTTTGAAAGATGTAATTTGAATGGTCAAGAAAAAATCATTTTATGAAAGATTGCACTGGATATCGCAAAATAATCTAAACTCCCCCGGAGTCGACACTACCAACCGTGACCCCCCGAGTCTAGGTTGCCTACCTAGGGAAGGTCTACAGGCTTTCCCCCCTATCCCCGAAGATGATTTCGAGAGACTGGCACACGGAATCACCTCTGGATCCCCTCTGGACCCACTGCCCCCTAAAATCTGGAAAGCGTGTGGAACAGAACTATTCCACACCCTCCGGAGGATCTGTAACCAATCTCTGTGCTGTGGACTCGTTCCCACCCCCTGGAAGCTAGCACTCATCACCCCGTTGCTAAAAAAACCATCCTTGAACCCAGAGTGTCTTTCCAACTTTCGACCTATATTGCTTCTACCCTTTCCAGCGAAAGTGGTAGAACGCTGGGTTAGCGCCTGTCTATCAACACATCTTGAGCAGAGTCACGTTCTGGACGACTTCCAATTCGGATTTTGACCAGCCCACGGCACCGAAACAGCAGTGCTCACAGCCATGGAAGAACTTCGTATGCGTGCAGACAGGGGCCACGCAGTGGCCTTGATCCTATTGGACCTGTCTGCCGCATTCGATACGGTTAACCACGTGATTCTGCTAAAGAGGCTGAGAGAGGCAGGGGTCGACGGCACTGCCCTGCTCTGGTTCCATTCATACCTCAGAGATAGGAAACAAGCTGTATCCCTCCCCCCTTTTCAATCTGCCTTCTCCCCAGTCCCTCACGGTGTACCCCAGGGTTCGTCCATCAGTCCGATCCTTTTTAACGTTTACTTAAAACCATTGGTCACTTTAATCAAAACCCACAGAATGAAAACAATAAACTACGCGGACGATACCCAGCTCATCCTTTCATGGGAGGGGGAAGACTCAATCCCCATGGAAGCATTTCATGACTGCCTAAGAGACACAGCCGGCTGGCTGCATTTGAATTCCCTACAATTCAATTCCTCTAAAACCGAGGTCTTGTTCTGTCCCGGGAGCTGAATCCCTCGCCCTTTTCCAGTGGAATTCTGGCCCCCGGAAAACTCAGATAAACCACAGGCGGTTACCAGTGTCCGCAATCTGGGCGTGATGCTAAATAACAACCTCAGCATGGAAACGCAGGTAGCCAAAACAGTCTCCACCTGCTCGGCCCTTATGCGCTCCCTACGCAAAATCCTGCCACTACTCCCTGCCCAGGCCCGAGCACTGATAGTCAGGTGTACTATTCTTAGTCGCCTTGACTACTGCAATGCTCTCCTGCTCGAGTCTCCAGCTGTATTATTGGACAGACTCCAACGAGTCCAGTCGGCGGCAGCCAAACTGGCCCTTGGTTGGACCAGGAGATCTTCGGCCACAGCAGCCTTAGCCGAGCTACACTGGCTTCCTCTGAAACAACGAATAGCTTTTAAGGCTCTCTGCCTGGTCTTCAAGGCTTTACACGGATCGGGCCCCCGACCGCTACAACAAATGTTTTCCTGGTATACCCCCACCAGAACCCTACGATCCGCTACAGCCTGCCTTGTGACGGTACCTAGATTTAACAAGGTAAGGACCGGGGGAAGATCCTTCAGAGTGGCTGCTGCTAAGCTTTGGAATAGTCTTCCCATCGACATTCGTCAGATTCCACAGCTCCTGCCTTTCAGAAAGCGAATCAAAACGTGGCTCTTCCCCTAGTTTCCCGCCACATCCATCTCCCTAAAACAGTCTCCCACTGCTTCCAACTCAGGAGTAAGCTCTCAGCGCCAGGATACCTGCCAGGTGACAGCTGCGCTCTACAAGTGTTTTAAATTAATTAATTAAATTAAATTAAATTAAATATGCAGGTGCACTGAGAGTTCAGAGTTCAATTGAAACATTGTTGTGTGAACTTGCAAACATCAGAGGTCTTTCAGGAGGTGGTTGCTATGCAAAAAAGGCAGAAAGGGCAGAGGGGGGAAGGGTGTTGATTTGAAAAAAGTGAGGGAAGAGTTTTGATTGGGTGACATGAGAGATATGTGTGATGAATTACAGCATTTCTGTGCTTTTCATGGCTGCAGACTCTGGAGTGCATACCTTTTGCTCTGCTAAAGACAAATTGGTGTGTTTCTGAGACTGTTTTGAAGCTCATAACGTATTTGCTAAGGTGAGAAAAGATTCATTTAATTTAGATAGAGAATAGTATGCCTTAGGGAGAAAATTATGAAGAAAGTTGTGTATTTAAAATGTTGCTTTGTGTCAAGTGTTTTACAAATAGATTTTGTTTCTTTGTGTTACATAGCCATGTTAAAAGTGACGCAAAAACAGTGCAAGGGTCTTACAAAAATGCTTTCATGTGTCTTAGGGTATTTTAACTCACTTCCCCATGAATGTATGATTATAATTTGTTTACAAGATGTGTTTAAAAACGTTTTTTGAAATCAATTAGGTTTCTTGATATGTACTGCTAGAGTTTCATAGGTTGCTTGGGGCATATTTATAAGGCCTTTGAGTCTCTCTGATGTTATTTTTACCATTTTAATTTAAGACCTTTCCCTATGGTGCAAGGTCCTTGTAAATACGCCCCCATCTGTGCTTGGCAAATTTAGATCTTGATTATTTGACTAACATAGCCATGTTAAAAGTGACCCAAAAATGTTGCAAGGGCCTTAAAAAAAACGCTTTCATGTGTCTTAGGCCATTTTAAGTCATTTCCCCTTGAATGTAGGTATATAATTGATTAAGATGATGTGTTTAAAAACGATTTATGAAAACAATTAGGTTTCTTGATATGTACTGCTAGAGCTTCATAGGTTGCTTGGGGCATATTTATAAGGCCTTTGAATCTCTCTGATGTTATTTTTACCATTTTAATTTAAGACCTTTCCCTGTGGTGCAAGGTCCTTGTAAATACGCCCCCATCTGTGCTTGGCAAATTTAGATCTTGATTATTTGACTTACATAGCCATGTTAAAAGTGATCTAAAAATGGAGCAAGGGTTTAAAAAAAACGCTTTCATGTGTCTTAGGGCATTTTAAGTCACTTCCTGATGAATGTAGGTATATAATTGATTTAGATGATGTGTTTTAAAACGTTTTTGGACATCAATTAGGTTTCTGGATATGTAGTGCTAGAGTTTCATAGGTTGCTTGGGGCATATTTATAAGGCATTTGAGTCTCTCTGAAGTTATTTTTCCCATTTTACTTTAAGACCTTTCCCCGTGGTGCAAGGTCCTTGTAAATATGCCCCCATCTGTGCTTGGCAAATTTAGATTTTAATTCTTTGACTAACATAGCCATGTTAAAAACGACCCAAAAATGGTGCAAGGGCCTTAAAAAACGCTTTCATGTATCTTAGGCCATTTTAAGTCATTTCCCCTTGAATGTAGGTATATAATTGATTGCTATGTGGCGACATATTTACAACTTGATGCATCTAAGCAGATGTGTCATGCTGTAAAGTCCCGTGCCACATGAAACCGATGCAGCAGTGATGCAAAAGATGCACCATGTTGCAAGACAGGCCTCACTTCATCTCCAACAAGATAAGAAGCTGAATTTTCTGTAAATGTCAAAATTGTTGTATACACTGCTGAACTTCTGTGTACTCTTTGATATGCTAGACTCCATCTGCACTACGAGATACCTAAACTAAGGAAACACAGGTGATGTGATTGTGAAATGAGGAAAAGAAACTCCACATTTTTCAATTACATCACCTGTGTTTCCTAAGTTTATGAATGACATTGTGCAGATGAGGTTTAGGTCTGTCCACGGACACAGAAGAGGTCTGGCCTTTGTTCAAGAGTGAAGTGGATATGACTCACTTCATTGGTAGGCCTGCACATGTATTATCTCCTCTGTATTCTTCAACAACCCTAAATTTCATCTGCAACCCTGAGTAGGCCTCACCTCAAACAAACCTCTGGATAGGCTACACCTTATCGTCATCCTGAATCAATCATTTAAAATGTTAGGGACAGATTTATGATAGGTGTGTGCCTCTTTTGCGTCTCTGTGCGTCACTTTTGTGACGCAGCGGCGGTGGAAAAGATTTGCTATGTGGCGACATATTTACAACTTGATGCATCTAAGCAGATGTGTCATGCTGTAAAGTCCCGTGCCACATGAAACCGATGCAGCAGTGATGCAAAAGATGCACCATGTTGCAAGACAGGCCTCACTTCATCTCCAACAAGATAAGAAGCTGAATCTTCTGTAAATGTCAAAATTGTTGTATACACTGCTGAACTTCTGTGTACTCTTTGATATGCTAGACTCCATCTGCACTACGAGATACCTAAGCAAAGGAAACACAGGTGATGTGATTGTGAAATGAGGAAAAGAAACTCCACATTTTTCAATTACATCACCTGTGTTTCCTAAGTTTACGAATGACATTGTGCAGATGAGGTTTAGGTCTGTCCACGGGCACAGGAGAGGTCTGGCCTTTGTTCAAGAGTGAAGTGGATATGACTCACTTCATTGGTAGGCCTGCACATGTATTATCTCCTCTGTATTCTTCAACAACCCTAAATTTCATCTGCAACCCTGAGTAGGCCTCACCTCAAACAAACCTCTGGATAGGCTACACCTTATCGTCATCCTGAATCAATCATTTAAAATGTTAGGGACAGATTTATGATAGGTGTGTGCCTCTTTTGTGCCGCTGTGCGTCATTTTTGTGACGCAGCGGCGGTGCAAAAGATTTGCTATGTGGCGACATATTTACAACTTGATGCATCTAGGTAGATGTGTCATGCTGTAAAGTCCTGTGCCACATGAAACCGATGCAGCAGTGATGGAAAAGATGCACCATGTTGCAAGACAGGCCTCACTTCATCTCCAACAAGATAAGAAGCTGAATCTTCTGTAAATGTCAAAATTGTTATATACATTGCTGAACTTCTGTGTACTCTTTGATATGCTAGACTCCATCTGCACTATGAGATACCTAAGCAAAGGAAACACAGGTGATGTGATTGTGAAATGAGGAAAAGAAACTCCACATTTTTCAATTACATCACCTGTGTTTCCTAAGTTTACGAATGACATTGTGCAGATGAGGTTTAGGTCTGTCCATGGACACAGAAGAGGTCTGGCCTTTGTTCAAGAGTGAAGTGGATATGACTAACTTCATTGGTAGGCCTTCACATATATTATCTCCTCTGTACTCTTCAACAAGCGTAAATTTCATGTGCAACCCTGAGTAGGCCTCACCTTAAACAAACCTCTGGATAGGCCACAGCTTATTGTCATCCTGAATCAATCATTTAAAATGTTAGGGACAGATTTATGATAGGTGTGTGCCTCTTTTGCGTCTCTGTGCGTCACTTTTGTGACGCAGCGGCGGTGGAAAAGATTTGCTATGTGGCGACATATTTACAACTTGATGCATCTAAGCAGATGTGTCATGCTGTAAAGTCCCGTGCCACATGAAACCGATGCAGCACTGATGCAAAAGATGCACCATGTTGCAAGACAGGCCTCACTTCATCTCCAACAAGATAAGAAGCTGAATTTTCTGTAAATGTCAAAATTGTTGTATACACTGCTGAACTTCTGTGTATTCTTTGATATGCTAGACTCCATCTGCACTACGAGATACCTAAGCAAAGGAAACACAGGTGATGTGATTGTGAAATGAGGAAAAGAAACTCCACATTTTTCAATTACATCACCTGTGTTTCCTAAGTTTACGAATGACATTGTGCAGATGAGGTTTAGGTCTGTCCACGGACACAGAAGAGGTCTGGCCTTTGTTCAAGAGTGAAGTGGATATGACTCACTTCATTGGTAGGCCTGCACATGTATTATCTCCTCTGTATTCTTCAACAACCCTAAATTTCATCTGCAACCCTGAGTAGGCCTCACCTCAAACAAACCTCTGGATAGGCTACACCTTATCGTCATCCTGAATCAATCATTTAAAATGTTAGGGACAGATTTATGATAGGTGTGTGCCTCTTTTGTGCCGCTGTGCGTCACTTTTGTGATACAGCGGCGGTGCAAAAGATTTGCTATGTGGCGACATATTTACAACTTGATGCATCTAGGCAGATGTGTTATGCTGTAAAGTACTGTGCCACATGAAACCGATGCAGCAGTGATGGAAAAGATGCACCATGTTGCAAGACAGGCTTTACTTCATCTCCAACAAGATAAGAAGCTGAATCTTCTGTAAATGTCAAAATTGTTGTATACACTGCTGAACTTCTGTGTACTCTTTGATATGCTAGACTCCATCTGCACTATGAGATACCTAAGCAAAGGAAACACAGGTGATGTGATTGTGAAATGAGGAAAAGAAACTCCACATTTTTCAATTACATCACCTGTGTTTCCTAAGTTTACGAATGACATTGTGCAGATGAGGTTTAGGTCTGTCCACGGACACAGAAGAGGTCTGGCCTTTGTTCAAGAGTGAAGTGGATATGACTCACTTCATTGGTAGGCCTGCACATGTATTATCTCTTCTGTATTCTTCAACAACCCTAAATTTCATCTGCAACCCTGAGTACGCCTCACCTCAAACAAACCTCTGGATAGGCTACACCTTAACGTCATCCTGAATCAATCATTTAAAATGTTAGGGACAGATTTATGATAGGTGTGTGCCTCTTTTGTGCCGCTGTGCGTCACTTTTGTGATGCAGCGGCGGTACAAAACATTTGCTATGTTGTGACATATTTACAACTTAATGCATCTAGGCAGATGTGTTATGCTGTAAAGTCCTGTGCCACATGAAACCTGCGTCAGGTTTCATATAGGTGTTTTGTGGCAGGGTGGGCATTCATTTGCATGAAAGCCCTGTAAAACTAACACAGTGAAATTTAGAAGATTTCACTGAGTCAGCTTTATAGCATTGCTGAATCAAATCCTTATGCCTGTTTGAAATAGCCTAAGGAGTGATGCACCATGCAATGTGTGGCTTCCTCCTGTGCATTGCAGTAGACATGTCGTGCTTATGACGTGATTCCTGCAATGTGCTGCTTTTGCGGCACAGATGCGTGACGCTTCTGTGCTGTTTTTACTCAATGGTGCTCCACATTGTAAATGCGGCACACCATGGGTGGCAGAGCAGCGGTGCACGTTAACTGGTGCATCCCTGGGGATGTGCCAGTTAACATAAATCTGCCCCTTTACATTTAAGTATGTGCAGGGGACACAGAGTCGGTGAGGCTTATCCAAGGTTAAGAAGAGATGAGTCCTGTTCACTGAAAACTTGGACATAGGCCTCACCTCCTCAGCATCGCTGGACATGGCTAAATAATAGCTGCAAAATTTTACTCTTGTTAAACAAATTTACTATTATAGTCTCTGAGATTTGTGTCTTACTCTGCAACATCTCATTGTTGTTCTCTTTTTTTAAAGATAACAACAACATCAAGCATGAGTGATAATGAGCAATCAGTTGATCTCGATCTTATCGTTGAACTTGTGATTGAAACATCAGTGGAAGTAGATCCCTTTGATGATTTAAATCCTGAGGATGATGAAGAACATGATGAGGATGCCGATTTGTCAGAATTGTATGACATAGGGTGGGAAGCTGACCTGCTTGAGCCTATGGAACTATAAACATTTATTTTTTAAATTTAACGGAAATAAAAAGTAAAAATGTAAACCGTTTCATTTAAAATTAAACACAACTTCAAAAACAGGTTATGTGTAGTGTCTTTAATAAAATAGTATAATATGCTCATAAAATTAGATCAGATTCACATATAAAACAGCACAGGTAAAATGTAGAAGCATTCCATTTCTTTGGTACTATTTATGAATACTGAATTTGCCTATGCACTAAAAAATATTCTAAGTGAAAATGACAAGTAGTGTGTTAAGTTTTTGACGACTGTTATTGATTTACTGTTTGGTAATAGTGGTTAATAACATTTTTTATTATATTTTACCACAGATTCAACTGCAGATCATTTCAAAAGTAGAGAATGCCAAGTAAGGATAGAATCAGAAAGGCTACAAAACGTCAAAGACAGCAGGTTCACAGATGTTTGCAGCAGTCCTCTACAAAAAAAAATCGTCAAGTCACCAAGAAAGCACCGGGTAAGACAACTAAATCATTCATAAGAAACATTTGTAGAACAAAAAGTATTACTACAGAAAATGTTTCAGTCCAGAAAAAGAGAAGCATTTTAAACGGAAAGGAAAGGCCAATCAAAAATGTTACTGCTAGAGCAAGAGATAATTCTGTGCATGATAGTAGAAGGAAACAACAGTTTAGGGACATTCGTAAACGAATGTTCCGCAACAGGATAATTGGCAATTTGTTAAAAAATATTAAGAAAGGTCAACAGAAAGTGGTTTTTTATAAGAGAAAAAAAAAGTTGAGAAAGTTATTGATCAGGCATTTGAAATTAAACGAAAATTATTTATTTTGATAATCAATAGAATTAGGAAGCTAAACAAGGCAATTTATGATTTCAAAAGAAATAGTAGATGGAAGAGAATAGTTAATCGTAGTAATTTTTGTGAAGTTTTTTCCGGAGAATGGATGCATAGTTCAAGTTGTGAGGCATTTTTTAATGAGGAGAGTTATTTCCAGGATAATGATTTGGTGCATGCAGTTGACACCAGTGGTCGAGCTTATGAGGTGAAAGATGGTTGTCCAGTTGAAAAAGAAAAACTTGTGACAACAGAGACAGAAGAGGTGTTAGGTAATGAGGTTTTAGGAAGACGTCCTAAGGGTCCTGTGTACACCTGGAAGTGTAGTAGTATTTGCAGTGTACGACAGGATTCCATCAATTTGCTTTGTGATTTTGTACGGACATTTAATAAGAAAAGTTTGAAGCAGAAATTAGATCCTTGCAGAGTGAGAGAAGTGACAGGTTTGCATGG
The DNA here is from genome assembly GCF_964261635.1 of Lissotriton helveticus. Taxonomy (NCBI): domain Eukaryota; kingdom Metazoa; phylum Chordata; class Amphibia; order Caudata; family Salamandridae; genus Lissotriton; species Lissotriton helveticus. The sequence continues at coordinate 1,471,114,878 of NC_136068.1, read as the reverse complement.
TCATTCACTGGCTTGTCTTTCCAGGAGAGTATGCCAGAGTGTTTTTCATCATTTCAGGATGCTAGCAGTGCATCATAATAAAGTGAGGAAATTAGTTAGAATGTTGTATTATGCTAAGAGTCCAGCAATTATGCTTAAACAATTATGCGCTGCCCTTTTGCATGGTTCTGAAATAGATGTGAAGAATATTTGTGAAGAAATTGAGTTTTGTTACTTTGGAAGTAAAGAGGAGAATGTTGAAATTGACCCAGAAGAAGAGGGTAATGTGTAAGACAGTGTACAGGTTTCCAGTACAGATAATTTTCAGAAGGAAATTGCCACGTTTCAGGTTAAATCAAGTGAGAGGCCTAATTTCACTTGTGTGTGTTGTCGACGCACTTATTATAAGAATCAGACTAAGTTAGTGGATTTATATGGAACAAGTGAAAGGGAAAATAATAGTGAATGGAAGGATTTCGCAACATACTTGATGGTAGAAAATTGTTTTGATTTGGGATCGGATCAACGTGTGTGTACTTATTGTTGTAACAAATTAAATCAAAACCAGATGCCTGCTAGAGCGGTTCATAATAATCTGGAATTGGTTGAGATTCCTTCTGAATTGAAGGATTTAAATACTTATGAATCTATTTTGATTCAAAGTATCCATCCCTTTCAGGCTATTGTAAGAATGGAGCCAAAGACAGGGAAATTGCCTCCATCAGATTTACAGAGAGGATTAAAGGGAAGAGTTGTTTATTTGCCTCTAGATTTGAAGAAAAATATTAACACAATTGAAGTAGAAAAAGTGGAAGAGGAACCTCTGGTTATCTTAGTTAATGGGGTTCCGACAAAGAATAAGAAAATATGGCAAGATTTAGTGGATGTTAGGAAAGTCAAAAAGGCAACATTGTATTTGAAAAAAAATAATAAGTACTATAAGAATGTATATGTTGCAGAAGAGGAAGTAAGTGAGGAAGAGGATAGCGATTTGTGTGCTGGTCAAATTGAGAAAGTAGAACCCTCTAAAAGTGAAGAAATATATGAACATTATAGTGTTCATCCTTTGCATTCCAAGGAAGTCATGGGGAATGCTATTGAGTTGTTTCAAATGAAACAAGCCAAAGGGAGTCCCATTAGTGTTTGGGAGGAAAGTTTGGAAGCTCGGTGTTTCCCACAGCTATTTCCAACAGGTCAAGGAGGAAGATATGATGAGCGACCTCATCAAATTCCTGCTTCTGAATACCGGACTTTACGATTGTATGCAGAAGATGCTAGGTTTCGACAATGCATTCCCTATTTGTTTCATCTCCTGTTTGAAAGCGATCTGTCTGGACTGTCATATGCAGTGAACCACATCTTGAAAAGTGGTATACAGATGCAAAACATCTCAGCAAGTGACTTTATGGATAAAGTCAATGTCCAAGACAGTATTTTGGATTGTCACCTGATTAATCTCATGGCGTGTCAGCGTGGTACTAATGAGTACTGGTACCGTCGTCATGGTGATTTAAAATGTATGCTGAGGAACTTAGGAACTCCCACATGGTTCCTCACTCTGAGCTGTGCCGAGTATGGCTGGGAAGACTTACTTGAATTTCTACGAGAGGCAAATGGAAACATTGAAAACATCGAATTCAAGACACCCGGAGAACTGTGCTCTTTGGATCCAGTCAATGTATGCAGGTACTTCAATCATAGATTTGAAGCTATGATGTCTTTCATCATGAATAAGAAGAATCCACCTCTTGGAGAGGTGTTGGATTTCTTCTGGAGAAAGGAGTACCAAGCAAGAGGTGCTCCTCATATACATATGCTGCTGTGGATCAAGGATGCACCTAAATTTGGAACAGATCCAGAAGACTTAGTGATGAGTTTCATACAACAGTATTCTACGTGTGCTGTTCCAAACGCAAAGGAGAAGAAAAGCCTAAGAGAACAAGTTCTACGTTTCCAAAGCCATCGTTGTGGAAAGTACTGTCGTCGTAAATTCAGAAACAAGGACAAGTTCTACACCAAATGTCGTTTCGGCTTTCCACGACCGGTGATTTCTAAAGGAAGAGTAAACAGTTTGATGTCTTCGCTGCGACATAATGTGATGAAGAAATCACCTAAAAACACATACAATTTGAAGAGGAACGAAGAGTCCAAGTACATCAACGACTACAACCCAGTGATTTTGTCCATGTGGAATGCTAACATGGATATACAGTTTGTGGCTGATAACTGTATGGCTGTGGCTCGGTATGTGACATCTTACATCACCAAAAAAGAAAAGACAGAATTGAAGGATATGTGGGAGGACATTTCCCATGAAAAGAGCCTCAGTAAGAAGTTGTACAGTTTCAGTCTGAAGATGTTGTCACATCGAGAAATCGGAGCTTACGAATGTTCTGACCGGTTGTCTTCAGCAAGTCTCTATGCCAAATCCAGGAGTATCATTTGGGCGAGTCTTGGTCTTGCTGCAACGCGTAATCGAGTTCTGAAACCTGTGCGGGAAATTGAGTATTTGGCGGAAAAGGAGCCAAACAGTACCGATATTTTGAAGACCAACATGTTGGATACATATTATCCAAATCGAAGCAGTCACCTCGAGAATGTTTGTCTGTATGAGGTTCTACAAAATTACATATTCAAGAGGAACATCAAAGAAGATATTGAGAAAGGAGTGTATGCTGTAATTGGAAGTGAGGGATGTCTGGTCAAGCAAAGAAAATGCCACTTGGTAAACCATCGAAAATTGAGTGGCGAATCTCCTGAAAAAAAGGAGTTTTTCTATTTAGCACTTTTGCAACTTTTCAAGCCTTGGCGTGCAGAAGAGGAACTGCTTGGAGATTTCCTCTGTTACGAAGACTCTTTCAGTGCCGCCAAGGAGACCATAGAATGTCCTGCTTTTCCCAAATATCTAGAAATGTTGAATGCGGAAATCGAGCAGGAAGCAACGATTGCAGCCGAGATTGCCAGAGACAGTTCTCAGGACAGTCAGAGTTCTGTTTCATTGAGTCAGGATCCACTAGGAGGACCTGTTATCGAAAATGAAGCTGCCACTGCCATGAATGAAGTGGAAAGAGCCATGGCACATGCTCAGGAGGATGCGGTTAACTTAGAAGACTTGGAAAGACAACTCAACGTTGAGCAGAGGAAAATATATGACGAAGTTACCAAGCAAATTGAACATGGATTAAGTCATGAGAAGAAAGAGTGCTCATGTACGTCGTTGAAGCCTGTCCGACTGTACGTGAGTGGAGAAGCGGGAACTGGAAAAAGTTTCCTCATTAAAGCAATTTCATGTTATTTGCAGGAAAGGACTGAGTCATCGCTGTCTTGTGTTGTCACCGCTCCGACTGGACTGGCAGCACATAATATTAAAGGTATTACTTTGCATCGTCTACTGATGCTGCCAGTGGAGCATGATAACAAATTACAATACCACAAGTTATCTGGAGATGCTTGTTGTGAAGTTTCAAGAGTCTTGAGGAAAATGAAACTTCTTATCATTGACGAAGTAAGCATGGTTTCTAATGTCATGCTTGCCTTTGTGCATTTGAGAATGCAAGAAGTTCTTAAAACAGAATATGATGTGTTATTTGGTGGCAAACACATCATTGTTTTCGGAGATCTTCTGCAGCTGACACCAGTGAAAGGACAACCTGTGTTCAAAATGCTCACGCATGAAGATACCAGGAAGTGCCTAGGGAGCATTGGCAACGTCAATATATGGTTAAACTTCAATTATGCTGAACTGCATGAAAATATGCGTCAGGCGAAGGATGAAGATTACAAGAATATTCTACAAGATGTTAGAATTGGAAAAGTGACCGAGCATGGGAAAGAAGTTTTACATGCACGATTACTGTCAAATTTATATCCAGAACAAGACGTTGTGCCTGAGAATATTTTTCAGAAAATTACTGAGAAGAAATCTGGAATATGTTTGATGCCAACTCTTGCAGAATGTTCCATCTTCAACAACAAAATGTTGCAATTAGAAAACCAAGAGATTGTGAAACTGGAAGCTATTGACAGAGTAGAGCATATGGGATCAACAATTATTTTGTCTGAGAATTTGAAAACAAAATTGGATTCATTAGAGAAGACTATATCTAAAACTGCAGGTTTTGAAAAGACTCTGAATGTGTGCTTAAACTGCCGTATAATTTTAAGAATGGATCAATGGGTAATGTTGTTGATTTTGTGAAATACAGAAATAGAGATGGAATTGAATTTTTAAAAATTAAATTTGATGGCATTGTGTAGTGTAGTTCCTATCTTCCCAATAGGCTCTGCGCATTGGAATAATACCTACAGCAGTAAAGGCCTAGGCCAGACGTTAACTAGGTCTACTACTGTCGATACTAGACTTAAGTTTTGGGTTTGCCAGCGTAGCTCAGAGTTCGCTAGAAACTTTCTCGAATGTTCAGGAAAGAATTAACTCCCCTGATTAGACAAGAAGGGATTTAGTTTCTGACAACCATAGAACATGACAACTTTGCTCTCCCCTAATCAAGAGTCAATCTCGAGAGTCGTGTGAGCACAAGGCAATTATTTTACTCAGTCAGTACGTGCATTCTTAGTCTCATCAGATTGTAGAGAAAAGGAAGAGACGGGCGTGTTCAATAAAAAGGTGTTATTTATTGATCAGTCTCTTTTCTCGTACAAGAGAAATGGATCGATATTATTGCAATACTTATAGTTAAGTAAAGTGCATACATTAAAAGCAATAGTATAAAAGAATACTGTAAAAACATTGATATGGTTTCTGAGCCATATGATGTTTAAAATGATTAAAATATATTTACATACACATATACATTTGACTAAACGTACTCAACTGGTGTTTCTAAATACGCCTACCCCGTGTACCTGACCTAAGTCTAATGCGTGGGCGGGAATAGAAAGTTACAGTTTAAGTTAAGTTTGTTTTTGCCAAGTGAATAACTAAAGAATTCTCTGTGAGGGGTTATTCAGTTCTGTACCTGGAAGTTAGGATGAATGAGGAATGGTATCTCTTTCTCTGCTCTCGATATTCCAGGCTTCCTGCGAGGGCTGCCCAGAAGCGCCGGTGCTGGGTCTCTCCGCTTGAGATAGCAGCGCGTCTCTCAGCGCGTCAGGAAGGCGGGGCTGCTGCCAGCGGGGTCTGCTTCTGCTCTCGGCTTCGGCAAGTATGGCTGCTCCGTCTCGTCACCACGCGTGTGTTTGCATAGGGCAAGATCGGCAATATTTATACCTTAAAGGTGCCGAGATTGACGTAAGGATGGACATAGATACGTCAATAAAGATGTCATACGACTTGCTCGTTAGCACATTCTTTACTAAAAGTTCTCTGTGAAATCAAAACAATGGCCGCACGGATTTTCCAGGTTGTCATAGGTTTGATTTGTTATGAGAACGTCGTATGCCTTATCAGGGGCTGGAGGAATGTCGCTAGTCTAATTAGATCTCAAGCGTTATGACCTAATCAGATAACACGTTCCTGTGCCGTAGTGTGACTGCGTCAGATAACGGTATCTGCATCATGGGGGCTTTTCTTGCCTCATGGGCTGACTGTTAGTTAACTTGATAGTTAGTTTAACCAGAATAGGGTCAGGAATAGGGGGATCGATTCAGAACCTATAGGAATACATGACACCCACTCCACGCTAACTATGGTCATATTTACTAATCTATGCATAGTATAACATAGTACAACATACTATAGAGTATAGTGTATACCTTACCACCCCAAAATACATTAATGCATTTTGAAATTTTCAAATATACTGAAAAATTGCAGTCATATATATTGTATGCACTTAAGCTATGAATTAAACGCTAAAGTAAACACGCACTGGTATGCATTATTGCTTATTTGGTATATGAGAAATACACATGAAATGGCTCTTAACATAGCTATACAGAAAGGAAGTGCGAGACCATTTCATCACATAATAAAATATTCGTGAACATCCCAGCGGGCAACTAAAGTTTATAAAGTATCTAAAAATAGAAATCTTAGTTCTCTAGGAATAGTTTCTTACTTTAAGCAGAAGATAAGTGTCCCGAAAATTTTGTAAAAAATAATTTGGGCTGCTAAAAAATTGCTGTCCGTGAACTGGTGGGAAAAATTGTTCATGTGACTTTATTTTTAAAGTTGAAGGCCGAATTCAGGGAACGCCGTGTGCGAGCTTGCTCAAAAGTCTCTATTTCTGTTCTGGAGAGAACATCATATCATTAAGGCTTTCGAAAAAACTGTCAACAGCTTCATGGGAAAGTTCCACTAAGTCGGAAATAGGTGTAACCATGCATTCGTGCGCATAATTGTCTCCATTGACATTCTGATTCGCATTGCTGACAGAAGGTCGTACCTGTTCAATGCTGCTTTCATCTCGAACTTCACTACTCTTCAATCGTAGTGGTGAAGATTCCACGAATGCCGTCATCAGGATTGGCAGCCTTTGAGGGCAGCACAAAGCGTGAACCTTGGTAGGAACTAACAATGTATCTGCATCCACTGGCGCATCCGATTGTAGCGTCAGACAGGTGTCTAACACGCATTCTTCTCCGCATAGCAGACATCTCAATACAGGTAAAACACATCTTTGCCACATTGGTCGAAATGATAGAAACCAAGTCATGTTTAGGTCTCTAAGCCGGGAGAGTCCCAGGATTTTTGATATCCGGTCCCGGTATCCAATGGCTAGGATTGTATCTTCCATTGTCGCGAGAGTTTGATCTGTGACATGGGTTGCCATAACGAAAAATAAGGACTAAAAATAGGAGTCCTGTAATTAGTCCCAGGATCAGGGGAAGTCCGCCAAAAATCGAATGGACGAAATCTGGAAAAATACCCAGTATGGCTTTGAATGGTGTTAATGCCATCGAAAATACTGTCTTAAATACCTTTGAGACCCCAGTGGTATCAGAAATATTTAAGATTTCGCTCAGGATTTCCGCGAAATGTACGGGGGAATTAGTCGATAATAATGTATGTATCTCTGCAGTCGTCCTTGCGACTTGTAGATCATACGTTTCTTTTGATGACGTGAGCCTTGTAGGCGTCTGAAGAAGCACTGTTTTCATTCTGCTTAAAGTATCTATTCGAATCGAAGTAATTTTCAAATTGGGCCATGCCCTTGCCTCCCTGTCTGGAAAGGAGCTGGGGAACAAAGAACGTCCACAGCACTTGACCTTCGCAGTCGTAGTGACTAGATAAGGAGTCCCGGGCATAAGACTACAACATTTGCGGTCTACAATAAGAATGTAACTCCCATTATAGAGTCTTTGAAAGAATGGTTCTATTTCAGTTGCAGGTGCGCCTTGCTGGTGACATGAAAGGTTGTATGAATTCCCTTCACAGGCTCCATGCAAACTAATTCCGTTACACAGAAGCGTGCCGCTTAGTGACATAGCACAATTGTTGCCACTAAGAAACACTTTCTGTCCTTTATTACTGACACATGCATGTGAATAGGGCAGGTTCCAAGTTGTTTTAAGGTACCCCTTTCCCAATTTCTCGTACATGCCAGCCTGTATATATTTTTGGCAGTATTGAAACCTGAAGGTTGAGATTGGAATATTTATGATTCCGTGGATTATCCATTCACTGACAGGTCGTTCTGACATTGTCATTGGTAATCTTTCTAGTTTTTCAATGCTCAAGATTGTATAATCAGCACCCTTTTGCGCCATACCGATTTGTCTATCAGTAAGGTTAAAGATTTGGAATAGTGACGTTGTGTTGATTAAACGCCAAGGCACATAGCCTGAACGCAGATTTTGTAACGTCCAGCCAAGCTGTACAATAGAACGCAATTGTGACTGACCATGTTGTAATAACAGTAAGTCTTGCGATAATATATCGATTGCTGAAGACACAATGCTGTCCAATGAAAAAATTCTGGAGGACAGAGTCATTAACCCATTGTCCACTACAGAAAGTGATTTTTCCAAATTAATACGGTCAATTTCCCGTATTCTCTCTGCTGTTTCAATTTGATTAACCTTCCAGGCCTCATTGTATGCTGCATATACAGAGGCTGCTATGAAACGCTTTTGACGCTGTTTGCGTGGTCCCATTATGAAATCACGCAAGTCAGCACCATCAGTAAGTAAAGTTAGGTGTTGCTTAATTTCAGGCAGTGTGGAAGTTTGTAGCCATTGAAGGCATAATTTGCCCACACTGTAGGTTGTTATTATCCCTGGGTGATGTCTTTGGGGATATCTAGGGTCTGGCCTGGTCATTTTGAAACCCTGTGTTTTGTTCAGGAATCTATCTTGACAGTTATTTGTATCTGTGGGCCAGATCAACCATTGTTTCCAATCAGGATGTGTTCTGTTTTGGTTTAATATATGGTTTACGTCTATCTCTTCATCTGTATCAGAGTTATTGCTAAACATTGTTGGCTTTGGAATAGACGGTTTATTTAAATCTTTGATTTTGGCTAAGCCAAGACAGGTGGTTTGTTGAACAGTGTCATTTAAAAATATCATTTGTTCTGGGATCATGCAGGCTCTAAACAAAGCTTCTATACCCTGTACTTGCCATTCTTTTGTACCCCAAACACTTTTCAAATCAACATTTTTGTCCCAATAATCAAATCCAAAAGTATTCATTTGTTCAAAAAATGAGTCTGAATATAACAATTTTGTGTTGGTTATCATGGTTTTCATCCCTGTCTTGTTTGACAATTTAAAATAAAATGTTTCAGCATTACTTGTGTTAAAACCTGAAAAATATGAATATTTGTCGTAAACGGTTCTTGAGCTCCCTTTTGGAGGTGTAGCACAATGTTCCCATTGATTATAATTTAAAACATTTCTAGGTTGTGCAGATTTATGTAAAAAATGGTTACCATAGTGGTTATAGCAATACATACTGTCATAATTTGTAGAACCTTGCAAATAATCATGTTTTGTAAATTTAGCAGACATTACTAAGTCAGACATCATGTTATTAATGTTTTCGAAGTCCCAATCATCAGCAAATGAGTTTGGTTTTGCAAAGTCACTCAAGGAGATCTTGATTTGGTGTGGGTATTTCAGGATCTCGACCGGACCATACATTTCATAGTCAGTGTTGTCCCAGGCTACCCCACCAGGTATCGGATTGGCTGTGAAGTTGGCTGAAGAAAGTTCTCTTTTCTCGACGTGTGAAGATGTGTGTGGTTTGAGGACCAAGTTGATGTTCTGACTTGCTGTGTCCATTTTAGCATATTTTCCCTCAATGAAGCGTCCCAAAGTAAATACCATGATGAGCCAAAGTATGAGGATAAATGCACCAAAACCCACCCAAAATTCAATCCATGGAGAAATCAGATATGTTTCTTTCAGTTGGTTCAAAAGTTCCTTAGCTTTGTCTTTAAAGGATTTTGATGATGGCTGTGTCTTTGATTCACTGAAGCCTTCAGAGGAATCATCGAAGTTGATGAAGTACCCGGATGCAGTTCTGTCAATTGTTCCAATTGCTTCAGGATTTTTGTTTCTTGCATTGTCACTTGGTACTTCATTGTAGATTGGTGTGTCTCTGCTAAATGTTTTTATTTGGGTTGTCAGAGGTCTGAGTTCTATTGCATTGTTGCATAGTCCTTGTTGTTCTTCTGTAGGCGTTTCGAATGTGATGAGCCTCTTTGTTAGGACCTCTGTACTGGTAGCAAACCTTGGTGTTCTGCTACTTATTGGGAGTCCACTTGGCCTACTGTTTGTTATCGGCCACATGTTGTGGTTTTACCAGGTCGATGGATACAACTCGGTTCTCCTTTTTACCAGCAAGTGGCGGTAGTACAACTGATCTTGTCCCGTTGACAGACAAGACAGGAACTGCTTTTCTGTAAGAAGGCCCAAATTCCTTCTTTACCGCGATCTTCTCCCTGACTAGATCCCCGACTTTTGGAATCCAGACAGGTCTTGCTGGGACAGGTGGTGATTCTTCAGTGGTTGTTGGCTGTTGTTTCAACTGTATGTTGCTCAGGTCTTTTCTTGTTTTGTTTAAGTCCTGCAAAATAGCCAAACGGTCTTTGACATCAAAGCTTTTTTCTTTAACCACTGAAGTCTGACTGTCGAGGTCAGAGATAATCATTCTAGTTCCAAATAATAATTCGTACGGACTGAATCCCTTCAGAGAATTTCTTGGCAAGTTATTTAGACTACGTTGGACACTTATTAGATGTTTGACCCACCCAGCTCCCGAACCTAATATCCTTTCCATTATAGATTGCTTTCTGCCTTGGTTTTTTCTTTACACCATCCCGTACCCTCAGGAAGGAAGTGAGAAGATTCCCGCTGGACTGTGCTCATTCGGCCATGTTTCCCCCCAGGCTGGTGGGCTTGAGTGAAAACAATGGTCGAACGTAGCATGCTCTTAGCGTATATGCCATTTAGACTCGCAAATCTTTGTATAACAGTCCGGACGTCAGCCGAGTGCTGGTGATCTACATTATAAGTGGAAACTAGCCTGTATATGTTAATCGCAAGCCCTGCTTTTTATTGGTCGTATTATCTGCCTTGGTACGACGAGGTATTAAACTGTTTCTCTCCCCACTGCGATCTCTGTTGCAGTTTGGGCAGTTTTTTACAAACATGGTGTAATGCAGGCTCATGCCTGGCCACCAGTACCGTGATTGTAATTCTTCCAGAGAATCTTTCAGTTTGAGGTGTCTGAGACCCTCGCCCATGTGTGTGTCTGCGATTAACAAGTTTCTCCTGTCCATGTTTGGAATCACTCTATCCCCCACTCCAGGGATTCGAGCAAAAGGGACGGAGTTTGCATCGATTATGTATGTATAATTGAGTGGATAATTGATTGGTAACGCTGAGCAGTCGCCTTTTGATGACGTTTTCACTGCCAGCACTGTTTCACCGTCAATGTATTTTAATGTACGCTTTTTTCGATCTACGGGAGCCGGTTTAGTGGCTGCCGCTGCGGCTGTTTCAGCCAATGAATTCCCTACAACGTGAACGCCATCACGCTGATGACTCAGTGAGTGTGTCACGTGAGTCTTTGGTAGTTCTTTTTGTAAAAGAGCTATTTGTTCCCAGAGCAATTTCTGCTTTATTGGTGCATCTGTGTCATCTTTGTAACCGTTCTGAATCCATGTCTGCAAATCCTTGTTATATGCTTTGACGCAGTAATATGAATCTGACACTATAAGTGTCGGGAATTCGCGATCCGCATTATCCAGCGCCATTTTTAATGCTATTATTTCAGTTTGTAGTTCTGAATTAGTTTCTACTGAGTGTGATTTTGTTAATAGAGGTCTTAGTTTACCTCCGCGCCACACTTCTTTTGTAATCTCACATGTGGGGTTGTATGCATGTTCTCCCCAAACGGAGGGTTGAGCATGTCCGTCTGTATAGATTACACAGGCGTAATGTCGTAGAGGCAGAATGTCGATTGGCAGAGGATACGTCTTTTCATATTTTAGATTTTTTAATTCTTCTAGTTCTGGATCAAAGTAGTAGTATACTTTGTCCGTTGTGATTGAATTTACCCATTGTAACCATTCTGGATCCAATGTTGTTGTTGGTAAATTACACGGTGTTGTTAATGCCTCAAAGGCTGATTCAGCTGTTCTGACTGTGATATGTCTACCGTCAGCTATGTCTTTTTCTCTAGCTATTGCGGTTTGAACTGCATGAACAATTTTTTCTGTATTACTGAATTTCTGTTCAGCTTCTGTGTACAAGTGTGATTTGAATGCAATTGGTACCTTTTCTCCCTCATTAGAGGTTAGGTATGTGAATCCGCATCTCCCTGGGATGACTCGAATCACAAGATTGCGTGTGTTATCACGTGTTTCTAATTTTGTTTTAATTAGCATGTCTGTTTGTAAGGATCTCAAAATTTCTGTGTGTGTTTGAGTCCAATTGGATCTTTTAAAGTCTGGTTTAATTAGATCATAAAGGGGTTTGACCCTTTCTGCGTAATTTGCAATGTATGTTCTTCCGAAATTTAGGAAGCCTAGAATTGACTGTAGGTTTTTTAGTGTTTTAGGAGCTTGGATTACGGCACATTTCTCTAGGAAATTGTCTGCCAGGCTTTTACCTTCACTTGATAACTCATATCCTAAGAACAGGACTGTCAGATGGGCAATTCTGGATTTTTTAAAGTTGAATTTGTAACCCTCTGCAGCGAACCCAAGTATTATGGTGTTCACTCTTTTCAAGTGAGTATCCAAGTCATCATCTGTTAAGTAAATGTCATCGACATAAGATAATGCTTCATCATCATATAGTTGTAGTAATTCTGTTACTCTTGCTGAGAATACCCCCTGGCTGTTCTTGTACCCCTGGGCTAACCGACAGAATTGCTTTTGAGTGCCATTTACTGAGAATGCAGTTAAATATCTGCTCTCTGGTGCTATGTTTTGACAAAAGAATCCATTGGAGATGTCCAAGGTTGTTTTGTATTTTTTGCGCACTATGTTATTCATTAGTGCAGCACTGTGTGAGTTTTGCACTGCAAAGGTTTTGCAACATGTGTTAAGGTGTCGGTAATCCAAAACTAGACGATATGAGTTGTCTGGTTTGGAGACCGGAAACAAAGGATTGTTCATTTGTGAGGTGCAAGTTTCAATCACCCCCTGGTATTCTAGCTGATCTAGTATTTCATTTACCTGTTTTTTAGCTTCTTGCTTAATTGGGTACTGCCTTTGTGCAGTAGGTTGTGATTTTAACTGGATTTTGTGGGGAGGAGAATCCTCATCCCATCCTACATGATTTTTATATAAAGCAGGTGCTAAGGCCACTGCCCACTTTCTAGCAAGTGTGTATTTTTTATGAATCGGGATTTGATTCGAGAAGGCAGGCATAATTACTTCTTCGCCATGAGGGCACTCCCTGACAAACTCTGGTGGCCAGTCTTTTTCAGCTAGAAGGATATCATAGCCCTTGGAGAGATTATCCCAAAATAGTCCCCTTATTTTCCTAGTCTTATCTCCCTCTATACGTAATGTTCTCTCGTATATCTTGTGGGGTTTGCTAACTCTGGTGTCTGCAGTTTCCACTTGAAGATATTCATTCGTGTCCACTGTCTCCAGATGATTCATAAGGACTTTGCGAGCTATGCTCACCTCTGCTGCGCTGTCTAGCATTGTCTGAGCCCACTCTCCGTTTTTCAGTTGTGTCCTCAGTATTCTCGGCATTGTTAACTACCTTGATACTGGCTACCTTCTTTTTTGGAAATTGTAATTTCTTTTTTAGCTGAGCAGGTTCCTTGTCTTTGGACTTGGCGTGCTCTTCTCTTTGTTCTGATCGTCCTCTTCTTTCCGATTTCTGCGAGGAAGTCTGAAAAGATTGAGAGGGACGTGTATCAATGTCTTGATATCTATCAGGTTTTTTAATATTATCCCTATTTCTAAGGTTATATCTATTCCCAGAGGGGTCACTCTGTGGTGACCTCTGTCTTCGGTTTGGAGATTTTTCTCTTCGCCTAGGAGACCTTCCTCTGGACTGGAATTTCTTTTCTTTAGGATTGGATTGTTTGTTTCCATCCCAGTTCTTTTTTGGTGAATTATTATTAAAAAATATTTTTTCTGGACTTTCAGTCAGTTGCGGTTTTACTGGTATTCCACCTAAACTATCTCTACCTAGTTCCTCATAGGATTTTTCTATGATTCTGGCAATTTCAGCTGGTTGGTCTGCTATATCTGTCTCTTTTAACCTCTGGCGGATCGCCACGTTTGCTGCTTCACCTTTTATGTTGGCTAATAATATAGCCGAGACCTGCTTGAAGTCTTTCAGTAATTTCATACCAAGAGTTAAAGCTGGTTCTGGACCGTATTCATCTTGAATTTGTTTTAGCACATCTGGTATCACCGAAATGGATGGAACACCGTGCGTTTTTGTGTAGATTGAAGCAAAGACTGTACCCCAAGTGTCACAGTCCTCTATGTGTGGTGCGATTCCCATTGGGAGACATATAGTCAGAATCCTGTGTTTTTCTAGCGGGGTGGTGTCAGGAAACACCGCCTCTATTTGGGTGATTTTCTGTGCCAACCAGAATGGTATCTGTTCCCGTTTAGCCGGAACTTTACCTAGGCAGGATTGGATGTTCTGTGGTGTGATTTTATTTGTGTTCCCCTGGTGAGGGGTCAGCTGTGGTAGTTTAATCGCTGGCTGAATTGTTGAAGTCCGCATTACATACTGAACTAATTGTCTATGAATTTTTCGTAATTGTTTTAGCTGTATTAACAGCTCTCCTGTAGACATTCCTTCGATGTCTGGGTGTGGTGTGTATCCGGCTAAGACCGGCCACGTTGCTCCTGGTCTACCTAAAGGACCGAGTCTTGTAATGTGATTGTTATGTTTTAGGGCGCCATCAAATAAGAGCAAATGCTCTTGGAATTTGAGTGGTACTTCCACCTCCTCGAAAGGAGTGTAAATGTCGGGTGGAACCTCTATTTTGTAATAGTGGAAGTACTTTGTTACAGCATTTGCTGCTGGAAAATGTATCCATGAATAGTATACCTCTGTCTGCCGATATTCGTGTGCCTCAATTACGAATATGACTGTGCCACCTCTAGGTGTCAGTCCATTTTCTATAAGTTTTAAGGTTATAGATTTCCTTTTGGCGACCGGGATGAGTATTATATCCCCGTCTGCATCTAGTGCTGCAGTATCAGCTGCTAATATTTCAGCTGCTAATCTAACTGCCTCTCTTTCTTCATCACTTCCTGACATTTTACTGTTAGAAAGGTTATTCTTTTTGTTTGCAGATCAGGTTTCTTATGGAAACAGAGATTAGATGCACAATATTTTGGAACAGTGTATCCTTCAACGTTGACTATACCAAGAACCATACATAGGAGTTCCCTCCTGTGAGGTTTTGGAGGATATTACCTTTCACCCACTCCAGACGTCTTTGGAGTATTTGGGAAAAGGGGTCTGAGTGAGAAAGCACGACTGAGTTACTCTAAATGTCTTACGTTAGTTTTATCGCCCTTTCCAAACGCGTTGGGCGCCATGTAGTGTAGTTCCTATCTTCCCAATAGGCTCTGCGCATTGGAATAATACCTACAGCAGTAAAGGCCTAGGCCAGACGTTAACTAGGTCTACTACTGTCGATACTAGACTTAAGTTTTGGGTTTGCCAGCGTAGCTCAGAGTTCGCTAGAAACTTTCTCGAATGTTCAGGAAAGAATTAACTCCCCTGATTAGACAAGAAGGGATTTAGTTTCTGACAACCATAGAACATGACAACTTTGCTCTCCCCTAATCAAGAGTCAATCTCGAGAGTCATGTGAGCACAAGGCAATTATTTTACTCAGTCAGTACGTGCATTCTTAGTCTCATCAGATTGTAGAGAAAAGGAAGAGACGAGCGTGTTCAATAAAAAGGTGTTATTTATTGATTAGTCTCTTTTCTCGTACAAGAGAAATGGATCGATATTATTGCAATACTTATAGTTAAGTAAAGTGCATACATTAAAAGCAATAGTATAAAATAATACTGTAAAAACATTGATATGGTTTCTGAGCCATATGATGTTTAAAATGATTAAAATATATTTACATACACATATACATTTGACTAAACGTACTCAACTGGTGTTTCTAAATACGCCTACCCCGTGTACCTGACCTAAGTCTAATGCGTGGGCGGGAATAGAAAGTTACAGTTTAAGTTAAGTTTGTTTTTGCCAAGTGAATAACTAAAGAATTCTCTGTGAGGGGTTATTCAGTTCTGTACCTGGAAGTTAGGATGAATGAGGAATGGTATCTCTTTCTCTGCTCTCGATATTCCAGGCTGCCTGCGAGGGCTGCCCAGAAGCGCCGGTGCTGGGTCTCTCGGCTTGAGATAGCAGTGCGTCTCTCAGCGCGTCAGGAAGGCGGGGCTGCTGCCAGCGGGGTCTGCTTCTGCTCTCGGCTTCGGCAAGTATGGCTGCTCCGTCTCGTCACCACGCGTGTGTTTGCATAGGGCAAGATCGGCAATATTTATACCTTAAAGGTGCCGAGATTGACGTAAGGATGGACATAGATACGTCAATAAAGATGTCATACGACTTGCTCGTTAGCACATTCTTTACTAAAAGTTCTCTGTGAAATCAAAACAATGGCCGCACGGATTTTCCAGGTTGTCATAGGTTTGATTTGTTATGAGAACGTCGTATGCCTTATCAGGGGCTGGAGGAATGTCGCTTGTCTAATTAGATCTCAAGCGTTATGACCTAATCAGATAACACGTTCCTGTGCCGTAGTGTGACTGCGTCAGATAACGGTATCTGCATCATGGGGGCTTTTCTTGCCTCATGGGCTGACTGTTAGTTAACTTGATAGTTAGTTTAACCAGAATAGGGTCAGGAATAGGGGGATCGATTCAGAACCTATAGGAATACATGACAATTGAGGAAGTACAGCTAATTGGTCGTTGTTCTGCTAGATTTTTGCTTGTAAAAGACTTATATGTTCGCCGTAAGCAGTTTCCTGTTTGCTTGGCATATGCGGTGACAATCCATAAATCGCAAGGTTTAAGTGCATTGGTGAATATTGGCAGTTCTGTGTTCAAGGAGGGTATGGCATATGTGGCATTGTCACGAGTTAGAACTTTATCGGGATTGTACTTGATTGAGTGTGATGTCACAAACATTTGTGCGGATCTAGATTGTGTTAAGGAATACAATAGGTTAAGAAGAGAGTATGCGCCACATTTGCCTCAATATCCTTTGTTTGAGAAACGTGTGGTAGGCCGGAAACGAAGAAATGTGACCAATACTAGGGAGGTTGTAGCAAAACGACGAAAAGTCGATGAACCTGAAATTATAAGCAGAAACAAAAAGGATTCTGTTGAAGATGTTGTTGGTTTTCAATTTGAAAACAGTTCTGGTGTCAACTGCTATGCTAATGTAGTGGTTAATGTTTTGTTTTCTCTAGAAAATGTAAAAGAAGAGATTGTGGTCAATTCTGATCAAAGATTTTGCAGTTTGTTAAATTCTGTGTTAGAGAAATGTAGCACTGATAGAACAAAAATAGAAAGTGTGTCTGAAATTCGAAATCTGTTAGACAGATGTTCAGGTCAAACACAATTCTCTCAAAATATTCAGCAAGATTGGTAGGAGTTTTTAATGTATATGCTTGATGTATTGCATGCTGAAGGTGTAGATGTAGATCACCTGTTTGGGCTTTCTTATCAATGGCAGCATGACTGCGAGAACTGTAGGGTATCAAGTACTACTAGTGTAGACTCAGAAAGATTTATATATTTAACTTTGCCAGACAGTAAATCAGTCTCCTTTAATAAGCTAGTAAAAGCAGCTGATCACAACATGGAGTGTAGCCAATGTAAATCTGAAATGATGTCAACATTATTTATACGAACATATGGCCAGTATGTCATTTACATGTTCCAACGATGTAGGCCTGATGGAACAAAATTGACAACTTTAATTAAAAATTTTGTTGCTTCGCAGTTGTCAATATCAGGAAGGACTTTTGTAACTGCAGCAATTATATATCATGATGGTCCTTCAATAACATCAGGACATTACACAGCTTATTTGAAGTCTAGAAATGGCTGGTCATTCTGCAACGATTCTGTTTTAATAAAAAAAAAAAATTACCTTTTGACCTTAAAAATTCTTACCTGGTGTTTTTAAAACCAAAATTTTAGAGAAGGAATCTCGGGATTTGCTCTGAGGAATTTCAAGAGGTTCTAATGGCTCCTACACGATTTGGCCTTGAGGATAAGTGTAGTACAGAGTCAAAAGTTATTTTTGAGTTTTAAATAGTTCCTGGAAAAAAAGAAGATTTTCTTATAGAAAGTGGTGGGCAGAGATTAGTTGAAGGACAACAGAGTATTTCCCAAAGCAAACGGTGTTCTTACCATAACACTTGACGTCATGGAAAAATAACTGCAGTTTGAATGAGTTCAGAAAAACTGTTTCTTTTTATAAGCTAATTCAAGCAGCCAATCAAAACATGGAGTAGAGGGAATGTAAGTCTGCAATGCTGTCTAGATTATTGGTCCAAACTTTTGATTATAATGTCATTTTAAAAATCCAACTATATAAACCTGATGAAAGTAAGTCTTCAACTGTAATTACAAATGTTGTGGCTACACAGTCGTTGATTTTAGGAAGAACATTTGTAACTGCAGGTATTATATGGCATGATGGTCATTTGACAAGATCCGCTTATTACACAGCTTATTGAAAATGTAAAAAAATTAGCTGTTTCGGAAATTATTCCCATTTGACTACGATACAATGTTGCCTTTTTACTTAAAAATATTCTTATTTTCTGTTTTCAGAAAAGAGAATTTAGGGTAGGTAACTGGCGTATAATGATTCTAGGGGTTGATATAATTTTATCTACTGTTTTATATTGCTTTGTGAATAAAAGTGATGTAGAGAATTAAATAATTGTAGTAGTCATAGAGGTAGTGTAAGTCTGCTTCATAGTAAGCAGTATCAGTGTCATAGGAAATGTAGAACATGAGTGAGCAAGAAGGGTAAGATATTACTAGTCCAGGATTGTGAAAGTGATCTTGAACGTTTTCTTTCTGAAAGTTGCGGAAATAGAAAATGACGGGATTTGCTTACAAGAATTCCAAGAGTTATAAATGGCTCTTACATGATTTGGCCTTGTGGAAACGTGTGGTAGAGAGCGAGAAGTCATTTATTGTATGTAACATATTTTTCAAAACGATGGAGGTTTTCTTTCAGAAAGTGGCGGGCTGAAAATAAAAACAGCACAACCGAGTGTAAGCTGTTCATAGGACATCCTTCGACGTCATGGAAAGTAAGTTACTTTTGAGGAGTTCTGATTTCTGATTGGTTATGTTATATGGGTTTTTTAAACACAATCATTTTGATTGTGTTTTTTTTTCCCCGCTGTTATATGATGAATACCTTCAAGTCACTGTTTTTAGTGAAATTTGATACATTCTGAGAACAGCAAAAATAAACCATTTAACATGTATAATTAATTCTGTACTGTTTGTATTTATGATGTACATTTAGAACTGTGTAGGAGGCATGGAGAAGGTGAGGCTTCTGTAAGTGTCAAAGTTGTTGCATACAGTGCTCACATTCTACGTAGTCTTTCATATGATAGACTACATTTCCACAATGAGATACCTAAGCAAAGGAAACACAGA
Organism: Lissotriton helveticus; assembly: GCF_964261635.1. Classification (NCBI taxonomy): domain Eukaryota; kingdom Metazoa; phylum Chordata; class Amphibia; order Caudata; family Salamandridae; genus Lissotriton; species Lissotriton helveticus. The sequence continues at coordinate 1,471,095,832 of NC_136068.1, read as the reverse complement.
TGATGTGATTGTGGAATGAGCAAAAAAAATTGCACGTTTTTCAATTATATTACCTGTGTTTCCTAACATTACACATCACATTGTGTAGATGAGGTTTAGGCCTGTTCCAGGAGACAGAGTAGGTCTGACATTTGTTCAAGAGTGCAGTGGACATGACTCACTTCGTTAGTAGGCCTGCACATGTATTATCTCCTCTATACTCTTCAACAAGCCTAAATTTCATCTGCAACCCTGAGTAGGACTTACCTGAAACAAATCTGTGGATAGGTTACACCTTATCAGCATTTAGAAACAATTATTTAAAATGTTATGGGCAGTTTTATGAAGGCTGTGTGCCTCTTTTACGCCGCTGTTCCGTCACTTTTGTGTAAAAGATGCACCATGTTGCAAGATAGGCCTCAGTTCATTTCCAGCAAGATACCGTCAGTTTAAAATGTATATAATTAGGACTGTGTAGGGGGTATGGAGAAGCTGAGGCTTCAGTAAGTGTCAAAGTTGTTGCATGCAGTGCGTACTCTTTCATATGCTGGACTACATCTGCACAATGAGATACCTAACCAAAGGAAACACAAGTGATGTGATTGTGAAATGAGCAAAAGAAATTGCACGTTTTTCAAATACATTACCTGTGTTTCCTAACATTACGAAACACATTGTGCAGATGAAGTTTAGGCCTGTCCAGGGAAACAGAGGAAGTCTGAACTTTATTGGTTGGCCTGCACATGTATTATCTCCTCTGTACTCTTCAACAAGCCTAAATTTGATCTGCAACCCTGAGTAGGCCTCACCTGAAATAAATGTCTGGATAGGACACACCTTATTGCCATCCTGAAACAATCATTTAAAATGTTAGGAACAGTTTTATGATGATTGTGCACCTCTTTTGCGCTGCCATTGCGTCACTTTTGTGAGACAACAGCAGTGCAAAAGATGCACCATGTTCCACGATAGGCCTTACTTCATCTGCATCAAGATACTGTTAGTTTAAAATGTATATCTTTAGGACTGTGTAGGGGGCCTGGAGAAGCAGAAGCTTCTGTAAGTGTCAAAGTTGTTGAAAAACTGTTTGTCCTTCAATCTTTTCCCTTGTCTTTTCTAATTTTTAAATACATGTTTTAATATTTTTCAAATGTTTGTTATCTCTTTCACAGATTGAAAGTATAAAAATAACAAGTGACTAAGTTAACGACAATTATAAGGTAAATGTTTTGTACTCTTTTCGTTTCATTTCTATCACATTTAACTACTATTAGTTCCACTGCTTCATTTATTTAACCCTCACTTTCCTGCCTTTGCTACTTCCCTCATTCCTTTCTCTATTACTTACTTACTCTACTCCTTCCACTCCTTTTCTCAGTCTTTCTCTTCTCATAGTTCCTCACTCTTGTTCACTCACTCCGTCTCTATTACTCTTAGTGTCTCTGACTGATCACTGTTTCACTACTTGTTCATTATGCTTTCTCTGTGTAGTTGAAGCACACTAAGGGGCATATTATGAACACAGCCAATAAAATTATTGCTGTTTTTATCGGCAGAAAACTGCTGCAAAAGTGGTTTTAGCGGCAGTTTTCTGCCGCAAAAGCAGCTTTAGCGACACATTTCTGCCGATAAAAGCTGCAAAACTTTTATTGCCTATGTTGATAATATGCCCCTATGTTATTTAGATTTCTTTGCTGTTTCAATTATTCTTTTTCTGTTACTTCTTCTTTTCTGCTTTCTGTTTTTTCTCTCTGTTATTCCACATGTTTTAATCTTATTTTGAACATTCACTCACATTCTCTAAGAAACTCTTCTTTGTTATTCTTCTACTGTCCTTTTATTCTTTCACTTCCTTATCTATTTTGTTTTTCACAATTATATCCTCTTCCATCTTTTCTTCGGTAAATAAATCTATTAAACAGTATCTCTGGTTTAGTCCCTATAGCTGTCTTTCTTTTAACATTACTCTCTGTTTACTTCCCTTATACTTACTCTTCTTTTTTTTTTTTTTAAATTTTTTGGGTTCGCTCCCGGTTCGCGTACCGGTGAGCGAACCGGGAAGCGAACCAAAAGAAATAGAGCTTGCCAGAGTGCTAAACATTCTAGCATTTTTTTTATAAAGGGGAGGTAGTTCTGAAAAGAACTTTTTTTTAATGTTTTTGTTGTTTTATATATTTTTTTATTTTTCTGAACATTTTTTGTTTTTTTTTGTATTTTTTGAACAATTTTATGTTTTTTTTGGTTTTTTGGGGGGGGAAACAACAAAAAACAGGCATTGGAAAGGGCTCAACAGGAGGAAAAAAAAATATTATTTTTTGGGGCGTTTAGAGCACTTGTGGTTTTCATATGCTCTGTTTATTAAATTAACACTCATATTGCCACATGAGAGTAAGGTACCGCAATATATACAGACTATCTTCATGTGGAGAAAGTTTTCCTGAATGTTTGGCACTGTTTCCCGTGCCTCTAGCCCCGACAGAGATACCTGTGCCGATGTCCTGGCCACAGCAGTTGGTGGGTTGTCCTGGAGGTCACGCATCTCTGCCCGGCTGTAATTTAGTGGATGCCACCTCTGCATGTGACGGTGCATAGTATAGTTGCCGTAACTATACTTCTTATCTGTGCCTCTAGATAAGTCCTCTTTGCATATGAGGCACGTCACATACCAAGGATTAACTTTTTTCTGTCCTTCAGGAAAAGAAAAAAACTGCCAAATGAAACTATTTTTATGATGAGATACCCGGGGCTCCTCTTGTAAAAAATGTGTTGCCTGTATTTCCTCTTCCTCTTCTTGATCCTCTTCCTCCTCTGTGTTGGGAAGGAACTGTGGAGGTGGTCCTCTCTTCCTATGAGGAGGTGGTGGTGGTGGTGGGGGTGCACCAGCTGCAGCTACTAGTGAAGTCATTTTCCACTCAGCAAAATAGGTCTTCCTTTCACAAAGTTGAAAGTCAGAGTGAGAAAAAAGGTGGGGGCTTTCATCATTTTGGAAAAAAAATAGTTCTAAACCAATGAAAAGTGTTATTTTTAGGTCACCCTACCTAGCCTTACATCATTAGGAAACCAAAAGTGAAATGAACCAATGAAAAGTTTTATTAACAAGTCACATGACCTGTTACGCTTATGTTACGCGCTGCGGAACGCGCCCCGGATCGCTTCCGGTTCGCGCTCCGGAGCACTTCCGGGTGCGCTAACGCGGCGCGTCATAAGACGCATTACGCGGCAACGCGATACGTCGCGCTTTCGCGACGCGCCCCGGATCGCTTCCGGGGAGCTGCGCTTCGCGTCTCAGTTCGCGTACCGGAGCACTTCCGGGTGCGCTAACGCAGCGCGTCATAAGACGCATTACGCGACAACGTGATACGTCGCGCTTCCGCGACGCGTCACGATGTTGATTTCTAACGCGGCAGTTGCGTAAACGGAACGTTTACCGGTTCGCGGACCGGGTCGCGGCACCAAATTGAGCTAACGGGAAGCTTCCCGGTTCGCGAACCGGGAGCGAACAAAAAAAAATAATAATAAAAAAAATTATTAATAAACATATAAAATATATTTTTTCATTTAAAGAAGAATACATTTTACAGCTTTTTATATTTGCTATTAAAAAACCATTGAAATTCACTGAAAAAAACATAGGTTATAGACCATATATAGTTAGGAATTAGCATTTACAAAACCTTGAAAATTCACTGAAAAAACCATAGGTTATAGACCATATATAGTTAGGAATTAGCATTTAAAAAACCTTTTTTTACTCACACAAAACCATTGAAATTCCATATATAGTTAGTTGTACTAACTATATATCGCGCACCCGCAATCCACTGCTGATCATGTCACATATTACATCATTCATGACATGGTCAGTGACATCACTGATGACATCACTGATGACATCTCAAATGACATCACTGATGACATCACTGATGACAACATCCAGTGACTGTATGTTTCTGTAAAGTTAAAATATGTCTTACATATTGAAGAATGAGTGGATGTATAAGTGTCTGGATGAAGGATTTATTAGGTGCATGATTGACTGTATGAGTGAGTGAATAAATGTGTGTCACTGAGTGCATGAGTTAGTGACTAAACTGTCTTAATTTGTACATCATTATGTCTGTTGTTCTGTAAACTGCTGCATGTGTTGATCAGTAGCTATATGAGTAAGTATATGGGTTATTGATTGGTTGCCCAAGTATTTGTATGGGAGACTGAGTGTGTGTGTGTGGGTGGCTGGGAGGTGTATGACTCTGTGCATAGATGTGTGAGCAGTTGATTCACTAGATGTATGGGTTCAAAAGTGCATGTGGAAACACCTGTATGGGCGGTTGACTGAGTGCATTGGTGAGTGAATGGATATCTCAGTGCTACATGTCAAAGTAAGTACATATGTAAAACACAGTACATGTGACAGTTGACATATATAAATAACTGTGCATAAGAGCCAGTGAATGTGTGAGTGGCTGTATGGATAATTGTGTACTTGTATCAGGCATTGTAAAAGAGAGTAAATATGTGTTAGTATATGTTTGAATAAGTAAGGTGTGTATAACTGTATAGTTGAGGAAATGGAGGTGTGATTGATTCTTTGCATGACTGACTAAGTGTCTGAGTAACTCCATGGATGAGTGACAGTCTGTGAGTGTCTGTTTACACTGAGTGTATCTAAGGTTATATTAGAGTCTGAAGAGGTTCATCGTATTATCACATGAATGATGTCATCAGTGATGTGATCAGTAATGTCAAATGAGATGTCATCAGTGATGTCATCAGTGATGTCATTTGAGATGTCATCAGTGATGTCATCAGTGATGTCATTTGAGATGTCATCAGTGATGTCATCAGTGATGTCATTTGAGATGTCATCAGTGATGTCATCAGTGATGTCATTTGAGATGTCATCAGTGATGTCATCAGTGATGTCACTGACCATGTCATGAATGATGTAATATGTGACATGATCAGCAGTGGATTGCGGGTGCACGATATATAGTTAGTACAACTAACTATATATGGAATTTCAATGGTTTTGTGTGAGTAAAAAAAGTTTTTTTAAATGCTAATTCCTAACTATATATGGTCTATAACCTATGGTTTTTTCAGTGAATATATATATATATATATATATTCACCACTCCGTCGCCTCACCTCGCTCTGGAATACCAACCAGCCAGGGTAAGTAGCACTCGGACACGGACCAATAAAGTTTCCTTTTTTCCTTTATTTAATTAGTGCAGGTAAAGTCCATGACGTTTCGGCTCTACGAGCCTTGTTCACATGTATATATATATATTACCTACTGGCGGTCGCCAGTAGGTATATATAGTTAGGATTGGCTACCATAGGAAATCCGCAACATTCTATTGGGAATAACTTTGGCGCCGGTTGAGGAATTTGCGTGCAATTTTCCAAAATTTTGGCCAGCTCCGCTGCGCTCCTTCCCTGAAAGTTTCGGGTGGATTCGTGAAGTGGGGGCTGAAAAAAAAAGGGGGGTCCCAAAACGTGTTTTCCCCATGTTAATTTCCATTTGACGGTCTGACAAGGCTACAGCCCGAACCGCTGAACGGAATTACGCAAAACTTGGCACAATTGTAGGGACTGGTACGCAGATGTGCCTTTGCTATGTTTGGTGAAAATTGCTCTAGTGGTTTTTATGAAAATTAACTTCAAAAACACATATATATCTATATGAGCTCACCGTACACTTACCCATAAGCTTACCCGAACGCGTACCGTACGTGTACGGTACGCGTACGTGCGCGTACCCCTACATGCATGAGCTGCATGCTGATTGGCTGCCACTGTCTGTCAACACTCTAAAACAGAAATTGTGGGCAGCCATCTTGTGCCTCGGTAGAGTGAGGTACAGGAAAGCAGAAAAACAAATGTGTAGAACTCAAAAAGGGGGCAGGGTAGAAGCACCCTGACCCCCTAGGCCTGCTCAGGGGGTCCCACAAGGACCCCCAAGGCAAAAAAAAAAACAATGTTAAAAAGTCGCGGGGTACTTTTTTTTTTGCCTTGGGGGTCCTTGTGGGACCCCCTGAGCAGGCCTAGGGAGTCAGGGTGCTTCTACTCTAACCCCTATACAAGTTTCACACCTTTATTTCACTGCTTTCTTGTGCCTTGGTTCTAACAAGGCACAAGATGGCTGCCAACACTTCCTGGTTTGGAGTGTTGACAGACAGTGGCAGCCAATCAGCATGCCTTCCCGAGAAAGCTGCATGGTCATTGGCTGTCAACCCTTCTAACCAGGAAGTGTTGGCATCCATCTTGTGCTAGTGTTGACAGACAGTGACAGCCAATCAGCATGCATCCATCTTGGGTCTTAGTAGACTGAGGCACAAGAAAGCAGAAAAACAAACGTGTAGAACACAAAAAGGGGGCAGGGTAGAAACACCCTGACCCCCTAGGGCTGCTCAGGTGGTCCCACTAGGATATTAATATATTTAAACGTTATCCGCTAATAGAATTAGCATTTAAAAAACCTTGCAAATTCACTGAAAAAACCATAGGTTTAAGGCCTTATAGAGTTAGGAATTAGCATTTAAAAAACCTTTAAAATTAACTGAAAAAACATAGGTTCCAGCCCTTATATAGTTAGAAATTAGCATTTAAAAAACCTTTGAAATTCACTGAAAAAACCATAGGTTTCATGCCTTATATAGTTAGGAATTAGCATTTAAAAAACCTTTGAAATTCACTGAAAAAACCATAGGTTTCAGTCCTTATATAGTTAGGAATTTGCATTTAAAAAACCTTTGAAATTCACTGAAAAAACATAGGTTTCAGGCCTTATATAGTTAGGAATTAGCATTAAAAAAAGTTTGAATATATAAACGTTATCCACTAAGAGAATTAGCAAATAAAAAACCTTGCGAATTCAATGAAAAAACCATAGGTTTCAGGCCTTATATAGTTAGGAATTAGCATTAAAAAAACCTTGCAAATTCACTGAAAAAAAACATAGGTTTCAGGCCTTATATAGTTAGGAATTAGCTTATAAAACACCTTTGAAATTCAATGAAAAAACCATAGGTTTCAGGCCTTATATAGTTAGGAATTAGCATTTAAAAAACCTTTGAAATTCACTCAATAAACTATAAGTTTTAGGGCTGTTATAGTTAGCAGGACATTTCATCAGTGATGTCATTTGAGATGTCATCAGTGATGTCACTGACCATGTCATGAATGATGTAATATGTGACATCATCAGCAGTGGATTGTGGGTGCGCGAAATATAGTAATATATAGGAGCAATTTCAATGGTTTTGTATGAGTGAAATGTCCAGCTAACTATAACACCCCTAAAACCTATAGTTTATTGAGTGAATTTCAAAGGTTTTTTAAATGCTAATTCCTAACTATATAAGGCCTGAAACCTATGGTTTTTTCATTGAATATATATATACACACATATATATATTCACACAAAAAAACAGTAGGTTTCATACATGTTATAGTTAGCTGGACATTTCACTCATACAAAACCATTGAAATTCCCCCGTTATAGTTAGTTCAGCTAACTATAACTTGCGCGCCCGCAATGCACTGCTAATGACGTCACATATTACATCACTCATGACATTGTCAGTGACATCACTCATGACATCACTCATGACATCTCAAATGACATCACTGATGACATCACTGATGACATCATCCAGTGAATGTGTGTCTTTCTGAAAAATTAATATTTTTAAATATGTATATCTAAAGGTCGATGGAAGAATAAATGGGTAAATAAGTGTCTTAATTGATGTTTTTTTGTAAAATTGACTGTATAACTGACTTATTAAGTGTATCTTAGTGAATACATGTATTAGCGAGTAATGTTTAAATATGTAAATATCTGTATCAGTGTCTCACTTTGTGTATAAGTGGCTGCATGGGTTGGTGAGTAGCTACATGAGTGTCTATATGGGTTATTAGTTGTTTTCTGAGTATCAGAATGAGTGTCTGTATGGTTTGGTGGGGGGTGTTACTTAGCGCACAGATGCATGAATGACTGACTCACTGTTTGTATGTGTTTTGAAGACGGCATGTGTCCAGGACTGTATGGGTGGATGAGTGTGTGTATGGGTGTGTTAGTGAGTGAATTACTGTTTTAATAGTATCTTTATGAGTAACTACATATGTTTAAAACTAGTATATGTGAGTATTGATGTATATAAGTGAGTATATGTGAGAGGGAGAGATTGGAAGAGTTCCTGTATAAATAAGTATGTGTTTCTATAAGTGATTGTTTAAGAGAGTAAGTATGTATATGTTTTTGTAGAAGTAAGTGTAGTGGTGTGTGCATAGCTGTATATGCAAGTAAATGGATGTTTGATAGTTTATTTGCATGTGTGAGTATGTGTGTGAGTAACTCTATGGATGAGTATCGGTGTGTAACAGGATGTATAGGTGTATGAGTACATATGATGAGTGAGTACATGTATGAGTGACTATATAGAACTGTTGGTGAATGAGTGGATGTGTATGTAGATGTAGGAATTACAGAACAGGTTGTTGTAACTGGTATAGGTATCTTTTTTTTGTTGAAAATTTTAGTTTCTATTTTTGAATGTGTGTATCAAAGGTTACATTAGGGTGAGAGGAGGTCTGCCACTCTTTAACACGGATGATGTCATCAGTGATGTCATTTGAGATGTCATGAGTGATGTCACTGACCATGTCATGAGTGATGTAATATGTGACGTCATCAGCAGTGCATTGCGGGCGCGCGAGTTATAGTTAGCTGAACTAACTATAACGGGGGGAATTTCAATGGTTTTGTATGAGTGAAATGTCCAGCTAACTATAACATGTGTGAAACCTATGTTTTTTTCAGTGAATTTCTAAGGTTTTTTAAATGCTAATTCCTAACTATAACATGGCTGAAACCTATGGTTTTTTCAGTGAATTTCTAAGTTTTTTTTAAATGCTAATTCCTATCTATAATGTGGCTGAAATGGTTTTTTCAGTGAATTTCAAAGGTTTTGTAAATGATAATTTTTAAATGTATTAATTGTTATTTTTTTATACTGATTTACTACATTGTTTTAAAGTGTTTCGTTTTAGATATTTTATTTTTTAAATTACATTACATATTTTTAATATAAATTTAAAAAAAAATATTGAAATTGTAATATTTGTTTTTTTATTTTATATTTTTTAAAATGTATATATATTTGATATAGCAGGCAATGATATCCTATGGAAGGAAATTCAAGTTACTGGTAAGTACGGTTAAAATTACTTTTCAGGATCAGTACTGGGCTGAAAGATGCAGCACTGAGTTCTCTCCTGATAACAGGTGAGTAAATCAGAATTCATAGTTCTGCTGATTTTAGAGGAATATTTTAAAGTTCCAAAAGTCAAAACTTAGAAGACTTTCCAAGTGAAACCAGTCAATGTTAGCCTTTGGAAGGAAATTCAAGTTACTCTAAGTACGGCTAGAATTACTTTTCAGGATCAGTATTGGGCTGAAAGATGAAGCACTGAGGTCTCTCCTGATAACAAGTGAGTAAATCGGAATTCGTAGTTCAGCTGATTTCAGAGGAATATTTGTACATTTCAAAAATAGACACTTAAAAACTTTTCTGGTGAAAACCACACAATAGATTCCTATGGAAGGAAATACAAGTTACTGGTAAGTACGCTTAGATTTACTTTTCAGGGTCCGTACTGGGCTCAAAGATGCAGCACTGACGTCTCTCGTGATAACAGGTGAGTAAATCGGAATTCGTAGTTCGACTGATTTTAGGTTTAAAGCATTTTATTGCATGTTTATGAACAAGGAAAACAATACACAAAAAGTATACCGTCGTCAGAAAGGTGCTATGCCGAGATTCGGCTCCATGAGCGCCATCACAATGCCAGACATTACAATTGGAACATGTTGCTGAGCCACAAGCTAGGCGTAGGGCAATGACGGTAAAGTCCACAACCAACAACCCCCCCCCTGAACGGCCCCCTTCCCGCCCCCCCCCAACTCCCTCCCTCCCCCCCTCGGGTGCTGATCGAATGTCTCACACCTTTGCCATCACTGCGGTGAAACCACACCTACCATCACTTATTCCATTTAAGCTAACTAGGTCTGCGGGGTAGTCAGGGATGTCAGTCGCAGTAGCCTGAGGTACCGGGGACATGTGATTTCCTTGAGTTCCGACTGGAGTAAGGTGAGAAAAGGTTGCCACAAGTCCTCAAGGTTATCCACCTCACCCGCCACTGTAAGGGACAGTTTCTCCATACCTAGGACATGCCATAACCTGTGCAGCCAGCCTATCGTGTTGGGAATGGTGGTGGTGCGCCAGTATATGAGTATGTTCTGTATCGCTGAGCCTAATGCAATCGCTATCTGTCTACCCCTTCTGGACCTCAGAGGATACATCAACCAGTTAGGTAACCCTAGCAGAACATAGGCGGGGAAGCGAGGCAATTCAATGTCAAAGCACTGGTCTATCTCATCTAGGACTTCCTCCCAGTAGGGACCCAGCAACGGACAGTCCCATAAGACGTGTGTAAGCATGCCAATCTGTCCACACTCACGCCAACATGTGCCTGGGAGGTTGTGATTCATTTCAAGCAGACGTTGGGGTGTGTAGTACCAATATGTGGTTATCTTAGTGAAGGTCTCTGTGAGCCCAGTGTGGTAAGCCGAATGACGCGCACGGTAGGAGATGTCGTCCCATTCTTTGTGGCTTAGTTCCCGCCCCAACTCCCGCTCCCAGCGAGCTCGCCCGGGGTTATGGATGTGAAAAGTGGGGGGTTGCAAGAGTCGGTACAGGTCCGAGATGAGCTTGGCATCCGACGAGCGCGTCGCTAGCCACATCTCGTATGGTGTAAGTTTCCAGTCGGCTGCAGCGCCCAGTGACGGACCTGTAGATACCGCATGCGTTCAGTCTCGGGCAGGTGGTAATCCTGTCTGAGGTCTTGGAATGACACTGCTCCCTCCGGACCATATATGTGAACCAAAGCGCAACATTTGGCAGCCCGCCAGAGCGAGAATGCGCCAGGTTCCATCCCGGGTTGAAAGTCGGGGTTCCCAATCAATGGTGTAAGTGGCGACGGGAAGGTGGTAAGCTCATGTACAGTATTCACGGCATCCCACACTCTGAGCGGAACCTGCGTGACGAAGGACGCGTAAAGATTGGGGGGGGGGCGGTGAGCTCTGCGCATGAAGGGTATCTCCTGTGGGGTCCTGCCCGCCACCGCCTGGTCCTGAAACAGCCAGTGTCTGTCAGATTCCCATTTGCTCCATTCCACGAAGTACCGCAATTGCGCTGCTTGAAAGTACTTGTGGAGATCCGGTATGCCAAGGCCGCCGGAGTCAGGTGCCAGCGTGGACAGCCTTCTCTTAAGTCTGGGTTTGCGGCCTTGCCAGACGAAGCGGGCGATATCAGCCTGAGGATGTCGGATCCAACCCTTCGGCGGCTGAAGCGGTAGGGCTCGAAATAAATACAGGACCTGCGGCAAGAGAGTCATCTTTACCGCAGCGATCCGTCCCAATAATGACAACGTGCCCTTGTTCCAACGGGATAGTTCCTCCTTCATCTTTTTGCCTAGTGCTGTGTAATTTGCCGTCACCATGGCGGGCAAGGAGGGTGCCAACAGGACGCCCAAGTATGGGATCAGATCTTTAGACCAGCTCATGGGGAAACGTCGTTGTAACTCAAGTCTCGTTGCAGTAGACAACGAGATGTCCAGGGCCGCCGACTTCCTCATATTCATTTTGAAGCCAGCTACCGTGGCGAAGGCGTCCATCTCAGCAATGCAGGCCGGGAGCGCCTCCCTCGGGTCTTCAAGCATCAGGATCACGTCGTCCGCGTACAGACTAATGGCGTGAATGTAGCCCCCCATCCGGACGCCAGTCACCTTCGGGTTCTGACGAATCCTCTGGGCAAACGGCTCCATGTAAAGAGCGAAGAGAAGCGGGGACAGCGGGCACCCTTGTCTGGTTCCTCTTTCTATCGCGAAGTGGTCGGAGCTGCACCCATTCACCCGGACCACTGCGGCCGGGTATTTGTAACAGTTAAATACGAGGGTGCGGAATTTCTCCCCTATACCCAGTTTGCAAAGCACTTTTTCAAGGTAAGACCAGTGCACTCGGTCGAACGGCTTCTCTGCGTCGACCGATAATAGCATGCGTTCCCCGGGAATACGGGAGGCCTTCTCTAGTTCTTTGAAACTGAAACCACCCTCTTAGTGTTGTCCACCGTCTGCCGACCGGGGACAAACCCAGCCTGATCCGGGTCCACAAGCCCTGGCAGATGTTGCGCCAAACGAGTAGCCAGGATCCCCGTGTAGAGCTTGAGGTCCACGTTTAACAGCGAGATCGGCCAGTAGGATCCACACTCAGTCTTGTCCTTCCCCGGCTTGGGAATAACCGATACTGTTGCCCGGAGCAAGTCCGGAGGGATAGCTCCTGGCTCCGAGAAGGAGTTATAAAGCCGCGTCAACAGTGGGGCCAGTTCTTGGCAGAACGTTTTGTAGAAGAGTGGGGTGTAACCATCGGGTCCCGGGGCCTTCCCATGCTTAAGTCGGGAGATAGCCGCAATCACCTCCTCAGGTCGAATGTCCCGTTCCAGGTGTTCCGCCTGTTCCGGGGCGAGAGCGGGGAGTACGACCGAGGCGAGGTAATCAGCCTCGGCCAGCGCCGAGGGAGGCTCGCCCGCGTACAAGTCGGCGTAATAGCGACAGAATCCCTCTGCAATCAGGTGGTCCTCCGTAGCCGCCGCCCCGCCGGGAATCGACAGTTCCGTAACCCGTTGGCGCTGGTGTTGCATCCGAAGTTTGTTTGCGAGGAGGCGGCCGCACCTATCCCCGCCAGTGTAATACGCATGCTTCAGGCGCAGCGCTGCATATTCCGCTCTGTCCATGTCCAGCGCAGATAGAATTTTCCGGGCAGCCTTAAGCTGCCTCCAGATTCTGGGTGCCCCCGTCCTCTGATGCATCTGTTCCAGCTCCCGTACCTTAGTCGTAAGCTCCTCCCTTTTCTGCCGCCGTTCCCTATTCTCCGCGGAGGAGGTGGCGATGAATTCCCCGCGGAGCACCGCTTTCAAGGCGGCCCACTGTGTCGCTCGGGTGGTATCTCCATTATCGTTATGGGACCGGTACTCAGCAATCGCGTCGCGTATCTGCTGCACTACTGATTGTTTATGCAGCAGGGTATCCCTGAGGCCCCAGACCCCCCGCGAGGGTGACATCGGCGGCAGCCGAAAGGAGCCCAACACCGGGGCGTGATCCGACAACGTGAGGACCCCCATGTCGGAAGCCTGCGCCAGTACGGCGACCGGACCCGTAACTAGGAGATGATCTAATCTGGCGTATGTCTTGTGCGCGTGGGAGTAGTAGGAATAGGCCCGGGTGGTAGGTGCAGGCGCCTCCATAAATCATGCATATCAAGATCATGTAGGCGGAAATGACTCAGCTGCGAGAACTCCCCGGTGTGCGGGCGTCGCTGCGTAGATCTGTCCAAGAGCGAATCAAAGACCATATTCAAGTCCCCCCCAATGATTATGTGCCTGTCCGGTGTAGTCGCTATGTCTTCTAGGGCTGAGTGTAGGAACAAGTCCTGGCGGTCATTAGGGCTATAGATCGAACCCACCGTAAACAAGAAGCCCCCCAATTTTACCCTGTAAGCCAGAAGTCTCCCCTTCTGCTCCGCAACCTTGTGCAGGACCTCTTCCTTAAACTTTCTAGATGCCAAGATAGCGACCCCCGCTGTCTTAGTAGGCCCTGAGGAAAAGAGCTGTATCGGGAATTTCGGGGACCGCATCCTTAGGCAATCTCGGGCTAGGAGGTGGGTTTCTTGTAAAAGACAGATGTCTGCCTGTGTGTCCTCAAGTAGGGATAATATCGCTCTACGCTTGACTGGGTTGTTCAGTCCCTTCACATTAAGGGTAACAATCTTAAGGGCCATGAGTAGTCGTCCCAAGGAAAGCGCTCAATAGACCTGTGTCGGCAGTGATTGCCGTGAGTATCGGCGGTGTCAATCCGAACAAGTGCAAGAACCTAATAGCATGATATCCGCAACTCAGTACTTGTGGTGCGAGGGCAAGGCAAAACCAGCAGTAAAACATGACAGCACAGCACAAATCCCGAAGTCCCCCCCAAACGTCCCTCAACCAACCCAACTCCCAGCCTCCCCTCTCCCCAACTCGAAACTCACACTCCCCCAACCCTTCCCCCTTGGACCCAACTGCTCCCCTCCCACACCCCACCCGTTCCCCCAACGCTCTCCCTTCCCCAACTCCCCACAAGAGAAGATCATTGTCCCAGTCCGGTCCATATCGGACAAGTCCGTGGTGAGTTATTCAAGTGGACGTCCAGCCACCTCCTGCACCCCCCCGCCGCCCCCTCCCCCCCGGAACCCTCGCACCTGCTGTGAAGAGGCTATGAAGAACTCCCCCCGGAGTGTGTTCAGGCCGTCAAGGCCATATCGCCAGTCGACGTGTCTCTGGATACCTCCCTTATCGCGCTGTCCATTTCTACCCGGACCGTGGGCGAGTCAAGTCTGGAGGGCAAGTTAGTGGGTCGGCATCTTCGGATAGTCTGCCATCCGTCTCTGGTGGCACGTCGGCGGGAAGGTGTAGGGGTGTCGTTATCCGTTGCTGTGATCCCCAGTACCTCGCAAGTGTCCTGTAGGGACCGGAGCTGATGCAAAGTTCCGTTCCAACAAAAGATTAGCCGGAAGGGATGGCCCCAGGAATACTGCGTGCCATGTTCTCTCAAGAAGTCTGTGGCGGTTTTAAAGGATTTACGTTTTTGCAAGGTGATTGTAGATAAGTCCTGAAACAGCGCTACCTGATGATCCCGGAGGCTCACCGGCTGCCGACGTCGAGCCTCGCGTAGAATCCGTTCCTTCAAGGGGAAGTCCGGCAGGAAAGCTAAAATGTCCGGGGCCGGTGCTGATGCCCGTCGTGGCCTGCCCACTCTGTGCGCCCTGTCAATCCTCACCGGAAAATCCCCAGGCTCACCCAAGATATCACGAAACATATCTCCCAGGTAAGCGGCCACGTCCTCCCCTTCTTCTCCAGATGGGACGCCTCGGACTCTGATGTTGTTACGCCTGGACCTGTTCTCGAGATCTTCGGCATGGGCCTGGAGGTCAATTTGTTGGTCCCTGAGCCGCAGGACCTCCTGCTGCAGGTGCGCGATCTCTTCATCGCCGGTGTGGCTAGTTTCTTCCATAGAGGACACTCGCTCTCCAAGGGAGTCAACCTCTCTTCTCACCTCACGAACCTCCCCCGCCACCTCCTGCTTCAGCGTTTGGAAGTCCTCCCTGAGGGTGCTAAACAACGACTCGAGAAATGATCGGGTCACCGGAGGTTCCCCTCCCTCTGCCCCTCGGGAGCTGGTCGGGGAGCTCTGGTTTGGCTGGCTCCTATCCTGTCTTGGAGCAGTCCTGGTCAACATTTCAGGCAAGGTGCGGTCACCTCTCTTGCCCCCTCGGTTGCCTGACATCGTAGTAGCGAGAGTGCTCCGGGATAGGGAGGGCACTGATAAGGTCCTGAGCAGCGTGGGGGCCGGGACTCATGCGCCAGCACCCCCGGTACGTAAACTCCGCTGTAGGGCTTACCAGACCGCCCGATGTTCCCTCTAGGGTAGGTGCGTCATTCCGCCACCAACAGCAGAGTCCCCTCTCTGCGTCACCGTATGAAGGAGAGTGTCCAGCGGGCCAATGGTAGCGGTGTCGCGATGTCCAGTCTCCCCCTGTACCCACGGGGCAGCTGCAGCAGTACGGCCACTTGTAGGAGTCGGGGCAACCCCCCCGGTGTCGCAGCAAGAATGGCGGAGGCCGCTCCTCCTTGCGGTCGGTGGTCGCCGCCGCAGTCCCCGTTCCACTCAATTCCTGGCCCAGGTAGGTCTCCCGGTATCAGCGAGGCCCCCGGTGAGGGGACCCCGCGCCGTGGTCAAGCGCCGGTGCTATGTGTGGCGATGGAGGAAGGCCTCTCTTCAGTCAAGGCCGTCAATCGGAGCACCGCTTCCACGCTGTAAGCGTATCGGAGGCCTGCACGGGAGCTATGTCAGGGCGGTGGCGTTGTGCTGTGCTCTGGCTCCTCCGGACTCTCCGAACACCCCTCGCTCTCTGCGCCGTACCTCCTGTCTTTTGGGGTGCCGAGAGGGGGTTCCGGAAGCCTCCGCCCAGAGGAAGGCCTCCCGGCCCTCTGGATCCCCGGGCTCACGTAGCTGGCTCTCTCCAGGTCCGCCCCTCAAGGTCCCGGCCGGTGCTCCGGCGGTTCGCCGCGGGATGTTGCACCGCCGTTTCTCCAGCGGCTAGCATCGGGTGCACCCCCACTCCGTCAGGCACCGCAGCTTTGTCAGGGCCCCCGGTTGCTCCTTCGGCAGGCTCCGTGCTTTGGCCCCACCTGCCTCTTTCGGCGTGGCGGTAGGCCTCCGCTTCGGGGACCGCCCCGGGCCGACTCCGCTATGGCCGGGAGGTCGCCGGGGACTCCCAAGTCACCTCACTGCTCCTCCATCAACACCGGGCACTGCCTCCGCTCGATCCGGGGGAGATCAGCGGCGTCGGGGCTCCGGGGACTCGGGAGCTCACGAGGAAAGCGTCCTCCTAGCTTGCCATCTTGGCCACGCCCCCTCGACTGATTTTAGAAGAATATTTTGCTCAATAGTGAAGGAAGGGGCCTGAGGTGACATGTGTGCAAACACACCCTGTGGCACGTTTTAAGTTGGGGAATTAATTCCTCTTCAATCCTGAGGTCCCCTGTGGGCCAACTAGCCCACCAGGTACCTCCAGTATGCGCCAGGGAGCTGCGTTGCAGAGAGGTGTTCAGAGGCCACGCCCCCTTTTTACAACACTCTGCAACGCAGCTCCGTGGCGCTTACTGGAGGTACCTGTTGTGCTAGTTGGCCCCTAGGGGACCTCTGGATTGAAGAGGAATTAATTCCCCAACTTAAAACGCACCACAGGGCATGTTTGCACACATATCACTTCAAGCCCCGCCCCCTACCTTCACCACTGTGCAAACGGGCCCCTGTAGCGCGTTCTAAGTTGGGGGATTAAGTCCCCTTGCATACTGGGGGTCCCTGGGGGCCAGCTAGCCCACCAGGAAGGTCCAGTATGCGCCAGGGGGTTGCGTTGCAGAGAGGTGTAAAAAGGGGCGTGGCCTCATTACACCTCTCTGCAACGCAGCCCCCTGGCGCGTTTCCAGAGTGTGAACTAAATCCTCTTGAATACTGGGGGTAACTGGGGGCCAACTAGCCCACCAGAAACCTCCAGTATGCGCCAGGGGGCTGCATTGCAGAGAGGTGTAAAAAGGGGTGTGGCCTCATTATACCTCTCTGAAACACAGCCCCCTGGCGCGTTTCCAGAGTGTGAACTAAATCCTCTTGAATACTGGGGTCCCTGGGGGCAAACTAGCCCACCAGGAACCTCCAGTATGCGCCAGGGGGCCGCGTTGCAGAGAGGTGTAAAAAGGGGCTTGGCCTCATTACACCTCTCTGCAACGCAGCTCCCTGGTGCGTTTCCAGAGGGTGAACTAATTCCCCTTGAATACTGGGGGTCCCTGGGGGCGAACAACCCACCAGAAACCTCCAGTATGTGCCAGGGGGCTGCGTTGCAGAGAGGTGTAAAAAGGGGCGTGGCCTCATTACACCTCTCTGCAATGCAGCCCCCTGGCGCCTTTCCAGAGTGGGAACTAAATCCCAGTGAATACTGGGGGTCCCTGGGGGCCAACTAGCCTACCAGGAACCTCCAGTATGCACCAGGGGGCTGCGTTGCAGAGGTGTAAAAAGGGGCGTGGCCTCATTACACCTCTCTGCAATGCAGCCCCCTGGCGCATACTGGAGGTTCCTGGCGGGCTACTTGGCCCCCAGGGACCCCCAGTATTCAAGGGGAATTACTTCCCCCTCTGCAAACGCGCCAGGGGGCACGTTTGCTGAGTGGTGCAGGGAGGGGGCGTGGCCTCCTCCCCATCCCGTTTTTTTTTTAAGAAGGGGGGCTGTGTAGCCCCCATTCGTTTTCTTTTTTTTGGGCCCTGGGGACCCCATCCCCCAGGGCCTGACCCCTAAATATATATTTTTCTTATTTCTTTAACGGGAAGGGGGCCGAGTGGCCGCCCTCCCATGGCTAATTCCAGGCCCCGGGGACCCCATCCCCCGTGGCATAGCCACATTTTTAAAAAAAAATTTAAGGAGGGGGCTGCATAGCCCCCCTCCTCAGGCCACTTAAGGCCCCAGGGACCCCATCCCCGGGGCCGGCCTGCCTCCTTTTTTAAACATTTTTTTTTATTTATTTGGAGAGGGGGGCCGCATTGCCGCCCTCCCGGGCCACTTCTGGCACCGGGGACACCATCCCCCGGGGCCTGGCCCTCTCCGTTGGGGACCGTGGGGGGGTCCCCAAGCCCCCCAGAGTCCCTGCCGGCTCCCCACATCCTGCGGGAGCCGGCATTGCTTTTCTGCTTGGGTAGCAGCTAACATGCTGCTCCCCATGCAGAAAAGCAATCAGCTTTGGTTTTTGAAAGAGTGCTCTCTTTCAAAAACCAAAGCAGTTTGTTATGGTAGGGCAGGAGCCCATAGCAAACTACAGTGTCCCAGGGGTGGGCACCCCGGTACACTGCAGGAGCTGGCCCTGGGGCGTGGGGGTCCCCAGGGCCACCACAAGGCTCCAGGAGGGAGGCCGCGTGCCCCCCTCTGAATATTTAAAAGCCCCGGGGGGTGGTGGTCCCCGGGGCTTGGGGGTCCATCACGGACCCCCCAATTTAAATATGTAGTGCCCCGGGGAGGTGGCGGTCCCAGGGGCGTATGGGGGTCTGGAGCCCCCACACAGGTTTTTGTATTTTCTTTATTTCTAAAAGAAGCCCCGGGGATGGCGGTCCCCGTGGCTGCGGGGTGGCCATGAGCCCCCCGCATACCTCATGTAAAAGCCCCAGGGGTGGTGGTCCCCAGGGCTCACGGGGCTTTAGAGGCCCCCCCATCATTCTGCATTGAAGCCCCAGGGGGTGGCGGTCCCCGGGGATGCAGGAGGGCAGTGTGCCCCCCGTAATAATACATACTTTGCCCCGGGGGGTGGTGGTCCCCGGGGCAGTGTGGGGGGGGATTGGGCCCCCCCACACTTTATTTGTATAAACCCTAAGGTGAGACAGGAGTGCATACCAGTGGTTACAACCTTTGATCCTCTCTCTACCAAGATGAGACAGATTGTGAGGAAACACTGGTCTATTCTTGACACTGCCATGAGCAGGATGCCTCTGCCCCGTTTTGCGTTCAAAAGAGGCCCTAATCTAAAAGATAAGTTGGTCCACACACGCATCCCCATAACATCGCAAGCTAGCTCGCTGCCAGTTGGACATTATCCATGTGGTGGCTATTCTGTTTGTAATCTCACCCAAACGACCAAAGAGTTGATTTTACATGATGGCAGAACATGGTTCCTTACTAAATTCAGTGATTGCAATACATCGAACGTGATTTATAGATTGACCTGCGGCTGTGGGTTACATTACATTGGGCTAACATCACGCAAGGTGAAGGTGCGAATACAAGAACATCTCAGCACAATTAAAGCAAAGAAATTGACTACACGGTTGGTGCAACACTTTATTGAAAAGGGACATGAGCCTATGAATTTGAGGTGGACTGTCTTAGAGAGGGTGCTGGGGAAACATATAACATCGAGAATATATTGGCAAGGAAAGAGGCCAGATGGATTATCTCTGAGCGAGCTGATCGGGATGGGTTGAACGACTCCATTGAATGGAACAGAGCAGTAAATTCTGACCTGGTAGGGCAGATAACCACATTTCCATAGGGGGATAGCAGACATGATAGCATCGGGATTTTACACACCATCAGAGAGGTGCCTCTATTCATATCTGGGCATCACCAGGTTGTAATTCATTCTGGCTGGTCTATACCATTCCTCCTGTGGTAATGGATTGGGACATCTATGACATGTGTTGGTCATGTTAAAAATTATGGCCACTTATGCACATCCGAGTAGCCAGGACTAGAAGTTGTCTCAGTGCTGAATTGTTTTTTTGCCTATATACCCATAATGGGGCCGGGATATTGTGCGTTGTATTTTATCTGAATTTTATTGGAATTTTATTTGAAACCCTTGAGATACAGAATTATACATGTTCATACACCACGTGATGTGTTATGGTCTGTGCACTCGTGGATAAATAGCCTGCTGTACTGATCAGTATTTGAACATTAAAAACTTAATATAGTCTTTATCCCGATTCAAGATGGCCGCCGCGGTGGCTTCTGAAAGAGGAGCACGATGATATAAGTCAGGACAGTCTCATTTGAGTGATTTACGTTGCCTGTGGTGCCTTTGCTGATTACATTGGACCCCTCTGTGCAGTATTAGAAGGAAACCTACCTTAGAGGGAGGCCTACTGTTTGGGGGAAAGACTGCCGCTGTTATCGCGGCCCGGCCGCTTTTGCCACCCCTTCACGCCGCGACCATCACTTTGGGACCACATTACCCAGCATTCCACCGGGCGCAGGCTCTCGGCGTCATCGAGAGCGCCCGGAGGTGCTCAAAAACATCGGAGCCCTCCCGCGGCACGGGACGCGTTGCCTGTGGTGCCTTTGCTGATTATATTGGACTCCTCTGTGCAGTATTAGAAGGAAACCTACCTTAGAGGGAAGCCTGCTGTTTGGGGGAAAGACTGCCGCTGTTATCGCGGCCCGGCCGCTTTTGCCACCCCTTCACGCCGCGACCATCACTTTGGGACCACATTACTCAGCATTCCACCGGGCGCAGACTCAGCGCGTCATCGAGAGCGCCCGGAGGTGCTCAAAAACACTGGAGCACTCCCGCAGCGCGGGACGCGTTGCCTGTGGTGCCTTTGCTGATTACATTGGACCCCTCTGTGCAGTATTAGAAGGAAACCTACCTTAGAGGGAAGCCTGCTGTTTGGGGGAAAGACTGCCGCTGTTATCGCAGCCAGGCTGCTTTTGCCACCCCTTCACGCCGCGACCATCACTTTGGGACCACATTACCCAGCATTCCACCTGGCGCAGGCTCAGCGCGTCATCGAGAGCACCCGGAAGTGCTCAAAAACACTGGAGCCCTCCCACGGCGCGGGACACGTTGGCTGTGGTGCCTTTGCTGATTACATTAGACCCCTCTGTGCAGTATTAGAAGGAAACCTACCTTAGAGGGAAGCCTGCTGTTTGGGGGAAAGACTGCTGCTGTTATCGCAGCCCGGCCGCTTTTGCCACCCCTTCACGCCGCGACCATCACTTTGGGACCACATTACCCAGCATTCCCCCGGGCGCAGGCTCAGCGTGTCATTGAGAGCGCCCGGAGGTGCTCAAAAACACCGGAGCCCTCCCGCGGCATGGGACGCGTTGCCTGTGGTGCCTTTGCTGATTACATTGGACCCCTCTGTGCAGTATTAGAGGGAAACCTACCTTAGCGGGAAGCCTGCTGTTTGAGGGGAAAGACTGCCGGTGTTATCGTGGCCCGGCCACCTTTGCCACCCCTTTACGCTGCGACCATCACTTTGGGACCCCATTACCCAGCATTTCACCCTGCGCAGGCTCAGCGCATCATCGAGAGCGCCCGGAGGTGCTCAAAAACACCGGAGCCCTCCCGCGGCACGGGACGCCAGCAGGCGTGCACGGGCGGTGCCCGGGCAAAGCCCGGGCCAAGGGCAGGCCCGTCCGAGCCCGTCTGCGGCCAATTGAGGCTGGGCTGGGCCCAATCTTTTGGTTTCGTTGCCGAGATTGAAACAACATTCATAAGCAGTAAGAGTTTAACCTGTTAGTATTGTTTTTCCTGGTACCCAGTTGAACTGATTAGTGACTGTGAACTAACTGATTTGAATCAGCTGTTTCGCTCAGACTGGGCTGTTTTAATTGAGCACTTTTTTCATTGTGTGTTTTAAAGTTGGTAATCATTAAGGGCTATGGGGAAACAGAAAATGCTGAGCCCGAAGGATCCTTTGATCCATAAAAGCATACCGGCCTCACAACAATCTTTACTAAGTTATCTCACGGGGGCAATGGGGGCCTTAAATAAGCAGATCACATCAGTAGAAGAATCCATAGAGGCAGGCTCCTCACGCTTATCGACAAAAATAGAGCAATTAGCCGAACATGTGTTACCAGAGCAAAGTAACGTGCTAAAACCACAGACGAATGGCTGTATCCAAAATATCTCTGATGACTTAATAAGCGAGCCCGATTCATTCTCACAGCCCCCACAGAAAAAACATAAAACTCCATCTTGCCCTGAGAGTATCTGCATCGTAAAGGGCCCAACGATGAAGGATAAGAACCACCCAGATGCACCTATAGTTACTACCCCGAAACCCGTTTATCATGGGGAAAAAAAGACCACAGTGAGGAAAGGTTCTAATAGAGGGAAAGAGGACTCTTCAAAGAGGCTGGAGGCGCTAACCAGCGATCTAAAGAGATTATTTACTCTGGTTGAATGACTGGATCTCTACTTAAGAGTGAGTCTGGACCAAGTTCAGACTAGACTGACGCTTATTGAGGACCATGTGTCCCCAGATAAAGGAAAACATGTTGATCCTGTACTAGTTGTCCAAGAGTCAAGGGAGGAAAAAGAGGGCAATTTTACTCAGACTGGTAATGGTCGATTTTTGCGAAAAGTCCATTCTAATTTAAAGGATAGTGAACCCCTCCTAAGAGATCCATCCATGAAAATAGCTGGTACTAAAAATCTTGCCTTGGTAACGGCCCACAAGAATTCTGTAACGACCGCACTCATTGAAGATAATTACGTGGACTCATCCCACCACCTAAATTATACAGGCCAAACACCCCTACCATCCTCGTTGCGGGCTCAAAAACAAGTATCACAGTCTCCGCTGGCTCAAAACTGGGTTCACTCAGGGCCAGATTCAGTACTTGACCTCCCGCCATGTGCTACACCCTATGTAGTTGTGTTAGCAAATGTGCCACCTAAGGGACCAACAGAGAGTGAATCCTGGGAATCGCTAAGGAACAAAGCTCTGTATTGGTTGGGTAGGAAGACATGTTTTGAAACCCAACTCTTTACAGAATTCAAGATGGCAAGAAGGGTCCAGTGGGTGGAAGGTACCACGAAAACACTGCCGGGGGACTGCATAGTACTCACGTTCAGATCCCCCATGTTGGTCAAGAACATTCTTTGGGGGGTTGGGCATAACATTTTAGCGGCAGCCTTGATTAACATCCTCCCACTAGGTTTTTTCTACCCCCCACGTCCTAACTATCCTAACCGGCCAGTAAATAGACATATCGTCCCAGCCCCAAATAATCATTATGGCGTCCCAATCTATAATCGATTTAATTTACTATCTGGGTTGGAATGTATCGATTGACTGGATAAACAGAGCCTTATCAAATCAGGCACACAGGAACTTGGGACTGTACCGCATATGAGGAACAACTTTAGTCATTCTCCTTCGATTAACTCTGCCATTCAAAATGAGGCAGGTAAGAGTAAGGGTAACAAGGACAACTTATACCATACCCCCATTGTTGGGATTTTAAGTTCAGCACCACCTGTCCCTAGTACCGCGAATAATAAAGGGTTCAAACTCAACACAAACATTGGTCAGTGCAAAGGGCCCACTAAGCAAAGTTTGAGCAACCTTTACCTCCTCCTGTTTTAGAATTAAAAAACGTTTTCTGGAACGTAGCTGGACTACGTTCAAAATTGATGAACGATATTTGTCTACAATTTGCAGGTCTCTTTAATGTTCTTTGCCTCCAGGAGACCTGGGCTACGGAACCGTTACATATAGAGGGCTATAAAACTTTTTTCTCTAGTGCCCTCCCTTCTGTTTCAGGGAGAGCGAAACGCGGTCTGTCAATTTTTATTTCAAATCTTCTGGTAATCAAGAAAATTGTACCTTATAAAATTGAACCAAACTTTCAAATATTAACATTAGACTTAAATAGTCATGACATATACGTCCTGGTTAACTTTTATAATAATCTTCGTCAGACTGACCTAATAACTATCCTACAAGAAATAACTTAAATAGTCATGACATATACATCCTGGTTAACTTTTATAATAATCTTCGTCAGACTGACCTAATAACTATCCTACAAGAAATAACGTTCCACCTACAGGATTTCAAAAAGAAGTCCAATAAAAATGATATAATCATTTGGGGGGGAGATTTTAATCTTACTTTATGCCCACAAAGCAACAATTGTAATTGCGGCCTCTTAGACGAAAATGGAATTCCAATAAAACATTTCTCTCACACAAACACTAGAGAGCAACTAAATGAGGCAATAGGTGCTCTGGATTTGGGGTTGGCAAATGATTTGGCGGTTCCCTCAGTCCCCCTAACTAAAACCTACAACGGGAGGGGAGCATCTAGCATTATAGATTTTATACTTATTTCAGTCATTGCAGCGCCTCGTATAGTTAACTTTAGCATTCATGATATTTCTACTAGTGATCATTTTCCAATCAGTGTAACAGTAACATTCCCAACTAACCAACATAAGCGGAACTCGGAGAATATCTATGGACAAGTAACGCTACGCATGGAAAGACCTAATGGTTATTCACTTAAATGGGAAATTATTGACCCTGAGGTAGTAAGAAATTCCCTAGAATCGATAAATAATTGTTTGGACCTTGACACCACTGACACTGAGATTTTAAAGAGCTTCTGCAATATAATAGCATCAGTAAAGGCAGCACTTCATAGGGAACTAAAGGAAAGGCCAGCAAAGAGCAAAGGATGGTTCAATAAGACCTGCCCATTCTAATTTAAAAACGGCCCTACATAACGTGCCGAGGGATAAGCAGGAAATTGCACACTGCAGAAGGGAATATAGCAAGGCCATAAAAACCAGGAAAATAGAACTTTAAAAAGATCTTTGGACCCAATTGCACAATAGCTGTATTCTTAAAAATAACACTGCTTTTTGGAAGGTCATTAGATCACCCTTTCTAGCAGATAACGTCAACAATAATACCATAGATATAGCCATTGATGAGTCGGCATGGGTTCACCATTTTCTGGGAATATTTGGCCTTTTGCAGGCTCAGTCATCTCCAGTTAACAAAGAGAGTGCAACTGTGCCTCCATCTAACCCTGTTTTTCCTATCTCCTTGGGAATATCCAACTGTGAAGTAGAAGCGGCTATTTTAGCGAGTAAAGGTGGAAAAGCCCCAGGGCCGGACGGAGTTCCAGTGGACCTTTACAAATACAACATGGAACTGTGGACCCCGATACTGACAAGAGTCTTGGAGGCATCCTATGCCGTGGGCCTCCCAGACTCTTGGTCAGATGCAATCCTGGTGCCAATCTTCAAAAAGAGAGACCGCAATCTCCCGTCCTGCTATAGACCGATATCACGACTAGATTGCCTAGGGAAGGTGGCAGGCCGCGTTATCCTCAATCAACTGCAGACATGGGATATAGATAATGGAAAACTCTTTGACCTACAATATGGATTCAGAGAAGGACTCGGCACTGTAGACCAAGTGCTTAATCTGTCCCTCCTAGTGGGCAAGGACGTAATGGCCAAATGCGGGGATCTCTATATGGCATATGTCGATCTGACAGCAGCTTTCGACTGCGTCAGTCACTCCAATCTTTG
The DNA here is from genome assembly GCF_964261635.1 of Lissotriton helveticus. Lineage (NCBI taxonomy): Eukaryota > Metazoa > Chordata > Amphibia > Caudata > Salamandridae > Lissotriton > Lissotriton helveticus. Next base: position 1,471,070,314 of record NC_136068.1, on the reverse strand, counting down.
GGATATTCTAGAGAACATGGAGGTTGAGCTCCCATTAATAATTTTTTTACGGGAATTATACACCAATGCCACTGCTAGCGTCAGGTTTGGCAACAAGGGGGAACTCACGGCATCATTCGGAGTACAGAGGGGAGTTAGGCAAGGTTGTGTCCTGGCCCCCTTTCTTTTCACCCTTTATACGAACGGGCTGGAACATGCTATGCTACAGGGGTGCCAGGACCTACCCTCAATTAAAGGAGGACCAATACCGGCCCTACTGTACGCCGATGACGCCGTGATCCTAGCACGCACACCTGTAGAACTTCAACGTGCTGTGATAAGATACCACCGTTTTATGGCCGACCTTGACCTTAAAATAAACATAATTTTTTTTTATTATGTCTATAGGCAAGAGCTGTAAGAAAGTCAGGGATATTTTTGTCGAAAACATAAAAGTAGAGTCGACAAAAACCTACCCCTATCTTGGTGTTCTGAAGGACGACAAATGTTCTCGGAAACAGGCTATAGAGATAAGAAAGCTGCTTTTTATGAGGGCCACAACAGCCTTGGTCAATTTTACACAGAGGTTGGGTTGCAGACCATCGATGGAGCTGATTCAAATTTATAAAGCAAAATGTATCAGTGTTGCAACCTATGGAGCGGCTTTGTGGGGTTATGGAAAAATCGAAGCCCTACAAACAGTTGAGAACTGTTTTCTAAGATTTTTACTTGCCGTCCGTCGAAGTTCCTCAACCTATAACTGTCATCTAGAGCTTGGTCTTACATACATAACTGACATAGTTAAGCTCCAACCGATGCTTTTGTGGTACCGCATTTGGTCTTATGATACCGCAGGTCTGAGTCGAGGGCTTTTAGAGGATTGTCTTTCCCTTGAAAATGGGTGTAAAATCAAATGGCTCATGTACATTAAAAAATTCCTGTATGATTAGGACTGTAAAAATATTCCCAATCCCCATTAACATTAGCTGAAATATCCAGGAAAGAATTTAGCAAATTATGTCGGATCCATTTAGAGCAACTTAGGCTCGCTAATGAGGCAAGTAAACCCTCTGTTCAACACGCATTATTAATACAAACTACTGTGGCCATTCAGCCTTATCTAACGTTTGAGCTAAATGCTTACGAAAGATTTCTGCTGACCCGCTTTAGGTGGAATATATTCCACCATTTGGTCTCTTTCTCAGAGGCGAACACTTGGGCCAAACATCCAACAATCTGCCCATGTGACGAAACTTCTATCCAATCTACCATCCACACTGCCCTTTTCTGTAAATTTTACAAGGAGCCTAGGACTTGCTGGTTGATCCCACAACTAAAACATCTGGGAGTAAGAAGATGTCGTCCCGTCTATATTGCTTTATCATTATTGGAAACTACATTTATGGCGGAAAATATTGCCAGGTTTTTGAAGTTTTGTGTTAAACACAGGGCAAATGTATGCTAGCGTAATGAATTGTTTTGCATTATTTTTAATTAGGGAATTCTGCAATATTGCGAATCATGTTCAATGTCCATAATGATACATACTGTTGCACTTTATTAACTGGAGAATGCATCATGAAGTTCAATTATCACTATATTGGTCTTTTAACGTTTTTACATATATTTAATGCTCAGTTTTTAACGAGTTTAACATGAAATTGTTCTTTTATGGTCTTCTAATGTTGAAAACCGAATAAAGAAGCTTTGATTGATTTGATTTGAGTGATTTATTTAATCAAATGGCTGAGAATGCTGGAGATTGCAGCGCCGTTTATGATGTGCCATATTGTAACATCGGGATCGGTGGTTGAATTTAAACATGGATCACGATATTGATATGAGAGGCAAAACTATATCTGGCACGATATATAACGCGTTGGGCAAGAGCTTAATGCTATGAGGAATGAGTTTCACTACAGGTATAGTTTGATACCGGGGCATTGTGTACTGCAATACACATTGGGCAGTATTACCCCTTTTAAAAGATGTCTGCCACGATTGTTACTGACCGACGATACCTGAACAATGACGTCACGGTGCATGTAAAAACATACGGCGGTCGCAGCTCGCAGCTGGAGCTTCTATTATGCCGTAAGGACGCGGCACGGGTAAGGTGATGTGAGCTGGGCGGGAATATGGCCTTTTGAATGGGTTTGTAATGCAGTAGATATGAGCGTGCTGCTTTAAAAGACAACGTGAGGAGATTGCATGACTCGGAGGTTCTGTGCAGCCCGGGTGACAACATTGTGTGTGGGTAGCTGCCCTTTTCCTAAAGTACACGAGAGGAGGGGGCATTATTTGAGCACCAATACAGTGGATGTTGAATCAGAAGATTATGCCACGACCAGATAATCAGAATATATGGCATGAAAGAAAGGGCACATGAAAAACGGTTTACCGATGACCATCTATATTAATTTTGTTTATATACCATTGCAGAGGGCCAGACATTGGACGGTCTTCCACTGGAAGCGTGATCGATCGACACGCTGATCCCAGTGAGGAGGGTTGTAGGTATGCAGTAATTCCGCAACCTGCAAAAAATGATTGATAATAATGTTGTAAGTGATCTGTGTGCCATGAAAACTCTGACATCCACCATGTCATTTCGGAAGGCAGATGGATTTTTATAACTGGCTCTATGTGTTGTTTGTTATTGTCTACCATCACAGGTTTTAGCTAATATGCAGTAGAGATTGAGAAGGTGAACCCCCAATTGCCCTGATGAAGTTGCGATAGAGTGGAGCAACGAAACATGTTTGGCACTGTGAAATGAAATATGGCTTGATGAGAACCAATTTTTAATTTGGAGGGCTTGCTGTTCAGAATAAAGGTTGGTTGACCAGCAAGCCGTACCAGTTTTTAATGGTGAGAATGATGTTCATTATTTCTCACAGGGGTTCACTTGGCATGCATACACAATAATAAGCACAGTTATTTTTTCTTACTATCACGTGTGTTACCACATCTTTTTGTTGTGGTTCTCGTAGAGGAGAACAAACTTTGTTTTCTTTCTTTTCCTTTTCCCTTACATGCACAGAGAGAGAGTTGCCGATGATGAGAAGTGGGTAAACTGACGAATGTTAGTCAGCAACCCCGTTGGGGGTTCAACCGTGAGGTACTCTCTCTCTTCCCTCACTTTTTTTCATTTGTAGAAGGTGGGGAGCCTGGATGGTAGCTGTTGTTGTTTTATGGTCAGGACAGTCATTGATACATTGCGACAAATTAGAGTGGTTGAATGGCTGACACTCGAGGGAATTGAGAAAAGAAATAGAAATCGCTGGGCTTGTCAATTTTTGTCAAGACTAAATGTATTTTAGGTGAGGCCCCTTGTTGTTTATTAGGGTGTGGTCTAGGCCTTTTCTATATCTGCTGGGACGAGCTTCCAGACCTGGATTTTGCCATGCTGCACCATGATCGAACTGTGGCTCCAGTAACCAATACTCCCTTTTTGAAGGAGTGGGAGTGGGGTACAACACCTCCTTTGGGAGTTATGGATGGCACAGTCAAACAGTGTGCCTGAGCACAGTACAATAAATACAACTCCCACTCGCTAGCTCAAAAATAAAATGAATATTTGGCTCTTTGAAAAGTTAAACTAGGGCCACAGGAATTATGTGTCAATGGCGACTCAATAATGCAGGGTGCGGCATCTCATGCCTTTACCATGCACTATCTATATGAAGACAGCCCAAGAAGCCAAGCGGAAACAACCCCACACTATTAGACGGTAGAACATCTCCAACCAAATGTTCTGTTAGAACCACGTCACTGAGGTCATATAGTGTGGTTTTAATCAGTAGTAACGCCAGGCAGAAGATGTGGAAACATTGTTGCATACACGTACTGGATTGATAGCAATTAAAGGCTTAAGACATGGTAAATGATATGGGCCCTGTAAACCACACAACATAAATATGAAGGGTTTCTAGGAGGAAGATGTCCATCATGTTTTCCCCCAAATGCGTGCTGTACAAACATGGGGCGGAAATGATGTCTGATTCCACAGCCCAAGAGGTCAAAATAAAACAGGGAACCTGTTTTAAAATATCAACAAGGAAAAGCAATGAAGGCTCATAAATGCCAACATAATAAAACATGTCAGAAGATGACTAAGTCTTTGCCCCACAGCCCAGAACTGACATGCACAAAATGTGTGTAAATTAGATTAAAGGTCAGCACAGCAATCACAACAGTGGCGTGATCTACAGACCTTGGGTCACGACAGGGCAGAGGAGGGGGCAGTGCTCAGTGCTGAAAGAAGTCTGCAGCACAGGGATTCTCAGCAGGCCACAAAGATCCTGCTTCACCACCAGGCACAGGCACGTGGACACAAGTATTGGAAAAGCTATTAGCTCTCACCTTTATATTGCAAATGCAGTGCTGGTGGCTTTGCTAATGTTTGCACAGGTATTTTTAAGAAAATCATAGAAAAAATAATTTCAAAATACTTGAGGAAAAGCAAACGTGTCTTATGGTATCTCAAAACTGATCATTGAATTCAATGTTTTCAATCTTTTTATCTGACTCGAGTGTTAAGAGAAATGCTTCTCAAGGCCTAACTTACCTTCCACAATATTCAGCCACTTGCTCCTCTATGTAGCTATGGAGCAGATTAATGGACATGTAGCAGAAGTGTCATTCTAAGTACACCCTCTTCCTCAGATGGCAGCTAAGAGTACAGCAGATAGTCTTGCCGGTGCAGTGGCTTGCAAAGCCTGCAACCTAAATCTTGTTTCCTCTGCGTCAATTACTGTATGCTCAGAACGTGTCAACGACACCCACTAAAGTCTTTTGGTACCATGGTAATAAGGCATTTGAACTACTCCCTGGGGCCCAGCATCGAGCTCTGGTCTGTGGGGCGTCCAGTTCTCTAGAAACAATGTATCACATTCTAGTCACCTGCTGTCTGGCCATGGCTTGGGCATGGTCTGAGTGTGACCTTGTTAAATATTGGAGGGATTTGTTAGCATGAGCTGAAAGCCATTTTGTATTTCTGGCAGCCATTTTGTTTGACATGTGCTGCCACGTGCTCGCCATGTGTTCTGTCCTCCCTCAGTGTTCCACCTTCGCACATGCCCAGAAGAGCCTAACTAGTAGAATGTACCTGCTTCTCTAGTATAACTGTCAGGCTATTTTTGCTGCTGTAGGGAGAAGTAACTCTCCTCCTACTTTGTTGAGAAAGCAGATCTTGTATGCCCATCTTAGTCATTTTGCATGCTTACATGAGCCAGGACTGCCCCATGGTCTTATGATGACTATGTAACCCTACGCATATATAAGGCCTCTGTTTTCTGTACTCCTCAGACTGCCTCATTCAGTTGCACAAGGCAAGGATGGGTGGGAGAGCTTTCTCTTATCTGGTCGCCAGTCACTGGAATAACCTGCCACAGAACATTAGGGCATGTGGTGAACTAACCAGTTTCAAGAAACTTTTAAAGACATGGCTGTTTTAGATGTGCACGCTCACCAAGTACCTGTTGTCTCAAAGTGTCGAGAGATCCCCCTGGGGATGATTTGCCCGCGCTCTATATATTTATATTTATATTTCAGCTTCTGTGCCAATTTCTTCTTTGTTGGTTTAAAAGGACCAAGTATCAGTGGGACCCCTGAGAAGGTTTCCATTTTTTTTACAAATGGCGCCCAACGTGCGGCTCATCAGAGAAGTGGCTATCTAAGGGAGTGAACTTGTCAGGAGACAGAAATCTACTGAGGATGACAGTACAGGATTCTACTAAGGAGGTACTCTGTGCACGGAGATTCTGGGGATTCTCTGTCTCTGCAGCCCAATATATTTCTGGTCTTCCTGATATTGATCCTCCATTTGATGTCACTGCTGACTGAGAACCTTTTTGGCGTGAGTATTCTAAAAAGACCGTTAGGTCATTCAGAACTTGGCAGTTAGAATTTGGACAACCATTTGTTTGGTAAGAGTCCTTCTGCGGCACTTGCTGTTGGTTTGATGCATTGGATTGGTAAGGTAGTTTAGTAACGCTTACTGTGGCTTTGGAATTTTGGAATTTGTGTTGGCCAACTTTGGATTTGTATGGGATAGATATATGAATTGCAATGTGTGTAGGCAGGGAATGAGGAGATGTTTCTCTGTTTGACTTTGTTTGAATGGCGCAACGCACGAAGAGCACCGTAAACTTTGGGTATAATATTTGCATATTCTGCAATATTTTTGGCATGCCTGTTTCAAGCACACATCTAAAAATGTGTTGCTTTTTGGAGGTACCATAGTGAGATGGGAATTAAATTAGCCGGCTCCCCCGAGGGAATATCTAAATAGGTTTAGGTATAAAAACATATTTCTTCCTTGGTGGTTCTGTAGCCCATGGAATTCAAATATGGACATAATTCTGCGCATGTTTATAAAAGGAGATATGCAGAGCGATTTTTTGGTGTTCTGCCAGACAAAGCTAGTGAATTGAGTGTATTTTGGCTTCTTGGAAATAAAACAGTTTGTTGAGCAGTTTTTTTGCAGTCTTTTGGAATACTATTGAGAAGCGCTTCTTGTAAATATGACTTATAACTAGTATTTACAAATGTTTTGGTTTAAGTACAGTATGTGGGCTGTCCTTTGTTTCTGTCCTAAGTGTTGATCTGTGGGTTAATCATGTGTTTGGATGTCTGTGTAGTTCGTGGTTTTACATTGCAACTTCTGTGAGTAAATAGCGATTGCGCTATTTGTGAAATAATGGCTCTTGTGCGCGCTGTGTTGTGTGATTCTGAGTGTTTTACCCTCTTCTGTGTTTGTCTGGAATGAGCTCAATGTGTGTTTGTGATTTCTTGCTGTCATCAGTCTGTTATGCAAAATTTATATTAAATAAAAATTAAATAAAAATCCAGAAATGAACCATATGATATGTTAAATAATTATATGTTACTATTTAAATTATAGAGTAAGCAACTATGCACATGTACAATTGCCAATGCTTAAAAGATAAAATTAGAATTCACATTCAATAGGAATAAAATATGCCTCAAAAACATAATTGTGTGTTTTGTAATAAATAAACAATTATAAAGCATTTTCCTTAGATACATTGTATTAGATATTAACAGGCAAACACATCATCTGAATAAATTGGATTTTGTTGAACTAAAACACATATTATAGAACATGCGTTGAAATGCCTCAGTTTTAAATAGACCGCCACCGTGCTTACATTTCAACACTGAAAAAAGCTGTCCTCACCTGTATTTTAACTGCCGCTTAGCAGCACCTGTTGTTTTGATTGTAGGCCATGGAGAGACAGGAATGTTGGTTCAGCCAGGATTTTGTCAGGTAAAACACGGGGTAAAATTCTGCATTTCAGACTGCTGTTTTAAAAAGTTACAAAAATCAGGTTCATTATTTTGGATAACAGGAAAACATTTTATGTAAGAATTTCCTTTCTTAAAGCCTTTTTTTATAAGCATATTCATAGTTCTGATGTTAAATAATTGTCCTTTTAAAAAGTGGCGCAAAACTGTGTCATGTTTCAAGTTAGGCTTCTGTGCGTAGGCTTGTGAATGAATGCGTCTAAATATGATAGGCAAGGGATGCAGCTTGCTTTTCATGTGGAATTATCAAAAATGATTGGTTTTATTAAAAACAAAAACAAAAATTATTAATTATGAAAAACTATTAAAAATAATAAGTGCTTTTAATTCGTTTTTTAATATTTATAAAGCTTAATACTCATACTGTGACCTCCTAGCATTAAAATTAAAAGTTGTGTTGTACCGCATAATGAGGATATTTGCATATGGAATTTCACTCTGCGCAGGCGTAAAAACTCATTTTTATAACGGTATATATGATTATTTCTGATTTCTCACTCCTGAGCTATCTAGAGAATATTTTGAGGATGACTATTATGCAAATAAATTATAGGATATTCATTTTTAAGTGCCCCAAATATCAAAGTCGAAATTGGGAAAAAGTCACTATTTAAACAGCATTTTTTTCTATTCAGAGTGCCTTAGGCTTCAGTAAATGCATACATTTAGGTATAATACAAATAGCTGACTGCTATATTGTTAGACAAGTATACTGCACACTGCTTATAATTGAAAATATGTATCAAAAATGAGCAGAAGTTATTTTCTTAACTCTAAACTGACAAACAGGGGAATGGGGCTGCATTTGCAAACAGAATAGGACAGCTGGGAAGAGTTAAAAGTCAGTTCTATATTTAGAAGCCTGGCAGAGCTACCAGAGCAAGTTCTGCTTTGACATTTTGACATCTGAAACTGTTTGAAAGACAAGATGGCAGCGCAGGGAAAGAAGGAGGAGTTGTGCTTATTTTTTTTGTTGGCAAAAGCATGTTTTATGTACTCATATTGAATATACCACAGTACAATTGTATATGTGAGCTTGGCAAAATATACAGCACTAATGCTTTTAGTTTGGTGCTTACCAGGGCTGAGCTAATGGGATTTAGCTTGAATTCCTTCACCCTCATGTTACATTTGTACATTTGCTAAAAGGATTGAGGTTTGGGTATTCATATTCTTTATATATGCTATGTACCTCCTATAACTTTGTTTATGGCCAGTTGCTACAAATAGGGGTTGATAGTGTTGACAGAAGTGAAACCTGTTTCAGGTTTCCTACTGTCAAAATGGGGAAGGAGGCTAGTACCTCTACAAATTAAGGCTAGGTAATATGTATGTTGCTCTCTCCTTTTCTCAAATTTTTTTCGTCTGTCTAAATTGTCTGTGAAATAGCAATGAGACATTTAATTGGCTATTCAGTAATACTGTTTTAAACATTGTTAGCATTAATAAAATGAATAAAAATATATATTTTATGTTACTGCCCATCCTGTTTGATGAAATTATGACAGGATCAGTAGTCTAGATTGTTGTTCCCTTATTTTGACCTTTAAGGGGAGCTAGATGTGGGTAGTTTTTGTTCTAAAATTCTTAGGTGATAACACCATTATTGTATGTTATTCCATGCTACATAGCTTTGCACGGGCATTGCTAGTTTTTTATTAGCTAGTCTGTGTAAATAAACTGACAATCCTTATTAGAGCTGATGTTGCATAGCCTGGATCATGAAAAGTAGAACGCAGGGAAGATGCCCATGTGATCCTTAGCAAAAAATGTTTTGAAGGAAATATTGTTCTATAGATAAGAACCCTGTTAAATTAGCAGTTTTAGATTTTCCTGCTGCTCCTATAACATGAGAGCATGGCCCTAAAACGTAAAATGTAGGTGCTTTTATTAAGAAGAATCATTTTAGAAGTGTCTGCAGTCCTGTACAAGTAATGTAAAGTTTATGAGCAAAAGTGTAGAACAGTTTCTTTTTTTTTAGGGTTTTCAGATTAGTACACAGGAATACACGATGTAAGGATTTAGAGTATGTCTGTGTTGTTTTTCTCTTTTTCCTCTGAATTTAGTAAATGAATACAAACTTCCTTGGCTGCTTGGGATTGGGTGATGTATTACTCTTGTTCACCAAAGAGTTCCTTTCATACTTGCCAATAGCTCCAGGTTGTTGTTTTTTTTCTCTCTCATAGATAGATGTAAGTGATTCTTGGGTGCCTTGCTAATATATGGGGCGTCCCAAGACTAGGAAGTATTCTAACACTATCCTCTCTGTTGATAGACTGTTTCTGTGCCTTGTCTAAAGACCTTTTTGTTCTGTCCACCAATAGATATTTGCTGCCTTACAACCATTGCCAGATGGGCCCGGACATCAGATTCAGCCTGGAGAGTCAGCGTCAGCACCAGTCCAGCTTGAAGCCAACGTGAAGGTAACCAGCACAGGCATTGCTGGCAATAAGGACCTCAGTGAAGGCGGAAGCCCTGTGATCAAGTGTGTACCACTGCCACTGTCTTGGGCGAAAGACGGGGTCACAAATCAGAAAGGAGAAATCGTGGATCATGCCCAGCTGAGAGTCACAGACCAACCAGAATAGCGAGGAGTCTTTGCTTGAGGTGACCTCTTTTGAAACAAGGGTTGTTTCAGAGATGCTAATATCAGGCCTCTGAATCCTGGTCCTAAAGTGAATGCAAGTTTGCTCCTTTGTTTGGTGGTCAAGAGATACCTGGGTACACTGGATGTAATGTGTGGCCTCAACGAATGAGCAGTGCGCCAGCAGAGCAATACAGGAGTCAGGGAAGGACTTGAGATGAGGGTACAGGTGCTGTGTCTCTGGTGCCTGTTAGATTGAAGTGAAGAAAACTGGTGCACTGCCTGAGACACTGGACAGGATTGCTAAGAGCATTTGCCTGGTGGGTGACTGCCCTATCTTGAAAGAAGAGACCTTTTCCTTGAAACTGGGCTGTGATTCTTGAGTTGCGAGTTGTGCAGCTTCACCGTGGAAACAACAAGAGCCTGCCTGTGAGGCTCAAACGGACACAGGGAGAAGACTCCCCTCTGGCTTGGTTGTACAGCAGCTTCAATTTCCCCAAGGACTTCTTCTTTTTGTCAATAATGTACCCCTATAGTCGTCCCATTTTTGAGGAGGAGCAGCCCTTTGCAGCTCTTCGTTCTAATTCCTATGGCCCTGTGTGGTCCTATTGGTCCCAGATATGATTGATGTTCTAGCCCTCATAAAAGGAAAATGTAACAGTCAATTGGAAAATGTTTTTATTAGATATGTGTTGTTGGCTATTTTGAAATTGAAATGAATAGTCACTGAAATGCATAGGAGCCCTGAAAATGTTTACTAGATGATTTTAGGATTTACTTTTGCTTAGGACTAGAAAAATGATAATTTTGTTTGTGATAGTGGTCATTACTTTCTCTTGCTATCTGTATGTTTTTTTTTTTATAAATCTGGTCATTGAATTTTTGTCAAAACAGAAACCGAGGTACATACATAAAAACATTACGGACCATTACATTTCTGCATTCATTATCCATGCGTCATCAATATGTAATAAAAAGAGAGTCTGTGTCCAACCTTCGCTGCCTAAATGGAGGAGAAAATTCAGATAAGTGATGTAATTAATTAACGGAGTTGTCACATATATATTCTGTGAAAAACCTCCAGTAGTCTTTAGGTCGAGATCTTACAGGTAGTTCTTCTTCATAGGTCAATAACATATCTATACAATAGGTCAAATCATGCATCCATTGCTTAATGCTGGGAACCTTCACACTTCACCAACAATTTGAAATCTGGTGTTTAGCCAATAACAGTGCTATCGCACAAAATTTCTTTTTAACAGATCTCACATTTACAAAGAGCCCTAATAAGCAGGTACGTATGTTGCATAATATTTCTATCCCTACCATTGCAGTGATTAATGAGGTGATCTCCTCCCAATAGGCTCTAATGCCATGTGAGGTGAACAAAGTCAGCATCATCGAACCCACACCTTTTGCACCTTGCCTCCTGTCTTAGACCATATCGAACGAGTTTGGCTGGTGTATAATATGTTTGATGCAAATATTTGAAATGCAACATTCGCAGGTTTCCGTTTGGCGTAAGCATCTGAACTAAAGCACAGGTAGCCTGCCATTCCATCTCTGTGAGTGGGTTATCTAACACCTCATTCCATCTCTCCATGGCCTTTTGAGTGGTAACAGGAATTTCATTCTGTGCTACGGTGCATAAACGAGAGACTAGATGTGTGGTATTCGGTGAGGTCAATACAAGTTGCAGGGTATCTAACCGTGCTGGTTCAGCAGGGTAGTCAGGGTACACCTTCTTAATGGCTACCTGTACCCTGTAATAAGTGAAGCCGAACAGCAGCGCCTGATTTTTTATGTAGGAAAGGTCTTGCAGTGTCCTAAACTTCCCTTCGTGATAAAGGTCTCCAAAAGTAGCTATCCCTACCTGCTGTAGTAGTTCCATGCCCACCTTCTCTCCAGTGACTGAAAGCTCTGGATGATTATGTAATGGGAGCGCCGGAGCATATAGTGGTAATTTATGAGCTAGCCGTCCTAGGCAGTGCCATGCTGTACTGGTTGTGTCAATTGTGTTAATGTCTTCAGCCTGTAGCGGTGGGCGTCGGTGCGTGATAACAGCGGTTAAGGGTATTGGTAATGCATCTCCCTCTTCCACTGCTGTGTGTGTCAAGTATGGTATCGGATGGTACCAATATGCTGCATACTGTGCTTGGGCACATAAATAGTATAGCAAGAAGTCGGTACACTAAATCCTCCTTTAGCAAAAGGCAGCATCAGGATTTGGAACTCAATGCGTGCCTGTTTGCCCGCCCATATAAATTTGAGTACTAGCGATGTGATGCGTTTGAAAACTTCTTTAGGGGGGTGATGGGAATGTTATTAAACAGATAAAGGAATTTGGTAATACATTCATTTTTAAAATCGCAATATGGTCTGCTAGGGAGAGCGGTAGCTGTATCCATCGGTTTATTTTATCCTCTAAAGATGATATTACCCGTCCATAGTTGGTGCGTATGACAATCTCCGGATTTCTATGGTACCATACACCCAGGTATTTAATCGGATCAGTTTTCCACTCAAGGGGGAACTCCGTTGTATGTAGCTGGGTCGTGTTTGTTAGGGAAATGATCGAAGATTTAGCCCAATTTATTTGTAGCCCAGAGTGTCCTCCAAATTTGATGTATTCCCTCAACAGTGGTGCCAGATTTTGTTCAGGGTCACGGACATATAGTAGCATATCATCCGCACATAATGATATGTGTAAGGGCCTAGATGGAAATTGCAGAGCCGATTGTTTATGCTGTTGCCTAACTATGCAAACTAATGGCTCCAAGGCTAGGGCGAATAATAGGGGGGATAACGGACATCCCTGTCTTGTCCCTCGGGCGATGTTTATCAGTTCCGACATGTACCCATTCACTCTAACTCTGGCCACCGGCTTCGTCTATAGTAGCTTCACCCACTTCGTGAACATTGGGGGAAATCCCATCCTATCCAATATTGTGAGGAGGTAGGACCATTCAATAGAATCAAAAGCCTTAGCGGCATCTAACATAACCGCTACTGCTTTGCTGGTTGGCGTCAAATAGTGTGAGAACGCAAACAGTGTCCTGGTGTTATGTGTGGTGGCCCTTGATGGTATAAAACCAGACTGATCCGGAAGGACCAGATTGGTCATAAGAGATTGCAGCCTAACAGCAAGAATCTTGGCCAGAATCTTGGAATCGACATTTATTAAAGATAAAGGCCTGCACGAATCGCATAATTCAGGGACCTTAGCAGGTTTTAGAAGGGCTACTATCACTGCTTCCCGCAGTGTCGGAGGGAGTATGTTCTAATCAAAGGCGCCGCCATATATTGCTACTAAATGCGGGGCCAACGTGTCAACGTATGTTTTGTAAAATTCACACGTGAACCCGTCCGGGCCTGGTGCTTTTCCATTTGGTAATGCCTTAATGATCTCTGTCACCTCCTCCACTGGTATTGGCAGCGACAGATATTCCCTTTGTATGTCCGAAAGCCATGCAATTGTGACATCTTCTAAATAGGACATATCCTCCGCTGCTGGTACCGTGGGTTGTGATGTGTATAGCTCACTATAGGTGTGCACAAACCCTTGTAGAATACCCTCAGCGCCTGTGGACAAGGAGCCATCACCTTTCTGTAGCTGCGTGATCGTGTGTGGGCAACGCCCTTCACATATTTTTGATGCCAACACCTTGCCAGGCCTGCCTCCTTTGCCGAACCTTCTAGCTGTGGGGCCCTTGAAAATGTATTTAAGTTCATCCTCGGCAAAGGATTGATGTTCTGTCAGTACCTGCCTTAGCTCTCCCAGCAAAGACGGATCCTGTGTACTCTCATATTGAGTTTCAAGCAATTTCATCCGATCTTCCAGGAGTGTAAGCTGTCCACTAATATCTCGTAGTATTCCCACCTTCGTACTAATGCACACCCCTCTTAGTGTGGCTTTAAAAGCATCCCATACAATGCATGGATCTTCGACAGTAGACTCATTTAATTGGAAGTAATCCCTAATCGCTGTTGCTATTGTGTCGGCATATACCGTGTCAGGGGGGGCTTTGGCATTGAAGCGCCAGCTGAATGGAGGCGGGGAATAGTGTGGAATCTGAAGGGATAGGAGAACTGGGTTGTGGTCCGATAGAGTTTTGGGCATATGCTTAACTTCCCGCGTCCAAGGGAATGTGTGAACTAAACCTAGGCAGTAATTAATGCGAGACCAACTACCATATGCAGCATTTATGTGTGTAGCCTCTGCAGTGTTTGGATGTCTCTCCCTCCAGAGATCGCGCATGTGGAGTTCAGTCATAATATCTAGCACTTTCGCCCGTGCTCGTCTATGCGACTCAATAGTGTTACCTGAGTGGTCCATATGATCATGCAGTGCAAGATTAAGGTCTCCACCCCATAGTAATGTAGTGTCTTGTGTATCATGCAAATGTTGCCAGACCTCATTGTAGAACGCGTGTGCGTCCACGTTTGACCCATATAGATTAACTAATGTTATCCGCTGCCCTCGTAGAATTCCCGTGAGTATGACATACCGCCCATTCTTGTCTATTATCGCATGTTCCACTTTAAAATTTGTACTTTTTCTTACCAAAGTAGTGACCCCCCTAGAATATGAGGAATATGTGGAAGAGTGCGATGCTTCCGCCCATCTGTGGCCTATGTATTTATGAGTGTGCGGGGCAATGTGGGTCTCTTGCAATAGTGCGACATCTATACGCCAGCGATCTAAACAAGCAAATACCTGCCTTATTTTCTTGGGATTTGTGGTAAATAAATAAATAATACCTCTCTTTTTGAATGCATAAATGAATAACAGATAGCTCAATAAATAAGAGTCAAGATTCGAGGTAGTAGGAGTTTTGCAGGTTTAATACAGCATAAGGACAGGAACAGGACAACCTGCACAGGAATAGGATGGCAGGGCCCGGCAGCTGCCGGGGCTGGATCTGGGATGAGCGCGCTAACTTTTAATAACAATACACGATCATATATACTAAAACAGTTGCATTACAGTACATAGGATAGGCGGAGCAGTGGGTGTGGTCAATAGCAGTCGCGAAAGATAAGGGTGAAAGTGGGTGTAACAGAGGCGTATACATAGACATGTGATGCAAACGTAACAGAATATGTCATGAATGGGGCGGAAACATGGAGGGGGCTACCTAAGGAGCCGGGACCTCTGACCTAATGGTGCGCGCAAACTTGGCAATGACGTGTTACTAGGAGAAGCTGGGGGCTATGAACTCTGTGCTAGGAGCAGAGACTGAAGTCTGGAGAGTCAGGGCGACATGTACCTAAACAGTATCTAGTATCTGATGTTTTGAGAACATGTTGATATGAACTAAGAGTCAGGAGGGGAGAGGCTAACGGACTCTAAGACTAGAGCATGCATTATTCTACATGTAGTGCGTGATGAAGAATATTAAATGACCATTAATACAGTATTTTCTCTTACATGGAGACGTAAAGGCTAGATAATGACGGAAACTATCGATGCAGTTCAGTAGCTTAGGAATGCAGAGAAGGAGGACTGAACTGATAACTGGAATCATAACATACTCTTGGCAGACTCAGAGGCAGAGCCAGGCTGAGCCGGGCACTGCAAGGCAGGAAGTAAGTGAAGGGTCGAGGATACAGGTGGGGGCTGTATCGCTCCTCAGCGAGGCTCAGGAGACAGGAGCTGAATCTGGTGTCCGGGCCCTTTTGAGGCCTAGAAACGGGGACTTTACAATGAAATAACGTGCACACTGGGAAACGTGGCAACGTAACTTTACATAGACCTGATATTCGTAGTATTCACGAGAACTGGAAACTGACATACTAGAGGTGGACACAACTGTAATTGCGTCTTTAATCGAACATGGGGAATACATATGCATATTTAATCATGCACAGATAACATATATTGGATGACGCGTAGGGACACAGAACATGGCAAAATTTACTTTTCCACATTCCCTCCTTGTCACTACGTTTCCATCAGGAAACACCAATATTCATGATACCATCTATCATTTCATACAGTATCATTTGCTCGTCTCGAATTTTCTTGGAACGGGATTTAGAACGGGACTTGGGACTAGGAATACAAGAGGTAGCACAAATGCCGCAAATCGCAGGGCCACATTGTATACAGAGGCAGCAGCTGAATATGATCGCTACTGCAATACCTAGAAAGGACAAGACTTTCCATCCCCAAGCGGAAATTATATTCCAGAACCAACCGGACCATGTCCAGGTGCCTGGATCTTGGTGTAACAGATGGGCAATTTTATGGAGTCTGGTTATAGCTGAATAAACAGACGGCGCGTTATTTGGAATGAAAATGCAGCAACTAGATCCGATGACTCTACAGGCCCCGCCCCTATCGGCCAATATGACGTCAAGGACGAGACGATTCTGTAAAACGACAAATCTCATAGCAGATTGCTCTTCGGTTAAGTTACCTAGAGCAGAGGCAGTCTCATTTACTACAGCTTCAAGGGTTCTGGTTAATCTACGGATTAGCTTACTATTCTGGATAGGTCCTATAAAGAAGAAGAAACCTCTATTGAAATCTGTATACTGTTCTAGAGCAGTTTCAGTATAATCGACAATCGGGGACTCGATCTCCCTTCTATGCCTAATGTGTACTAGATGTGTGTTTCTGTGATAATCAGATGGGGCTAGGAAAACAGGTGGCAGTAGGAAGGCAATGTAACAGGTTCCCTCCCAATCGAGGGGCAGACGAACATATGCAGTTTGACCACAAATAAAATAAGAATGACGTGAAGCCTTGAAAATTGATTTCCTACATGTCACTATACTTGACAATAGTAGTACAATCACTATGTCCTACATGTACGGAACCATAATTTCGGACACATAATTCGCCTTTGACTGGTAGTACTGAAATAGCAGGTAAGTCTGGAGTGGAATCAGACTGAACATTCAGGACCATGAAATTCGAAGAATAATTACCTAAATTGTAAACTTCGTTTTCTAGATCTAACCCTGTTCTGTGGGGAAGACCTTGCTTGTCTGGGAAACATGTACTGTTAAGAAAAGACATATCTGTTGAGGATGACGTTAACGTGGACCATGCTCCACACGAACCATTATGTGAAAATGGATAAGGAAAGAGTGGCAGAACTCCCTTCGGTGTCTGGAAAGGGGGGAGTCGACCACACACCCAACAATTAGTGGCATTGCTGGTCTGGTGTGAATAATGTAACATGCGGATGAAAGAATTATTACGCATAGCGAGGCGGTAAGAGAGTTCATGAGGAGGCAGATCACTAAACGTGTGCTCTACTGTAGCATTAGAAGACTTATTTACATGAGAAACTGGGAAATACAGGTAAAATGCATAACTGGTGCAGGAAATCATAATACTGAGAAATAATATGAAACATAGAAAAACGATACATCGGATTGAGTTTTGACTAACTCTCTCACTATGGGGGTCTATTTTATACATGTCAGAAACAGTCTAACCGTTTCACCTAGGGGAGGACTTAGACAATCAAACTGGCTGACTTATTTTACTAGACCTTAACTTGAGTTTATACTCCTGTTGCGGAGTTTTCTCTAACAGGGAAGGGTTCGTAGCAATGTCTTTTGCGGGACAGTCCTTAAGAATAGTACTTTGGAAGTCTTCAGAATCTTCGGAAATGTTCTTTGAGACAGGTGCCAGTCCATTAAATCTTTTAATATGCGAAAGATGCACCCAGCCTTTGCGTCCCTCCAACTTCACGGCTGTACGGGTGGCCAGGAGGACCTGTCGGGGCTCCTTCCAGCGAGGCTCCAGCGGACTTGAGCGGTCGAAATTTCGCACTAGGACCATGGATCCTGGAACGATTTCATGCGGTGCCACCTCGGTATTGTCTGGAAATGCGGCAGCAAACTGTGAACGACAAGAGTTGAGGGCAGACATCAAGGAAGCTAAGTAATCTGTCAGCATATTACTTGAAACATCGGTAATACTTCGGGGTCTAGGCGTACCCCACATGTTAGGGGGGCGGCCGAAAACGACCTCATACGGGGACAGACCTGATCTGGAATGTGCGACCATGCGCATATAAAACAGAGCAACTGGCAGGGCTACTAGCCAGTCTACACCTTTCTCTTGACAAACTTTTGCAATTCGAATTTTCAGGGTCTGATTATGCCTCTCTACGAGACCGGCTGCTTCAGGATGGCGTACACAATGGAACTTCCACTGGTACCCTAACAAAAGGGAAACATGTTTCATCAACTCAGATGAGAATGGCTGGCCGTTGTCAGAATATACGACCCTAGGGAGTCCATAACGGGGGAAGAACTCACAAACCAACTGCTTGGCAGTGGTCGCGGCTGTGTAATCTGGAACTGGATATGCTTCTGTCCACCTGGACAAAGCGCATACAACTACAAGGACATACTTGAAACCTCGACATCGCTCCATCTGAATGTAATCCATTTGAAGGACTTCAAAAGGGTGGTCAGGGGGCTGGAATCCACCTTGTTCCACCAGGACACTTTTACCTGGATTGAACTGGCAACATATCATACAGGTACGGACTTTCTGCTTGGCTGCAGCTCGTAAATGCTTGTTGAACCAAATATTCTGGATACTGTCTAGCATAGCTTTTTCTCCTAAATGTGCTGGACTATGTGCGGTATTGATAATGACTTGAACCATAGAGTCGGGGAGAAACCATGTGGCTCTACCCTTCGTTAACCATCCTTGATCTGTCTGGACCCCTCCTTGTTCGGACCATTTCTTGATTTCATCGGGAGTAGCATGTAACTGGATATCTATGACGTCTTGAGTAGGGTCCTTAACTGTCATACATGTAGTCGGATCTGGAGTATGTGTCTGTGTCGGTTTAACTGAAATGTCAGGAGTCTGAGCTGTAAGCTTGGCTGTGCGATCTGCTAGATCATTACCCTGGGAAATAATGTCAGTAACTTTCGTATGTGCTTTGCACTTCATGATAGCAATGGATGTCGGTAAGTGTATGGCATCTAACAGAGCTTGAATAAGGAGACCATGCTGAATCTTGGTTCCATGAGAAGTCATGAAACCTCTCTCCTGCCAGAGCACTCCGAAGTCGTGTACAACTCCAAATGCGTAACGTGAATCTGTGTAAACATTAACTTTCAGGTTCTTGGCGTGTATGCAGGCTTGTGTTAGAGCAACTAGCTCCGCTGCTTGAGCAGACAGAGTGTCAATACGGTGTGTTTCAATAACTTCAGTGTCGGTAGTCACTGCATACGCGGCGACTAGTTCTCCTGTACTTGTTCTCATACATGAACCATCCACATAAAGTGTCAGGTCGGGATCTGGTAATGGAATATCTGTCAGATCTTGTCTTGGTTTAGTCATGATGTTAACTACTTCCACACAATCGTGTGTGGCAGAATTCGAAGTAACTGACGGTAACAGTGTAGCAGGATTTAGAACGTTGCAGCGTCTGATTTCTATGTGTGGCTGGAACAGTGTCAATTCATAACCTGTTAAACGTGCAATTTTCAAGTGCTGAGTTTGTGTTCGGTTTAAAAGAACTTCCACGGAGTGTGGAACTTGTACTGTCAAGGAATGTCCTAATACTATGGAATCACTTTGTCTGATAGCTAGTGCTGTGGCTGCAACTGACTTGAGGCACGCAGGCAGAGCCTGGGCTACAGGATCTAATGTGCTCGAAAAATAAGCACAGGGCTTGTACTGTCCTGCTTGATCTTGTGTGAGGACAGATAATGCTGTACCTTCGCGTTCAGTGACGAAAAGTGTAAAAGGCTTACTGTAGTTCGGTGTTGCTAGAACTGGAGCTTGACATAGGGCTTTCTTTAACTCATTGAAACTAAGTGTATGTTCAGATGTCCAAGGGAGAACAGTCGATACGGCTGCCTCCTGTGTCGTTAACTGTATCAGCGGTTTAGCTAGAAATGCATACTGAGGAATCCATTGTCTGCAATAAGAAGTAAGGCCGATAAAAGCACGTACCTCCTTCTGGGTCCTTGGCTGAGGAAGACTCGCTATTAACTGGATACGGTCTGGTGTCAACTGCCTACCCCTCTTGGACAGTAAGTGTCCTAAGTAGACCACTTGCTGGACACAGAATTGAAGCTTAGAAGGGGACACCTTGTGTCCCATCTCGGCTAGGAAATACAGGACTGTAAGTGATGCTCGCTCGCAAGCACGTTCAGAACGGGCCGTGATCAATAGATCATCGACATACTGGAGCAGGGCAGTGTCAGTTGGCATGTGAATGTTGTCTAGTTGTCTCTTAAGTGCTTGACTGTAAATACTAGGACTTTCTGTGAAACCTTGAGGAGCTCGTGTAAACATATAGCTCCTTCCATTTAAACAAAATCCGAAAAGAAACTGGCTGTCTGGATGAATGGGGACACTGAAAAATGCGTTCTTGAGATCTATGACTGAAAAAAATGAGGCTTCAGACTCAATGGCTGTCAATAGGGAAGAGATATCTGGGACAACTGGGTACTGCGGAATAATACATTTATTAAGTTCTCGGAGATCAATCACTAATCGATATACTGGAGGTGCATTCGGATCAGTACGTTTCATGACTGGAATGATCGGAGAATTGCATACATTGGAGTCAGTTTCTACAACTACTCCTTGAGCCATGAGCTCGTCAATAATTTTGGATAAGGCTGCTACAGCCTCTGGTGGTAATCTGTACTGTCTGATTCGTGGCAGGACTACACCTGGCTTGAGAGTCACACGATGGGGTGTGATTTGCATAAAGCCAACAT
Source organism: Lissotriton helveticus (assembly GCF_964261635.1). NCBI lineage: Eukaryota > Metazoa > Chordata > Amphibia > Caudata > Salamandridae > Lissotriton > Lissotriton helveticus. Next base: position 1,471,049,700 of record NC_136068.1, on the reverse strand, counting down.
CAGTTGGACCTTGCGCCCATAGATGCTGCGGAACCTTGGACAATTTGGGATCAAAATCTCGTAATACATAGTGACCCTTGAAGTCACGTAGGAACAATCGTATTCCTTCTGGGGAACAGCATATAACTGCACCTAACTCTTTCAGTGTCTTAATGCCTAATAGGTTTTCTGGACATGACTTAGTAAGTAACAGATCAGTAGTGCGGGACAATGGACCTACTTCTAGAGTTACTGGCTTTGATATTTCATTTACAATAGGTTTTCCTGAAAATCCAAGGGAAACATTTCTTGAGCCTGAGAGCGGAGCCCCTGGAACTTCGGCGTGACTAATAGTGGTCCTACTTGCCCCCGTATCAATCAAAAACTTTCTGTCTTTCCCTAATACTTGACTATGAACATAGGGACCTTCTTGATCTACAGGTATCTCGATGAGAGGCAAGCCTACCTCCCTCTCTAGGCTGTTTCATGAATATGGCTGATACTCTGGATACTCGGACTGTGCATACTGGTACATCTGCTGTGTAACATGCTGTGTTGCAGCGATAGGCTGCGGTGCTATAACTGTCTGTTGTGCATTCTGTGGCTGAGAAGTCTGTGAAACTTGTTCTTGTCTAGGCGGACGTGGTCTTTCTTTAGTCTTACCGGTAGCTATGTTGTGTTTCAGAACTGCACACTCGTTTATAAAATGACCTGGCTGTTTACAATAATTGCAGTTTCCTTTAACGGGAGCTGCAGGATGACTGGCTTGATTTGGTCCCCTCTTCTGACTGTCTTGAGGAACGGATTGTGCAACTAGCACTTTCATTTTCGTGTCTTTCATACGTTTCCTTTCATGTTCTTGTTCTTCTCTGATTCTATTCTGGTGGTATTGAAGCATCTGTAACATCTGGGACGGGGTATTAGCTTGCCAGGTACTTTCGACTTTCAAAACTCGGTTTTTAATTTGTGGACTTGAATTCTCGACTAATTTAGTAACAAAAAGATGAGGGTATGATTCACTACTTGTCTTGAGGCCACTGTTGATGCTAAAACATTTCTCAAATCTAGAATAATAATCACTAATATCTTCGTCTTGTTTCTGTTTACAGGCTGAGATGGCATCCCAGTCTTCCTTTCTAGTTGTCAATAATCTGGGTAAAACTTGTATTAACAATTCTGGTAATTCTTTACATTTATCTCCAAGACCGGTACCTGGTACTCGTGCCTTGTCTTCGGCTTCTAGAACTGCCCAATCGATCTTTTTCTCTCCCACCTCCCATTCTTTTTCTTTGAGTTTCTCATATACCCCTGCGGGCAACAGGACTTTTAACATTTTAATAATATCTGGATACGTGTATTCTCCCATACGGAGCATGTCTTTTAATTCTCGGTGGAACCCTGCTGGATCTTTATCATGACAGGGAATTAACTTTTTCATCTCTAAGAGTTCCATCTTTGTGATCGGGGTGTAAACAAACACTCGTTGCATTTCACCACCTGCTGTCTTAATTGGATGTACTTCTCGTAACGGATTCTGTCTGTCTATGTAAAAAGGTTTACTTTCTGGGGGTGAGACATGAACAAAATGCGGGTTCAGAAACGTTCTGTATTTGTGACGCTGTTCTAGAATGACACTAATTAAATCGGTACCTAAACCTTTCCACTTATACTGGAGTAACTCGTTCAGGACATCATGTAACGGACCTGGATCAGAATGTTGACCCTCATACAGTGTAATGAGGTGCTGGATCATATACATACCCGCCAGTCGTTGCTCGGCTGGGGGCATTTTCAGAAACATTTGTGCCACTATTTCGTCTGGAAAAGTGGTAGAATCAGTAATCCATCGGACTGCTGATCGGACTAGTTCTTGTTCATGCATAGTACTTAACTCGCTATAACCGATTCGTAATTTCAGAATGTGATCGGTAGCTTGGAATACTTGTTCTAGAGAACCTTGTTCTGGTGCCGGATGAGGAACAGTTTTCTTGTAGTCTAGACGTGAATGTCGGTCTGGAAATCTAGATTTTCCTACATACGCTATTCTGTCGGGATTCTCGTCCTCTACCTCTTCTGTAGAAGAGTCATTTTCTTTCTCGCTTACTTGTGCTGCTTTGCGTTGTTCGTGTATCCTTATTATTTCTTTACGAATCTTCTTGTACATACTCTCTATACTACCGATGGTCTTATGCTTACCCTCGGCTATATTATCACTCCACCTTGTCAGGACTTTCATTTCGGCTTGATCTTTGGTCGGATAATCTTGTTCCCTTATTAGACAATTAATCAGAAATTTTAATAGCATGAGCTGAATATCAACTTTCCTTTGAGACATGACGTCACTAATACTTTCTGGATCATCCCCTGTACGGATGAAACGATATATTCTGTCTAGATCTTCTTTCATATCTGGTAGGGTGACTAGATACTCGGTCACCTTTATCACGCGTAATGAATATAAAACCATACTATCCTCGCCTGGGACTGGATCATAGCCACATTCGGTAAGGGCTTTTCTTATTTCTGCAACAGACTGATACCTGGGCGTACGCTGTGACGCTTGTGCATGTAATTCGGCTAACGTTAAACGCTTGTGTGGCGGCGGGGTTTGAGGAGGACCTCCTCCTGCGGCCCCTAAACTAGAATTGTCAACTGATGCTCTTCGTGCTGGCAGAGTGGGAAATGGAAATGTAGGCTGGACTTGTATGGCGGGCTGGACCGGGGGTACCGTAACAGGTACTCCGGTGTCTGGAGGAGCGGGAAGTGCCTGATTTACAGGGACTGGCGGAGCAGAAACAGGATTTGCATATTCCGGGACGGTGTCGTCCAAATAGGACGAAATGAAAATATCAGCTGCGGTCGGTTTGTGACGTAGCTTGGTCGGAACTAGTGGTGGCGGGAAATTACTGGATGCCTCTGGGGTCGCTTTTGGCAAGCCCTCGGCAAGAAGAGGATACATACCCTTAATAAGGGCATGCCTCTGTCTGCCTGACTGTTCGGTTTTAACTCGTTCACCAATCTCGATTAGTTCTTTTTCTTGTGCTCGTTCTAAGGATTCTCTACTTAATTCAGACTTTCTGATTTCTTTTTCGGTTCTTTTATGAGATTCTTTGCGCCATAACTCGATGGCATCTTTCTGTGACTGTCTGGCTTTCTTTTTCCATAATGCCTCCTCTACTCTCATGATGCACTCGGCATCCCATGTACCCGATACGGGCCATCTATACTTTTCTTCTAACTGTTTGGTATACTCTACCCATAAATCTAGATACAATATGGCGCTTATGCCATGCTTTTGATACATAAAATGACCTGGACTGTCCCTAGGGGGGACAGGAACTGCTGCTTCTAGCAGACCTTTTCTGGTTTTTAACTGACGCAGTTTTGAAAAGAGTGGCATGACTGAACTATAATCTGGACACAATACAATACACAATGAACACGAGAATCACTTCGCACTCATACCACGACATTAAAATACATGAATAACATTCAGAATAGCAGTTCGAACAGAATACTACCTGGAATACGGGAAACAGAATACATGAATTTTCTCGAGAACAGAACTGACTAGAACAGAAACTAGATGCACTGCTGAAACAGTACGAAACTTACTGGTCTCATACAGAGACACGTCAGGACCCGCATCCACCGAAGTGGACACTTCGTTTGTGGGTCTGTGTACCACCAACCCACGGACCAGAGTCAATTAGATTGACCCTGTCTAGATACTACCCCAGCAACGGTACTCACCGGGCAGCAAGAACGGAAGGCCTCGGACTGGACTGGACTGCTTTGACGCCGGACGGACGAACTTCGGACTTCTGTTACGGGTGGGCCTCCGGATACCTCGGACCTTGGACTCTCGGCTTGGGCTCTGGTCGGGACTCGCCGCGTTCCTCCACCGCCTCGTCTGGATGCTGGACCGCCACCTCCGTCTCCTCCGTGGGCCTGAGGGATACTTGAAGCAGAAATATCTGCACGTGCACGGTATGGTTCCGTCACGGCTGCAGAGGGTCAGGGGGCCGGCGTGGCTTCACCGGCGCGTGGGGAAAGGGCAAGTCCCTGTTCGGGCGCCATTATGTGGTAAATAAATAAATAATACCTCTCTTTTTGAATGCATAAATGAATAACAGATAGCTCAATAAATAAGAGTCAAGATTCGAGGTAGTAGGAGTTTTGCAGGTTTAATACAGCATAAGGACAGGAACAGGACAACCTGCACAGGAATAGGATGGCAGGGCCCGGCAGCTGCCGGGGCTGGATCTGGGATGAGCGCGCTAACTTTTAATAACAATACACGATCATATATACTAAAACAGTTGCATTACAGTACATAGGATAGGCGGAGCAGTGGGTGTGGTCAATAGCAGTCGCGAAAGATAAGGGTGAAAGTGGGTGTAACAGAGGCGTATACATAGACATGTGATGCAAACGTAACAGAATATGTCATGAATGGGGCGGAAACATGGAGGGGGCTACCTAAGGAGCCGGTACCTCTGACCTAATGGTGCGCGCAAACTTGGCAATGACGTGTTACTAGGAGAAGCTGGGGGCTATGAACTCTGTGCTAGGAGCAGAGACTGAAGTCTGGAGAGTCAGGGCGACATGTACCTAAACAGTATCTAGTATCTGATGTTTTGAGAACATGTTGATATGAACTAAGAGTCAGGAGGGGAGAGGCTAACGGACTCTAAGACTAGAGCATGCATTATTCTACATGTAGTGCGTGATGAAGAATATTAAATGACCATTAATACAGTATTTTCTCTTACATGGAGACGTAAAGGCTAGATAATGACGGAAACTATCGATGCAGTTCAGTAGCTTAGGAATGCAGAGAAGGAGGACTGAACTGATAACTGGAATCATAACATACTCTTGACAGACTCAGAGGCAGAGCCAGGCTGAGCCGGGCACTGCAAGGCAGGAAGTAAGTGAAGGGTCGAGGATACAGGTGGGGGCTGTATCGCTCCTCAGCGAGGCTCAGGAGACAGGAGCTGAATCTGGTGTCCGGGCCCTTTTGAGTCCTAGAAACGGGGACTTTACAATGAAATAACGTGCACACTGGGAAACGTGGCAACGTAACTTTACATAGACCTGATATTCGTAGTATTCACGAGAACTGGAAACTGACATACTAGAGGTGGACACAACTGTAATTGCGTCTTTAATCGAACATGGGGAATACATATGCATATTTAATCATGCACAGATAACATATATTGGATGACGCGTAGGGACACAGAACATGGCAAAATTTACTTTTCCACAGATTCGTGAACCTCGAATATTCCAGGTGATGAAGTTTAGACGCAGTTTGCCTGTTTGTGTGTCAGCTACCGGCATCTTATGTGGTTAGCTAATTTTCCACTACGTACATATATATATTATCTCCCTTTAACACTGTATCAGGTTCTAGCACAGAGCTTCCGTCGCAGATATGGTTAACATCATGAATCTCAGCAATGCATCTTAAATGCTATGGCCCGTGAACTGGAACAAACCCCCCATTCAACCCCCCACCCACTTCAGCAACCCAATCCTGCTGAAACCTTAACCCAAAAGTAACACCCAAATACTTCATAAACTGTTCGGGGAACACCCATGTGGAGGTCCGCCAAGGGTACATTACACCACCCAACTTAATGGATGGGGCAGACATTACTAATCATCACAGACGCATTTGTTAATAAACATTCTAGTCATGCAACTGGCAATAAATCTAACGGCATATTAGCATCATTAAAACGTTCCATTGCACTGCACATACACAATCATCAAAGCACGTTGCGTAATTGTGTCACTGGTGTCCATAGAGCAACAGTAGTTGTTTACAATATGTCAGTTGTGTGCATGTCCGAGGCCGTTTGGTTTCGGTTTTCCCACCGTGCAGCTCAATTACAATCCTCACCTCGCGTAGTGTGCCCCACCCTTCCCGACCTTCAATCCCTTGCTGTAGGTTCCAGATTTCTCAGTTCCGGGGCCAAGCGTAGAGCATAAGTTTTGAAGTTTTAGGAGGTAAAGATACAAAGACTAACCACCAATCCGTCGCAACAGCCACTATCTTGCAGTGTAACAAGTCCTGCTTAGAGCCAGACAATGCTTAGCTGTCCCACTGTGCAGCATCGCCAGTGGATTAGCACAGTCAGAGTGTCAACAGTATGCTGATATCACCACAATTCCCCCTTCGCAGCGTTCGTTTATAGTTCAGCTTCTTCCTGGTGTTAGAAAGAGAGTGGAATGTAGTCACTTACCCCTCCAGGCTGAGTCGACAGTCGATCTCGCAATTATACCCAACGCAGCCCCAACTTACATGCGCTCCATGTTAGTGGAGGTATCCGCATTTGCAGTGTTTAATGATAGTCCAGAGTCTGGTCCCAATTAGTCAGATTCCCGCTGTTTGTCCTCGCGATCCATTGCTTTTCACTTGTTCGTTATTTTTTTTATAAATTCCTGGGCTGCTTTAGGAGTAAGAAGAATCGTCGGTTTGCCCTCCCATGTCACTTTTAGTCGTGCATGGTATAACATGGAGTAGTCCATCTGCAATGTCCGTAACTTCGCTTTGGCGGTGGCGAATCCTCTTCGTGCCTGTTGTACCGCAGTAGTATAATCTGGGTAGAATTCTAGCTGGATACCTTGGTAGCTGATCTGTCCTTTCTCACGTGCCAGCCTTAGCATGTTGTCCCGGTCTCGATAGTTTAGCACACGGGCTACAATAGGTCTTGGTGGGGCACCCGGAGGCGGCATGGCACTAGGGACCTGTGTGCCCGTTCTATTATGAAGATCGGCGATAATGCTTCCGCTCAGAACACTTCTCGACACAGGCCCTCTACATATGTCTCCATTCGGCCCATTTTTGTTGATTCTGGGACCCCTGCGATCCTTACATTATTCCGACGTGAGCGGGCTTCTAACTCCTCTGCTTTTGCTTTAATCACCTCAAGCACCTTCTCCATACCGCCACATTTACCGGCCGTGACATGCGCTTCATCTCCTACCCCTGAAATGCGATTTTCAGCCGCATCCAAATGCTCCCCCTGCTTGTCTAGTTTGGCGGTCATGCTGTCCACCCAACACGCGAGGTTGTCGAGTTTTCCATTGATGTCTTGCAAATTTGCCTGAATGGCTTTCAGAATGGCTTCCATACTACTCTCTGCGGCCATATCTGCTTCAGGATCAGCATCTGCATTTGGTCCCCGTGTTGCTCTGCGGGACTCGAAATTGAGCTTTTTTTTGCTGCATGTTGGGTTTCCCCATTGTGGTTGCTTATGAAGCACTCCCTAACCGGCACACAAGAGGTATGCGTCCTGTTCTGGAGATCAAATTGCAAGGGCCACTTTCGCACATGATAGGTTGGCGCGCTTGTAGCAATAGATAACTGATATGTTGCACCTTTCGCCTTGTCCCCTCAAGATCGGTAAGTTGTCTACGGTATTCAGTGAAAGTCAATTGTTATTCAACATCGCAAGGCGGCCGGCTATCACAAGCCACAGGCCTTCCGCTCACTCCCTGCCTACCGGACCACCATAGACCTCCTCTGCAAATTGTATGCCCTGGCCGTAGTTATGAGTGGCGCGTGTGGTTTTTTCTTTCTGCTCCGCAATAGTGCCGTTTTTTAACTTAGGGGAGCAACCTGGGCCCGTCGCGTTGCCTATATCTCGCTCTCCGTCTTCTTCCGTCCAGGGTCCCCAGCTCGCCGCTTCTTGGGTTCTACATAATGGCCGACCGGCAGGGATCTCTGAGGGTCCTCGGCGGGAAGCGGTTGTACCCAGACGCTACAGCAGGCGCATAATATCTCAGCCCAGATGCGCTATTCAGTGATTTATGCCGCAGTAACGATGCACTAGTAGCTCTTGGTTAAAGTGTGGGCCCCCACGCTGGGAAGACCTTTACATTACTGTGTTATCTCCGCCGCGCAGTGGGGACATATCGCCTCCGCATCAATAGTGACCAGCGTCTCCCTCATACCTTTGCGTCTCGCTCACATGCGCAGAGGGTGTGTGTCTTGTTTTTTCCGTTATTACAGGACAGTCTCTCCAGTGTAGCCTGTTGTATGCAGCCAGATCGTATCGCAGGGGGTAGATCCACATTGAGGTGGTAGTGTGAAGCGGCTCCTACCTTACGGCGATTCTCAGATCTCTTGGACCCATGGGCGCCGCCATTTTGGATCCGGGAGAGCTGCAGTGTCAGAGCCCCACTTTTTACATATGCCTTAATCACCGGGAGCCCCAGCAGCCTCCTATTTCATGCAGTCGCGCCTCCCGCTATGTCGGGCATTCCACCTTACCCGGGTGCGCGTTGTGTCTCTGACGTTCGGTCCTTCAAGCTTTGCAGTCCCCTATGGCCGCCATTTTATCTCACAGCCGCGGCGGCTAATTTCGGCTCGTATCTTCGTGTGTCACGCACCGGCAGCTCATTCTATTGCTCCTATAGCCACCCGGTGCATTCCCACGCTTGATGCTGCGCAGTTACTTCTGTTTGTCATCTGTTTCACGCGTGTAATTACGCTGGGCCTATGTCTGTCCGGCAGAGCTGTCTCTTCAGGCAGCCATCCCGCTGTGCGCCCCCTAGCGCCTCCCTGCTATCTGTATGTTAATTATGACCCAATGCTTCATTCTCTTTGTATTCCTGCTTATACTTTACATGTACCCGCTTAATGAAATGTTTAGAATGGAAAATGCCCACCTAGCAATGAATTAGGATATTGATACATTTATGAAAATTAATGTGCAAATATTTTTTATGTTCCTACTGGATCATAGGACTGTCTTTAGCTCATGCTAAAAGGACTATCTGTTAAATATTGGAGGGATTTTTTAGCATGAGCTGAAAGCCATTTTGTATTTCTGGCAGCCATTTTGTTTGCCATGTGCTGCCACGTGCTCACCATGTGCTCTGTCATCCCTCAGTGTTGACTGCTCTTGTAATCTGCCTAGAAACGAACTATATTTAGTATCTTCCACCTTCGCACATGCCCAGACGGGCCTAGCTAGTAGAATGCACCTGCTTCTCTAGTATAACTTGCAGGCTATTTTTGCTGCTGTATGGAGAAGTAACTCTCCTCCCACTTTGTTGAGCAAGCAGATCTTGTATGCCCATCTTAGTCATTTTGCATACTTACATGAGCCAGGACTGCCTATTGGTCTTATGATGACTATGTAACCCTAAGCATATATAAGACCTCTGTTTTCTGTACTCCTCAGACTGCCTCATTCAGTTGCTAAGGCTTCTGTGTGACGAAGTCTAACTCATTTGAGGTTAATAAAGATAATCTTTTATATTTCAGCTTCTGTGCCAATTTCTTCTTTGTTGGTTTAAAAGGACCAAGTATCAGTGGGACCCCTGAGAAGGTTTCTATTTTTTTTACAACCTGTACATAGGCTGGTGTAAGCACATGGCACTGAAAGCGTGCCATAGGCATAGCTTGGCCGCCATCTTGTGTCCTAAGGCTATATTTTACCTGCTCCGAAACTCCAGTGATGGCTCCATCTATTGCAAGTCCGTTCTGGTCATGTTGCTCAGACTCCTGTCCTGCTCTTGTGGCCAAGTACTGCCTCTTGTGCAGGACTTGTGCACTGACTTTAGTTCTGCAAAACACAAACAAGGCAGTGGCAGTCCGATTTGAGTAAAGACAACTCACTACTCTCTCCATAAGTGAAAGGAAGTAATTATTTATCGAAGAACCAAGACAATGCTTATGGTTTAGGTTGCAAAGCTCCAACCTCGTTAGCAAGGGAGTATCTGTATAGACACAGTGTATTTTAGGTGCAGAGAGGAAACAAACAAAGAAGGAATTTGGTGACAACATACTTTCGTAAGATTTCCCGTTTCTTTTCTACTGAAGCTCTTAAACTTATCATTCTGGCCATGATTACATCTCACCTTGATTATGGCAATGGCCTATATGTAGGCATTCCTGCGTACGAACTTCAGCGCCTACAATCAATCCAAAACCAAGCAGCTCGCCTCATCCACCGGCTTCCGAAATTTCACCGCATCACCCCTCTGCTGAAGTCCCTTCACTGGCTGCCCTTCTTACAACGATCCTTATTTAAGATGGGCTGCCTGATTTTCATGGCTTTGGCCGCCACTGCCCCAGCTTTCATCAATTCTAAGATCTGTCTTTACGTTCCCAGCAGAAGCCTCCGTTCCTCTACTCAGATTCTATTGAATGTTCCTCGCTTTCGGAGGAACAAACTTGGGGGCATGAGGTTCGCCACCCTTGTCCCCCGCTTTTGGAATGCTCTTCCCTTTGCCATCAGGGCCATCCCCGTCTATCTGGATTTTCGTACAGCTCTAAAAATGCATCTTTTTTCCCAAGCTTACCCATTGGAGTAATCCTCCGGCGTCCCCTCAGTGCTGTCAACCCTAAGCGCCAAGAAACCGCCTGGTGTTAGAGCGCTCTATAAAACCTTTTAACTTCAACGTCATCTTCCACTTTGTGCATAAAAGGTATTAACTATGAACTAAGAGAGGCTCAATTCTGGGTCCATTTGTGTGTGTAATGGGTGTGCATTTCAAAAGTGATTTTTAGGCCAATAAACACGAACATTCATTGTAAGTACACAAATTCTCTGGTGAGTGTAGTGAGAGAAGTTTGTTAGAAGAAAAAACATTCAGGTGTCTCTGTTAAATATCATGTTTTATATTTAGGTGCCTGGCAAGTACGACGGAAAGTACAAATAGGTGAGAGTTAACCTGTGATACACGCTTGGCCTAACAATTCCTTAAAATACTCGGAAGAGAAGCACAGCAGAAGCCACACATGGTGCAGAGTAGTAATATCGACATAGAAATATCGTCTGACATTAATATCTCCGCAGAAATATCGAGTGGACAAATATCAACAACGAAAATATAGTTTGACCAGAATATCGACTGACAGGTAAGTAATATCGATAACAATAATATAGTTGTAATAAATATCGTTTACAAAAATATAGTTTACAAAAATATCGATTTATGAATAATGTTATGTATTTTAGTGTTTTAAATGAGAATTGTTTCTTATTTTATTATATGTTTTGGAATTGTATTAGTTATTAATGTTTTTTATGTTTAATTTTGTGTTATTACTTCTGTAGCGGGTTGTGGGTTTATAGGGGAATAGGGTGGGAAGTAATTTAATTATATAAAATTAATTGATTAATTAATGTGTTAATTAATTATTAATAGTTTAATAATTAGTTGTTAATTAATTTCAATTAGTCAATTAATAATTAATTATGTTAATTGTTTAATTAATTTTAGGTGTGTGTTGCGGAGTTCATACGTGTAAATGGAGTGAAGGGTGGTAATTAATTAATTTATTATTGATTAATTAATAAATAATTATTACATTAATAACCATTAATTAATTAGTAATTATTAATTGTAAATGTGTAATTAATTTTAGGTGTGTGTTGTGGTGTTTTTAAGTGTATATGGTGTGAAAGCTGGTAATTACTTAATTAATTAATTAATTAGAAAAAAACATTAATTTTCATCAATTAATTAGTAAATATTAATTGTAATTGTGTAATTAATTTTAGGTGTGTGGTGGATATTATAGTTTTAAATGATGTGTAATTAATTAATTTTTATTATCTTTGTTAATAATAATATATTTAAATGTATATATTAATTATGTTTATATTGGAAATTAAATGTAAAAAAAAATTGATCGTTTTTTCATTGTTTTGTGTTCCAGCGCTTTCCTTACTATTGTACTCACTGGAGTGGGAATAGTCCTTTTTACCCCTACGCTATCCAACGCTTTCCCTACTGTTGCACTCTCTGGAGTGGGAATAGTAATTTTCACCCCTACGCTATCCAACGCTTTCCCTACTGTTGCACTCTCTGGAGTGGGAATAGTAATTTTTACCCCAACGCTATCCAACGCTTTCCCTACTGTTGCACTTACTGGAGTGGGAATAGTAATTTTTACCCCTACGCTATCCAACGCTTTCCCTACTGTTACACTCTCTGGAGTGGGAATAGTAATTTTTACCCCTACGCTATCCAACGTTTTCCCTACTGTTGCACTCTCTGGAGTGGGAATAGTAATTTTTACCCCTACGCTATCCAGCGCTTTTCCTACTGTTGCACTGTCTGGAGTGGGAATAGTAATTTTTAACCCTACGCTATCCAGCGCTTTCCCTACTGTTGCACCTTTTGGAGTGGGAATAGTAATTTTCACCCCTACGCTATCCAAAGCTTTCCCTACTGTTGCACCCTCTGGAGTGGGAATAGTAATTTTTACCCATACGCTATCCAACACTTTCCCTACTGTTGCACTCTCTGGAGTGGGAATAGTAATTTTTACCCCTACGCTATCCAACGTTTTCCCTACTGTTGCACTCTCTGGAGTGGGAATAGTAATTTTTACTCCTACGCTATCCAACGCTTTCCCTACTGTTGCACTCACTGGAGTGGGAATAGTAATTTTTACCCCTACGCTATCCAACACTTTCCCTACTGTTGCACCCTTTGGGGTGGAAATAGTAATTTTTACCCCTACGCTATTCAACGCTTTTTCTACTGTTGCACCCTCTGGAGTGGGAATAGTAATTTTTACCCCTACGCTATCCAGCGCTTTCCATACAGTTGCACTGTCTGGAGTGGGACTAGTAATTTTTACCCCTACGCTATCCAACGCTTTCCCTACTGTTGCACTCTCTGGAGTGGGAATAGTAATTTTTACTCCTACGCTATCCAACGCTTTCCCTACTGTTGCACTCACTGGAGTGGGAATAGTAATTGTTACCCCTATGCTATCCAACGCTTTCTCTACTGTTGCACCCTTTGGAGTGGGAATAGTAATTTTTACCCCTACGCTATCCAGCGCTTTCCCTACTGTTGCACTGTCTGGAGTGACAATAGTAATTTTTACCCCTACGCTATCCAGCGCTTTCCATACTGTTGCACCCTCTGGAGTGGGAATAGTAATTTTTACCCCTACGCAATCCAACGCTTTCCCTACTGTTGCACCCTCTGGAGTGGGAATAGTAATTTTTACCCCTACGCTATCCAACGCTTTCCCTACTGTTGCACTCTTTGGAGTGGGAATAGTAATTTTTACCCCTACGCTATCCAACGTTTTCCCTACTGTTGCACTCTCTGGAGTGGGAATAGTAATTTTTACTCCTACGCTATCCAACGCTTTCCCTACTGTTGCACTCACTGGAGTGGGAATATAAATTTTTACCCCTACGCTATCCAACGTTTTCCCTACTGTTGCACTCTCTGGAGTGGGAATAGTAATTTTCACTCCTACGCTATTCAACGCTTTCCCTACTGTTGCACTTACTGGAGTGGGAATAGTAATTTTTACCCCTTCGCTATCAAATGTTTTCACTACTAATGTTTGTATTTTATTATTAAATGTATGTATTAATATTTTTTAATACTTTAATGTGTTAATTAAATATAGAATATTATTTGTTATTCAAAATGTTTTATATATGTGTTTATTTTATTTTTATATAATTATTAAAGTTTATAAATTAAATAAAGCTAATAATAAAATGTAATTAAGAAAATATATGTATATGTACACATTTATTGTGTTTATATTCATTAAATTAAGTTTATTTGTTTATAATTAGTTAAAATATAAATCTAATTTAATTTATTTTGTTAATAATATTAATATTATTTAATTAATTAATTAAAGTTATATTATGTTTTTAAAGTCGATATTTTTTACATCTATATTTTTTACATCTATATTTTTGAGTCAATATTGTTGTACTTACCTGTTTAAGTATAGGGATTCGATATTTTTATAGTCGATATTTTTACATCTATATTTTTGTTAACTATATTTTTGTTATCGATATTTAAACATGGAACCGCCACACATACCTTTCCAATACCCCCTTTCCCTAGTCTGGTCCCTCATGTCAACTTTGTCTTCAGATTGTGGGGGTGTCTGGTCAACGGAGGGGTCAGGTTCTCTTCACTCTAGCTACTTCTGGAGATCTTGGCTTTTGTACAAGGTTAGTGCGCGTAACACCCCCATAAAAGTCTTTGTATGCTAAAGCTTGTGTTTTCATGCTTTGTGTGTAATGCATGAGATAAAACAAAATAATCCTGAAAGCCTGCTTTCAGCCTTTATCCCAGCAAGTAAGTATATGCCTGTTGCTGTGCTTTTTAAGAGAATCTGGGAGTGTGTGTGTGAGGGGGGTGAACTGAAGTGACCAAGCAGCAGACGAGGGAGGGAGCTAGAAAAGACGTGCCCTATTATGGAGTGCTGATTGAAAAGAAAATGTGGGGGCATATTACCAACAAATAGCGATATTTATCGCTAAGTAGGGTTAGCGGCAATATTTTTATCACCGCGCTTCACCGGTTTTTATCGCTGAGATAACTTGCTATTAGCAAGGTTTATCTCAAAAGCGATAAAATCAGACGAAATGCATGAATATCGCTGAGAATACAGCGATATTTACACATTAGCGACTAAATGCTCTTAGCCATGTTATCCACCTCCCATTGGATAACATGGCTAACAACTGGTCTGAGCAGGCATTGGTTTTTGGCGATAGCAGCCCCCTTTTGTACCGGTTTTTGGCGATAGCAGGAATATTTCCATCGCTAAGCCTGCCTTGCTAATAGGTTGGGTACGCCCACTTTACATGTCATTAGCGATAAATATCGCTGACATGCAAAGCGGGCCCCAAACTGCTCGCTATCGCCTAAAAGTTGTCGCTAACATCAGTTAGCGACAGCTTGCTAATAGATCGATAGAATTATTGCCGCTTAGCGGCCGAAAACGGACGCTAAACCGGCGATAATTGCCTATCGCCACCCTTGGTAATATAGCCCCGTAGTTCCCTAAATGTGAGCAGTGGAAGAATAAGACAATCAAAAGGGTCATAAAATGCTATACTCCAGGCGAGGGACAAACACAATATTAGGAAGATGAGCCATCTAATAAAAAGTCAGCAAATGACAGTGACAATAAAGTAACCCAATGGTAAGCAATGGGTGGTCTGTAAGCCCACTGTACATTCACAATAGGTCTTTTGCAACCACACAGCTCAATTAACCACAGCTGGCTCACTCATTGCTGTAAATACAGGAAACATAGGAGAGAAGAAGAAGAATTTGCTAGGGTAACTCTTTATAGCCCCCTTGGTAAAACCAGGGGGTCGATTCCGATCCGGTAAAATCCCCGTCCGTACGATTCGTATCCGGAGCCGTTTCCGTATGACTCGTACGGACGCCGTACGACCGGACGATTCCGATCCCGATCGGCCGACCCGGGCGCGATTCGTACGGTACACGTCGATTCGTACTGAAAAGCGCACGATCACCTACACACCGTACGGCGCGTACCCCCCATGATCGCAGGGGTACGCGCCGTACCCCTGCGATCATGGGGGGTACGTGCCGTACACCCAGCGTACATGGGGTACGTGCCGTACACCCACCGTACATGGGGTACGGTGCGTACCCCATGTACGCTGGGTGTACGGCACGTACGCCCCATGATCACAGGGGTACGGCGCGTACCCCTGCGATCATGGGGGGTACGTGCCGTACCCGGGGGGGGCGTTTCGTACCTGTTTCGGCGCGAACTTTGCGTTTACGACTGTTTTCGGCTCCCGTAGAAAAAGGGTCGTACGGCGCGTACCCGACACGGATCGTACTTGCTGGGTCGTAAAAACCAGCCGCGAACCGTAGTGATGTCGCGTACAGCCGGTTCCGAGTGCAACTCGTACGGAGGTCTGAGTCGTACGGAGTCCTGTACGACTCGTACGGAGTTTGGCACCTGGTACGGATCGTACTTTGTCGTACGTATGGGACGTCTACGGGTACGATTCGTATGGGGAAAAAACTCTCCGTACGACGATTCGGAGCGCATTTTACCAGATCGGAATCGACCTACAGGTGTCCTGGTTTATTAAATTGAGAGAAACAATTACTGTGCTTCTGAAGATAAGCTCAGGGTTTTTTTCTGTAATATGGAGGCTGAGGTCCGATATTCTGTTGCGTCTATCATCAAGTAGTAATTGTTATGTTAGATTCCTGCACAGAAAATACACTTAAAAATTATCTACTGGAAGAGGTTCACTAGAGAGCATTGGAGAATAGCGGAATGCTTGCAGGGCAACTTACTAATCGGAAAGAAATCCAGCAGCTTATTTATGAGAGCCCTGTATCACTTTTGCACCATGTAAAGTGGTACATGTGTGACACAGGGCTCTCATAAAGATCTTTGAAGCCACCAAAAGCCACCATGCGTGGCTTTGAGTTGTCTTCATAAACCTGAGTAAGGCAACGCAGCGCAAACCGCTCCCTTGCCTTACTGTGAGCTCCGGAGGCGTTCTATGAGCATTGCAGTGGGTTTTCCCATGCAACACCCACTGGATTTGATGCTTCCCCTGATTTATAAAGGATGTGAACCAGGGGATGCGTCAAATCAACCCGCCTCCAGCGGTGAGGGGTAACGAGGAGAAGTTTGTTTATTTCTCCTCATTTTTTCATCTTTCCATGTGTGCTGCATTCTGCAGCACACATAGAAAGAGCAAAATGCCTTGTAGGATTGTTTTTGAGCAGGAATGTATCCCTTCCTTCCTTCACAAAAGCAATCCTTCCTGCAAAGAGGTAGGGTGCCTATGTTGGCGATAGGCTGCTAAAAAAGGAAGAAAAACAGGAAGAGAGGACAGGAATGCACTCTATTGATTATATAGACTGCATTCCTGCCCTGTCACTTTGGCGTAGGGCAGCACAGCAGGGCGTCTTACTGCGCTTCCCTAGCCTCAATGCCATTAACCCCTTAAGTGCTGCCGTCGGCCGTTGGACGTCGCAAGCACTACATTCGTAGTGCTGTGCACGTCCAACGGCCGGCGCGGCCCCGCCCTTTTTGCGGAAGTGCCGCACTGCCGCGAAATTGCGGCCGTGGCAAACGTGTTAATGAGGCCCAAAGCCTATTGTGACATAGCGGTAAATAAAAACGACTGTCTTCTGTTAGAGGTTCACCGTGGGGGCGCTGCTGGACAGCGGTAAGTTCGCGCAACAGGTTTCTGATATTAAAGTCAGTCTGTTATCAAATAGTGGTAAGTTAAAAATAGTATTTTGTAAGAAGTTCACTAGAAAGTGCTAAACGACTGCAGAACGTTTGCAGAACAGCTTCGGAACAGGCAATTCAGCCTCTTGTCAAACTGTAGCAATAAGTCGCCGGTGTATCGTAGGTAATGTGCGTTTACAATTTGAACACATTTATGTTCTTCCTTTAAAATTATTCAGAGTATTAAACATGTTGTAATTACCTTTCAAACAGGTATTTAAAAAGCTAAGACACCTGGCTCGTTATAAGTTTGTGTTTGTTCAAACGCCGTAAAGACAGATAGTTAGATAAACCAGCTGAGCAGAGAGATCTCAAGGTGCACCATTGGCGTAACCGTCCCCATGGGATATGTGGCATCTTCACGAGACCGTGATCTTACCGACATCCGTCTCAGTCAGGGTCGGAGTCGCAAGGCGGGCACTCGGAAATGGCTGAATGACCGGTATTGAAGTTCCAGCTGTGGGCTGCTTTTTTGGCAGTTTGGAGGGCTGATTTGGGCAGTAATGTCGCTGCAGGTAAGAGCGGTGGGCTGGCTGGAGGTATTTCGAGAGATGACCAAGAGGGAAAATTAAATAAAAAATACATTTTCTCCCATGGTCGTCTCTCGAAATCTCCCCCCCCCCTCCCCAGCTGGCCCCACCGCCCTTACCCTGCAGTGGCCCCGGCTGGATTTGGGCTGTGTCTGGTTTGTTCAGATGCGCCAGCAGCCCAGTGGGCCCTGAGTGGCCTTTCTGGAGGCAGCTGGGCGTCCATTACCTCCCTTTTATTAACAGGCAGAGGTGTCACTCTCTTTCTCTTGCTGGACTGGCCAATTAATGTGTGCGTACTGAGCAGGGGCAGGGGGTCTGAGCAAAAGTGGCCTTACTTGTTTTCAGGTGTTTATAAAACTTCACAGAAGCAGTGTTTTGCATAAAGGCAATATGCTAACGTGGGCCACTTTTGTTTAGCGTGCCCGGGCCGACTTTGAATCCCAATCCAACCCTGGTCTGAGTCTGCCTTTGTTATGATAGGACCGCGATGACGCACACGTTACAAACAAATGCCTACAAATAATGCATGAATCCACTCAGCTATCGTATTCTAAGAAGTCTCAAAATCATCATGTTTCTAGGTACAGACTGGCAGACAACCCCGTTTTTTAAAATCACACCAGATAAGCGGTCTTTTTAATACTGGAAGCATTACTCAGAACACTTGTTGGGACCTCTGAAATAGAAGACTGGCGGAGGGTCACAAAACTGGACTGTTACTCTATATCTGACCTATATTGTCAACTGCACCATTTCAGAACATACCATCTGTTAAGATTCAGACAATGGAATGGTAATTTCTTCCATTTTGTACAGGACTATTTTCTATTGACTCTTGAAATAGAAACGTCCACACATTATCGGGCACATGCATCAAAGGAAATTGCATTCGCAAACGGTGCGAATCGCAAAATTCGGCCGTTTGCGAATGCAATTTCCATTTTTGGGATGCATTATGCATTTTGTTGCTCTCGCAATTTAAGAAATCGCAAAATTGCGATTTCTTAAATTGCGATTGCATTTAAGGAATCTCAAATTGAGATTCCTTAAATGCAATGCATCAAACTTTTAAAATTTGCGAATTCGCAAATAAGGGGTGCAAATTACCATGAAGTTGACCTTCATGGTAATTTGCGAACACTTTGAAAAATGCACAAAAGTGCATTTTTCAAAGTGCCATTTTACACACACACATGCCCTTGGGGCATTTGTGTGTGTGAAAAATGTACTTAATGGCAAATTTCAGGGGTGCAACAGGGTGTCCTTTGGACCCCCCCTGCACCCTTGAAATTGCATTCTCATTTTGTGATTCCTTAATTGCAATTCGTAAAATGAGAAGTGTGGCTCACTGGTTAGAAGCGGCAGACCCTGAAGCAGAGGTCAGGCTCGGGACCAGGGTTCAATTCCCGACGCGTCAGGGTCTTGTGCTCAATGTCCGCGGACTCGATAATTCTCGCCTCAGTGCCTACTCTAATCATGGGTCCAACTCTGCAACTCTGGGCAATAGCTTGCTTAATCTCCACAACGGCCCCAACAGCGCCTGGATGCCTGGCTTCGCCTTGGGGGTGCCCTGGAGGGGGCATCTCACAGGGAAAACCAGGATGGGTTCCACAGCGGTATACAGCGCCAGGATGCCCCGAGATGGGGTGGCAGTGCGCTTTACAAGTATACACACATTCCCATTCATTCCTATGGGCCTGAAGGGATTCCTTAATTGCGATTCTTAAATTGAGAATCGCAATTTAAGGAATTTATTTAGCGATTTCTTGATGCATTGCAGTTTGCGATTCCTTAATTGCGATTCCTTATTTTTCGCAATTAAGGAATCGCAAACTCCAATGTTGATGCATGTGCTAGTATATTCCACTACATACCTTATATGACAGTGTATTTAAAATGGCTCTGTCTGCAGTATTCTGTAGTGTAAAACTCGTGGGAAAGATTTCATGCTCGCTGAAATATAAAGACCTTGTCTATCAACACTGAAGACGACTCATAGTTCCACAAACAGTATGCTGTGGGGTACTGACGACTACCTTGGTGGCAGCGAAATATGCTCAGGTTTTAAAGTCTATGCTCTTTAATATACTGAATTTGAAAACTAATGTCCTTCTAACAAAAAGTCGCTTTTGGAGCGTCTGTTGTTGGCAGAGAGTATGTCAAGAGTGTTTGTAGGAATAGCCTTTTAGTAGCAGATATCTCTATATTCTGACCATCTCAGTCAAGTAATATTTAATAAAAAATCCAAACCTCCAAAAATAATTTCTCCCGTAATACTTGAATTTGCTCATCGTGTAATGTAGACTTGAAGTGTGTTCACTAAGGGGCTACCTTTAGGATTTACAGGAGGACGCTCTCCAGTGTGAAGAGATGGGTGGATATGTGTATAATGTTGCCACTGCATTTATTGTAATTGCATTCATGTAGCACATACAACATACAAGGGGCCAGAGCGGCTGAGCTTGAAGCTGGTGAACTAAGTTCCAGTCTTGGCGGGAGGCTCAAGCATCCTGTGATTCTGGGCAAATCACTCAATCTCTGCATGCCTAAAATGAATGTGTCCACCATAAATGCAACTGGTGCCCATGTAAACTGCTCTGATACCTTTGGGTTCAGTTCGCGCTACGCGCTATATAAAACTGCAACAACAAAAAACAAAATACTACCACTGGCGAGGCATTGCAGTGCTTTACAGCGGGTGGCATGTTACTCTGAAAACCAAAGCTAGTGGTTAATCCAATGGTAATTGGTGGTTATTGGGATTAGTTTTGTGCTCTCAAGGAAACCATTCAAAGCATTACTCCAGTTTCGTTGTGGTTGAGTAATTTAATAGGAGTTATGTTTGAATGTTAAAGTGAGTCCTGGCAAATGCTGGTGTGAACACATAGGCTAGAGGAGATTCGTTAATATTAGGGTGCGGGCTATGGTTTAGAAGGAGGAGAGGTTGTGATATATGGAAGGATATATGGATAATCTGCAGAAATACAGTACGACCATAAGAGTAAGGCAGAGAAGATTGCAACTAAGGGGCATATTTGCAAGCCCCCATCTTCACAGGAACATCACTTGTTATGATGTTCCTGTGGCGATACGGGCTTCTCCTTATTTACATGGTAGCGTTAAGCCACTTAAAATGGCTTAACGCTGCCTTCTAAATAAGGCCCCCTTTCACGCTACTCTTAGCGTGAAACGCGTGGGCAATGGCTGTTGTGGTGGCCGTTCCGCCGCAACACCCATCAATTTTGACGCTGCCTCCTATTTACAAGGGTGGCGTTAATAGGAGGCAGAAGCAAAATTAAGACCAGAGAAAACCTGGTCTTAACTTGGCAAATTGAGGAGAAATGCTTTATTTTTCCTCGTTTTTACTGTTTCTATGGGTGCTGCATTGTGCAGAACTCATAGAAACAGCAAATTGCCATGAATGATTGTTTCTGTGCAGAAAGGTGTCCCTTCCTGCACATACACAATCATAAAAAAAATAATGATGATTTTTAACTTCTATGTGTGCTGCACAATGCATCACACATAGGAGTTACAAATAACCATTATTGATTGTTTATATGCAGGAATGGACATCTTACTGCACATAAACAATCCTTCCCTCAACGCAGGCACCCTTTCACTATAGTGTTAGGGTGCCTGCGTTGGTGCTAGGCAGCTGAATTTAGCACCAGCGCAGGTAGAAATGCAGAGTTGTGCCATATTATTGTAAATACAGTGCATCCCAGCCTTTCTTAAGTGACGGAGTGCTACGTTAGCAATTTTGGAGCTAAATCATGCTCCACCACTTTCTCCTAAATATGCTCCTTAGCGTAGGTTGAAGAAACTACAGATATTGACCATTAGGAGAAACATTTTACGGGAAGTGATATATTGCAGACATGGTTCAGTAATGTGCAAGGATTCATTGATAAGGTTTATTCCAAACTAACCCTCGTAGTATTAGGCAGTCCTTTTTGTTCATGGTGGTCATGGGCTCATACATCTTGCAATGGTGCCGGGAGAAAAAGTGCTCTAGCTGCATCTTGATGGAAGCAAGGTTTAGCTCAGACGTGCGGTCACATGCTAATGGGCAAAAATACAAAAGCCACCACCAGCAGTGCTTTTCAAACAAAAAAACTGTTGACATGCTGGTGCCTATATCTTGTTTACCTGTCATACCCATAATGGACATATTATGGCAGCAGAATGCTATGCTTATGAATTTATGAAGCTGAATCACAGAGCCATATCACTACTGATGGTATAGCAAGCTAATGGCAGTGTATCCGCCAGCAATATGCCGGGCCCTATACTATGTCATTCTAAGTAGCATCAGGAAGCAGAAAGCTATGGTTCTCTGTAGTCTAAAAATACTTTATTGTGTTGTGTTCTACAGATTCCTCTAGAAAAGGTAGGACTGCATATTAGGATGGCAGAACTTCAGAACACAGGGACTGAGCCCATCTAGAGGGTGGAGTGTGGCTCAATGGTTAGAGCGGCAGACCCTGATGTAGAGTTCTGGCCAGGGACCAGGGTTCGATTCCCGCCTCGGCGGGGTCTTGGGCTCAATTTCCTCGGACCTGTTCATTCTCGCCTCGGTGCCTATTCTAATCACGGGCCCCACGCTGCAACTCTGGGCAATAGCTTGCTTAGCCTCCACACCGGCCCCAACAGCGCTAAGGATGCCTGGCTTCACCCTGGGGGTTCCCAGGAGTGGACACTTCACAGGGAAAGCAAGGAGGGGTTCCACAGCGGTATTAGTATCAGCGCCAGGAAGCCGAATAGGCAACAACGCAAGGTCTGGTGACAGTGCGCTCTATAAGTACCATGACATTTACATCTACACCGTCAGAGACTGTTGGCCCAGTTCCTAGCTAGCTCATAGTGCCTCACCATAACTCCTAAGCTTCCTGGGGTGACAGGTTATTTTGGCAACCTCGAGCAGGACACTCTGATCCCCAAAAGAATCGTAGAAACAGATTGTGGTGATCTGCACTGTCAGCATTCCACGTGATGTCATCTGTGGTGGAAGTTCTATGTACTGTGGATTCTACCCCAGTGTTCCCTGCTTGGCAGTTGCAGCTGCTGTGTCTTCCCCCTGGCTGGACGGCTCTCTTCTCTTCAATAAATCTCTAACTACAGTTCCTGTCTCCGCCTCATCCTTACATTGGCGACTGAGGATGGTCAGCTGTTTCTGTTCTTCAGCTGTCATTTCTACTCACAGAACAATTTCTTCAAGCAGAACGGTTTGAATTCCGAAACATTTCTTATCTTCATGTGAGTACATTTTCAAGTATTTTCCACGCGCTGCACCCGTTGAGAGCCGTCGCAGTCTTCAGACCCTTGTACTACAATTCATCTCGTTTCCCTCTGCGTACCTCCCAAGCCTCTCTACCTACTACCAAACGCATTGTAAACGCAACTGTACCACTCGGTTTCAACCACCGTTATCAACACTTTATTTTACCAGCGCTGCATGCAGTTTTATCCCCTGTTACCTGCGCCGCTTGGCTGCCTGTCCAACCTCACCGTCCAGCGCCATCTGTACGCTTAACATCCACTGCCAGCGCTGCGTGTATATTTACCGCTTGCTCCTCCACCTTCAAACTGTGTTTCAATATGATGACGTAGTGGAACCTTCACTCCCATCCAGCGCCAGCACACATTTGGTATCCATAACAACCAGCACGTCAAGACGCTTTTCCTCTGTGCCAGTCGCCGCGTTTCCAAGATGTACTTCCTGGCTCAACGTCTTCACGTCACAAAGACTTCATGTCCATTATAATCCAGATTTCATTGTTTTAACTACGTCAGCTGTTTTCACACGTAATTTGATTCTTCAAATTTCATTATTATTTCTACAGTGCACAGCTAATCAGCCACTTCTATTCTTCGCTGATGCACACAGCTTTTGACATTTCATAATACCACGCAGATAATCACAACTTTGGATATCTCATCGCACTACGCTGATGTGCACAGCTTAAGCACACAGCTAAATAATATCACAAAGAAGTAAATCTACATTTTCACGCTGATGCGCACACTATATTTACTCGCTGATGTGCACAGCTTATGCAAGATTTGCTAATGTGCACAGCTTATCTATTGAATACAAGTTACAATTTGCACATTGTATTTACTCGCTGATGTGCACAGCTTATACAAGATTCACTAATGTGCACAGCTTATTTATTGAATACAAGTTACAATTTGCACACTGTATTTACTCGCTGATGTGCACAGCTTATGCAAGACTCGCTAATGCGCACAGCTTATTTATTGAATACAAGTTACAATTCATCATCAAATACACGCTGATGTGCACAGCATTTGCACGCTAATGTGCACATCAATTGCACGCTGACGTGTACAGCATTTTTCAACATCGTTATATTTAAAGTTTTACTTACATTATTTAATTATTAAATTGTCCTGAAATACTCTCAACAATTTGTTTTTCAATTTTTTTTATTACACTAAAAATTGAAAATATCACAATGCAGAGTGTCACTCCTCCAGCTCCATTTCTTCAGACGCCAGGAGACCCCCCTCTGGAGTGGAAACTTTGGTTAAGATCTTTCATGGCCTATCTTGGTGCAATTGATGGACTTAGATTCCGTGCAGAAAGGAAAAAGAATCTAATGTATTATCATCTCGGCGTAGAAGGCCAGAACGTCTTCGATCATCTACCTCCTTTCATTCCACCTACTGGAGAGTCTCCAGATGAATTTGACATAGCCATAGCCAAATTAGACAAGTACTTTGTAAAGACTAAAAACATGGTCGTGCATCGTTACAAATTCTTCACCAGAGTTCAAAAACCAGAAGAGAGTATTGACACTTTTGTTACTGCATTAAAAATACTTACTTCCAAATGCGAATTTGACAACTTCACCTCTCAACTTATCAGAGATCAGCTTATTGCTCGCTGTTCTTGTAAACAAATCCAAGGGAAACTATTGTCCTGCAAAGATCCTTCTTTAGATAAGGCTATTGATATAGCCAAGAGCATAGAGACATCCTTAGAGGATTCCAAACAATTGGAAATTTCTCTTTCCAATACTTCCATTTCTAGTGCTGTATCTCCTAAAACAATTGCACCTTTTAAAACTCCCAATTTTATTCCTCGTGACTCACGTGGTTATTTTAGAAGAATGAGAAACATTAGTACCAGAAGACCTTTCATGCCTAGTAGACAATTCAGCCAAAGTACTTTTTGCTTTAGATGTGGTTCTTCTTACCATGTATCTAACTTTAAGAACTGCCCAGCTGCCAACCAACAATGCACTCAATGTGGTAAAAATGGTCATTTCTCAAGAGTCTGCATGAGAGGTAGAAGAGGTGGAGTACGTTGTGTTTTGAATGAATATGATACTTCTTCTGATTCAAATCCTCTTGAGCAAACCAATGTATATTCCGAAGGTGATGTAACTACTCAAGAATATGTAGTTGTTGTAAAAGACAATGACGATGTCAGTCGCACCTTTCGTGTTCCTGATCCAGAAGTCGATACTACCATTGAAAAACATCATGTTCAACTACTTGTTGACACCGGTGCTCGCATCACTATTGTCTCCTACGACAAATACTCACACTTTTGGCAAGATAATGTCTACTTCCTCCTGATGTTCTTACAGTAGCTTTTGAAGGGAGCAAAATTAATCTTTTAGGCTATTTCTGGGCTGATATTTCCATATTTGGCAAATCTATTAAAGGGAAAGTTTATGTTGCCAAACGTGGCATTAATGTTCTAGGCCTTATACATCAGGCAGAATTTGGTGTTACTATTAAACCTGGTTTACCCAACCCTGTTTTTATAGAAGGATGCAATCTTCCTTGTTCTGCATCTCCATCTTCTATTCCGGTATGCAACATTGTCGACAACAAATCATTAGAGCACAAATATAAAAGAGTCTTCGAAGACCGTCTAGGTAAAATTACCAATTTTCAGCATTTTATCAAAGTTAAAGATGGCATTTCCCCAGTCAAGCACAAACTTAGAAACGTTCCACTTAGTATCAGAGAAGATTTATCCAAACATCTAACGTCACTATGCGAACAAGGAATTATTGAAAAAGTAGAATCCACTTTGTGGCTTTCTCCCATTGTTCTTGCTAGAAAAAGATCTGGTGACCTTCGTATGTGTGTGGATTTGCGCAGTCTTAATGGAGCTATCTGGGTTGATGGCTTTCCCCTCCCTCGCATTGAAGATTTGATAGCAAAAGTTGGATCATCTACTTGGTTTTCCAAACTCGATTTAAAAGCAGCATACCACCAAATCGAGTTACATCCCCACTCACGTCATCTCACTGCTTTTGTAACACCAGATGGTGTATTCCAATTTCGACGCCTTCCTTTTGGATTGGCTTCTGCCGCTGCTGTTTTTCAGCGTATCATGTCTGAAATGTTTAAGGAACTCTCTAATGTTGTCGTCTTTCAAGATGATATTCTCATATTCTCCCAAACTGAGAGTGAACATGATAAAGTTATTGACCAAGTTTTTAACATTCTGGAACAAAGAGGTGTAACTCTACAAAAGAGCAAGTGTATTTTCAAAACAAGGGAAGTAGAGTATCTTGGTCATAGCATCTCTGAATGCGGTATCAAACCCAGATCTGGTCTGATCAAAAGCATCATTGAGGCTCCTGCTCCCTCCAATAAAGAACAACTTTTGTCCTTTCTTGGTCTCTGTGAGTTCTACTCTAAATTCATGAGAGACTATGCCAAGACTACTGAATGCTTTAGACTCCTACTTAAAAAGGGTACCATTTTCAGCTGGTCTGACGAATGTGAAAAAGGTTTTCAGCTGATTAAAGAACATATTACTAATGCTCCTGCTCTTCAACCTTTCAATGGCAACCGGGAAACTGTTGTTACTGTTGATGCTTGTGAATACGGCTTAGGAGCTGTTCTCTCTCAGCTAGATTATGGTAAAGAATTCACTGTAGGATTTGCCTCCAGGACTCTCCGTCCTGTTGAAAGAAAATACTCTGTAATAGAGAAGGAACTTCTAGCTTGTGTTTGGAGTGTTGAAAAGTTTAAATCTTATTTGTGGGGTAGACCTTTCATCCTTCAAACTGACCATCGTCCTCTTGTCGATATTTTATCAGGCAGAAACGTCAATCGCACTACAGCACGATTAGCTAGACTTTCCACTAAATTGCTAGAGTTTAATTTTAAAACTGTTTACATACCTGGTGGGAAAAACAAACGAGCGGACTGTTTGTCCAGACTGCCTGTACATGAACCTGATCAAAATGATTGGGAAACTGAAATTGAGGAGTGTTTTGTAGCCAACATTTCCCAGAATTTCATTTCTTTCGCAGAGAATGATTGGATCAAAGCTGTCGAAAATGATAACGTTCTTAAGGATGTAATTCTTTTCATTAAAAAGGGTTGGCCTAAAGAAAAATCCCTATCTCACGAACTTCAAATTTATTGGAAGATTAACTCAGAACTTTCTTTAGAAAATGGCAAAATTGTTAGGGGTGACAAGTTCATTCCTCCTTCTATCTATCGTGAGAAAATTATTGCTGATGCACATTCTGGGCATCTAGGAGCCACCATCACCAAGAGAAATGTCAGATCGAACTTTTGGTGGCCAAAAATGGACAGTCAAATTGTAGAAGCCATCAAACTGTGTACACGCTGCAATACTAGTGACAAAGTTCTTGTCTTAGAAGGTGTTAGTGACTCTATTGTCCCTCCACCCATTAGGGCTTGGCAAAAAATAGGCCTGGATTTTCTGGGTCCATTTCATGTGCTTCCCAATACTTCCAAATATTTCCTAGTTCTTGTTGATCATCTTTCTAGGTGGGTTGAAGTCGAACCCATCAATGTACCCAATTCTAAAAGTGTTATTGATTGTCTAAGTAACATTTTCTTAAGAGAAGGTTGTCCGGAAGAGATCCTCACTGATAACGGAGTGCAATTTATTTCGAAAGAAATGGGGGTTTTTCTGAACAGTTGTTGTATTAAACATACCAGAACACCATTGTATCATCCTCAAAGTAATGGCAAAACCGAGAGGTTCAACAGAGTTATTGTTGAATGTGTGCAAGCTGCTTTCAGATCAAATAATTGTATTTTTCAGGCTGTGAAAGATCTTATATGGTCTTATCGAATTTCTCCTCATGTTGCCACAGGTTTCTCTCCCTTTGAGTTGATGAGAGGAAGAAAAGCTTGTTCTCAAGCTTTTCCATTCTGGATGGTTAAAAGTCACCAAGGCTGTAATTTGGAGAAAGTCTGGGAATGTGCTAACAAAAAATCTTCCAGTTTAACACCTGACAGTGTAGGTTTAAACAAGAAATCTCTCTTCTCTTCAATAAATCTCTAACTACAGTTCCTGTCTCCGCCTCATCCTTACACAGATCTTACCCCTTTCATTGTTTACTCATGCATGCCCTTGGTAAACATTAGAAAGACACTAATGAAGTTTTCAATACATTTATTGAAACAATTGTAATTTGCATAAAAGTATGAGCTGTGATTATTAGGCAGGTAAAACAAAGCAATGTACCTAGTATTATGAAGATGGTGAAAAGATAAACAGTGCAACCATTGAAATCTGATTTATATATTTCTACCTATCACTACTCCTTCTCTGAGAGTGGGTGTACCCTCTGCCCGATCTCTTAGGTTAGCCTGAGCCCCCATACCTAGATAAGTGGACCAAGTAATCGGTCTGATGTGGAACTGGCAATCCCTCTTCACAGGGTGGAAGATCAATGTTAGCAGAGCTGCATATTGAATACACCATTAATCCCAGTACTATGGTGGCCAGGGTGCACCTCTGACCTGTAAAGGGACAGTGCACTGTTTATATAATAAAACCACTGTGTTAGAGGTACAGCTCTGGTGCAATGATGTGTCTAGATATTAGAAGCTGTCGCCAAACAGGCAATGCAAGCACTAGGATATCTTGTTCTGTGTTTCTAGCCTTCAACAAAATGTACAGATTATGTAGCAGGAAAGCATTTCTAAAAACAAGCAGCATGTACACTGAATCCTCAGAATAGTATCATGCAAGCAAAGCATGTAATAATAATATTGCTAAAACGCTGACAGCCTAAATTGTATAAAATGTCAAACTAAAATGGAGAACTAAAGTGGGCCCAAGACGGCCTCATTACAGTAGTAACAATTACACATTTTGTGGGCGTGTTCTGTGTTCAAGTACAGGCAGGATTGTTATTGAACTAGAAGTAGGACTGTAATCCACTTGAGTTTAGAGACTGAGGAGTGACTCAGAGATTGGGCTTCAACTACATTATCACAATCTCAACCTATGAAGTCACCCAAAGTGAAGGTGATCAAATGGGCTGTGTGGTGTGGAGTTATGGTCACATGCGCAGCCCCCTTGAAGTACCCAATAAAATTCATCAATAATAATGGTCTTTCATTAACAGCGCAAGTACTATTTATTCTGCATCTATTGGAACTGGAACACTTTACAGCCAGAATGATACAGCTCTCAAACCAATGAACTGCATACACTCTGGTGAACGAGAAATACTCCGCTGAGCTGAATGCCACTTTCCCAGTTTTAATTTGTAAAGAAAAAGAAAAGGGGTGGGAGCTCAAATCTTCCTAGGGACACCACATCCCCTTCCAGCACTCAGCTGGACCACACCCCTGCTTCTTCTTAGGTGGCTTGGCTGGGGGTGGGCTATAAGTGGTACTTTTGTGCTTAAATATTTATAGTAGCATCATATCTTGTGACAAGCTCAAAAGGTGGGGTACACATATGAAGGAGTATGTGCGGTTGGGCATCAGGAAAGACGTACAAAGGCTTTAGGATTATCATACTAAGGTACGCCAATTTGGAAGGTAATATTAGGGTATGGGTCATCAGGTGGGGCACAGACGGGCGGGCCTTAAACTAGAAATAATATAGCAAGGTAAGGGGCTAATCACAAGGGCTGGGCATATTCTGGGAGATGAGCAATCTTGGAAAGGTGGCGGACAACAGGTAAACGGTATTGTTGCAAAGTATGAATCTTCAAGAAGGCATGTTGTATGTTCCAAGTAATATCTTTATTTGTAATTAAGTTACAGGAAGCTTAAAGTCAAAGTAGAGCCAAGATGTAGTTAGGCCATAAAGTATGCTCCACCAGGAGCAGTATATCCTTACAGCTCAGCCTGCTGACACCAACTGCCTAACCCCATGCACCCAACATTCTATGCAGTCATCACATTCCACACATCACTAGGCTGAACAGCAGGAAAGGGGTGAAGAAAGAAGGGAAGCGTGAAATAACCTCACAACATATCCTCTTCCTTTACACCTAAAACGAATGAATAAAGTGAATAAAGAACAGAACAAAACGCCAAATAAACAGTGGCGTAAGGAAGGAAAATGCGAAGCATGTAATAAGCAATGGCATTAAAAAGAGGGTGCGGAATTACACCTAAAATAATAAAAATGCAACAAAATAAAGCACACGCACACCACCCTCTTCCTCACAAAGAGAAATAAGAAATAAGAAACATAATGGAACTCTGAATAAGAAACTTCAGAAGATGAACAACATGTACAAAACATGAACGCCAGATGTCTCCGGCAGACCTATGAAGAGTGAGAAAAATCCGCCGTAAAACAGACAGTGGACCAGCACGGTAAGTATGGCAGGACATCAACATACAACAATAGGAAAGCATGAATGTACGTGATAAATGAATGTCAAGAAAAGGAGGGTACATAAAATGCACCAAAAGAAACGTAGCGGAATAAACTCACCCGTCACAGAAAACCATGCATGGTATACACTCACCCACAGGCAATAGAACTCATAAATACCAGAATTACACAACGAAAGGTGGGATAAACTCACCCACTAGTAAGAATACGAGATACACTCACCCATGAACCGAAAATAAAGAATATATACAGCCATAAAGAATATGAATGGATACACACACCCATCAAGAATATATACATCCGTATAGAATATGAAGGGATACACACACCCATCAAGAATATAAGAGATGCACTCACCCTTCAGCAAACGAGCAACTCGGAAATAGCAGAATCACATTGTGCAGATTGATAGAACACAGGAAATAGAGGAATGCACAGTAAACAAGTATAGCATGTAGAATAACAGAAATGCATAGTAATGCACCACAAATAGGATAAATAAATGTCATTACAACTAGATAAGGAATTATATCGCCGGTACTCGATCTAAGTACCCGAGTATCAACAGATAATGCATATAATAATCAATGCAAATAAAACAAGGAATAATCTAGCGGGTACTAAACTGAAGCAGAGTCTGCTGTGTGAAATCAATGAGCTTTTGGATAGCTGTTCACTCAAGAAATAATAATACAAGTTAAAATTATGTAGTGCAGTACCAAAATAAGCCAGGAGATGGCAAACTAAACATACTTTAAAGTATATAGGTATTAAAAGTATTAAGAACATCGATAATAAATCTCAATTGTGCCGATCGAATACTAGAAGATGAAACAAATATGGGCACAAAAGAATGAAAGACAACTTCATGACTGGCAACTAATATGTAAGCAAAAAACATTTCGTATGTGAAAAAGAAAATAAAGAAGTAAAACAAGAAATGTAGTCACCGTAGTCCATAGTTGTCTGAGGTGATAGCATGAAGGGATGGTAAAGTCTAGAAGAAGAACATCCTGCTTGCTAAGTTGAGAATAACTGAGAGTTTGTGGGAAAACGCTCAACTCACAGCAAACGAACAAATGCTCCTACGTGATTGCATTTGTAATAATCAGGCAGCAGCAGCATGGTCAGGAACCGCCAACCATCCCCCTCCCCATTTTGTGCACCCCCACAATAACATAGAAATTGGACATGAGAGGAGTTTCTTTGGAAGGCGGGGGGGTCTCACGACCCCCCGGCCGCATTTATTAAAACATGAAAACAAATGAAAATTTGAAATATACAATATTTCCACAAGCATTTATGCAGACAATTCGACAGGTATCAAAGGCTAACCTTAACAAATGTCTAATACAGCGTGTTTCCTAACCGAATCTAAAAATGTCACACTTATCAATTTTTCTGCATATTCTATTTTTGGGCCCTACGGCAAGGTCGCTAACCGGTGTCAGATCCTTATCAGCCAGCTACGCCCTCACGTATGAGTGCGCATGCGCAGAGGGCCCGTTTACCGAGAGAGTGTACTCCCCCCCTCCCTGTTACCCCCTTATGCTCCCTGAACTCCATTAACCAAAGGGGGGGCCCTTGCACTCTGCGCCGTTTAATGACATCATAGTGCACGTGCGTGGTGGCTAACCAGCCCAAATAAAGCGTGACTCCCCCCTCCCACGCACCCATCCAACCAAGAGGATGTACTGCCCCTGGAGTTCTAGGAGAGACCACTTGTCCCTCCCACTGGGCGATCCCATTCAAGAATGGCGCCGCCCCCTAAGGACCTTAAATTGACTGCTCACCGATCATGACCTTACCGCCACAGGCCAGCAAAGTCCCCCTATCCTCCTCTTCAGAAAGGTCATGCCTACTTAGAATTCCCTAGCCATGCCAGGATGTTGCCCAGAAATAGCTCGTTGCCTGCCGTAGCCAGGTGGACACCGTCTTATAAGAAGAACGGTTCCCCCCCTGACACACCCATGTGGTATGTTCTGGAGTTGAGGTGACCGAAATAATTTCTCTATCTTGTTGTTGATCCTCTTTACTGAGTGATTCAACGCCTTGACAGAGTCCCCCCCTCCATCAGAGTCTAAGAATCAAT
Organism: Lissotriton helveticus; assembly: GCF_964261635.1. Classification (NCBI taxonomy): domain Eukaryota; kingdom Metazoa; phylum Chordata; class Amphibia; order Caudata; family Salamandridae; genus Lissotriton; species Lissotriton helveticus. The sequence goes on along the minus strand of NC_136068.1, from coordinate 1,471,017,415 downwards.
TGAGACCAAACTATGGTACAGCCTTGGCGTGTTCTAGATAACCAGTTTACCGCAGAGATTATCTCTTCCAACAGGACCCTCCTGCTCAATTTTACCAGATTGTTGCCGCCTAAATGTACAATAACAACTGTGGGCGGTGGGGTGTGTCTATCAAGCAACTCTGCAAAGAACCCCCTAAACTGACTGAGGCAGAGACCCCCCTACCTTGAAAGGAAACCTTAAAAGCCCTCTGTTCCGTCCTCTGTCTATAATCACCTGAAAAGAAAACAGATTTAGCATGTGTCACAATTGAGTGACCCACAACCCACACCACTTGTGCATCATTCCTATGTGCCTCGGTCCGCCGTGATGAAGGTACTTGCTGCTGTTGATCCGACGACAGTTTCCGCCCTGCGTGACAGGCTCGAGAAACTGAAATATAAGCAAGCAAACAAGACAGACGTCAGCGTACTTATCCTGCCACCTCACAACATGTGCAGCCGCACATAACGCTTGTATCAGTTGGAAGGGTATACAACCTTTATAACGCAACTTTTACAACGCACTACCATTACAACAAAACTTTTACAACGCAAAAACTATTACAACGCATGTATTTACAACGCATGTTTTTACAACGTAGGTACCTTTACAACGCATACCATTACAACGTAAGTATTGGTAAGTATATAATTATATTTAAAATGTTATATGTTTGGGTTTTTTATTTTTAGGGTTCAGGGTCAGTTTTAGGTTTTTGGGTAAAGGGGTATTTTTAGGGTTCAGGGTCAGTTTTGGGTTTTTGGGTAAAGGGGTATTTTTAGGGTTCAGGGTCAGTTTTGGGTTTTTGGGTAAAGGGGTATTTTTAGGGTTCAGGGTCAGTTTTAGGTTTTTGGGTAAATGGGTATTTTTAGGGTTTAGGGTCAGTTTTGGGTTTTTGGGTAAAGGGATATTTTTAGGGTTCAGGGTCAGTTTTGGGTTTTTGGGTAAAGGGGTATTTTTAGGGTTCAGGGTCAGTTTTGGGTTTTTGGGTAAAGGGGTATTTTTAGGGTTCTGGGTCAGTTTTGGGTTTTGGGTAAAGGGGTATTTTTAGGGTTCAGGGTCAGTTTTAGGTTTTTGGGTAAAGGGGTATTTTTAGGGTTCAGGGTCAGTTTTGGGTTTTTTGGTAAAGGGGTATTTTTAGGGTTCAGGGTCAGTTTTGGGTTTTTGGGTAAAGGGGTATTTTTAGGGTTCAGGGTCAGTTTTGGATTTTTGGGGTACAGGGGTACAGGGTAAAAATAAAGTAAAATTAAATTTAAATTAAATTAATTAAATGAAATTAAATTAAATTAAATTACATTACATTAAATTATATTAATTTCAATTAATTTACAATTAAAAAATTAATATATACTTACCAATACTTACGTTGTAATGGTATGCGTTGTAAAGGTACCTGCGTTGTAAAAACATGTGTTGTAAATACATGCGTTGTAATAGTATTTGCGTTGTAAAAATTTCGTTGTAAAGGTATGCGTTGTAAAAGTATGCGTTGTAACGTCATACATCCAGTTGGAAGACCATCTCCCAAGCCTCTTCACACTGCTCGCATGCAACCGTCTGTCCACTGTCATTGCCAACACTCTTTGGAATTGAAACCTGGTCAGTGGGGTACCGTCCGCGTGCATCAACAATGCTCCCCCCGCTGGGCCTGCTCTCTGTCTGATGAAAGCCTCTACATGGCACACTGGGCAGCAAGGATTAGTTTGTGCTCGATGGAGCACCAGCCCACCTTCCCGTGCTTCCTGATCAGTTCTTGATTTACATATGGTAATCAATAATATATCACCCAGTATCTTTGTGTGCTCCAGCCGGAGTCCACCTTGCATGTCCTGCTTACTGCTAGCCACCAGTTCACTTACCCTGAACGCCCCATAAAAAGCCAATGCAAAGGCGGCTCTGAACAAGAGTACCTCTCCTGGAGAGCTGCAGATAGCAGCCAATGCATTCAATAAGGCTGCCAGCCGTTCCAGTCCTATCGGTTGTCTGGTGTCCGTGGTGGTTACTTCGAAGCGCCGCCTTCCGCACGATGAAATTATTCATGGGATCTTTGCCCCCCCCTGATCTGCGCAAAGAAGGAAACCGCCGCCATGTGCCTGCTAGCCATCGCTGCAGAGCGCCCTCCCTTATGTAATGCATCTAAGTACTGAGTGAAACTACCTGCCAGATCCCATTTCTCTGCCCAGTCCCGTCCCAAAAAGGAGCAATAAGACAAGAACGCCCCTTCGTAAGCGGGTCTGGTCCTGGGTGCTAGGCTAGCTGCCACGAGGTTCTGTAGCTGGGGGCACCAATTTGACAAAGTGTTGCTGGGAAGTGAATAGGCGTCGCCTCCGCAGATGGTTGATGTTCCCTGAATACCTGTATCTTAAAGCGAGAGAGTGCATCAGCTGCATATTCAACACCCCTGGGACATGTTTGGCCCTAAACTGTACATTGAGATTCATGCAAACCAGCACAATTTCCTTCAGTAGGCGGAGTATAAATTTACACCGTGCTGCCTGCTGGTTGATACATTCAACCACCATCATATTATCTGACCAGAAGATTACAGATTGATTACGGAACTGATCAGGCCAAACTGTTAGTGCCACCCAGATTGGAAATAGCTCCATGAAGCCGATGTTAGCTGTCAGGCCATTCTCCTCCCACCAAACCGGCCACCGTTCGGCCACCCACTTGTTTGCAAGTATGGCGCCAAATCCCACACTGCCGCAGCATCAGTCCATAGACCTAACTCTGCAGACGTAGTGGGGGGACCGCACCACACTACTCTGCCATTGAAGCCCTCCAGGAATGCGATCCAAATACGCATGTCCTGGTGGACCTCCGCCGGCAGCCTAGTGCGATGGTGTTTTTCCCACAGTCCCGTCATGGTCTGCGAGATTGAGCGGGAGAACGGGCGTGCCATGGGTATCACTCTTAGCGCGAAATTCAACTGGCCCACAGCCTGCTGTAACTGCTGTAGCGTCACCTTGTCTTTGGCCAGACATTGCTGGAGAGCCGCTCTAAATTTCTTGATTTTGTCTGTGGGTAACCTGAAGCAACCCTCAACTGAGTCCAATTCGATGCCTAAAAATTCCAATGTGGTTGCTGGCCCCACTGCTTTTCCTGGCGCCAGCGGGACCCCAAAATCCCGCATGAGCACGCAAAATTCCTGCAATGCCCGTGCACACTCCTGTGAGCCCGCCGACCAGAGAAAGAGAAAGTCATCCAGATAATGCATGACATGGTAATGTCCTGTCGTTTGCCTAAAAACCCATTCCAGAAACGAACTAAATCTCTCAAAGTAGGCGCATGAAACAGAACAACCCATGGGCATACACTTATCCATATAGTACTTTCCTTGAAAAGAGAAACCTAGCAGATGCTGATCTAGAGGATGAACTGGCAGTAGTCGAAAAGCAGATTCAATGTCTGACTTTGCCATCAAGGCTCCCGGTCCCAGAGTCCTCAACATATCCACTGCCTGGTCAAAGGATGCATACCTAACGCTACAAATGTCTTCATCAATGGTGTCATTTAACGATGCGCCCTTAGGTGCTGACAGGTTATGAATGAGCCTGAACTTGCCCACCTCCTTTTTTGGCACCACGCCGAGAGGCGAGCAAACTAATTTAGACAGGGATGTTATTAAAGGGACCCGCTATCCTGCTTAGGCGCAGCTCTTTAGCAATTTTTATCGCCGCCACCTCTGGATTATCCCTAACAGATAGTTGGTTTCTACATTCTGCTGTTCCGGTATACCCCACCGCTAGGATCCTAAAGCCCTGTGAAAAACCTTCTTGCAACATCCTAGCGGAGGTATGGTCTCGGTACCTGTTCAGCCAAGGAGTCATAGCCAGAACATCAATGGGCGAATGAGACACCAACTGTCCTCCCTCTCTAATCCTGTTTCTTTCTTCCCCTGTTTCCAGAGGCGTTACCTTTATTGCTGCAAGTTGTTTCTGGGTGGGAAGGTAGGTTACAAATGGAACATGCATGTCTGAACTTGCAAGTGCCCTGCGCTCAGGTACATGAACGCTTGTTAAAATCCCACACACCCCTTTTCGCACCCCATTGCTCCCAGTCTAAGGGGCCGTGCCACACCCTTGTGCCGGCCGAAAGGACTGCTGGGGTTTGAAGGGGTAACTTCTGTTCCAACTTGGCCCCGCACTTCCTGGCTGCCATGACGTAAACTGGCCATACCATGAAACGGAATCCACACGATCCCAGGACAGTGAGGGGTTAAACTCTTTAGCCTTTCTTAAACTCATACTCTGAACTCATTCTGAATGTCATACTCCTTCCAGCCTTCCCCGCCATAGCTATCACTGAAAGTTGTGATCCTACTCTGGTAACATACCATCTCTGCCTGCAAATTCGGGGAACGCTCGGCTGTAATCGCCATAAACACAGAAAAGGCTCTAATCGAGTTGATCAATGTCTCCTCCACCCTGAACCTTGCCATTTCTCCCCGCCATTCGCTAGGCGACATCCAGCCCTTCTGTTTCCTAGCATATTCCATTTCTCTGTTATCCGCTAGCAAAGAAAACATATTGACATGTTTGCCCCCCCAGATCAAATCCTTCACTTCCTGTGTTACATGTTGAGCCAGATTTTCCCTCCTGGAGGGTATTGTGTCCACACCTAGTACTGGTAATGCCACCTCCTTACCACTTTCTGCGGCCCCCGTTGGTTCACCACCCTTGTCTTTTGCGGCGTCGCTGCCCGGACATGCTGGTTGTGGAGTAATAGGCGCACTGGACCACTCCCCCCCACCACCAGGGGCAGTCATGATCCTTGCTACCATTTTTTGCACCTCCGCTAAGGGGTCCTCACCCACCTCTCTTGCGCCAACTGAGGAAGGTAACATCCCCTCTATCCCTAGCCAAGGGAGTACTGCCGCTATCTGTGCTGCCATCTCCTGCCCAACCACTGGAGGTGCTACAACTGGGATGGGGTATGCCGTGCAGGGTACCTGGATCGGTGCCGGGTTACACACGGGTACCATCAGGACTACTGCTGGTACCACCAGGGGCACTATACTTGTTGCTGGCGCCCGTGTGGCAGGAGCCGGTGTTACTGGTGCACCTGCCGGGATTGGGGGAGTAGGCATGGGAACCACCAGGCGGTGTAAGCCCCCCATCAGAGATCACCCCAGGAGGACCCCCACATAGCTGCTTGGGAATTCGCCCGCTACCCCTCTTAGCCCTGACCCGCTTGGGCAGAGCATCCGATTCACCCCTAGGCTTTGGAGACACTATTATTTGCTTGGGTCTCCCAGATTGCCCAGCCTGATCATCCAACCTCTGTCTGAGCTCCTCCACACTTTTACCCAGCCGGTCAACTTTCCCCCATTTCCTGTCCATTGCTGCCATACTACGCATCATGCCCTGCAGCATATGTTCCACGCGGGAACGCCTAGTGCCATGTCTACTGGCCATCCTTTCCTTGCTGTGGGCGAGGTAAAATCACCTACACTTGTGCCAACACTCTGAGCACGATGTAATCCTGCAACCACCAGGACCTGCCTGGCCATTACCTGAACCACGTTGGAGGTACACAGACTGGCCGTAAGCACCACGCAACTGTGACCGCGACACACCAGCTAGCCTGGGTGCTGGGCGAGCACACTCTAGCCCGGCAGCCTGACAGAAGCAGTGAAGTGCAGGCCTGCCTGTGTCCCCGGATAGCGTTGTCCACTTTGCCACTCCCCGTTGGCTCAGTCTGCAGTGTCCCCTTCAAAGAGGTCCTACGATAAAAAGAAAGTTAGCATACAGCACTGCCACACCTGAAAAGACAATTGCCAGACCTATAACTGTATCCAAGCCCTTTTACCTGAGCATCCGTGAAACAGCGCCAACGGACAACACAAAATTATTCAAAAAGACTGTGCATATTCACAAGAGTCCAGTGATTTCCGTCCCGCACCCTTAATTTAATTCAGACTGTGTTCATTAAACATTTCCAGCATTCATAGCCCCTGTGTAATTACCACTGTACCATCAGTCCAGCCCAAAGCCAGCATTAACCAGCACCAACTTTACAGACTGTGTTCTTTAAAACATCCTATGAACAGTTTTTACGTTAACCTAATTGACCTGTGTAGCATCCACTTACTAACCAGGCCCGACCCTGCTTCGTTGTCTATATCAGGCGCTAATACTGCAGGCAAATTGCAGAATTAAGCCAGCTTCCGTTCGTGTATATCTCGCCTGGCAGCAGCGCTTACTTCATGCCAGTGGTCACAAACGATGTCCTGCCTGGCCCGGCCCTCCCTCCGCGCGGTGCCCGCCAGCTCCCTTACTGCTCTTTAAATGCAATCCCTTCTTCCGGTCAGCGCTGTGCCCAAACCTTGCACCAGCGCGCCTGGAGACTCGGGTAGTTTCACCTGAAGAAGCGCTGCCGGCCGGTCGCTCTCCTGCTCCCGATGCGCACCCGATGTGCACTCGCTGCCTGCCTGCGTCCGCCTGCCCCCCTCCGCAACCTCGACACTCCGGCATTGCAAAAACAGGGCTCCTGTAATAACAAAGAGAAAATTAGAATTTGCCTCGCTGAGAGGCAAGGGGGCATAACCTGGGGAGCGCAGGAACAAGAGGGTGCATCACGCACTCCCCCGGCCTTTTAACCCCCTCGGGTCAGACAAATTGGGACTGGTTCGCCCCCTTGGCTCTCCCCCTTTGACCCGGAAGCAATTAGACTGCTTCTGAGTCAACGAGGGAGCCTGCACCAATCGGTGGTGCGGCGCGCCCACCGCGTCATCAAGACGCGGCGGGGGCACGCCCCAACACCGATACTGATGGGGGGGAAGGAGGGGGTCGGCGCCCCGCCATACGTGCGGGAGGGCCAAGTGGCCTCCCCTTTCCTGACGCCCAACTCGGTCTGTGACAGGTTTCAATTAGGATGCCAGTTTGCATAATGAAAGTACAGCGAAGGTGCGAATAACGTGGTTGGCAAAGTATGAAGACAAGCTTCAGTATTCTTAAAATGGCGGTGCGCATACCGACGGCATGCCGGATGGCTTGAGGAGAGTGCGTGCACCAAAGCGTCTGAGGCAGGAATAGACAGACGTCACAAAGCGCACACGAAAGGACTGAAGAACTCCAACACACAGGTGAGTGTGCGCACGATGAGGGCAAACAAGCTTGAAATTCAAATTTTAAACGTGCGGTGGAAACTTTCAAAGTTCTGCAATTGCAGTGAAAAACGATGTACTACCAACAAAGTTGACAAAAAAATATGCACTGCAAGTAGTGTAAAAAAAAAAATAGAATTTGAACACAATGCCGATTTTCACCAATACGTCGTTGCTATACTGAGTAGTAAATCAGAAAAACCAAACGGAATGGTGGCATCTTTTCAACGTTCATAGTGTGGCTGGCTGGCTGGCTGTTCAGGACAGAAATACATGAATATAAACTTCCTGAAACCCAGTGCTAATGCCAACTGTTGAGTGGAAAAAGTGTAAAGGCACTGTCGACAGAAACAGTCCAGTAGCTCACGTAGTGCTTTTGAATTATAAAGGCAGGCCACGAAGACAGTAATCTTTCACTGCGACGCAAGATAGCTGAGGCATTAACTGGTGATGAAAGATTTGAATAAAGGCAGAAATAACTCACCAAGCTGGATTCACTGGAAACTTGACATACCCGAGTTGAGGCTGACTATGGTCACTGGTGGGGCTAGGGCTGTCAAGAGATAGAAGATGAATGATGCCAGCTTGGATTCTTAGTTGAAGTCGCAATAAATGAATTCTTTGTTGCTGAATCTGTTAATCCAAATAATTGTAGGGAAGCATTCCTTGAAGTTTTAGCAGGTTTGTATTTAAATCAGTAGGTATCCATGGGTTTAAGACCAAATCGTCGCCAATTTTGCAAGATAAGTATCTTCAAGAAGTCAGGTAGTTGATTCCAAGTAGTAACTTTATTTGTAGGTAAGTTACAGGAAGCTTAAATAGAGCCAAAATGGTAATTAAGCTATGAAGTATGCCCCACCAGGAGCAGTATATCCTTACTGCTCAGCCTGCTGACCCCAACTGCCTAAGCTCATGCACCCAACACATCACTAGGCTGAACAGCAGGAAAGGGGTAAAGAAAGAAGAGAGGCATGAAATAACCTTACAACAGGTATCAAGAGATGGCACATGTTGGCAGGGTACATGGAGGAAGAGACTGACGTGCATCAAGAGAGGGACAAATGAAGAAAAGGACATCAGAAGGAAGGAATACAGGGGTAGGACATTAGCGGTGAGCAGGTCCCAAGCTCAGGACTTCAGCCATTAGGGATTCACAGTAGACATGCCAGGAGGGGCCAATGACACGCTGCTTCTCCTGAGCCAGGCAGGGATGGGATGCTTTTCAGTTTTATTGAATGTCCTGTGTGGTGCAATGTGCTCAGCTGCTAATAAGTCCCTAAATATCCCTGATCACTCTGCTCCCCGGGAGCAGAGGCAGTGAGTGTGAGGTCTGGGCCTTTTCTACATCTGGTGGGACCAGCCTTCAGACCTGGAGTTTGCCATGCTGCAGACTTACCGAACAGTGGCTCCAGGAACAAATAGTCTCGTTAGGGTTATGGGTGTGATGAGCACAACCTCCTCTGGGAGTTATGGATGGCACAAACAGCGTGCCTGAGCAACAATAAATAAAGCTCACACTCTCCAGCTCATAAAAAAAATAAATGTTTGAGTCTATGAAAACCAGGGCCACGGGAATTATGTGGCATTGAAGGACCATACCTTCTGTGTACAGCATCAGATGCCCTCATCCTGCACTATAAATAAGGAAGACAGTCAAAGAAGTTAAACAGAAGATCATCTTGCCCAAGTAAATGGCGGAATATTCAAGACCAAATGCTCTGTTAGTACCACACATTAAATAGTACATGCGTCAGAGAGGACATAAAGTGTGGTTTTCAATCAGTAATAACTCCAGACAAAAGAGGCGGAAACATAGCTGCATACATGTACTGTATGTTTAGGAAAAGAGGCTTAGGGCGTGAACAAATATGGCTGCCCTGTAAACCATACCACATAAATATGATGTATTTCAAGAAGAAAGAGGAGCGCTATGTTCTTTTGCCAAATGCGTGTATTTCAAATGTGGGGCTTAAATCAAAGGTCAGTACAGAAATCACGATTGTGGCGTGAGTCTACAGACTAATAAATAAATGCCAGGAACCTTGTCAGGAGACCACGGCAGCTTGAACTACCCATTGCACTACTAATGATAATTCAGACTTTTTATACTGAAAATGTCTATAACCTGCCACCCAAGCTATTTTTATAGCGCTGGATGGCAGAGTAATTTGAATGTATACAGAATTATTAAACTACTGTTGGACAAACGGTGCCACAATGTGGCTGGCTGTCATAAGTCCCAGTGTTGACAAGGAAGTGCCCATACCGAATACCAATCAGAGCATGCCTGCAAGAGAGCATGCCATCCTGCAGGATTAGGACAGGCAGCCTCCCATAGAGGGACTTTTCCATAAAGGTGATTGGGACCCACAGAAGCGGGACCAGGACTCAAGAGTATTGGTCCCCATAAAACCCACTGGCATCCACTGGCTCAAATTAAGAAAGGCAGTCCAAAGCACCGCAATGACTAGAGGGCTGACCAAAGCTCCTTTGTGTGCTTTTTTTTTCTTCAAGTCCTTGCTTAATTATGCTCTTCAATAATGTTTAGTGCTTTTTATGCCAATTGTTAAGCAGCCACGCATGTAAAAGGCTTGTTGTTACCTGCCTCAGCAGAACTTTTTTATCGACATTGGAATGGTAGAAGGGTTGAAACAGCTGACTGGAACTTGAAGTGTGCCTTGCAAACTGTTGCAGAGTTCTGGAATTGCTAATAAATAAACTGATTGATCTATTTTGCCAGGTTACAGTGACCACGCATGCGTGGTTAATATTGCAAATTACAGTTGAGTGATTTTCTCATTTGTTCACTTGCTATAATATTGAATTTGGGGTGAAATTAGGTTTGCATGGTTGCAGGATGACACTTAGTTTATCACCACATTTTTTCAGAGAGTGGCATAAAAGTAGAGTGACAATGTTCTATTCATCAAATGGTGTGTCAGGATTTCAGTCCAAAATCAAACAGGGAATGGTCATGGAGTGATTCGCTCATATTAGGACCAGTCTGCAGCCTCCACAGGAAATTACATCATCACTGCATCACACCCTTATTTATCGTAAGATTTCTGATTCAGGTAAGTAAGGGACTGAAAGCGTTCCAAGACTGGCAGTGCCAATTGGCAAAGTCTATACCACTCAGTACTGTGTTTGGAAACTTCCTACATCGGAATCCACTTCCTGGTCAGTAGTGGTAGAGCACATATTAATAAGGGTGGTTAATGTATGGAGTAAAGTGTTGCTGGTTTCTTAAAGACATGCAGAGTAACTGTGCTGCCGAGTCCTCATTATTAAGGTTTCTGTACATACACCTCCGTTAGATAGCAGAAGATGTGGTCCGATCAGTATCTACTCTCATAACACTCATTTTACAGGCCTTTTTCGGAATCTGTTGTTCTCCAGTGATGGCTCTTGCAAGAACAGTGGCCTATTCTTGTTGAAATGCCCCATAATGTTTCATAAACATCTGAGGAAGAGAAAGCAGTCCATAAATACCAATATTCAACAGTGTATATGTAAATGTTCACATGAATAAAGTTTAGCAGCTGAGGAATAATCACATTTGTTCTTATCGCAACATTTTTGATGACTGTATCTTGGGTCAGGTTTCAGGTTTTAAAGTCTTTATTTCGATATCAAAATCATAAAAGACAATATTAAAACACATTTAATTATAATTACGTTATTCATTTTAAAAAAACACTAACGCCATTGTTTAAAAAGTTATTAAACATACAGAAATACAAGACAAACCTGACCATAGCATATTAAAATTTGTAAGACAGACAAAAATACAGAAAGCATACCTCAGACGATATACAATATTGCAGAATTAGTTAGGGGTGATGTAAGTAGTCCTTTATAAAAGGATTATTAGAAGGCCCTAATAAGTTTTCTACTTCTTGCCCTAATGGCCCAAGCCCACCCTAGGAATTTGGCTACACTCACCACGATCATCTCCGAGGTATTGGTTTATAAAACCTGAATAGCCTCAGAGGACCTTCTGAAAGGGAGGTGCTGGAACAGAGGTTTTAGCCATTTTGTACGGGGCACAGAATAGATCGGGCAGGCGAACAGGAAATGACCCTCAGTTTCTTTATAGCTTGTGCAACAGCTACAAAATTCAGTTGTTCCATTGGCCCATTTTTTTGTAAAGGAGTTCAAAGGCAATGATCCTACCCGAAACTGATGGTAAAGCTTCTTGTCCAGCTGTTTGGTGATAATGTCCCAGTAGGTCTCACGGGAGGGATCCAACTTAATAGTCAGAAACCTTCCCGTGAGACCAACAGAGCTGGAGGCAGTTATTAATGTTAAGCGGGCCGAGGCCCAATACAGTGCCTTGAAATCCTGTTTGGATGGGAAAGCATTAGTACTAGGGGAAATCCACAGATGTTCTAAACCCATTTCAATCAAGATGGTTTTTACGCTTTTTAGCCAGGGAATTCTCCCCGATCCTCCAATTGACCTAACTTCGGCCAGTTCCCTAGCAAAAAGGGTAAGGTCAGGGGATGTCCATAAGCGCCTCCAAAAGGCCACCAGTCTAAATCTAGCCATCTCATTGATAGGGTTACATCCCATGTCCAAACATAGGGGTATAGAAGGTGAAGATTGGGGTAACCCAATCAAGCCCCTTAGGAACTTACACTGGGTTCTGAATAGGCTGGTTAGATCAATATAGCCCCAAAGATCAGCACCATATAAAATTGCGGTGTTGATCTTGGTGTCATAGATTTTTAACGCTGGGGAAACCCGTTTGGTAATTGATCTCCTTTGCTCACTCAGAAGACAACCAGTGAGTCGGGCCAACTTAAGCTGTTGGGCGCCGACCTGATCTTTCCAACCCAGGCGACGGTCCAGGGTGACCCCCAGGTACGTCATGGTTTCAACTTGTTCCAGGTTAACTCCACTCAGACTTACGGAGCTCCGGACAAAATGCCTCCTATTAAGAACCATAAACTTGGTTTTACCAACGTTTACCTTAAGGTCATTAATGGCACAAAACTCCTCAAAGTGGTCCAGCGCCCGCTGGAGTCCGCTGCGTGTTTTCGAGAGGAGCAGAGTGTCGTCGGCAAAAATAAGCATTGGAAACTTCAGCCCTGCCAACAAAGGGGCGTCAGTGGGGGTATCTGCAAAGAACTTGACCACTTGATCAATGAACAGCAGGAAGAGTGTTGGGGCCAGAACGCAGCCCTGACGAACACCACGGGTCACGGGGAAAGATTTTGATACTTGTCCCTGGCCTCCCCATCTCACCCTAGCATAATTATCCTCATGCATTTTAACTATCAGATCAAGAAGTTCCCTTGGTAGGCCCAAGTCCCTCAGGACGCACCACAGTTTAACCCTCGGCACGAGATCGAAAGCAGACTTCAGATCAATAAAAGCGGCAAAGATGGTACCACCGCCGAGCAAAACCACCTTCCTGTAGATCAGACAAAATCTGAACACCTGATCGATGGTGCTCGTTCCAGATCTGAAGCCTGCTTGCATGGGAGATAGAATGTCTTCCAGTTCAATCCAGCCTTGAACTCTACTCAAAACCATGCGTGCAATAATTTTTTGGAGGGAGTCGATAAGGCTAATCGGGCGATAATTGCCCGGATTAGACCTATCACCTTTTTTGTGGATAGGGAGTATCTCCGCTCCCTTCCACGACCTAGGGATTCTTGCCCCATTAGCTATTGCGTTGGCAATCTTTGTTATGTAGGGCACCCAGAGAGCGGGGTTGGCTTTAAACAAGTCTGCAGGGATTAGGTCCATACCAGGTGCTTTTCTCTGCTGGGACAAGCCAAGTGCTAGCTCTACCTCAGTTTCTGTGAATATGAGTCTCTCCCAACGAATGGGTGGCAAAGGTACCTCATCCAAATTGAAAGGAGGTTCGGATGTTTCGGCACAGAATTGGGCCGAATAATGGCTCACCCAGACTTCGGGGGACACATGATTTATAGGGGTACGTGAGTCAGAATCCCTACCCCATTTCACTAAATTCCAGAACTTAAGCTGGTTATTTGAGGTGGAGGCGTCCAAAAGATCAGACCAATACATGTCCTCCCACTCCCGTTTGGCTTCCAACTGAGCTTTCTTATATAGCACCCTAGCTGCCTTAACCGCACACATATTGCGGGACTTAACCTCTTTAACAAGATGTCTGTGGGCCTCCCTGCACTTTTTGTTGTACCATTTCTGGCGGATTGCATTCTGTTTAACGATGCCCTTCTGACCTGGTAGAGAGAGGAGGAATTTGAGCTCGTTAAAACAGCGCTCATGAAGGTCAATAACAGTGTTTACAGATCCGCCCACCTGCAAATCCTCACACATAATGCCGCCCAACGAATTAGAAACCACAATCTCAACAGACTCCTGGAGGGTCTCATCCCCCGCTAGCCTAGACCATTTCAACCTTCTACGGTCATTGGTCAAGAGAACGTCCCCTGTCCGGGTGGTATCAGGTTCGTTTAGTCTCTTCATACCTGGAAACTTTAATTTAAGTGAGAGGGGGTTATGGTCGCTTTCTGGGCGGGGTACAACTTCCATATCCACCATCTGTGACCAAAATTCCAACTTTAACAAGAAATAATCAATCCTGCTTTTCCTCAATCCGTTATCAAAGGTGTAGTTGGCACCCAAATCAGATCTTGACCGACCATTTATTGCTCTGAGCCCCCGGGTAAGGCACAGAGCCATCCAATTCAAGGCGGCTTCAGTAGCTTTAACAGTTTTATTTGCCAATAAATCTGGGATATTCCAAGCTGCATCTTCTGCAGAACCCCAGCTGTCACCGGCTACATATAACGGCTCAAAGGTGCAATTAAAATCACCTGCCAGGAGGACAAAATCTTCTCTGGCCTGTCCTGCGAGAAGATCGTCCAATACATCCAACACAGCTGGACAGCGGCCCCCTGGGAGCCCTCGTGCATAAACATTAATAATATTCATGTCCCGGTGGCCCTCTTTGCTCAATTTAATTACCAGGAGGTCCGGGTTATCTACAAATATCTCAAATGGGTGGTATCCAGATGTCTGTTTCACCCAGATCAACAGACCCCCAGAAGCACGCCATTTGGCACCCTTTATAGCTGGTTTAAATTTTTTTACAAAACCTACTCTATAAACTGGATCAGGTGCCCAGGTTTCCTGTAGCAGAATGATATCAAAACTGTCCACAAACTCCAACCAATCTTCTGATTTCAAGCTACCCCTCACCCCTGCAACATTCCAGGAAAGTATGTTAAGTGTGTCCAATAGGGGGACTACTGGAGAGATCATTCGTACAGGCGCAGCAGGGGACAGTACTATACCTCCCCTTGACCCAACTGTGTTGCAGGAAACCACCCCTGGAGGACTCACTAAAGCTCTAGATGGTATCACCTCTGATGAACCTGCGTCTTCGGCTCTGGTCTCAATAAAGCCGAATACAGGTTTCAAAACAGGTAGTGGGCCCTCCAAGGGTGTATCAACAACAACTTGAGTTGCATGTGAATTAGTAGTAGGAAGCTTGATTGTGTGTCTTGAAACATGACCTGTTAGTTCAAAGGGGACAGCATTTTCTACACAAACTTCTAAAGGGGTAGGAGCAAAAAACACAGACATAGGGGTTGATTCAGGATAATAAGCTGGCACATTGTCCCTCCGAAGTCAATCGACCTCGTCGAGGCAACCAAACCTGTTTGAGGTGGGGACCCCTTCCCACCAGCCATTTTGACCTTGCCAACCTTCCCTTCGTCCACCCCATGTAGTATTATGGACTGTAGACCAATTCCCTCCTAGGTTTGTGCGCGGTTGTGGGGGGTAAAAGAAGGTGAGTGGCTTAACAGTAATACCAGAGTTATCGCCCCGTACATCCCAGGAACATAGGTGGTGAGCTGTCTTTGGGTCTGCAAAGGAAATAACAATGCAATCACCCGGGATAGACTTAAATGAGGGGCCTACCCAAGGAACCCTGCGAACCATTAGGATGTTACTTCTAAGATTGTTCGGTAATTGTCTATTTACGTTGAGCCAATGAATAGCCTTGTTCTTTAATGAACAATGATCCTCTTGGGACCATGGCTCCAGAACAGGCACACCTACCAACACTACAACATAAGACCTGGCATCTGGTGGTAAATCAATGTAGCCTCCACGAAAATTATGTCGATTTCCATCTCTAAATCCCTTGGAGTAAGTGCGTGGGTTCACACTCTTATTTGTTTGCTGGACACTAGCCTGGTTGGCCCTTTTTATAGGTGCTTTGTCTTGTAAAGGGCATGGAATTGGGACAATAGGATGGACGTTAGTGGCCAAGGGGTTGCAGACCTTAGTGCGAGGTTTTGGTATGGGTTTGGGGTTAGGCGGGGGTGGGGCCGATGTAAGTGCCGCTGGAGCCTGTGGGATGCTCTCAACACCCAATAGAGTATTTGCCTCCAACTGTTTTAAGCCAAGACTAGCTAAAGTAACAATTGTCTTGTCCATTTCTAATAAATTATTTTCGATTCGTGAGAGTCGGAGTTCCAGGGGGGATAGAAGCCTTTTCAAAGTGTCCCAAACAATTTTGAGGAAATCTTCGTCACCCCCCTGTAGCTTACCAGACTCACCTAGCAGTTCCTCAGGGGCTCCCTCAACTAAAATCGGGAGTGATTCCCCCGTTGTTGTGTCTAGGTCTATGCTATCAATACTGGTACCAGTGACCACACCAGTAGGGCAAGTATTGGCCAGCGGGGCACTAGTACCTGCTCTATTTAAGGCCGGCAGACGGCGATTATTAAAGAAATGTGCCCTCGCAATTTTGGCCTTTTTGCGAGCATAAGCTGATCTGGCAAGACGTTTTCTTATATGTGCAGCATCCCTTTTGTTAACACTAGCTGGCTGCTTTAGCGTGTCTGATAGTTTGGAGATACCTAGGTTTAAGCTTTGGGTTTTTATCATCGAGGTCTGGGGGAACTTAGAAGGTGTCGACAAGGGAATGGGTTGTGGCTCTGGTGGGAGGATTGATGGGGGGGGATGAATAGCTGCCTGTACTATCAGGGGCCGTGGGCCGGACAGGCGTTCAGGAGTTTTAGCCAAGGCAATATTGCCTAGTGATGATTTTTTTGTAAATGCTAAATCCTGGGATAGTCTTCGCGCTGCCTCGAGCTCCAATGACACTCTGTGTTGCATTTTAGTGATTTCGTTGTCGATGGCTATGTTAGTCTTGACGATGAAATCATCGAGTGTCCCATTTGATTTAAGACCTCCCTTAGCAGTTTTGCTGCGAGTACCCCGTGAGCACATGTTAATATAATACAAATGAAAAGTAATTAAAACCTGTACATGTGCGCACAATTAGTCCAGTGGGGTGGCCCAGTCCAGTCCTTTCCGTCCTCGAACGGCCTCAAACGGCCCGCTCTTAGCCCGGTCTTCGCCCCGAGCTGCGTCCCGCGCTGCGGGAATACTGATCCTAGATGTAGTGAACGTAGAGGGCGTTGGGCGGGCCAACAGGGAGAGCGGACCGGAAGGTCTCCCACGGTCACGCAGGGACTCCTGGGCAATGGAGTCCCTGCAACGCTCGCAGCCCCGCTGAAGCCTCTAGCCCAAGCCCAAGTCCTGCGCAGTGCCGGTTGCAGCGTCCAAGGTCCAGCCCCTTACAGCGACGGCGAGGTTGTGCAGGCAGTGGTGGTATCCCAGAGAATAAGCGCCTCCAGGTAAAAGCACTTTACAACAGTTTATGGCGTCCCAGGGAAGGAGTAAAAACAGGGGTTTAAGAACCCTCCAGTGGGCGGTGGGCGGGCCAACAGGGAGAGCGGACCGGAAGGTCTCCCACGGTCACGCAGGGACTCCTGGGCTATGGAGTCCCTGCAACGCTCGCAGCCCCGCTGAAGCCTCTAGCCCAAGCCCAAGTCCTGCGCAGTGCCGGTTGCAGCGTCCAAGGTCCAGCCCCTTACAGAGACGGCGAGGTTGTGCAGGCAGTGGTGGTATCCCAGAGAATAAGCGCCTCCAGGTAAAAGCACTTTACAACAGTTTATGGCATCCCAGGGAAGGAGTAAAAACAGGGGTTTAAGAACCCTCCAGTGGGCGGGCCAACAGGGAGAGCGGACCGGAAGGTCTCCCACGGTCACGCAGGGACTCCTGGGCAATGGAGTCCCTGCAACGCTCGCAGCCCCGCTGAAGCCTCTAGCCCAAGCCCAAGTCCTGCGCAGTGCCGGTTGCAGCATCCAAGGTCCAGCCCCTTACAGAGACGGCGAGGTTGTGCAGGCAGTGGTGGTATCCCAGAGAATAAGCGCCTCCAGGTAAAAGCACTTTACAACAGTTTATGGCGTCCCAGGGAAGGAGTAAAAACAGGGGTTTAAGAACCCTCCAGTGGGCGGTGGGCGGGCCAACAGGGAGAGCGGACCGGAAGGTCTCCCACGGTCACGCAGGGACTCCTGGGCAATGGAGTCCCTGCAACGCTCGCAGCCCCGCTGAAGCCTCTAGCCCAAGCCCAAGTCCTGCGCAGTGCCGGTTGCAGCGTCCAAGGTCCAGCCCCTTACAGAGACGGCGAGGTTGTGCAGGCAGTGGTGGTATCCCAGAGAATAAGCGCCTCCAGGTAAAAGCACTTTACAACAGTTTAAGGCGTCCCAGGGAAGGAGTAAAAACAGGGGTTTAAGAACCCTCCAGTGGGCGGTGGGCGGGCCAACAGGGAGAGCGGACCGGAAGGTCTCCCACGGTCACGCAGGGACTCCTGGGCAATGGAGTCCCTGCAACGCTCGCAGCCCCGCTGAAGCCTCTAGCCCAAGCCCAAGTCCTGTGCAGTGCCGGTTGCAGCGTCCAAGGTCCAGCCCCTTACAGAGACGGCGAGGTTGTGCAGGCAGTGGTGGTATCCCAGAGAATAAGCGCCTCCAGGTAAAAGCACTTTACAACAGTTTATGGGGTCACTAATGCTGTATGAAATGTAACATGTGCGCCCTGATGAAGGAAGCTACATAAAATTGGCTTTGGTACTTTCCGAAACGCGCATCGGTGCTTTTCTTGTGTGTTGGCTATAGTGGTCTACTGTTTTATTGAATGTTATGTGTATTGTCTTATGTTTTTGAATGTAGTTTTGGGCTTGATGTCCGTTGTCTTTTTATGTGATTATTCCTCAGCTGCTGAACTTTATTCATGTGAACTTTTACATATACACTGTTGAATATTGGTATTTATGGGCTGCTTTCTCTTCCTCAGATGTTTATGAAACATTATGGGGCATTCCAACAAGAATAGGCCATTGTGATGTTTTATTAATTTGTGTAAATGAATTGTTTTGATGTTTATTTCATCTTGTCTTTACCCTTCTTTTAAAAAAAAAAAAGAGAATATTATAATGAAAAATAAAATGAAAAATTAAATCCTGAAACTTTAGTGAGCAGTTCTGTGGGCACTATTCTTTATATTTTGGAATTTTTGTCCCTTCTTCATTTTTATTGGGGACACTCTTTTCATGTTGTTTAGTATATTTCTCCCCCTGGTGGGTTGTTCCCTAGCTATTTTCAGGGTCCCTCTTCTGTTTATTTAATCGTTGCAAGAACAGGCCATGATTCACACGCTAAAGAGTGGAGGTTTTAGTTGTATCCAAGCAGCCATTACCTGGCATTAGCTATTTTAACTTATCTGTGTTAGGGGAGTTGATGGTGCCAAGTTTCAAAGTCTGTGCTTGCTCAGGCATATTACACATCAGCTTTGCAAGTATCACCTTTTATGCAATGAAGGATGCCAACAATTTGAACAGGTTCAGCACCGAGCTATGGATCACATAAGGCTTTATGTAGATCAAATGTTCAAAGCATAGGTATCTCTGTAGGACTTCAAGTTTTTATATTGAATTAATAGACTTGGGGAACTGCAGTAAGTATACACTATCTCAGGGGTGTCCAACCTAGGTGAGGTAGAGCCTGATTAATTAAAGATTTTCTGGATAAGCCTTGATAATTTAATGTATTTCCATTGGGATTCATTGTATGCAAATATCTTCTGAGGATAACTTAAAATTCTGGTATGATCTGGTCGCCCTAGACTTACGTTGTATACCTCTGCACCATCGAATATTCACCAAGAAAGTGAGACCTGCAGCATTAGGATACTTATGTAAAAGTTTCAAGATCTTAAGGCACTAAGTGCCTGGAGAGCTATCCCAGACTTTGTTAATCAATCAATCCGGATTTATAAAGTGTGTCTCATCACCAGATAGGGTATCCAGGCGCTTGCAGGGCTGCAAGGCTTATTCGAACAGCCAGGTCTTGAGGTCCATTCAGAATTCTGGAAGTGTGGTGATGGTTCAGAGGTGGTGAGGAGGCTGTTCCAGGTCTTTGCTGCGATGTGGGAGAAAGAACATCCTCCCCTTCTGCTTCGGTAGATGAGGAGAGTATGGGTAAGTGAAAGGGAGGCACAGCGTAGTCTTCTCGATGTTTGGTGGAAGTTCAGGCGGTGGTTAATGTAGGTGGGTCCTTGGTTGTGTAGAGGTTTGGGTGCGTGGGAATCCTATGGTTAGCTATGGTTTATGAATGGTCATGGATGACCACAGCTGTGGTCCGAGTATTTTTGGAGCCTGATACAAATGACAGTTCCTCATTTGGGTGCTCCTCCATCGTAGAGACAAGGCTATTTGTTAAATCGGGGGCCCTTGTGAGGCTTTTCATTGGGATATCGTAAAGCATCTGCCTGCAGTGGTTTTCAGACAGCACTCAGTACTGAATGACTGCGGTTCAATCATTCTGTTCACCATGCATTTGAGTAGCCATGGTGACAAATCAAGAAACTCTCTGAAGTGCTTTATTAAAAGAAGATATTCTCTTATAAGATGGCAGAAGGGTGTGACACAAATTACATCTCAGAACCTGTAAGCCAATGGAAATAAACATGTTTTTCTTAGGAGATTGCCGCAGTTGCTACTGATTGTCAGGGTTACAAATACCAAGGGGCCTATCTCCATTATCCCCGTGACTCATCTGATCTCCCCTCCTTCCTCCCTAGGCACTTCCTGTCTCATTTGTGCAGGTTCACTTTCAACCCTGCGCTCTGCTTTTATCACTGTTTTCCTATCTTTCTCTGCCTCCCTTTTTAGGTCTCGGCCTAGGCAGGGCATGCGCTGTCTCGTCGAGAGATGCTGTGTACAGTATAGTGGGGGAAGCTCCGCCCACTTTCCGGCTATCTGTTTAATTGGCCGAAAATGCAACATTCTGATTGGTGCGTACCTTGTTAGTCCCTCCTCCTAACATCCATGGCGTAATTTGTAAACATCCAAGGCTATTGCCCCCTTTACTTAACATTAGTTTTTTCCCTGTGTCCCCCCCCTTTGCCCCCTTGCACAGTCCGTGATTTTTTGCAAAGCAATCATCCCCACCACTCCCATTTCAGCCTTTTTTCCCGCCCGCACTCCGGTTTAAAATGCAATAGAATTAGCGTAATTGCGAGTTATGTTGAACTGTATTTTAAAATGACCCACATGACTCCATTTTGTATTGCCATGCTCTCGGCATCCTGGTGAAGAATTGCTTTCCACGTCCCTGTTGAAACTTGCACAACCCTCTCCGCTCCTTGTACAAACAAAATCTTAGTTCCCCAGTTTCCTGTGGTCCCAGATAACACCACCCTACTTACTATGGTTCCCCCGTCTGCATGTTTTTTCTCTGTCATCGACTTAAAAAATGCCTTTTTTAGTATACCAGTCGATGTACAGAGTAGGGATCTTTTTGGATTCTCATTGGCAGGACGAAGTTTCTGGTTCTGCAGAGCTCCACAAGCATATACAGAGAGCCCTTCCATTTATAGTGAGGCCCTCAAGGGCCAACTTGATTCCCTGTCCCTACCCCAAGGTACCGCATTACTCCAGTACGTTGATGATTTGCTTATAGCAGCAGACACCGAGGAATTATGTAAAGAAGCTACAATGAAATTGCTCCTGCATCTAGCACAGTTCAATCACAAAGTTTCCCTCTCCAAACTCCAATATTGTCGACATGAGGTGACCTACTTAGGTCATCTCCTGTCGAAGGAGGGACGCCGCCTCACCCCTGAACGAATACAAACAATCAGTAAAATGCCCCCACCAAAAACGCAGAAAGAGGTCCGTGCTTTTATTGGTATCACCTCCTACTGCCGCCAGTGGATACCCAATTTTTCTTTACTCATTAAACCTTTATTGACCCTCATACTTAAAGATGTTCCCCAACCACTCCCTTGGACAAATGAGTGCCAGCATGCATTTGAAGAACTGAAAGCAGCCTTGTGTTCGGCCCCGGTGCTAAGCACCCCTAGTTATCAGAAGCCCTTCACTCTTTTTGTACACAAGCATAATGGTTGCGCATTATCAGTGCTAACACCGTGTTTTGGTGACAGACAACGCCCCTGCATATTTTTCTGCAGTTCTAGACCCCGTGGCCCGCGTACTACCCAGTTGCTTGAGAGCAGCAGCTGCAGCTGCCATATCCATTTGCGAATCTGCTGGCCTGGTCCTTGATACTGCACTTACAGTTATCGTTCCTCACGCAGTAGACACTTTATTAAGTAGGACAAAAACTCAACATCTTACTAGTGCACGTTTGTCCGTCTATGAATTGACTCTCTTAGCCAGTCATATCACTATCCGCTGCTGCACTACACTAAATCCAGCCACATTGTTACCCTTTGTTGATGGTGACACTAATTCTGATCCGTATGATTGTGTCCTCCGGACGGAGGAAGTGCTTAAAGACCGTCTGGATTTGACTGACACACCCCTGACTGACCCTGATAGTACCCTGTATGTGAATGGTTCTTGCTTCAAACTTCTTGATGGTAGCACAACTGCTGCCTATGCTATCACCACGTTACAGACAGTAGTGGAAATACAGCATGGTCATCTGGTCAGCAGGCTGTTAGAAGCATTGACTCTTCCTTCAAAGATAACTGTGGTCAGATGTAGCACCCACAAGAAAGTGACTGATGACATAGGAAGGGGTAATGCATTTGCTGACCAGACTGCAAAGGAAACAGCTAGAGATGTCTCTACCCGCATGTATTTAGCTGGTCCCTCAAACTGGGTACCAGAGAAGGGGATGCATGAGGATACTATTGAGAATGTGAAGGAATTACAGGCAGAGGCGACTAGAGAGGAAAAGGCTCTCTGGGAAGAAGAAACAGGCCTATTAAATGAGAATGGCTGTTGGACGGATCTGACTGAACAACAGCGATGGTTGTTACCCGATGCCTAGGTTTTGCCAGTGGTCACTATGGCTCATGTCCCAGCTCACATTAGTGCAAAAGGTATTTGCAAATTGCTAGCTCCGGTATGGTAAAACAAACACATCCCAAAATATGCTGAGAGGTTAGTCAGGAATTGCATGATTTGTTTGATGCATAACCCGGGAAAAGGCACACCAACACCTGCTGGTAATTTTGCACCCCCATCTTACCCCTTCGAAGTGCTCCAAATAGATTCCATACAGATGGAAAGATGCAACAATCTCTGATATGTCCTGATAGTTGTGTGTGCCTTCAGTAAGTGGATCAAGGCCTACCCCCTTAAGGACAACACTGCTATAAGCACTGCCAAAATACTGTTGAAGGAATTCTTCCCCGGATTTGGGATGCCCAGAATTATCGGGAGCGACAACGGAAGCCACTTTACAGGAGAAATAATGAAGAAAGTGTGTGTAGGGATGGGGATCAGACAAAAATTCCATGCCGCCAATCATCCCCAGTCAGTGGGTTTGGTTGAGCGCCACAATGGAACACTGAAATTGAAGATGGCAAAAATCTAGGCTGACACAGGACTATCTTGGCCGGATGCCCTGCCCCTTGCCTTCCTATCGACTAGAGCCACGGCACATTCTCGTACCAGACTATCTCCGTACGAAATAGTGTTTGGCCGGCCAGCAAAGGTTTGGGGAGTACCCCGCCCAAAGAAATATTCTGATATTGAATACCCATTGTTGATTGATTATTTACATGAATTGACCACTAACCTACGTCTCATTCATCGTCAGGTACAAGATATCCTGCCACCCAAACCCGAGGGCCCTGGTCACACCATCCAGCCAGGCCACTGGGTCTGCATCCGCAATTTCCAGAGATCAAAGAACTTGGAGCTGAGGTGGAAGCCGCCCCAGCAAGTGTTGCTGGCTACCAGGCCTGTGAAGGTGGCAGGAAGAAGAAAACTGGGTTCACGGAGTGCACTGCAAGAAGGTGCCTCTACCACTACCATACGACCGGTGGGTCAAGGAAGGCATGGGAGACGACGAATGTGAGAAAGTCCTGCGCTTTGTACCCTTCAGTGATGCCAACCTTGCCTGGGCTTCATCTGAACGAGAGGACGACGACATCCTGCAATCTGCCGTTCCTCTGCATCTGAGGTTGCGGGACACTCAACAGCCAGAGCCTTTGTTTCCTGATCAAACAACAACCAGGTCCACCCGGTACAACCTCCGATCCAGAAAAAAGGACTAAAGAGACAAAGGTCTCGACCCTCTGCTTGACATGGTCCGACAAATGGCTGCAGGGCTGTGATACACCGGCGTATTTGACTGGAGCCGGTACAGCGGACCGGAGCGTGCCAATAGGACTGCTGGAATCACTGACCGGTGAAGCAACCACCAATCACAGGCAGCAACTAGGGAAGACCAAGTGAAGGAGACGGTGACCAAAATGAACGCTGAAAGCTTTAAGAGCAAAGAAATGAAAAAACAAGAGTACATAAAGACAATACGTGGCCGGTACTCGATCTCTCTATTTGTACTCATGACTATTTCACTGGTACTGGCCTGCCTCGGGTGGGTAATACACGCTGCCCTTGCAGCACCTGAGTCTCCTACCTCTACAGAATCACCTCATCAACATGTGTCGTTACCCACCCATGAGAAAAACAGAAAGACAGGTTTCTTCAACAACACTTTCATTCAAATGTTACACCAGCACCAGCTTGTGGTGAACACAACAAACTGTTGGGTATGTGGGTTGCTGCCCCATACTGCAAGCGCTGGATTGTCCCTGATTCCTGCTCCTTTTTCTCGAGCTGGTTCAGCCTACGGCTGGTACACTGTGTTCTTTGACGCATTCTATTCAGGTGACACATCCACACGATCCCTGGGGAAGATCAGTAGCAGACAAGCATTCCGCCACATCATGGCTGCGGAGTGGCCAAGCATGGATAAAGATTAAGCAGAAAATAATGAATATGAGAACTATCATGGGTCTTTTTATCCATCGAACATTTACAATGGTGGGGGAAAGAAAAGACTGCCACCTCTCAGGGATCTCCCTGTCTACCCACATCCCGGAAAATACTGCATGGAAAGCAATGGAACAGTATGGGTGGGGCAAAGTGACTGCGCCTACACGCTCCAGCTCAATGGTTCGACTCTCCCAGCTCTGGTGTCCTCCCTGAATACGTACTTTGTGTGTAGGAAACAAGGCCTACACCTGGCTGCCCAAGTCGTGGGCCGGCACCTGTTACATTGCTTGGTTGCTCCCCCCACCTACACCGCCGATGCAACACACCAGAAGAGAGGTGTGATTGACGCTGAAGACCCAGTTGGCCAAGAGTTTGGGGACTTTGCTAAGGGGTTCCTCCCATTTTGGGGCCCTATGGTCAATAGTCGCAGTCTGTGACATCTCACAAGGGTGGTAGAGACCACCATCAATGCAACTGCCGGTGCCCTCAGTAACATCACAGCGGAACTTCAAGCAGACCACCTCATGACTTTACAGAACAGAATGGCACTTGACATAATACTGGCGGATCGTGGGGGAGAATGCACATTGATCAGAACAAGCTGCTGTATATATATATCTGATAATGCGCCAACAGTCTATCAAGCAATACAGAGACTGCATAAAATTGCTTCCGACATCCATCAGGATGAGGGTTCATGGTCCCTAACCGGCTGGTTTCGGAACATGGTATCTCAGTGGGGATGGAAGTTAATGATTTTCATTGCCATCATTGCACCCGCATTGTTCTCTTGCTACCTCTGTGTTTAATGCATGCCCGCGCTATGAGGGCTCTGTGCTGCCTCTTTGACACCCAAACAAATGAAATTACACCATCACAATGCCATGATGATGATCGAGAGAGAGGTCCAGGAAAAGACGGACATTGACCTAGGCGACGATTGATTGTTGCCTCTGCATGGCAAAAGAAGGGACTGTTGAACTGTATTTTAAAATGACCCACATGACTCCATTTTGTGTTGCCATGCTCTCGGCAACCTGGTGAAGAATTGCTTTCCACGTCCCTGTTGAAACGTGCACAACCCTCCCCGCTCCTTGTGGTCGAGCCGATTCCGAGAAGCTGCCTGTGTGCCTCACCCCCCCCAGTTTTGCCAGAGACTCAGCCACATCCTGTCCATTGTTGGTAGCTGAGCCTGTCACAAGCTACTCCTGTGCCCCGTGACCACACCAACTGATCGAGGAAACACGAGGCTGTGCCCCGTGACCACACCAACTGATAGAGGAAGCACGAAGCTGCGCCCCATGACCACACCAATTGGGCAAGGAAGCACGAGGCTGTGTACATTGTGCAAACAGAGACAGATGTCCCCTGGCCACGATTGCGCCACATAAGACTGACAAAGAACTTGTCTGATGAGGAACTTGTCAAAATGAGGAACTTTGTATTGTGCAAATGGGCTTGATTAGCGCTATAAAAATGTGTGCGCTGCAGAGTAAAGCAGCAGTCTCCGTAGAATTGTCTTTGTAACATTCTGGGACCCTGTCCTTAGCTCGAGCTAATAAATAAACTTACTTCTCTCCACGGCTGACTGTGTTGGTCTCTTTGGTAATGTATGATTCAAGCAAGAAGAACCCGTAGATTCTAGGTGTCCGCAACACCGCTGGCTTTGACTCTCCTAGTGGGGAGGGGTCTCCAAAAAGCCGGTGCTACAGTTCTATTGCATTGCAAATGTTTGTTTTTAAAATAGTGCGCATTAACATGCCGGTCGTGGATTCAGTGGCTCATCCGGAAGTTAATTAGGCTCCCCTGCTCCTCATGTTTTCAGTTTACCTCACGGTAAGTTAGCCCTTTGCATGAGCAGTGGCAGAGTGGAGCCCGTGTTGCCATGGTTTTTCCCCGCCCTCATGTTGCTTTCACCCTGGCCTGGCCCTCCCTGCGCACACATACATCATCTCCTGCCAGTCGCTACTTTACACGGGCAACATGCTGTAATTGAAAAAAATATATATTACACGCATTTATGCGCAGGGTCTTTTGTATTGCCCCAGTGGACAAAGAAGACACCCGGAGCAGAGGGCGGGGTGTGCAAGTGTTTATTTTAATTTTTTGTAATATTATTTGTAAGCCCACCTCCCCGTAGATGCCTACCACCACTAAATCAGGTTCCTAGGATGACAATCTACATTCCTCATTGCTGTTTCTCCTCCGTTACTTGATTTAGGCAAAGCTGCATATTTCACTTAGCAGAACATTATGGAAGCCCTTTACATGAGCAGTGGCAGAGTGAAGCCTGTGTTGCCGTGTTTTTTGCCCTCCCTCATGTTGCTTTCACCCTGGCAGGAATCAAAGGAGTAGCGTGATTTAAGGACGTGTGAAGCGCTAAAATTCTGACTCAACAGAGCGACTGCTTCTATACAATGGCAGCAATGGAAAGGGGTGGGCGCTAATGGGGACGGTCCACCACCTGTAAATGTCCCGCACCCCCTTGTGTCTTACTGCCAGTGACATCCGCAGACAAAAAAAGACCAGACACTGTGGCTGGGAAGGAAGAGCATTGTTGTTCCCGTTTACATTACACGTTTTATTGCATTTCCTAAGAGTACTTGCGCTTTTCAGCATGGCGTGCTTCCGCAGTTTTTTATGCAGAGTTGCCCTTATGAAGTTGTGCGAGTTCAGGGTGTGCCATGACTGAGAGCTGAGGTGTATGCAGAGTTGCCCTTATGAAGTTGTGCGAGTTCAGGGTGTGCCATGACTGAGAGCTGAGGTGTATGCAGAGTTGCCCTTATGAAGTTGTGCGAGTTCAGGGTGTGCCATGACTGAGAGCTGAGGTGTATGCAGAGTTGCCCTTATGAAGTTGTGCGAGTTCAGGGTGTGCCATGACTGAGAGCTGAGGTGTATGCAGAGTTGCCCTTATGAAGTTGTGCGAGTTCAGGGTGTGTCATGACTGAGAGCTGTGGTGTATGCAGAGTTGCCCTTATGAAGTTGTTTGAGTTCAGGGTGTGCCATGACTGAGAGCTGTGGAGTTGAGACCCAATAAAGTGGGAACTTCTCAGAGTGGCTGCTTGTGGGTCATAAAGGAGTCTGGAACATATGCTCATCCAATGCTCGGCCTCTCTGCTGAGCACACCGCACAATGGTCAAGGGTGCATATTCTAATTGTGAATATATATATGAATGCAAGTGAAGGGTGTACGCAGCTGTCAAAATACAGACAGAGCGAAAGTTAAACAGAATTTAGTGCATTCAGGTGAGTGGGCGCATTGTGTTTGGGGAAGTATTAGTTATGTAAAGGAAGACGCAAGAAAAAGTGAGAAGAGGGTGCCCTAGAGTAAAGGGATGGGGTGGGAGATTTTCAGAAAGATAATGAAGAAATGAGCATAAAAATCTAACAGAGGGACAACAGAAGTGAGAGGTGTAAAGAGGTGAACGGGAGTGATTGAGAAAGACATTGCCCGTTCCATAGGCTAGAGTCTGCCTTCGTTCAGTCTGCTTTCAAACTTTAAATTACTTTGTGTCCTTGTGTGTATGAATATATATATAGAACTGTAAATAGTAAACTTTTTATAACATTGAATCTGTTTTAGGCAGGGTCTCAAAATCAAAATTTGATGAAATGTCTTATTTATGTATTACCGGACAATGTGTATCTGTATTTTTTTATTCTGTTTTTATGATCATCCTATTGGGCATCTGTGCTTCAAGTGGCAGCAAGATGACCTGCCATTGTGCCTACCACTATGAAGCACAACCCGGGTGAGGGTGATGATGTGGCCACCCTTGTGTGTGTCCACTAACCTGAATGTGCCTGTACCCCTACTCTCCAGCAACAAACACAGATCTCCAGTGTTTGGGGGTTAAAGTGATTAGGCCAGGATCACACAATGTGTTCACTTGGGGGAGCTGGTTTTCGAACATAGAGCTTCTGACTCCAAACTCTGCACCCTAACCACTGGCCCGCTACTCTCCATCGCCATCAACCCCAGGCCTCTGGGTTCCCCCCTGGCCATATCTTTGCCCATAACTCTCAGTTACTCACTGCGAAGCGAGCTGCAAGGGGTCATATTACTGTAGCCACCTGTACCTACCACAATATTAAACACAGGGCTGGTGTGGAGAGGGGGATGTGTGGCATACATGGCTGCTTATGTGCCCACCAGCACAAGGGACCGATCTGATCCTGTGCCTGGCAGATCCAAGCACAGAGCGGGTCATTTTTCATGTTGTGGGGGCGGGAAGGGGGGTGCAGGTTGTTATTTCTGGTGCACTTGGAGAAATAGCTAGGAAAGCAGACATTTTCTTACCTTTGAAAGATGTTAGGCATCCTTTTTGGTTTGCCAGTGCTTGTTGCTAATACTAACTCGCATTGACAACGCCATTAGGTACCACATACGCAAAGGCGATCAGCTTTGTCAGTATGTTGTGTTTTGTGTGAGAGAGAGAAAGTGAAAGAAATAAAAGCGCTATGACATGGTCCGCACTGGCTGCGTCATAGTGCTTTTTTCTTTACTATCAGCAGCGCTACACAGTAGCTAAGATGCAACACAGCTAAGCAAAACACTAAGCAAATACCTCTGAAGCAAGTATGACCTATTAGGTTTGCCACTGCTTTTTTTTCTGCTGGTAATGGAGTGTTGTAGGGGGCAAGCAATAACACTGGAATTGTGGTATGGGGTAAAGCAACAATACGGATTGGGGCGGGATGGTGAAAGTGGCAACCAATAATACTGGGAGTGAAGGGGGCAAGCAACAACGTAGAGCTGGTGCGGTTTGGCATTGAAGGATTGGAGGGAGACTGTCTGCAAGCAAATGCACTCTTAGGTAGTGCTGTAACTGAATGAAACAAGCATTTTCAATGCAATAGGTCTCGCATTCCAGAAATGTTTAAGCTCTTGGCATTGTAAATGACAATGCCTTTTATTTATGTTTTAAAAACCAAAACATAAATAAAAGGCATTGTCATTAACAATGCCAATAGCTCAAAATCGAGTAAACGCGAGACCTATTGCATTGCGCATTGTGGCTCACAACATAACGGGTGAGGCACTCGTGCACCAAGGGTGCGCGCGCCGGGTGTTCCTTCAAGGCCGCTTTTTTCCAATTCCACAAAAGAAGATAGTGTGAAAATATGGGTTCCCAAAATACCACCATGAAAGGCTCCGAATTGCTGCTACTTTTTGGGTTCCTCCTCATCTCATCCCAAACGCTCCTAGTTTCCCTCATGGCTAATGCTATTATGTCTGCTTCATCTCTGTCCATTCTTTTGATCCATGGCAATTTCCATAGTGAGCGCACCTGCCATAATGTGGTCTATGTGTCATCATTTGTTTCTCTGATTCTGCTTTTCACCAGTCTCACATATATCTAAGTTGTGCAGCTTACAGAGTGTCAAAAGTTCTGGTACTCCCGCCACAGCACAAGTAGGATGTTGGGCAATTTAACATTGGCAACCCTTAGCTTTTTACCTCTTCCAGTGAACAACATGCATGTTTTTTTATGTTTTGTAGTTCTGCCATAAAAAAGCACATTACGGAAAACTGTCCTTTTGACTGAAGCTATACATCCGCTCCATAATGTTTGAAAGATGTGCCGCTTAGTAAGTTCTTTCTTATAATATTACTAAGACAAAATAGTTCCCTGCTGATTTTTTGCTTATTTCCAATTATTTTGATTGATTACTCCTTCCATCAAAACGGTGTTGTAATTTTCAAAATTGAATTCACTAGGAACTTACAAAGTACATACTGTCGCTCCTATTAGTGCAGTCTACTCTAATAATGCTGCTCACAATACTGTCCCACTGTTACTTCTGTGATCTTACTCGTATTACTATTTTCCTGGTGAAATTGTATTTGTTCTCCTTAAATTACTGTTATTGCTAAACTGCTCAATCTGCTGACACTGCTATCATATTAACATTGCTCATACTGCTGTTCTGCTAACACTACTAGCAATGCACTAATGTTAACTGCTATCACTATCTATTGCTCCTGCTGTAACTGCTTTACTACTAAAACTGCTGCATTACTATTCTGCTACTTCAGAAGTCATTGCTAACCTGCTAACGTATTCATCTGATACTAAACACAGTATATTAATATATTTATAATAGCAACTACAGCACTAAACTCATTAAAATGCCGAGACCAATTGGCATTTTGCCAATGCTTGTTCCCCTTTCTATTGCTTGCTCCAGGGCAAAGTCTAAAGAAGAACAATACGTCCTGGTCCCCGAAAATGAGTGTCAGGGCCCAGCACCTGCAACCACTGGTATGGGTTGGGCCTGAATGAGAGTCGGATGTTAATGGAAGCCTGCGGTTCCCGAAGAAAGTGTTATATGGGAAAGAATTTGCTGATGGAATTGTCTCCATCCCAGGTATAATATGGCAAGAGGAAATTCCAGAGGTGGATTACCATTCTGCATTACAATTCATTCAGAGATCCCAGAACTTTCGTGCCACTTCCTTGTGACTAAGACTCCCAAATCTCCATGGTTGTTGTAACAATAGAGAGTGGCCGGGCAGTGTTGAGAAACAATGGCTTCCTGGCTCTGTCCCAGGGCAGAGCCCACACATCAAGCCTGGTTCTAGGACAGACACAGAGACCTCCTCTGTCGCACCCAATACTGGACTTTCAGAGGCACCACCAGCCTGCCAGGAAATCTGTTCACTAAGCGCGCGGGTTTTGCTTCATTCCGTCGTCTTGCCAATCCCAGACATACACCAGCTGTCAGCGGGTCTTCAAGCAACAGAAAACAGGAATCAAAACGAACCAAAAATAAAGCGTTGGTAGGTGGGCCGAGTCGAGGTGGCGAGTGAGCGGCGCCGCCCGCCATTTAACAGATGATAACTTCAAACAGGTGCGTCTGTGTCGGTGGTATTAACTGGTCCTCCAAGTTTTGGCAAACACGCACTGTATTGTTGTTCTGAGTTTAGCGCACCCTCGCTAGTGTCCACCTGGCGGTCACGTGAAATGGCAGCGCCCGGGTCCCTACTGAAAATAAACGTATTTGTGGAAGCAGTTGCCATGGATACGGCCCACGGACACTTAGTCATGAGACCCAGGAGGAGGTCAGTGACACATGAAACTAACTTTATTCTGCCCTCTTAAATAACCACGCAGCTGACGGTCGCCAAACAATATAGCAAAACAATACAAACACAACTCTAGATTGATTTCATGCTGAACATTGTGTCTTACACGCAGATAGGCCCAGATCTCTGAAGTATTATCTGTAGAAAAATAGCAAGAGCAGTTTTGGCCATTGCCACAAAGTTTACCAGATCATGGCGGACTAGGTTACACTCTAGTTTTCAGGAAAAACACTAATTATCCGGATGCGGGGGAGCTTTCTCTCAGTTTGTGGGTGACACTTGCGTTTTTTTTTTGTTTTTTTATGTCTGTGACTGAATTGCATGGCGGTCACTGGTGGGCAAAACTCAGCTTTGTAAGAACCGCCCTAAGTAAGCTTTCTACACTGAAGCATCTGAACACACAAGTGACACTGACTCAACTATAGGGAGACACATGCTAGCCAGCCTTTAGCAAAAATCATCAGAAATCTTTAATGACTGCAGACAGGGAGTACATTTGGGCTCATTAATAGTGTGGCGGTCAGGAAACCCGAAGACATTTCATGGGTTTCTTTTCACATCAAGGCCCAAATTTACAGAGAATTTGTGTTCTGTTTCTGTTACTTTTAATGGAACCTGCCACAAAGTCTCCAGCTGTCATTTCCAAACCACTGTTGATCATGATTTGCAATGCCTTGCATTGATTTGCACCATGATTTGTCTGTGGGTGGTGTATCAGCGTTCCAAATGGGGTGTGACGCAAATTCCTATCTACAAAGAATTGTTTACAGATTTTTGCACCAAAATCTTGCCCCTTTCTAAGGCAGGTGTTACGATCAGAAATGTTTTCATTTTTCCTCGTTTTTTAAAATTTTTCATGTGTGCTGCATTTTGAACAAAGGTGCATCTGTTGGTGCATGGCAGCCATAAGAGCGCCAGCGCAGGGAAAGAGCAGAACTGCACCACTTCTAAGGAGATATGGCACAATTCCGCTCTCTCCCGTTCATGCAACACAGGGAATCAACTTTACTTACTAAGCTGCGGTGCATGAACTCTTTGTCGTGTTTCTATAGTGGGCGCCAGGCGAACACCAAACTCGGGACACAGGTTAGTTGCTCAATGCTTCTTTTATTTCTTTCCTTTGGCCGCTGGTTACATGCACGTCCGTCCCCATGCCCGTCTTGATCAGTCTGCCCCCTTCCTGTCCCTAACCGTATGTGGTGTCCGGTGACCTGGTCACCTCCCTCATGACCCACAGGGTCCTAGTGTCCTCCAGTCCTGTCATCCTATGTGTCGGGTCACGACATCTCCCCCTTTGTTGCAAACAAATGTTCATGGTACAGTTTTACTGATAATTTTCGCCCCCTCACCCTTTGACAGCATTTACTAATTGTTATGATGACAGTGATAGAGAGAGAGAGAGAGAGAGAGAGAGAGAGAGAGAGAGAGTGTACATAGGTCTGGTCGACCCGTCTCCCCAGTCTCTGACTCCTACGTTTCATCACTTAGTCTCTTTGTCCCCTTGCATTCCTCCCTTGGTCGCTGTTCTCTGCCATCAGCTTTTGCTTCTGTTTGTTCGTTGTCCTTCTGCTCTCCGCTTGCCAGCCTCTCTACGTCTGCTTCTAGCTCCTTGCCATGTGCCCAGTGATGTGGGCCAGCTGGCACCATCTCCATAGGCTCCTCTCTTTCGACTGCCACCCTTCGTTTTGTTTGTTCCCTCAGTGATTCTTTTTCGTTCTCTTCCTCTTTCTCTGGTCCCTGCATCTTCTCTTTGCTTGCTCTCAGTGTGTCTTTTGTTTTTTCCGTGTCATATGTCATTGTTATGAGACCCATGGTTTGGGCGGTGCTGTTGCTCAGCAGGCATGGTCCTGGGACATTGCCTTTCAGCACATGGATGTCCTCTTTGTTCTTTTTAGGTCTCGCCTGTCGATGCGCATGCGCATCGAGCAAGCGAGACTATAGGGGCTCATCGACTCTTTATCTAACTTGCAAGGAATCGTGGCGATTCCTTGCAGTGCCCGTGACTTTTAAGCTCAATGCGCATGTGCATTGAGCTTAAAAGCGCGTGCACAGCCGCCCGCATTCCTCCGACACCTTTGAAGTGAAGCTTAGCTTCACTTCAAAGGCCCGGCTTCTTCACACCCACATGCCGCTCTGCCCCGCTCCGCCCCCTCCCCTGAGTCATCCTGCCTGCCCCTTCCCGCCGTGTCGCATTTCTCCTCCCCCCTCCCCTCTCTTCCCTCCGTCTTGTTATTTTTATTTTTGATTCTCACTGTTTATTTAGTTTGTGCTGATCGATATCTATCTTTTTGTAGGCATGGCAGAGGCAAAACTCGAAACCGGTTTCCAAGTACGAAAGTCGGCAGCTCTGTACTTTTCACAGTGTCTATTTAAAGTCCTTCCACCCCCGCTGTGTACACGACATGCTTATTTTCTTTTACAGGGCGTAAAAATACCTTTGAACAATTCAGCGCGGCGGACATTTCACGAGCTCCGATCATTCAGCTCCAAAGCTCCATCTCCCCGTAGGGTGCCCTCCCTCCTACCACCAAAAACAGTCTATTTAACTCTCATTCCACCCCCGCTATGTACACGACATGCTTATTTTCTTTTGCAGGCCGTTTAAATAACTTTTAACAATACAGCGCGGCGGACATTTCACGAGCTACGAGCATTCAGTTCCAAAGCTCCATCACCCCGTAGGGTGTCCTCCCTCCTACCACCAAAAACAGTCTGTCTATTTAACTCTCCTTACACGCCTCTCCCCCCCCCCCCCCGCTGCTGGCTTAAGTAGTTCTAACGATTACCTTTGTAATTTTCTTTTTCTTTTTGATTCCCACTGTTTATTTAATTTGTGCTGCTCGATATCTTTTTTTGTAGGCATGGCAGTGGCAAGACTCGAAACCGGTTTCCAAGTACGAAAGTCGGCAGCTCTGTACTTTTCACCACGTCCTGTTATAGCGCGTACTTCTTTTTTTGGGGGGGGGGCTGCAAATTCAGTTTATTCATGCGCTTGTTCGTACACTGGGAGCTGTGTATGTTGAGCCTCCCACCGAAACTCAAACCTGGTTCCCCAGCCTTTAAAGAGGACTACTCCATCTGTTACGCCACATCCTTTAACTTTGTCCACACACTCCATATGAGTGCGTGCTTTTAAACTCTGTCGCCTGTTTGTTATGTTTTATTTTGCACTTTAATATGGTGCGAACTCGACCTGAAGGTTTCGGAGTGTTTTACATGAGGATTGAGTTGCATTACAGATGGGCACATACGGAGAAGATAAGTGATTTGTCCAGAATTAAAGGATGTTGTCCTGCCAAGACTTGAAACCAGTTTGAAGAATAGGGTCTGTGTGTGTGCCGGGGGCGGGAGGAAGGGGCTGCCTCATTGTTTATTTTGTAAGCAGAATCTGCTGGAGTTATGGTGAAAATACCATCTTTTGCAACCTCCCTCCTACCACCAAAAACAGTGTCTATTTAACTGTCCTTCCACCCCCGCTGTGTACACGACATGCTTATTTTCTTTTGCAGGGCGTAAAAATACCTTTGAACAATTCAGCGCGGCGGACATTTCATGAGCTCCGAGCATTCAGCTCCAAAGCTCCATCTCCCCGTAGGGTGCCCTCCCTCCTACCACCAAAAACAGTCTATTTAACTCTCCTTTGCCAGGCCATCGATCTCACTTTTGGTAATGTTTTTTGAACGGTTGTCTTTAAATGGTTATCCTGGGTGCACGTAATGTGTATGTTACAGAACACTTCACCCGTAATTTAAAACGTAACCCCCATAATCATTGCGTTTCCGAAAATAAATTTGCTTCTAGTAGTTCATCCCCTCCACCCCATCCATCCATCCCCCCACTCCATCCACCATCCATGATCCATCCATCCCCCACTCCATCCCCCATCCATCCATTCACCCCCCACTCCATCCATCCCCCCACTCCATCCATCCCCCCCACTCCATCCATCCATCCATCCACCTCACTCCATCCATCCTACCATCCATCCATCCATTCATCCCCTCCACTCCATCCATCCCACTCCATCCATCGATCCATCCCCCCACTCCATCCCCCCACTCCATCCATCCATCCCCCTACTCCATCCATCCATCCACCCCCCACTCCATCCATCCATCCATTCACTCCTCCACTCCATTTATCCATCCGCCCCTTCCATTCACCCCCTACTCCATCCACTCCCACTCCATCATTCCATCCATTCATCCCCCCACTCCATCCATCCATCCACCCCGTCCATTCACCCCCCCACTCCATCCATCCACCCCCACTCCATCCATCCACCCCCCCCTCCATCCATCCATCCACCTCACTCCATCCATCCATCCATCCCACTCCATCCATCCATCCATCCCATTCCATCCATCCATCCCACTCCATCCATCCATTCCCCCACTCCATCCATTCATCCCCCCCACTTCATCCATCCCCCCACTCCATCCATCCATCCATCCACCCATCCATCCATCCATCCATCCCCCCACTCCATCCATCCATCCACCTCACTCCATCCATCCATCCCACTCCATCCTTCCATTCCCACCACTCCATCCATCCATTCCCACCACTCCATCCATCCATTCCCCCCACTCCATCCATCCATCCCCCCACTCCATCCATCCATCCCCCCCACTCCATCCATCCATCCATCCATCCATCCATCCATCCATCCATCCATCCCCCACTCCATCCATCCATCCATCCCCCACTCCATCCATCCATCCATCCCCCACTCCATCCACCCATCCCCCCATTCCATCCATCCATCCCACTCCATCCATCCATTCCCCCACTCCATCCATTCATCCCCCCCACTTCATCCATCCCCCCACTCCATCCATCCATCCATCCACCCATCCATCCATCCATCCATCCCCCCACTCCATCCATCCATCCACCTCACTCCATCCATCCATCCCACTCCATCCTTCCATTCCCACCACTCCATCCATCCATTCCCACCACTCCATCCATCCATTCCCCCCACTCCATCCATCCATCCCCCACTCCATCCATCCATCCATCCCCCACTCCATCCATCCATCCATCCCCCACTCCATCCACCCATCCCCCCACTCCATCCATCCATCCCCCCACTCCATCCATCCATCCCCCCCACTCCATCCATCCATCCCCCCACTCCCTCCCCCGCCCCCCACTCCATCCCTCGCCCCACACTCCATCCCTCGCCCACACTCCATCCCTCGCCCACACTCCATCCCTCGCCCACACTCCATCCCTCGCCCTCCCTCTATCCCTCGCCCTCCCTCTATCTCTCGCCCTCCCTCCCTCTATCTCTCGCCCTCCCTCCCTCTATCTCTCGCCCTCCCTCCCTCTATCTCTCGCCCTCCCTCCCTCTATCTCTCGTCCTCCCTCCCTCTATCTCTCGCCCTCCCTCGCTCTATCTCTCGCCCTCCCTCCCTCTATCTCTCGCCCTCCCTCCTTCTATCTCTCTTTCACCCTCCCTCTATCTATCGTTCACCTCCCTGTATCTATCGCATCACCACAGCATCACTCAGGGGCACCACAGTATCACTCAGGGGCACCACAACATCACTATGCAGTACCACAGCATCACTGAACGCCACAGCATCAGTCAGCACCACAACACCACCAATCTGTGCAACCATTCAACAACAACTGGTTCAAATATGTTCTCTCAATGTTTCAAGCTTTATTACAAATGTCACAAAAAGATGTTAATATTACACTTCTGTTATTGGATTTTCGTCACAATAAAATACACTGAACATAATCTTCACAAAAGTTATTTACAAAAGTTTAAGCTATTGCCATTTAAAAATTACAATAACTTTTATTTAAGTATTAATAATTTTAAAAAAATTAAAAGCAATTGTTATTTGTAATATCGATACATCTAAGTTACGTAAATACAACACATATTGCATTACAAATGCTATAGGTGTCACATTTGCGAAAGTTAAAAGTATTGGCATTGTAAATGACAAAGCTATTAATTTCGCTATTTTCAAAACCAACACATAAATTAAAAAAAATGTCATTTACAGTACCAATAGCTCAAAGTTTCCTAATGCGAGACCTATTGCATTGCAAATGCTTGTTGTCTTTATACCTCAGTTCCTCTGTGAACTTTCCCAGGTTCGTTACCGGTTTCTTTGACCCCCAGGTGAAAACCTCAACCCTGGACGCTCTCAGTGACGGCTTCGCTTTCATCTTCTCATACTCTGATGCCCACATGACATTGCATGTTGCACCACTGTCCAGTACAAATTCCGCTTCATGTGCTCCTACTCCTATCGTTACCGAGTCTGTCTTTTCCCGTGTGTTTCTGTCTGTTGGGTGCATCGTTTCTCCTCTTTCGTCTCCCCTACTCAGTTCTGTGTGGGCCTCCGACATGTGATATAGCCTTTCCACTTCCTCTTCTTCCTCTTCTTCGCCTGACACTCGTGATGAACTTCTCCTTTCTGTTTGTTCATTCCAGTCTTTCCTCCACCGGCCTGTGCGATAGTTGGTTGTCACGTGGTGTGCGTTTTCGATTTTGATGTTCTTCTCTCTTTCCATTTCCTTGGCATGTGTCGTTGCTCTCGCCAGAGACAGGATGTTATCCAATGAGGTCGGTTCTTTTAGGATCCTTGCCCTGAATCCTGTCTCACGACAGCCTTCAATGATCTGTAGCCTTATTGCTTGTTCGTTATCGAATTTGTCGAACTCACAATGTGTCACCATTTTCTCAGCCTTGTCGCGAAGTCATCTGGCGTTTCGTCTTGTTGGGCGCCAGGCGAACACCAAACTCGGGACACAGGTTAGTTGCTCAATGCTTCTTTTATTTCTTTCCTTTGGCCGCTGGTTACATGCACGTCCGTCCCCATGCCCGTCCTGGTCAGTCTGCCCCCTTCCTGTCCCTAACCGTATGTGGTGTCCGGTGACCTGGTCACCTCCCTCATGACCCACAGGGTCCTAGTGTCCTCCAGTCCTGTCGTCCTATCTGTCGGGTCACGACAGTATGCCCCCGAGTTCATTAATTGGATTATATCACTGGATTCCATGGTGCTCAGATTGACTAGCAAAATGGCCTTGTCCAAAGAATAAGGTTGCAGTGACACAGAGTTCAGACACAATAAAAGCAATGTACAGGCATAGCCATGGTGATCATTCTCACCTTGGCAGGTGGTCCACTAATCTGCCTGGTCATCATGAGAGGCCTTGTCCCCTGTTCCCTTAGTGGAAGACACCTCATAATATGAGATCCTAGTCTGCCTGTAATGGATCCTAGTACTTTATGTGCAATTACCAATGCAGCAGTTGCACAGCAGTCAGAGCAGTTAACCTAGTGGGTGTCATGTTGTTTTTGACCGGCTCAGAAAGCTTTTCTGTTTTTCAGAAAACAAATGCCCTGAAGTGGAGCCCTGCCACACATGGTGTTTTGACTCGTGTGCAGGTGATTTGTATTGTCTTGTTTTTGTGGCTGTTAGGTTTTTTCTATTCCTCCAAAATAAGAAAAATAAATGCCTGAAGTACTGCTCTAAATAGGGAAGATGTGCTTTCTGACAGATATTGACCAGCGGTCGTGGGGTGGACAGTCCTACAGCCAAAGGCTTTTCCACAATAAACCTGGCTGTTGAGAGTGAGAAAAGCACCCCACATGGCTCTAGAGAGTGTGTGCCTCTAAATCGATGTCCTTATAACAAGCAGTAGTCTTCTTGACCCCCATCTGCTGACACATGAAGATCATATGTGTGTGCCAAAGCCTTTTTGTGATGTGGAATGAGACCCAGTCTGTTTTAAAATCGCCTAATTCCATGCTGACTTCAATCATCCCTTGCTGGTACAAGATATTTGAGTAAATTAGCTGCTATCTGGAATGTCAGAGGAGTGTCAGTATGGTGATTTGGTTAACGAAAACACACACGCAGTGCTTAATTTGTAAAATATGAAGTCCAGGTGCTCAAATGTTTGTCAGAGGCCACACCTACTTTTCCTCGACCCCACCCACTTCCACTGGCTCCACCCACTTTATTGACTCCACCCACATCCTCAACTGGCACTGCTAAAAGTCAGATGTAATAGCCTATGCCTACTGATAACTGTACGGTAAGTTAGAGGTAAAACTATTGATCTGTTTGGATAGCGCTGCATGGATTCTCAGCCAAATTAATTGGAAAATCTGAAACCCCTATCTTTGTCCCTCCTCCTTCATTATGTTGGACCTGCAGCCGCTGGTCCATGTCCTGGTCACTGTCACTATAATCTTCTTTTATGAAAGCATGGTCACCAGAAGGCTCAGCCATTTCCCCACCTTCCTGACATGAGATGTGTCAGTAATTTCTCACATTCCGTTTCCTGCCTCACTATGCCTACAACTTCCCAGATTGTACCACTGGGTAATTTCCAAAGAGACCCACCTTCACGTGGATGAAATAATTATTAAAACATGTGAAAAACAATTATCTGGAGGTGGGGGCTTGTGCCTTAATGAAAATGAAAATGGTAAGGTACCCATTTACCACGTTACCAAACTAGTTACAGTTTTCACAAATTGGTTTTATGTCCTTTTAGGGTATTGATATTGCATGCCTTGATACACAATGTGCACGTTGACAACTCTTGCGCCCCCCCAGGTCCCACAGCATCGCAGACATCAAGTATCTGGTCACCACATTACTGCCACACTCTGCTTGCTCTGTCCAAGCTGTAAACAAGTGAGCAAATTTCGCCTCGAGTTACATGTGTATGAAGTGAACTTTAGACATTTCAAACACAAGAAACCATTTGCCGAACTCTGCGCTTAGTGGGCGCAACTCATCATGATACAGTCAGTGATCTTAGGAACTGGCCGCTCACAGTTTCAAGGTGTATTTCACTACATTATTCCATGAACTGGGCCATCACCCCTCATTCCTAAGATTTGGGAATCCACATCAGACTAAATTGTTTGGTTTACAGAATGTACAGCTTTTTAGAAATGCAAATTATTCTGAGAGTGAATAAGCATCGTTTTTAGTTATTTATAAATACATCATTGAGCAACGTGAACATATTTCCAAGGCATCAATACTCACTGGGGCAACCTCCTAACAGGAATTAAATGCAGGTAATGCCCATGCAGGCTGTCCAGGCAATAAACAATGTTGTGTGAATTTGCAGAATGCAGTTGGATGTAACACATAATACATGTAGAGGTCTAGGGTTGTAGGGCCTTTGACATGGGTTGATGCAGTGTCTTGCACGTGCCACGGTGTCAGGATGTACCATTGGGATGTAACACAGAGTCAATGTAGAGGTTTAGGGTGTAGGGCCTTTGACGTAGGTCCAGGAGGTGCCCAGCACTTGTCATGGTGTCAGGCTGTGCACATGTGAGGTGCAGATGTGCAGTGACTTGCAGTAGTGGGATATAATCCAGAGCACACGCAGAGGACAAGAGTGAAGAGGACCCTGGATTTGAGGCTTGATGTAGTACCTCAGACTGCCTTTTTTAGGGCTAAAAAGAGGGATCCTTCCGAACAACCCCTTAACGAAAACATGAGAGCGCACGGTAATCAAATTCAAACCGGAAAAGTGAAATCTCCTGCTAGAAGCATTCATGCCACTCCCTCTAAGAGACGCTTCTGTGATTGTCTCCAAGTGGCAGAGAACTGAGAAGCAGCTTCCAGGCAGGCTCTGCTTTCCTGGACAAGAGCCAGCCAGGCCCCGCTAAGAAGAGGTGAGTGGGTGCGGACTCTGCGGAGAGAGTGCTTAAACTGCCTGGCAGGCCAGACACACACCTACGGCAGTGCAAGCTGAGCGCTGCAAACCATTTCACTTTCTTAGACTCAAGAATGGTAAGCTTCCTATTAGGTTGTAACACAAGAGCAGGCACCTCTCTGGGCTGCGTGTTCATGCAGAGCTTCTAAAGAGAGCTGAATCACAAGGAGGTTTGGGGGGGCGGGGGAGGGGGGCTCTCTGGTCCACAAGCATGGGCTCTGTTTCTGCACACCAGGCATCGAAAGAGGGCTGTTTCACGAGAGGTGGCAGCGCAGGCTCTTGGCGGGGGGGATCTGAACCCACCTAAAGTGGCGTGAAATTCTGGGAGGGAGCAGGGGTCTCCCTTTTCTTTGCCTCATTTGGGGTCCTGTCAGGGAGAGGTGTCTCTCTTCTCTCCAGTAGTGTGGTTTAATGGGGGGAGGGGGGGGGTCTCCCTTTCCCTTGGCTAGTGTTCAGTCCTGTAGGAGTCCAGCTCTCCCACACCCTTGCTAGGGTGGGTTCCTGCTGGAAGGGAGCCAGGTCCCTTCCTCATGGCTAGTGCAGGGTGGAAAGGGGGTGCAGGGCCTGCAGTCCAGAGCCCCTCTTTAAAAACCCCACAAGCATTTCTCTTGAACTTTCAAGCAGAGATTCTTGGAGCAGAAAAATGTCCTGTCCCCCCCCCTCCACCAGGCTTGGTGAGCTTCCGGGTGGGGGATCCCTCAGGGACACACCACGCAGAGGTGAGCTGAATCAGACACGGAGAGGGAGAACCACAGATTCCTGCACACAGAATGAGACTGGAACCAGGAGTGAGGGTCCAAATACGAACATTTGTGAACGTGGAAAGAGCCTACACTTCACATTGCTTGCTGCTGGAGGGCGCGCACCGGGACCAGGGGGCTGGAGCAGATGACTGCAAAGATGTAAAGTATGATCTTCAATAACAGGGTGACACCTGTTATTTGCTTACCTGTATGTTCTTTGTATCAATAAAACTCATATTAAGGGGACTATTTGTCACTGTCACAAGGCTGCTATGTAAGCATAGCCACGGCTCTGTGTGTGCGTATTTGGGGGGGGGGGTATACTCACCATTAGCAGCAAGCAGTTTAAAGGCAGGGGCTAACCTTCCTGCGGCCTTACTCCACTGTCAGGAAAATGTGGACAAGGCTGCGCACTTCAAGGACGTGCAGGTGCGAACAGTGCACTGTATAAATGTCATGACATTCTCTGTACTTGCTTACAGCCTTGCACACGGTGCCCGGCGTGGGACCGGAGGAGGCATTATTGCTCAGCCTCATGACAGGCCTGAGGCCTTGGTCGGTCCGTTAACTCTTAAAGCTGTCATTATAGTTGTCACCATGGCACTCTCAAGGAAAAAGCAGCTTGTATTGGACTACTTACAGTAACTGGAGGTGGTTGTGGGCGCCGGGTGGTACTGCCTTTATAATAGGCCTGCTGCGGCCTGCCTTCGACTCAACTGCGTCCAACTGCTGTGGATGACTTGTGGGGTGCAGGAGTGCCGGGGCGTGGCTTTTTGAAAACAATCTACGCTCCTGCGGACCAGCCCCTACCCCAACAGAACCAGGTCCAGCCCAACCAGTGACCCGCCCACCGACAACACTGAACTAAGGGCCACGGCCGCCACCAGCCTGAGGCAAATTTGGATAAATGGTTGGATTGACTGATCCTTTCTTTTTATTATTGGAGCGCACAGTCACTCTTCACGACTGCCGGGGACTCAGGAGACAAACAACACTGTCTGCAGCGGTGAATCAGTGAGTGAGGTAATTATATTACTGACTTTTCCACAATGATATGTGACGTGCTGACGCATGGTGTCGACCCGGTCCTTATAAATAAGTGCCGTTTCTAAGCACCGGAAAGCACTGGCACAAATTAAGCACTGCACACACACAAGTGCACTTGCATATATATATATATTTTAATTTCCACCAATAGCAGACTTGCTGCACGGCACAGACTCCCTCCAAAGATGATGAAATACACTTCAGATGTGGAACAGAGTGATTTATTTATAGCCAGCCAACCGAACATGTGTCGGCGTCTACACGCCTTGTTCACAGGACCTTTGATCAAGGCATGTAGATGCTGAAACGCATATATATATATATATATATATATATCTTAACACTAAATCCTTCCCCTTCCAAAAAGGATGTCAGCCCACGCAGGTAAGGTTTAGTTCATCTTTTTATTTCAGTGCACAAAATTCGATCGGCATGATGCATTTCAGCCTGGTAGCCTTCCTCAGATGCTGTCTTGATCGAAAAGGAATTCACTGTCCAATTTTTAAAGCGCCTCACTATGATTGGTAGAGACACTCCCACATGATTACATGGGCGGATGTTCAGACACGTCTAAACTTTCAAAGCTGCAGCGACACCATCGTAAGTACCTGCCCAAGTGGGCGGTGTCTGCAGCTACACCACTGCATCCTGGATCTTGTAGTGATGGGAACATCATTATTCCTCCTTACTTCCAACCGCAAGTCACCACAGCGAGCTAAGGCACCCACCGCTACATTGAGTATGAGTACTACCATGCAGTCATGGTCCAGCGCATTTCTGGCTTGTAAGCTCACTGCAGAGTGTGGTGGTTTGGCGTTCCCCAAGCGCTTTGAGAGTTCACACACGTTCCCCACTCACCGCCGAACTTTTATATATATATATATATATTTTTCACAAACAGAAAACCAGCACTCCGCATTCAGAATTAAACTAAAGGTTTTATTTGAGACACTATTACAAGCTTGTAATAGTGTCTCAAATAAAACCTTTAGTTTAATTCTGAATGCGGAGTGCTGGTTTTCTGTTTGTGAAAAATAACTCACGGGATCCGGTCCTGGTCCCGAACCCAGCACCAACTTGTGGAGTTCCCTCTGCGACAGGATCAATCGTGAAAATATATATATATATATAGGCTTCGAGGAGTGTGGTTACGCTCAGACCGCCCGTCTAAGGCTTCTCGCTGTTGGCCCTTATCATTTAGGCCTAAGCTACTATTGCATCGACGACTACATATTGAGGTTGATTGGACCTTACTTTTCATCACTTGTGAATGCTTTCGACATACACTCATTGCCCTGTCAAAGTTTATTTTCTTGAATGAAACGCGTTGGCTGAAGTCTGTTTTCTGTTGATTTGGATCTATTTAAATAAAGATGGCACCAACAAAGTAATTGATTGTGCTTCATTATTGAATACCAGTATACCTTGGTGGAGCACCGCTCCATTGCTTTACTAGTTTTGGTTCCCGAGCAGACGGGTTGCAGCCTTCAACAGCGGATGCATGAGTAGTTTGTGCACACAACCCAAACTATTGATATTGGATCTCACCTGGGATTAATATACTGAGGCTTGTGCAGCAATTGGAGTCCGCCGTTGGATCTTTGTTTCTATAATATATATATATATATATATATATATATATATATATATATATATATATATATATTCCAAACGAAAACTGCTCCCAGTTAGAGACACCCACTCAACGCTCGATTAAACCTTCTTTATTTGCAAAGCAGCAGAAGTCGGGAAATGCCTCAGAAGAGCACAGTTGTGTGCCGGGAATTGATGAGAGAAAGCGTGCTTGGTTACCTTCAGGTGCTTTTAAGGTCTTGGATCCGCCCCACTATGGCTGGTAAGTTCGCAATGCACCCTGGGTGACGTAGTCCAAGGCAGTATTTTATTCCGTAGTAGATGCCGCTTTGCCTCATTCCCTCCGCATTATCACTTCCATCGGGTCACTGCATCGGCAAATCGTGGCCTCTGCTTTATTCATGCCACACAAACAGGTGCGTTGCTCCATAAGCGCACCCCTCTTCCGAGGCGCATGGACCCACTGGCAGCAGTAGGGTTGTCTCCGTGGCCA
Source organism: Lissotriton helveticus (assembly GCF_964261635.1). Classification (NCBI taxonomy): domain Eukaryota; kingdom Metazoa; phylum Chordata; class Amphibia; order Caudata; family Salamandridae; genus Lissotriton; species Lissotriton helveticus. The sequence goes on along the minus strand of NC_136068.1, from coordinate 1,470,972,477 downwards.
GAGCAAGGCCACCATATCCTCCAAATGAAAACTGCTACCAGTTAGAGACACCCACTCAGCGCTCGATTAAACCTTCCTTATTCGTACAGCATCAGAAGTCGGGAAATGCCTCAGAACAGCGCAGTTGTGTTGTATATGCCATACGCATTTCGGAGTTTGTCCCTCATCATTGGCACGGCATTCTGGGGGAATTGATGAGAGAAAGCGTGCTTGGTTACCTTCAGGTGCTTTTAAGGTCTTGGATCCGTCCCACTGGGCTGGTAAGTTCGCAATGCACCCTGGGTGACGTAGTCAAAGGCAGAATTCTATTCCATAGTGGATGCCACTTTGCCTCATTCCCTCCGCATTATCACTTCCATTGGGTCAATGTATTGGCAAATTGCGGGCTCTGCTTTATTCATGCCACACAAACAGGTACGTTGCTCCATAAGCGCACCCCTCTTCCGAGTCGCATGGACCCGCTGGCAGCAGTAGGGTTGTCTCCGTGGCCAGAGCAAGGCCACCACATATTCCAAACGAAAACTGCTCACAGTTAGAGACACCCACTCAACGCTCAATTAAACCTTCTTTATTTGCACAGCAGCAGAAGTCGGGAAATGCCTCAGAACAGAGCAGTTGTGTGCCGTATATGCCATACGCGTTTCGGAGTTTGTCCTTCATCATTGGCACGGCATTATTGGGGAATTGATGAGAGAAAGCGTGCTTGGTTACCTTCCGGTGCATTTAAGATCTTGGATCCGCCCTACTGGGCTGGTAGGTTCGCAATGCACCCTGGGTTGTGGTAAATAAAATATTACCCTGGCAGAATTTCTAGGCATTAACAAAGTATCATGCATCAAATGAGAGACAGGATCCGTGGTGTCAAAGTTAAATGGGCTTTATTCCAATAACTCGAGTCAAAGGGAGAATATGTTCCATCACCACTGAGGTTCAGGAAGAGTCTTCTAACAATTATTTACTGAACATGGGTTATATACATTTTATCTTGTACATAGGGCGGAGCGCTCCAGGCAGAGCAAGAAAGAAAGAGATAAGAGCATGTGGGCGTACATGAGGGTGTGTACTTCGATGAGTCATAGGTAGGTGATAGGTAGGTGTCATAGGTGGGTGGGTACTTAGAGGAGGAGTTTGCATGACCAGCTCGAACTTTGTCCTACTTGTGTGCAACATTAGCATGACGTGCAATTGACGTGTAACTAGGAGGAGAGCTGACTTTCAGTCTAGAAGAGAGATCTCTTGTGTCAGGGCGACCAGCACATCTAGTACTAACTGATATCTTGAGTCAGGGGATGTATTATCTGAAGCAAAGGTTGCTCGTCACTAAATGACAGAAAGGGCATATTTATTCGTTCGTTGCATGAGCTTTCTATGGATGCAAGCACTGTAATCCACTTAAACAGAGACAGAATGGCTGGGCCCTATCTATGCAGATGGGTTTTGTGTACCTTCTTCACCAGACTGAAATGTGATTCTGTAAAGCAAACAGATAACTGTTATTCATAATACTGTCTTGGCAGGCCTCTTGCTGGGCTTCTTGCGGCTTTCAGTGTGTCAGGAGTCATGAAAACATTAATTCAGGGACTGGTGGTTCAATCTGAACCACAAAAAGGGTTCAGTACGATATTTATTTAAAAGTGCACAATGTAAAATACATGGGCCTTCATGTTAGCTTAACTTTTGGGAAACTTGATGACAGGCACCTTAATGCAGGACATGAATGCAGAGGCCTAGTGATTCAGGCCACTACAAGGAAATATGCATGGATGACATGCACATACATGTAACATAGGGTATACGTAGGGGGCATCTTGGTCAGGCAAAATTTCATTTTCCACATTCCCTCCTTGTCCCCTACTTAACCCTTTAGGATACATCTATATTCATGAGACCGTATAGTTGATCATACAGAATCATTTGTTCATCTTTTATCCTTTGTTTACGTGGATGTGGAATACAGGCAGTAGCACACAGGCCGCAAATGGCCGGGCCGCACTGTAAACAGAGACAGCAACCAAATATCATAAGTAGGATCATTCCTAGGAAGGTCAGCACTTTCCATCCCCATGCCGATATTACACCCCAGAACCAACTGGACCAAGTCCATGTGCCTGGATCTTGATGTATGGCATGAGCAATTTTGTGGAGCCTTGTTATTGCTTCGTACACAGATGGTGCATTATCTGGGATGAAAATGCAACAACTAGATCGGATGACTCTACAAGCTCCGCCTCTATCCGCCAGGATGACGTCAAGAACGAGGCGATTTTGTAAAACGACAAGTCTCATAGCAGATTGCTCCTGGGTTAAGTTCGCCAGGGCAGATGCAGTCACATTCACTACTGCTTCCAGGGTTCTTGTTAATTTGCGTATCAGCTTACTATTTTGGACGGGGCCAACGAAGAAAAAGAATCCTTTGTTGAAATCTGTATATTGCTCCCAAGCTGTTTCAGTCTGATCGATCCCTGCGGAATCTGTCTCTCTCTTTTGTCTAACATGTTCTAGTTGTGAATCTCTGTGATAATGGGATGGGGCCAAGAAAAAAAGGTGGCAATAGGAATGCTATATAACAAGTCCCACCCCGGCTAAGGGCAGATGTACATAGGCTGTCTGACCGCAAATGAAATAGGTATGGCGTGATGTTTTGAAAGAAGAAAGTCCTTTATCATTAAACTCTACTAGAGTGTTACACTCGCTGTGTCCCATAAGTACTGAGCCTTTCTTACTAACACATAGGTCACCTTTTGCTGGCAGGACTGATATAAACGGTGGACCTGTATTTTGCTTGGGCTGAACGTTTAACATTATAAAATTAACAGATGCATTTCCCTGTTCGTACTCTTCATTCTCTAAATCGGTTCCCTTTCTTTGGGGGAATCCGTCTTTGTCTGGAAAGCATGCTTCATTCATTACTTTATTCAGGTTTCCATATATCCAGCCACCTGGATAAGCTATGTACCTTCTATCTATTGAGGTCATTAGAGCAAACCATGCTCCACATGAACCATTGTGTGAGAACGGTAAAGGATAGAAGGGCAGAACTCCCTTCGTTTCTTGATAAGGAGGCAGTTGGCCACATACCCAGCAATCAGTCGCATTGCTGGTCTGGTGAGAATGGTGTAACATTCGAATAAAAGTATTGTTACGTAGTGCAAGTCGATATGACAATTCATGGGGTGGCAGGTCACTAAATGTATGCTCTGCGGTGCTATTACTGGAAAAATGTATATGTGAGGAAATGGGAAAGAAAACATGTAGCAATAAACTGATACCAATTATAACGATGCACAGAATAAAAAGAATGATCAAGGTAACTATACATCTACTGCGTAATATCTTGCAGTATTTTTCCTTCTTATCTCTCTTCTCGCTATTCTCATATGTGATCTTATACATGTCAGAAATCAAGTCTAACCGATTCACCACCGGGTGGGCTTAAACAATTAAACTACGTCTGACTTACTAGATCGCAACTTAAACCTATACTCCTGCTGTGGAGTCTTTTCTAGCAACGGTCAGTGTTCTTTATAAAAGTTCCAAAGTTCCAAATAGTCCAAAGTATCTTTTGTAGTGATGAAGGTGAGTTCGGCCTTTACGTCCTTCCACCAACTTCGGCGTCTTCCAACGTGGCTCAAGGGGACTTGAACGATCAAAATTCCGGATGCATACAAAATTCTCGGGGACAATGGCGTGTTCCTTGACCTGGGTGTTGTCAGGGAAGACGGCAGCAACCTGTGAACAACAAGAGAGTAGTGCAGACATCAAGGAAGCCAGGTAATCTGTCAGCATGTTACTGTCAACATCAGTTATTTTCTTTGGCATAGGCGTACCCCACATATTTGGTGGTCTACCGAAAACTACTTCATAAGGAGATAGGCCTGTTCTGGAATGAGCTACCATACGCATGTAAAAGAGGGCAACCGGCAAGGCCACCATCCAATCCACGCCTTTTTCTGTACAGATCTCAGCAACATTTGTCTTAATTGTCTGATTATGTCTTTCTACAAGGCCTGCTGCTTCTGGGTGTCTTACACAATGGAACTTCCACTTATATCCTAACAGAAGAGACACTTGTTTCATTAATTCAGAAGAGAATGGCTGACTGTTATCTGAAAGATCACACGCGGCAATCCATACCTGGGGAAGTAGTCGCGCACTACTTGTCTGGCTGTTGTCACAGCAGTATAACCTGGAACTGGATATGCTTCTGTCCATCTAGATAGTGCACACATAACTACTAAGACATATTTGTAACCTCTACATCTGTCTATTTGGATATAATCCATCTGGAGAACCTCAAAAGGGTGGTCAGGAGGATGAAATCCGCCTTGTTCCACCGGGATGCCTTTACCTGGATTGAACTGACAACAGATCATACATGTTCGCACTTTGTTTCGCTGCTGCACGCATGTGCTTGTTAAACCAAATGTTCTGTAAACTGTCTAACATTGCTTTTTCTCCCAAGTGTGCGGGACTATGTGTCGTGCTTATGATTACTTGTACCATAGAATCTGAAAGAGACCATGTACTTTTTCCCTTAGTCATCCGACCTTGGTTAGTCTGGACCCCTCCTTGTTCAGTCCAATTCTTTATCTCATCTGTTGTGGCATGTGTCTGTATGTCGAGTACATCTTGAGTGGGATCCCTGACTGTCATACATTTTGTCAGTAACGGTACCTCTGTCCTTGTCGTGTCTGTTGGTGTCTGTGCTGTAAGTTTAGCTGTTCGGTCTGCCAGGTCATTACTCTGGGAAATGATGTCTGTAACTTTGGTGTGAGCTTTGCACTTCAGGATAGGACCCCATAGGACCTCCATAGGACCCCAAAATCATGAACTACGCCATAGGCATATTGTGAGTCTGTATAAATGTTTACTTTCAAGTGCTTAGCTCTTATGCAGGCTTGCGTCAGAGCGATGAGCTCTGCTGCTTGTGCTGACAGTGTGTCTATTTTTTCTTGCAGGATTCAGAATGTTACAACGTCTGATCTCTATGTGTGGCTGAAATAATGTCAGTTCATAACCTGTCAGTCTCGCTACAGTCAAATGTAAAAATAAATAAAAATAAAAAAGCATAAAATGTTTACTGTGACATGGAGTCGCTAAAACTGGCGCTTGACATAATGCTCTTTTTAATTCCTCAAATGCCAAGGTGTGTTCTTGTGTCCTAGGGAGTACAGTCAGAGTGGCTGCCTCCTGTGTAGTTAACTGTATGAGTGGTTGGCTAGATACGCATACTGGGGAATCCATTGCCTACAGTAAGAAGTGAGGCCAATAAATGCACAAACTTCCTTTTGTGTCATGGGCTGTGAAAGGTTAGTAAGTAACTGAATACGTTCTTGTGTTAGCTGTCTACAGATGACTACCCTCCTTGGAAAGCAAGTGTGACACCACTTGCTTTTCACAGAATTGCAACTGTCAGTGAAACCTCTTTCCAAAAAGCTCTATAGTTTAAAAAAAAAAAAATCCTACTCTAAATCTTGGGAATAGTATGACCATACTACCTACAACATGTTCTCTAAATGTATTTGAATAAAATCCAAATTATTCTAACATAGACAGAAAACTTGGAGCCTCGCTACTCCTCACTCCTTTGAGAAGCAGCCCCTCCCTCTAGAAAGATGTTCGCGCTCGGAGTTTTGAATCATCTCCAAGCCGGGCTACACTGTGATCCAAAATTGAATGACTGCCAGATGCTGAACCCATTGCAAGAGCGAAACTCCTGCCAATTATGCTGTTTACACTACTGAAGGAAAAACTATTCATTTGCAAGCGTGAATTTATCTGAAGTCAATGAAGCTTTTAGTGTTGACTGTAAGGAAGAACAATTTTTTTTTTTGTACACAAGTCAGAGGGGCTGGGGAGGTAACTTCGCTACGAACTCACTCCTTGCTCACCTACCTCTCCCCTCAGAGCCAGGAACTGGCTCAGTGTCAAACATCACTAAGAGGAGACAAGCCTCTCACTCATCTCTTCTTCTCTAAAATTGGGTCGCTGCCAACGCTGAGCTCTTTGAAAGAGCCAAACGTCTGCCAAGTTTCTTAAAGAGTGAGCTGCAAGCCTCCTCCCTCCACATTCGAAGGAAGCTAGTGTAAGTCGGAGCAGTAGCCCTCCCTTTACATAAACATTTCTCTGCGGCTCATCACGGAGGCTCTGAGAGCTGAGAACAGCTGCCAAGTTACTGAAGACAGAGCTCGGTCTCGTCCGCGGAAAAGAATTGGAGTATGGCCAATAATAACAAGACAGGCACGGCAAGAGGGAAAAACCCTCCCTTTACATAAACATAAACTGGAAGCCAGGACCTTCAAGGTCGAAAAACACATTCTCTGTAATTCAAAACATATCTGTACCCAGGCCAGGGAGCTAAACCAACATTCTCTAATTTCACTGAAGCCAATTTATTAAGGACATATTTTCTGTAACTAAGTGACATGCTAGTACTTTAAAATAATCCTGTACTGCTACTTAAAAGCTCCACTTTCTAATAAACACTTTTGTCTAACTAATTCAGCTAGAAGGCAAGACATTTGAAACATGGGCATTTGTTTAGCATGCAAATTAACACACAAATATGGGACAATGTGCTTCTGCACACAAGGCTATGCATTTTGCATTTGAGAAAAAGAAACGAATTATCATGGACTGTTGGGTTGGGACTGTTCTCTGCATACATCAATTGAAGCTTCTCCACTAAATGTTTATCTGAAACCATCTGTGTAAGCATTGCAGCCTACCTGACCTCTGAATCAGACATAATAAATCCTATTTTCACAGGCTGGTGGACATATAACAGGCAGCATGTTAAATGAACACTGCTTTTACCGTGCAAGATTATACCTTTCTATCAGCAGCCTGTCAAAGTACATAGGTGAGCCTTGAAACTAAATGCAAATTAAACTAATGTAGGGGACACTTAGCAATGCATTAAGATGGTAGTGTATTATAGCTATCAATAAGGGCCACGTTCATTAATTTACAAATAGCCACTTTCCTAAGTGAGTGGGATAACTGTCACACGCTATTCTAAAGGGCAGCTTGCATTGGGAAAAATATTCTGTAGAAACATTCCTATTTAAAAAAAAAAAAACACACGGTTGCAGTACACTAATTAAAAGCACATTATCTAATGGGTCTATTCTATAATTTCTTCTCAACCGTGAAAAACATTAAAGCACTCTCCGTGTAAAAACCCTTATCTCAATAAGACTGGTTTATTTACAACTACCGACCTCTGAGTTAAACACAATAAAATCAAGTGTTCCAAGGCAAACCCTTTACAAATACACTTCTTTACTCTCCATGCAAGAGTTTACCATTCAATCTGCAAACTGACAAAGCACATAGGCAGACCCAGAATGAAAAGTCAAGGAAACCTTTATCTCAATTTCAGAAATACGCCTATTGGATAACATGGCAAATCGCACCTCCACACAAAACATGCTTTTTCCACCACTTCCACAGCTCGGATCCCTTTCAAATTTTTCATCACAGTAGTCCAAGCTATTCCCTAAATCCTCACCAAAAAGCAACCAAATCCCTCCACTGGAACGGGTACGAATTTCCGCTCAAAAACACGCCCCCCGCAAACACCAAAAAACGCCAAAATCCCTCAACACTTTGTTAAACAGCATGTTAAAACAAATACTGCCTTCTCAATATAAGATATTAACTCTTTGGCAGCTGAAGCACAATCATTCCGCAATGACTGCAGTACATGGGAAAGTCATGAACTCATCTCTCCACGTTATCACATAACACGTACGCACATCTTCAAAACGTTTTCTCCAAGTACTTGAAAGAGATCCAGCTCTCTCCTGACTAACGTAATGATAACAAGCTCTGCACAAAACATAACCACATGGCGCTATTCACAAGCCATATTTACAAGAAACTAAACATGTCACAAAAATGACACGCTATTCACAAGGCATATTTACAAGGCGCTATTTACAAGGAACTCCACAGTAAACTTATAGCTCTAACTCTAACTCTAGCTAGTTCTTCTGAGAGGACGTGATTCTTTTTCTTTGGCTTTTTCCTCTGCTAGTTTATTTCTCTCTACTTTGTTGTATTCTTTCTCTGATCTCCTATGTGACTCTTTGCGCCATAACTCAATAGCGTCTTTCTGAGAGGGTCTTGACTTCTTTTATACATATCATGACCAGGTGTATCTCTTTGCGGGATGTTAACTGACTCTTCTAGTATACCTTTCCTGGTCCCTATCTGACGTAATTTTGAGAACAATACACAAAAAATAGACTGTAACAATCAACAATCATTCACACTAAAACAACATAACATTGAAACACTAAAACAGATACCATTACAGAGAGTTAAACATGTACTTGAAAAACAGTTTTGTGCACTGGAATACAGTACAACCATACCGGTCCCAAAAAATTGAGACACGTCTTGACCGGGCCCACGTTTAACCATGGACCCGTCTTGACCGTTTCCACTTTTTACAGTGGACCCGTCTTGAAACTTGATGCATTCCCCATAGTGGTACTCACCGGGAAGCAGAACTTGAAACTTGAAGGCCTCGGAAACTTGACTTGACTACGCTTGCGCCTTGGAACAGGTGGACCTCTGGAGACCTCGGACCTTGCTCTCTCACGGGCTGGGCTCTGGTTGAGACGATCCGCGTTCCTCACCGCCTCGTATGGATGCCTGGTCGCAGTCCGTCCTCCTCCTGGGCCTGAGGGAGTAGCGGGAAATCCCGATGGCGTGCGCACTTTGAAGTCCGTCACGGCTGTAGAAGGGGGCAAAGACTAGACCCACAACTCCGGCGAGTGGGGAAAGGAATATGTCCCTGTAAGGGCGCCAATTATGTGGTAAATAAAATATTACCCTGGCAGAATTTCTAGGCATTAACAAAGTATCATGCATCAAATGAGAGACAGGATCCGTGGTGTCCAAGTTAAATGGGCTTTATTCCAATAACTCGAGTCAAAGGGAGAATATGTTCCATCACCACTGAGGTTCAGGAAGAGTCTTCTAACAATTATTTACTGAACATGGGTTATATACATTTTATCTTGTACATAGGGCGGAGCGCTCCAGGCAGAGCAAGAAAGAAAGAGATAAGAGCATGTGGGCGTACATGAGGGTGTGTACTTCGATGAGTCATAGGTAGGTGATAGGTAGGTGTCATAGGTGGGTGGGTACTTAGAGGAGGAGTTTGCATGACCAGCTCGAACTTTGTCCTACTTGTGTGCAACATTAGCATGACGTGCAATTGACGTGTAACTGGGAGGAGAGCTGACTTTCAGTCTAGAAGAGAGATCTCTTGTGTCAGGGCGACCAGCACATCTAGTACTAACTGATATCTTGAGTCAGGGGATGTATTATCTGAAGCAAAGGTTGCTCGTCACTAAATGACAGAAAGGGCATATTTATTCGTTCGTTGCATGAGCTTTCTATGGATGCAAGCACTGTAATCCACTTAAACAGAGACAGAATGGCTGGGCCCTATCTATGCAGATGGGTTCTGTGTACCTTCTTCACCAGACTGAAATGTGATTCTGTAAAGCAAACAGATAACTGTTATTCATAATACTGTCTTGGCAGGCCTCTTGCTGGGCTTCTTGCGGCTTTCAGTGTGTCAGGAGTCATGAAAACATTAATTCAGGGACTGGTGGTTCAATCTGAACCACAAAAAGGGTTCAGTACGATATTTATTTAAAAGTGCACAATGTAAAATACATGGGCCTTCATGTTAGCTTGTCTTTTGGGAAACTTGATGACAGGCACCTTAATGCAGGACATGAATGCAGAGGCCTAGTGATTCAGGCCACTACAAGGAAATATGCATGGATGACATGCACACACATGTAACATAGGGTATACGTAGGGGGCATCTTGGTCAGGCAAAATTTCATTTTCCACAGGGTGACAAAGTCCAAGGCAGTATTTTATTCCGTAGTGGATGCCGCTTTGCCTCATTCCCTCTGCATTATTACTTCCATCGGGTCACTGCATTGGCAAATCGCGGCCTCTGCTTTATTCATGCCACACGAACAGGTGCGTTGCTCCATAAGCGCACTACTCTTCCGAGGCGCATGGACCCACTGGCAGCAGTAGGGTTGTCTCCGTGGCCAGAGCAAGGCCACCATATCTTCCAAACGAAAACTGCTACCAGTTAGAGACACCCACTCAACGCTCGATTAAACCTTCTTTATTCGTACAGCAGCAGAAGTCCGGAAATGCCTCAGAACAGCGCAGTTGTGTGACGTATATGCCATACGCGTTTCAGAATTTGTCCTTCATCATTGGCACGGCATTCTGGGGGAATTGATGAGAGAAAGCGTGCTGGGTTACCTTCAGGTGCCTTTAAGGTCTTGGATCCGCCCCACTGGGCTGGTAAGTTAGCAATGCACCCTGGGTGACGTAGTCCAAGGCAGTATTTTATTCCGAAGTGGATGCCGCTTTGCCTCATTCCCTCCGCATTATCACTTCCATCGGGTCACTGCATCGGCAAAGCACGGCCTCTGCTTTATTCATGCCACACAAACAGGTGTGTTGCTCCATAAGCACACCTCTCTTCCGAGGCGCATGGACCCGCTGGCAGCAGTAGAGTTGTCTCTCTCCGTGGCCAGAGCAAGGCCACCATATCTTCCAAACGAAAACTGCTACCAGTTAGAGACACCCACTCAACGCTCAATTAAACCTTCTTTATTCGTACAGCAGCAGAAGTCGGTAAAGGCCTCAGAACAGAGCAGTTGTGCGCCGTACATGCCATACGCTTTTCAGAGTTTGTCCTTCATCATTGGCACGGCATTCTGGGGGAATTGACGAGAGAAAGCGTGCTTGGTTACCTTCAGGTGCTTTTAAGGTCTTGGATCCGCCCCACTGGGCTTGTAAGTTCGCAATGCACCCTGGTGATATAGTCCAAGGCAGTATTTTATTCCATAGTGGATGCCACTTTGCCTCATTCCATTCTGCATTATCACTTCCATCGGGTCACTGCATTGGCAAAATGCGGCCTCTGCTTTATTCATGCCACACAAACAGGTGCCTTGCTCCATAAGCGCACCCCTCTTCCGAGGCGCATGGACCCGCTGGCAGCAGTTGGGTTGTCTCCGTGGCCAGAGCAAGGCCACCATATATTCCAAACGAAAACTGCTCACAGTTAGAGACACCCACTCAACGCTCGATTAAACCTTCTTTATTTGCACAGCAGCAGAAGTCGGGAAATGCCTCAGAACAGAGCAGTTGTGTGCTGTATATGCCATACGCGTTTCGGAGTTTGTCCTTCATCATTGGCACGGCATTATGGGGGAATTGATGAGTGAAAGCGTGCTTGGTTACCTTCCGGTGCTTTTAAGATCTTGGATCCGCCCCACTGAGCTAGTAGGTTCGCAATGCACCCTGGGTGACAAAGTCCAAGGCAGTATTTTATTCCGTAGTGGATGCCGCTTTGCCTCATTCCCTCTGCATTATTACTTCCATCGGGTCACTGCATTGGCAAATCGCGGCCTCTGCTTTATTCATGCCATAAAAACAGGTGCGTTGCTCCATAAGCGCACCCCTCTTTCGAAGAGCATGGACCCGCTGGCAGCAGTAGGGTTGTCTCCGTGGCCAGAGCAAGGCCACCATATATTCCAAACGAAAACTGCTCCGAGTTAGAGACACCCACTCAATGCTTGAGCAAACCTTCTTTATTTGCACAGCAGCAGAAGTCGGGAAATGCCTCAGAAGAGCATAGTTGTGTGCCGTATATGACATACGCGTTTCAGAGTTTGTCCTTCATCATTGGCACGGCATTCTGGGGGAATTGATGAGAGAAAGCGTGCTTGGTTACCTTCAGGTGCTTTGAAGGTCTTGGATCCGCCCCACTGGGCTGATAAGTTCGCAATGCACCCTGGGTGACGTAGTCCAAGGCAGTATTTTATTCCGTAGTGGATGCCGCTTTGCCTCATTCCCTCCGCATTATCACTTCCATCGGGTCACTGCATCGGCAAATCACGGCCTCTGCTTTATTCATGCCACACAAACAGGTGCGTTGCTCCATAAGCTCTCCCCTCTTCTGAGGCGCATGGACCCGCTGGCAGCAGTAGGGTTGTCTCTGTGGCCAGAGCAAGGCCACCATATATTCCAACAAAAACTGCTCCAAGTTAGAGACACCCACTCAATGCTCGATTAAACCTTCTTTATTTGCACAGCAGCAGAAGTCGGTAAATGCCTCTGAACAGCTCAGTTGTGTACCGTATATGCCATACTCGTTTCGGAGTTTGTCCTTCATCATTGGTACGGCATTCTTGGGGAATTGATGAGAGAAAGTGTGCTTGGTTACCTTCAGGTGCTTTTAAGGTCTCGGATCCGCCTCACTGGGCTGGTAAGTTCGCAATGCACCCTGGGTGACGTAGTCCAAGGCAGTATTTTATTCCGTAGTGGATGCCGCTTTGCCTCATTCCCTCCGCATTATCACTTCCATGAGGTCACTGCATCGGCAAATCGCGGCCTCTGCTTTATTCATGCCACACAAACAGGTGCTTTGCTCCATAAGCGCACCCCTCTTCCGAGGCGCATGGAACCGCTGGCAGCAGTAGGGTTGTCTCCGTGGCCAGATCAAGGCCACCATATATTCCAAACGAAAACTGCTCCCAGTTAGAGACTCCCAGTCAACGCTCGATTAAACCTTCTTTATTTGCACAGCAGCAGAAGGGAAGTCGGGAAATGCCTCAGAACAGCGCAGTTGTGTACCGTATATGCCAAACTCGTTTCGTTGTTTGTCCTTCATCATTGGCACGGCATTCTTGGGGAATTGATGAAAGAAAGCATGCTTGGTTACCTACAGGTGCTTTTAAGGTCTTGGATCCGCCCCACTGGGCTGGTAAGTTCGCAATATACCCTGGGTGACGTAGTTCAAGGCAGTATTTTATTCCGTAGTGGATGCCGCTTTGCCTCATTCCCTCAGCATTTTCACTTCCATCGGGTCACTGCATCGGCAAATCGCTGCCTCTGCTTTATTCATGCCACACAAACAGGTGCGATGCTCCATAAGCGCACCCCTCTTCCGAGGCGCATGGACCCGCTGGCAGCAGTTGGGTGGTCTCCGTGGCCAGGGCAAGGCCACCATATATTCCAAACGAAAACTGCTCCCAGTTAGAGACACCCACTCAACGCTCAATTAAACCTTCTTTATTCGTACTGCAGCAGAAGTCGGTAAATGCCTCAGAACAGCGCAGTTGTGTGCTGTACATGCCATACACTTTTCAGAGTTTGTCCTTCATCATTGGCATGGCATTCTGGGGGAATTGATGAGAGAAAGCGTGCTTGGTTACCTTCAGGTGCTTTTAAGGTCTTGGATCCGCCCCACTGGGCTTGTAAGTTTGCAATGCACCCTGGTAATGTAGTCCAAGGCAGTATTTTATTCCATAGTGGATGCCGCTTTGCCTCATTCCCTCCGCATTATCACTTCCATCGGGTCACTGCATTGGCAAATTGCGGCCTCTGCTTTATTCATGCCACACAAACAGGTGGGTTGCTCCATAAGCGCACCCCTCTTCCGAGGCGCATGGACCCGCTGGCAGCAGTTGGGTTGTCTCCGTGGCCAGAGCAAGGCCACCACATATTCCAAACGAAAACTGCTCCCAGTTAGAGACACCCACTCAACGCTCGATTAAACCTTCTTTATTTGCAACCCAGCAGAAGTTGGGAAATGCCTCAGAACAGAGCATTTGTGTGCCTTATATGCCATACTCGTTTCGGAGTTTGTCCTTCATCATTGGCACGGCATTCATGGGGAATTGATGTGAGAAAGCGTGCTTGGTTACCTTCAGGTGCTTTTAAGGTCTTGGATCTGCCCCACTGGGCTGGTAAGTTCGCAATGCACCCTGGTTGTTGTAGTCCAAGGCAGTATTTTATTCCGTAGTGGATGCCGCTTTGCCTCATTCCCTCCGCATTATCACTTCCATCGGGTCACTGCATCGGCAAATCGCCGCCTCTGTCTTTTTCATGCCACACAAACAGATGCGTTGCTCCGGAAGCGCACCCCTCTTCCGAGGCGCATGGACCCGCTGGCAGCAGTAGGGTTGTCTCCGTGGCCAGAGCAAGGCCACCATATATTCCAAACGAAAACTGCTCCCAGTTAGAGACACCCACTCAGCGCTCGATTACACCTTCTTTATTTGCACAGCAGCAGAAGTCTGGAAATGCCTCAGGACAGAGCAGTTGTGTGCCGTAGATGCCATATGCATTACGGAGTTTGTCCTTCATCATTGGCACGGCATTCTGGGGGAATTGATGAGAGAAAGCATGCTTTGTTACCATCCGGTGCTTTTAAGGTTTTGGATCCGCCCCACTGGGCTGGTAGGTTCGCAATGCACCCTGGTTGACGTAGTCCAAGGCATTATTTTATTCCGTAGTGGATGCCGCTTTGCCTCATTCCCTCCGCATTTTCACTTCCATCGGGTCACTGCATCGGCAAATCGTTGCCTCTGCTTTATTCATGCCACACAAACAGGTGCGTTGCTCCATAAGCGCACCCCTCTTCCGAGGCGCATGGACCCGCTGGCAGCAGTTGGGTTGTCTCCGTGGCCAGAGCAAGGCCACCATATATTCCAAACGAAAACTGCTCCCAGTTAGAGACACCCACTCAACGCTCAATTAAACCATCTTTATTCGTACAGCAGCAGTAGTCGGTAAATGCCCCAGAACAGCGCAGTTGTGTGCCGTACATGCCATACACTTTTCAGAGTTTGTCCTTCATCATTGGCATGGCATTCTGGGGGAATTGATGAGAGAAAGCGTGCTTGGTTACCTTCAGGTGCTTTTAAGGTCTTGGATCCGCCCCACTGGGCTTGTAAGTTCGCAATGCACCCTGGTGATGTAGTCCAAGGCAGTATTTTATTCCATAGTGGATGCCGCTTTGCCTCATTCCCTCCGCATTATCACTTCCATCAGGTCACTGCATCGCCAAATCGCGGCCTCTGCTTTATTCATGCGACACAAACAGGTGCTTTGCTCCATAAGCGCACCCCTCTTCTGAGGCGCATGGACCCGCTGGCAGCAGTATGGTGTTCTCCGTGGCCAGAGCAAGGCCACCATATATTCCAAACGAAAACTGCTCCCAGTTAGAGACACCCACTCAACGCTCGATTAAACCTTCTTTATTTGCACAGCAGCAGAAGTTGGGAAATGCCTCAGGACAGAGCATTTGTGTGGCGTATATGTCATACGTGTTTCGGAGTTTGTCCTTCATCATTGGCACGGCATTCTGGGGGAATTGATGAGAGAAAGCGTGCTTGGTTACCTTCTGGTGCTTTTAAGGTCTTGGATCCGCCCCACTGGGCTGGTTGGTTCGCAATGCACCCTGGGTGACGTAGTCCAAGGCAGTATTTTATTCCGTAGTGGATGCCGCTTTGCCTCATTCCCTCCGCATTATCACTTCCATCGGGTCACTGCATCGGCAAATCGCGGCCTCTGCCTTATTCATGCCACACAAAGAGGTGCGTTGCTCCAGAAGCGCACCCCTCTTCCGAGGCGCATGGACCCGCTGGCAGCAGTAGGGTTGTCTCCGTGGCCAGAGCAAGGCCACCATATATTCCAAACGAAAACTGCTCTCAGTTAGAGACACCCACTCAGCGCTCGATTACACCTTCTTTATTTGCACATCAGCAGAAGTCGGGAAATGCCTCAGAACAGAGCAGTTGTGTATGCGGTTCGGAGTTTGTCCTTCATCATTGGCACGGCATTCTGGGGGAATTGATGAGAGAAAGCGTGCTTTGTTACCTTCCGGTGCTTTTAAGGTCTTGGATCCGCCCCACTGGGCTGGTAGGTTCGCAATGCACCCTGGGTGACGTAGTCCAATACATTATTTTATTCCGTAGTGGATGCCGCTTTGCCTCATTCCCTCTGCATTATCACTTCCATCGGGTCACTACATTGGCAAATCGCGGCCTCTGCTTTATTCATGCCACACAAACAGGTACGTTGCTCCATAAGCGCCACCCTCTTTCGAAGCGCATGGATCGCTGGCAGCAGTAGGGTTGTCTCCGTAGACAGAGCAAGGCCACCAAATATTCCTAACGAAAACTGCTCTCAGTTAGAGACACCCACTCAACGCTTGAGTAAACCTTCTTTATTTGCACAGCAGCAGAAGTCGGGAAATGCCTCAGAAGAGCGTAGTTGTGTGCCGTATATGACATACGCGTTTCGGAGTTTGTCCTTCATCATTGGCACGGCATTCTGGGGGAATTGATGAGAGAAAGCGTGCTTGGTTACCTTCAGGTGCTTTGAAGGTCTTGGATCCGCCCCACTGGGCTGGTAAGTTCGCAATGCACCCTCGGTAAGGTAGTCCAAGGCAGTATTTTATTCCGTAGTGGATGCCGCTTTGCCTAATTCCCTCCGCATTATCACTTCCATCGTGTCACTGCATCGGCAAATCGCGGCCTCTGCTTTATTCATGCCACACAAACAGTTGCGTTGCTCCATAAGCGCACCCCTCTTCCGAGGCGCATGGACCCGCTGGCAGCAGTAGGGTTGTCTCTGTGGCCAGAGCAAGGCCACCATATATTCCAAACAAAAACTGCTCCAAGTTAGAGACACCCACTCAATGCTCGATTAAACCTTCTTTATTTGCACAGCAGCAGAAGTCGGGAAATGCCTCTGAACAGCTCAGTTGTGTACCGTATATGCCATACTCGTTCCGGAGTTTGTCCTTCATCATTGGCACGGCATTCTTGGGGAATTGATGAGAGAAAGCGTGCTTGGTTACCTTCAGGTGCTTTTAAGGTCTTGGATCCGCCTCACTGGGCTGGTAAGTTTGCAATGCACCCTGGGTGACGTAGTCCAAGGCCAGGCCCGGACTGGCCATTGCGGACACCGGGCAATCCCCCGGTCGGCCACATGGGCGGGGGCCGGTTTTGGGCCCCAGGGGGCCGTTTTTGTTACAGGGCCGTTTTTTGCAGCATAGCTGCAAAAACGGCCCTGTAACAAAATCGGCCGAAAACCGGCCCTGGCAATGAGTGCGGGCGCACCCCCAACCCCCCTCCGGGGGGAGGGGGGACCGGCCGAGCACTTTGCCAGGGCCGGTTTCGGTTCCCAGTCCGGCCCTGTCCAACGCGGTATTTTATTCCGTTGTGGATGCCGCTTTGCCTTATTCCCTCCGCATTATCACTTCCATCAGGTCACTGCATCGGCAAATCGCGGCCTCTGCTTTATTCATGCCACACAAACAGGTGCTTTGCTCCATAAGCGCACCCCTCTTCCGAGGCGCATGGACCCGCTGGCAGCAGTAGGGTGTTCTCCGTGGCGAGAGCAAGGCCACCATATATTCCAAACGAAAACTGCTCCCAGTTAGAGACACCCACTCAAAGCTCGATTAAAACTTCTTTATTTGCACAGCAGCAGAAGTCGGGAAATGCCTCAGAACAGCGCAGTTGTGTACCGTATATGCCATACTCGTTTCGGAGTTTGTCCTTCATCATTGGCACGGCATTCTTGGGGAATTGATGAGAGAAAGCGTGCTTGGTTACCTTCAGGTGCTTTTAAGGTCTTGGATCCGCCCCACTGGGCTGGTAAGCTCGCAATGCACCCTGGGTGACGTAGTCCAAGGCGGTATCTTATTCCGTAGTGGATGCCGCTTTGCCCCATTCCCTCCGCATTATCACTTCCATCAGGTCACTGTTTCGGCAAATCGCGGCCTCTGCTTTATTCATGCCACACAAACAGGTGCGATGCTCCATAAGCGCACCCATCTTCCGAGGCGCATGGACCCGCTGGCAGCAGTAGGGTGTTCTCCGTGGCCAGAGCAAGGCCACCATATGTTCCAAACGAAAACTGCTCCCAGTTAGAGACACCCACTCAACGCTCGATTAAACCTTCTTTATTTGCACAGAAGCAGAAGTCGGGAAATGCCTCCTCAGAACAGCGCAGTTGTGTGCCGTACATGCCATACACTTTTCAGAGTTTGTCCTTCATCATTGGCACAGCATTCTTGGGTTATTGATGAGAGAAAGCGTGCTTGGTTACCTTCAGGTGCTTTTAAGGTC
This sequence comes from Lissotriton helveticus, assembly GCF_964261635.1. NCBI lineage: Eukaryota > Metazoa > Chordata > Amphibia > Caudata > Salamandridae > Lissotriton > Lissotriton helveticus. The sequence goes on along the minus strand of NC_136068.1, from coordinate 1,470,954,487 downwards.
TTGGAGCCGCACCACTGGGCTTGTAAGTTCGCAATGCACCCTGGTGATGTAGTCCAAGGCAGTATTTTATTCCATAATGGATGCCGCTTTGCCTCATTCCCTCCGCATTATCACTTCCATCGGGTCACTGCATCGGCAAATCGCGGCCTCTGCCTTATTCATGCCACACAAAAAGGTGCGTTGCTCCAGAAGCGCACCCCTCTTCCGAGGCGCATGGACCCGCTGGCAGCAGTAGGGTTGTCTCCGTGGCCAGAGCAAGGCCACCATATATTCCAAACGAAAACTGCTCCCAGTTAGAGACACCCACTCAGCGCTCGATTACACCTTCTTTATTTGCACATCAGCAGAAGTCGGGAAATGCCGCAGAACAGAGCAGTTGTGTGCCATATATGCCATATGCGTTTCGGAGTTTGTCCTTCATCATTGGCACGGCATTCTGGGGGAATTGATTAGAGAAAGCGTGCTTTATTACCTTCCGGTGCTTTTAAGGTCTTGGATCCGCCCCACTGGGCTGGTAGGTTCGCAATGCACCCTGGGTGACGTAGTCCAAGGCATTATTTTATTCCGTAGTGGATGCCGCTTTGCCTCATTCCCTCCGCATTATCACTTCCATCGGGTCACTGCATCGGCAAATCGCAGCCTCTGCTTTATTCATGCCACACAAACAGTTGCGTTGCTCCATAAGCGCACCCCTCTTCCGAGGTGCATGGAGCCGCTAGCAGCAGTTGGGTTGTCTCCGTGGCCAGAGCAAGGCCACCATATATTCCAAACGAAAACTGCTCCCAGTTAGAGACACCCACTCAACGCTCGATTAAACCTTCTTTATTTGCACAACAGCAGAAGTTGGGAAATGCCTCAGAACAGAGCATTTGTGTGCCGTATATGCCATACTCGTTTCGGAGTTTGTCCTTCATCATTGGCACGGCATTCTTGGGGAATTGATGAGAGAAAGCATGCTTTGTTACCATCCGGTGCTTTTAAGGTTTTGGATCCGCCCCACTGGGCTGGTAGGTTCGCAATGCACCCTGGTTGACGTAGTCCAAGGCATTATTTTATTCCGTAGTGGATGCCGCTTTGCCTCATTCCCTCCGCATTTTCACTTCCATCGGGTCACTGCATCGGCAAATCGTTGCCTCTGCTTTATTCATGCCACACAAACAGGTGCGTTGCTCCATAAGCGCACCCCTCTTCCGAGGCGCATGGACCCGCTGGCAGCAGTTGGGTTGTCTCCGTGGCCAGAGCAAGGCCACCATATATTCCAAACGAAAACTGCTCCCAGTTAGAGACACCCACTCAACGCTCAATTAAACCATCTTTATTCGTACAGCAGCAGTAGTCGGTAAATGCCCCAGAACAGCGCAGTTGTGTGCCGTACATGCCATACACTTTTCAGAGTTTGTCCTTCATCATTGGCATGGCATTCTGGGGGAATTGATGAGAGAAAGCGTGCTTGGTTACCTTCAGGTGCTTTTAAGGTCTTGGATCCGCCCCACTGGGCTTGTAAGTTCGCAATGCACCCTGGTGATGTAGTCCAAGGCAGTATTTTATTCCATAGTGGATGCCGCTTTGCCTCATTCCCTCCGCATTATCACTTCCATCAGGTCACTGCATCGCCAAATCGCGGCCTCTGCTTTATTCATGCGACACAAACAGGTGCTTTGCTCCATAAGCGCACCCCTCTTCTGAGGCGCATGGACCCGCTGGCAGCAGTATGGTGTTCTCCGTGGCCAGAGCAAGGCCACCATATATTCCAAACGAAAACTGCTCCCAGTTAGAGACACCCACTCAACGCTCGATTAAACCTTCTTTATTTGCACAGCAGCAGAAGTTGGGAAATGCCTCAGGACAGAGCATTTGTGTGGCGTATATGTCATACGTGTTTCGGAGTTTGTCCTTCATCATTGGCACGGCATTCTGGGGGAATTGATGAGAGAAAGCGTGCTTGGTTACCTTCTGGTGCTTTTAAGGTCTTGGATCCGCCCCACTGGGCTGGTTGGTTCGCAATGCACCCTGGGTGACGTAGTCCAAGGCAGTATTTTATTCCGTAGTGGATGCCGCTTTGCCTCATTCCCTCCGCATTATCACTTCCATCGGGTCACTGCATCGGCAAATCGCGGCCTCTGCCTTATTCATGCCACACAAAGAGGTGCGTTGCTCCAGAAGCGCACCCCTCTTCCGAGGCGCATGGACCCGCTGGCAGCAGTAGGGTTGTCTCCGTGGCCAGAGCAAGGCCACCATATATTCCAAACGAAAACTGCTCTCAGTTAGAGACACCCACTCAGCGCTCGATTACACCTTCTTTATTTGCACATCAGCAGAAGTCGGGAAATGCCTCAGAACAGAGCAGTTGTGTATGCGGTTCGGAGTTTGTCCTTCATCATTGGCACGGCATTCTGGGGGAATTGATGAGAGAAAGCGTGCTTTGTTACCTTCCGGTGCTTTTAAGGTCTTGGATCCGCCCCACTGGGCTGGTAGGTTCGCAATGCACCCTGGGTGACGTAGTCCAATACATTATTTTATTCCGTAGTGGATGCCGCTTTGCCTCATTCCCTCTGCATTATCACTTCCATCGGGTCACTACATTGGCAAATCGCGGCCTCTGCTTTATTCATGCCACACAAACAGGTACGTTGCTCCATAAGCGCCACCCTCTTTCGAAGCGCATGGATCGCTGGCAGCAGTAGGGTTGTCTCCGTAGACAGAGCAAGGCCACCAAATATTCCTAACGAAAACTGCTCTCAGTTAGAGACACCCACTCAACGCTTGAGTAAACCTTCTTTATTTGCACAGCAGCAGAAGTCGGGAAATGCCTCAGAAGAGCGTAGTTGTGTGCCGTATATGACATACGCGTTTCGGAGTTTGTCCTTCATCATTGGCACGGCATTCTGGGGGAATTGATGAGAGAAAGCGTGCTTGGTTACCTTCAGGTGCTTTGAAGGTCTTGGATCCGCCCCACTGGGCTGGTAAGTTCGCAATGCACCCTCGGTAAGGTAGTCCAAGGCAGTATTTTATTCCGTAGTGGATGCCGCTTTGCCTAATTCCCTCCGCATTATCACTTCCATCGTGTCACTGCATCGGCAAATCGCGGCCTCTGCTTTATTCATGCCACACAAACAGTTGCGTTGCTCCATAAGCGCACCCCTCTTCCGAGGCGCATGGACCCGCTGGCAGCAGTAGGGTTGTCTCTGTGGCCAGAGCAAGGCCACCATATATTCCAAACAAAAACTGCTCCAAGTTAGAGACACCCACTCAATGCTCGATTAAACCTTCTTTATTTGCACAGCAGCAGAAGTCGGGAAATGCCTCTGAACAGCTCAGTTGTGTACCGTATATGCCATACTCGTTCCGGAGTTTGTCCTTCATCATTGGCACGGCATTCTTGGGGAATTGATGAGAGAAAGCGTGCTTGGTTACCTTCAGGTGCTTTTAAGGTCTTGGATCCGCCTCACTGGGCTGGTAAGTTTGCAATGCACCCTGGGTGACGTAGTCCAAGGCCAGGCCCGGACTGGCCATTGCGGACACCGGGCAATCCCCCGGTCGGCCGCATGGGCGGGGGCCGGTTTTGGGCCCCAGGGGGCCGTTTTTGTTACAGGGCCGTTTTTTGCAGCATAGCTGCAAAAACGGCCCTGTAACAAAATCGGCCGAAAACCGGCCCTGGCAATGAGTGCGGGCGCACCCCCAACCCCCCTCCGGGGGGAGGGGGGGCCGGCCGAGCACTTTGCCAGGGCCGGTTTCGGTTCCCAGTCCGGCCCTGTCCAACGCGGTATTTTATTCCGTTGTGGATGCCGCTTTGCCTTATTCCCTCCGCATTATCACTTCCATCAGGTCACTGCATCGGCAAATCGCGGCCTCTGCTTTATTCATGCCACACAAACAGGTGCTTTGCTCCATAAGCGCACCCCTCTTCCGAGGCGCATGGACCCGCTGGCAGCAGTAGGGTGTTCTCCGTGGCCAGAGCAAGGCCACCATATATTCCAAACGAAAACTGCTCCCAGTTAGAGACACCCACTCAAAGCTCGATTAAAACTTCTTTATTTGCACAGCAGCAGAAGTCGGGAAATGCCTCAGAACAGCGCAGTTGTGTACCGTATATGCCATACTCGTTTCGGAGTTTGTCCTTCATCATTGGCACGGCATTCTTGGGGAATTGATGAGAGAAAGCGTGCTTGGTTACCTTCAGGTGCTTTTAAGGTCTTGGATCCGCCCCACTGGGCTGGTAAGCTCGCAATGCACCCTGGGTGACGTAGTCCAAGGCGGTATCTTATTCCGTAGTGGATGCCGCTTTGCCCCATTCCCTCCGCATTATCACTTCCATCAGGTCACTGTTTCGGCAAATCGCGGCCTCTGCTTTATTCATGCCACACAAACAGGTGCGATGCTCCATAAGCGCACCCATCTTCCGAGGCGCATGGACCCGCTGGCAGCAGTAGGGTGTTCTCCGTGGCCAGAGCAAGGCCACCATATGTTCCAAACGAAAACTGCTCCCAGTTAGAGACACCCACTCAACGCTCGATTAAACCTTCTTTATTTGCACAGAAGCAGAAGTCGGGAAATGCCTCCTCAGAACAGCGCAGTTGTGTGCCGTACATGCCATACACTTTTCAGAGTTTGTCCTTCATCATTGGCACAGCATTCTTGGGTTATTGATGAGAGAAAGCGTGCTTGGTTACCTTCAGGTGCTTTTAAGGTCTTGGAGCCGCACCACTGGGCTTGTAAGTTCGCAATGCACCCTGGTGATGTAGTCCAAGGCAGTATTTTATTCCATAATGGATGCCGCTTTGCCTCATTCCCTCCGCATTATCACTTCCATCGGGTCACTGCATCGGCAAATCGCGGCCTCTGCCTTATTCATGCCACACAAAAAGGTGCGTTGCTCCAGAAGCGCACCCCTCTTCCGAGGCGCATGGACCCGCTGGCAGCAGTAGGGTTGTCTCCGTGGCCAGAGCAAGGCCACCATATATTCCAAACGAAAACTGCTCCCAGTTAGAGACACCCACTCAGCGCTCGATTACACCTTCTTTATTTGCACATCAGCAGAAGTCGGGAAATGCCGCAGAACAGAGCAGTTGTGTGCCATATATGCCATATGCGTTTCGGAGTTTGTCCTTCATCATTGGCACGGCATTCTGGGGGAATTGATTAGAGAAAGCGTGCTTTGTTACCTTCCGGTGCTTTTAAGGTCTTGGATCCGCCCCACTGGGCTGGTAGGTTCGCAATGCACCCTGGGTGACGTAGTCCAAGGCATTATTTTATTCCGTAGTGGATGCCGCTTTGCCTCATTCCCTCCGCATTATCACTTCCATCGGGTCACTGCATTGGCAAATCGCAGCCTCTGCTTTATTCATGCCACACAAACAGTTGCGTTGCTCCATAAGCGCACCCCTCTTCCGAGGTGCATGGAGCCGCTAGCAGCAGTTGGGTTGTCTCCGTGGCCAGAGCAAGGCCACCATATATTCCAAACGAAAACTGCTCCCAGTTAGAGACACCCACTCAACGCTCGATTAAACCTTCTTTATTTGCACAACAGCAGAAGTTGGGAAATGCCTCAGAACAGAGCATTTGTGTGCCGTATATGCCATACTCGTTTCGGAGTTTGTCCTTCATCATTGGCACGGCATTCTTGGGGAATTGATGAGAGAAAGCGTGCTTGGTTACCTTCAGGTACTTTTAAGGTCTTGGATCCGCCCCACTGGGCTGGTAAGTTCGCAATGCACCCTGGTTGTTGTAGTCCAAGGCAGTATTTTATTCCGTAGTGGATGCCGCTTTGCCTCATTCCCTCCGCATTATCACTTCCATCGGGTCACTGCATCGGCAAATCGCCGCCTCTGCCTTATTAATGCCACACAAACAGGTGCATTGCTCCGGAAGCGCACCCCTCTTCCGAGGCGCATGGACCCACTAGCAGCAGTAGAGTTGTCTCCGTGGCCAGAGCAAGGCCACCATATATTCCAAACGAAAATTGCTCCCAGTTAGAGACACCCACTCAGCGCTCGATTACACCTTCTTTATTTGCACAGCAGCAGAAGCCGGGAAATGCCTCTGAACAGCTCAGTTGTGTACCGTATATGCCATACTCGTTTCGGAGTTTGTCCTTCATCATTGGCACGGCATTCTTGGGGAATTGATGAGAGAAAGCGTGCTTGGTTACCTTCAGGTGCTTTTAAGGTCTTGGATCCGCCCCACTGGGCTGGTAAGTTCGCAATGCACCCTGGGTGACGTAGTCCAAGGCAGTATTTTATTCCGTAGTGGATGCCGCTTTGCCTCATTCCCGCCGCATTTTCACTTCCATCGGGTCACTGCATCGGCAAATCGCTGCCTCTGCTTTATTCATGCCACACAAACATGTGCGTTGCTCCATAAGCGCACCCCTCTTCCGAGGCGCATGGAGCCGCTAGCAGCAGTTGGGTTGTCTCTGTGGCCAGAGCAAGGCCACCATATATTCCAAACGAAAACTGCTCCCAGTTAGAGACACCCACTCAACGCTCGATTAAACCTTCTTTATTTGCACAACAGCAGAAGTTGGGAAATGCCTCAGAACAGAGCATTTGTGTGCCGTATATGCCATACTCGTTTCGGAGTTTGTCCTTCATCATTGGCACGGCATTCTTGTGGAATTGATGATAGAAAGCGTGCTTGGTTACCTTCGGGTGCTTTTAAGGTCTTGGATCCGCCCCACTGGGCTGGTAAGTTCGCAATGCACCCTGGTTGTTGTAGTCCAAGGCAGTATTTTATTCCGTAGTGGATGCCGCTTTGCCTCATTCCCTCCGCATTATCACTTCTATCGGGTCACTGCATCGGCAAATCGCCGCCTCTGCCTTATTCATGCCACACAAAAAGGTGCGTTGCTCCGGAAGCGCACCCCTCTTCCGAGGCGCATGGACCCGCTGGCAGCAGTAGGGTTGTCTCCGTGGCCAGAGCAAGGCCACCATATATTCCAAACGAAAACTGCTCCCAGTTAGAGACACCCACTCAGCGCTCGATTACTCCTTCTTTATTTGCACAGCAGCAGAAGCCGGGAAATGCCTCTGAACAGCTCAGTTGTGTACCGTATCTGCCATACTCGTTTCGGAGTTTGTCCTTCATCATTGGCACGGCATTCTTGGGGAATTGATGAGAGAAAGCATGCTTGGTTACCTTCAGGTGCTTTTAAGGTCTTGGATCCGCCTCACTGGGCTGGTAAGTTCGCAATGCACCCTGGGTGACGTAGTCCAAGGCGGTATTTTATCACGTAGTGGATGCCGCTTTGCATTATTCCCTCCACATTATCACTTCCATCAGGTCACTCCATCGGCAAATCACGGCATCTGCTTTATTCATGCCACACAAACAGGTGCTTTGCTCCATAAGCGCACCACTCTTCCGAGGCGCATGGACCCGCTGGCAGCAGTAGGGTGTTCTCCGTGGCCAGAGCAAGGTCACCATATATTCCAAACGAAAACTGCTCCCAGTTAGAGACACCCACTCAACGCTCGATTAAACCTTCTTTATTTGCACAGCAGCAGAAGTCGGGAAATGCCTCAGAACAGCGCAGTTGTGTACCGTATATGCCATACCCGTTTCGGAGTTTGTCCTTCATCATTGGCACGGCATTCTTGGGGAATTGATGAGAGAAAGCGTGCTTGGTTCCCTTCAGGTGCTTTTACGGTCTTGGATCCGCCCCACTGGGCTGGTAAGTTCGCAATGCACCCTGGGTGACGTAGTCCAAGGCAGTATTTTATTCCGTAGTGGATGCCGCTTTGCCTCATTCCCTCCGCATTTTCACTTCCATCGGGTCACTGCATCGGCAAATCGCTGCCTCTGCTTTATTCATGCCACACAAACAGGTGCGTTGCTCCATAAGCGCACCCCTCTTCCGAGGCGCATGGACCCGCTGGCAGCAATTGGGTTGTCTCCGTGGCCAGAGCAAGGCCACCATATATTCCAAACGAAAACTGCTCCCAGTTAGAGACACCCACTCAACACTCAATTAAACCTTCTTTATTAGTACAGCAGCAGAAGTCGGTAAATGCCTCAGAACAGCGCAGTTGTGTGTCGTACATCCCATACACTTTTCAGAGTTTGTCCTTCATCATTGGCACAGCATTCTGGGGGAAATGATGAGAGAAAGCGTGCTTGGTTACCTTCAGGTGCTTTTAAGGTCTTGGATCCGCCCCACTGGGCTTGTAAGTTCACAATGCACCCTGGTGATATAGTCCAAGGCAGTATTTTATTCCATAGTGGATGCCGCTTTGCCTCGTTCCCTCCGCATTATCAGTTTCATCGGGTCACTGCATTGGCAAATTGCGGCCTCTGCTTTATTCATGCCACACAAACAGGTGCGTTGCTCCATAAGCGCACCCCTCTTCCGAGGCGCATGGAGCCGCTAGCAGCAGTTGGGTTGTCTCCGTGGCCAGAGCAAGGCCACCATATATTCCAAACGAAAACTGCTCCCAGTTAGAGACACCCACTCAACGCTTGATTAAACCTTCTTTATTTGCACAACAGCAGAAGTTGGGAAATGCCTCAGAACAGAGCATTTGTGTGCCGTATATGCCGTACTCGTTTCGGAGTTTGTCCTTCATCATTGGCACGGAATTCTTGGGGAATTGATGAGAGAAAGCGTGCTTGGTTACCTTCAGGTGCTTTTAAGGTCTTGGATCCGCCCCACTGGGCTGGTAAGTTCGCAATGCACCCTGGTTGTTGTAGTCCAAGGCAGTATTTTATTCCGTAGTGGATGCCGCTTTGCCTCATTCCCTCCGCATTATCACTTCCATCGGGTCACTGCATCGGCAAATCGCCGCCTCTGCCTTATTCATGCCACACAAACAGGTGCGTTGCTCCGGAAGCGCACCCCTCTTCAGAGGCGCATGGACCCGCTGGCAGCAGTAGGGTTGTCTCCGTGGCCAGAGCAAGGCCATCATATATTCCAAACGAAAACTGCTCCCAGTTAGAGACACCCACTCAGCGCTCGATTACACCTTCTTTATTTGCACAGCAGCAGAAGCCGGGAAATGCCTCAGAACAGAGCAGTTGTGTGCCGTTTATGCCACATGCGTTTCGGAGTTTGTCCTTCATCATTGGCACGGCATTCTGGGGGAATTGATGAGAGAAAGCGTGCTTTGTTACCTTCCGGTGCTTTTAAGGTTTTGGATCCGCCCCACTGGGCTGGTAGGTTCGCAATGCACCCTGGTTGACGTAGTCCAAGGCATTAATTTATTCCGTAGTGGATGCCGCTTTGCCTCATTCCCTCTGCATTATCACTTCCATCGGGTCACTACATTGGCAAATCGCGGCCTCTGCTTTATTCATGCCACACAAACAGGTACGTTGCTCCATAATCGCCCCCCTCTTTTGAAGTGCATGGACACGCTGGCAGCATTAGGGTTGTCTCCGTGGCCAGAGCAAGGCCACCATATATTCCAAACGAAAACTGCTCCCAGTTAGAGACACCCACTCAACGCTTGAGTAAACCTTCTTCATTTGCACAGCAGCAGAAGTCGGGAAATGCCTCAGAAGAGCGTAGTTGTGTGCCGTATATGACATACGCGTTTCGGAGTTTGTCCTTCATCATTGGCACGGCATTCTGGGGGAATTGATGAGAGAAAGCGTGCTTGGTTACCTTCAGGTGCTTTGAAGGTCTTGGATCCGCCCCACTGGGCTGGTAAGTTCGCAATTCACCCTGGGTGAGGTAGTCCAAGGCAGTATTTTATTCCGTAGTGGATGCCGCTTTGCCTCATTCCCTCCGCATTATCACTTCCATCGGGTCACTGCATCGTCAAATCGCGGCCTCTGCTTTATTCATGCCACACAAACGGTTGCGTTGCTCCATAAGCGCACCCCTCTTCCGAGGCGCATGGACCCGCTGGCAGCAGTAGGGTTGTCTCTGTGGCCAGAGCAAGGCCACCATATATTCCAAAAAAAAACTGCTCCAAGTTAGAGACACCCACTCAATGCTCGATTAAACCTTCTTTATTTGCACAGCAGCAGAAGTCCGGAAATGCCTCTGAACAGCTCAGTTGTGTACCATATATGCCATACTCGTTTCGGAGTTTGTCCTTCATCATTGGCACGGCATTCTTGGGGAATTGATGAGAGAAAGCGTGCTTGGTTACCTTCAGGTGCTTTTAAGGTCTTGGATCCGCATCACTGGGCTGGTAAGTTCGCAATGCACCCTGGGTGACGTAGTCCAAGGCGGTATTTTATTCCGTAGTGGATGCCGCTTTGCCTTATTCCCTCCGCATTATCACTTCCATCAGGTCACTCCATCGGCAAATCGCGGCCTCTGCTTTATTCATGCCACACAAACAGGTGCTTTGCTCCATAAGCGCACCCCTCTTCCGAGGCGCATGGACCCGCTGGCAGCAGTAGGGTGTTCTCCGTGGCCAGAGCAAGGCCACCATATATTCCAAACGAAAACTGCTCCCAGTTAGAGACACCCACTCAACACTCGATTAAACCTTCTTTATTTGCACAGCAGCAGAAGTCGGGAAATGCCTCAGAACAGCGCAGTTGTGTACCGTATATGCCATACCCGTTTCGGAGTTTGTCCTTCATCATTGGCACGGCATTCTTGGGGAATTGATGAGAGAAAGCGTGCTTGGTTACCTTCAGGTGCTTTTAAGGTCTTGGATCCGCCCCATTGGGCTGGTAAGTTTGCAATGCACCCTGGGTGACGTAGTCCAAGGCCGTATTTTATTCCGTAGTGGATGCCGCTTTGTCTCATTCCCTCCGCATTATCACTTCCATCGGGTCACTGCATCGGCAAATCGCGGCCTCTGCTTTATTCATGCCACACAAACAGATGCGTTTCTCCATATGCGCACCCCTCTTCCGAGGCGCATGGACCCGCTGGCAGCAGTAGGGTTGTCTCTGTGGCCAGAGCAAGGTCACCATATATTCCAAACAAAAACTGCTCCAAGTTAGAGACACCCACTCAATGCTCGATTAAACCTTCTTTATTTGCACAGCAGCAGAAGTCGGGAAATGCCTCTGAACAGCTCAGTTGTGTACCGTATATGCCATACTCGTTTCGGAGTTTGTCCTTCATCATTGGCACGGCATTCTTGGGGAATTGATGAGAGAAAGCGTGCTTGGTTACCTTCAGGTGCTTTTAAGGTCTTGGATCCGCCCCACTGGGCTGGTAAGTTCGCAATGCACCCTGGTTGACGTAGTCCAAGGCAGTATTTTATTCCGTAGTGGATGCCGCTTTGCCTCATTCCCTCCACATTATCACTTCCATCGGGTCACTGCATCGGCAAATCGCGGCCTCTGCTTTATTCATGCCACACAAACAAGTTCAAGTTCAAGTTCGGGCACTTGTATAGCGCACTACTCACCCAGAGGGTCTCAAGGCGCTAGGGGGAGGGGTCATTATTTGTCGAATAGCCAGGTTTTAAGTTCTTTTCTGAAGGAGATGTGGTTCTGAGTAAGGCGGAGGTGGGTGGGGAGTGAGTTCCAGGTCTTGGCAGCCAGGAAGGAGAAGCATCTGCCACCCATAGTGGATTTCCGGATGCGCGGGACTGCGGCGAGGGCTTGATTGGACGATCTTAGTTGGCGGGTGGGTTTGTAGAAGGACAGTCGAGTGTTGAGGCATTCGGGTCCTAGATCGTAGAGGGCCTTGTGTGCGTGGTTGAGAAGGTGGAAAGTAATTCTTTTGTTGACGGGAAGCCAGTGGAGGTCTATTAGATGACCGGTGATGTGATTTTGGTGCGGGATGTCTAATATGAGTCTCGCTGACGCGTTTTGGATGCGCTGGAGTTTTTTCTGTAATTTTGTTGTGATTCCAGCGTAGAGTGTGTTACCATAATCCAGTCGACTCGTGACCAGTGCGTGGGTGACAGTCTTTCTTGTCTCAAGGGGGATCCAGCGGAAGATCTTTTTGAGAATGCAAAGTACGTTGAAGCAGGAGGACGAGACGGCGTTGGCTTGTCTGGACATCGAGAGAGAGGAGTCTAGGATGAAGCCAAGGTTACGTGCATGGTCTGTGGGTGTGGGTGCTGTGCTTAGAGCGGAAGGCCACCAGGAGTCGTCCCAAGCTGAGGGGGAAGATCCTAGGATGAGTACCTCCGTTTTGTGTGAGTTGAGTTTTAGGCGGCTCTGTTTCATCCATTCGGCTACTTCTTTCATGCCTTCGTGAAGGTTGTTTTGGCGGTGTTGGGGTCTTTGGTGAGGGAAAGGATTAGCTGGGTGTCGTCGGCGTAAGAGATGATGTTGAGGTTGTGTTGACGCGCGATGGAAGCGAGAGGACTCATGTAGACGTTGAAGAGGGTGGGACTGAGTGAGGATCCTTGAGGTACGCCGCAGATGACTTCGGTGGCCTCTGAGTAGAATGGGGGGAGTCAGACTCTTTGAGTTCTCCCGGCGAGAAATGAGATGATCCAGTCCAAGGCTTTTCCTTGTATGCCGATGTTGCTGAGGCGATGTATAAGGGTGCTGTGGCAGACTGTGTCGAAAGCGGCGGAAAGGTCGAGTAGGATGAGGGCCACTGTTTCTCCGTTGTCCAGGAGTGCTCGGATGTCGTCTGTCGCTGCAATGAGGGCTGTTTCGGTGCTGTGTTTGGCTCGAAACCCGGATTGAGATGGATCAAGGGAGTTGTTGGATTCAAGGAAGGCGGCGAGCTGGCTGTTGACGGCTTTCTCGGTGACTTTGGCCGGGAATGGGAGGAGGGATATGGGTCGGTAGTTTTTAAGTTCAGAGGGGTCTGCTGTGGGTTTCTTCAGAAGGGCGCTGAGTTCAGCGTGTTTCCAGCTTTCTGGAAAGGTAGCAGAGTTGAACGAGCAGTTGATGACATCACGGAGATGGGGGGCGATGATGGAGTCAGCTTTGTTGACGATGTGGTGGGGGCAGGGGTCAGAAGGCGAGCCAGAGTGGATTGAGTTCATGAGGCGAATGGTGTCTTCAGTGGTGATTGGGTTCCAGGCGCTGAGGTTGATAGTTGGCGGGGTAGGATCTGAGGGGGGTGGGGAGGGTTGGTCGCTGGGAGAATTCTCGAAGCTGTTGTGGATGTCGGCAATTTTGTTGTAGAAGAAGGAGGATAATGCGTCGCAGAGGTCTTGGGAGGGAGTGATGTCGTTAGATGCTGCGGTGGGGTTGGTGAATTCTTTGACGATGTTGAAGAGTTCCTTGCTGTTATGGGTGTTGTTGTCGAGACGATCCTTGAATGCTGATTTCTTGGCGGATCGAATCAGTTGGTGGTGTTTGCGGGTGGCTGTCTTGAGGGAGGTCATGTTGTCTGAGGTTGGGTTTTTTCTCCATATCTTCTCCAGGGTGCGGCATAGCTTCTTGGATTTTTTAAGTTCATCATTGAACCAGGGAGCCTTTTTGCAGGCTGATTTCATCTGGTGCTTTTTCAGGGGTGCTAATTCGTCCGCACTGTGGGTAATCCATTGCCTGAGGTTGGTGGCCGCTTGGTCTGGGTCCATTGAGAGGGTGGGAGGGTTTTGGTTCAGTGATGTGAGGAGTTGGTCGGTGGTGATTTTGTTCCAGTGTCTCCGAGGAAAAGGTTGTGGACGGTTGTGGGTCAGGGTGGTTTTGTAGCTGAAGTGAACACAGCTGTGATCTGTCCAGTGGAGAGCTGTAGTGCGATCGAAGGAGATGTGCTTGCTGGAGGTGAAGATAGGGTCGAGCGTGTGTCCGGCTGTGTGGGTGGGGGTGTCGACAAGTTGTTTGAGTCCGAGATTGGCCAGATTGTCCAGAAGGGTGGTGGTGTTGCTGTCGTGTTTGTTTTCAAGGTGGTAGTTGAGGTCTCCTAGAAGGATGTAGTTCTCGGAGGCGAGGGCGTGTGGGGTGATGAAGTCCGTGATGTCATAGCTGAATTGAGTGCGGGTGCCTGGAGGCCTGTAGATGAGGGTGCCTCTCAGTGTGGTCCTGGGGTCGGTGTGGATCTGAAAGTGGAGATGTTCGGCGGTTGCAAAATTGTCGTCGGAGCTGGTTGTAATTTTGATGGTGTTTCTGTGGATGATGGCGATGCCTCCTCCTGTTTGATTGGTGCGGTCTTTTCGGATAATCTTGTAAGTGTCCGGTATGGCTATGGCGATGTCGGGAGCTGATGATGTGTTCATCCATGTTTCAGTAAGGAAGGCGATGTCAGGTGACGCAGTGTCGATTAGGTCCCAAAGTTCTGTTGCGTGTCTGTGGACCGAGCGGGTGTTGAGCAGTATGCACTTTAGGCGGATTGAGTCGGAGTTGTATTTGGAGGACGTGGATTTGGTGAGGGTTCTGATGCAGTTGAACTTGCAGGAGAGGCAGGCGAATGGGCCGTGGGTACGTCCTGGAGTAGCTTCGCAGCATAGTGGTGTGCGTCCGGGGTTGAGGGCGAGGAGAGTGGCCGCATCATATGTGATTCTAGAGGGTTGGGAGCGGCGGGGACCAGGGGGTCTGGCGCTGGGCGCGGTCCAGGCGCGGACGGGCGTAGACGGGCTTACCTTTGGCGCACCTTCGGCGCGACCGCTGGGGCGCGACCGCTGCGCGTGAACGCTGCACGCGGGAGCATCTGTCATATATGGATAGTGGAGGGGGAGGGGAGAGGGAGGGTCAGCAGGGAGGCGGGGTGGAGATCAGGGGAGGGAGGCAGGGCAACAATAAACAAAATGGCAGCAGCAAAACAGGCAAACTTGAAACAACACTGGGGCACAATGGAGGCGAGCGCGATGTCAAAGGCGGCGGCGCTAATACACAATGCAATAGCAGGCAATATTATCAATTCAGGCAGCACGGTGCAGGAGCTGCTGTCACACAAGCGCACTTTGGGGGCTTCAATATGTTAATGGCCTCGGCGGATTTCTACACAAATGCTCGGAGGTCGGGGCAGTCTAGCGCTACGCACAAACTAGGCACTTCTAAAACTGTGCAGGCTTAATCAGAGTGAGTGGTGCGATCTCTGCGATAACGATACCAAATCCAGGAGGTTGGGAGCGTGGAGCGGCCGCTTCTGCTGAAAGCAGGACGGCCACAGCGCGATCGTGGAGGGGCAGCGAGGTCAGTATCAGTGGGAGGGAGGGTCAGCAGGGAGGCGGGGTGGAGATCAGGGGAGGGAGGCAGGGCAACAATAAACAAAATGGCAGCAGCAAAACAGGCAAACTTGAAACAACACTGGGGCACAATGGAGGCGAGCGCGATGTCAAAGGCGGCGGCGCTAATACACAATGCAATAGCAGGCAATATTATCAATTCAGGCCACACGGTGCAGGAGCTGCTGTCACACAAGCACACTTTGGGGGCTTCAATATGTTAATGGCCTCGGCGGATTTCTACACAAATGCTCGGAGGTCGGGGCAGTATAGCGCTACGCACAAACTAGGCGCTTCTAAAACTGTGCAGGCTTAATCAGAGTGAGAGGTGCGATCTCTGCGATAACGATACCAAATCCAGGAGGCTGGGAGCGTGGAGCGGCCGCTTCTGCTGAAAGCAGGACGGGTGCGGGTGCTGAAAGCAACAGGTGCGTTGCTCCAGAAGCGCACCCCTCTTCCGAGGCGCATGGACCCGCTGGCAGCAGTAGGGTTGTCTCCGTGGCCAGAGCAAGGCCACCATATATTCCAAACGAAAACTGCTCCCAGTTAGAGACACCCACTCAGCGCTCAATTACACCTTCTTTATTTGCACAGCAGCAGAAGTCTGGAAATGCCACAGAACAGTGCAGTTGTGTGCCGTATATGCCATACGCGGTTCAGAGTTTGTCCATCATCATTGGCACGGCATTCTGGGGGAATTGATGAGAGAAAGCGTGCTTGGTTACCTTCAGGTGCTTTTAAGGTCTTGGATCCGCCCCACTGGGCTGGTAAGCTCGCAATGCACCCTGGGTGACTTAGTCCAAGGCAGTATTTTATTCCGTAGTGGATGCCGCTTTGCCTCATTCCCTCCGCATTATCACTTCCATTGGGTCACTGCATCGGCAAATCGCGGCCTCTGCTTTATTCATGCCACACAAACAGGTGCGATGCTCCATAAGCGCACCCCTCTTCCGAGGCGCATGGACCTGCAGGCAGCAGTAGGGTTGTCTCCGTGGCCAGAGTAAGGCCACCATATATTCAAAATGAAAACTGCTCCCAGTTAGAGACACCCACTCAACGCTCGATTAAACCTTCTTTATTTGCACAGCAGCAGAAGTCGGGAAATGATTCAGAACAGCGCAGTTGTGTGCCGTATATGCCATACGCGTTTCGGAGTTTGTCCTTCATCATTGGCACGGCATTCTGGGGGAATTGATGAGAGAAAGCGTGCTTGGTTACCTTCAGGTGCTTTTAAGGTCCTGGATCCGCATCACTGGGCTGGAAAGTTTGCAATGCACCCTGGGTGACGTAGTCCAAGGCAGTATTTTATTCCATAGTGCATGCCGCTTTGCCTCATTCCCTCCGCATTATCACTTCCATCAGGTCACTGCATCGGCAAATCACGGCCTCTGCTTTATTCATGCCACACAAACAGGTGCGTTACTCCAGAAGCGCACCCCTCTTCCGAGGCGCATGGACCCACTGGCAGCAGTAGGGTTGTCTCCGTGGCTAGAGCAAGGCCACCATATATTCCAAACGAAAACTGCTCCCAGTTAGAGACACCCACTCAGCGCTCGATTACACCTTCTTTATTTGCACAGCAGCAGAAGTCTGGAAATGCCACAGAACAGTGCAGTTGTGTGCCGTATATGCCATACGCGGTTCGGAGTTTGTCCTTCATCATTGGCACGGCATTCTGGGGGAATTGATGAGAGAAAGCGTGCTTGGTTACCTTCAGGTGCTTTTAAGGTCTTGGAGCCGCCCCACTGGGCTGGTAAGCTCGCAATGCACCCTGGGTGACGTAGTCCAAGGCAGTATTTTATTCCATAGTGGATTCCGTTTTCCTCATTCCCTTCGCATTATCACTTCCATCAGGTCACTGCATCGGCAAATCGCGGCCTCTGCTTTATTCATGCCACACAAACAGGTGCTTTGCTCCATAAGCGCACACCTCTTCCGAGGCGCATGGACCCGCTGGCAGCAGTAGGGTTGTCTCTGTGGCCAGAGCAAGGCCACCATATATTCCAAACAAAAACTGCTCCCAGTTAGAGACACCCACTCAACGCTCGATTAAACCTTCTTTATTTGCACAGCAGCAGAAGTCGGGAAATGCCTCTGAACAGCTCAGTTGTGTACTGTTTATGCCATACGTGTTTCGGAGTTTGTCCTTCATCATTGGCACAGCATTCTGGGGGGATTGATGAGAGAAAGCGTGCTTGGTTACCTTCAGGTGCCTTCAAGTGCTTTTAAGGTCTTGGATCCGCCCCACTGGGCTGGTAAGTTCGCAATGCACCCTGGTTGACGTAGTCCAAGGCAGTATTTTATTCCGTAGTGGATGCCGCTTTGCCTCATTCCCTCCGCATTATCACTTTCATCAGGTCACTGCATCGGCAAATCGCGGCCTCTGCTTTATTCATGCCACACAAACAGGTGCTTTGCTCCATAAGCGCACACCTCTTCCGAGGCGCATGGACCCGCTGGCAGCAGTAGGGTTGTCTCTGTGGCCAGAGCAAGGCCACCATATATTCCAAACGAAAACTGCTCCCAGTTAGAGACACCCACTCAACGCTTGATTAAACCTTCTTTATTTGCACAGCAGCAGAAGTCGGGAAATGCCTCAGAACAGCGCAGTTGTGTACCGTATATGCCATACTCGTTTCGGAGTTTGTCCTTCATCATTGGCACGGCATTCTTGGGGAATTGATGAGAGAAAGCGTGCTTGGTTACCTTCAGGTGCTTTTAAGGTCTTGGATCCGCCCCACTGGGCTGGTAAGCTCGCAATGCACCCTGGGTGACGTACTCCAAGGCAGTATTTTATTCCGTAGTGGATGCCGCTTTGCCTCATTCCCTGCGCATTATCACTTCCATCAGGTCACTGCATCGGCAAATCGCGGCCTCTGCTTTATTCATGCCACACAAACAGGTGCTTTGCTCCATAAGCGCACACCTCTTCCGAGGCGCATGGACCCGCTGGCAGCAGTAGGGTTGTCTCCGTGGCCAGAGCAAGGCCATCATATATTCCAAACGAAAACTGCTCCCAGTTAGAGACACCCACTCAACGCTTGATTAAACCTTCTTTATTTGCACAGCAGCAGAAGTTGGGAAATGCCTCAGAACAGAGCATTTGTGTGCCGTATATGCCATACGCGTTTCGGAGTTTGTCCTTCATCATTGGCACGGCATTCTGGGGGAATTGATGAGAGAAAGCGTGCTTGGTTACCTTCCGGTGCTTTTAAGGTCTTGGATCAGCCCCACTGGGCTGGTAGGTTCGTAATGCACCCTGGGTGACGTAGTCCAAGGCAGTATTCTATTCCGTAGTGGATGCCGCTTTGTCTCATTCCCTCCGCATTATCACTTCCATCGGGTCACTGCATCGGCAAATTGCTGCCTCTGCTTTATTCATGCCACACAAACAGGTGCGTTGCTCCATAAGCGCACCCCTCTTCCGAGGCGCAGGGACCCGCTGGCAGCAGTTGGGTTGTCTCCGTGCCCAGAGCAAGGCCACCATATATTCCAAACGAAAACTGCTCCCAGTTAGAGACACCCACTCAACGCTCGATTAAACCTTCTTTATTAGATCAGCAGCAGAAGTCGGTAAATGCCTCAGAACAGCGCAGTTGTGTGTCGTACATGCCATACACTTTTCAGATTTTGTCCTTCATCATTGGCACGGCATTCTGGGGGAAATGATGAGAGAAAGCGTGCTTGGTTACCTTCAGGTGCTTTTAAGGTCTTGGATCCGCCCCACTGGGCTTGTACGTTCGCAATGCACCCTGGTGATGTAGTCCAAGGCAGTATTTTATTCCATAGTGGATGCCGCTTTGCCTCATTCCCTCCACATTATCACTTCCATCGGGTCACTGCATTGGCAAATTGCGGCCTCTGTTTTATTCATGCCACACAAACAGGTGCGTTGCTCCATAAGCGCACCCCTCTTCCGAGGCGCATGGAGCCGCTGGCAGCAGTTGGGTTGTCTCCGTGGCCAGAGCAAGGCCACCATATATTCCAAACGAAAACTGCTCCCAGTTAGAGACACCCACTCAACGCTCGATTAAACCTTCTTTATTTGCACAACAGCTGAGGTTGGGAAATGCCTCAGAACAGAGCATTTGTGTGCCGTATATGCCATACTCGTTTCGGAGTTTGTCCTTCATCATTGGCACGGCATTCTTGGGGAATTGATGAGAGAAAGCGTGCTTGGTTACCTTCAGGTGCTTTTAAGGTCTTGGATCAGCCCCACTGGGCTGGTAAGTTCGCAATGCACCCTGGTTGTTTTAGTCCCAGGCAGTATTTTATTCCATAGTGGATGCCGCTTTGCCTCATTCCCTCCGCATTATCACTTCCATCGGGTCACTGCATCGGCAAATCGCCGCCTCTGCCTTATTCATGCCACACAAACAGGTGCGTTGCTCCGGAAGCGCACCCCTCTTCCGAGGCGCATTGACCCGCTGGCAGCAGTAGGGTTGTCTCCGTGGCCAGAGCAAGGCCACCATATATTCCAAACGAAAACTGCTCCCAGTTAGAGACACCCACTCAGCGCTCGATTACACCTTCTTTATTTGCACAGCAGCAGAAGCCGGGAAATGCCTCAGAACAGAGCAGTTGTGTGTCGTACATGCCATACACTTTTCAGATTTTGTCCTTCATCATTGGCACGGCATTCTGGGGGAAATGATGAGAGAAAGCGTGCTTGGTTACCTTCAGGTGCTTTTAAGGTCTTGGATCCGCCCCACTGGGCTTGTACTTTCGCAATGCACCCTGGTGATGTAGTCCAAGGCAGTATTTTATTCCATAGTGGATGCCGCTTTGCCTCATTCCCTCCACATTATCACTTCCATCGGGTCACTGCATTGGCAAATTGCGGCCTCTGTTTTATTCATGCCACACAAACAGGTGCGTTGCTCCATAAGCGCACCCCTCTTCCGAGGCGCATGGAGCCGCTGGCAGCAGTTGGGTTGTCTCCGTGGCCAGAGCAAGGCCACCATATATTCCAAACGAAAACTGCTCCCAGTTAGAGACACCCACTCAACGCTCGATTAAACCTTCTTTATTTGCACAACAGCTGAGGTTGGGAAATGCCTCAGAACAGAGCATTTGTGTGCCGTATATGCCATACTCGTTTCGGAGTTTGTCCTTCTGATAGAGCGCGCGAGGCCACCCGACCAATAGTTTTCGCCGTTTCCGGCTTCAGGGCCCATATACTTTTCAAATCACCATATACATCGATCAGGTGACTTCACGAGCTCTACCAATTTGGTGTGTGTGTGTTCCCTGCTACCAATTCTCGGTGCACCCGACTTACCATCCACCGATGCGGGTGCCTAATGACCACAATGAATCAGGGAGCTAGCTGTAAAGGAAAGGCAGCAAAATACAAACCCTACCAATAACATTCAAATACTGTGAAAATGACCACGGACAACTGGAAGTTTTTAAAATGTTTATCTAAAGTTCAGTATTTTCTTGCATGAGATACAGTAAAATAAGGCAATCAATAACCAAGATAATGTAAATCACATATGCATAAAGAAATAAGGGCAGAGTAATCATCAAAGTACTAATAAAATGTAACGAGAAAGATACTTATGCAAGTCAGTATTATCTAAAACAGTGATAGACTAAGTGTGTGTGATTATAGAAGAACTTATAATGAATAACACGCTTCACTTAAGGTGAAAGGGCCTTTGAACAACCTAGGCAACGAAGTTCTAGACCATATCAGGAAATGACACACTGCTATGCAAAATATAATTTCTAACAAATGAGAAGACATAGAAATAACTTTGCAAAATTTTAAATGACTTTCAATAGTTGCGGAAAGGCATGGAAAATATCACATTTGCAATGTTGAACTTTATTGAAGCAAAAGTTAGAAATTCAGAAGGTGCAAGAATTTCAAGAGATTTCGGAGCAGTATTTACCTAGAAAGGTGTGGAAACCAAACCCTGGCCACGGGTCAGTTAAAGTCAGGAAACCCTCAAGGAAGGATACCCCTCAAAGGACAGCAGGTGCAGAATGGACACCCAGGACAGGACAGGATACCCTCGGAATAAGAGTCAGGACAGGACCTCAGGACAGGACAGCAAACCCTCAGGACAGGACCCTCTTCAGGACAGGACCGGAACCCACAGTTAGGAAGCAACGCCTGCGCTCCACCCGCTCTGCAGATATCGATCAAGACCCCGATTGGGTCAGCGAACTCCCAGCTAAGTGCCTTGCCAGCACTTTAAGGTTCAGTAAAACCTTAGTCTATGGTCAAATTCGGACAGAGTGCTCCGCAGCTCTCTGTATTTTCAGTCACCTATTGAGTGCGTTGGGTCAGTGACAGGTCAGCTAAACCAGACAAGTCGGACGGTTCACTAGGTGAACCCAGGGTAGATATACAGTTTTGGGACAGTGTACCACCCCCCAATGTTGCAAAGTGTCAGAATCCCTCAATTTCGATTGGTCCTAAGGTAGGATTTGGGTAACACACCAATCACAATATGCGATTTGAAGCCTTCATTTACATATTTTGGGACCGCCTAGCATGTTTGGGTTCCCATGAGCTAACAGTAGCACATCTATACAATGTAACATATAAGAAGCCACATTCGCTGTTCTCGCAGGGCAGAGGTGACTTTCTCAGGAGCATCTCGCCCATCACTGCCAGCTGGCTATGTTCCATCAGCCAAGGTCCCTCGTGCTGCCGAATGTCGCACAGGCGCAGAAGGGACCTCCAATATGGCTCTCCTCTCACTCAGACCCCCATTGCCCGCGGTACATGAAAAGTAAGCGAAAACAAATTAATACATAATAATGTCATTATGAAAACACATCGCAGGGTTTGTACTTTTAACTCATCATCAAGAAATAAACTTATGCAATTTAAATGTTAGCTACATTTAGACGAAATACAAGAGCAGTGGCACGAGCAGTACCACATGATAAGCACAGCTATGAATTACGCATGCGCATAACTTTCCCTCCACTTCTGCAGACGCGTCAGGACACGTGAGTGTGGCTGACGCATGCGCAGTAACTAAAATACAAGCGGCGGCCATTTTTAGAGGACATGGATTAATTTCATTAGAAATACACATAGGCAAGCGTCTCAAACTTTACTCAAACTTAATATAAACGTTAGTAAAACATACACGGGTTACCTTATTACACATAAATGAGGTTCTTGATTTCGGCAAGCCGCAAAATATGCGAAGCTTTGCTTCATCAATCCCCTCTTTGATGATATCTACTATCATCACAAATTATAATGGAACCAGATGCCAACTTTCTTTCACACTTTATAAAGTTCTATTTCTTCCAGCAACCGTTCTAGCTTTTCTCTTTCAGTTTTAGCAGGGTGAGAAGTCTTCACCTTTTTGTATATCTGATCATTCACTTCCTCTAATTCAATCTCATCCACACTTCGTTTCACCCCTCTTGCATTAACCTCGTGCTTTCTGGTGCGCTTGCGGTATTTACAGCATAAGAAAATGGAAAGTATAATAAGACCTATAATACCAATAGGCATCAGAATTTTGAATAATAAGCTTTTACCTATGCCAGCAAGCCAATGACCTACATTTGAGAGACCATCTACCAGTCTCTTCCAGGCACTATCAACCTCGAGTGGTTTGAGTTCCTTTGCCAAATTAGTAATGTTTCGCACATATCTTTTGATCTGTACACTTTTGTCCGGAATATAAGTGCAACAATGTTGCGCCTTCAACATCCGGCAGACTCCGCCCTCTTTCGCTAATAAGGTGTCAAGAGCAAGTCGATTTTGTAAAACCATTGATCTGATCGCAACCATTTCAGTATTGACCAGCAGGAATCCATGAGCTGTTTCAGTAGACAGCACATCTACTATAGTAGACAATTTGCAAATTCTGTGAGTGTTCAGAACCACTCCCACTCCAGGTATCAGTGCACTGAAAATACTACCCATAATTTCACCTATACTTTCTCTTTTACTACGCACTAAGCCATTAGTATCTTCATTGCTTCCAGCTTTCCCATTCACATGGTATATTTTCGGGAAGACAATGCCAAAGTAGCAGCTTCCATACCAGTGATCCGGCAATTTGAAATAAGCCTTGTCCCCACAAATATAATAAATTCCAGGAAACACAGGCTCTGACCCATTTTTGAAACCCCAACCTCCAATTACCTTGTAATTATGTTCGCATTCACTGGAACCAATGAAAACATTATTATAATAGCTAGTCTTCTCGCGGTGAAGACATAGCTTGCCTTTCTTTTCAAAATCCAGCAACAGAGCAGGACCCGCTCCACCAGATGAGGTGCCTTCCATGTTTTCTGCCCATTTTGGCTTTTTCTGACTTTCGTCATTAGCCTTCTTCTGAATTTTAATTCTCCTTTTCTCTGCCATGTTCAGGAACATCTTTTCCTGCTCACGCAAAGAACAAGTCAAGTTATCTCTGTGTGCGTCTGCTATGTCAATGTTCCCTATAGTCAGAAAGTAGTCTCCCATATATCTTATGGTGTCAGTTTTGGTATGTACAGGATTCAAGTTCCCACGTATAGGTAGTTCAGAAAAGATCACGTCATTGTTAGAGTAATAATACTGTAACGGTCCCCTTTTGTAAAATAAACTAGCTAAAATGCTACAGGAAATTCCATAAGTTAATGGCAGATGATGGTATGTCACGCCTTCAGCCACCGAAGTAGGTAGCTTCATGCAGACATAGCAATCCTCAATTTCCATAGTCTCTACATAGTGTATTAACAAGTTTGCGAAAACATTTAAATGTGTCCTGTTCTTCATGCCATGATAATGTAGTCCTTTCTCATCTGATGCTTCTAAGTCTCGTTTAGTTTGTCTCAATGCTCTCTCATGTCTTTCTACACTCTGTGTTGTCAGCTCTTCACTGTCAGTATTTACAACTTCAGTAGGGACAATGTTAGTATCTTTACTTACAGCAAAGGGAATGAAAATTGTTAATCCTATCCAGATAACTATCAGTACTACTATACTACATATACACACCTTGCAACACGTCTTAAAACGGCTGCAACTAGGTCTACCATTCACTGTTGAATCAGACATTTTAGCTCAGAAGGAGTCTCTTGAACCCCTCTTTGTTGCTTTACACAATTAGCTTACTTTGTGCAAATTCACGGTGGCTCGTCTTCCTCTTCAGCTGAGTACTCTGGGACAGGTTCTCCGTCACTCACGTCAGTTATATCAAGATCTTCAAGCTCCTCCAAAACCAGTGTCCATTCAGGAGACTTGTACTTTTTGTTTTGTCTTTTTATTCGCTCACTCCTTCTTTTGGAAGAGTCTTCTTCCTTTTCTGCTATTCGAGCACTTCTTCTTGCTTCTGCACGTTTTTCTTCCACTGTCTTTATTCTTAGTCTTAGTCTTTTTACAAACCTAGGCTCAAGGTTGTTTCTTTTCTTTATTCTCTTAGTTGGTACTTGGACTTCACTTTCTTTTCTTCTTCTCTTGTTCTCTTTATCTTGTGGTAATTCTTCTCCACTTTCTTCTCCTACTTCCCTTATCTGACTAGTTCCAGGGCTAGCATCAAATTCTTCTGCCTGGTTGCTAATCTGGCCTTGTTCAGGAATATTTTGTTTTTGGCTTTCAATTGTCTCTGTTTCTGTTTCTGTTTCCTGAACCCGTTTTTCTAACTCTATCTGATCCTGTTCAAGCACTTCGATCTCTTGATTTTCTTCTGCTCGAACTATTACTCTATGTCTCGTCTGTCCCTTATCCACATCAGGAGTTAATGGAGGAGTATCGAACACTTGCTCTGTATCCGGCACTTGTTCAATATCAGGTATTTGTTCAGTCTCAGGTACCTGTTCAGTATCGGGTACTTGTTCAGTCTTATTCACTGGATCTGTATCAATCACGTGCTCTGTCCCTGTCTGACCTTCTCCTTCCTCAGTTTTGATTTGGATCTCAAGTGGCTGAGGTTCTTCGCCTGTGCCTTGCTTTTCCTGACTAGTCCACTCTCTACCTTCACTAAGTCGTTCTCTTGTTCTGATAGGATCTTCGGTCAGATCAATCATCGGTATCCATTCTTCTGGCCATATGCTTGGCAGCTCGTCTTCAGCTACTCCTGGCTCAGTTTCCTGGACTTCTTCAGCAGGCTGGTTTCTTGGCAGTTCGCAGTCAACTACTCCTGGGCCAACGTCTGCTGTTCCTGCAACCTGACTGGTGCTGGGCTGCTCGTTGTCAGTTGCTACTGGTCTGGCTTCTTCAGGGTCCTCTGCTGGTTGCCCTGGTTCTTCAAATCCTTTGTCCGGCAATACCTTCTGGGTGTGTCCGGCGTGGATCCACTGGGGAACACCTGCGACTTTCACTGCAGTGGTTGTCACCAGGATTACTTGGCGCTTCTTTCCCCACCTGGGTGCCAGACAGCTTGATCGAGTGTGCTTCTTTATTTTGACCCAGTCTCCTGGAACCAAGTTGTGGAGAGGAGTCGTTGGATTAAGGATGCCGTCGTCTCCAATCTGGCGAGAGATAGAACGCACTTGGTCACCCAATCTTCTGCAGTATTCAAGCACCAAATCATCAGTAATACTCAACAGTTTGCTTCCTGGCACCCATGCTTGTCTCATCACTCTTCCCATAATGATTTCATGGGGACTTAGGCCTGTCTTGCGGTCTGGAACACTTCTTAGTCCCATCAGGACCAGGGGCAGGGCCTTCACCCAGTTCATGCCAGTAGCATCTGTCAGCTTTGCTAGTCTGTTTTTGATAGTTCCATTTACTTGTTCCACTATTCCAGAAGCCTCTGGATGGTATGCACAATGAAGTTTCTGCCTTATCCCAAAGGCCTTACACAGTTCAGCCATTATTTCATTGTGGAAATGTCCACCTTGGTCTGATTCAATAATGTATGGTATTCCGAACCTAGGTATCAGCTCTTTTAGTAAACACTTTGCTACTGTCAGTGCGTCACTCTTGGGAGTAGGGTAAGCTTCTACCCATTTTGAAAATACACAAACAATGACAAGGACATATCGTTTCCCTTCACAACGGGGCATGGTGATGAAATCAACCTGTATTTTTATAAAGGGGCCCCCTGACCTCCCAATCTTGCTCAGTTCAACCATGGTCCTCTTGCCTGGGTTCATCTGTTGACATGACAGGCACCTCTGGCAGAGGGACTCTGCTACCTTCCTGAATTTCTTGCTGTACCAAGTCTGTTGAAATACCAGAATCATGGCATCCCTACCAATGTGTGATCCTTCATGTATTAATCTTGCCATTGTGCCAAGCAAGTGTCGGGGTAACACAGGCATACCAGTTGGACCTATGATGACACCATCCACACGTCTCGGTCTACATCCATCCTCTTTCCATTTCTCTCTTTCTTGCCAAGGAGCCGACTCCTGCCACTCTCTCACCTCATCCCATGTAGGCACTTCCTCAAACACCTGAAGCTGGCAGCTGGTTCCTGGCCCCCCTCGTTTTGGATTTATAATATATCGATCTTTGGCACACCATTGAGCCACTCGATCAGCATAATCGTTTCCCAGTGATACTCTGTCCATGCTCCTTTGATGAGCAGCACATTTTACCACTGCCAGTTCTTTGGGCAACTGGATGGCCTCTAAAAGGTCATGAACAACCTTTGCATTCCGAATGGGAGTACCTGAGGAAGTCATGAATTCCCTCTGCATCCATAATTGGCCAAAGTCATGCACAACGCCATAACAGTACTGACTGTCAGTATACACTGTTATGCGTAAGTCCTTCCCAATTTTGCAAGCCATTATCATGGCTATCAATTCGGCTACTTGTGCAGACTTGATGTTATATAGATAACCTGCTTGTTCAATCTTTTCGAAAGACACTACTGCATAAGCAGCACTCAAGCCTCCTAATTCATGTCTTAGACAGGAACCATCCACAAATAGTTCTTTATCATGCTCCGGCAATGGTACTTCTTTTATGTCTGGGCGTGGCTTGGTACTGAACTCTGTCAGATCAATACAATCATGTTCATCATCATCCCTACCTTCCATTTCTGAGGGGTCAGGAAGTAAGGTGGCAGGGTTCAGAATACCGCACCTAACAATGTTTACATTTGCTGCGCCCACAAGAATCCTCTCGTATTTAGTCAGCCGACTAGGGGTGAGATACTGTGTTTTAGTTCTGGTCAATAGAATTACCACTCCATGTGAAACATAAACAGTCACAGGATGTCCCATGACAATGGACTCACTCTGTTCTAAACTTGCACAGGTAGCAGCTACTGCTTTTAGACAACCTGGTAACCCAGCAGCTACTGGGTCCAGTGTGGCAGAGAAATAGGCCACAGGCCTCCTGGTTGTGCCATGTTCTTGAGTCAGGACTGACAATGCGCAATTATCGCGAGTGTCACAGAAAAGGGAAAACTCTTTTGAATAATCTGGCATTCCCAACGCAGAGGCTGTACACAGACAGTTTTTCAATCTGGTGAAAGCCATTAGACTTTCATCGTCCCACTGCACAACATCTGGCATTCCTCTCGTGGTCATTTTTATCAAGGGCCTGGCTAAGGCTGCAAATCCCAGAATCCACTGCCTGCAGTACCCTAATACACCCAGGAACATTCTGACTTCCTTTTGCGTACGGGGCAACTGCATCTTTTGAATTATTCTCACTCTTTCTGAAGTGACTTTTCTGACACCCTTTTCTATCTGGTGTCCCAGATATTTCACTGACTTCGCACAGAACTGTAGTTTGTCAGGGGACACTTTATGCCCTTTCTCACACAGGTGATTTAGGAGGGCAATGGTGTCCACTACACAGTCCCTGTGACTTTTAGACGCCAATAGAAGGTCGTCTATGTACTGCACTAATACAGAGTTCCCAGGTAATGTCAAAGTCTCTAGACATTTCTTCAAGATCTGATTAAAGATAGAGGGGCTCTCTGTATACCCTTGAGGGACCCGGTTCCAACAATACACGTGACCCTCGAAGGCAAATGAGAAAAGAAATTTGCTGTCGGGGTGCAGGGGTATCGAAAAGAATGCATGACACAAATCAATCACAGTGAACCACTCAGCATCCCAAGGAATCTGGTACAGAATTACTGCAGGGTTCGGGACAATAGGGCAGCAAGGAACTACAATCTTGTTAACCTTTCTCAGGTCCTGCACTACCCTATACTTGCCACTAGGCTTTTTGATGCCCATAATCGGTGAGTTGCATGGGCTGCTCATCACTTCTTGTATGATGTTTCCTTCCAATAATTTTTGTATCTCCAGAGTGACACCTGCTTTCACTTCAGCATTCATTCGGTAGGGCCTAGTGTTAGGATATACTGCATTGTCCTTGATGGCTATTTGTATGGGGTCCACATCTTTCATCAAACCCACATCTTTTCCAGTGAAATCCCACACTTCTGGCTTTACGGCTTCCTGTAGTTCTTTGGGCAAGTCCTGCAGGGTCAATCTTTTAAGTTCTGAGTCAGGTCTAAGCAACAATAATTTATAAATGCCGTCTTCATCTGGGGTCTGTATTTCGACACCCTTTGGTGTGCAAAAGATGGTACAGTTCATTTTACACAGCAAATCACGTCCCAGTAAATTTACTGGACTGGTGTCACAGACTACAAATCTATGCATCTGTTTAAAATTTCCAATTGAAATCTCCATTGGTTCGGTAACAGGAGTACTAATCAATTGATTAGATACACCTACTACTTGGATGTTTTCTCCCGAGAGGGGCAGGTTTGGAACGTCTACTGTTCTTACAGTAGAACGGGTAGCGCCAGTGTCCAACAGAAAGGTGACATCATTTCCGTCAACCTTTCCTTCAATATATGGTCCAGACTGGTCTACCGGCAAGGAAGCGCCAAGTACGCACTCCTCGTCCTCCCCTCTCAGGCCCCGTCAGTCCTGATCATTACAAAGGAAGGTATCATTCAGCAGATACTGCGAAGTTGCTGTATTTCTGTTCTCCCCGCTTTCCCAAACCTCTATCTCTTCATTTTCTGCCTGTCTTCCCCTGTATACCTGTTTGGGTGCTCGAGGCACCTGAACTGTTTTTACCTGGGGTTGAGTCTTTCTTGGTCTTTCTTTCTGCGTCTGTGGAATTAAATCAGGAGTTGTCTCATTAACATCGACTAATTGTGGACACTCGTTTCGCCAGTGTCCAATTTCGCCGCACTGATGGCAGGGAAATTTTTTCATAGCCTCTTCCCTGCTAAATTTGGGCCGGGGCTTTCCTCCACCCCCTCCCCCAGGACTTTTGTTCTCAGCATTTTTAACCATGTTACTCAATTGTTTTTCCTGCTGTTCTGCGAGCTTCACCTGAGCCCACATAACCTTCTCCTTAAGGGCCTTTTTCTTTTCTGCCATCTCGTCCTCGCAGTACTTAGCGTACCGCAGGACCTCATCCATTTTCTTAGTATGCCAACAGATTTTATTGTCTTTTATCCACTGACAAATTTCAGGTCTTAAACCATTTACAAACCTGTAAATAAAGTGTGTCATATCCTTCAGGTCGATGTTGTCAATACCACTGTATGTTTTAAATACCTGCAATAACCTCTCATAGAAGGAGTGCACTGTTTCGTCCCTTTCCTGTGTTGTTCTATCTATTTTTGTCCAATCAGTTTCCTTGGCGGGCACCTTTTCTTTCAAGTGCTGAATTACCTGCTCATATTTTCGCATGACTTCCTTTGATGGCTCCCCTGTGTCCTTGTCTCTGGGATACTCTTCACTGGGCCAATTTATGTTTATTTTACACTGGGTCCATAAATCTACTGGAACCACAATGTCGAAAAACCCATCCAGGTCTTTCCACAGACATTTCTGTACCTTCACGAACCTCTCCACTTGCCGGTACCAGTCAACTGGTTTCTCTCTTAATTTTGGAAAATCGTTCGTGAAGGACACAATATCCTGCCTAGACCAGGGGACATGCACATATTTCCCTCCTGGAACTTCGCGCATGGGGCATAACTGCTCAGGTTTTTCTACCTCTCTTAAAGCAAACTCGGGAGTCACTTGTCGGGAGCGAACCTCTTCCCTCCTTTTCGCCCACCTGCTTCTCCATTTTTCCACATCTCCCCATTTCTGCAGTACCCCCATTAATTCTTTAATCTGTAGCTTCTTTCCTGCCACATTCAAATGTTCTATATCCTTGTCTGAGAAGTCTGCTCTGTATGGTTTCTGTAAGGGCTTGGATTTTGAGATATCTACCCCCATACTCATTGCTGTTTCGGTCAGTTTTTCATGGAGCACTCTGGTGTTCCTTGTAAAGCTTTTACATATGAACGACAATTCTTCCTCAGAGTAGGTATTCAATCGATTCAACCCCACATTTCCTGCCATTAATTCTTCTATTTCAACCCTCAGCTTGTAGAGGTCTAAAGGCTTTGTTTGCGGAGTCTGCTTTTCTAATTCACGACTCCAACTCTCAATTTCATCCGGAGTTACCAGAGAGACATTCCTAGTACCTGTTGCTGTCTCTAATTTAATTTCCTTTGCATTAAAAGGGTTATACCTCAGCTGTGTTCCCTTTCCGGTCTGTTTGTTTGGCAATTCCAAGAATGCAACTTCAGACTCGCACTCACTGGACTGATCATCTATGATGATTGGTTCCTGTCTCGGGGTTGCTATGACTGGGGTCATGACTGGAGTAATCGGATTTCCCTGACCATTTCCGTATAACGGGACCACCGGTCCAATAGTTACTGGAATAGTCAATGCCTCAGGACTGGTATTTATCTGAGAAATTTTCTGAATTATTTCTGTTCTTTGTCTAGCTAGAGCCTCTTGCTCCTTTTCCACTAGTACCCTTCTTAGAGTTGTGTCATGTAATATCTGTGGGGTCAATGGAGGAGTAAAACTCGGGGCAGTAGGCGGAGGAGTAAAACTCGGGGCAGTAGGATGCGTTTCACTTGGTCCTCCACCATAATTTGGCTTCGGGAATAAAGTTCCAGTATTAAAGGACCTGCGCTCTTCCCCATATGGAGGTTGAACAAAAGGCAGTCCTGAATTCGATGGTTTCTCTTCGCTTTCATACAAGGGTCTGGGGAAAAAAGTTTTTGTACGTGAATATTTTTCTTCCTGACTTGCGGGCACTTTGGGATATATATCCCTTGTTTCCGCCAGTTCGGGTTTCTCAGGATAGGGTAATACTTGACCACCCCCTCCCAGTCCCAGGGACCTGTCTTCTTCCTTTTGGAAGGGGCGTCGGGGAACATCTCCTACACTGGAAGGTCGGGTTCCCTCATTGTAAGGTGGCGGACTTCTGGTACAGATGTCATCTATTAGTTCATCATCTGAATCCCCTAGGGCCCCCCAATGCTTACATATTTCAGTACTTTTCCCCCCCGCTGCAGGGTTATGACATGCCGGCATCATGGGAAACAGACCCTCAACAATCATGCTCTGCCTCCACTGTTTCATCCTTTTATCCCTGGACTCCTGTTTCAGCCTGGGGTACCACTTGGTCAAACCCTTGTCCATTCGGGGTCTTTCTCTTTCAAAAGCCTCAATCTCCCATTCCTCTAATGCTTCATACTGCGTTAGTCTCGGTCTGGGATGCAGTTCATTCATTCGGGTTCTTAAATTAAATAAGATCCTACCATTGAAAGTACCATCTAAC
This sequence comes from Lissotriton helveticus, assembly GCF_964261635.1. Taxonomy (NCBI): domain Eukaryota; kingdom Metazoa; phylum Chordata; class Amphibia; order Caudata; family Salamandridae; genus Lissotriton; species Lissotriton helveticus. The sequence continues at coordinate 1,470,922,957 of NC_136068.1, read as the reverse complement.
GGAAAAGCCAATACTCCGTCATCTTTTGTGTACTTCACCCAATTCTCCAGCCACACACAGGTATTGTACCCTCGGTCAAACATCATGAATGAGGCAGGAGTATTGGGTGCTGGGACAAGAACACCTTCCCTAGATTTAATGGGTTTGTCCGTTTTAAAATAATTTTTCACCTTATTTACAAGGGACATTTTTCTCTTGGTTCCGTACATAATATCGTATCTGTTAGCCTTCCACTGATCCCTTTCAAACCCTAGATGCCTTGGATCAGGTCGCGTCTCTGTAGTCCGCGAGTGCCACATACGACTTCTGCGCTAACTTTGTTTACAAACTACCTCCAATCAGAATGCGCTTCAGAAAATTCGTGCAACCAATGGGTGCGCGACACAAAATAAGCTCTGCCAATGGGTGCGCGGCCCCTTCGTGAGACAGTTCCCACGCTCCGGCGCTCACCCCTCCTTTACAATTTCAGCTCCGCTACCCGCCCGCTGTTTCTACCAATCCCAGCGCGGCACAGAGTGACGTCAGAGGCGCTTCTCGACTGACTCCCTCCCTTCACAAGGTAACGGAAACTTTCTTACTTTTAAAGTGCTCAGTGCTTGGTTATTTTACAACAAATACACATTCGCCACAGTGCTCAAGTGTCTAGACAGAGATAGAATTCTATTACTGCAAGTAAACTACTTCCATTTACTTTTCACTTGCTGCGGGCAGATCTCTTCCGCCTACCCTTCACTCTAGCATCGGTGAACCTGTTATTCCCCTAAACTCATCCACTTCTTTCCGGGATATGTTCCGAGTTTAAGGTTTCTCAGCGGACCCCTCTGCTTTCACGCTAGCTCCGAGGAACCTGCTACTCTTCCGATGTGACCCTTACTAGGTTACGCCACTATGGGAATTTTGCCAATGAACCCCGTTACTGTCATTTATTCACACATGTATTCAGAAAACCCTAGTTAGTGCTTCCCGGTTATCCTAACCTGCACCTAACTTTCCTCGAACCTGTGACCTCAGGACAATGGATTCTATTCACCACTTGCCCTTTCAATTCCCCGGGGAGTTCCAGACGACATATAACAATTACGAACGCATGGGTTAATACATATATCAATATAACAGTAAAAACACAGTTTAAAACATTTCATGAATTCTCAAAGCAAACATTTCAAGTGGGTGATCAATCCTCCCGAAGTGCCTACTCTTGTAGCAGCATCGATATACTAGCAGCTTCCGACTTAACTAGCCTAACTAGTCCCTGCCTTACTCTCAACTAGTCCCTAACCATCCTCTAGCTACCAGAAAAACTGATAGAGCGCGCGAGGCCACCCGACCAATAGTTTTCGCCGTTTCCGGCTTCAGGGCCCATATACTTTTCAAATCACCATATACATCGATCAGGTGACTTCACGAGCTCTACCAATTTGGTGTGTGTGTGTTCCCTGCTACCAATTCTCGGTGCACCCGACTTACCATCCACCGATGCGGGTGCCTAATGACCACAATGAATCAGGGAGCTAGCTGTAAAGGAAAGGCAGCAAAATACAAACCCTACCAATAACATTCAAATACTGTGAAAATGACCACGGACAACTGGAAGTTTTTAAAATGTTTATCTAAAGTTCAGTATTTTCTTGCATGAGATACAGTAAAATAAGGCAATCAATAACCAAGATAATGTAAATCACATATGCATAAAGAAATAAGGGCAGAGTAATCATCAAAGTACTAATAAAATGTAACGAGAAAGATACTTATGCAAGTCAGTATTATCTAAAACAGTGATAGACTAAGTGTGTGTGATTATAGAAGAACTTATAATGAATAACACGCTTCACTTAAGGTGAAAGGGCCTTTGAACAACCTAGGCAACGAAGTTCTAGACCATATCAGGAAATGACACACTGCTATGCAAAATATAATTTCTAACAAATGAGAAGACATAGAAATAACTTTGCAAAATTTTAAATGACTTTCAATAGTTGCGGAAAGGCATGGAAAATATCACATTTGCAATGTTGAACTTTATTGAAGCAAAAGTTAGAAATTCAGAAGGTGCAAGAATTTCAAGAGATTTCGGAGCAGTATTTACCTAGAAAGGTGTGGAAACCAAACCCTGGCCACGGGTCAGTTAAAGTCAGGAAACCCTCAAGGAAGGATACCCCTCAAAGGACAGCAGGTGCAGAATGGACACCCAGGACAGGACAGGATACCCTCGGAATAAGAGTCAGGACAGGACCTCAGGACAGGACAGCAAACCCTCAGGACAGGACCCTCTTCAGGACAGGACCGGAACCCACAGTTAGGAAGCAACGCCTGCGCTCCACCCGCTCTGCAGATATCGATCAAGACCCCGATTGGGTCAGCGAACTCCCAGCTAAGTGCCTTGCCAGCACTTTAAGGTTCAGTAAAACCTTAGTCTATGGTCAAATTCGGACAGAGTGCTCCGCAGCTCTCTGTATTTTCAGTCACCTATTGAGTGCGTTGGGTCAGTGACAGGTCAGCTAAACCAGACAAGTCGGACGGTTCACTAGGTGAACCCAGGGTAGATATACAGTTTTGGGACAGTGTACCACCCCCCAATGTTGCAAAGTGTCAGAATCCCTCAATTTCGATTGGTCCTAAGGTAGGATTTGGGTAACACACCAATCACAATATGCGATTTGAAGCCTTCATTTACATATTTTGGGACCGCCTAGCATGTTTGGGTTCCCATGAGCTAACAGTAGCACATCTATACAATGTAACATATAAGAAGCCACATTCGCTGTTCTCGCAGGGCAGAGGTGACTTTCTCAGGAGCATCTCGCCCATCACTGCCAGCTGGCTATGTTCCATCAGCCAAGGTCCCTCGTGCTGCCGAATGTCGCACAGGCGCAGAAGGGACCTCCAATATGGCTCTCCTCTCACTCAGACCCCCATTGCCCGCGGTACATGAAAAGTAAGCGAAAACAAATTAATACATAATAATGTCATTATGAAAACACATCGCAGGGTTTGTACTTTTAACTCATCATCAAGAAATAAACTTATGCAATTTAAATGTTAGCTACATTTAGACGAAATACAAGAGCAGTGGCACGAGCAGTACCACATGATAAGCACAGCTATGAATTACGCATGCGCATAACTTTCCCTCCACTTCTGCAGACGCGTCAGGACACGTGAGTGTGGCTGACGCATGCGCAGTAACTAAAATACAAGCGGCGGCCATTTTTAGAGGACATGGATTAATTTCATTAGAAATACACATAGGCAAGCGTCTCAAACTTTACTCAAACTTAATATAAACGTTAGTAAAACATACACGGGTTACCTTATTACACATAAATGAGGTTCTTGATTTCGGCAAGCCGCAAAATATGCGAAGCTTTGCTTCATCACTTCATCATTGGCACGGCATTCTTGGGGAATTGATGAGAGAAAGCGTGCTTGGTTACCTTCAGGTGCTTTTAAGGTCTTGGATCAGCCCCACTGGGCTGGTAAGTTCGCAATGCACCCTGGTTGTTTTAGTCCCAGGCAGTATTTTATTCCATAGTGGATGCCGCTTTGCCTCATTCCCTCCGCATTATCACTTCCATCGGGTCACTGCATCGGCAAATCGCCGCCTCTGCCTTATTCATGCCACACAAACAGGTGCGTTGCTCCGGAAGCGCACCCCTCTTCCGAGGCGCATTGACCCGCTGGCAGCAGTAGGGTTGTCTCCGTGGCCAGAGCAAGGCCACCATATATTCCAAACGAAAACTGCTCCCAGTTAGAGACACCCACTCAGCGCTCGATTACACCTTCTTTATTTGCACAGCAGCAGAAGCCGGGAAATGCCTCAGAACAGAGCAGTTGTGTGCCGTATATGCCATATGCGTTTCGGAGTTTGTCCTTCATCATTGGCACAGCATTCTGGGGGAATTGATGAGCGAAAGCGTGCTTTGTTACCTTCCGGTGCTTTTAAGGTCTTGGATCCGCCCCACTGGGCTGGTAAGTTTGCAATGCACCCTGGGTGAGGTAGTCCAAGGCAGTATTTTATTCCGTAGTGGATGCCGCTTTGCCTCATTCCCTCCGCATTATCACTTCCATCGGGTCACTGCATCGGCAAATCGTGGCCTCTGCTTTATTCATACCACACAAACAGTTGCGTTGCTCCATAAGCGCACCCCTCTTCCGAGGTGCATGGACCCGCTGGCAGCAGTAGGGTTGTCTCTGTGGCCAGAGCAAGGCCACCATATATTCCAAACGAAAACTGCTCCCAGTTAGAGACACCCACTCAACGCTCGATTAAACCTTCTTTATTTGCACAGCAGCAGAAGTCGGTTAATGCCTCAGAACAGCGCAGTTGTGTACCGTATATGCCATACTCGTTTTGGAGTTTGTCCTTCATCATTGGCACGGCATTCTTGGGGAATTGATGAGAGAAAGCGTGCTTGGTTACCTTCAGGTGCTTTTAAGGTCTTGGATCCGCCCCACTGGGCTGGTAAGCTCGCAATGCACCCTGGGTGACGTAGTCCAAGGCAGTATTTTATTCCATAGTGGATGCCGCTTTGCCTCATTCCCTCCGCATTATCACTTCCATCAGGTCACTGCATCGGCAAATCGCGGCCTCTGCTTTATTCATGCCACACAAACAGGTGCTTTGCTCCATAAGCGCACACCTCTTCCGAGGCGCATGGACCCGCTGGCAGCAGTAGGGTTGTCTCCGTGGCCAGAGCAAGGCCACCATATATTCCAAACGAAAACTGCTCCCAGTTAGAGACACCCACTCAAAGCTTGATTAAACCTTCTTTATTTGCACAGCAGCAGAAGTTGGGAAATGCCTCAGAACAGAGCATTTGTGTGCCGTATATTCCATACGCGTTTCGGAGTTTGTCCTTCATCATTGGCACGGCATTCTGGGGGAATTGATGAGAGAAAGCGTGCTTGGTTACCTTCCGGTGCTTTTAAGGTCTTGGATCCGCCCCACTGTGCTGGTAGGTTCGCAATGCACCCTGGGTGACGTAGTCCAAGGCAGTATTCTATTCCGTAGTGGATGCTGCTTTGTCTCATTCCCTCCGCATTATTACTTCCATCGGGTCACTGCATCGGCAAATCGCGGCCTCTGCTTTATTCATGCCACACAAACAGGTGCTTTGCTCCATAAGCGCACCCCTCTTCCCAGGCGCATGGACCCGCTGGCAGCAGTAGGGTGTTCTCCGTGGCCAGAGCAAGGCCACCATATATTCCAAACGAAAACTGCTCCCAGTTAGAGACACCCACTCAACGCTCGATTAAACCTTCTTTATTTGCACAGCAGCAGAAGTCGGGAAATGCCTCAGAACAGCGCAGTTGTGTACCGTATATGCCATACTCGTTTTGGAGTTTGTCCTTCATCATTGGCACGGCATTCTTGGGGAATTGATGAGAGAAAGCGTGCTTGGTTACCTTCAGGTGCTTTTAAGGTCTTGGATCTGCCCCACTGGGCTGGTAAGTTCGCAATGCACCCTGGGTGACGTAGTCCAAGGCAGTATTTTATTCCGTAGTGGATGCCGCTTTGCCTCATTCCCTCCGCATTTTCACTTCCATCGGGTCCCTGCATCGGCAAATCGCTGCCTCTGCTTTATTCATGCCACACAAACAGGTGCGTTGCTCCATAAGCGCACCCCTCTTCCGAGGCGCATGGACCCGCTGGCAGCAGTTGGGTTGTCTCCGTGCCCAGAGCAAGGCCACCATATATTCCAAACGAAAACTGCTCCCAGTTAGAGACACCCACTCAACGCTCAATTAAACCTTCTTTATTAGTACAGCAGCAGAAGTCCGTAAATGCCTCAGAACAGCGCAGTTGTGTGTCGTACATGCCATAAACTTTTCAGATTTTGTCCTTCATCATTGGCACGGCATTCTGGGGGAAATGATGAGAGAAAGCGTGCTTGGTTACCTTCAGGTGCTTTTAAGGTCTTTGATCCGCCCCACTGGGCTTGTAAGTTCGCAATGCACCCTGGTGATGTAGTCCAAGGCAGTATTTTATTCCATAGTGGATGCTGCTTTGCCTCATTCCCTCCGCATTATCACATCCATCGGGTCACTGCATCGGCAAATCGCCGCCTCTGCCTTATTCATGCCACACAAACAGGTGCGTTGCTCCGGAAGCGCACCCCTCTTCCGAGGCGCATTGACCCGCTGGCAGCAGTAGGGTTGTCTCCGTGGCCAGAGCAAGGCCACCATATATTCCAAACGAAAACTGCTCCCAGTTAGAGACACCCACTCAGCGCTCGATTACACCTTCTTTATTTGCACAGCAGCAGAAGCCGGGAAATGCCTCAGAACAGAGCAGTTGTGTGCCGTATATGCCATATGCGTTTCGGAGTTTGTCCTTCATCATTGGCATGGCATTCTGGGGGAATTGATGAGAGAAAGCGTGCTTTGTTACCTTCCGGTGCTTTTAAGGTTTTGGATCTGCCCCACTGGGCTGGTAGGTTCGCAATGCACCCTGGTTGACGTAGTCCAAGGCATTATTTTATTCCGTAGTGGATGCCGCTTTGCCTCATTCCCTCTGCATTATCACTTCCATCGGGTCACTACATTGGCAAATCGCGGCCTCTGCTTTATTCATGCCACACAAACAGGTACGTTGCTCCATAAGCGCCCCCCTCTTTCGAAGCGCATGGACCCGCTGGCAGCATTAGGGTTGTCTCTGTGGCCAGAGCAAGGCCACCATATATTCCAAACGAAAACTGCTCCCAGTTAGAGACACCCACTCAACCCTTGAGTAAACCTTCTTTATTTGCACAGCAGCAGAAGTTGGGAAATGCCTCAGAAGAGCGTAGTTGTGTGCCGTATATGACATACGCGTTTCGGAGTTTGTCCTTCATCATTGGCACGGCATTCTGGGGGAATTGATGAGAGAAAGCGTGCTTGGTTACCTTCAGGTGCTTTAAAGGTCTTGGATCCGCCCCACTGGGCTGGTAAGTTCGCAATTCACCCTGGGTGAGGTAGTCCAAGGCAGTATTTTATTCCGTATTGGATGCCGCTTTGCCTCATTCCCTCAGCATTATCACTTCCATCGGGTCACTGCATCGGCAAATCGTGGCCTCTGCTTTATTCATGCCACACAAACAGTTGCGTTGCTCCATAAGCGCACCCCTCTTCCGAGGTGCATGGACCCGCTGGCAGCAGTAGGGTTGTCTCTGTGGCCAGAGCAAGGCCACCATATATTCCAAACAAAAACTGCTCCAAGTTAGAGACACCCACTCAATGCTCGATTAAACATTCTTTATTTGCACAACAGCAGAAGTCGGGAAATGCCTCTGACAGCTCAGTTGTGTACCGTATATGCCATACTCGTTTCCGAGTTTGTCCTTCATCATTGGCACGGCATTCTGGGGGAATTGATGAGAGAAAGCGTGCTTGGTTACCTTCAGGTGCTTTGAAGGTCTTGGATCCGCCCCACTGGGCTGGTAAGCTCGCAATGCACCCTGGGTGACGTAGTCCAAGGCAGTATTTTATTCCGTAGTGGATGCCGATTTGCCTCATTCCCTCCGCATTATCACTTCCATCTGGTCACTGCATCGGCAAATCGCGGCTTCTGCTTTATTCATGCCACACAAACAGGTGCTTTGCTCCATAAGCGCACACCTCTTCCGAGGTGCATGGACCCGCTGGCAGCAGTAGGGTTGTCTCCGTGGCCAGAGCAAGGCCATCATATATTCCAAACGAAAACTGCTCCCAGTTAGAGACACCCACTCAGCGCTCGATTACACCTTCTTTATTTGCACAGCAGCAGAAGTCTGGAAATGCCACAGAACAGTGCAGTTGTGTGCCGTATATGCCATATGCGGTTCGGAGTTTGTCCTTCATCATTGGCACGGCATTCTGGGGGAATTGATGAGAGAAAGCGTGCTTGGTTACCTTCAGGTGCTTTTAAGGTCTTGGATCCGCCCCATGGGCTGGTAAGCTCGCAATGCACCCTGGGTGACTTAGTCCAAGGCAGTATTTTATTCCGTAGTGGATGCCGCTTTGCCTCATTCCCTCCGCATTATCACTTCCATTGGGTCACTGCAACGGCAAATCGCGGCCTCTGCTTTATTCATGCCACACAAACAGGTGCGATGCTCCATAAGCGCACCCCTCTTCCGAGGCGCATGGACCTGCAGGCAGCAGTAGGGTTGTCTCCGTGGCCAGAGTAAGGCCACCATATATTCAAAATGAAAACTGCTCCCAGTTAGAGACACCCACTTAAAGCTCGATTAAACCTTCTTTATTTGCACAGCAGCAGAAGTCGGGAAATGCCTCAGAACAGCGCAGTTGTGTGCCGTATATGCCATACGCGTTTCGGAGTTTGTCCTTCATCATTGGCATGGCATTCTGGGGGAATTGATGAGAGAAAGCGTGCTTGGTTATCTTCAGGTGCTTTTAAGGTCTTGGATCCTCCTCACTGGGCTGGTAAGTTTGCAATGCACCCTGGGTGACGTAGTCCAAGGCAGTATTTTATTCCGTAGTGGATGCCGCTTTGCCTCATTCCCTCCGCATTATCACTTCCATCAGGTCACTGCATCGGCAAATCGCGGCCTCTGCTTTATTCATGCCACACAAACAGGTGCGTTGCTCCACAAGCGCACCCCTCTTCCGAGGCGCATGGACCCGCTGGCAGCAGTAGGGTTGTCTCCGTAGCCAGAGCAAGGCCACCATATATTCCAAACGAAAACTGCTCCCAGTTAGAGACACCCACTCAGCGCTCGATTACACCTTCTTTATTTGCACAGCAGCAGAGGTCTGGAAATGCCACAGAACAGTGCAGTTGTGTGCTGTATATGCCATACGCGGTTCGGAGTTTGTCCTTCATCATTGGCACGGCATTCTGGGGGAATTGATGAGAGAAAGCGTGCTTGGTTACCTTCAGGTGCTTTTAAGGTCTTGGATCCGCCCCACTGGGCTGGTAAGCTCGCAATGCACCCTGGGTGACGTAGTCCAAGGCTGTATTTTATTCCGTAGTGGATGCCGCTTTGCCTCATTCCCTCCGCATTATCACTTCCATCAGGTCATTGCATCAGCAAATCGCGGCCTCTGCTTTATTCATGCCACACAAACAGGTGCTTTGCTCCATAAGCGCACACCTCTTCCGAGGCGCATGGACCCGCTGGCAGCAGTAGGGTTGTCTCCGTGGCCAGAGCAAGGCCACCATATATTCAAACGAAAACTGCTCCCAGTTAGAGACACCCACTCAACGCTCGATTAAACCTTCTTTATTTGCACAGCAGCAGAAGTTGGGAAATGCCTCAGAACAGAGCATTTGTGTGCCATATATGCCAAAAGCGTTTCGGAGTTTGTCCTTCATCATTGGCACGGCATTCTGGAGGAATTGATGAGAGAAAGCGTGCTTGGTTACCTTTTGGTGCTTTTAAGGTCTTGGATCCGCCCCACTGGGCTGGTAGGTTCGCAATGCACCCTGGGTGACGTAGTCCAAGGCAGTATTTTATTCCGTAGTGCATGCCGCTTTGTCTCATTCCCTCTGCATTATCACTTCCATCGGGTCACTGCATCGGCAAATCGCGGCCTCTGCTTTATTCATGCCACACAAACAGTTGCGTTGCTCCATAAGCGCACCCCTCTTCCGAGGCGCATGGACCCGCTGGCAGCAGTAGGGTTGTCTCTGTGGCCAGAGCAAGGCCACCATATATTCCAAACAAAAACTGCTCCAAGTTAGAGACACCCACTCAATGCTCGATTAAACCTTCTTTATTTGCACAGCAGCAGAAGTCGGGAAATGCCTCTGAACTGCTCAGTTGTGTACCGTATATGCCATACTCGTTTCGGAGTTTGTCCTTCTTCATTGGCACGGCATTCTTGGGGAATTGATGAGAGAAAGCCTGCTTGCTTACCTTCAGGTGCTTTTAAGGTCTTGGATCCGCCCCACTGGGCTGGTAAGTTCGCAATGCACCCTGGTTGACTTAGTCCAAGGCAGTATTTTATTCCGTAGTGGATGCCGCTTTGCCTCATTCCCTCCGCATTATCACTTCCATCGGGTCACTGCATCGGCAAATCGCGGCCTCTGCTTTATTAATGCCACACAAACAGGTGCGTTGCTCCAGGAGCGCACCCCTCTTCCGAGGCGCATGGACCCGCTGGCAGCAGTAGGGTTGTCTCCGTGGCCAGAGCAAGGCCACCATATATTCCAAACTAAAACTGCTCCCAGTTAGAGACACCCACTCAGCGCTCGATTACACCTTCTTTATTTGCACAGCAGCAGACGTCTGGAAATGCCACAGAACAGTGCAGTTGTGTGCCGTATATGCCATACGCGGTTCGGAGTTTGTCCTTCATCATTGGCACGGCATTCTGGGGAAATTGATGAGAGAAAGCGTGCTTGGTTACCTTCAGGTGCTTTTAAGGTCTTGGATCCGCCCCATGGGCTGGTAAGCTCGCAATGCACCCTGGGTAACTTAGTCCAAGGCAGTATTTTATTCCGTAGTGGATGCCGCTTTGCCTCATTCCCTCCGCATTATTACTTCCATTGGGTCACTGCAACGGCAAATCGCGGCCTCTGCTTCATTCATGCCACACAAACAGATGCGATGCTCCATAAGCGCACCCCTCTTCCGAGGTGCATGGACATGCAGGCAGCAGTACGGTTGTCTCCGTGGCCAGAGTAAGGCCACCATATATTCAAAATGAAAACTGCTCCCAGTTAGAGACACCCACTTAAAGCTCGATTAAACCTTCTTTATTTGCACAGCAGCAGAAGTCGGGAAATGCCTCAGAACAGCGCAGTTGTGTGCCGTATATGCCATACGCGTTTCGGAGTTTGTCCTTCATCATTGGCATGGCATTCTGGGGGAATTGATGAGAGAAAGCGTGCTTGGTTATCTTCAGGTGCTTTTAAGGTCTTGGATCCTCCTCACTGGGCTGGTAAGTTTGCAATGCACCCTGGGTGACGTAGTCCAAGGCAGTATTTTATTCCGTAGTGGATGCCGCTGTGCCTCATTCCCTCCGCATTATCACTTCCATCAGGTCACTGCATCGGCAAATCGCGGCCTCTGCTTTATTCATGCCACACAAACAGGTGCGTTGCTCCACAAGCGCACCCCTCTTCCGAGGCGCATGGACCCGCTGGCAGCAGTAGGGTTGTCTCCGTGGCCAGAGCAAGGCCACCATATATTCCAAACGAAAACTGCTCCCAGTTAGAGACACCCACTCAGCGCTCGATTACACCTTCTTTATTTGCACAGCAGCAGAGGTCTGGAAATGCCACAGAACAGTGCAGTTGTGTGCTGTATATGCCATACGCGGTTCGGAGTTTGTCCTTCATCATTGGCACGGCATTCTGGGGGAATTGATGAGAGAAAGCGTGCTTGGTTACCTTCAGGTGCTTTTAAGGTCTTGGATCCGCCCCACTGGGCTGGTAAGCTCGCAATGCACCCTGGGTAACGTAGTCCAAGGCTGTATTTTATTCCGTAGTGGATGCCGCTTTGCATCATTCCCTCCGCATTATCACTTCCATCAGGTCGCTGCATCAGCAAATCGCGGCCTCTGCTTTATTCATGCCACACAAACAGGTGCTTTGCTCCATAAGCGCACACCTCTTCTGAGGCGCATGGACCCGCTGGCAGCAGTAGGGTTGTCTCCGTGGCCAGAGCAAGGCCACCATATATTCAAACGAAAACTGCTCCCAGTTAGAGACACCCACTCAACGCTCGATTAAACCTTCTTTAGTTGCACAGCAGCAGAAGTTGGGAAATGCCTCAGAACAGAGCATTTGTGTGCCATATATGCCAAAAGCGTTTCGGAGTTTGTCCTTCATCATTGGCATGGCATTCTGGAGGAATTGATGAGAGAAAGCGTGCTTGGTTACCTTTTGGTGCTTTTAAGGTCTTGGATCTGCCCCACTGGGCTGGTAGGTTCGCAATGCACCCTGGGTGACGTAGTCCAAGGCAGTATTTTATTCCGTAGTGCATGCCGCTTTGTCTCATTCCCTCTGCATTATCACTTCCATTGAGTCACTGCATCGGCAAATCGCGGCCTCTGCTTTATTCATGCCACACAAACAGTTGCGTTGCTCCATAAGCGCACCCCTCTTCCGAGGCGCATGGACCCGCTGGCAGCAGTAGGGTTGTCTCTGTGGCCAGAGCAAGGCCACCATATATTCCAAACAAAAACTGCTCCAAGTTAGAGACACCCACTCAATGCTCGATTAAACCTTCTTTATTTGCACAGCAGCAGAAGTCGGGAAATGCCTCTGAACAGCTCAGTTGTGTACCGTATATGCCATACTCGTTTCAGAGTTTGTCCTTCTTCATTGGCACGGCATTCTTGGGGAATTGATGAGAGAAAGCCTGCTTGCTTACCTTCAGGTGCTTTTAAGGTCTTGGATCCGCCCCACTGGGCTGGTAAGTTCGCAATGCACCCTGGTTGACGTAGTCCAAGGCAGTATTTTATTCCGTAGTGGATGCCGCTTTGCCTCATTCCCTCCGCATTATCACTTCCATCGGGTCACTGCATCGGCAAATCGCGGCCTCTGCTTTATTAATGCGACACAAACAGGTGCGTTGCTCCAGGAGCGCACCCCTCTTCCGAGGCGCATGGACCCGCTGGCAGCAGTAGGGTTGTCTCCGTGGCCAGAGCAAGGCCACCATATATTCCAAACGAAAACTGCTCCCAGTTAGAGACACCCACTCAGCGCTCGATTACACCTTCTTTATTTGCACGGCAGCAGAAGTCTGGAAATGCCACAGAACAGTGCAGTTGTGTGCCGTATATGCCATACGCGGTTCGGAGTTTGTCCTTCATCATTGGCACGGCATTCTGGGGGAATTGATGAGAGAAAGCGTGCTTGGTTACCTTCAGGTGCTTTTAAGGTCTTGGATCCGCCCCATGGGCTGGTAAGCTCGCAATGCACCCTGGGTGACTTAGTCCAAGGCAGTATTTTATTCCGTAGTGGATGCCGCTTTGCCTCATTCCCTCCGCATTATCACTTCCATTGGGTCACTGCAACGGCAAATCGCGGCCTCTGCTTTATTCATGCCACACAAACAGGTGCGATGCTCCATAAGCGCACCCCTCTTCCGAGGCGCATGGACCTGCAGGCAGCAGTAGGGTTGTCTCCGTGGCCAGAGTAAGGCCACCATATATTCAAAATGAAAACTGCTCCCAGTTAGAGACACCCACTTAAAGCTCGATTAAACCTTCTTTATTTGCACAGCAGCAGAAGTTGGGAAATGCCTCAGAACAGCGCAGTTGTGTGCCGTATATGCCATACGCGTTTCGGAGTTTGTCCTTCATCATTGGCATGGCATTCTGGGGGAATTGATGAGAGAAAGCGTGCTTGGTAATCTTCAGGTGCTTTTAAGGTCTTGGATCCTCCTCACTGGGCTGGTAAGTTTGCAATGCACCCTGGGTGACGTAGTCCAAGGCAGTATTTTATTCCGTAGTGGATGCCGCTTTGCCTCATTCCCTCCGCATTATCACTTCCATCAGGTCACTGCATCGGCAAATCGCGGCCTCTGCTTTATTCATGCCACACAAACAGGTGCGTTGCTCCACAAGCGCACCCCTCTTCCGAGGCGCATGGACCCGCTGGCAGCAGTAGGGTTGTCTCCGTGGCCAGAGCAAGGCCACCATATATTCCAAACGAAAACTGCTCCCAGTTAGAGACACCCACTCAGCGCTCGATTACACCTTCTTTATTTGCACAGCAGCAGAGGTCTGGAAATGCCACAGAACAGTGCAGTTGTGTGCTGTATATGCCATACGCGGTTCGGAGTTTGTCCTTCATCATTGGCACGGCATTCTGGGGGAATTGATGAGAGAAAGCGTGCTTGGTTACCTTCAGGTGCTTTTAAGGTCTTGGATCCGCCCCACTGGGCTGGTAAGCTTGCAATGCACCCTGGGTTACGTAGTCCAAGGCTGTATTTTATTCCGTAGTGGATGCCGCTTTGCCTCATTCCCTCCGCATTATCACTTTCATCAGGTCACTGCATCAGCAAATCGCGGCCTCTGCTTTATTCATGCCACACAAACAGGTGCTTTGCTCCATAAGCGCACACCTCTTCCGAGGCGCATGGACCCGCTGGCAGCAGTAGGGTTGTCTCCGTGGCCAGAGCAAGGCCACCATATATTCAAACGAAAACTGCTCCCAGTTAGAGACACCCACTCAACGCTCGATTAAACCTTCTTTATTTGCACAGCAGCAGAAGTTGGGAAATGCCTCAGAACAGAGCATTTGTGTGCCATATATGCCAAAAGCGTTTCGGAGTTTGTCCTTCATCATTGGCACGGCATTCTGGAGGAATTGATGAGAGAAAGCGTGCTTGGTTACCTTTTGGTGCTTTTAAGGTCTTGGATCCGCCCCACTGGGCTGGTAGGTTCGCAATGCACCCTGGGTGACGTAGTCCAAGGCAGTATTTTATTCCGTAGTGCATGCCGCTTTGTCTCATTCCCTCTGCATTATCACTTCCATCGGGTCACTGCATCGGCAAATCGCGGCCTCTGCTTTATTCATGCCACACAAACAGTTGCGTTGCTCCATAAGCGCACCCCTCTTCCGAGGCGCATGGACCCGCTGGCAGCAGTAGGGTTGTCTCTGTGGCCAGAGCAAGGCCACCATATATTCCAAACAAAAACTGCTCCAAGTTAGAGACACCCACTCAATGCTCGATTAAACCTTCTTTATTTGCACAGCAGCAGAAGTCGGGAAATGCCTCTGAACAGCTCAGTTGTGTACCGTATATGCCATACTCGTTTCGGAGTTTGTCCTTCATCATTGGCACGGCATTCTTGGGGAATTGATGAGAGAAAGCCTGCTTGGTTACCTTCAGGTGCTTTTAAGGTCTTGGATCAGCCCCACTGGGCTGGTAAGCTCGCAATGCACCCTGGGTGACTTAGTCCAAGGCAGTATTTTATTCCGTAGTGGATGCCGCTTTGCCTCATTCCCTCCGCATTATCACTTCCATTGGGTCACTGCATCGGCAAATCGCGGCCTCTGCTTTCTTCATGCCACACAAACAGGTGCGATGCTCCATAAGCGCACCCCTCTTCCGAGGCGCATGGACCTGCAGGCAGCAGTAGGGTTGTCTCCGTGGCCAGAGTAAGGCCACCATATATTCAAAATGAAAACTGCTCCCAGTTAGAGACACCCACTCAATGCTCGAATAAACCTTCTTTATTTGCACAGCAGCAGAAGTCGAGAAATGCCTCAGAACAGCGCAGTTGTGTGCCGTATATGCCATACGCGTTTTGGAGTTTGTCCTTCATCATTGGCACGGCATTCTGGGGGAATTGATGAGAGAAAGCGTGCTTGGTTACCTTCAGGTGCTTTTAAGGTCTTGGATCCGCCTCACTGGGCTGGTAAGTTTGCAATGCACCCTGGGTGACGTAGTCCAAGGCAGTATTTTATTCCGTAGTGGATGCCGCTTTGCCTCATTCCCTCCGCATTATCACTTGCATCAGGTCATTGCATCGGCAAATCGCGGCCTCTGCTTTATTCATGATACACAAACAGGTGCTTTGCTCCATAAGCGCACACCTCTTCCGAGGCGCATGGACCCGCTGGCAGCAGTAGGGTTGTCTCCGTGGCCAGAGCAAGGCCACCATATATTCTAAACGAAAACTGCTCCCAGTTAGAGACACCCACTCAACGCTCGATTAAACCTTCTTTATTTGCACAGCAGCAGAAGTCGGGAAATACCTCAGAACAGCGCAGTTGTGTACCGTATATGCCATACTCGTTTCGGAGTTTGTCCTTCATCATTGGCACGGCATTCTTGGGGAATTGATGAGAGAAAGCGTGCTTGGTTACCTTCAGGTGCTTTTAAGGTCTTGGATCCGCCCCACTGGGCTTGTAAGTTCGCAATGCACCCTGGTTGACGTAGTCCAAGGCAGTATTTTATTCCGTAGTGGATGCCGCTTTGCCTCATTCCCTCCGCATTATCACTTCCATCAGGTCACTGCATCGGTAAATCGCGGCCTCTGCTTTATTCATGCCCCACAAACAGGTGCGGTGCTCCATTAGCGCACCCCTCTTCCGAGGCGCATGGACCCGCAGGCAGCAGTAGGGTTGTCTCCGTGGCCAGAGTAAGGCCACCATATATTCAAAATGAAAACTGCTCCCAGTTAGAGATACCCACTCAACGCTCGATTAAACCTTCTTTATTTGCACAGCAGCAGAAGTCGGGAAATGCCTCAGAACAGAGCAGTTGTGTGCTGAATATGCCATACGCATTTCGGAGTTTGTCCTTCATCATTGGCACGGCATTCTGGGTGAATTGATGAGAGAAAGCGTGCTTGGTTACCTTCAGGTGGTTTTAAGGTCTTGGATCCGCCCCACTGGGCTGGTAAGTTCACAATGCACCCTGGGTGAGGTAGTCCAAGGCAGTATTTTATTCCGTAGTGGATGCCGCTTTGCCTCATTCCCTCCGCATTATCACTTCCATCGGGTCACTGCATCGGCATATCGCTGCCTCTGCTTTATTCATGCCACACAAACAGGTGCGTTGCTCCATCAGCGCACCCCTCTTCTGAGGCGCATGGGCCCACTGGCAGCAGTAGGGTTGTCTCCGTGGGTAGAGCAAGGCCACCATATATTCCAAACGAAAACTGCTCCCAGTTAGAGACACCCACTCAACGCTCGATTGAGGCATGCACCGATTGAGGCATGCACCGTTCCACGTATTCAAAATGTAATAAAGAAATCTGATTCCGGCTTATTATCGAGTCCGTGTTCCTGTTTAAGTGCACCAAGGCACTGGGGAAGTGTGGAGTTGATATATATATATATATATATATATATATATATATATATATATACACACACACACAGACACACACTCTCTCTTGCGTAAAGTGTATTGGTGCCACATTTTTCAGATGAGGTATTTTGCAGTATCATTACAGGTAGTGAGACCAAATGGCTTCATGTCCTTGGAACGTCATGCTCCAGTCATGCACAGCCAATGCATTCTCGGGTTGCAGTCTGCCCATCTGCTGGACATACTGTACTACAGTACCATTTTAAAATGTCTTGTAAAAGGAAAGCCAAAGAAGGTGTAATAGTGCAGGCCCTAATACTAGTAAAATAATGCAGGCAGACACATAGCTGGGATACAGGCAACCGGCCCAGGGCACTGACCGGTGACACCTGTGATGGATTGGTGTGGGGTGAATGAAGAAGCCAGCCCGGGAGGAGTGTCTGGTAGAAACATATATTACAAACACTAGACCGTGTACAGACTATCACCACAGAAGGCGAGCGACTTCGATAACTTGGAGTCTTTAGCCAACCTTTCATGAGCATAGAGAGATTCTGCAGAACAAACAAAGCGTTTGCATTTTTATCAATGAGCCAGACAGTCTCTTTTAGAGAGAAAACTTGCCTAAATGTCCACAAAAATGCATTTAAAAGCCCAAGAAGCATAGTGCGTCTGCAGCAGTTACATTCTGGAGAAAACCTCAAGATGCAATGTGGAAAGAGTTGAAATGTGGGAAGATGTGGGAAGTGCTTAGTTTTGAATGGCAGAGCCTGGTCCGGCTCCGTCATCATGTACGTCACAATGTCTCTGAAGAGGAGGACTGGCCCACCTCTCCTAACAGCACTGCTGCTGTTTCTTGTGCACTTACCAGGGCAGGCCCATCCCTACTATTCCTGCAAACACTAGGAAGACAATGGTGGTAGCTCTCCAGCAACACCATTAACTGTTTATATCCCCTACAGTCAGGCTTTAGGCTACAGCACGGGACAGAGAGAGTCCTGATAGGATTCTATAAGGATGCCCTGCAGTTTGCGGATGAGGTTTTAGCTGCTTCTAGGGCATCTTGGACTGCAGATCATCAGATGCTTTTACCAGGCTGGTCAAGATAGCAAACATCAATAGAGACAGCTAATGTCTTGTCACCAACGACATGTTTTTAAGTCTAGCATTCTACTATTGTTCCAATCGCAAAGAGCTTTAGGGGCAGGGCGGACCTTAATGCCAGGCACAACTATTGCAATCCGTTCTATGCCTCTCTTCCCTGTCTTCCTGGATAGGAAATGTCACGGCCTGGTGGGTCTCGGACTTAAGCTGTTTGAAGCAATTAAAGCTTGATTTGACCACATTGCTGATGTGGACATTCATATTCAGTTCCGCATCCCACATCATTCACAGGATATTTACCTGCATAGCGAAAGATGTTGGAAGGCCTAACAAGCCAGGGTCAGGGTTTTCATTGCTTTTATGTTTTTGCCCTTTAGGAGCACTTCTCTCTTAGCCCCATCAAGATTCAAGCCACTGTGACACTTCCAGGGGGCATCTTCAGCAAATCCTTATTTTTGTGACCCAAAGTCGGCTTGAAGTGAAGTTTACATTTATTTGTGTGTCCTCGGTGTATGAGAAATTGTATAGAGTCTTAACTTTCAGGATTCTAAAAAGTGGCAGCAAAATGTGATTCAGCAAAAGTCGAAACCCCCACAATCATCCACCTTGACCTCAGGTGATTAAAATGAACTACATTTCGCACACTGGGTTCTGCCCAAAAAGAAGAGCCTAAACACCCTTAATGCTGCATTGGACACTAATGCTCCCATGGAGAAATTCATGGTCAAAGTTGGCACAGAAACCCATGTGTGGTAACTGAAATAGTGGAAGCTACACCTCTGATTCCACAGCCAACCAATGGCCCGCCTGCTGACCTCTAGTGGCTAACCAACTGATCATGAAATCAAAAGATCTGAATTCTAATAAATCCTGCCGTGCTGATCGAAATAGTGTGATCCTTTTCAAATTACTGTGGGCCTATTGTAAAGTTAGTTGAGAAAATGCAAAATCCAAAAGACAATCAGCAAGCAGAATTTCCTCCCATACTATCCATAAGGCGGAGGAAATCTGGGTTTTGCACTTCAATGAATCAGAGGCTTTTTTAGCTGCCACCTAGTAATAAACCAGACACATTCCAGCATCACAACCCCATTATCTAACAAAACCTGGGAAACTAAGAAAAAACAAAACACAAGTATTACATGCTGCACAACAGAAGCATTGGCAAAGTAGATTTCTAAGGGGTTCGAAAGTTGCTGCAATTGTCTTTTTTATGCCTTATTGCAAGCATATGCCACAACATAAAAAGAAGAAACATAACAAAACATGTCAGGGAGCCCTATGTTGTGCTAAAGCACAAGTCCGGCAGGCCCTCCAGCGTTATATGGAGTGAACCGATTTTAACGGCCCACTGAGTGATGTAGAATAGGTAACGGGGCAGTCACATGGCATAAAATTGGTCTCTCGGAATATAAATGGTCGCGGAACCCAGCTAAAGCAGGAATTTTTTTAAAAGCTTGCGAAAAACAATGAGATCATTTGTATATAAGAGGCCTGGCTTTGTGGAGAGTCCCCTGTAGTTGAAGGGTTTCGACAAATCCATCGTCTGGCGATAAAATCTAGCGCTGGCCGCGCTGCAGGCGGATCATTGATTTTATTATCTACAAACTTAGTGATTAGGGTATCCCAGTTACTTGTGACGTGTAAGTGGCTTTTGGGCTGTCGGCAACGCTTGCTGACGAAAAATATGAAAATATATTGATCCTAAATGTTTATATGCAATGGGGCTCACAGGAGTAATATGGGGCCAAACTGGGACATTTTAGAATGATTTGGATTCATTTTGTGATAAGTATGGGACTGATTTAATTTTTTGGGTGGGAGATTTTAACCATAAATTAAACCCAAAATTGTTAGATCTTTGGTACACAGAAATGTTAGATTCATATGATATAAAAAAAAGCAGAGTGATCTGAAAATATAATACCGACTGATGCTGCTAAGCTGGAAAATTACTTAGCGCCAAAATGTCTCTTCTGCTTAAACGGCAGGCTAGCTCAAGATTGTCCGGCAAAGAAAACCTTCAAATATGGGACTCAGAATTGCCCTATTGATTACGTTTTTATGCTGTCATGGAACTTTGAACTAGTAACAGATTTTAGGATTAGTCCTTCGGAATATAGTGACCATAATTTAGTAAAATTGAAGCTGGTAATATCCCCACAGGCTGCTTGCGAGAAAAGTCATCTTACAAGAGATGGACTATCCGAAGCGGATAACTACTCGGTTATCGGATGTATTTCTAGAAAGGTTAACTAGACTGCAACAAAAGGTTAAGTTAGGATGTGTGAGCGGCCAAAATTTATCATCGTATGTTGATAAAATAGATCAAGTAGTCAAATGTATAAGTATAGAATTAAGAACAGATGCAAATGCACCCAAGGATAAAGAAAGGATGCAGGCCAAACAAGGAAACTGGTTCAATATAGATTGCTTAAATAAGAAAAGAGAACTAAGGAGAGAAGAGCGTAGTTTACGCAAAAAATGTTACCAGGCTAGGGCTGAAAATCTCGCTAAGATAAAGAGAGAATATACCTCATTACTCTGTAATTCTAAAAGGGCCCATAAAGAAACATGCTGGGGAAAATTATTGGAGGCAATAGAATCTAAGAATATCTGTCAGTTCTGAATGCTAATAAAATCAGCTACAGAATCTTCTGTTGCCCCAATGAACTGTGTAGTGGAAGAAGGGGCTTGGGAAGACTATCTACAGGAACTATATTCCCCGGGGACGGAAATTGGAAAGGAGAGATCAAGGGATTGGAGAGGCCTAGTAGGAAATTTTAAATCAGTTTGCTCAATAGTTAATGTGCTTACTAAAATAAGGACTTTGAACTTAACAAAGGCAGCAGGTCCAGACAACCTACCAGCCCTGATAATAAATTCAAATCAGACCTGGTGGGCAGAATTCTTCTCTAAGATGTTTTAAGTAATCCTAGAACTAGGGAAGATCCTTATAAATTGGAAGGGTGCAATAATTAGGCCGATACATAAAAAAGGGGATGTATACGCCCCTAAGAATTACAGACTTATTAACCTGTTAGATATAGGAGAAAAAAATATTTGCGAAAATACTATTAAGTAAATTAAAAGATTGGGTAGAGCAGCGATCTAGTGTGCCACTTGAACAAGGAGGGTTTAAAGAAGGTCACTCCACTATAGATCACTGCTTTGCCCTGTGGGCATTGGCCAGGAAATCAATAGGGCAAAATGGTAAATTGTTTTGTTGCTTTGTCGATTTCTGGGCGGCTTTCAATTCTGTGGACCGCAATAGCCTCTGGGAAGTCCTGGAAAATTATGGGATACCGGATGGCATTTTGAATATTTAAAAAGAGTTACACAGTGACAATTGGGCCCAGGTCATTAGGGACACAAAGGGGTCACTAACTCACAAAATACTTGTAAAAATACCTGTAAAGAATGGTCTTAGACAGGGGTGCGTTTAGGCACCCCTGCTTTTTTCGATCTTTCTAGCAGATCTCCCCACAGTGCTAGAAATAGAAAGAAGTGCGAGTCTGCGTATGAGAAACAAAGTGTCCTGTCTGTTATACGCTGACGACCTTGTGATCCTTGACCAAACTGAAATGGGACTTCAAAGGAAATTAAATGTGTTTAAAAATTGCTGTGATAAAAAGTTTTTAACTGTTAATATGGAAAAAACAAAGGTCGTACGATTTGGAAAGAGAGTTAAAAATACAAATTTCAATTGGTTTTTAGGACAGGATAAACTTGAAATAGTAAGTGAATATAAATACCTAGGCCTCTGGGTTGATAGTGCATTAAAGTGGGGTACCCATCTGGAGGTACAAACTGCAAAAGCTTTTTCGTCAGTCTGTGGCCTGAATTTTGTTTATAAAGAATATGTCGCACAGACCCATGTTACATGCATTTGAAGCTATGATCCCCCGCAAGTTCTGTATGGTGCAGAAGTGCTCTATTTGAGTGGCAAAAGGGGGTGGGATCGTGAAGAAGGAAAGATCTTAAAAATGATGCTATCCTTTCCAAATAGTTCCATGATTCAAGCAATCAGAATGGAGGTTGGGCTCACAGCATGGAATGTAAAGACCCAAATGTCCTTATTAAGATTTTGGAAATGTCAGGAGCTAGGTGGCGTAGAAAAGGTCTCAACATGGTGCAGAGAGGAAATCCAAACTAGCAGTGTTGGTTGGGCACGGGATGTAAGGAAAACCCTCCAGACCGAAGAGGAGCACCTAAAGTTGAGCCTTTTGCAGCCATCCATGGACATGGTCTTTACAAAGAGAATGCTCAGGGATCAAGGGCTCCAATACTCCAGATCACAAGACCTTGACTATCTGAGGGTGAAAAAAATCGGTTAACTGGGTAATGAGCGCATGGGAAAAGGAGGCTCGGTTTCCATATTTGGATTTTCTGCCCAATAAATGGCTAAGACACAAAATCCTACGGGTTCGTGTGAGTATTAACCCTTGGAAGTCAGAAGGAAAAATAAAAGCAGTATTGATCCAAACGGATGGTATCTGTAAATGTGGCCTAGGAGTAAGAAATTATATCTTGCATATTTTACTTGATAGCACATTGATTTTAGGAATCCGGAAAGTATTTTTATGTCCAATATTTTTTCAATATAAGGTGAATTCACGTCCTCAAGCTGCTTGTCTTTTTATGGATATGCCATTCCTAGATATTACAATTGCTATAGGGAAGTTCTTGAAAGCGATACAGGACTTCATAAAGGAGAAATTAAAAGAAGGGTGCTGATTTAAAAACATTTTAGAGTTCTCCAATATTGAGAATTTTTATAAAAGTATATTTTTGTAATATTGTGTTAAAATGAAATGTGGTTTAACTATGTTATCTCTATGAGGATCCAAAAGCTTGTGTATGGTTTTAAAGACTATGGTCTAAATAAACTTAGTTTATCTCTCTCTCTCTCTCAAAAACACAAGTATTACATGCTGCACAACAGAAGCATTGGCAAAGTAAATTTCTCAGGGGTTCGAAAGCTGCTGCAATTGTCTTTTTTATGCCTTATTGCAAGCGTATGCCATAACATAAAAAGAAGAAACATAACAAAACATGGCAGGGAGCTCTATGTAAAACATTAACATTTAAATGTAGAAATAAATAAATTAGCAATCGCATATTTTATAAGACAGTATGGGTGCATCCTGATAGAGACAGAGAAAATAATATAGGATGAAGCAGATATAGAGAAAAGAATGATCAATGTACAGAAAAAAAAAAATTCAAAGTAAAGTATTGGCTCAGGATCCCAAGCACTAAAGTCCATCTCATTTTAGGTGAATGGGCACATGTGATCAGGCAAGGTAGCATCACTCCCAGGACCAGAGAGGCAAGGAATTTTGTGGGCTTACATATTGCCCCTGGTTTACCCATTGCCCACTGTTGTATGCTCTGGTGGGTGCAGGCAAAACGAGAATGACAACTGAATAGAGAACTTGAGAAATGGATGAAGAGGGCTGATGTACAGCCCCTTTATGTATGCAAAATAAGTATAAATGTGTGTATTTCTTTATTTATGAATATTCTTTTTAAACAATGCTGGAAAGACTGCTAAATCTGTTTTTAAACAGGTCTAAAAAGTGTTGGTAGTGCTAATAGGGCTTACGTAAAAATTAATGTTCCTTTTCCATCACTTGTGAGTTTAGGATGTCAGTAAGTCATCATACATGTACACTGCCACCCATCATTTTACTCATGCATCCATTCATCCGTCTAGTGACTTATTCTTATATTTACACACTTAGTCATCCACAATACCTTGTGCACACGATGTCAATAAGCTTATGCAAGATACACTAAAAAACACAATAAAGGTAAAAAAAGCAAACACGCTGCGACCTAAACATGGCAGATGATTGTTGCTAAAACAAATAAAAAAAAACATAGGGGTGGGAGGCCATCTTTCATTGATGTTGTACATGGTGTGCTATTATTTAAAAGTGGTAACATACCATTGATGCAACATTAACCATCGATGCTTACAAGCAACTTGTTGGCCATCTTAGAATGGGGGTTGGGTGCAGTGCCTGGACAGGCGCAGGTGTTTCGGCCAACTCCCCAGCTCCAGACGGCCAAAGGCCACAGGCATTGCGGGAGTTGGCTAAATATGAACAGAACCCCAGGAATTCACTTAAAAAACTAAAATGAAATTGTCATTATAGTTAGCTAGGGATAGAAAGAAAAAATAGAATACAAGAGGTTGACATGTTTTGTGCTTGTGTTCAGAACTTGTGGGGGGTGCGTTTTTGTGGCTTTTTAGTCCCTTTATCTAGGTCTGCTCACAGGGGGGTTTATAGGGGTCCAGGAACTCGTCCAGAGATGCCCACTTCCCCCTGGAGGGCTGTTTCCTTGGTGAGCTCCGCAGGGCAGCGCTATCTGCTCCTCTGAGATACATCACCCAGTTGAGCCATCCCTTGAAAGTTGCCTTGGTTGTGTCTTTCTGCTGTCAGTAGGAGATCTACTAGGTCTCTGTCGTGCTGTGATTTTAGCTCTGTTGTCATGAATGCGGTGGTGAGGGTAGCGAAGTTTGGTTTTAATGTGCACCCCAATGCTTTATTCATGAAGTTGAATGTTTTCTGCCAGGAAACTTTAACTTTGGGGCAATAGTAGATAAGGTGAGCTAGGTCCCCCTTTTCCTTGTCACAGTTCCAGCACCCGTCGTTTTCTCTGAGGCCCGGCACCGCCATATGCAATAAAAATTAGACTTTCCCAGCAGTGCTCCCTGACCCCCCAACCCACCCCCAAAAACCTAGAACCCCCCAAACAGCCCCCCAAAAACATGCAATACTGGTAGGCCTCAGTTTAAATTGTGCCAAAACGCTGTCTGCAACTAGGCACAAACCCCCCTTTTCCACCATATATTTTCTTGAAACCACTTGCAATCAAAAAACCTAGAACCCCCCAAACAGCCCCCCAAAAACATGCAAGTGAGCTAAAAAGGAAAAACTTTTTCACCATGGATTTTCTCCAAACCACTTGCATCCGATATTAGACCTTCCCAGCATTGCCCCCAGACCCCTCAACCCACCCACAAAAACGTAGAACACCCCCAAACAGGCCAAAAGCAAAAATGGAAAATCCCACACTTAGAAAATTTGAGGCCTACCAGTCAAAATCACTCCAAACGCTCTCTGCAGCTAGGCCCTAACTCCCCTTTTCCACCATGGATTTTCTTGAAACCACTTGCAATCAAAATTAGACCTTCCCAGCAGTGCTCCCAGAGCCTCCAGCCCACCCCCAAAAACCTAGAACCCCCCCAAAAAGCCCCCCAAAAACACACAAGTGAGCTAAAAAGGAAAAACCTTTTTACCATGGATTTTCCCCAAACCACTTGCATCCGATATTAGACCTTCCCAGCATTGCCCCCAGACCCCTCAACCTACCCGCAAAAAAGTAGAACACCCCCAAACAGGCCAAAAGCAAAAATGGAAAATCCCACACTTAGAAAATTTGAGGCCTACCAGTCAAAATCACTCCAAACTCGCTCTGCAGCTAGGCCCTAACTCCCCTTTTCCACCATGGATTTTCTTGAAACCACTTGCAATCAAAATCAGACCTTCCCAGCAGTGCTCCCAGACCCCCCCCAGCCCACCCCAAAAACCTAGAATCCCCCAAAAAGCCCCCCAAAAACACACAAGTGAGCTAAAAAGGAAAACCTTTTCACCATGGATTTTCTCCAAACCACTTGCATCCGATATTAGACCTTCCCAGCATTACCCCCAGACCCCTCAACCCACCCGCAAAAAAGTAGAACACCCCCAAACAAGCCAAAAGCAAAAATGGAAAATCCCACACAGAAAATGTGAGGCCTACCAGTCAAAATCACTCCAAACACGCTCTGCAGCTAGGCCCTAACTCCCCTTTTCCAATATGGATTTTCTTGAAACCACTTGCAATCAAAATTAGACCTTCCCAGCAGTGCTCCCAGACCCCCACCCACCCCCAAAAAACGAGAACCCTCCAAAAAGGCCCCCAAAAACACACAAGTGAGCTAAAAAGCAAAAACTTTTTCACCATGGATTTTCTTAAAACCACTTGCATCTGATATTAGACCTTCCCAGCATATCCCCCAGACCCCTCAACCCACCCGCAAAAAAGTAGAACACCCCCAAACAGGCCAAAAGCAAAAATGGAAAATCCCACACTTAGAAAATTTGAGGCCTACCAGTCAAAATCACTCCAAGCGCGCACTGCTGCTAGGCCCTAACTCCCCTTTTCCATCATGGATTTTCTTGAAACCACTTGCAATCAGAATTAGTCCTTCCCAGCAGTGCTTCCAGACCCCCCAACCCACCCCCAAAAACCTAGAACCCCCCCTAACAGTCCCCCAAAAACATGCAATACTGCTAGGCCTCAGTTTAAATTGTGGCAAAACGCTGTCGGCAACTAGGCCCAAACCCCCCTTTTCCACCATGAATTTTCTTTCAACCACTTGCAATCAAAATTAGACCTTCCCAGCAGTGCTCCCAGACCCATAAACCCACCACCACAAATCTAGAACACCCCCAAACTGCCCCCCAAACACATGCCCTACTGGTATATCCAAAACATGGCAAATTGAGCCATTCACAAAAAATTGCTGTTTTCAGCACTTCCACTACTTCGATCCTCTTGAAACTTACCTGGACACTTGTTCCAGCGATTCCCAAGAATCTCAGCAAGGCAGAATAAAATCGAACCACTGCGCTCTGTGAAGAAGAAGAAGAAGGTCTACGACTAGTTTTCACTTTTCACCCAAACACACGCGCCGGCAAAACACCAAAAAAGGCAAACATTCTGCCAATTCTGGACCAAAGAACGCCAAACCCCCCTGAAACCTTGCCAACATCATTATGAACGAGCCTGCATCGGGCCCTGAGCCCTAGACTCCGCTGGAACCCTACCAACTTAAACCCAAAAACCCTAGTAAATCGCACTGAACCCTAAACCCTAGATATGCTTTGTCTCTCTGTGTCAAAGAGCCTAGGTATGCTACATCAGGATGCTTCACTCAGTGGTGCCTGCCTTGACCGTATGCATGGCCCTGCCGCTTGCATGGGCCAAAAATCCGTTCCAATCAAGAATTTGCGAATTTTAGGTAATTTCGCGAGATTCGCGAAAAACCGGAAAACAGCAAATTTCGCAAACATAACGGATGTTTGGCCCAGGCTTGAGACAGGGCCATGCAGACGGTCAAGGCAGGCACTACTGAGTGAAGCAACTTGATGTAGCCTACCTAGGCTCTTTGTCACAGACAGACAAAGCATATCTAATTGTATGCAGCAAGCCACATAGCCCCAATTTTACATGAACTTGAATTAAACAAGGTAAAAAAAACAGAGTAGTAGACATGAGTTACAATTACTGTGTAAAAGATTAAATAATAACTAAGACAAGACATATGATAAATTTCATGCACAAAAAACAAACAGCAATTGGTTTCATCCGAGCCAGACAGCCATTGCTGTCCACTGCATGCCATCTTCTCATTATTCATTACCTGTTCTACTTTTTGTCTGCATCTTCTTCGGAAAGTGAGGGCCCACGGGGCAGCCTCTCCTGTCAATTTCAGAAGTAACTCTGTCAGCAATCAGCAAGCATTTAGTCAGTCAGTAATTTCAGTCCCCTTTGAGGGGACTCGTTTACGAAGACAAAGTTTATTCATTCTGCGTAATCCATCCATCTGCCTTGAGGGAAATGGATAGGGGGAGTCTGGAGGAGGAGGATAGAGGAGCATGATTGAGTTGTGAACTTGTGAACCTCAGGAATGCAGACTGCGGCACCTTTACATCAATAAGGAAAATAAGATGAAGACAGTGCTGCTGATGGACTTGTTGTGATTAGGTGATTAGAGTTTTGTTGTGGTAAAAGTTGCAAAACAAAGAAAGACACACATGAATAAAAGTGAATAAGGACGAAAAAAAAGGAAGTCATTTTCAGGCCTCGGTGTCAGGGAAGTAGAGCTTGTCCTCAAACTCTATGAATTGAGACGGGAGTAGGTCAGCTAAGAGAGAAGAACTTCCGTCACCTAAGTCGTGTCCTCTTCTTCCTGCGTGCATTCACGTATTTTGTAATCTGGTGGTATGAAGTGCTGATTCATCTTGATCAGTGTTAACCTCTCCACATTTTTGGGCGAGAGGTGGGTCCTTTTTGAAGTTACAATGGCACCAGCAGCACTGAAAACACGTTCAGAAGACACACTTGCGAGTGGGCAAGACAAATAATTTAGAGCCAGGTTGGTGATCAGTCGCCATGGAGGCCTTTTCCTATACCAATACAGCAATGGGTTCTAATTAACAAAGACCTTTGTTGGGTCATCCAGATAGGTCTGCACCATCGACTCAAGGTTCTCCAAGGTTGCTCCACTTTGCGTACCATCTGTGGCCTTTGCATCACCGCAACGAGCAAACCCTTGATGAGTTAGCCAATCCGCTTCCGACAATATTATGGCTGGGCCTGGTGCAGGTGAGGATGATGATACGGTTGCTGATGTCGTTAACGGCTGTGAGGGAAAGTGACTCCCTTCGGCCACAGATTCAGAAGTGGAACTTGACGCCGGATGGCCTGCTGATTCAGTTGTACTTCTGCCGGCTCCTTCAATTTTCTGCCGCTCTTTTTCTAACCCGAGTGGCTGACACAGCTAGCCAATGTTTGTACTTTGAAACATCTGCTTCATCAAAAGGAATGAATGCTTTGCTGGCCACTGCCTTTTTGTACCATGGATCCAGAATAGTGGCACAAATGTAAAGTTGTTCTGTATGTATGTTTTTAAGCCTTTCATTGTCAACTAGGCGGCCTAATAACCTCTCCGCCAACTGATATGCGTCTTGCTTTTTAGCATCATCTCGGAACGTTGAAGACACCGCCTTCATTTGGTGCTCTAGCATGACCAACAATGGGATAGCTTTGCCCAAAGAACAGTCCTCCCTGCTGACTTCACGCGTGAAGACCTCAAAAGGACGAAGCATGTCTGTCAGGCTTGCAACTATCTTCCATTCCTCCAACTCTAGCCTCATGTCTTTCATAGTAGAACCCAGTTTATAGACATAATCATTTATTACCCCCCACTGCTCAGACAGATGCTCAAGCATGTAAAAGGTTGAGTTCCAACATGTTGCCACCTCCTGGATGAGTCCTTTGTCTGGCAGTCTACGTTCATGTTCAATGCTCTCAGCTGTTTCCGGGCCTTAAAACAATGGCTGAAATGTGTGCAGATTCTTCGGCAGGTGGTTAGTAACTTGCTGACTGTGTTTTCTTTTTTCAAGAAATCTTGCACCACGATGTTAATACTGTGCGCCAAACACGGCACTCTGAAATAGCCACCTTGCTGCATGGCCTTAACTATATTACTGCCATTATCCGTGGAAACATAACCAACAATGCGATTTCTTGGATGCAGCCATTCAGAGACCTTCCTATCAAACTCCTTCAAAAGGTTAGGTGCAGTATGAGTTTTCTCCATGGCAAACATGGCTACTGTTGCATGTTTCCGAGTAGCTTGAAAAGCTGTGTCTGTGTCAACACCTGCTTTTAACTGGTCTTTAACCCCTGCAAAAGAGACCCAGTGTGCAGTGATGCACATGTAATCAAGGGCTTGACAACTGGTTCACATGTCTGTTGTCAGGTGGATAGTGTGAACAGCACTCTACAGAATAGCTGCGCCAATCACCTCCAGCACATCTTGATGTAGTGCTGGAACAGCAACCCTGGCAAAATAGGACCAGCTAGGAACCTTCCATTTAGGGCAGACTGTTGCCACAAATTCTAGAAAACCCACCCCGTCAACAAAAGAAAAAGGGAGAAGGTCCAGCGCTAGCATTTTAGCCAGCTTTGCGTTATACAGACGTGCCATTTAGGGCAGACTGTTGCCACAAATTCTAGAAAACCCACCCCTTCAACAAAAGAAAAAGGGAGAAGGTCCAGCGCTAGCATTTTAGCCAGCTTTGCGTTATACAGACGTGCCGTTGGGTGGTTGCGTTCAAATGGCGCATCCGACCAAAACATGCTTCTAATGGTGGGCTGGACCGTTTTACGTGATGATGATGATGATGCAGACTTCTTCAAACCAGTTAGGCTCATTGATGTACTTTTTCGCATTGGTGTCTCTCCCAGACTCTTAGTGTACCTCATACATGTTGCAGGGGTAAAGGGTGTAGGCGCTACCACTGCAGTGCTGCTGCCAGGGTTACTGGGTGTACCAGAATAAATGTCGGTCGGTTCTTGACTTCCCCCCTACACGATCAGCCCCTCGTCATCATCAGATGCAATGTTAATGGATACATTTGGATCAGTTCTACTTTTGGCATGGATGGAGGTCCCTGCCGGCCCTTCTGACTAAAAAATATGGAAGCTGTAGGTCGTGCCGGCCCTTCTGACTAAAAAATATGGAAGCTGTAGGTCGTGTTGGTGTTGTAGTTAACTGCGTTGGTGGTGGTACCAGTGTCGCGCGACCCACATCCCGTTCAGCAGCCATTCGGGATAGGGTGAAAATGTCTGTCTGCTGCATGCCCGCTGGGGCTGGAGTGACAACTGTGATGACTGGGTCGTCGTCAGACTGTTGATCAGCAGCAGAAGACACCACTCCTTAATCGTCGTCATCACCCATAAGTCGAAGCCTTGCGGGAACCTTCCTTTTAGGCTTAGCTACCGTTGTCGGCTCATGGCGTGCCTCACTCTCAGACTGCATTGCTGGGTACCAATCAACATCAAGGTCATCAGAATGAAGGGGACTTGAAGAAGAACTTGCAGTAGTAGTAGCCCTCCTTGACCTTTTTCTTGCTGGGGATCTGGAAGACAATGGATCATCATCAGGAGGAGTGGCTTCCTCGGATGATACCTCCGCTTGAATCTCAATTTCCTGATGTGCCCCTACTTCTGGAGGAACAAGCGTTGTAGGCAGTTGTGCCGCTCCATGAACCTCTAGTTGCACCTCTCCATGCACCTCTGCATGCGCCTCTACTTGCGCCTCTACTTGCGCCTCTACTTGCGCCTCTCCTTGCGCATGTACTTGCACCTCTCCTTGCGCATGTACTTGCGCTTGTACTAGTTGCACCTGTGGTTGTCGTTGCGGCTGTGGTTGCTGAACACTTGTCAGCTGAGTTACACCCAACGTTGATTGGATGGTACTTTCTTGTGATGAGCCAACATCACTGGTCGATGGTGATTGAGAAACTAAAGTGGCTGCCTCAGCAGCACTCATGGTCTTGGACCTAACTTGGCGTGGTGGCACTGAGCCCAATAAAGCGGAGGTGCTGCTTCTAGCTTGGTCACCGACGGACACCGCTGCTGCTGCAGGCGTAGTTTTTTTTTCTCCCAAAAAAGGTGTTGGTGGGCCCACCAGTCTCCTTGGTAGGTGGTGCCACTTGCTTCTTCTGCTCCTTCTTACTGGCAGTGGCAACTTTTTTCGCTGAGGCGCTACGGCCACCTTTCTTTGGGCCCATCTTCTTCAGATGTCAGAACAGCAGGCCGCAGTTGCACGAGCTGCAGAGTTGTCTTGTCTGTGGCCACACGTGACGTCATGTGACGTTGTGCTACACACACCGCTGCAGGACTTCTTCCTGGCACTGGTGGTTCTCTTGTGCACCTAAAAGCAAAGGAAGCCAGAGGAACATCAGTTAAACACCCCAAAAAGTCGAAAAACACAGAAAAATCAGCACAATCCAATGCCATCCATGCCCTGAATGATGTTTAAATTCAAGAGGCCCCACACAAAGCCTTGGTCCATACACCAATCACTACCCCAGGGCATAATGGGTGAAAGCAGGGTAGGCTGGGTGCAGGCCTATGGCTCAGAGCACACTGCCTGGCTTCAAAATGGCCCCTTGTCCCCCAGCCACATGGCCAGGCCCTGCCTGGACCAGGCCTCAAAATGGCCCCCACCCACATGGCCAGGCCCCAACAACACCCCACAAAGTCGAAAAACACACACAAATCACCACAATCCAATGCCATCCATGCCCTGAATGATGTTTAAATTCAAGAGGCCCACACAGAGCATTGGTAAATTGCACCACTCACTACCCCTGGGCATAATGGTTGAAAGCAGAGCAGGCTGGGTGCACGCCTATGGCTCAGAGCACACTGCCTGGCTTCAAAATGGCCCCTTGTCCCCCAGCCACATGGCCAGGCCCTGCCTGGACCAGGCCTCAAAATGGCCCCCACCCACATGGCCAGGCCTCAACAAAACCCCACAAAGTCGAAAAATACAGAAAAATCAACACAATCCAATGCCATCCATGCTCTCAATGATGTTTAAATTCAAGAGGCCCCACAGAAAGCCTTGGTCCATGCACCACTCACTACCCCTGGGCATAATGGGTGAAAGCAGGGCAGGCTGGGTGCAGGCCTATGGCTCAGAGCACACTGCCTGGCTTCAAAATGGCCCCTTGTCCCCCAGCCAGATGGCCAGGCCCTGCCTGGACCAGTCCTCAAAATGGCCCCACTCACATGGCCGGGCCCCAACAACACCCCACAAAGTCGGAAAACACGGAAAAATCAACACAATCTAATGCCATCCATGCCCTCAATGATGTTTAAATTCAAGAGGCCCCACACAAAGCATTGGTCCATGCACCACTCACTACCCCTGGGCATATAGGGTGAAAGCAGGGCAGGCTGGGTGCAGGCCTATGGCTCAGAGCACACTGCCTGGCTTCAAAATGGCCCCTTGATCCCCAGCCACATGGCCAGGCCCTGCCTGGACCAGGCCTCAAAACACACAAAAACACACAAAAATCACCACAATCCAATGCCATCCATGCCCTCAATGATGTTTAAAATCAAGACACCCCACAGAAAGACTTGGTCCATGCACCACTCACTACCCCTGGGCCTACTGGCTAGTGTGGCTTTACAGGCACCCCCAAAAAAAAATCCACATAAGTGAGCTAAAATTCAATGACATAAATGAGATTTAAGCTCAACAAAACTCACAGAAATAGTTGTATCATGCATCCATGACTAACCCTGGGCCTACTGGATACTGTGGCTACCCACAATATTTTTTTTTTAAAGTTATGAAAAAGTTTTAAAATTGTAGTTGCAGCAACTGCAATGCCCCAAACAAACAACACCAACTTACTTGTAAAATCTCAAATCCAAAAGTGATCCAAAAACTCCAAAATCCAAAAAGTCCTGAAATACAAATATCCAGCAGCAGCCACAAAAATTCATCCTTCCAGCTCCAGATCCAAATGAAAAGTGACCAGGAGATGGACAAACCACTGGGAGGAGTCTGCTGGACAGGAACAGGAAGTTGGAGACTCTGGGGCACTTCCTTTCTCCCACCCCCCCCCAAAAATGGACACCTTGCACAAAAAAGTGCAGCCAAATCTCAATCTGAGTAGTTATTCTGATCAAAATCATGATTTTCAGAAGGTTTATGCTGCCTGCGGTGGATTTCTTGTGCAGAATTGCAATTTTTGCTAGTTCGGGAAAGCGAGCTGTTCAAATCTCCCGCCTGAAGTCAGCTGTGCGCCGCATCTACGTGTTCGGCATTGTTTACTCCCGCGATGCGTGAACGCGGGCCCTTATGACGTACTCGCGTTGTCAAACTCTCGCTGTCCAAGATGGCGGACCGCGATGACGTAATTGTGGTCGAAAAACTCTCGCGCGATCACGCAGCAAGATCCAAAATGGCGCAGCACACACAAACCAGGAGAAAAACAACTCGGTGGACACAGAATCACGGTAAGTCAACGCCGCGCGCGCGATATTGTATTTTTCAAGCGCGAGCAAGCAAAAAAATCCGCAAGCTTGGGAATTTATGGATTTTTGGGCAAATACGCGGGATTCGCGGACCGCGAAATTGCCAAAAACCTGCAAATTCCGCGAACGAAACAGATTTTACGCCCACGCTTACTCTACACCACTTCACGCTACTCTAGTCTATGCCACTCCACTCTTCGTCACTCCACTCTACTCCACTTCACTGCACCCCACTCATTGACACTTCGATCTATGACACACTACTCTACTACACTGTACACCACTCTCCTCTCCTCTAGCCACTCCCCTCTATGCCACTCTCGTTCCCTCTACACTACGACACTGCACTCAATGACACTCCACTCTGTCCCACTTTACTTTAGTCAACTCCACACTACAACACTTTATGACAGTGTTCTCCACTGTACGCTACTCCACTCCATTGTACAACTCTGTACTTCACACAACTCTATGCCATTTCACTCTACAACACTCTATGCCACTCTATTCTATGCCACTTTAAGTCAGTATACACCATTCCACTCTTTGCCACTCTATGCCACTCCACTCTATTAACTGTAGGCCACTCTACTCCTCTGTGCCATGCCACTCTGTTCCACTCCACTCTACGACACTCTACTCTGTGCCACTCTAAGACACTCTATGTAACTCCACTCTAAGACATACTATGCCACCCGATGCTACTCCACTCTACTCCACTCACCGTCACTTTACTCCATTCTATTACACCATATTACGCCAGTCCACTCTGACACTTTACTCCACTCTACACCAGGCCACTTCACTTCACTCTACTTCACGCTATACAACGTAACTCTAGTCCACTCTAATCCACTCTGTGCCACTTCACTTCACTCCACTTCACTCTACCACTCTACAGCATTCTATTCTATGACACTCTATGCCCCTCTACTCAATGTCAATTCACTCTCCTCTATGCCACCTCACTCTGTGACACTCTTTTCCACTCTATGAAACTCTACACCCCTCCACTCTATGACACTTTACTCCACTTAATTATATGCCCCTCCACTCTATGACCGTCCACCCTATGCCAATTTAAGACACTCTACAACACTCTTTTTGCCACTTAACTCGAAGTCGCTCTACTCCACTCTTTGACACTCTACTATACTCCTCTCTACACCACTGTACTCCATTTCATGCCACTATTCTCCATTCTACACTACTATATGCCACTCTACTACACTTTACTACACCCTACTCTACTTCACTCTATGACACTTTACTGCACTCTATGCTACACCACTCCACTTCTTTTACTACACTCTACTCTACTCCACTCTATCCCACTCCACCTATGTCACACCACTTTTCGACACTCCACTCTGAGATATTCTACACTGCTCTACTCTATGACACTTTACGC
Organism: Lissotriton helveticus; assembly: GCF_964261635.1. Lineage (NCBI taxonomy): Eukaryota > Metazoa > Chordata > Amphibia > Caudata > Salamandridae > Lissotriton > Lissotriton helveticus. The sequence goes on along the minus strand of NC_136068.1, from coordinate 1,470,888,055 downwards.
CACTCCACTCTCTAACACTTTACTCAACTTTATTCTTAGGCCCTATTCTCTATACCGCTCCCCTCGATGCACTTTGCTCCACTCTATGGCCCAACACTCTGCGACACTGTATGACACTCCACTATGTGCCACTCCACTCCATGATACTCAATGACAGTCTGCGCCTCTCCACTCCACTCTGACACTTGACTTCACTCTCTAACACTTTACTCCACTTTACACAAAGCCACTCAACTCTATGCCGCTCTACTCTACGACACTCCACAACACTCTACGGCACACTACTCTATGACCCTACCTTCCACTCAACTCTACGACACTCTACTCTACTCTACAACACTCTGCTCCACTTCATGCCACTCCACAACTCTCTACGCCAATCCCCTATATGGCATTTCACTTTTTGACACTCCACTGTATAGCACCTGTTAGACGTTAGGTTACTGGTTGGCAGAGGTATGCACCCTGTACAAGCAGGAACCAAAATCCTTGTCAGGGTAAGCTGGATACACACTAAAAGATAACCTCTGCTCATCCCCTGGTAGCTTGCTCAGAGCAGTCAGGCTTATTTAAAGAGGCAATGTGTAAAGCATTTGTGCAACACACACACACACACACACACCCACACACACACATACACACAGTAACACAATGAAAACAGCAAAAAAATACTCCACAGGGTTAGAAAAATATAGAATAATTTAATGAGGAAAATAAAACCAAAACAAAAAACTTCAATAAGTAGAACCAGAGTTATACATTTTTTAAAGATTAAATGAGAATATAATGGTTTGAGTCATAAAGCGCCAATCTAGGACATCTGGTCGTGCTTGACCAGGACAAATCCAAATGTTCAGGCTGAATGTGATGGAGTGTGGGTCGTATACAGCAACCAGCCTTGGCCTGCTGGAAACAGTTCTTTCGCGGACGAAGCGTCGACGTTGATGAGCAGCTGAGAGGAGCAGTTGGAAGCAATGCGTCAGAGCCAATACGCTGAAATGCAGACGATGCATTGGTTCTGAGTTGCACAGGTAGGCTCAGCGTTGCCATTGAGCTTTGGGCGATGAAGGCAATGCATCGTTGTCGAGTCACCCTGTCAGTAACAAGAGGTCAGTGTAGCTGAAATGCATTGTCTTTGAAGGGAATGCGTCAGTTTTGACAGGTGCAAAGTCAACGATGCATTGGATCTTGCAGAAAAACATCAGTCAGAAAACCCACTTCAGAGAGCCGAGGACTGGATTGGCAGCATCTGGCTGGGTAGGACTTACAGTGGGCAGAGTCCAGAGGCTGCAGTAGAGTTGAAAGAAGCCTTAGATGTCCTTGAAACTTCAGAACAGGAGCAAACCAGCAAGCCCTTGGAGTTACTCTTGGTTTTCTACATCAGGGTAAAGAGAAGCAGTCAGCAAGGCAGCAAGGTAGCACAACAGAGCAAAAAAGCAGTTCTTCCAGAGCAGCAGTCCAACAAAGTGGTAGTCCTTGTAGCAGCACAGCATTGCTTCTTCATGGCAGAGTTCTTCACAGGTCCCAGGAGTGTCTGATATGGTGGGGGTCAGAGACCCAGTACTTATACCCAGCTGTTACTTCAAAGCAGGGTCTTTGGAGTGCACACAGGCCCTTTCTGTCCAGCCCTGACTTCAGACTATCAGTATGGGGTAATCAGCCCTTGTGTGAGGATAGGGCACTGCCTATTCAGTTGTAAGTGTCAGCCCTCCCCTTCCTGCCCAGAAAGAGTCATCAGAATGCAAATGAGTGTTCAGACACATCTAATCTTCCTGTGTTTGTGGCAGTGTAGAGGGAATGCACAAAGTGTAGCTGTCACCCACCCCAGACGTGTATGGAGATAGTGTCTAGGCACACAGAGCTGTAAGAGGAGAGAAATGCACCCATTCTAAAAGTGGCATTTCTACAATAGTAATGATAAATTCAACTTCACTAGTAAAGAGGATTTATCATTTCCATTCTAAAGATATGAAACATGAGACTGCTACTCCTTTCTAATCAGGATTTACATCTTAAAAGTGTATTAAGGAATTCACAATGTTAACCTATCAGAAGAGTAGGCATCACAGGATGTAAACATGAACTTAGGTGTTTTTCATTACCAGTGCATGCAAAACCTAAAAGTACATGCCCTACCCTTTACTTACACAGCACACTGGTCTGTGGACTACCTAGGGCCTACCTTAGGGGTGACTTATGTGCAGAGCCACTGGAATTATGTGGCTGGAGAAGGCCAAATAATGTGGCAGCATTGATTAAATTATGTGGGTGGAAAGGCATATTATGCAGCACATTTTGTAATAGTATTACTTCATTATTATGGCCCCTTGTCCTCCACTAACATGGCCATGCCTCAACAACACCCCAAGAAGTCGAAAAACACACAGAAATCACCACAATCCAATGCCATCCATGCCCTCAATGATGTTTAAATTCAAGACAACCCACAGAAAGAATTGGTCAATGCACCACTGAGTACCCCTGGGCCTAATGGATGAAAGCAAGGCAAACTGGGTGCAGACCTGAGCACACTGCCTGGCTTCAAAATGGCCCCTTTATCCCCAGTCACATGGCCAGGCCCTGCCTGGACCAGGCCTCAAAATGGCCCCCACCCACATGGCCAGGCCCCAACAACACCCCAAAAAGTCGAAAAACACACATAAATCACCACAATCCAATGCCATCCATGCCGTCAATGATGTTTAAAATCAAGACACCCCACAGAAAGACTTGGTCCATGCACCACTCACTACCCCTGGGCCTACTGGCTAGTGTGGCTTTACAGGCACCCCAAAAAAGAAAATCCACATATAGTGTGCTAAAATTCAATGACATAAATGAGATTTAAGCTCAACAAAACTCACAGAAACAGTTGTATCATGCATCCATGACTAATTCTGGGCCTACTGGATACTGTGGCTACCCACAATATATTTTTTTTAAAGTTGTGAAAAAGTTTTAAAATTGTAGTTGCAGCAACTGCAATGCCCCAAACAAACAACACCAACTTACTTGTAAAATCTCAAATCCAAAAGTGATCCAAAAACTCCAAAATCCAAAAAGTCCTGAAATACAAATATCCAGCAGCAGCCACAAAAAGTAATCCTTCCAGCTCCAGATCCAAATGAAAAGTGACCAGGAGATGGACAAAGCACTGGGAGGAGCCTGCTGGACAGGAACAGGAAGTTGGAGACTCTGGGGCACTTCCTTCCTCCCACCCCCCCAAAAATGGACTCCTTGCACAAAAAAGTGAAGCCAAATCTCAATCTGAGGAGTCATTCTGATCAAAATCATGATTTTCAGAAGGTTTATGCTGCCTGCGGTGGATTTCTTGTGCAGAATTGCAATTTTTGCTAGTTCGGGAAAGCGAGCTGTTCCAATCTCCCGCCGGAAGTCAGCTGCACGCCGCATCTACGTGTTCGGCATTGTTTACTCCGGCGATGCGTGATCGCGGGCCCTTATGACATACTCGCGTTGTCAAACTCTCGCTGTGCAAGATGGCGGACCGCGATGACGTAATTGTGGTTGAAAAACTCTCGCGCGGTCACGCAGCAAGATCCAAAATGGCGCAGCACACGCAAACCGGGAGAAAAACAACTCGGCGGACACAGAATCACGGTAAGTCAACGCCGCGCGCGCGATATTGTATTTTTCAAGCGCGAGCAAGCAAAAAAATCCGCAAGCTTGCGAATTTATGGATTTTTGGGCAAATACGCGGGATTCGCGGACCGCGACATTGCCAAAAACCTGCAAATTCCACGAACAAAACAGATTTTACGCCCACGCTTACTCTACACCACTTCACGCTACTCTAGTCTATGCCACTCCACTTTTCGTCACTCCACTCTACTCCACTTCACTGCACCCCACTCATTGACACTTCGATCTATGACACACTACTCTACTACACTGTACACCACTCTCCTCTCCTCTAGCCACTCCCCTCTATGCCACTCTCGTTCCCTCTACACTACGACACTGTACTCAATGACACTCCACTCTGTCCCACTTTACTTTAGTCAACTCCACACTACAACACTTTATGACAGTGTTCTCCACTCTACGCCACTCCACTCCATTGTACAACACTGTACTTCACACAACTCTATGCCATTTCACTCTACATCACTCTATGCCACTCTATTCTATGCCACTTTAAGTCACTATACACCATTCCACTCTTTGCCACTCTATGCCACTCCACTCTATTAACTGTAGGCCACTCTACTCCTCTGTGCCATGCCACTCTGTTCCACTCCACTCTACGACACTCTACTCTGTGACACTCTATGTAACTCCACTCTAAGACATACTATGCCACCCGATGCTACTCCACTCTACTCCACTCACCGTCATTTTACTCCATTCTATTACACCATATTACGCCAGTCCACTCTGACACTTTACTCCACTCTACACCAGGCCACTTCACTTCACTCTACTTCACGCTATACAACGTAACTCTAGTCCACTCTACTCCACTCTGTGCCACTTCACTTCACTCCACTCCACTCTACCACTCTACATCATTCTATTCTATGACACTCTATGCCCCTCTACTCAATGCCAATTCACTCTCCTCTATGCCACCTCACTCTGTGACACTCCTTTCCACTCTATGAAACTCTACACCCCTCCACTCTATGACACTTTACTCCACTTAATTATATGCCCTCCACTCTATTACCGTTCACCCTATGCCAATCTAAGACACTCTATAACACTCTTTGCCACTTAACTTGAAGTTGCTCTACTCCACTCTTTGACACTCTACTATACTCCTCTCTACACCACTGTACTCCATTTCATGCCACTATTCTCCATTCTACACTACTATATGCCACTCTACTACACTTTACTACACCCTACTCTACTTCACTCTATGACACTTTACTGCACTCTATGCTACACCACTCCACTTCTTTTACTACACTCTACTCTACTCCACTCTATCCCACTCCACCTATGTCACACCACTTTTCGACACTCCACTCTGAGATATTCTACAATGCTCTACTCTATGACACTTTACGCCACTCCACTCTCTAACACTTTACTCAACTTTATTCTTAGGCCCTATTCTCTATACTGCTCCCCTCGATGCACTTTGGTCCACTCTATGGCCCAACACTCTGCGACACTGTATGACACTCCACTATGTGCCACTCCACTCCATGATACTCAATGACAGTCTGCGCCTCTCCACTCCACTCTGACACTTGACTTCACTCTCTAACACTTTACTCCACTCTACACAAAGCCACCCCACTCTATGCCGCTCTACTCTACGACACTCCACAACACTCTACGGCACACTACTCTATGACACTCCATTCCACTCAACTCTACGACACTCTAGTCTACTCTACAACACTCTGTTCCACTTCATGCCACTCCACAACTCTCTACGCCAATCCCCTATATGGCATTTCACTTTTTGACACTCCACTGTATAGCACCTGTTAGACGTTAGGTTACTGGTTGGCAGAGGTATGAACACCCTGTACAAGCAGGAACCAAAATCCTTGTCAGGGTAAGCTGGATACACACTAAAAGATAACCTGTGCTCATCCCCTGGTAGCTTGCTCAGAGCAGTCAGGCTTATTTAAAGAGGCAATGTGTAAAGCATTTGTGCAACATACACACACACACACACACACCTACACACACACATACACACAGTAACACAATGAAAACACCAAAAAAATACTCCACAGGGTTAGAAAAATATAGAATAATTTAATGAGGAAAATAAAACCAAAATGAAAAAACTTCAATAAGTAGAATCAGAGTTATACATTTTTTAAAGACTAAATGATTATATAATGGTTTGAGTCATAAACGGCCAATCTAGGACATCTGGTCGTGCTTGACCAGGACAAATCCAAATGTTCAGGCTGAATGTGATGGAGTGTGGGTCGTGTACAGCAACCAGCCTTGGCCTGCTGGAAACAGTTCTTTCGCGGACGAAGCATCGACATTGATGAGCAGCTGAGAGGAGCAGTTGGAGGCAATGCGTCAGAGCCAATACGCTGAAATGCAGACGATGCATTGGTTCTGAGTTGCACAGTTAGGCTCAGCGTTGCCATTGAGCTTTGGGCGATGAAGGCAATGCATCGTTGTCGAGTCACCCTGTCAGTAACAAGAGGTCAGTGTAGCTGAAATGCATTGTCTTTGAAGGGAATGCGTCAGTTTTGACAGGTGCAAAGTCAACGATGCATTGGATCTTGCAGAAAAACAACAGTCAGAAAACCCACTTCAGAGAGCCGAGGACTGGATTGGCAGCATCTGGCTGGGTAGGACTTACAGTGGGCAGAGTCCAGAGGCTGCAGTAGAGTTGAAAGAAGTCTTAGATGTCCTTGAAACTTCAGAACAGGAGCAAACCAGCAAGCCCTTGGAGTTACTCTTGGTTTTCTTCATCAGGGTAAAGAGAAGCAGGCAGCAAGGCAGCAAGGTAGCACAACAGAGCAAAAAATCAGTTCTTCCAAAGCAGCAGTCCAACAGAGTGGTAGTCCTTGTAGCAGCACAGCATTGCTTCTTCATGGCAGAGTTCTTCACAGGTCCCAGTAGTGTCTGATTTGGTGGGGGTCAGAGACCCAGTACTTATACCCAGCTGTTACTTCAAAGCAGGGTCTTTGGAGTGCACACAGGCCCTTTCTGTCCAGCCCTGACTTCAGACTATCAGTATGGGGTAATCAGCCCTTGTGTGAGGATAGGGCACTGCCTATTCAGTTGTAAGTGTCAGCCCTCCCCTTCCTGCCCAGAAAGAGTCATCAGAATGCAAATGAGTGTTCAGACACATCTAATCTCCCTGTGTTTGTGGCAGTGTAGAGGGAATGCACAAAGTGTAGCTGTCACCCACCCCAGACGTGTATGGAGATAGTGTCTAGGCACACAGAGCTGTAAGAGGAGAGAAATGCACCCATTCTAAAAGTGGCATTTCTACAATAGTAATGATAAATTCAACTTCACTAGTAAAGAGGATTTATCATTTCCATTCTAAAGATATGAAACATGAGACAGCTACTCCTTTCTAGTCAGGATTTACATCTTAAACGTGTATTAAGGAATTCACAATGTTAACCTATCAGAAGAGTAGGCATCACAGGATGTAAACATGAACTTAGGTGTTTTTCATTACCAGTGCATGCAAAACCTAAAAGTACATGCCCTACCCTTTACTTACACAGCACACTGGTCTGTGGACTACCTAGGGCCTACCTTAGGGGTGACTTATGTGCAGAGCCACTGGAATTATGTGGCTGGAGAAGGCCAAATAATGTGGCAGCATTGATTAAATTATGTGGGTGGAAAAGGCATATTATGCAGCATATTTTGTAATAGTATTACTTCATTATTATGGCCCCTTGTCCTCCACCCACATGGCCAGGCCTCAACAACACCCCAAGAAGTCGAAAAACACACAAAAATCACCACAATCCAATGCCATCCATGCCCTCAATGATGTTTAAATTCAAGACAACCCACAGAAAGAATTGGTCAATGCACCACTGAGTACCCCTGGGCCTAATGGATGAAAGCAAGGCAAACTGGGTGCAGACCTGAGCACACTGCCTGGCTTCAAAATGGCCCCTTGATCCCCAGTCACATGGCCAGGCCCTGCCTGGACCAGGCCTCAAAATGCCCCCCACCCACATGGCCGGGCCCCAACAACACCCCAAAAAGTCGAAAAACACACATAAATCACCACAACCCAATGCCATCCATGCCGTCAATGATGTTTAAAATCAAGACACCCCACAGAAAGACTTGGTCCATGCACCACTCACTACCCCTGGGCCTACTGGCTAGTGTGGCTTTACAGGCACCCCAAAAAAGAAAATCCACATATAGTGTGCTAAAATTCAATGACATAAATGAGATTTAAGCTCAACAAAACTCACAGAAACAGTTGTATCATGCATCCATGACTAACCCTGGGCCTACTGGATACTGTGGCTACCCACAATATATTTTTTTTAAAGTTGTGAAAAAGTTTTAAAATTGTAGTTGCAGCAACTGCAATGCCCCAAACAAACAACACCAACTTACTTGTAAAATCTCAAATCCAAAAGTGATCCAAAAACTCCAAAATCCAAAAAGTCCTGAAATACAAATATCCAGCAGCAGCCACAAAAAGTAATCCTTCCAGCTCCAGATCCAAATGAAAAGTGACCAGGAGATGGACAAAGCACTGGGAGGAGCCTGCTGGACAGGAACAGGAAGTTGGAGACTCTGGGGCACTTCCTTCCTCCCACCCCCCCAAAAATGGACTCCTTGCACAAAAAAGTGCAGCCAAATCTCAATCTGAGGAGTCATTCTGATCAAAATCATGATTTTCAGAAGGTTTATGCTGCCTGCGGTGGATTTCTTGTGCAGAATTGCAATTTTTGCTAGTTCGGGAAAGCGAGCTGTTCCAATCTCCCGCCGGAAGTCAGCTGCACGCCGCATCTACGTGTTCGGCATTGTTTACTCCCGCGATGCGTGATCGCGGGCCCTTATGACATACTCGCGTTGTCAAACTCTCGCTGTGCAAGATGGCGGACCGCGATGATGTAATTGTGGTCGAAAAACTCTCGCGCGGTCACGCAGCAAGATCCAAAATGGCGCAGCACACGCAAACCGGGAGAAAAACAACTCGGCGGACACAGAATCACGGTAAGTCAACGCCGCGCGCGCGATATTGTATTTTTCAAGCGCGAGCAAGCAAAAAAATCCGCAAGCTTGCGAATTTATGGATTTTTGGGCAAATACGCGGGATTCGCGGACCGCAACATTGCCAAAAACCTGCAAATTCCACGAACAAAACAGATTTTACGCCCACGCTTACTCTACACCACTTCACGCTACTCTAGTCTATGCCACTCCACTCTTCGTCACTCCACTCTACTCCACTTCACTGCACCCCACTCATTGACACTTCGATCTATGACACACTACTCTACTACACTGTACACCACTCTCCTCTCCTCTAGCCACTCCCCTCTATGCCACTCTCGTTCCCTCTACACTACGACACTGTACTCAATGACACTCCACTCTGTCCCACTTTACTTTAGTCAACTCCACACTACAACACTTTATGACAGTGTTCTCCACTCTACGCCACTCCACTCCATTGTACAACACTGTACTTCACACAACTCTATGCCATTTCACTCTACATCACTCTATGCCACTCTATTCTATGCCACTTTAAGTCACTATACACCATTCCACTCTTTGCCACTCTATGCCACTCCACTCTATTAACTGTAGGCCACTCTACTCCTCTGTGCCATGCCACTCTGTTCCACTCCACTCTACGACACTCTACTCTGTGACACTCTATGTAACTCCACTCTAAGACATACTATGCCACCCGATGCTACTCCACTCTACTCCACTCACCGTCACTTTACTCCATTCTATTACACCATATTACGCCAGTCCACTCTGACACTTTACTCCACTCTACACCAGGCCACTTCACTTCACTCTACTTCACGCTATACAACGTAACTCTAGTCCACTCTACTCCACGCCACTTCACTTCACTCCACTCCACTCTACCACTCTACATCATTCTATTCTATGACACTCTATGCCCCTCTACTCAATGCCAATTCACTCTCCTCTATGCCACCTCACTCTGTGACACTCCTTTCCACTCTATGAAACTCTACACCCCTCCACTCTATGACACTTTACTCCACTTAATTATATGCCCTCCACTCTATTACCGTCTACCCTATGCCAATCTAAGACACTCTACAACACTCTTTGCCACTTAACTTGAAGTCGCTCTACTCCACTCTTTGACACTCTACTATACTCCTCTCTACACCACTGTACTCCATTTCATGCCACTATTCTCCATTCTACACTACTATATGCCACTCTACTACACTTTACTACACCCTACTCTACTTCACTCTATGACACTTTACTGCACTCTATGCTACACCACTCCACTTCTTTTACTACACTCTACTCTACTCCACTCTATCCCACTCCACCTATGTCACACCACTTTTCGACACTCCACTCTGAGATATTCTACAATGCTCTACTCTATGACACTTTACGCCACTCCACTCTCTAACACTTTACTCAACTTTATTCTTAGGCCCTATTCTCTATACTGCTCCCCTCGATGCACTTTGGTCCACTCTATGGCCCAACACTCTGCGACACTGTATGACACTCCACTATGTGCCACTCCACTCCATGATACTCAATGACAGTCTGCGCCTCTCCACTCCACTCTGACACTTGACTTCACTCTCTAACACTTTACTCCACTCTACACAAAGCCACTCCACTCTATGCCGCTCTACTCTACGACACTCCACAACACTCTACGGCACACTACTCTATGACACTCCATTCCACTCAACTCTACGACACTCTAGTCTACTCTACAACACTCTGTTCCACTTCATGCCACTCCACAACTCTCTACGCCAATCCCCTATATGGCATTTCACTTTTTGACACTCCACTGTATAGCACCTGTTAGACGTTAGGTTACTGGTTGGCAGAGGTATGCACCCTGTACAAGCAGGAACCAAAATCCTTGTCAGGGTAAGCTGGATACACACTAAAAGATAACCTGTGCTCATCCCCTGGTAGCTTGCTCAGAGCAGTCAGGCTTATTTAAAGAGGCAATGTGTAAAGCATTTGTGCAACATACACACACACACACACACCTACACACACACATACACACAGTAACACAATGAAAACACCAAAAAAATACTCCACAGGGTTAGAAAAATATAGAATAATTTAATGAGGAAAATAAAACCAAAATGAAAAAACTTCAATAAGTAGAATCAGAGTTATACATTTTTTAAAGATTAAATGATTATATAATGGTTTGAGTCATAAACGGCCAATCTAGGACATCTGGTCGTGCTTGACCAGGACAAATCCAAATGTTCAGGCTGAATGTGATGGAGTGTGGGTCGTGTACAGCAACCAGCCTTGGCCTGCTGGAAACAGTTCTTTCGCGGACGAAGCATCGACATTGATGAGCAGCTGAGAGGAGCAGTTGGAGGCAATGCGTCAGAGCCAATACGCTGAAATGCAGACGATGCATTGGTTCTGAGTTGCACAGTTAGGCTCAGCGTTGCCATTGAGCTTTGGGCGATGAAGGCAATGCATCGTTGTCGAGTCACCCTGTCAGTAACAAGAGGTCAGTGTAGCTGAAATGCATTGTCTTTGAAGGGAATGCGTCAGTTTTGACAGGTGCAAAGTCAACGATGCATTGGATCTTGCAGAAAAACAACAGTCAGAAAACCCACTTCAGAGAGCCGAGGACTGGATTGGCAGAATCTGGCTGGGTAGGACTTACAGTGGGCAGAGTCCAGAGGCTGCAGTAGAGTTGAAAGAAGTCTTAGATGTCCTTGAAACTTCAGAACAGGAGCAAACCAGCAAGCCCTTGGAGTTACTCTTGGTTTTCTTCATCAGGGTAAAGAGAAGCAGTCAGCAAGGCAGCAAGGTAGCACAACAGAGCAAAAAATCAGTTCTTCCAAAGCAGCAGTCCAACAGAGTGGTAGTCCTTGTAGCAGCACAGCATTGCTTCTTCATGGCAGAGTTCTTCACAGGTCCCAGTAGTGTCTGATTTGGTGGGGGTCAGAGACCCAGTACTTATACCCAGCTGTTACTTCAAAGCAGGGTCTTTGGAGTGCACACAGGCCCTTTCTGTCCAGCCCTGACTTCAGACTATCAGTATGGGGTAATCAGCCCTTGTGTGAGGATAGGGCACTGCCTATTCAGTTGTAAGTGTCAGCCCTCCCCTTCCTGCCCAGAAAGAGTCATCAGAATGCAAATGAGTGTTCAGACACATCTAATCTTCCTGTGTTTGTGGCAGTGTAGAGGGAATGCACAAAGTGTAGCTGTCACCCACCCCAGACGTGTATGGAGATAGTGTCTAGGCACACAGAGCTGTAAGAGGAGAGAAATGCACCCATTCTAAAAGTGGCATTTCTACAATAGTAATGATAAATTCAACTTCACTAGTAAAGAGGATTTATCATTTCCATTCTAAAGATATGAAACATGAGACAGCTACTCCTTTCTAATCAGGATTTACATCTTAAACGTGTATTAAGGAATTCACAATGTTAACCTATCAGAAGAGTAGGCATCACAGGATGTAAACATGAACTTAGGTGTTTTTCATTACCAGTGCATGCAAAACCTAAAAGTACATGCCCTACCCTTTACTTACACAGCACACTGGTCTGTGGACTACCTAGGGCCTACCTTAGGGGTGACTTATGTGCAGAGCCACTGGAATTATGTGGCTGGAGAAGGCCAAATAATGTGGCAGCATTGATTAAATTATGTGGGTGGAAAAGGCATATTATGCAGCACATTTTGTCATAGTATTACTTCATTATTATGGCCCCTTGTCCTCCACCCACATGGCCAGGCCTCAACAACACCCCAAGAAGTCGAAAAACACACAAAAATCACCACAATCCAATGCCATCCATGCCCTCAATGATGTTTAAATTCAAGACAACCCACAGAAAGAATTGGTCAATGCACCACTGAGTACCCCTGGGCCTAATGGATGAAAGCAAGGCAAACTGGGTGCAGACCTGAGCACACTGCCTGGCTTCAAAATGGCCCCTTGATCCCCAGTCACATGGCCAGGCCCTGCCTGGACCAGGCCTCAAAATGCCCCCCACCCACATGGCCGGGCCCCAACAACACCCCAAAAAGTCGAAAAACACACATAAATCACCACAACCCAATGCCATCCATGCCGTCAATGATGTTTAAAATCAAGACACCCCACAGAAAGACTTGGTCCATGCACCACTCACTACCCCTGGGCCTACTGGCTAGTGTGGCTTTACAGGCACCCCAAAAAAGAAAATCCACATATAGTGTGCTAAAATTCAATGACATAAATGAGATTTAAGCTCAACAAAACTCACAGAAACAGTTGTATCATGCATCCATGACTAACCCTGGGCCTACTGGATACTGTGGCTACCCACAATATATTTTTTTTAAAGTTGTGAAAAAGTTTTAAAATTGTAGTTGCAGCAACTGCAATGCCCCAAACAAACAACACCAACTTACTTGTAAAATCTCAAATCCAAAAGTGATCCAAAAACTCCAAAATCCAAAAAGTCCTGAAATACAAATATCCAGCAGCAGCCACAAAAAGTAATCCTTCCAGCTCCAGATCCAAATGAAAAGTGACCAGGAGATGGACAAAGCACTGGGAGGAGCCTGCTGGACAGGAACAGGAAGTTGGAGACTCTGGGGCACTTCCTTCCTCCCACCCCCCCAAAAATGGACTCCTTGCACAAAAAAGTGCAGCCAAATCTCAATCTGAGGAGTCATTCTGATCAAAATCATGATTTTCAGAAGGTTTATGCTGCCTGCGGTGGATTTCTTGTGCAGAATTGCAATTTTTGCTAGTTCGGGAAAGCGAGCTGTTCCAATCTCCCGCCGGAAGTCAGCTGCACGCCGCATCTACGTGTTCGGCATTGTTTACTCCCGCGATGCGTGATCGCGGGCCCTTATGACATACTCGCGTTGTCAAACTCTCGCTGTGCAAGATGGCGGACCGCGATGACGTAATTGTGGTCGAAAAACTCTCGCGCGATCACGCAGCAAGATCCAAAATGGCGCAGCACACGCAATCCGGCAGAAAAACAACTCGGCGGACACAGAATCACGGTAAGTCAACGCCGCGCGCGCGATATTGTATTTTTCAAGCGCGAGCAAGCAAAAAAATCCGCAAGCTTGCGAATTTATGGATTTTTGGGCAAATACGCGGGATTCGCGGACCGCGAAATTGCCAAAAACCTGCAAATTCCACGAACGAAACAGATTTTACGCCCACGCTTACTCTACACCACTTCACTCTATTCTAGTCTATGCCACTCTACTCTTCGTCACTCCACTCTACTCCACTTCACTGCACCCCACTCATTGACACTTCGATCTATGACACACTACTCTACTACACTGTACACCACTCTCCTCTCCTCTAGCCACTCCCCTCTATGCCACTCTCGTTCCCTCTACACTACGACACTGTACTCAATGACACTCCACTCTGTCCCACTTTACTTTAGTCAACTCCACACTACAACACTTTATGACAGTGTTCTCCACTCTACGCCACTCCACTCCATTGTACAACACTGTACTTCACACAACTCTATGCCATTTCACTCTACAACACTCTATGCCACTCTATTCTATGCCACTTTAAGTCACTATACACCATTCCACTCTTTGCCACTCTATGCCACTCCACTCTATTAACTGTAGGCCACTCTACTCCTCTGTGCCATGCCACTCTGTTCCACTCCACTCTACGACACTCTACTCTGTGACACTCTATGTAACTCCACTCTAAGACATACTATGCCACCCGATGCTACTCCACTCTACTCCACTCACCGTCACTTTACTCCATTCTATTACACCATATTACGCCAGTCCACTCTGACACTTTACTCCACTCTACACCGGGCCACTTCACTTCACTCTACTTCACGCTATACAACGTAACTCTAGTCCACTCTACTCCACTCTGTGCCACTTCACTTTACTCCACTCCACTCTACCACTCTACATCATTCTATTCTATGACACTCTATGCCCCTCTACTCAATGCCAATTCACTCTCCTCTATGCCACCTCACTCTGTGACACCCCTTTCCACTCTATGAAACTCTACACCCCTCCACTCTATGACACTTTACTCCACTTAATTATATGCCCTCCACTCTATTACCGTCCACCCTATGCCAATCTAAGACACTCTACAACACTCTTTGCCACTTAACTTGAAGTCGCTCTACTCCACTCTTTGACACTCTACTATACTCCTCTCTACACCACTGTACTCCATTTCATGCCACTATTCTCCATTCTACACTACTATATGCCACTCTACTACACTTTACTACACCCTACTCTACTTCACTCTATGACACTTTACTGCACTCTATGCTACACCACTCCACTTCTTTTACTACACTCTACTCTACTCCACTCTATCCCACTCCACCTATGTCACACCACTTTTCGACACTCCACTCTGAGATATTCTACAATGCTCTACTCTATGACACTTTACGCCACTCCACTCTCTAACACTTTACTCAACTTTATTCTTAGGCCCTATTCTCTATACTGCTCCCCTCGATGCACTTTGGTCCACTCTATGGCCCAACACTCTGCGACACTGTATGACACTCCACTATGTGCCACTCCACTCCATGATACTCAATGACAGTCTGCGCCTCTCCACTCCACTCTGACACTTGACTTCACTCTCTAACACTTTACTCCGCTCTACTCAAAGCCACTCCACTCTATGCCGCTCTACTCTACGACACTCTACAACACTCTACGGCACACTACTCTATGACACTCCATTCCACTCAACTCTACGACACTCTAGTCTACTCTACAACACTCTGTTCCACTTCATGCCACTCCACAACTCTCTACGCCAATCCCCTATATGGCATTTCACTTTTTGACACTCCACTGTATAGCACCTGTTAGACGTTAGGTTACTGGTTGGCAGAGGTATGCACCCTGTACAAGCAGGAACCAAAATCCTTGTCAGGGTAAGCTGGATACACACTAAAAGATAACCTGTGCTCATCCCCTGGTAGCTTGCTCAGAGCAGTCAGGCTTATTTAAAGAGGCAATGTGTAAAGCATTTGTGCAACATACACACACACACACACCTACACACACACATACACACAGTAACACAATGAAAACACCAAAAAAATACTCCACAGGGTTAGAAAAATATAGAATAATTTAATGAGGAAAATAAAACCAAAACAAAAAAACTTCAATAAGTAGAATCAGAGTTATACATTTTTTAAAGATTAAATGATTATATAATGGTTTGAGTCATAAACGGCCAATCTAGGACATCTGGTCGTGCTTGACCAGGACAAATCCAAATGTTCAAGCTGACCGTGATGGAGTGTGGGTCGTATACAGCAACCAGCCTTGGCCTGCTGGAAACAGTTCTTTCGCGGACGAAGCATCGACATTGATGAGCAGCTGAGAGGAGCAGTTGGAGGCAATGCGTCAGAGCCAATACGCTGAAATGCAGACGATGCATTGGTTCTGAGTTGCATAGTTAGGCTCAGCGTTGCCATTGAGCTTTGGGCGATGAAGGCAATGCATCGTTGTCGAGTCACCCTGTCAGTAACAAGAGGTCAGTGTAGCTGAAATGCATTGTCTTTGAAGGGAATGCGTCAGTTTTGACAGGTGCAAAGTCAACGATGCATTGGATCTTGCAGAAAAACAACAGTCAGAAAACCCACTTCAGAGAGCCGAGGACTGGATTGGCAGCATCTGGCTGGGTAGGACTTACAGTGGGCAGAGTCCAGAGGCTGCAGTAGAGTTGAAAGAAGTCTTAGATGTCCTTGAAACTTCAGAACAGGAGCAAACCAGCAAGCCCTTGGAGTTACTCTTGGTTTTCTACATCAGGGTAGAGAGAAGCAGTCAGCAAGGCAGCAAGGTAGCACAACAGAGCAAAAAAAGCAGTTCTTCCAGAGCAGCAGTCCAACAGAGTGGTAGTCCTTGTAGCAGCACAGCATTGCTTCTTCATGGCAGAGTTCTTCACAGGTCCCAGTAGTGTCTGATTTGGTGGGGGTCAGAGACCCAGTACTTATACCCAGCTGTTACTTCAAAGCAGGGTCTTTGGAGTGCACACAGGCCCTTTCTTTCCAGCCCTGACTTCAGACTATCAGTATGGGGTAATCAGCCCTGGTGTGAGGATAGGGCACTGCCTATTCAGTTGTAAGTGTCAGCCCTCCCCTTCCTGCCCAGAAAGAGTCATCAGAATGCAGATGAGTGTACAGACACATCTAATCTTCCTGTGTTTGTGGCAGTGTAGAGGGAATGCACAAAGTGTAGCTGTCACCCACTCCAGACGTGTATGGAGATAGTGGAGATAGTGTCTAGGCACACAGAGCTGTAAGAGGAGAGAAATGCACACATTCTAAAAGTGGCATTTCTACAATAGTAATGTTAAATTCAACTTCACTAGTAAAGAGGATTTATCATTACCATTCTAAAGATATGAAACATGATACAGCCTCTCCTTTCTAATCAGGATTTACATCTTAAAAGTGTATTAAGGAATTCACAATGTTAACCTATCAGAAGAGTAGGCATCACAGGATGTAAACATGAACTTAGGTGTTTTTCACTACCAGTGCATGCAAAACCTAAAAGTACATGCCCTACCCTTTACTTACACAGCACACTGGTCTGTGGACTACCTAGGGCCTACCTTAGGGGTGAGTTATGTGCAGAGCCACTGGAATTATGTGGCTGTAGAAGGCCAAATAATGTGGCAGCTTTGATTAAATTATGCGGGTGGAAAAGGCATATTATGCAGCACATTTTGTAATAGTATTACTTCATTATTTTGTCATTTTTAAACTTGGTAACAATGTGCAGGCGTTGATTGCACCACATTAGTACCATTTTAATGCCCAAATACAGCAATAAGCAACAAAAAGGTGACAAGTCCAGCTTTGCAAAGGGCCTTTCACTGCACTGCAATGTGTCGCTGCATTTTTAGTAAAGTTTGAACCGTTTGAGCTAAAAACAAAAACATATTTGGGTTAAAATCTGCAGATTATGTGACAGATGATAGATTATGTGCCAAATACGGCAAACCCATAATTATGCAAAAATCTCCACGGCCCACAATTGGATAATTCCAGTAGCCTACCTTATGTGCAATAAAAGGGGAGTTTAAGGCTTGGCAAAGGGTTTGAAATGCCACGTTGAAGTGGCAGTAATTAGCATACACAGGCCTTGCAATGGCAGGCGTGAGACAGGTTTGAAAGGTTTACTTGTGACGGTGGTAAATTCAGTGCTGCAGGCCCACTAGCAGCATTTAAGTTGCAGTCCCTGTGTATACTTGAATCCCACTTTAAAAGGAACGTACAGATAAATTAAATATGCCTGTTGTGTATACACCAATGTTACCATGCTTAGCGGAGAAGCATATGTCCTTTAGCACTAATCAGCAGTGGTAAAGTGATTAGAGTCCTAAGGCTAACAAAAAGAATCAGCAAAGACAGGAGGTAAGCGGGCAAAATGTTTGGGGGAAATACCAACCTAAGGATGACAGATCTAACCCCACCCTGCTCCACTCTACACCACCCCACTCTACTCCAATCTACACCATTCCACTCAAAGCCACTGGACTCGACTCAACTTTACACCCCTCCACACTATGTCATTCAACACCACCTTACTCTGCTCCAATGTATGGCACTCAATTCTATAACACTGTACTCCACTCTACATCACTCCAAGATACTCTATAACCCTCCACTCTATGACACAAACTCTGTGCCACTCTACGCCACTCTATGATCGTCTATGCCACTCCGATCTACAACGCTCTACGCCACTCCACTGCACTGTATGGCACTCTATGACACTCTACACCCCCCGTCCTACGCCGCTCTATGCAGCTCTACTCTTTGACAATCTACTATATTCTATGCAACTCTCTCTATGACACTCCACACCACTTTACTCCACTCTCCATTACTGTACTCTACTCTACACACACTATTTCACTCTAGTCCACTACTCCACTCTATATCACTCCACTCTATACCACCCCTCTCTACAACAATATATGTGACTTCACTCTATGACATGATACTAAGCCCATCCAGTCTTCTCCCCTTCACTCTGTGCCCCTCCACACTACTCTACACCGCTCAACTCTATGCCAATCTACACCAATTGCCTGCACAACACTCAATTCTAATCCATTCTACTCCACAACATTCCACTCTACTCCACTCTAATCCACAACACTCCACTCTGCCCCACAACTTTCCACTCCACTTCAGGACACTCCACAACACTCCAGTTTACTCCATCCTACAACACTCAACTCTACTCCATGACACCACACTGTACTCCTCTCTATGACACTCCAATCTACAATAACCCACAACACTCCTCTCCACTCTACGCCACTCCAGAACCCTCCACTCTATGATACTTTATGCCACTACACTCTACGCCACTCTACTCTATGCCACTCTTTTTTACGCCACTAACTTTTGAACATGCTGAGCAGCATCCACACTGTTGAACAACATGGCTAAAACACATTGGCAAGGCCAATACCTCTTGCATAGGCGAAACCTATTGGCTTGGCCAATGCTTGTTTTTTTAAATTATATCTTGTTATGGTCAGCTTGGAGCTCAAAAGAGCCATGTTCTCAGTCTACATCATTCACATCTGATAAAGTAACTTTGGATAGTGGGTGCAGGGTGAAAAAGCAGCTATTCCCTCATTTCACTTCATCATCCCTCCACCCATATGAGAGAACTGACCCCATTGGGAGATCACATAATTTTTAAACAGATCATTGTGCTCTAAAGGCTGGCAGGGCTTGAGAAAAGTTAAGACAGCAATGCTATGCCTTTTTTAATGTCCGACTCAGTTTGAGAAATCTCTTAATATCCCTGTTCATCTTCCCGAAATGTTCGGACCAGAGCCATGTTATTCATCACCTTCTCTGTAACGCATGAATTGCCCACCAGGTTACAGGAGGTCACTGGCGGGATCCAGTACTTGCTTATAAGCCTTTTGAAGTTCTCACTGCTGTAATTCAGTTCTGGTGTGGGGTGTGGTTGACAGCTGTATTACTGCCAAAAGATAAGCATTCCTGACACCTCTATCTTTTTAAGATATGCCTTCTCTACTCCAAGCCCTCTGACGCACACGCCTCTCTGGTCAAATGTTGTGCTGAGAAGTTGGATAAGAACTGCTCTAAGTAAGGTGACCAACTGGCATGGGTCCAAATTCAGGACGGTGAGTGTAAAGATTCAGGACAAAGGGTCAAAATTCAGGACAAAAATTCAGGACAGCAAGACAAAATTCAGGACAAAAATTTGAAACAAACTGTAGGTTTTCCAAGCACATCAGAAAAGGTTGTGCAATAGTATATAAGTAAATAAATAGACAACCAATATAAGGACAAGTCAAAATAAGTTTATATTAGTTTGAGACAATCATGCACTTCACGTTTTTTAAGATGCTCGCAATTTTGAGCAACTGTGCAGGTCTTTTTGTGGCATTTCATATGATAATAATATATTTATATGGTTACTTCACTGGGTTATCCAGTCTGATATTTTGTTTACAGTTAATGGTACTGAGCAGGCATGTTTGGTGACCGACATGCCAATCCACTTGGGAAACCATGTCGTAAAGGTTTTAATTTTAGTTGCAAGTCTTCTGATAGAAAAACACAATTTTACAATGTACAGAACCTGTTTTAAGAGTGAGGAAGGTGTTTCTGACCTGTGAAAAGGGTTTTTTTGTGACACCTTCCAAATTGTAAACAAGATAACAAACATCCTTCTTGTGGGTCACACTTCACAGCTCAGCTCGGAACACCCTAACAATACCACGGAAAAAGAAGAAATCTTTCTCTCAAGGCAAATTAAGGTCAATTTACACCCATTTCGTATTCAAGCAGACTTACATGCTCAGATTAACCAGTCCCCACATTTACATTTCTTTGAAGCACCCTGGCTCCCTGGCTGACTCACTGCACAGGAGACCCTTTCCCTTCTGCTTCAGCTGAGCCATCTCAACTGCTGAACATTTGTTCTTTAGCACCAAGTCTAAATTTATGGATAACGGACATGACAGTAAATTCACTGACAGTCCGTGAAATTTACAGATGGTTGGTCACTCTCGCTCTAAACTCTTTATTGTATAATAATAATAATCCACATTTGTAAAGCACACAATCAATAAGGGTCTCTAGGCCTGGGGGGCCGTCAGGAAGATTAAGCAAGCTAATATGCCCCGGTGCCAGGGATCGAACTGTGATACCCAGTTTCAGGAGTCAGTCGCGCTAGCCGCGGCGCCACACCTCTTCCCTATTATAGTAGCATGGGTGGTGTGGCACACAATGATAAGGATGTCCACTACTCAGACTGTAACGAGGAGTCTCTGAAGCTACCCTTTCTCTCACAGATATTCGTAGGCTTGATGCAGAATACGGCCCTCTTGGGCCCCCTCTTGCGCAGGTTCTGCAGGGACTATTCTTTTTGTGGCTCGCGTCCCCCTTTATGTTATGTTATATTATGCTATTAAAATCTGTAGAGCGCACGTTTACCTGTAGGTGTCTTGGCGCTATGGACGGGCGAGGAGGTCTGCACTGTCGGCTAGTTCTGGAATAGCCAGGTTTTCAAGCCTTTCCAAAAGCCGATGAGAGAGGAAGAATTTCTGAGCTCAAGAGGGAGCGTGTTCCAAAGTTTGGAGGTGTAAAAATGAAAACTACACCCACCCCATTGCACAGTGCGGGTTATTGGTACCTGGAGAAGTTTAGAGCCCGAGGACCAAAGATTCCTGGTGGGTTCATAACAGGAGAACAGGTTTTGAAAAAAGATCGGCCCTTTGTTGTTAAGGGTCTTATATGCTATGGACAGAGCCTTGAATTTAATCCGTTGCTCCACCGGAAACCAGTGCAACTTGCGGATTTCGGCGGTGACTGAGTGGGTTCTGGGGATATTGAGAAGCAGTCTGGCAACCGAGTTCTGCACACTTTGGAGTTTTTTGAGACATTGTTTTTGGGCGTTTCCTAATAATCCGTTGCAATAGTCCAGTTTGGACTGGATCAAAGCTGTAACAACAGTTTTTCTGGCATCTACTGGAATGTATGGGAGAATTTTTCTGATCTTTTTAATAAGAAAGTGGCTTGCTGACACAATAGCATTGGTGTGATGAATTAAAGTAAGTTTAGGATCAAGCCACACCCCTAGGTTCTTAACTTTTTCCACCGGTCTAGGGGGTTCACCCATCTCCACTGGCCACCAAAGGTTGCCCCAAAATGGTTGAACATTGCCAAAAGTCAAGATCTCTGTTTTAGAGGAGTTTAACTTGAGGCAATGGGTGTTCATCCAGCAATTGACCGTACGCATGCAAGTTTGAAATTGTGCAGCGGGAGATGATTCTTTTTTTTGTATTGTTATGGCAATCTGAGTGTCGTCAGCATATGACGTGAGGCAGAACCCAAAGTTCTGAATTAGTGGGGCCAGCTCTGAGAGCACTCCACACGGGAGGGTGTATGTATCCGATCGGTAGGCATCCAGCTCAACCACGAGTCTTCTATCTTAAAGGAAAGAGGATAGCAGAGCCAAAGCCAAATTCTCTCGAGCCGCTCATGCAAGAGAAAATGGTCAACCGTATCAAATACGGCTGATAGATCGAGGAGTATGAGCATGGCTGTGCCGCCCAGATCCATCGCCATCCTGATCTCTTCTGTAGCTTTAATCAGTGCTGTCTCCGTACTATGCTCCCGGCGAAAGCCGAACTGAGATGGGTCCAGCAGGTTGTTCTCATTAATGAATTGAGTCAATTGAGAGCTCATAATTTTATCAATTATTTTGGCTGGTAGAGGAAGCCTGGCAATAGGGCGGTAGTATATAGGGTCAGTGAGCTCCAGTGAGGGTTTCTTGAGCAATGGGAAGATGGAGGTATCTTTCCAGATTGAAGGAAAACAGCCAGTCCTGAACATGGAATTGAAAATATCTGTGAGACCTGGGCTAACCACATCGCCGATTTCTTTAAGAATTATCAGTGGTTTTTACCCAGGTCGTAATTCAACAACAACGGCTGGCGGGGATCAGTTCACAGCCTCACTTCACTTTCGGTTTCATTTCTCCTGCGCACCGTCTTCCCTCTGCGGGGTGACGGCTGATCGGGCTGCCTCCTATGCCAGTTCATTGGGCTTGGAGCTAGCGACAGTTTGGCTGTGGACTCAAATTGTCTCAACTCTGCCTCTGGTATTCTCGTGGGTGAATTCTAAGGAGCCATTTGGACCAGGTCCCAAGCCTCCCTTCGGGGCACCCGGTTCGCCATGACGGGCAAGCCAGAGGGTGAAAAATGAAAAGTCAAGACCACCTTCCGAGGAGGCTCAACCCAGACGAATGTCATGGATCGTTACACACTTTCTAAAGGATCCCCCGGTGGCACACCTAAGACCCGGGAGGAGGCTGTCGACGATCCATCTGTATCGGCGGACTTAACGCTACAGGACGTGATGGGCGCCATTGCTGGTATCAAATCCTCTATTGGCCAACAATATGAAGCCTTGGCTCTGAAGCTGGACACGGTGGCCATCGATGTCAACCTCATTCGAACTGATTTGGCTAAAACGAACGAGACATCCAGCCTCACAACGGATGTGTCCGACTTGCAAACAGAAGTGCGTAATCTTAGAACTGCCAATGACTTCTTTGCGCGTCGCTTGGAGGATTTTGAGGGCCGTGCACGGCGCAACAACGTGCGCATTATTGGTGTCCCGGAAGACTCTAGTTCACTCTCCACTGATCTTCGAGTGGAGGACCTTATCCTCAATCACCTTGCACCCAAGGGCCTGAGCAAATTCTTTGCCATTGAACTTGCACACAGGGTGCCGGGGGGACAGGCGAAGCCCGGTTTCCCCCCCTCGTCCGATTATCGCACGGATCTTCAACTTCAGAGATCGCGACGCCATCTTGCAGGCGGCACGGACAAGCGGTCCTACGCAGTTCGAGAACGCTGCTGTGAACTTTTATCCGGACTTTTCCCAATCGGTCCAGAAACAACGAATGGGATTTCAAGGGGTGAAACGGCGGCTTAGAGACATGGAGCTAAAATACGCGATGTTGTTCCCGGCCCGACTGCGTGTTGAACACGATAATCGAACATTCTTCTTTGTCCGGCCTGAGGATGCAAGTGATTGGTTGGACACTTTACCGGCTCGCCGTGCTGGCCAGGATCATACTGGTGGCGCTGAGGGGGTCTAATGGACCAAGAATGACTATGGCGTCTGTGTCCGGAATACTATTCACCATGAACAGCTGAGACTCACTGACTTCTTTGATCATTCCCTTCGTATCCTGGGAGGTAGCGGGGATGACGGGACCCTTTCCTCCTCTGGGGTTCCTTTGTGTAGATTAGTTGTTTGTTTGTAATTGTTAGGGCGACAGACACGCTGCAAATTGGGGTGGCTTCTGAGTCTGTGCAGGGGTGCAGGGTGGGGGGGAGTTGTGTTGGAAACATTGGGGGGAGGGAGGGAAATGTTTTGGGATTGTTCGTTTTTTCTTTTTCAAGGCAAAGAATTTTCACTATTTCTGACATTGGTGTGGTGCTCGTTTTGAGATGGGAGTTCATTGTGGATCTGGATGGGGGTAGGGGGTTGAGGGTACTGTGCTGGAATGTGAATGGGTTGGGTGATCGGCTAAAGAGAGGGGTGGTTATGCAGCTTTTGCGGCGCCTCTCGCCCGATGTTGTTCTGCTGCAAGAGACGCACTTGATTGGGAATTCTTGCTACGCTCTTAATAGACGGGGTTATCGTCTTGCTGCCCATTCTGGGTTTACATCTAGTTCTAGAGGGGTGGGTATATTGCTTAGGACTTCCCTCCCCCTCGAGGTTGATGATGTGGTCCTTGATGCCAGGGGTCAATATGTTGCACTGGTTGGGCGGTGGGAGGGAAAAACGGTTTTGTTGGTGTCGGTATATGTTCCTCCTGGCCTACAATCCATGACATTTGCTGACTTGGGGCGGATGGTTTTGGATCTCCCGGAGGGCGTTCTGATATTGGGTGGTGATTTTAACTCCGTCATTTCTGGCAGAGCGGATCGCTATCCACCCAGAGACCTTCCTGCTGCGCAATCCTGGTTGGGTGACTTTCTGGAGACATTGGGGCTCGTAGATTGTTGGAGGCTAATGCATCCAGAGCAGACTCAGTTTACCTTCCACTCGGGAGCACATGGTAGTCTTTCTAGATTGGATTATATCCTGATACCGGCTGCCCTGTCCCCTTCGATTGGAGAGATTAGACACCTGGCTCGGGGTATATCAGACCATTCCCCTATCTGGTTTCGTTTTAATCTTAACACAGGCGCTGAAGGGAGGATGGCCCCGATTAACCCCTGGTATCTTCTTAACCCCAAAACTCGCACTGAATTGATTAAATCATTTGACCTGTATTTTGCTGAAAATGTGGGTTCTGTGTCCTCACCTGTTTCGCTGTGGGAAGCCTTCAAGACTGTTATCAGGGGACAGGCATTGTCTTTGATTGGGTGTGCTAAGAAATGTAAGAATGAGGCAATTGTTCATCTCGAGACAGAAATTACAGAATTAGAGGCCGCATTGGAGCGAGATGTGACTCGAGAAGCATTGCATATTCTCCACATTAAACAATTGGAATATAAAACTTTGGTTACTGATGCGGCCAAGATGATGAGTAGGGAACAGCAGGGACGGTTATATGATGTGGGCGATAAAGCAGGAAAATTGATTGCCTGGCTGGACAGAAAGGAGAGAGCGAGTCGTGTGGTTCCGGTGATTGAGAAATTGGATGGTGTGCGTGTAACGGACCCTGTTGAAATAGTTGAATGCTTTGCTGATTATTTCCAAGAGGTGTATACCTCGGTGTCCAACAGGCCCGAGGAGGATTCTCAGTTGTTGCTTAAAGATATAGCACTGCCGTGTTTGTCAGACTCAGATCAGGATTGTTTGGATGCTGCGCCCTCGGTGGATGAGGTGGCTCTCGCGCTGCGCTCTGTTCGTTCCGGCAAGGCTCTGGGTCCCAATGGCCTTCCTATAGAATTGTATAAATTACGCCCTGACACCCTAGCTCCCTATCTCCGCGATATGTTTTTGGCTGCGCGAGAAAATGGCTCCCTCCCTAGGGATCAGCGTCTAGCGACCATTGTGGTGATCCACAAGGAGGGCAATCCACGGGATCGCTGCTCGTCTTATAGACCCATTTCGCTCTTAAATGCGGAGCCTAAGATTCTCGCCAAGCTACTTGCTAATCGTCTGATTACGGTGATCAGCGACCTGATCCATCCAGATCAGTCGGGTTTTATCCCTCATCGTAACACGGCATTAAATTTGCGATGTTTGCATGGTGTTCTCGCGAGGGCCCCGACGTTGCGTGAACCGGCCATCCTGGCGTCCTTGGACGCCAGGATGGCCTTTGACACAATTGAATGGTCATATCTCTGGCCCACACTGGCCAAATTTGGATTTGGCACTGGCTTTATTGGTTGGGTCAAACTCCTGTATGAAACGCCACTGGCGCAGGTGGTGGTTAATGGTCGTGTCTCCATGCCTTTTGCTCTTGGGAGGGGCACGCGGCAGGGTTGTCCATTGTCCCCGCTTCTCTTTGCTCTTGCGTTGGAGCCACTCGCCGCTTGGCTGCGGTGGGAACCTTCAATGAAGGGCATACGTTGGACTCCGGAATTTGAAGATCGTATCTCCTTATATGCGGATCATATTTTATTGTACCTCACATCTCCCCAAAAATCGCTTAACGTGTTGTTCGACGTGCTTAACTCCTTCGGGAAGAATTCAGGCCTTGTTATCAATTGGTCAAAATCCTATATCTACGTGCTCGCGGGGCATGTCCCTCGTTTACCGCGGGGCTGTCCCATCCAGTTGTCGCAGTCTGGTTTTAAATATTTGGGCGTGTTTATCTCGCTTGATCCGGCGGTTCGCTACGAACGTAATTTACTCGCCCCACTCCAAAGGTTGCGCTCGGATGTAGCGCGCTGGCGTAGATTACCGTTGTCTCCCTTGGGGCGTGCGGCCCTTTTTAAAATGATGTCCTTACCGCGATTTGTATACGCACTTCAAAATAGTTTTGATGTTATCCCGTCAAAATATTTTCGGGAGGTAGAATCGTTGCTGAGGCAATTGATATGGGACGGACGTTCACGCATTGCTCTTCCAAAATTAACACTTCCCTGGTATGATGGCGGCATAGCACTCCCGGATATTCGTAGCTATTATTGGGCTTCCCAACTTGCTGCCATCAACCATGGGATGTATGGTCCGGCATTGAATCCGGCTTTTGAAATGGATAGGTGGCTGCTCCCGGGTGGTGATTACTATAGGGCGCTTTACTCGGGATCCTCTCGTTCACAACATTCGGGACCTACCGGCATAGCCGTGCGGGTATGGCATAGCGCGACTGCGGCTATGGGCTGGAGTGATAAACTAACCGGCGCAACCCCGCTTTATGCATCCGCTAAATTGGGTTGTCTATGGAAGACGAAGGGATTTGATAAATGGGACACGATCGGTATTAGTAAAGTGCGTGATCTCTGGGTTAAAGGAGGGGTGAAGACCTTTTCGGACCTACAAGCGGAATATAAGCTGAGTGACAGGGACATTTTTCTTTATGTCCAAGTACGTCATGCCTTGAATTCTGTGTTTCCTGTGGGTAGTGATATTCCGGAATCCTCCCCCCTCGAAGATCGTATATTAGATGGTCATGTGCCGGATAGTACTATTTCATTGTTTTATAAAAAGATGATTAATGACCGTTCGAGTTTGCTCGATCGCCTTCATGAAGCCTGGATTGCTGATGGTATTGAACTAGATGATGAGGACTGGCAGTCCGCGATCTCCTCTCCCAGGGAGGTTGTGATTCCGGCCCGCCTCCGTCTGGTCCAACTCAAGATCCTTCACAGAATTTATGTCACTGGCCCCCGTCTGATCCATATGGGCTATTCCACGGATGGCTTGTGTAGGCGTGGTTGTGGTTTCCTTGGCACCTATCTTCATATAATATGGGAATGCCCTGAGGTGGTGCGTTTTTGGAATCGTATACATGATGTGATGAATGAAGTAACGGGTGTTGTGATGATGCCAGAAGCCCGGCAATGTTTATTGAATGTATGGGGTCCAAATGATTATAACGTGTCGCAGCTTCGGTGGGTGACTCTTGCCAATATGGTTGCCAAACGAGATATTGCACAATTGTGGGGGTCCCTGAGGCCGCCTACAGTGACTACTTGGGAAGAGAGTGTGGACTGGTGCATGTTCAGAGAGAAGACAGTGTATATAGCAAGAGGCAGACCCAGAAAATGGGGAAAGATTTGGGACCAGTGGAACTCATACCGGGGAGATATCTGTACACCCCCGCTCGCAGAAATTCCTAGTCCTTCTCAATCACCCTGACCTGCATTCCTTCTAAGCTGTGGTACATTGTGCTGTTTATATGCAATTTTGCCTCTGCCCCCCCGTACCTGTATTCGAAGAATCTTCTCTCCTGTTTATATGTGTCTCCCGCCCTCCTTGAGCACAGACCTAATGGATGTATTATTGTTATATTGCCTTGAATGTTTGTTGATGTGTTTTCTTTTTTCTGTTTTATATAATAAAAAGTTACAACAAAAAAAAAAGAATTATCGGTGGCCAGGGATCAAAGGGGGATCCGGATTTGGAATCTCATATGTATCTGGCTACGGTCTCAACAGAGACGGGAGAAAAGGCAAGCAGAGTGTTGGTATTATGCTCACTGCAAGAGGAATCTGTCGATGGTAGAGGGGTAGAGTTCTGAAAGTTATTGAAAATGTTCAACACTTTAGTCTTAAAGGCTGTTGCAATATTATCGCAAAGCTCTTGGTCGCACTTAATTGCTGGACCTTTTAACGAAGTGAGTATGTTCACCACTCGGAAGGGTTCCTTAGAAGAGTTTTTTGCTTCCTTGATTTGTCTGGTATAGAAATCGTTTTTGCTAGCTATTAGATGATCTTTATAATGCGATAGTGCTGTTTTGTAAGCAGATTTCAGGTTGGGGCAATACTTTGTGCGCCAGCGTCTTTCTAATTGCCGGCAGCGCTGTTTTTCTTGCCGAAGATCTTCAGAAAACCAGGGAGCTGAGTGGTTTTGTCTATTTCCTGAAATTTTCTTTATAGGAACGGTGGTGTTAAATGCGTCGTTAAGCCATTTAGAGTATTTTGGGGCTGAAACTTCAGCGGACCCTAGGAATGAGGGACAGGACTTTTCTAACAGGGAGCGAAGGGATTGATTATCCATGAGTTCCCATTTTCTTTTGGTAGTAGTGGCGGTCTTTGGTACCTTGGACGATCCCAGGGGGGTAAGAGGAAATGCAAATTTGATCAATGCGTGGTCAGACCACGTTAGAGCCAGCGTTTCCATAGGCGTGAGGTTATTAATAGAAGAAAAGAAACCATCTAAGGTATGGCCAGCCTCATGGGTGGGGGTTTGAATTTTTTGTGAGAGACCTACTGCTTCCAGGGTCTCTAGTAGTGCTTCTGTCCCCCTGTTGGCTTTATCCTCGAGATAGAAGGTAAAGTCTCCGAGGATGGTGAATTAATCATTTTGGGAAGGGAAGAATTAGTATTTTTCGGACACATATTCTCACGGAAAGGAATGAGGCCAGACCGGAGCAAGATAGACACGCTTGAGAAAACGAGTGAACCAAAAGACGTCGCTGAAGTGCGATCCTTTCTGGGCCTTGCCAGCTACTGCGCGAGGTATATCAAAGACTTCGCAACGGTGAGCACACCATTGAGAGAACTAACAAAACAAGGACACGCATTTGAATGGACCACAGAGTGCAAAAAGGCGTTTGAAGAAATAAGAGCGTCCGTAACGGCAGTAGACCATCTGGCATATTTCGACCCGAACTTATGCACTGAACTAACAGTAGACGCCAGCCCGGTAGGTCTGGGCGCAATACTAGCACAACACAAACCTGGAAAAGATTCACCTCGACAGATAGTAGCCTACGGAAGCAAGAGTCTGTCAGATGTCGAGAGAGCATACTCTCAGCCAGAGAAGGAGAGCTTGGCAGTAGTATGGGCATGCGAACACTACCACATGTTCATATATGGAAAGCCCTTCACAATAGTGACGGACCACCAAGCACTAGTGACCATATATGGCAACCCAAATGCGAAAATACCACCAAGAATAGAAAGGTGGGGAATAAGGCTGATGGACTATAATTTCAAAATAGTGCACAAACCAGGCAAAGACCAAAACCCAGCTGACTATATGTCGCGGCACCCGCTCCCGCACCAAAAGGGTGGTACCACAATGGCAGAAGACTATCTGAACTTCATTGTGAAGCAAAACACTCCAGCGTCAATAACAAGTTAAGAGTTGGAGCGGGAGACAAAAAGAGACCCAACAATGAAAGCAATAGGGGCGATAGTGAGGCTACAAAGATGGAGACATATCAATAGCAACACTGTCACAGAAGAAGGGGTCGACAAAGAAGAACTGCTGGCGTTCAAAAAGATTGGCGAAGAGCTGTCTGAGACGGAGAACGGAGTCATGATGAGAGGTCCAAGGATTGTAATACCGCATCGACTGAGGAAAAGGACCGTTAAGATAGCTCATGAGTCACACAGAGGAATGGTAGCGACAAAGAAGATGTTGAGAGAAAGAGTGTGGTTCCCAGGACTGGACAGAATGGTGGAGGATGAAGTGTCACAATGCCACACCTGTCAAGTAACAGGGTCGTCTAGTAAGCCCACACCACTGAAGATGTCGGAACTGCCCTTGGCAGTATGGACAGAACTAGCAGCAGACTTCTATGGGCCACTAGAGACTGGAAAGTACTTGCTGGTAGTGATTGACGAATTTTCAAGATTTCCAATAGTGAGGGAAGTGTCGTCGACATCGGCAGGTGCCACCCTACCTGTGTTAGACGACATATTTGCCGCCTGGGGATCACCACAAACACTGAAAACAGACAATGGGCCTCCATTTTCAGGAGAGGAATTCCGCAGGTTCATGGACTACCTGGGAATAAAACACAGGAAAATAACTCCTCTGTGGCCACAACGGAATGGCAGAACGGTTTATGGGGACCATCAAAAGAGCAATTCAGCGAGCAAAGCTGACACAGATCTCAATTGGGCAAACGCTTTGTCAAGTGCTGCGCGACTACAGGAACACCCCTCACAGCACCACGGGCAGATGTCCGGCAGAACTGGTGCTAGGAAGAGCAAGCAGGACAAGGCTGCCACAGACAGAGGCCACCGCGGACAACAACAGAAAAGAGATTGCCGAAAGAGACAGTAAAGAGAAAAAGAAAATGAAAGAATACGCTGACAAAAAGAGAAATGCAGCTGAACACAAGCTAAAAGAAGGAGATTTGGTAATAGTGAAACAAACACAGCAAAGGAAATCTGACAGCCCTTTTTCAAAAGACCCTCTAGTAGTGACTGGAGTAAAAGGGTCAATGGTGACTGCGATCTCAGATCATCGGAAAATAACAAGAAACAGCTCACACTTCAAGGAGCTCAAGATGGAAGAAAGGGAAAGGGCAATAACAACACCGGAAGGGGAAGACAGAGAGCAAGGAACAAACGGAGAGATGACAACACACAAAGAAGAAGGCGGAGAACATGAACAGAGCGGAGAACAAAGACCACGAAGAGAGTGCAAAAAGACAAAGAGACTAATAGAAGAAATGTAGAGACTATCTCTCTCTCTCTCTCTCTCTCTCTCTCTCTCTCTCTCTCTCTCTCTCTCTCTCTCTCTCTCTCTCTCTCTCTCTCTCTCTCTCTCTCTCTCTCTCTCTCTCTCTCTCTCGTCCATAGTGTGAACAGCATACCAGGAATTTGTGCATGCCGAAAAGACTTTGTTGCGACAGGGGGGGAGATGTGATGACTATGACGAAGACAGAGACCGGACACTAGGACCCTGTGGGTCACAGGGCGGTGACCAGGTCACCAGACCACTTCCTGTGGACGGACAGGAAAAGGACATTATGCAGCAGGACGAGGACGAGGGCGGACGTGCCCCGACAGACGGAAGACATACAAAATAAAGGAGTACCTGTACACCCGATCTGTGTCCTGTGTGTTTCCTGTGTGTGGCACGATACACAACACGACAACAGTAAATGCAGTTCACAACTTGGTCCTTCTCCTTCCTGCTCCCCCGCCCCCCCAGTAGGCGATACATTGCTTAGAGGCATATACCTTTAACACTCCAGTCTGCTTGGAATTGTTCCATTTCAGTATCCCCTATATTCCTGCCATGGACACCAAATTTTGTCCCAAGCAATTCTAATCCTAAAGCAGGTAAACAAGTACTATTTTGTTTTATTAAACAAGGTTTTGTAAAAACGAGGCAGATAGGACAGGTAGAATTCCAGCATCTCCCCTTTGCACAGGAGCTGAACATCTGGCACAGGCCCAGATTATAGGCTGGTGCTGTGCTGTGTGTGAAAAGCCGCAGAGTGGACTTTAGCTGCTCCAACCACTTGGAAAAATATATTTTAGTTGGTCGTTAAACAAAGGCAGAGTACGGCCTGTGCTAGGCAGTCACATCAAGTGAAGTGCTGTTCTCTGCTTCCCAACGTGCATTGCAACCAATGTATCGCAGTCCTGCACCAACACACATTATAAGCGTGAGATTGATGTATAAATACAGGGCATTGAAAGGTCACGTCAGCAGGGGCTTCTTTCCTACACGTCTGAACTCGTTAATGTGTTTTCCGTCTGTTGTGGGCACATGGGCAGCAACCGGCCCACAAAGGAAGAAACAGAATATTAAAGGTGTGCAGTAAAGTGTGCCTCACCACAACCCAACTCATCTTGCTTGTCTCTGGAGGCTTCGACAGAAAAAGTGCACTATATGGACATCATTAAGGGGTTGCCAGAGGTAGCACCTGCTACCCCAGCCTTGCCCCTTGTGTACCCTGGAATTGGTCTTGCGACCCTTGAGCTCAGAAGTGGAAAAGGCAATGCCAAGAACAGAATGTAAACAATGTCCTATGAGCACTGTTTATTTTACGCAGCTTCTGCTGGGACATTACCCTTTCAGGTCTGTAAAATACATAAACTAAGTAGTGTAATGCGCACTTTTATGATTAAATAAATATTGAAAAAAGTGAAAAGCAATCACATTTTAATTGTCATATTTCAATCCATGAAAAATTATATATATATATATATATATATATATGTTCTTTATTCGATCAAAAATATGAGCATTTACAGTAATAAAACAATTCATAAATATAAAAGGTAAAAGATTAAAAACCAATATTTCATAGAAGTCTTATAACAGCCGGATTATAGCAGCACTAAAGGGAATACATAAAATACATCATTTCATCACCAGAATTTATAATAGTAGGTATTAGCCAGTCATATTTACAGTGGCACTTTTATACAGTTTGGACCTTCTCCACCAAGAATACAGCAGAAATCTCGATATTGCAAATACGAGCCACAGTGTAGTATCAGATCTAATAATACGTAGTGTTCTGCTAGGAGATCTGAACGACAGTAGGCGGCCTATTAGGATTATCCAGGTTTTCCTATGATCAGCATGGGTGGGGCAATAAAAAGGAAAAGGTTCAATGGTCTCAGAACTGTTATGACACGTAGGGCACAGAGGTGTTACAGCTGCATTCCCCCCACGTGCTACTTCTATGATTCAAAGGTAAAGTCCTAAGTCTAAATTGAATGTACAAAGCTTTTGGGGGTTCAATGTCGTCCATAAATATTTTGAAACCAAAGACTCCTTTAAACTTTAAAAAACTAGTAGTTAAAGTGCCATGTGCAAGACCTTCCATATTTTGGTGGTCCATGTACTCCCAAAACCTTTTTTTAAGGAGAGGTACCATTGATTTTGTTATGGAGCCCGGGCCCTCCCAAACGCACCTCAACCCCAGTGCCAAAAGCCAGTCCTTGATTTTATTGAACCATTGTATGCGGCCTGATTGTTTGTGCAAAGCAGTTCGTTCTTCCAGGGCTTCCTTCAGCGGGACCTGTGTTTTGCTTTTTCCAGATTCTATTCCAAAACAGGAGTGCCCTGAGGATAGCAAAATGGTCTATGGGTTTTAGGCCAAGATCAAGTCTTAGCGGCAATAAGGGGGCGCTCGCAGGTAGGTTCAGGATCGCCCAGATGAATTTGTTTTCAACTTGGGTTAGGTCTTTTAAGTTTTCCAACCCCCAAAGCTCAGCACCATAGAGGGCTGCACTTAGACCTCTAGCCCTATGAAGTTCCAAAATAGGCGACACTGGGTGATAAGGAGACGCCCTGGCCCTCCTGACTATAGCGCAGTCAGCATGTTGGAGGGTTACAATGCTCTTCTCTATTTGGGGCGTCAAGGCCAACCTATCGCTAATGCGTACACCCAAATAGTCAAAATATTTGACCTGCTCCAGTGGTTGCGAGCCCAGCATAAGTTTGCCCTTCTTTGATTTATAGGGATTAAAAGTCATGTATTTTGTTTTGGTGCAGTTTATTTCTAACCCCTTCTTCCTGCATACTTTATCAAATTTGTTTAAAAGATTCTGGATCCCTCTAGGTGTCCTTGAGAATAACGGGTGTCATTGGCAAAGAGTAGACAGGGCACAGAACTGCCTGCTAGTCTTGGGGGATCACCACCACAATTGTACAGTTCTTCTATTAGTCCATTAATATAGAGGGTGAATAGTGTTGGGGGCAGGACACAACCTTGGCACATGCCTTTCTGTATTAATATATCTTTTGTCAGGCTGCCTTCGGTGTTCCACCTAACATTTGCATAGGTATTATGGTGTAAACAAATCAAAATATTAAGTAAATAGGCAGGGAAACGTAGTTCGCTCAGAGCAAGCCATAGTTGGTTGCGGTCTATCGAATCAAAGGCTGTTTTTAAATCCACAAATACAATGTACAAGTGGCCCCCTCTTATGGTCATTTCCTTCCAGATTAGTAGGAGAAATCTAAAGACTTGGTCAGTGGTACTTGTGGCGGCCCTGAATCTCGCTTGGAGGTCTGACAAGATGTTATTGTCCTCGATCCAGTTTTGGATCCTAGTCAAGATTATTTTACAGAAATTGTTTTGGGAGACATCAATAAGGCTAATCGGCCTATAGTTACTGGGCATCCCTTTATCTCCCTTTATTAAATGGGAATGATCTCGGCACCCCTCCAGGTTGCCGGGATCTCACCACCAGAAAAGATGGCATTAAAAAATGCTTGTAATAAAGGGCCCCAGATTGATGATTCAGCCTTGTACAGGTCTCCCGGAAGCTTGTCTAGGCCCGGAGCTTTCCCTCTCTGTAATGCATTTATAGCTATGGTGGTTTCCTCTACGGTGATGACTGTCACCTCAGTTAAAACCGTATTTAGTAGTCTAAGTTGCAAGCCCGGATCAAGAATAGCACCCTGTCCTGCGTATAGCTCTTTGAAGTACTCCTCCCACACATAAGGGTGAATATGAAAATCTGTTTCTATTTTTGAGTTTGGGGAACCTTTGGCAAGAAGATTCCAAAACAGCTGGCTATTCTTTAGCTTTGCCGCCTCAACAAGCTTGGCCCAGCATTCTGCCTCCCAATCTTTTTTGGCCTTGGCTTGGGCCGATTTATATAGCTTCTTACAGTTCTTGACATCTAGGGGAAGTTTCGATGTATCCGCCATGATTAAGTCAGCTTTGGCTTTGCCACATGCCGTGTTGTACCAAGGGG
This sequence comes from Lissotriton helveticus, assembly GCF_964261635.1. Lineage (NCBI taxonomy): Eukaryota > Metazoa > Chordata > Amphibia > Caudata > Salamandridae > Lissotriton > Lissotriton helveticus. The sequence continues at coordinate 1,470,852,762 of NC_136068.1, read as the reverse complement.
CTATGTTCTGTTTTGTGTATTGGCCATTTTGTAATTTGCAAAAGACTGGTCCAATTACGGCGGTCAATTGAAGGAATAAGGCGAGGATGCTGTGGAATTTTAGTTTGTGAACTGAACATCATCTGCGCCATCTTGCCCATTCCTCAGACTCACGTATGAACATACACGACAGCCATTTTAGGTACCATGGTCTCCCTGTTCACGATCGATCATCAGCACACTTCCCTGACCCTGCAAGCATTCCCCATGCACCCTGGCTGCCCCCGCGCTCACATGCACAAGTCATGAACCCCCCCCCCTCTTCCGCATGACTCTGTCTCTGGGAATCACACCCCGCGCCTGACCAACACCTCCTTTCCTTCCATGAATACCCCTCTTTTGATAAACCCTTCCTCCATGCTCGATTGTCCACACCGATCCTTTCTTTCATGAATATCTCTCCTTTGATGACCCCTTCCTCTGAGCCCGATTGTCTGCACGGACCGCTGGTCATCCCCTGGCCTGAGGATACAGTTTATTGCCCACTACTGTATGCACTCGCCCCTCTTCAAAGGAGCTACTATTGATCATGACCTCCCCACCCCCTGAGATTCGATCAGGCGCACACATTCCAAAGGAATCGGCGGAACACTCAGCTGCGTGATAGCCCCCTCCTATTGTATGGGGGGTGAGGACCTCTACTGTAGCCACGTGTTGGAATGAGCCGGAACTGGGGGTGTACCGGGGATGTCATTTTTCATTACTTCACAAAGCCTTTATTGTAATAAAGAGCGGTCACATGTCGTAAACCAGTGTATAAAAGGCCAGGCCTCAGAGAGGCTGCTAGAGAGCACCTCGAGATGATACCTTGTTGTCCGATCTGATGTGTTCTGCTCCGTCGGAATAAAACTTGTTTCCTGTCTTCCTGTCTCCAGCGCCTGCCTCTTTATTTGATAAACTTCGTATGGTATTAGAGGCGTTTAAACGCCGGGCAACCTTAAGAAACATCGACTAAATCGCCTGACCATTTTCCTGACTTTCCTCAATTGGCGTCCCAAGTGTGGGGCCCATCAGCGACACGTGGATCCAGTGGGAGAGGTCCCGACGACAGAGTGAACGACTGCAACGATCGGGAGAGCTCCTGTCCGATAGACCCTCATCTGACAGCCGATCATCCGAACTTCACTGGTTCCAAGCAGACCTCTCCCGAGTGATCTACGGTCCTGACTGGGAACCATCAGGAGTGCCACGGTAGCAGCAGAGAGTAGAGGACGATCGGGCGCTGGAAGCGGAAGACAAGAAACTGTCCATGCGGTCCGGGTAAGGTCGTGACACACGACGAATTGCGAATTGATTGATTGTTTGATTGATTGAAATACTAGTATTTGCATTGTCGCTCTTTGAGATATTCGCTGCCTGCAAACGGGGAGGAATAGGAATATTCTATCCCCCTTTGCGGATAGTGAAGGGTAGGTAACGCGGACTTTTGTCCCCCATTATAATCTGTCGTACCTATTTTTCTCCCCATTGATTGATTGTCCGAACATAGATTGTTTAGAGTATAGTTCTTTTGAGGTTCTCTGCTTGCAAATAACGTAGAATAGCCATATTCTGTCTAGTCTTTGCAAACAGTGAGAGATAGGTAGTGCGGACCTTTGTCCCCCGTTGTAATCTGTCATGCCTGTCTTCTCCCCACTGATTGGTAGTTGGAACAACCTGGACCGCTTATTAGAGATGAACCATCCAGCTCCATTGGAAGGCACCCCTAATAAGGACATGTTCACTAAACAAGGACTAGTCGCCATAGCTTATAGTAAGTTATGGCATAAATATACAAAAAAGGATCCCGAAAGTCAGTGGCCACTGATAGGTTCCTTTGATGAACATAAAATAAAAGCGCTAGAAGCAGCTGTTAGAATAAATAAGGCAACACCCACCATGCTCGATAGTATCGGCATGTGGCGCAAAGAAGCAGAACAACGAAGGAAAAGAGAAGAAGCAAGAATAGGGAAAGAGTTACGAAAGGCAGCCCACCTGGCAGCGAAGGAACTAGATGAAGAAATAAGAAGGAGAGAGGAAGTTAGACAAACGCAAGAATCAGGGTCGACAGGCCAATGCCCTGTTAGGACCCCCTCTACGCTCTACCCGGAGATGCCCTCCAAACAACGGGCAAACGACGAGTTACTGCTAGGTCCTCCGATTATCTACATGCCCCCTCCTTATGCCCCCTGCCAGCCTCTGGCACAGCACCTACCAGTTCTGAGTGCGGGCGAGGGTGACTCTAGCGCTAGTGCCCCGGCTCTTACGGCCTTCGCACCAGCCACATTGGTAACAACATCAGATGAACTCGAGACTAGCAAGCAGCTAACGACCAGACCAAATAGGTTGAGCAAAGACGAGCGGGATGGGATTGACAAGATAGCAAAGACACTGGTAGAACGGAAAGAGAGCGAAGAATATACGATGGATATGCACAATTCACATGCCGGTAGCCACAGACGGCATTTCATTTTGCGGTTCAGTTACCACACCCTGAACGCATATGAGGATAGGTATCAAAATAAGGGTCCTGCTAAGCTGACGGCTCTATATAGAAAGGTCGATGTTGGAGATGGGACTGAGCGTGATGTGACGGACCTCTTCACGCAAACGCTTGAAGTCTTCCGCCACCTTACGGAACAGAAACCAGAGGTTAAGATCACAGTCCCTGAAACGGCTGAGTCCCCATTAGAAGTAGCCAACACTATGATGCCTATCAGAGAAGCCGCCCCCTTCTGGGTTCCCCCAAGAGGTCAGGGAACAAACGACGATATCAACCACGCAGATGCAAAAGGGAGGGTTGTGTACAATTGGGTTTACCAACCATGGGATCGACAAGATATTTTAACCTTTAGGCAAACCCTGCCTGATTTAAGGAAGAACCCGACAGCATTTTACACCGAATTAGGCACAGCCTTGGGCTCAACGATATTGATATCCTTTATCTATGTTAATTTTTGTATAAGGATCTTGATTAATGTTTAATAACTTTTAACAGTGTATATATGTTTGTGCTTTTATGGTGTTTTTTTTAATCACCGAATAAAGATTCTTGAAATGAAAATGACTCTAGCTGACATTGATTTGTTTTTCGGGTTATGTCTGCCGGCTGACGTGTGGAAGCAAATCCGGAAAGCCGAACACACAGATCTGTTCGGACATACCTGGAATCAACTCAGTGAGCTAGATAGGCAACGAGAGCCCGGAAGGAAACCGATAAAAGACATACTGGAACTCCCGGACAAAATAGTTCAGAAGTTAAAAACCTTGATCCCAGAGAAAAAGGTAGATTGGTCAATAGTCACGGCTTGCCGCCAGAAACCCCAGGAAGACGTAGCAGAATACTTCTCCCGATTTGAAATGGTGTTCTCCGACTACAGTGGCCAAGACATGACCACCTCAACCGGACAACACCTATTTGTGCAAAACTACGTAAAGGGTCTGTCACGAGAAGTTTCCCAAAAGTTACAAACGAGCGAGAGTAGTTGGGGGTCCTCCAAACCCACCGCTATCCTCCAAATGGCTCAGTACTACGAACACCAAAAGGATGAGAATGATAGGGCAATCGAGAGAAAGAAGAGAGATTTGAAAGAAAGGGTGATGATAGCCCAGATACAAGGGGTGGCAGTCGGGAAAGAACTACACAGGGGGAACTACCAATCAATCGCCCCTAGAAATCCACCCCCAAAGGACCGCACACCCACTCCCTACTCTGGACGTAGGAACATAGAAGATAATCAGTGTGCATTTTGCAGAGGATTCGGGCATTGGAAGTCTCAATGTCCGGCTCTTCTGGAACTAATTAAAAATAAAGAAACGAGGGACATGACGAATGGTCCCAGGACTAGAGGACAGGGACGGGGGTACACAAACGACACCAACGGCGACAGACCAGGAAGATTGAACACATTTGACCGTCCCCGACAGAACCAGTACCAACTATCTGACAGTGAGAACACTCCCGATTTCGCATAGGACTGCCAGGGGCAAGGGAGGGATCCAGTCGAGCTCTGTGTTGACCAGCAAGGTCCTTACGTCACCGCTAAGGTCCTGGGTACAAAGTCTCCATTCTTGGTAGACACTGGAGTGACACGTAGCGTATTATCAAAGCGACTGATTCCAAGGACACCCTTGTCTGGCTCACACATTACATCGATAGGTTTCGATGGAACGCCCTCCACTAATCCCCTGTCTGTACCTATCTCCTTTGACCTAGGAAACAACCCCACTGACACAACATTTCTGCTCTCCTCCAACTCTCTTGACGCCATTATGGGTATTGATTTACTAAAACTTTTCCGAGCTACTATTAGGTGTTCCCCAGATGGAGTCCGAGTCATCCTGTACGACAACCCGAGCATGTCCAGATCCCGCCCCACACGACATATGTACTCTATAACTGATGCTGACCTATCCTTGCTCGACACCCTACCCCTGTACCTATGGGCCAGAAACGACTCGGATGTAGGACGAATGATGATCGACCCTGTGCACATAACTGTTCGACCAGACGCAATACTCCCGAAACTCCCACAGTACCGGATATCGCCCGAAGGCGAGAAGGCATTGGTAGCGATTATTCAGTCCCTGGTAGATGCAGGAGTGGTAGAGGAAGTGGTTAGTAATGTCTGCAACAGCCCTATCCTACCCATTGTTAAGAAGCAAGGTGAGGGAGATGAGAAAGCGTACCGCTTCATCATCGACCTGCGAGAAGTCAACAAAGTGGTGGTGCCACAGTACCCCGTAGTCTCAGACATCACCACCATTCTGACCCTCATCCCGTCCACTGCCACCACCTTCACCGTTATTGATCTCAAGAATGCATTTTTCTCTATCCCCATCCATCCAGACAGCCGTTATCTCTTCGGCTTCACCTTAAAAAACCGTTCGTACCGATTTTGTAGAGCTCCCCAGGGCTACACTGAAAGTCCCAGCATTTACAGCCAGGCCCTCAAAAGACAGCTGGACGCCGTCCAGCTACCAGATGGAGTGGTGTTGATCCAATATGTCGATGATATCCTTTTGGTGGCCGACACCACTCCACTTGCAACCACGGCCACTATTCAACTCTTGCACTTTCTTGCGGAGAATGGCCACAAAGTCTCCAAAAAGAAACTGCAGTTCTGCCAGCCTCAAGTGACATACCTAGGCCATCTCCTGTCCAAAGAAGGGAGGAAACTTACACCCGACCGAATCCAAACCATCCTAGACACCCCCATCCCAAAAACACAGAAGCAAGTCCGTTCATTGGTGGGCCTTACCTCTTTTTGCCGACAATGGTTACCAAATTTCAGTCTCATTATAAAGCCCCTACTTTCCCTGTTGGCCAAAGATGTTCCCTTCCCACTCCCTTGGACCCCCGAATGCCAAGCGTCCTTTAAGGAGTTGCGGGATGCCCTTTGCTCGGCACCCGTCCTAGGGACACCAGATTACTCCAAGCCCTTCTCCCTCTTCACTCACGAAAGGGAGGGATGCGCATTGTCTGTTCTAACTCAGCCCATCGGCTCCAAACAACGCCCTTGTGCCTACTTCTCTGCCACTCTTGACCCAGTCGCCAGAGCTTTACCTGCCTGCCTTCGAGCAGTAGCCGCCGCTGCTGTCTCTATCCGACAGAGTGAGGGAATTGTACTTTCGAACTCTCTCACGGTGTTAGTACCCCACGCAGTTGACACCCTTTTGAACCAGACCAAGACCCAACACCTGACTAGTGCACGACTGACGGGGTACGAATTGACTCTACTTGCACCCCACATCACTCTGAAGAGATGCACAACTTTGAATCCTGCCACACTGTTGCCCTTGCCTGAAAATGACCCCGATGCGCCCCCTATACACGACTGTGTGACCCTCACGGACGAACAGACCAGGAGTAGAATTGACCTCCGAGACATTGCTTTTACAGACCCTGATGGAGAGCTATGGGTAGACGGCTCTTGTATCAAACTCCCAGACGGCACCACTTCAGCTGCCTATGCGGTGACGACAGCCCGAACAGTAGTTGAAACAGCCCGCATCATGCAACGATCCGCACAAGCGGCAGAGCTAATTGCCCTCACACGAGCATGTATCATAGCAGCAGGAACCAAGGCGAACATTTACACGGACAGCCAGTATGCCTTCGGGGTGGTTCATCATTTTGGGCTCTTGTGGAGGGAAAGGGGATTCCTGACGTCCCACGGCACGCCCATCCTTCACGGAGATCTAGTCTCCGCCCTGATTGAAGCAGTTCCCCTCCCCAAACGATTAGCAGTGATCAAATGCCAGGCACACAAGAAGGTGACGGACTTAGTTGGACAGGGAAACGCACTGGCCGACATCACTGCCCGAACCACAGCTGAGAATAGGACGCCGACACGCATATATGTGACCAGGTCACAAGCAGAAAAATGGACTGATGCTAGGGAAACGATTAGGGACATCCAGTCGGCCAGCACACCTCACGAACTGACTGAATGGGCACGGGTGGGTCTAAAGGACGATGAAGGCTGCTGGCGGACAAAAGACACAAACAAATGGTTGCTGCCGGACTCATACTTGATCCCCATACTAACTATGGCACACTCCCCTGCACACATAGGTTCTGCCCCCATGATTGAACTCATTTCCAAAGTCTGGCACAACAACAAAATCCCCGACTCAGCCAAACGCCTGGTCCAGCAGTGCCTTATCTGCTTACAACACAACCCCGGGAAAGGAACTGTGGTACCCCGGGGAGGGTTTGGGATCCCCGATCACCCCTTTGAGGTCCTCCAGATGGATTACATCCAGCTGGAGAGATGCCAAGGCTTGAAGTATGTATTAGTCATTGTATGCGCCTTCAGCAAATGGGTGGAAGCCTATCCAACCCGTGATAACACTGCCATGACTACTGCCAAAGTACTACTGAAAGAGTTTTTCCCTCGCTACGGCCTTTGTCGAATTTTATGGAGCGACAATGGCCCCCACTTCATAGCTGAAGTTATCCAATTAATCTTGAAGGGGCTGGGAGTAAAACAGAGGTTCCATGCGGTCTTCCATCCCCAATCCGCTGGCCTAGTTGAGCGGCACAATGCTACACTGAAACTGAAACTGTCAAAAATAGTGGCCACCACAGGACTTAAGTGGCCAGATGCCCTCCCACTGGCATTGCTATCGATGCGCTCCACTCCCACTAAGCACCACTTGACCCCCTACGAGGTTGTGTTTGGGCGACCAATGAACCTCTGGACTGCCCCCAAACCAACATCCATTCACGACGTCCCCGACGTCCTGCTGTCAGATTATTTGTGCAAATTAACTAAAACATTGTCTGTCATTCATCAACAGGTGCAGCAGGCCATCCCCGATGCTTCCAGGGGTCCCGGTCACGATATCCAACCGGGAGATTATGTTTTAATCCGGAATTTTCAACGGGCAAAGAGTCTGGAACCCCGGTGGACGGGCCCCTGGCAAGTACTGATCACCACTCGGACGGCTCTTCGAGTAGAGGGGAAAAGGCACTGGCTGCACGCCCACCACTGCAAGAAGGTCTCCTCGACCCTGGCCACGACAGAAAACGTCGACACCCAAGAAGAGCTCCTGAACAAAGACCGGCCATCACTGAACTGCTATCCTGATACCAAGGCACTTGAACTTGCAAAATTCCCTGATCCCACTGTGCCATCCCAGGAAGGGTATTTCCTGCGTCGAAAGGAGGGAGCTTCGGCTAAGTAGACCACGGACTAAGTTAAAATCTCAGAACGGTGACCTAAAACCACCAAGGGTTACCCGGAGAGAAGCTAAACAAAGTCTGTGGTTCTGCCCACTACCGAGCACCTTGAAGATGATGGAAGCGCCAGATAAGAAGATGATGGAAGCGCCAGACAAGAAGATGATGGACACAACCGGAAATACCCACTACAGGAACCCAAAGACTGACAATTTGCACAAATCAAAGACAATCGCCTTCTTCATTCTCTTCCTCCTTTGCCTCCTCCTCATGACTTCCTTCTGGATCTTGGAGGACAGCACACCCGCTCATCAGATATTGCTGACCGCTGCACAGCCAACCACCATGAAAGAGCATCACCTGATCTCCCTTTCGCCTCAGCTCCGAGAAAGGCGTAAGGAGTTCTGGAACAATTCCTTCGTGCAACTATTGCACCAACACAACCTTGCTGCAAATGCCACAAACTGCTGGGTCTGCGGGTTGCTCCCGCATGCCACTGGACACTCCATCCCCTTCATCCCTTCTCCTTTCTCAGTACACCGCTCCTGCCTCGCTTGGTTGATCCTCCTGCAGGAAAGCCACAAGGACAACGCCGCTTCTGGTCAAACAGTGTCACACTTCTACTATGGGTTCTGGCTGAACCAAACAGGAAGGACGTCTGCCCCCTTTTGTCCTGTGACCTCAGGTTCCGCCTTTCATATGAACATCCCTGCCAAAGAACGAGTCGAGATGCAAGTGCTCCATAATCCAGCTAGACCCACCTTCTCCCACCTGCGGAAGCCAACTGCTGCCACTCTGACTGTGGCCCTGTCCGTCATTAATGTCACAGGTCTCGTGTGCCTCGAAGGCCAGGGAACACAGCTGGTGGGTCACAGTTCCTGCCGTATCACCAGAACATTGGTCTCAGTTGATCCCCCCTCCTTTGTTGCTTCTCCGAATATGTACTTTGTTTGTGGCATCAAAGCTTACACTTGGCTCCCGAAAGGTTGGAGGGGTACGTGCTACATCGCCTTCATTCTTCCCCCCACGTATGTGGCCCCAGCCTACCATCACCGGCAAAAGCGCGCCGGAGACATTGGACAAGCCGACTCCACCGGAGCACAGTTCCTGGATGCGGTGAAGGGACTTGTTCCTCTGTGGGGCCCAATGGCAAATAGCCGCGCTATCCGACACCTGACTCAGGCAGTAGAAACAACCATTAACATCACGGCTGGCATCCTCGCTAACAACACGGCTGAGCTTCAGGCAGTCCGCCTAGTGGCTCTTCAGAACCGCCTTGTCCTAGATGTGGTTCTGGCCGACCGTGGAGGAGCATGCCGCATCATCGGCTCCAGCTGTTGTACCTACGTGCCAGATAACTCGCCTTCAGTCTACAAAGCAATCGAACACCTCCACAGACTATCCTCAGAGGTTCACCAGAAGCAAGAAGGATGGTCGCTTGGAAGCTGGTTTTGGGACACTTTGAAGGACTGGGGATGGAGGTTGTTTACATTTATACTGATACCAGTCATGATACTGTGTGGGTGTTGCTTAGGTATTCAATGTTTGCCACCTTTGTGTTCAATCATTCCTAACTGTATGTGCCCTAAGACTTTGGACTTTAGAACTGAGCACATGAGTCCCCTCTATGAGATAGAAATACGTGGTCTTATGGGGATAGATCCGAATTGACAAGCTGGCGAGACATGTTAAAAGGGAGGACTGTGGAATTTTAGTTCGTGAACTGAACATCATCTGCGCCATCTTGCCCATTCCTCAGACTCACGTATGAACATACACAACAGCCATTTTAGGTACCATGGTCTCCCTGTTCACGATCGATCATCAGCACACTTCCCTGACCCTGCAAGCATCCCCCATGCACCCTGGCTGCCCCCGCGCTCACATGCACAAGTCATGAACCCCCCCTCTTCCGCATGTCTCTGGGAATCACACCCCGCGCCTGACCAACACCTCCTTTCCATCCATGAATACCCCTCTTTTGATAAACCCTTCCTCTATGCTCGATTGTCCACACCGATCCTTTCTTTCATGAATATCTCTCCTTTGATGACCCCTTCCTCTGAGCCCGATTGTCTGCACGGACCGCTGGTCATCCCCTGGCCTGAGGATACAGTTTATTGCCCACTACTGTATGCACTTGCCCCTCTTCAAAGGAGCTACTATTGATCATGACCTCCCCACCCCCTGAGATTCGATCAGGCGCACACATTCCAAAGGAATCGGCGGAACACTCAGCTGCGTGATAGCCCCCTCCTATTGTATGGGGGGTGAGGACCTCTACTGTAGCCACGTGTTGGAATGAGCCGGAACTGGGGGTGTACCGGGGATGTCATTTTTCATTACTTCACAAAGCCTTTATTGTAATAAAGAGCGGTCACATGTCGTAAACCAGTGTATAAAAGGCCAGGCCTCAGAGAGGCTGCTAGAGAGCACCTCGAGACGATACCTTGTTGTCCGATCTGATGTGTTCTGCTCCGTCGGAATAAAACTTGTTTCCTGTCTTCCTGTCTCCAGCGCCTGCCTCTTTATTTGATAAACTTCGTATGGTATTAGAGGCGTTTAAACGCCGGGCAACCTTAAGAAACATCGACTAAATCGCCTGACCATTTTCCTGACTTTCCTCAATGCCATCTATGCTGGTGGCAGTGGTACTCAGATCAACAAGAGTCTACTGCACCGCAGAATACATTTTAGGAAAGGCAGTTGGATCAGCCTGTATGATTGGCCATGTGAGTCTTTTGTTATTTTTGCTCTTGATGACCGGACCACTCTTAGTCCCGGAGTTGCCATACAATAGAGCTGAGCCCAAGAGCGTAGGGGCCAGGACAATATGGTCACTATCTTCCCGTATTAATACAGCCATATATTTTACACAAGACCAAAGTTCAATATCAACCAGGATGTAATTGATCCTGGTTTTGGTTGCCCCCCTCTTAAACGTGTGGCATGCTTCTCTATCAAAGTCAGTCTTACCATTACAAGCATGGACCCCATGAGTGATGGTAAAAGATAAAACCTGTTGCCCCACCCTAGTGTGTTTCTTAATGGGGGGTATCTGGTGCTTAGCAATCCCTTTAGCTTTGTCACCATCTAGTATTAGTTCTTGTACATAGTCTACAGGTTCGAAAGCTGTGATAAAATTTCCGAAAACTATGAGTCGGTGATTCCTCTTGGCAGTCTCAAGGTAATTAGTTAGTGTTGGTAGTGTACCAGATGGCTTATGAGGAGTCTTAAAGCGATTATAGATGTTAGATAACCTAACTTGAATATTCCCTTTAAGAGAGGAGAGTTCTATCCGACGTATTTCCTCAGAGCCGAGGTCAAGAGCCTTGATTTTACAGGCCAGGGTATTTTTAACCCAGACTAAAAGGCCACCAGCTGGACGACCAACATTGGACTGCTTTGCTTCAATACTGTATGTTGTAAAACCTACCCTATGAACACATTCAACCGCCCATGTTTCCTGTAATAGGCATAGGTGGCAATCGTCCACTAACTTACACCAATCAGGGTCAGGTATCTTGGACCTTATACCTGCCACATTCCAGGATAAAAGTTAACTTTTCTGGAGTTCAATAATTGATTCCTGGAAGAGACCTGTATTATTAGATACCCCATTGAGCTTGGTTTGTTGGCGAGGATGGCTATTCACATTGGCTTGATTACATGGGATGAGAATATTGGGGTTTTTTCCGTTTAAAAAAAAATATATATTTTTATTGACAACAAAAAAACAAAGATGGTCATCAGCACGGTCAAAGCAAGGGTCGTTTTACATGTGCAATGCAGGAAATCACAATACATACATAGTGTGGACTTTACAAGAAGCGTTCAGGCAATTTTTACGCAGTTCAGTCAGAGTGCAGGTGGTTCATCAGTTGGGACAACTTGAGGGGGATCGCAAATAGTGCCTCTGTAGTCATTCCAGTTGGACCAAATTGCAATCCACTTTCGCGGGCATCCCCTCGCTACATAAATGTTTTTTTCCTGGAGCATGCACCAGTCCATATCATTTTTCCATAGGCTCACCTTAGGAGGTCTGACTGCCCCCCCACAATCTAGCAATGTTCCTCTTGGCTATTGCGTAACCTAGAGTAAACCACAGCCTCCCACGGGGTAACAGGCCCGTTGGTTCCCATATATTTAACAGGCACCTCTTCGCTTCTGGTCTAAGTTCCACTCCCCACACCTCTTGCATACAACGGGTCACCCGGATCCAGTAATTCCTTAGCAGAGGACACTCCCACAATGTATGAAAGTAGGTCCCCAACTCTCCACAACCCCGCCTACAGCTGCCATCCTCACTTCGACCCATTTGTTGCAATCTGGTACCTGATAGGTAGGTTCGATGTATGAATTTAAGCTGAATGAAAAGGAGTCTGGCCGAAATGGCCACCTCCTTAGGGGAGGCAAGCGCTATGCTCCATTCCTCCTCATCTATCTCCAGACCATCGGCCTCCCATTTCCCTTTGAGGGGGAGCAGCACGTTCGGGGAGTTGTTGATGATCTTTTTGTATGTGAGTGATATGGCATGTTCAGCAAGGTGGCCATCCAGGAGCCTGTCCTCAAGTGGGGAGGAGTCAGGGGGTTGTGTTCCAGCAGGGATGTTAGCCTGAAGGGAGTGTCTAACCTGAATGTATCTAAAGTGTTCAGAGGCTGCCAGCTCGTAGGTGTTCTGGAGTGTGGCAAAGGGGACCACCCCATCCAGGCCCCACAAGTCACGAATATGGGAGATGCCTATAAGGTCCCAATTACGGACCTCTTTGGTACGACCAAGTGTTCCTAGTCTCTCCGACCATCCCAGTTTTTGCTGCACTACGTGCCACAATTGCACCGAATGTTGGGTGGGACCAGTCAGTGGGTACCTTCCCGGCCTAGAGTAAAGTGATGCTTCGAAATTTCCTCCCGGGAGCTGCCAGCGATCCATTCCATATCCAGGGTCATTCCCATCACAGTATTGGCCCTGATTAATGGCCGAGAGGTGTGCCGCCCAGTAATACTTACGGATGTCTGGTAGCGCTATACCACCGTCGAACCATCCCCTAGTCAGCTTTTGAAGAGATATGCGAGGCATTCCAGACCATAGCAGTTCCCTCTGCGTGGCTTCGATGGACGTAAAATAGGAGCGCGGGACTAAGTCCGGGTAGTTTTGCAAGGCATATAGGAACCTCGGCAGCGCCATCATTTTGAAGAGCGCCGCCCGCCCTAGGAGAGATAGTGGGAGCTTCCGCCAATTGGCTACGTCCATTTTGAGTCGCTGCAGCGGCGGGAGAAGGTTTTTCTTGTATCGGGTCTGCGCATCCTTGGAGATAAAGATCCCCAGGTAAAGGAACTCCTCAGTGGCCGTAGCAATCGGGCAGTTTCGCGGGGGTGTAGGAGTGTCACCCCTCAAGACATAGAGTATGGACTTACCCCAGTTAATGCTGTACCCCGAATTCCTCCCGAAGCTGGTAAAAATATCCATGGCGACTATAAGGGACTTGCAAGGTCTCGTTAAATACAGGAGGATGTCGTCAGCGTACAGTGATATTCTTTCCTCCCATCCGTCGGCCCAACGGACACCTCTCAGGGTCAGGTCTTGTCTGAACCAAGCGGCCAGGGGCTCAAGGGAGAGGGCAAAGAGGAGGGGCGAGAGGGGACACCCTTGTCGCGTTCCCCTTCCCAACTCGAAGACTTCAGAGATTTTGTTGTTGACAGAAACCTGGGCCAGGGGTGTCGAATAAAGGAGGCGCACCCAGCCTATGAAATTAGGGCCGAAGCCCAGTTTGCGGAGAACCGCCATCATGTAAGGCCATTCGAGAGTGTCGAACGCCATCGCTGGATCCAGGGAGACCACTATCGCGTCCTCCCGGATGGCATGGCTTCTTCCCAACACCCCGTGCAGCCTCCGGAGGTTAAGCGCAGTGTTGCGGTGAGGAATAAAGCCAGATTGGTCCGGATGGACCAGGACGGATAAAACAGGTTTGAGCCTGTTAGCGAGGGCCTTGGCTAGTATTTTGGGCTCTGCGTTTAGGAGGGATATGGGCCTGTAAGAGGCACAGGAGTCCCTTGGCTTCCCTTCCTTAGGGATGGCCACTATCTTGGCAATACGCTGATTGCGGGGCAGGATACCCCGCTCCCTGCTCTCCTCAAACATTCGCTTGAGATAGGGGCTGAGGCCATCAGGTGCGAGTTTGTATAATTCTATCGGTAGGCCATTTGGCCCAAGCGCCTTCCCCGGTCGGAGGCCCCTGAACGCCTGAGCCAGTTCCTCCGTGGTGAGTGGTTCCTCCAGGGCATCTCTCTCTGAGTCAGAGAGGGTTGGTAGTCGGATGTCAGTCAGTAAGGAGACCGAGTCTGCCTCAGGTCTGTCAGAGCCTCTACTATATACTGTTCGATAATGTGCGGCAAATTCCTTTACTATGTCCCTGGGTTCCGTGATAGTGGCCCCGGAGTCGGTTGTTATCTCTGCCACTACTCTCTGAGCCTGTTGTTTTTTATCCAGCCACGCTATGTGCTTGCCTGCCTTGCCCCCTTGATCATAGAGCCTACCCTCTTTGTCCCTGGCTATGACCCTGGCAGCGTCGGTGGCTAGGGCCCTATATTCTGCCACCTTGAGTTCCATCAGATGAACTGTAGCCGCCCCCCACCTCGGCATGAGCCGCCAATTCAAGTTCTAGGAGGTCACTTTCCATATTAACTATTTGTTCTTCCCTTTCCTTACTGCGACCAGCAATCGCAGAAAGGGCCTCCCCTCTCAGCACGGTCTTAAACGCCTCCCACAGGGTCGTTGATGAGGCAACCGTTCCCTCGTTGTCCTCGAAGTAACAGTCTATCGAGAGGGTGAGTTTCTTTCTTATGTCTTCATTGCGAAGATACCACGCGTTTATCGGTGCAATGCAACCCTCCCGTTTTCCTCCTATTGTGAGGTGCGCTAGTAGGGGTGAGTGGTCTGATATCCCTCTTGCTAGATGTACAACCTCCTGAATAGTAGTGTCGTGATACAGGGGCGTTAGGATGTAATCAATGCGGGGGAATGAGCGGTGTGGGCCAGAGAAGAAAGTGTACTGCGTGTCCCGCGGGTGGCGGGTACGCCACAAATCGAGGAGACCGAAGGCCTCAAGGAAGTCCGTAAGCCACCTGTGACCCGGTGGCAGGTCCCTGAGCAGGTGTCTGTCCAGAGTACCGGATATCACAGCGTTAAAGTCGCCCCCCACCAGGAGTCGTCCCTCCGGGAGTGAAAGGAGCAGCTTTCCTAGTTCCTGGTATGATTGAGTTTGTAGACCCGGAGGAATATATGTTGTGACTAAGTTCAACCTGTGTCCCTCCCACATTCCTGAAACTGTAGCAAAGCGCCCCAGAGGGTCAGAGTGTGTGTGATCAATTACTAAAGGGAAGTTACGACGGAGCAGGATGCCCACCCCTCGGGACCCAGAGGTGAAGCCGGCATGGGCCGCAAGGGTATAACACCACCGGTTAAGTGCATGACATGTGTTTCCCAGCAAGTGTGTCTACTGCAGGAGCACCACTTCGGTCAGGTGTCTTTTGATAAATTGTAGCACAATGGTTCGTTTGAGCTTGTCCCCCAGCCCGTTAACATTCCAGCTCATTGTCTTTATACTTTTATCTCACTGCATATTGATGTGTACCTCCTGTCGAGCCACCCCTCCTGCGATGTTTGAGTAAGCATTCCCGATGTAGTACCCTGCTTAATGTAGCACACTGTGTGGTAGCAATAGATTGTCCCTTTCTTGACCGTACCATAGTTCCATAACTGACCCCAACTTCCCCCCATCCCTCCCCTCCCCACCCTCCAACACCCCAAGTGCCCACCCTCCTCCCTGCTCCCCTGCTCCGTAGGTTTAAAACTAACCACATCCCCCAATTAGCAGAGTGCCTTTCGCCCTGAACTCACCCCGGAAGAGGAAGGAATTACAACTTTAAATAACTTGTCTTCCCTTCCTAGTAGACCTGAAGTCAGGGGCACGCAGTGGCCCCGGCTGTGCCCGCCGCCCAGTTTCCCTCCCCCCCAACATAGCAGTTGAACTGTGCATTGTACAAGTCCTGTTATTAAGTACGTTCGTTACATGTCTCTCACACCCTTATTCAGTAGATACAATCCCCCCCCGGTACACAAGCAATTGACATTGTTTGTTACTCTATGGTTTACCGCACATCAGTCCTGAGGGCCTCTCAGTCTCCGCGACCATCCCTCATTTCTGGGGTGTCCCACCGAGAGCTGGCGGATCTGGACACCCAGGAGTGTTGGCTCTGTCGATCTAGTTCTGGCCTCCCAACCGCAGAGTCAGGGGATGCCATCTGCGTTTCCCTCCAGCTATGACCCTCCGCTCCGTTCCCATTGGCAGGCGAGACCTTATCCAGCCAGTCCTGCACCTCCGACGGCGAAGTAAAAAAGAAGGATTTGCCTCCGACGAGGACCTTGAGTTTAGCAGGAAAGAACATCATGTATTTGAAACCCTTTTCCCTGAGCGCCGCCTTCACACCTAAAAAGAATTTCCTCTCCCGCTGGACCTGTAGGGTAAAATCAGGAAAGAAACGGACCGTGGCATTTTCGTAGGGTAGGTCCCCCGCCTGTCTTGCCGCTTGTAGGATGGCGTCTCTATCCCTGTAGTTTAGTATTTTTGCGATGATCGTCCTTGGCGGTGCTCCCGGTTTTGGCCTGGGGATGGGCGCCCGGTGGGCGCGCTCAACCGTGAATATTTTCGACAAACGCTTGGGCTTGAGGTGGTTGAGGATAAGATCCTCAACGAAAAGTTCCATATTGGGCCCCTGGAGGCCTTCCGGCATGCCCACGAGGCGGAGGTTACTCCGTCGGGCCCTTCCTTCCTGGTCATCAAGGCGGAGTGTCATCTGTCGGTGCTGGTGGACCAGGTCATTTACCCGCTGCTCCAGCCGTTTCGTTGACGTCTTCAGCTCCGTGATGTCTGCCTCGTTAGCCTTGGCCTTTTCCGACGTCTTGTTTAGGTCAGTGCGGAGAAGATTTACCTCAATGGACACCTTGTCTATTTTAGTTTCCAGGGTCGCCCCCAATGATTGGATGGCCTCCACGATGTTAGCTAGTGACGGCTCCTTTTGATTCTGCTGTGTGTCTGCCGGTAACTCCTTCTGTTGTGTGCTCTTCTGCACCGTATACTTATCAAGCTTGTTAGTTTGCGTGGAAGTGTCAGTTTTGGGCCTCATGACTGCGCTGTTTTTCCCCCCATCTGTTCCGCAGAGGCAAGTGACATCATTGTCTAGCAAAGAGAAAAAGAAAAACAACACCTCTCTCTGGGGGGGATGTTGGGACTCTCTGGAGATATACCGTCCCCTCTCAGCGCCCTGACCAGTAGCACCTGTCGCCGTATCGCAGTTGTGAGCACCCCACACGGCAGCAACAAGTTGGCGCCCAGTCTCCAAATCAGCCCGCAATCCTTACTGTAGGGAAGTAGGCCCACTCTGACAGGCGGCACAGCCCTATCGATGGATTCAGGGCCGGCGTCACCGCTCCCCATTCTGCGTGTCTCTCTTTGGTCAATAGGCCGGTACCCCAGTACTTAGACCCAGCTGCGGTCACCGATGACGTCAAAGATCGTATGGGGGTCCGCTGAGCCCCACTGTACCTAGGTCACCTCACGCTGCAGCAACAAGGTGGCGCCCAGTCCCGGATCCTAACCGCAATCCTCACTGCAGGGAAGCAGGCCCACTCCGACAGGCGACCCAGCCCTATCGGTAGATTCAGGCCCGGCGTCACCACTCCCCCTCTGCGTGTCTCTCTATGGCCGATGGGCCGGTTCCCTCAGCACTCCAGGCCCAGATGCGGTCACCGTCGATGCCAAGGGTCCCACGAGGGTCCACTGATCCCCACTGTTCCGAGGTAAAGTGCCACCATGGGGTCCACCTCGCCCAGTGCCCGCCCCGACACTCACCGGGGCAGGGACTTGCCGGTAATCAGGGCCGAGGGAGAGCTCTTGCAGAGACGTCAGACCCGGCCAACGTCCTCAGCGTGGCGCCGTCCTCCGAGGCTCCGGCCCACCTTCAGGGTGTTTGGGTCAAAATGCCTCGCATTAGGTGACAGATCGCCGGTGCTGTGGTGGGGCTATGTCGCACCCCGGGCGCCCGCAGCTGATGGTGTGCCGATGGCGGAGCTCCAAGGCCCCCGCGGGATCCAGCGGTCAGGCCCCGAAGCCGGGGCCTCGCTCAAAGAAGAAGGCCGCCCCCTGCGTGGTCCCACTCCAGGCCCCGTCCCGGGCGGCAGCCCTTTGGGTCGCCGTTCAGCGGCAAAGGATCGCAGAGGGTCCGGAGTTGGACCGGAGGGTGAAGCAGTCCCTGGGGGTTCCCGCAGTAACGGCGGTTTGCAGAACATGCAGGATTATGGCCGGATTTGCTAATGTTGGTGGTTTGGTCGCCCGGAGCTCCGACTTAAGCGGCCATTTTAGCCGGCGCCCAGACACGCCCCCTCCGAGAATATTGTTGAGGATCACTGGAGTGTCGTCCAGCTGTGAGATGGATATTTCCTCAATAACGCTTTTTGGAGGATGAGGTGCTACAGGTAGTCAATCTAGGGAATCTAAGCCACTTTTTAATCTATTTCTAGTTTCCATGGGGGTGCCTTCCAAATGCGTAGAATGTGGACTTAGGGTGCAGTAAAGTGTGCCTCACCACAATCCTACTCCTCTTGCTTGTCTCTGAAGGCTTTGACAATTTAAGTGCACTATATGGACATCATTAAGGGGTTGCCAGTGGTCCACCTGCTACCCCTGCCTTGCCCCTTGTGTACCCTGGAATTGGTCTTGCGACCCTTGAGCTCAGAAATAGAAAAGACAATGCCAAGAACAGAATGTAAACAATGTCCTATGAGCACTGTTTATTTTATCTTTTGTGTGGGACATTACCCTTTCAGGTCTGTAAAATACATAAACTAAGTAGTGCAATGCACACTTTTATGAATAAATAAATATTGAAAAAAGTGAAAAGCAATCACATTTTTATTTTCATATTTAATTTTACTCCATGAAAAATTATATATTTAAACAATCTGTTATTCTTTAAGAGGTGTTCTTAAAAATGAATGGCCTCCTGAACTGATGCTGCACGCTCCCTTTGTTGTTTATGTAATGGGATCCATAGCTTTGTCACCATGTCTCTAAATCCAGAGGTCATATATCTACATTCGAGGGCACATACGGAGCATTTACAGATTTTAAATGCTCCTTTTTGCCCTTGGATGATTGTTGAGGACACACGTCGGTGGAATGACCCTGTTCCTGGCAGCTGTGATAAAGAAAATGCAGCTGATCACGAAGGAATGGAGCTCAGGTCAATGAGGCAGAAAGAGATCGGAGGAGACAGCAGGAGGCACACAAACACGAGCAGCTCATACCTACCACACGGAGAGGACAGGTCTGATTCGCTAATTTGTCTGGATTCGGGAACCATACTTTGAAATCTTAGGTTTAGTGGTGACAACCTGATCACAGCCTTCATTTTGAAAGATCCCTAGGTTACTGGTCAAGTAAGAGGTGAGAGAGGTCCTAAAGCATGGCCAACAAGGTGATCATCTGTATAGAGTAACTAGAACCCTTTGTTCTCACACACACTAGACCCAGTCGCTGTAGGATTAGTAGCCTCCTATTAGCAGCCTCCTATTTCCATAGGCTAACCAGACTCAATCTCTGCAAGGTAACCAAACCCTATATTGTTTGATTAACTAGATACCTTTAAAGTGGGTGAGGCTGAACAGTTCACAAGATGGCCGCCGGCACGTGAGTCTACTGCTGCATCATAGGCCTCTCTAGACGCCTTGCCCTGACCAGCCAGCTTTTTACCGATGAGGTATATGGTGGTGGAATCGGAATGTGTAGAGAGCGGGTATATATCTTTTTTAGATATTTTATTGATCTATCCACTATGTTTTTCCTCCTACATCATTTCCTTCACGCCGAGCTGTGGCGTCTGCCATTTTGGGCTCGGTTAGAAATAGGATTTCTGGTTGGCTAGAGCTTGCGCCTAAGCCAGGCAGAAACCACCTCTCTAGTCAGGGCGAGGGAGTTACACGTCAAAGATCACCCCTGCTCACCCCCTTGGTAGCTTGGCACGAGCAGTCAGGCTTATCCCGGAGGCCATGTGTAAAGCATTTGCGCAACACACACTCACAGCAGCAACACACTAAGCACACCACAAAAGAAACTTCACACAAGGTTATATAAAAAATAGCCTTTGTATTCTCATAAACCCATTAGAAATATAATCACACATTTACACTGTGCCAACTGGCAGGGCAATATTCACAGGGGAATTCTATACAGGACCAGGCCCATCGGGCCATGGTCAGAACCATCAGAACATGTAAGTAAGTATATACCATAACCAGTAATTACTGGTACCATAATGACCTCAGCATTATCACATTAGACATAAACCCACCCTAGGCCCAAACCTCATCAGCATAAACACAATACGTAATGGGCCTCACCAGTATAAACACATTATGCACCAACCCCATAAGCATAAACACATTACGCATATGGGCCTCACCAGCATAAACACATTATGCACCAACCCCATAAGCATAAACACATTACGCAAACAGGTACTACCCCAACACATCATAGCATGACATTAAGCATTAGCACATTAGGCCCAAACCTCATTAGCATAAACACCTTATGCATTAGGTGTCACCAGCATAAATCACATTACGCAATAGGCCTCACTAGCCCAGATAAAATGCACACAGCACCTTACCAACTGACCCCAGGCCAACAGGCCTTATCTCTGGGCTCAAATGCCCTATGTCCCGCAATGTCAGGGCTTTGTGCTGCCAGTGCAGCAATCTCCCAAAAGGTGCGCAAATGATCAGGCCTAAACGTAGCAGCTGCCCACTAATTGCTGGGCAGCTGGGAAAACGAGCCCTGGCACCACCGTGCGTCCTGAGCCCCTCTCTGAATAAAAAATGCCCAATCGTTGCAGTGGCCTGCTACGGCGGCGCCACTGAGCAGCTCCATAGGCAATGGCACTAACATGCCCACTGGAACCCCACCGGGGCCTGAAAACAATGTGCCATTTTACAGCTGCCCACTGCCAGACGGGACAGCTGTAAAGTAAATGGTACTGCCACTAACTGTGCCTGGGGTCCCCACTGGGACTCAAAACAAATGCATGTGTCCAACGTTGCAGCTGCCCCAGGTGCAGCTGTGTACAAAGATTAGGTCCCGGTACCACTCCTGCTCCACCAGCACCCACAAGACCCAATGTAGGAGGGTAGGCACCGACAACGTGCCTCGAATCACCCCGACAGCTCACGGCTTAGCCCCACTCACCGGGACTGTCCCTCGATGGTCTCTGCCTCCTCTGGTTTCCAGGCACGGTCAATGTGCCTCAGCCGGTCTTCTTGCTACGGTAGTTTCACTTCTGCTCCTGGATCTGACCCCGCTCACAGGCTGCGAGGCTCGGATCGAGCCCCTCCTCACAGCACCATTCTCCCGGCCGGGGCCTCCCTTCTACGTACGTCCCAGAGCGGGGTGGGCTCCCACCTGGGTCTTTGAGTGTGACGCTTTTCTTCTCGCCCCACTGCTCTTCACTACGTCTTGTCCTTCCTGGCACCGTCCTCCTCGTGATGACTCACGGGGCTCCCACCAGCACACGGGGCCCGCTCTCCTGCAGACACGGTCAGCCACACAGGGACTTCCTCTCCTGGACCGTAAGCTCCGCCAGCACAGGCAGCCTCGCCTGACTACCTGGTTTCTCTAGGTGGCGGTGCGGGCGGCTGTTTGTCTTCCGGCAAGCGCGGGTGGGCACCTGCCCTTTAATGAACTTCACCAGTGGAGTGGGCACCGGCAAATAAACACAAAATGCGGAGTGGTCACCTGCCTTATCAATACTCCTGCAAGCGGGGTGGGCACCCGCCATATAGCACCGCATATGGGGTGGACACCCACCTCCGAATAACAAAGAAATCAGCACCGCTAAAAAGTCACAAACATGCGGGGTGGGCACCCGCTTCCCCGGCAGCTCGGGGGAATCCCCACATTGGGATTCCCTCTAGAATCAGTGCAGCAGAGCGCTGCATGTCGCCAGCTCCCCACTCTCCTTTTGGGCAATGGAAATACAGCGCTTACGAGGCGCTATGCCCAAAACGTCCAGGGCAAAGGCTGGGCAAGGGACCCAGCAGGCAGAAAACGTCCTTGGGGAAAGGTAGCGCTCACCAGGTGCTAGGTGCTACAAGAATCCTGGAAGTCCTTAGGGAAAAGGGACAATGCAGGGCCCAGGGAGGCAAGCTCTCCTGGGAGCCCCCCAGGGCCCCGGCAGCAGTACGCCCCAGCAGGATCAGCACCACAGAACTGAACATTTTAATGGGGTCACAGCCCCTATATTTATATCAACATTTCCCTTTGTGTCACAGCACAGGGCTTGGGGATACCAGTCAGAACTGGTTTAGGGGGGATTTGGAGCCCTTTGTTTTGGAAGCTCCTCTTCCCCTTTGTCAGGTGGGGGCTCAGTGATCAGACACACCACAGGAGGCGGGGACAACATTGTACAGCCTGGGCACAGTCCTATTCAGAGTCAGGGGATTACCCCTCCCACTACTCTTAGCCCAGGTGTCCCATTCAGCCTAGCTGACTCGCACTGCCCCTTCTGGAGCCACCCACATCCCTCAGCTCCTGTCAATCACAAGTCAGACATGCAATTCACATCAGGCAGGCAGACACCTAGCACACAGAAATGCCAACTTCTTAAAGTGGCATTTCTCCACCAGTCACCATAAATCTGCACACACCTTTGTGCAGCATTTATCCTCACGAGTTCATACATACTAAACTCGACCCTGCACTCCTCTCATACCAGGAATTACCATGGACGGATGTATGACATTACAACGCATGCTTTTACAACGCATGCCTTTACAACGCTGTTTTTACAACGCATGCCTTTACAACGCATAGTGCTTTGGGGCGCTGGATAGTGAATAGTTTAATTTACTATTCCAACTCCAGTCCCCGTGGATAGTAGAGAAGGTGTTGGATAGTAAATTAAATCTATTCCCTATCCTAGAGCGCCCCCCAGCGCAATGCGTTGTAATGGTTTGCGTTGTAAAAGTTGCGTCGTAAAGGCACTGCGTGGTAAAAGTTGTGTTGTAAAGGATGTTTCCCCCATGGACACACTTATCCCCCATGCATTCCTACGGGAGGGCAGGCCAATCTCACCATATGCACACAGAGTGGGGGGCAGTAACCCCTGGCACACAATAGCCATTCTCCACTCTTCCTCTCAGTGTAGTTCCAAACTACCACTTATCCTTCAATCTAGGTTCCGCACCATCAGGCTGACCAGAGGTCATGGGCAAGAGTTCCTTCACCCTGCCTCAACCTCTGGTGTTCCGCACTCTCCCAGGGGAAGCACCCACCAGAACAAAACTCTTCCACCAGTTCAGGACCTCTCTCCATCAACTGGTCTACCACCTGGGATCCACCTTCCCGCTGCACCGGGGTCAGAGGCGAGTACTCTCGCCCTCTGCACCCCCTTACAGAGCCCGGTACCCTCCTCCTCGGAGAGGCACCCTCAGAACACAACTCTGCTTCCAGCTGAACTTCCAACGGGAGGACAGTTCACTCAGGCCCATGGAGCCTATTTCATTTCGGAGGTACAAAGCACACAGCACAGTCCCGCTTCAAGCAGGTGGGGGGACACTGCACACAGCAAAGTCCCCTTTCCTCTTCTTCAGTGGAAACAACAGACTGCAGGTGACCCCCAGAACACACAGCAAGGGCAGCCTCCTCAGTCTCTTCAGCTGATATACTTTGGCAGAGATTCCTTCTTGACCTGGAAGTTTCCTAATCTCAGAACCTAGGGTCTAAACCCTTAGGTTGCACCAGGGTCAAAGGCGAGGACACCCTCCCTCTGCACCCCCTTCCAGAGTTCTGCACCCTCCCACCTTGGAGCGCTACCCCTGCAAGCCAAACTGGTCAGGACACTGATTACAGATGCCCTTTCCTCCAGGTCAGGCTGAATCTGAACCTGGCCTCCCCAACCTTGGGGCTTAACCCTTTGGTTAGACAATTGCCCAGTGAACCAGGACTTCTAGGGGAGCACGCATGCCCCCCCATGAAGGTAACACATAACTAATGTGTCGTATGACAGTCTGCCTGGCTCTAATCTCGTGACCTCCTGTCCACCCGACAGGGCGCAGAAATCCCCGAGGACAGAAGTGGTGTCACCATGGTCACTCATTTGTGGCTCAGCCCTTCTGGCTGGCCCCTGACCAATTGTTCTTCCACTGGGGACTCTTTTCCCCTCTCACCCCTCAACCAGGACTTCTGCACCCTCCGCTTAGGAGCGGAACTGCTGAACACCAGGACCGCTGGAGCTTTGGTTACAAGACACTCCACGTCCTCCAGACACTGGAAGATCCTCCTCAAATGGCCAACTAGTACAGCCTCTGCCCCTGACCTGGCGCTCCCTTAGGGAAACCTCCAGGCCCTGAGATGGGGTTTCGGGCCACCGTGGGACACACCGTCCCACACTCACTCCGTCTTTACTGAGACAGGACGTGAGCCCCTACACCCCTCCCATTCCACTGGGACCTAGCTGGGCTACACTGAATCTCTTCCACCACACAGGACCACAAGATACCCAAGCCACTCCTTTTGGAATCACTCCTCAATGCCTCTGCAGGCCCATAAGTACACATCCAGAGGTACACCTCCCGTGCAAGCTCCTCATCACCAAAATAACTCACACCCACTCGTCCAGTGCAACACACCACTCATCAACACACGCCCCCCAAGACTGGTGAGACAGTTCCTTCCAGCCCCTGATTCTCAACCTCTACCCCTCTTACTGAGCACCAGGTACCATACTCTGAGAACGGGAATGGGGCTGCCTGCACTGGACTCCCTTCTGCTGCCACCACTGGATCCCACCCATACTGGTGAATCCAGACAACTCACACCACACTCAGGGGATAGCTCCTTAGCTAGCTGTTTCTCCTCCACACTCCCTCTCTTCCCTCCTATCTACCCACACCTCTGGGGACAGGGAAAGGGAAAGGCACTTGACCCAGCAAGGGACTCCCTATCTATGGGAACCTCCCCACCTATTGGCGTCCCCGCTCTCTCATTTTCTCTCTTCTGCCACCAAAGATAAAAGCACAGAAAATACCATTTAAAAATGACACTCTTGAGGAGAAAACAAAATCAGAAACAATAATCCCCAAACATGTGATTATCTAGTCATGGCATCCGGGATACGACTGACTGCTCGTGCCAAGCTACCAAGGGGGTGAGCAGGGGTTATCTTCGACGTGTAACTCCCTCGCCCTGACTAGAGTGGTGGCTTCTGCCTGGCTTAGGCGCAAGCCCTAGCCAACCAGAAATCCCATTTCTAACCTTGGTTGTCAGCACTGAGGATAGGTCTTGCGTTTGTGCAGTACCACAGTGACAACTGGTTGCACTACAAAACTCTGTGTTTAGATAATCACATGTTTGGGAATTATTGTTTCTGATTTTGTTTTCTCCTCAAGAGTGTCATTTTTCAATGGTATTTTCTGTGCTTTTATCTTCCTTTCCTTTTGGGCTGCGTTAGAATATCCTTGAGTCTTCAGGTATGGATTCTCCTACTTCCTCCACCCAATAGGTTGTGTCTTCGCCTGTGGCATTGCCTTTACCCGGTAAGGATTCTAACAGCTGCACAGATAAAAGGCAAAAGAAGGACCCAAACTTCTCCGACAGTCTCCATTATCTCTAACACTTGAGGATTTAATGGATGAAATAAGACATTTAAAGCCCTTTGTGATGGAGACTAATGCCAAGCTTCAGAGGATTGAAGTGAAATGGTCAATTCTTGAATCCCGAGGGACCAAGGTGGAACAACGATTAAATGACATCCAAGATATGGTAACGAAAGTCAAAGTGACGTTTAAATAAATTTCTCTTTTAAAACACCAAAGAGAAGATTTAGAAAACCGCAATAGACACAACAACTTATGAATTATGGACTTCCTGAAGTTGCCAAGGGCTCCGACATGATCACCTTTCTTGAAACGCATATTTAAAACATCTTCAGCCACTGAGAAGGTACTAATCTTAATCTTCAAAGAGCTCACTGTGTTGGCCCTAAACTCTCAGGTGCATCTCCATCAGTTTGCCCAAGAGGAATTATAGTTCTGTCCTCACAGTACACTGATTTGATGATGGTTTTATCAGCAGCCAAGCAGAGAAAGTTAATGCTATGATTGGGTCAGAAAGTCTTCTTTACATAGGATGAGGCCCATGCTATAGCTAATCGAAAAATTGAGTTTTTATCGCTTCGTCCTTCCCTAAGATCCATGAATGCCTGTCATGGGCTTATACATTCTTGCCTGGTCATGGTCCACTACAAGGAGAGAACTTTATCAATTCACTTCCCAGATGACTTAAAGAAATTCATACTTCAGCATAAAGGAGAGGAAATGGACCTTGAAAAGACTTGATTTTTCAGTTTGAATGTATTCTGCTTTGTCTGCTCATCATTATTATTCTAGTAAGGTTCTTCTAAATATGTCATCATCATCATCTCTTCTTCTCTTTACAGGTGTCCCTCATCTCACCTGGGTCTTTGTCCTCCATGTCTCTCTCTTACACACATACCCAACCCCTGGCCAAGTGTTTACACCCTGTTCTCCCTATGTTAGTAAGTGCTCATAGTTTCTTTGTATGTTTTCCTAGTTTACACTCTTTTTTTAAATCATTGTTTTAATTAATCATAACATAAATGCCTATGGAGGTCTCCCTGCTTGCTGCAGGTTGACTTCTTGTTGGCTGTTTGTCTATCTTTTTTGTATTTCAGCACCCCATCATTGTATTTATTTTCTACAATATTTGTCTTGCTGTGTATCACGGTTAGAGTCTTTTTGTCTTCTCACCATCTTCTCTTTCTTTACCAGATTATTTCCTTTCCTTTTCCCATACCCCATCTTCTCCTCTTCCTATTTGTTTCTATTATTTTTCCATCATCTTGCTCCAGTAAGATTTATTCAGTCACTGTTACGTTGGTTGAGTTACAGGTACTGTTTGTCTTGTCTAAATAGGTACACCACACACGCTTTTTATTTTTTTATATGACAAATAATCTTCGTGTTGTGCCCTGGAATCTCAAAGGTCTGCATAATCCTATCAAAAAGCAAAGAGTACTTACTTATTTATCTAGAATACAATGTAAAATGCCTCTGTTACAAGAAACCCACCTCTCGGATTTAAACATTATTTAATTACGAAAGAATTGGGCAAGTCATGTATTCTGTTCTACAGCTAATCAAAACAAGAATTGGTGTTGCCATATGTTTCACAAATCAATTTCTATGGTGGTTGAGAAGGAAGAAAAAGATGAAGATGCTAGATGCCGTCTCCTTTTTTTTACTGTACATCACTTTCCAATCTCCATTCTTAATATTTATGTCCCTATCGGTGTTGATGTTCAATTTTGGGAACAAATGTCAACCACGGTACAGGCTTGCTCTACCACAAATGTTATAACTGGTGGTGATGGTATTCAACTTATGGATCCTTTTATTGACACAAAGTCCCTTGTTAAATATGTCCCCAGTAAATTTGAAAATCATTTAAACTGTCCATTCACTCTAGAGAGCTGGTAGATGCTTGCAGGATTAACAACCTGTATACTCTGGAACATATATTTTACTCTCCTGCTCACCAATCCCAATCTAGAATAGATAAAACAAATTCACACCTCATTTACTCTCCACATTATACAATTATCTATCTATCTATCTATCTATCTATCTATCTATCTATCTATCTATCTATCTATCTATCTATCTATCTATCTATCTAAAAACACTTTTCCTATGGAAATAAGGTCCCAACTATAACTACCAGCTGGCGACCACCAGTAGGTAATATATATATATTTTCACTGAAAAAAACAAAGGTGACAGAAACGTTATAGTTAGGCTCAGCTTTCACTAGTACAAAGCCATTATAAAATCAGCAGTTATAGTTACCTGAGCTAACTATAACTTATGCCCCCACAATGCACTGCTTTCAACCTCACATATTACATTACTCATGACATGGTAAGTGACATCAGTGATGACATCTCAAATTACATCAGGGATGACATCATTCAGTAAGTGTTATGTAAAAGATTCTGAGAGTTACGTTATGTTATGTTAACAAAGTTTATAACGTGCACAGCTACTGAAGAGAGTGTCCCGGCGTGAGTCCAAAGCAAAAAGCAGAGAGAGGGGAAAAGGCAAAAAGAGGGGGGAAAAAATAAGTTGAAGAGGAAAGTTTTAAGTTTTTTTCTAAATTGGATGGGTTCTTGCAAGCTGCATAGGTCAAACGGGAGAGAGTCCCATGCCTCAGCGGACAAATAGGCCAGAGAATTGCCACCTTTCCTTTTCAGGCGGAATCTGGGTGTAATTTCCTTTAACATATTAGAGGTGCGCAAGTGCCTACTGGGGGCGTAGAACTGGAAGCGCTTCCTAAGATAGACAGGGCCATAGTCATTGAGAGCTGCATGGGCCGTTGCCAGGGCCTTAAACTTAACCGTTACTTTCACAGGCAGCCAGTGAAGATTACGCAGATGCCGTCTGACACTGGTTCATTTGGGGAGGTTAAAAAGCATTCTGGCAGCGGCATTCTGGACCACCTGTAATCTTTCTAGGAGGTAGCGAGACAGACCGACGTCAAGTGCATTGGCATTGTCAATACGAGAGGTGATAAGTGCTCGAGTAACCGTTTCTTTTGCTGCTAAGGGGAGGAGAGGCAGAAATGTTTGGAGTCACTTCAGTGTGCCAAAACAGGTACCTGTCAATTTGCTAATTTGGCTGCAGAAGCTAAGCTTTACATCAAACCAGATCCCAACGGTTTTAACCGAAAGGCCCAGAGGAGAGTGCCTGGGGGACTCATCCGACCAAAAAGTGTGCCAGAACAAAGGGGGGAAATTACTGAAGAATAAAATCTCAGGGGCATATTACCAACGATTAGCGATATTTATTGCTAACTAGGCTTAGCAACAAATTTTTTATCGGTAAGCATCGCCGGAAATTATCGCTGAGATAACGTGCTATTAGCAACGTTTATCTCCAAAGCGATAAATTTTCCGGCGATAGCGTGAATATCGCTGAGAATACAGCGATATTCACGCATTAGCGACAAAATGCTCTTGGCCATGTTATCCACCTCCCATTGGATAACATGGCTAAGAACTGGTCAGAGCAGGCATTAGTTTTTGGCGATAGCGGGAATATTTACATCGCTACGCCTGCCTTGCTAATAGGCGAGAGCGATGTTAGCGACTGTTTTCAGTCGCTAACAGGTAGGGTATGCCCACTTTGCATGTCATTAGCGATAAATATCGCTGACATGCAAAGCGGGACCCAAACCGCTCGCTATCACCTAAAGCTGTCGCTAACTGCTGTTAGCGACAGCTTGCTAGTAGAGCGATAGAATTATCGCCACTTAGCGGCCAAAAACGGCCGCTAAAGTGGCGATAATTGCCTTTCGCCCTGCTTGGTAATATGCCCCTCAGTTTTATCTTCATTACATTTGAGCTGGGCGGAAGTGAGCCAATTGAAAACAGCTGCAAGACATGTTCTAACATAGGCAGTGGATGACTCATGTTTCTTCCAGGTGAACAAATGCTGAGTGTCATCAGCATAAGCGACAGCTTTAGCACCTAACTCCTCCGCCAGCTTGAAGAGAAGAGTCATATAAATATTAAACAGGAGAGGGCACAACGCGGACCCCTGAGGAACCACAGTCCGAAGTTCTTGAGTAATATACGTAAAGGGGGGCTCCACACTTGCTGTGTCCTGCTTTGTAAAAGGATTTGAGCCACATGCTAGCAGAACCCTTGATTGATACCTAATGTCTGCAAGCTGGTTAAAAGGAGTGAGTGGAGGACAGTATCAAAAGCGGCAGACAGGTCCAACAAGACCAGTGCTGCCCTGCCCCCCCCCCCCGTGGTCCAAGTTTCGCACATGGCTTTAGGAGTTTCCACCAGTGCTGATTCTGTGCTATACGAGGCTCTGAAACCAGATTGGGCCAGGTGAAGGAGACTATGCTGTTCAACAAAGGAGGTCAGTTGTTTATTGACCATCTTCTCACAGACCTTAACAATAGCAGGGAGAAGAGAGATAGGGCTGTAGCTGGCAAGGAGATTGGGATCAAGAGAAGCCTTTTTAATGAGGGGAATTATCATCCGTTGTTTCCAGGAAGGTGGAACAATGGCCGATACCAAAGAGGTATTAATCAACTGATTCAGGAGAGGAATGATTACAGTGGCTGCGCGAGCCAAAAGTTTGGCAGGGCACGGATCATTTGGGGAACCTGATTTGAGAGTGGACAAAGCTGCCATAGAGTCTGTCAGCATAATTAAGCCAAATAAGGAGAAAATGGCCTCGGAAGGGGAGGAAGCTCGTTGGCCATGTGGCACCGTGATTACCTGGGTGTCCAATTTGCCAAAATGAGATTGGAGTGCCCTAACCTTATTGATAAAACAAATTGAGAGTTCTTCACACCATGAGAGAGATGGAGCAAGGGCATTGCTCATGGCTTTAGGTGTCACATAACTTTGTACAATATTAAAAAGTTTTGGGGCGTTGTTGCCAGATAGGGCAATACGTTTGGCATAATGCGAGCGTTTAGCATAATAGGATTTTTGGGCCATTTTGAGTGCAGCTTTGGCCTTTATAAAATAGTTATGTCTCCATTTCCTTTCTAGCCTTTTGCATTGATGTTTCCTCATTTTAAGCGATGGCGAGAACAGCGGTTTGGAGAGATACACATTCAGACATTAAAGGTATATACTACGCTAAGCTACTATTCTTTTTGTACTAATATTGATTGATACTGTTCCTAATATATATCACATGTTTGTGGCACTGTGACTGTCTGTATCAGTGTGAGAGTGGGGATGTGAGTGGATGTATGGGTATGTAAGTGGGTGTGTGAGTAGCTGCGTGGGTGATTGAGTGAGTGGGTGGAAGGATGGGTGAGTGTGTGTGTGAGTTGCTATATCAGTCACTGTGGTGGCAGTGTGAGTGGCTGTGCGGGTGGATTGGTGTGTTTGTGAGTGGCTGCATAGGTGACTGTGTGGCTCTATGAATGGCTCTATGGGTGAGTGACTGGGTGTGTAAGTAGATGTATGGGTAAGTGAGTGGTTGTTTGACTAAGTGTATGGGTAAGTGAATGGGTGTGTGAGTGGCTATTTTGCACAGTAAGTATTTGTGTTAGTGGTGGTATAGATGAGTGAGTGGGTGCATAAGTGATTGTATTGATATGTGAATGGGTATGTAAGTGGATGTGTGAGTGGATGTATGGGTGAGTAAGTAGCTCTGTCAGTAGCTATATGGGTGTGTGAGTGGCTGTATGTGTGTGTGAGTGGGTGTGTGAGTGGTTGTATGGGTCTGGGAGTGGTTTTGTGGGTGTGTGAATGGCTGTGTGGGTCTTTGAGTGGGTGTTCGAGTGTTCTTGTGGGCATGTGAGTAGCTATATGGGTCTGTGACTGGCTGTATGGGCTAGAGTTTGGTTCTGTGAGTGGATGTATGAGTGAGTGAGTGTGTGTGGTTTTGTGGCAAAGCTGATAAAGTCGGAGCCATAGTTATCTTGAACACCACATATTACAACGCGCAAGCTATCCTCCACCTCTCGGACCAGGATACATATCTTAAACTGGAAACTAACCCAACAACACGATTCAAGGATATACTTGACACTATTCTACAAAAGGCATTTGAAAACGGGATTATTAACAACAAAACCAAAAAATATTTGTCATTACAACATCCAAAAAGTCCAAAATTCTTTTTGGTTCCCAAGATTCACAAGAATCTCAAAACACCACCTTGCAGACCTATAGTTTCCACCTGCGGAAGCATCCATGAACCAGTGGGCAAGTTCCTCGATAAGTACTTTCAACCGATAGTAATGTCGAGACAAGCTTCAGTCCCTAAACCTAGATGATCAAGACCAAATATCATTATGTACAGTAGATGTCATCTCATTGTACACCTCTATCCCTCATTCAAAGGGTATAGAAGCCATTGAATATCACCTATTGAGAACGGACCTGGATTTATTTATTTATTTGCTGGTTTGTATAGCGCTAGGAATAGACTCCCGAAGGAGTATCTCCGCGCTTATGACAGCTGCATCAATGAACTATGTGAATAATAGAGATGTTAAATTTTATTTGCAATAGATAAATGATCAGAGTCCGGAGAGAGGAAGATTAACTACGATAAACTAAACAGGAAAGTTTTCTTTGAATCTTTAAAGGTATTTCTAATGGAATTGCTGGAATTCATGCTATTTCACAGCTATTTTGTATGGAATCAGGAATGGTACCAACAGAAGACAGGAACGTCAATGGGTAACTCGGCAGCGCCAGCTTACGCTAATCTATTTATGAGCAGATTTGAAGAGGAGCATATATTATCTAAAACCATTTGGAAGGATCATCTCAGAATGTTTGTAAGGTTTATAGATGATATTTTCCTAATCTGGCAAGGTCCCCGAGGAATCTTGGAAACTCAACTAAGGCTACTTAATGACATT
Organism: Lissotriton helveticus; assembly: GCF_964261635.1. Taxonomy (NCBI): domain Eukaryota; kingdom Metazoa; phylum Chordata; class Amphibia; order Caudata; family Salamandridae; genus Lissotriton; species Lissotriton helveticus. The sequence goes on along the minus strand of NC_136068.1, from coordinate 1,470,820,518 downwards.
GATTCTCGTATACAGTTTACACATGATAATCAGGATGAATCAATTGCTTTTCTAGATGTCAAAGTAACCAAAACAATGAGAGGATTCTAAACGGATTTATTCAGAAAAAAAACGGACAGAAATAACACACTACACTATTCCAGTTTTCACCCTCAACCTCTCAAAGACCATTTACCCTACAGTCAACTAATTAGAGCTAAAAGAATAGTCTCAGAACCCATAACATTACAGGAACGACTACAAGATATGGCAACAAGATTTAAAGCACGTGGGTACCCTAGTCATATCCTCGAGCAGGCCAAGGAACGAAGTGCAGGTTTTACGAGAACGGAACTACTACGGAGTAGAGAAGCCACAACTAAAGATTCAATCACCATAGTTTCCAAACATTCTACTATGAGCAACAAATTCAGGAACATCATTAAAAATCATTGGGAGATTCTTCGAATTGAACAAGACTTCAATCATATCTTCGATAGGGATCCGATTTTTGCTTACACGAGAGCAAGAAATCTAGGAGAATTGATAAAACATTCCAATCAAAAACCAGTCCAACACAAGGGTACATTACCATGCTGGAATTGTAACCATTGTAACAGCATAATTAAGGGTACATCCATCAATCATCCCATGAAAGGATATAAAATCAACATCAGGGCAACAGCCACCTGTGACACATCCAATGTGGTATATATGTTAAAATGTCCTTGCGGAAAAACTTATGTAGGACAAACAGAGAGGAAGATTAAAATCAGACTCAATGAGCATAAGTCGAACATTAGAACAAAGCAAATCAAGTCCACAGTTGCCCAACATTTCATTGAAGCAGGACATAATGTGAGCCAAATACGGTTCTGCATACTTGAGACAGTACCTAGAATTGAGGGTAAAGACAATCATAATGTACTCTTACAGAGAGAAAACTATTGGATTTCCACTTTGGCCAGCATGAGACCGTACGGCCTTAATGACCGTATGGAGTTTATCTGTTATCTATAATCTGTATCTATTCCTTTGTCCGAACTGTGGTTGTTATTTACATATTTTTTTGCTATTAGCATTGGTAAGCACTGTACATATACTGTCTTAATTGGCTTTTCACCCTTCATTATAGACTTGGAGAGGCACCCTCTCATTACACCCATCGTCGCTGTCTATTGCACTTTCTGCACTTTTTTTACTTTATTGAAAGTAGGTTTCACGATAGGCTCTTGGAACACACCTATTATTAATTCGCATTATTTTTCCACTATCACCCACGTTTAAGAGTTCGCATAATTTTCCCACGGTTTTCCTTGCGTTTTACTTTCTTTAACGTTTCGTACATTAATTCACACGAACAACACAAGAACTACCTCGTTGCTTAGCAACATCACCGCCCCACGCAGCATACAAAATTCTTCCGAGTTTAGACACACCCACATCCGGATCACCTTGAGCAAGATGGATACACACAGCGGTAAGCCCGCGCACTGAACATTTCAGCGGGGATAATTTAACGAGTGTTTGTGAATCCCAGTTCACTCACATTTAGACTATTCTTTGAGCTCACAGTTCCTGCCGTGACATTAATTAAGCGGACAGGACTGAAAGCACGCATTCGACCTACTGTTTTCGAGCGTAACACGTATCACAAGCACAAACTTTTACTCAGGCACCTTTATTTATTGTTTGAACTCATGGACACTGTCGAGATATTTACCTATCCGACAGGATTAAATGCATGTTTTGATTTTTTAATCAGAGTAACACGAATCACTATGCCATTATTAGGAGCACAATATTTCTTCATTTGAGCATTATTATCATCTAGATAACCTTGTTTATAGCAGTACATGTACGTGACAGTTTTGTTTAGATTAATGTTAAACAGTCATTAGACTACTGAGTGCATTTTCTTTATTACAGAACATTTCCCCAGATGAAGGCTATGCCGAAATGCATTGGGATTGTTGAAGTGTATGCCTAATCAACAAGTATTGATGATTGAGAAAACTACATTCTTGTGACATGAACAAATTGAATTAAACAATATATGGATTTATACCCATAAGATTGGATGTAACTTTTTATTTAACTTGAGGAAACCTTTACTCAGAAGGACTTCTATTGGAGCCCGGGGGACACTTTCCACATTTGGGGGAAGTGCTGCCCTTTATTGTTTTGTGGATGATGTCATCAGTTATGTCATTTGAAATATCATCAATGATGTCATGAGTGATGTAACTGATCATGTCATGAGTGACGTAGTATGTAAAGGCATAGGTAATGCATTGCAGGGGGTAGGTTATATTTATCTCAGGTACCTGTAACTTCTGAATTTCAATGGTTTTGAATGAGTGAAATCTGAGCTTAACTATAACATCCCTGTAACATTTGATTTTTTCAGAAATTGCAAAGGTTTTTTTATTCTATTTCCCATCGATAACATCCCTGTAACCTTCATTTTCTGTCAGTGAATTTCTATGTTTTAAATTTTTTATATTTCCTAACTATAACAACCCAATAACTTTTGTTTATTTCAGTGAATTTGAACGGTTTTTAAACTGTATTTCCTAACGGTAACCTTTAAGCGAGGGTGTGTGAGTGACTGCATAGGTAGGTGAGTAGGTGTGCGAGTCACTGTATGGGTCTCTGAGTGGGTGTGTCAGTGGGCATGTGGGTGTGTGAGTGGCTGTATGGATCTGTGAGTAGGTGTGTGAGTGACTGCATAGGTGTGTACATAGCTGTGTAATTCAGTTTAGGTGTACCTGTGTGAATCTGTGAGTAGGAGCATGAGTGTGTGAGTGGGTCTGTGACTGGATGCATGAGACTTTGAGTGGGTCTCTGAGTGGGTGCATGAATGTGAGTGCGTATGTAAGTCAGTGCATTATTGTTTTTGAAGGTCTGTGTGTAGATGGATGAGTCTCTGAATGGGTGAGTGAATGTCTGAGTGGGCCTGTGAGTTGTTGTGTGAGTCTCTGAGTAGGTAAGTGAGTGGGTGAGTGAATGTCTGAGTAGGCCAGTCAGTGGGTGTGTGAGTTACGGAGTGAATCTGTGAGTGGGTGCATGAATCTCTGAGTGCATCTGTGAATGGGAGCATGAGTCTCCGAGTGGGTCTGTGAGTGTCTGAGTATATCTGTGAGTGGGTGTGTGAGTGCCTGAGTGGGTCTGTGAGTGTGTGTGTGAGTCTCAGAGTTGGTCTGTGAATGGGTACATGAGTGTGTAAGTGGTTGTGTGAGTCTCTGAGTGGGTCTGTGAGTGTGTGCTGTCTGTCAATGCGTCAGTGAATAGGTGAATGAGTGCGCCAATGGATCTGTGAGTGGGTGCATGAGTGTCTAAGTGTGTCAGTCAGTGGGTGCATGACTCTGAGTGGAAAACCACAATGCCCCTGCACTTGTACAGAAGTGTAATTAAGGTGTATGGTAACAACACTGTCAATTTGCTCAGTATGAGGGAAAAATTAGAACAACAACCAACTCATGCAAGTAGCTCAATTGTCGGTAATCATTTTTCAGACAAAATAGGGAAAGAAGTTCAGGATGTAATCCGTTGTTGGTTCAAAAGAGTTTCGTTTATTGTTCCTTTAGGTAGGCCAACACGTGTTTCATCGCAGGGAAACAGACTGCGAATCTTCAGGGCCTAATTGGTGAGGTGCAAAGGCCACCTCGGATAAGTGTATTCAAGGGATCCTGTAAGGCGGAGTTTCACTGGGTGAGTGAAGTCGCACTCCGAGACCGGATGAGTCTCAATAATAAAGCACAAAGTATAGACCGGGAGGAGAGGATTAACACGTTACTTCCTATGCGTGACGTTGTCAGCAAACACGAAAGGCGGGTACACCTTAACGCAGCAGTTCTCCCTCTTGAGTTTCCCGGCGCCGTTTTCCGAAGACGGTCATGACTCTGAGTGGGTCTGTGAGTGGGTACATGTGTGTGAGTCGGTCTATCAGTCGATGCGTGGTAAAAAAAAGTAGCCATGGAGCGAGTCCATGTGCCAGCTCCCGCTGTGATGGTGCTCCTGTCCAGCTTGCCTGTAGTCCATTTCTCTCTTCTGCTTTCGGTTTGTGCCTCCTCCGCTTGTTTTCTGCTAGTTTTTTCCACCTCTTTTCTCCTCACTCCTGCCCTCTATTTTGCCTCTTTCTGCTCATTCTGCCCATTATTTTGCCTCTTTCTGCTTGCTCCTCACTGTCTACCTGTTGTTGCTCATTTCTGACCTCTATTTTGACTCTTGCTCCTGGTTTCTGACCTCTATTTTGCCTCTTTTGCTCGTTTCTGACCTTTATTCTGCCTCTTTCCACTCCATTCTGACCTTTATTCTGCCTATTTCTGCCTCTTTCAGACCCATATTTTGCCTCTTTTTTTTTTTTTTTAAAAGATCTTTATTTTGCATAAGGTTGTCATCATACAGGTTACAATTCACGGCCGTAGGGGCCGGCCGTGTCGAGAGCGATCAGACAAATTTTAACTAAGTAACACGGCCATTTAGCCGGTAACCCGGGGGTCCGGCAGCGAGTCTCATGAACTTGCATCTGTAGCCATCTGGTATCTAGCTATGTAAGTGACAGATCTTATGATTTTATCTTTTCATTGTCAAAAGTACCATTGAAGTATCCACCCAGCATTAGTGCCATGATGATAATCACCCAAGTCCCCACAAATAACCAGAGAGACAGCAATGGTTGGTCGATGATGGGAGGGGGGGGGATCAGCAGTAGGTGGTTCACCGAGTCAGTGTCCTTAATGCCGTCTGTGAAATGGCATAATGTGCGTTAGTATAGCTCACTGTGGCATAGGAGCAAGCGGGTATGCTCGGCAGGGGAGCCTGCAGCCGTTCCAAACAGGACTCAGGTATCCGCCAGTACGGTGTCTGTGTGCCTTCCCAGTTTCGGTGCTGAGAGATCGCGAAGGTCGTGTCAGTGGCTAATGTACAGCGCAGCGAATTCTTGGCTAACACGTGCGAGGCTGAATGCTAGGTCGCACCCCTCATAGTGTGTGGGTATCATCGTGTCCCCGACATTCGTGGGTAGCATGAAGTCAATCGGGTATCGCTTCCTAGTAATGTCATGTTGCATCTAGTGTCCTCTTTGTAAGTAAGAAAGGGGGCCTGGTCAGGGAACTTGACCAGTGAACAAACTATTCCCTACGCCCATACAATGGCGGGGAAAAAACCTGGGGTCAGGAGAGCAGAGGGGAGAGGAGGGGGGGGAGATCGTCGCGGGTTCTCACATATGGTAGTAAGCATAAAGCGGGGCCCGGCAGGGCTTCCTGCAATGTAAGAGGGGAAGTGGGGGGGGGCTTGTATTCCGGGTAGGGGCTGGTAGGCGCTGCCCGTGGCACATAGGCAGCGTAAGCTGGCGTACCGTGGGGCATTGGTGCAGTCCCCCTGTTGGGGGGGGAGAAAAGTAGGAGGGGGCCTCTCTGTCAGTATCTATAGTCAGCGTGGGCAGGCTAAGGCAAAGGCAGTAATGTGTGCGTAGAGTCGTAGAGGCGTCTGGCGTGTGGCGGAGAATCGCAAGTGTCTGTATCTGGTAGCGCCGGTCGTGAGGTCAGAAGAGGTGAGGGGGCGGGGAAAGGGGCGCTGGGCCATGTCCGCTCTCTGAGTTGATCGGCATCGCTAAGGAGGTCGCCTGGTGTCTCAAGTGATCCCCCGTTCCCGGCAGGTGTGCTGGAATGCCTTAAGGTAGTCGTTCCAGAGCTGGGCAATAGGGAATTTACGGAGTCCCGCCGTTTCCTCCCGGAGGAGCACCGTGCCCTCCGCTCGTGCCCAGTTGGTAAAGGAGGCGCGCCAATGCTGAGTGTGGGGAGGGGTCGCGGCCTTCCAATGTTTGGTAAGCAGGCGTTTGGCTGTTATAAGCCCCATGTCCCAAAAGCGTGTCCTCACTTTGTTAAGTTTCGTACGTTTGTACAACCCCAAGATGCATGCTTCCCACGTGTGCGGTATCTGTTCGCCAGTGCTGCGTGTGAGGAGCGTAACGACTTCGTCCCAATATGCTTGTATATTCGGACAATGCCACAACATGTGTAAGAGGTCTGCTCCAGTCAGAGAGCAGCGTGGACAGGCAGCGTCATTGGTCGTGAAGTACCTATTTATTTTATCGGGTGTGAGGTAAGCGCGGTGTAAGATGTAGAGTTGAATGATTTTGAAGCGGGGGTTGCGTGGGACATACGTCGGTCCGGCCAGAATCATCGCCCATTCCCCATCAGTCCAGTCCAGTCCTCTGTCTGCCGCCCATTTCTCCCGTAGCGGTAATGTAGATGGCTGCGAGTGCGCCTGCAGGGCCTGCGCCAGCCAATGGATGACGTGCGAGCCATGTCCCATTACATGCAGATATTGCATGAAGTTGTGCATCGGCAATTCTGCGGTTACGTCGCCCCAGGAGGCTGCAAGTGTGCGTATGAGAGCCGCGTGGAGCAGGAACTGACCAGCTGGGAGTTCCGTGGTAGCTGCCAGGTCTGCAAAGGTGAGTAGCGCGCCGTCAGCGTACAGGTCGCCCAAAGTGTCCACCCCTGCTTGTGTCCAGCTAGCTAAGCGAGGCACGGTCAGTGCGTCCATCTGTCCTGGAGTGCCCAGTATAGGTAGTATCGGGGCGTATGGTGTCGTTGCTCGGGTGAGTCGCAGACAGCGTAGGAAGCACCCGCGCGCTACCGCTAGGTGCAGCTGTGAGGGGCAGGGAGTCCGGGTTATCGGGTGAAATAGCGTGCAGATTTGCGATTGCGTCCAGGCAGCAGTGTCCGAGGCGGTGTCCTCCAGATGTTTGCCGCTGAGCCACCCCGCCACCCATTACATCTGCGCCGAAAGGTAGTACAGCTCCATATTGGGAACCGCCAGACCTCCTGGCTCAGTTGGCATGTAGAGTTTGGTCAGTGCTACCCGGGGTCGGCCCTTGTTCCATATGAGGCTACGCAGCAGGATCTCCAGGTCTCGGAATAGCTTATTCGGCACGTAAGTGGGTATATTGGCAAAATAGTACAGTAGCCTAGGCAGTACTATCATTTTGGTAAGTGCTACTCGGCTCGGCACGTTGAGGGGCAAGGTGTTCCAGAATCTGATCTGCGCCCGAACCGAGGCAACGGCCCTCAGGAGGTTCCCTTCCAGGACATCCGTCGGGTTCCGATATATTCGTATCCCCAGGTAGCGGAACGTAGTGGGGTACCATTGCAATCTGCCGCCGCCCAAGCGCACATCGCATTCGGGCGTGTCCGGGCCAAAGGAATAAGCCCCCGATTTGGACCAGTTGACTCGTAATCCCGACATCTCTTTGAAGGTCCGAAAGACGTCGGCCAGGGAGGCTGGGATGTCAGTTATATCTCTGACGTACAGCAGTAAGTCGTCTGCGTATAGTGACACCGCGTGCAGGCCATCAGCTAGCGGAATCCCCCATGTAGGTCCTTGTGTCCTGAGGATTGTGGCCAGGGGTTCCATGGCCAAGGAGAATAGTAGAGGCGACAGGGGGCAGCCCTTCCTAGTGCCTCGTCGCACTCGGATGGTGTCCGAGAGCAACGCACCCGTGCGGACCCGGACTGTCGGCTTGTCGTATAGCAGGCCTACCATGGCTTCATAGCCTCCACCTAGTTGGAATTTCTCCATAACCGCCCCCAGGTACGGCCACTCCACCGAATCGAAGGCCTTCTCCAGGTCCAAGATCAGGCATTCTGCTCTGGGCACTGTTGGGTAGCCTACGCTTGGACGCGGAAAAGGCGGCGGATATTGTGGGAGGTGTGGCGGGTTGGGACAAAGCCGTTCTGGTCCTGATGCACCAGGCGGGGCACATAGGGGGCCAGTCTCCGGGCTAGTGTAGAGGCCAGTATCTTGTAGTCCATATTTAGCAGCGCCAGGGGGCGGTAAGAGCCCACCTGCGTGCAATCCTTATCAGGTTTGGGGATGGAGATCAGGGTTGCTTCATTTAGCGTTGAGGGTAAGGCTGCATCCTCCGATGCCACGGCGTACATTTTCAGAAGCTCCGGGATAAGTATATCTGAGCCTGCTTTGTAAAATTCGGCTGGGAGCCCATCCGGGCCCGGAGATTTGCCGTTAGACAGATTGAAAATTGCGTCTCGGACCTCATTGGGTGCAAGCGAGGCTCCCAGTTCGTCTTGTTGTGCAGTAGTCAGTTGTGGCATTTGCAGAGGGGCAAGATAGCCAGCAATGTCCGGGTGTGGGTGCGGCAAGCGAGAGCGGTATAATGCAGTATAGTGAGAGGTGAACGTGTCATGGATCTGGCGCTGTGTGTATAATAGGCCCCTCCCCTCTGCGTGTATTGCTACCACTGGGGTCGAACGCGTCTCTTGTGAAATCAGCCAGACCAGTAGCTTGCCAGGCCTGTCACTCAGATGGTGTGTCCTCGCCGAGTGTGCTGCATAGTTAATGTCGCGAAGTCTCTCCAGTAGGCTCGCGTGATCTGCGCGCGCCCCCTGCAGCAAGCCAGCACCGCCCTTAATGGCCTCCCCCTCTCTGTCGAGTAGAGTAGTTTCTAGTCTGATCAGTTCGCTCTCCAGTTGCTGTCTCGTGTGGCCCTGTGTCCTCAAACAGTGTCCCCGAATCACTACTTTGAAGGCGTCCCATTCTACCTGGGCGGAGGACGCAGTACCCGCATTGTCGTCAAAGTACTGAGCAGCGCATGTAAGGAGGGAGTCGCGGAAGGCCGCGTCTAGTAGCAATGTCGGTTGTAGTCGCCAGGTGGGTATGGGGGGGCGCGGTTGGTCCCAGGTCATGGATAAGAAGTGCGGGTTGTGGTCTGAGTGTGTGCGGCCCATGTATAGTGCATTAGTCTCAAGGGGTAAGAGTTCAGTAGACGCCATGAACCGGTCCAGGCGTACATGTAAGTCATGTGCGCCCGAGTAGTAGGAGTAGACCCGTGTCCCAGGGTTGTGTGATCTCCAAACGTCATGGAGGTCCCACTGTTCGGCCCACTCCAGCAGCGCCGTCGTAGTGCCACGAGTCGGAGCGCCGAGAGGGGGCGGGGAGGAGCGATCTATTGTTATGTCTTATGTGCAGTTATAATCTCCACCCAATAGCCATGGGGACGTGTGCCAGGTTGCCATCTTCGTGGATAGGCGCGCCAAGAAGCCTCCCTGATCAGTGTTTGGGGCGTAAAGTGAGACCAGTGCTATCTGTTGCCCATCAAGCCTGCCTTGCACTGCAACAAACCTGCCCTCCTGGTCTATCATAGTGTCCGTAGCCGTCCAGGGGGTCCCAGGGCGGACCCATATCAGTGTGCCGCGGGCGTAAGAGGAGTAGGTTGTGGCATAGAGCTGTCCGCGCCATTTGCGGTGTAGTGCAAGAACCTCTGTTTTGTTCAAGTGCGTTTCCTGCAGCAGTGCTATGCCTATCTTGTGTCGCTTTAACCCCTTGGACGCTCATGACGAGCTCAGCTCGTCATGGAGTGCCCATTCATTTCAATGGAAATTACATTGAAATCGTTGGACATGTCTTAGCATCCAAGTGGTTAAGTACGAGTAGATGTGGTAGCACCTGGCTGGTGTGTGCATTCCCCTGATTTTCCAGGTGCATATTCGTGTCTCAGTCATAGCCGCCATAGGCGTAAGCACCTCCAGCCCCCCCGTGTGTCAAATCCTCAAGCAGTGTCCCCCACCAGGCCCAGGATCCCTCTCCCAGCGCAACACTGCCCCAAGGTTTCAGTACTAAGTGTGGTGATCTCCAGTGGTATAGAAGGGTAGGGAAAGGGGGGAAAACATATGGCCTCAACATGGCTACATAACCTAAAATGCCAAAAGGTCGGCTGCACAACATGTCGCCGTCCAAACACTCAAATGAGCTCGTAAACTATACAGTTCAAGGGGGTGCCTTGTGGCTTATGGTCCAACAATAGAAGTTACTGAGTAGTCCATACGAAGTGCAGCGTCCCTCCCAGATAGGGTAGAAAGGCCGTTGCTGTCCGGCAGGTGCCCAAGTCTTGCCGCTCGGTGCAGTGTCAGCGGCCCTCTCAAGCCTCAGGCAGCAGGGGCTAGGCTCCCAGGGGGAGATCCCCCTCCACCATGCAATCCAGGTGGCGCCAGTTGGCTTATATAATGCTGCTGCTGTTGTGACCGGTTCTGAACAGTGGGCGGCTGGGCCGTGTGTGTGTAGTAGTCACAGTACCTGGTCGGAGTCTAGAGTCCCAGAGCAAGTAGGGTCCAGCAGTGTGTAGCCGTACAAATCACCTCACTAGGGGGGGTCAATGAAATACTCGTGTGGTCATGTCTTTTCCGATACATGAGGGCAGGTTTCCATTCGGATCAGTTCAGCCAAACAGGTCGGCAGTTTGTGGAGTGACGTCTGGGAGGCCGTCCGTGTGTTGGGAGTCAGGTATTCCATAAATTGCCTCATCATCGCTCGGGAGAGACGCCGGGCTGGCATGGGGGCCAGGGACGGAGTCGGAGAGCTGCTAATTTCCACCACTCTACGGAGAGCGTCTCGTTGTTCTTGCATCATCTCGTTTGCGGATGGGGAGTGAGCCGGCGACTCTCGAGCTCGAGGAGGTGTGGAAGCCCCGCGCCGGCGGCGCCCCTCGTGTGCGGTTCATGGTAGCAGTCCCTTGCGCTCTTCTGGGTACATCAGGCATGTTTTCGTCTAGCCAGGCCTCAACTTCATCAGGGTTCATGAAGAAATGTGTCCTGTCTTTCGCCACTACCCGTAGCTTGGCAGGGAAGAGTAGCAAGTATTTGAGTCCGGCTTGTCGTAGTCTCCTCTTCACCTCCAGAAAGGAGTGCCGTTGTCTTTGCACTTGCACGGTGTAATCCGGAAAGAACATTACTGTGGCGTTGTCTTTCCGGATCTCGCCCAACTTCCTGGCCTCCCGCAGAACCGTATCGCGATCTCTGTAGTTCAGGACTCGTAGGATGATAGGCCTGGGGTTCGAGCCTGCTGATAGAGGTTTCGTGGGCACTCGGTGGGCACGCTCCATCACAAAGTGGGGCGAAAGTGTGCCTCCTGGCAGTATTTCTCGTAGCCAGTCCTCCACTTTTTGCGTGGGGTCCATCCCCTCCCATTTCTCCGGAATGCCCACCAGGCGGATGTTGTTCCTCCTTGCCCGTCCCTCCGCGTCCTCCAAGAATTCCACCATGTTCAGGAGATCTTGTATGTGCTTGTCCGATTGGGTCACCTTCGGTTCCAGTGTTGCCATCGCGCCTTCCAACGTCGTGGTGCGTTCCTGCAGCTTCTTGTGGTCCGCCCTAAGGTGAGTTAGGTCAATCGCCACACTGTCTATTCTGGTTTCCAAGGAGGTGCGCGTCTGTTGGAGGGACTCCTCCATCCTTTCCATGGCTGCCAGGATGGAGTCTAGCTTCGATGCCACATGGTCAGCGTCCATCTTGGATGATGTCTTCGTCGTCTTCCCCTTCACTGACGCGTTCCCCGTTCCGGTGCGGGTCATCACCCCCCCAGACATGGGGCAGGCGGTGTGCGCAGGCAGGGCCAAGAGCAAGGCGTGTGCCCGTATGTGAGAGTACAGGGGGAGCCAACGAGGTGGTAGGCGCCAGTCCGTTAGCACTGCCGCTCCGTCGTGATGCTCAGCGAGGTGTATTGAGAGGATTCGTTCCGGTCATACCCAGGGTCCCTCCAGTGGGGGGGGAGGGGGAGTGGCCTCCCGGCACCGGCGTCCAGCCGCCGTCTCGGGCTGCTCCAGTGTGTCTTGTGGTCAGTGGTAGCCAATCATAGCGGCTGCCGTGTTCGTCGGCGAGAGAGTAGCAGCTCCCAAGCATAAGATAGGCGTGCTTCACCGGGCCTCGCGGCCTCTCCCACCCTCTCAGCTCCCTCGTGGCAGTCCCGCAGTGTTTGTGGCAGTTAGGCGTCTTGGGCCTGCGGCGCACTGGGCCGTGAGCTGTGGCGAGTCAGGGCTTTAATCCAGGCCAGGCGGCTGGGAGGTTCCCACCGCTCCCAAGTACAATCTGGGCCCCGCCAGGGCCGTCGCTGCTATTAGGGCGCCCCCCCAGAGCAGTGCAGTGGCAGACACCTGGAGGCGCAGGCGGCTGTCGTTGGCGGTCGTGCCCTGCCAGTGGCCCCCAGCGTGTAGCTCCCTCTAGAGGGGGGGGAGGGGGAAGGGGGGGAGGAGGGTCCCCCGGCCCGGCAACTCACTGTGGCTCCGCGAGGCTCCGTAGGCACCAGAGTCCCCGGCTGGCGATGCCGGCTGGGGGCAGCATGCAGCGTTGGAGGGGGAGGAGGAGGAGGAGGGTTCCGCTGGTATCTCGACACCGCCGTGCCGTCCCCGTGTCACAGCACCGGCGATGTCTTCAGGGGTCGAGTGCTTGCCCTCTCGCCTCCGCGTCGCTCTAGGCCCGTCTCCGCCAGGGCCGGTCCGCTTCAGATCTCGTCCATGTCTGACCCAGTGTCGCTCCTTCCGGTCGCTTCTATGGCTCGGGAGGGAGGAGCAGTTGTTGCGGGGCTTCAGGAATCAATGCACCCACCGCCGCCCGCTCCCGCCAGGAGTCAGGTCGCTCCCAGTAGGCCGCAGCGTGAGGCCCAGCAGCCCTCAAGAAGCCGCGGTCTCGCGTGATCGCGTACCCAGCTGCGTCGTGATCTGGCCGGCTGCGTCAGCGCAGTTGGTCTCGGTGCGGAGCCCCGCGACCGATTCTGCCAGAAATCGGCCTGTGTGTGGGCAAGGGTGGCGGGCAGGTCCGCCAGCAGTTACAGGCCAGTCAGGATAGTTTTGGCCGGAGAAATGACCCGGGGTAGGGGAGCTCAGGCAGGAGCTCTACCCAGGCACGTCCTTCTTCATTGCGCGCCAAGCCATGCCCCCCCCATATTTTGCCTCTTTATGCTTGTTTCTGCCCTCTATTCTGCCTCTTTCTGCTCTTTTCTGACCTCTATTTTGCCTCTTTCTGCTTGCTTCTGACCTCTATTTTTCCTCTCCCTGCTCATTTCTGACTTTTGTTCTGCCTCCTGCTACTCGTTTCTGACCTATATCCTACCTTTTTCTGCTCCCTTATGACCTTATTTCTTCCTATTTCTGTTTGTTTCTGACCTCTATTTTGCCTCTTTCTGCTCATTTCTGACCTCTATTTTGCCTCTTTTGCTCATTTCTGACCTTCATTCTGCCTCTTTCTGCTCCTTTCTGGCCTTTATTGTGCCTATTTCTGCTCGTTTCTGCCCTTTACTTTGCCTTTTCTGCTCATTTCTGACCTTTATTCTGCCTCTTTCTGCGCCCTTATGACCATTAATCTGTCTTGTTTTGCTCCTTTCCTGCCATTATATTGCCTCTTCCTGCTCGTTTCTGACCTCTATTGTGCCTCTTAATGCTCATTCTGCCTGTTATTTTGCTTTCCTGGTTTCTCCTGACTCCTATTCTACCTGTTCTTGCTAATTTCTGACCTTATTTTGCCTCTTGCTACTCATTTATGACCTCTATTTTGCATCTTTCAGCTCATTCTGACCAATATTTTGCCTCTTTCTGGGCGCTCCAGACCTTTATTTTGCCACTTTCTGCTGGTGTATGACCTTTAATCTACCTCTTTCTGCTCCCCTCTGACCTTTATTTTGTCTCTTCCTGCTCATTTCTAACCTTTATTTTGCGTCTTGCTGCTCTTTTCTGACCTCTATTTTGCCTCTTTCTGCTTGTTTCTGACCTCTATTTTGCCCCTTATGCTCATTTCTGACCTTTATTCTGCCTCTTTCTAATCAATTTTTCCTTTTTTGTGCCTATTTCTGCTAGTTTCTGCCCTTTATTAAGCCTCTTTCTGCTCTATTCTGACCTCCATTCTGCCTCTTTCTGCTATTTTTTTTTACCTCTATTATGCATCTTTCTGCTCATTCTGCCCGTTATTTTGCCACTTTCTGTTTGCTCATGACCTGTATTTTGCCTCTTTCTGCTGGTTTATGACCTTAATTTTGCCTCTTTCTGCTTGTGTCTGACCTCTATTTAGCCTCTTTCTGCTTGCTTCTGACCCTTATTCTGCCTCTTTCTGCTCCCTTCTGACCTTTAGTTTGTCTCTTTCTGTTCATTTCTTACCTTTATCTTGCCTCTTGCTGCTCTTTTATGACCTCTAGTTTGCCTCTGTCTGCTTGTTTTTTAGCTTTATTCTGCCTATTCTGCTAGTTTCTGACCTATCTTCGGCCGCTTATTTTTTACCTTTATTTTGCCTTATTCTGCTTGTTATTCACCTTTACCATGCCTCTTTCTGCTGGTTTCTGACCTATATTTTGCCTCTTTCTGCTCATTTCTCACCTCTATTTTGCCTCTTTCTGCTTGTTTCTGACCTTTATGCTGCCCCTTGCTGCTCCCTCCTGATCTATATTCTGCCTCTATATGCTCTTTGCTGATCTTTATTCTGCCTCTTTCTGCTCCTTTCTGCTTGTTTCGGTCCTTTATGTTGTCTCTTGCTGCTTGCCACTCACCATTATCTTGCCTCTTTCTGCTCTTTTCTGACCTCTACTTTGCCTGTTTCTGCTTGTTTCACCTCTATTTTGCATTTATTTTAGAGGTTTTATATAGCGCTGGCTGGACCCGGAGGTATCAGAGCGCTTTACAATTTTAGAGACAAGAAAGGTCAATAAAACAGGGGACATACATAGCATCAATGTAAATAAACAACATAAAAGTCTCCGTCTGACAGATTTCAAAAAGATAAATATGGGAAATAAGCACAACAAAATGTGTAAGATGTGATAAATCAAACATATCAAAAGGCACAAATTGAAAAAAAGCGGAAAATTGCAGGGTCAGGATAGGAAGGTTAGTGGTCCGTTAGGTTGGTAAGGAAGAGAAGCGGGAGGGGTAGAAAGCATCTTTCTGCTAATTTCTGACCTTTGTTCTGCCTCTTTCTGTGCCCTTCTGACTTTTATTCTGTCGCGTTCTGTTTGTTTCCTGCCTTTATTTTGCCTCTTCCTTCTCATTTCTGACTCTATTTTGCTTCTTTATGCTAATTGTGCCTGTTATTTTGCTTTTCTGCCTTCTCCCGACTGCTATTCTACCTGTTGGTGCTCATTCCGGACCTTTTCTTGCCTCTTGCTTACCATTTCTGACCTCTATTTTACATCTCTCTGCTCTTTCTGCCCGTTATTGTGCCTCTTTCTGCTCGCTCCTAAACTTTAATTTGCCTCTTTCTGCTGGTTTGCCTCTTTCTGCTTCATTTTTTAACTTTATTCCGCCTATTCTGCTAGTTTCTGACCTATCTACGGCCGCTAATTTTTTACCTTTATTTTGCCCTATTCTGCTTGTTATTCACCTTTACCATGCCTATTTCTGCTGGTTTCTGACCTATATTTTGCCTCTTTCTGCTCATTTCTCACCTCTTTTTTTGCCTCTTTCTGCTTGTTTCTGACCTTTATGCTGCCCCTTGCTGCTCCCTTCTGATCTTTTTTCTGCCTCTATCTGCTCTTTGCTGATCTTTATTCTGCCTATTTCTGCTTGTTTCTGCCCTTTATACTGCCTATTTCTGCTCTTTTTTGACCTCTACTTTGCCTGTTTCGGCTTGTTTCACCTCTATTTTGAATCTTTCTGCTAATTTCTGACCTTTATTCTGCCTCTTTCTGCGCCCTTCTGACCTTTATTCTGTCTTGTTCTGTTTGTTTCTTGCCTTTATTTTGCCTCTTCCTTCTCATTTCTGACCTCTATTTTGCTTCTTTTTGCTCATTGTGCCTGTTATTTTGCTTTTCTCCCTTCTCCTGACTGCTATTCTACCTGTTGGTGCTCATTCCGGACCTTTTCTTGCCTCTTGCTAACCATTTCTGACCTCTATTTTGCTTCTCTCTGCTCTTTCTGCCCGTTATTGTGCCTCTTTCTGCTCGCTCATGAGCTTTAATTTACCTCTTTCTGCTGGTTTCTGAGCTTTATTCTGCCTCTTACTACTGGGTTTTGACCCCTATTTTGCCTCTTTTTTGCTAGTTTCTGACCTTTATTCTGCCTCTTGCTTCTCCCTTCTGTTCTTTATTGTGCGTAATTCTGCTCGTCTCTGTCCATTATTTTGTCTCTTTCTGCTTGTTTCTGACGTCTATTTTGCCTCTTTCTGCTTGTTTCTGACCTTCATTCTGCCTCTTTCGGCTCCCTTCTGACCTTTCCTTTGTTCTTTTCTGCTAGTTTCTCACCTTTATTTTGCCTCTTGCTGCTGTTTTCGGACCTCTATCTTGCCTCTTACTGCTTGTTTCCGACCTTTCTTTTGCCACTTTTGCTAATTTCTGACTTCATTTTGCGTCTTTCTGCTGAATTCTAACCTTTACTGTGCCTCTTTCTGCTCTTCTCAGACATTTATTCTGCCACTTTCTGCTCCTTTCTGCTCCTTTCTGAAATGTATTCTGCCTCTTGCTGCTCGTTACTCACCTTTATCTTGCCTCTTTCTGCTCCATTCTGACCTTTATTGCGCCTATTTCTGCGTGTTTCTGCCCTTCATTCTGCCTCTTTCTGCTCTTTTCTTACCTCTATTTTGCCTCTTTCTGCTCGTTTCTGACCTCTATTTTGCCTCTTTTTGTTGATTTCTGAGCTTTATTCTGCCTCTTTCTGTGCCCTTCTGACCTTTTTTTCTGTCTCGTTCTGCTTGTTTCCCGCCTTTATTTTGCCTCTTACTGCTCGTTTCTGACCTCTATTTTGCCTCTATGCTCATTCTGTCTGTTGTTTTCCTTTTCTGCTATCTCCTGACTGTTATTCTACCTGTTGTTGCTCACTTCTGACCTTATTTTGCATCTTGCTACTCACTCAGTTAACCTTTGGCATTATGTAGCAGGGCAAAAGGGCAGTCTAGAGGCCTGAGAGAGTAAAATTTGGTCCTCACCTTCCAAACTCATCACCAGTGTAACAAATGTTGCATGTCTGGACTGATGATTGGGTGCAGTCTAGTTCACTTACTTTGTGTAGTTCTTAAAGTTGACAAATCCAAATGACAAAGCTTGATGAAGTTGATAAAGTTTACTTTTGCTCACTAAACACAAGAGGACACAAAATAGGACTTTTTTCTTGGGACGTAAGCATGCACATGATGAAACACTGTTATCCTTGAAAAACTTGACAG
Source organism: Lissotriton helveticus (assembly GCF_964261635.1). Classification (NCBI taxonomy): domain Eukaryota; kingdom Metazoa; phylum Chordata; class Amphibia; order Caudata; family Salamandridae; genus Lissotriton; species Lissotriton helveticus. The sequence goes on along the minus strand of NC_136068.1, from coordinate 1,470,803,602 downwards.
GGGTTAAAAACATTATAATGGAATTCCCTCATGCGTCTTGGTTCCAAACAACCAGGTAGGTTGTGACAAGTGCAATGATATTATTGATTGGCTGGAATAACCATATCATCATCACTGTTCATCGTTTATTGCCTCAGATACTACGCAGCGGTAAGATTTTAAAGTGTGATTAAAGAAGTGTTTTAGGCCGAGCGAGGCATGCAGTAATGGAGTATGCAGTGGAAGCTCCGCACATGTTTTTAATTGGCTTGTGTCATTGTCTTTGGTAAATGCTGACTTCTGATTGATTATGAGGCTTGTTAGTCCCTCCTTATTATGGCCATGTCGTCATTTGTACCCTGCCATAGCTAGTGGCCCATTTACTTCGAGTGTTACACTGTAGGGTAGGTGTTATTTAGATTGTAAGTACTACTTTGTCCGTGCCTTCTCTCCTCCCTTCTCCCTGCCCGCACTCCTGTTGTCTGTGCTTCCCCACCCCCCTCCTGTTGTCCGTGATGCAATGCAATAGGTTTCGCGTAAATGCGAGTCCTATTGCATTACAAATGCTTGTTTTTCTTTGTATCTGGCAGTGTTGCCAAATTGGGCTATTTCCCGCACAAAATAACCCTCCTGGCAGGTTGCACAAATTTGGGCTTTATTTGCCCGTTTGTGCGCATAATCTTTAGATGAGGCGGCGCTGCAAAGAAAACATTCCTCAGGTCACTGACTGTAGGTGTTGCAGTTTGGCAGTGACCGCAATCATAGATAGCACGAAAGCGCACCATCTGACGGCCCTGCTTCTTGCTGCTGGTCTGCCTCCGGAATGTCTCAACCAATGAGATGAGGGGCAGGCCTGTTATCTGTTTCAGTTCAAGCCTGCAGCGCATTCGCGTTATCGTTTGGCAACCTATTTTTGTGTTTCAGGTGGAAAAAAAAACAGATTTTAACCCGCCCACTATTTACCATTCTAATCCAGCAGCCTTTGAGGCTACACTTTCTTTTTTATCTGGAGCATGGACCAAGGTAAGTACAGATTCATTTATTTGAATGGGTCACTCTGCTGCTCATACTTTGATTTAAGGTAATATTTCTTCTTATCCGGCATTTTTTTATTGCGCAAACTCAACCCAAACGTATGTTCCCAGAATCACATGATTTTAATGAGCTAACGTCGAGACTCAGAGCCACTTCCGAAGTCAGCAGCCCCTGTTAATAGTTTAACCTGATTGTGTTTAGTAGGATCATGAAGGTGCTGCAATTGCATTTTGTTCTGCTGGATAAGTGATGATCAAAAACTAACATGCAAGAACTACATCTGGAATAATCTATTTTCCACGAGTCAGCTGGAATTCCCACCAGGAGAAGCTGGCGGAATGTGTACTGCTACAATTTATTTTTACAAGTTGGAAGACATTTTCCACGTGACATCATTTTTAATTAAGTTTTTGAAGAATATAAACATGAAATGTCTGACAAAATCTTATTAATGAATGCTTCTAGATTCTAGATAATAGTAGCATTCAACATTCGTCTGCAGCTTATAGTGGCTTTTTATCACATAATTACATATTTCCAAGTCTTTTATGGTTTGTGCAAAAAGGTTTTCAGTGGAGATAAGCACAAATTTGCAGGGTAACTTTTCGGGTCTGCTCCAGTGACACGTAACATACAAGAACTACTGCGGTGTTTCTCTGGCACTCGAGTGACAGGCCTATCATATCTAGGTTCCATTGTAATTCCTTCTCCAAATCCCCAGACTACCAAGGTGGCTCATATTTTCACTACGTAAGTCAGCTGCAGTCTTTTAAGTCAGCTACCATTTTGTCAGCACAATGACTAACTCCCCCCGCAACTGTATGGCACCCTTATTTCTCCCCCTTTCACATGCAGGTAAAGGTTGGCAAACATGTCACAAGAATGTTAATCAGCCAGGGTTGGCAATAGTTACAGAGAACAGTATATATGTTGATTAATTTGAAGAAAAAAATTAAGTGCTAGAGCTCTCGTCAGGAGACCACTGCAGCTTGCACAGCACATTGTCCCTGCCATGCTGACAATGACAGTAACAACACAATTACTAACCATCTCACTTCTGACATTTTGGACTATTTCAGGCCCCAAAGCTAGAGCAATGCCTTGGGTGTCAGGTAATAGTCATTTTTAATGTATATTGAATTATTAATTGGCTGTTGTTGTGGTCATCTCTAAATTAGTCGTACAATGCCACCACAGCATCACTGCATCAGCGCAGCACCAGTACAGCATTACTCTCCACCACCAAAGCATCATTCAGCACCACCTCAGCACCACTGCAGCACCACCTCAACATCAGCACAGCACCATCTTGGCATCAGCACAGCACCATCACTGCATCAGCACAGCACCACCTCCGCATCAGTGCACCACCACCAGTGGAGTCCCACCTCAGCACCAACACAGCACCACTTCAGCATAAGGACAACACCAGCCCAGCACCAGTGCAGCACCACCACCTCAACATGACTCAGCAAAACCACATCACTCAGCACCTCCTTAGCATCACTCAGCACCTCCTCAGCATCACTAAGCACCACCTCAGCATCATCTGAGCATCAGCAGAGCATCACCTCAGAATCACTCAGCACTGCCTGAGAATCAGCAAAGCACCATTTCAGCATCAGTACAGCACCACCTCCTCATCAGTGCCCCACCACTAGTGCAGCACCAACTTAACATCAGCACAGCAGCAACTCAGCATCACTCGCCACCACATAAGCACCAGCACAGCACCACCACAGTATTTCTCAGCACCACCTCAGCATCACTGAGCACCACCTCTATCTAGAGTTCATTCACCACTTTGTGCACAAAGTACCTATGCTTCTCTATCTTCCTTTCCATCTATTCTGTGCAGCTTTCAGTCCGATCTATATTCACCATGTCACATAATTCCACTACACAAATATGCTACACACCACACAATTCCACCCCACACAATTCTACAACTAACAATTCTAATCCAACAACTCCAAACCACATACATTCGCTCCGCTCCAAACCAAAACACATGGATGAAAAACATTGCCATTTACAATGCTAATAGCTCTAACTTATAAATGCGAGACCTATTGCATTGCAAACGCTTGTTTAATTTAACCAGGCCTATTAAGGACAAGGCGTGATACAAGTATCTGCCTTTAAAATACATTTTAATTTTAACACAGAATTGTTAATTTTATTTTTAAATCTTTTAATGCTATTTTAGTACATTTGCGATATTGCTGTAAGCAAATAAATTCCACAATGTTACCATTCTATGACTCTTTCACACCTCTTACATCTTGCATCTTGGTGAGTGGTGGAATTAGTATGGTTGATTTGAGGATTGTAGTAAACATGAAGAAATATTAACAGGACGGCACAAAAGCCATTTCCCAGAATGAAGAGTGCAACGTTTTAAGTGATAAGCACGTGGCGGGTGTACGTGAGCTCCAGACTGCAGTGAGGGATTGCTTTCGCTAGCAAACACTTCTTTTTAATACAGCGGGAGCGGCCCTAGAAAAGGTTTTCATGCCAGGAAGTATGTGACCCAACCTCCTGCCCCAGGACGCAAGTGCCTCCCCATGGCAACCCGGAAGATAGGCTGTAAACAAACACGCGCTGCTGCATGAGGCGCGGGCATTCTGGTGGGATGGAAATAAAACATCGGGTACTGCCAGGATTGTCAGAACAAATGCAGAGTCACACATGCCCAGAGTGTAGCAAAACAGCATCTGCAGCAGGAAGCAACAAACACATATTGCTAACTTAAAAAAGCAAGATATTCTGTCGGGGCAGAGATAAGGCACATATTACAAATTCGCTATCAAGGGCAAATGCTCAAATGTGTCTTCGGGTTTGCAGTTTTAATGTGGGACCCAAAACGGCTCACAGCCAAAAACATTAAGGTCAAAATGTGTTTCGTCGCACCCGCAGTGAAAGCCGAGACCCCAAGGACGGCGATCTGCAGAGATGTTCAGAATCACTGTGCCACTCAGGAGGGACAGCTGCCACTTGCAATATCGGGCTGCCTTCAGTTGTCAGAAAGGGACAAAACATTTCCAAAGTTCAGTTGCAAGCTTGCAAATAAGAAAGAGACCAAACCAGCTGAAACGTGAAGGCCGATCGATGTGTTAACTAGAGGTCCTCCCATCAAGACAGCAGAGTGCCAAGTGGCATCTTTGCACAACTGTTTCATCCGCAGAAAGAGCTTTTTTGCACTTTTATATATGTCAATGAATTGTACAGTATAGAGCAGACTCCACCGGAGATGGTTTCAGAGTGCTGTACAACACTCTTATAGTCAAAGATCAGAAACTTAGAGAAGTTTATTGGATTTTAATTTTGGGAACATCAGTTAAAGGTCTGAATCTTGAGATACCTTGGGATCAAGATATCAAATAGATCTTTTTTATTAGATTCGTCTTAAATGACCTTTGCTCCATATTCAAAAAATTCTGAGATCACAATGTAGGACTTTAGTCTCATTTTCACTGCGACAATGTAAGAACTGGGGTCACCAATTCCACTGCGGTAGCTTGGCACGAGCGGGAAGGCACCTGAAAGCTAGGTGTAAAGTAGAAGTGCAGCACACACTGACAGTGAGACAGGGAACGCACGCAATAAAGTGACACCACACCAACTAGTCGTTTTAAAACAAGATGCCTTCATCTAGATTTGTCTCATTGCAGGTAAGTAATTCATTATTATAACCAAGCATCAATTCCTCAGGCAACATTTCATTGTATGAGACAGCTGTGAGGGTTATGTTAAGTACAGATGGAAGGCGCTCTACCTACAGTAAACGTTACAGTGTAGTATGAGAATAATGTTAGTAGAGTGGTGCGTGAAGAGCGAACGGGATAACCCTAACCGTTCAAGGAAAATCAAAGACTTTCAATAATGAGAAAACAGCAAAGCTCTCGCAACCACAAGGCAGTAAAATAACATAACAAACAGTAATGACAATAAAGTGAAAAACAACAGCAGATCTTGTATTTTCAAAATTCCCAAAGACGTTTTATTTGGATCCACATTCAGCCGACACGTGTTTCGTCGTGTTCAAAAGTGGAGTCAACACGACTCTTCAGGGCTGGTAAAGACCCAGGCATCTATCGGTTAATACAAGACGTTGATGTTGTGGAGCGGTAAATCCTGTGTATGAATTGAAAGAAGATCACAGTGTAAGTAATCCAAAGATACTCAGTTCCGGGTTGGGAATACGACTAGGTTAGGAACGTGGGCGCTCACTGAAGCGCATAGGTGGAAGAATAAAGAGACTAGACACGTGTGCGTGTCAGATTGTACCGGGAGGGGATCCAATATGCAAGGACTGGAGTTATTTGAAAGGTTTTTTAATACACAAGCGGTGCGCTTAGATTTGGAATCCCTCCTCTGAGTGTTCCCGGTCGCCGTGTTCACTTTATTGTCATTACTGTTTGTTATGTTATTTTACTGCCTTGTGGTTGCGAGAGCTTTGCTGTTTTAACATTTCATTGTAGAAGTATAGGTAAAACCATTCCTTTAAAACACAGGCAATATTTCATTATGTAGGCATAGCATTTTCATGGGCTAGGCATATGCAATAACATTCCTCATCCACTGGTTCATTATAGACAACATTGCATGCGACCACTGTCAAGGTAAAGCCTTCCGTGTGACTGTGGAGTACCAAAATGTATCAACCTCTGCTTCAAATGGCACAACCAAACAGGAACACAGTTACCTGCTGCGGGGCAGGGTATCAAGAACTCTCCCCTAGCCAGGGGTTAACGTTATGCACTGAAACAGTTAATGCTCAAGGCTATTGCCCAGTTCAGGGGTCCTTAGTCCCTCTTCCCCCTAGTTTCAGTCTGTTATCCGGTAACCTAGGGCCAACGGGGCCCAACTGCAGCTCCCTAAAGGGAGGATTACCTGTCTCTTCAGCCTCCGCGGAGGCTCTTGCGGCGTGGGGCAAGGGGGGACTCTGGCAGGCTTGGGAGCACCCTCGCCGATTCTCTGGGCCTCCTCGCGGTATGGCGGCTGCCGGGGCTTGTGCTGGATGGAGGGGAAGGCTCCTACCCTCCAGTGAGGCCCGGGCTGCCGTGGACCAGCCCATGGCCTCTTGATGACTCCTCCGGCCACGGGACCAGTCGGGAAGCGGCAGGGAAGAGCGCGGCCACTTTGGCCAATGTCAGGGCAGTTCTTGCAGGTGTCAGGCCCGAGGCTCGCTTCCCCGGGGCTCGCCCACGCTACCAATCGGTGTTTGGCATTGGCGGTGGCATGGCCTGTGACGCGGTTGATGCCCCCCGTCACGTGATGGTGGCTCCCGGCTTCACTAGGCCTAGCGCGGCCTACCTGGGTACTGCGGCGGCCCTCTCCTGGCTCCGGGGGCCACCGCGGGGTCGGAGACTGCAGCATGGACTCTTCCACGAGAGTGCCGGGGCCGCAGCGGTGACGCGAGTCCTCAGGCGCACTCCGGGGCAACGCTTCCTTGGTAACCGGGCCGGCCCACAGCGGAGATTGGGCAGGCTAGCGCCTCTTCAGGAGGTGTGGGGCCCGCAGTGGTGTGTTCCTCAGACAGCGCTTCCAGGGCACAGCGCTTAGAAGGCACTAGGGCCGCAGCTGTGAAATGGACAAGCGGCGCTTCAAAGGGGCACAGCGTTCGCGGAGGCAACCGCGTTTGGGTCCATAGCACGTGGTGGGGCACAAAAGCAGCCTCTTTCAGCTGTGAGGCTGGCAATAGCGCTTGGAGCAGTACAGCGCTTTGGGGAGAAGGCAATCTCTGACAATACAGCGCCCAGGAGGCTCAGCACAGGGGCACAGTTCTGGCAGGACAGGGCACAGTGCAGCTTGGGGACCGTCACAGCTCAGACAGGGCAGCGCAGGGGCACAGTGTAGGTGGTAGGCGCTGGTTACCTGGTTGATCCCCCAGCAGTCCTCACTGTAGGTAGGTGTTTCCTGGTGGCTCTGGATGGTTTCTGCGCCCTTCTTAGGTAGTTTCTTGGGGGTAAGAAGAAGGGGGGGGGGGTTGAGTTGCTGGCTTAGAGTCAGAATGGTTCCCTTTTCTCACTGGAGGTGGGTCCCTGGGTTCCCCACCGCTGGGCCAGATCAGTGGGTTTGGTAGATCCCTCACCTAACTTAGAAAGCAGTGCCTAGGCCCAGTCAATTCCAGGGGTGTAGGTTCCTCCCCTAGGCCCTACCGCCTAAACTCCTGCAGAGGTTCCCCCAGGTCCAGTGATGCCCCACCTGACTGGCAGGTTTCCCTCCTTTCCCTAAATACCCCTAGGTCAGGTGACCACTCTCTGAAGGCGGAAAAGTGTAATCCCTCCCCTATTCCAGAAGGTTCCAGGAGCTTCCACTGTGTAGGCTATGGGCAGAAAAGGCGGGATGGCAGTGCTACTGTATCCTAATGTCCCAGCCTGTTCCTGACTACTAGTGCGTGACTAAAAAGGCTACTCCGCAGTAGCAGGGGCCTGTGGCAGCCATGTTGTTAGGAGAGAGCACCTGCACCTTAGCACTGATTGGCAGTGGTAAGGCGCCCAGACAAAACCCAACAAAAAAGAGGGTGGAAAAAAACAAGGCAAAGGGTGAAAAAAACGGGGTAAGACTACCCTAGGGCCGACAGGTCTAACATGCGTCCCCCCAGCCAAAAGTGGGCAGAGCTACCCAACCTCTAGGGAGTTCTCATCACTAAGATGGAAAAATCGGGAGAGACCATCAACATTGGCGTGGTCTATTCTGGGCCGATGTTCCACCCGAAAGTTCATACCCTGGAGGGAAATGGACCACCTTAGCAATTTTGGGTTTTCGCCTCTTATTTGCATGAGCCAGAGAAGGGGTCGGTGGTCGGTCTGAATGAGGAAGTGAGAACCAAAGAGGTATGGCCTCAACTTCTTCAGAGCCCAAACCACGGCTAACGCCTCGCGCTCTATTGTACTCCACCGTTGTTCCCTGGGGAGTAGCCTTCGGGAAATAAAGGCCACAGGCTGGTCTCGGCCTTCTTCGTTCAATTGAGAGAGCACAGCTCCTATGGAATGCTCAGAGGCGTCTGTCTGCACGATGAATTGCTTGGAGAAAATCTGGTGTTGCAAGCACCAGAGCGGTGCACATAGCGTGCTTCAAGGTGTCGAATGCCTCTTGACAGGCAGCCGTCCAGATGACTTTTCGTGGCTGCTTTTTGGACGTCAATTCAGTCAGGGGGGCTACAATGGTTCCATACCCCTTGACAAACCGGCGGTAATATCAAGTGAGGCTGAGGAAAGCTCGGACCTCTGTTTGGGTTTTGGAGGGCTCCCAGGCCAGGATGGTCTCAATTTTGGCCTGGAGGGGTTGCACCTTACCCCCACCCACCAGGTGCCCCAGGTAGATGACATATCCCTGTCAATCTGGCACTTGCTAGCCTTGATGGTTAGGCCAGCCTGTTGTAGAGCCTGGAGTACCTCCAGGAGATGCTGCAGATGATCCTCCCAGCTGCTGCTGAAGACAGCTATGTCGTCCAGGTATGCAGCTGAGAAGACCTCTAGGCCAGAAAGCACCTGGTTAACCAACCACTGGAAAGTGGCCGGAGCATTCTTGAGCCCGAAGGGCATCACCCGAAATTTAAAGTGGCCCTCGGGGGTGGAGAACGCTGTTTTCTCCTTTGCTCTGTCCGCCATGGCAATCTGCCAGTATCCTGACGTCAGATTGATGGTGCTTAGAAACCGAGCTGCTCCCAGTCAGTCAATCAGCTCATCCGCCCGAGGGATCGGGTGAGCATCCGTCTTGGTCACGGAGTTCAGACCACGGTAATCCACAGAGAACCGAAGTTCTGGTGTGGTGCCCAGTGGGGCCGCCTTCGGCACCAATACTACTGGACTAGCCCAAGGGCTGCTGGAAGGCTCAATCACCCCCAGCTCCAACATCTTGGCCACCTCACCCTGGATGCTGCTCTTGCTCGTGTCGGACAGCCGGTAAGACTTGGTTTTCAAGGGTGGGCTGTCCCCTGTGTCCACATCATGGGTACACAGATGCGTGATTCCAGGAGTGAGGGAGAACAACGAGGCCTATTGCGCCAAGACCTAGCAGCAGTCCCTCTGTTGCTCCGGGGTCAAGGATGGGGAGAGGACCACTCCCTCCACCGATCGATCCTTCTCTTGGGCCGCCAGAAGGTCGGGAAGAGGCTCGCTCTCTTCCTCCTCGCTCCCATCCATCACGATGAGGAGATGAGGAGAGCAAGCTCAGATCACTCATGGTGTGGCTTCAGGCGGTTGATGTGGAACACCCTATGGGGTTGACTTGTCGGGGGGTCTTAAGGTTCACAACATAAGTGGTCTGGCCTCGTTTCTCCACTATTTTGTATGGCCCAGTCCACTGGTCCTGGAGGGCACTAAGCTCTCCGGGCTCCATGACCCACACCTTCTGTCCAGTATCCAACTCCACCGTCTGAGCGTTGCGGTCGTACCACTCCTTCATGACGGCTTGACTAGCCTCCAGTTTGTCTGAGGCTTCCTTCCACAGCTTGGCCATCTGGCTGCGGAATGCCAGCATGTAGCTGACCACGTCATGGGGAAGCTTCTTTGAAGTCTTCTCCCACCCCTCCTTCACAAGGCTGAGGGGCCCCCTAACAGGGTGGCCATAGAGCAGCTCAAAGGGGCTGAACCCGGCTCCCTTCTGCGGCACCTCTCGGTACGAAAACAGCAGGCAAGGGAGGAGGACGTCCCACTTCCGCCTCAAGTCCTCTGGCAGGCTCCGGATCATCCCCTTCAGGGACTTGTTGAAGCGCTCCACGAGCCTGTTAGTCTGGGGGTGGTAAGGAGTGGAGAACCGGTAGGTTACTCCGCACTCCTTCCACATGGCCTTCATGTAGGCCGACATGAAGTTCATGCCCCTATCCGACCCCACAACCTTGGGGAATCCCACACGGGTAAAAATCCACATCAGGACCCGCGCCACCACAGGTGCAGTGATGGTCCTCAGAGGAATGGCCTCTGGGTACCGGGTGGCGTGGTCCACCAACACTAAAATGAACCGGTGTCCCGAAGAAGTCGGCAGGTCCATTGGTATGACAATATCAATGCCGACCCGCTCAAAATGGGTACCGACAACCGGGAGCGGTTCCAAATGGACCTTCAACTTAGTCCCAGCCTTGCCACTCGCCTGGCAAGTCTTACAGGTCTTGCAAAAGGTGTCAGAGACAACTCGCATTCTGGGCTAGCAGAAATGTGGGACCAACCGTGCAAAGGTTTTGTCCTGACCCAGGTGTCCAGCTAGTGGTATTTTGTGTGCCAATTCTAGCAGGAAGGCCCAGTAGCATTGGGGGACCACTAGGGCCCTTGATGATCCATGCACCAGAGCCTTAGGCTCACTGTAGAGGAGGCCATCCTCCCAGTAAATGGTGTAATTGCCGGTCTCTTTGTTGGTAGCTTGGGCTTCAGCTTGCATGCCTTCAAGCGTGGGGCACTTTCTCTGCGCCCAACAGAATTCCTCCCGGGTAGGCCCTCCTTCCACCCGCCACTCGGCAGGGGTCAGCAAGTCCCCCACGGTAACAACATCCACCTCCGCGGATCCGGGGTTACCTCCGCAGGCTCCCCATCCATCTCATGGGGCGTGTCCTCCACAGCCTACTCTTCTTGACCAGCGTCCGTCTGGGCCATTGTTCCAGGCTCCAACCCGGGTTGAGTTCCTTGCCGGGCAGCCATGGACCTCGTGACCATGCAAGTCCATCCAGGTAACCCCAGCATTTCAGTGTGGGCATGGAACTCAACTTCTTTCCAGGCGGTATAATCCAGATCGTTTCCGAGCAGACACTCAACTGGCAAGGCAGGGCTTACAGCAACTCTCAACGGGCCCTTGACTCCTCCCCACTCAAAGGGAACCTGAGCCACAGGGATGTGACTCACACTGCCATCAGCCAACACGGCCGGATGGAATACGTCAGGGATCACTTGCTCCGGGGACACCAGCCGTCTCAGCACCATAGTCATGCTGGCACCTGTGTCCCTCAGAGCCTCCACCTCCTGTCCGTTAACCTGCACCCTCTGCCGGTATTTTGCAGTGTTCGATTGCAATGGAGTCACTAGGACCATCTCTCTGTCCCCGAGTGAGACCAGGGTCAGGCCTGTCCACTCCCCTCCCTTATCTAGGGGCAACTCCTCCCCCAGCGCTACACTAGCCACCCCGGGGCTCTTACCTCCTGTGGGAGCTGGGGACCCCTTGCGACACTGGGGATCCCCCTTGTAATGTCCAACATCCCCACACTCATAGCACCAGACAGTTCTTGGCTGCTGACACTTGTCAGGGTAAGTGGGTTTCTGGGATACAGATTGAGATGGGGAACCTACCCCCTTCCCAGGCTGTCTATTTTGTGGGCCTCGAGAGACCTCCTTCCTTTTATCTCCCCCTCTCTTCTAGGGAAAACCCTGTCCAACTGTCGGGCCATCTCCCCCGGGCCCCTTGTGGGACACCTGAGTGCTAACCCAGGTATCCGCCTCATTCGCAAGTTCACGAGAGTCGGTCAGCCTGCGGTCCACCAAATGTTGGCGCTGCTCCAGAAAACATTTATCTAGAAGGTGCTCCCCTAAAAACAAATTGTACAGCCTTTCATAATCGCTCACTGCGCTGCCATGCACCCAACCATCTAAAGCCTTCCTGGCATAGTCAAAGAAATCCACCCAGTTTTGTGTATGCAGCTTATGGCTGTTGCGGAACCTCTGGCGATACTTCGCTGGGGTAAGGCCAAACTTCCTAAGCAGATCCTCCTTCATGACAGGGTAGTAGACTTGGTCCGCTTTCTTTAATGTCAGGAGTGTGTCCCTTACCTCGTGAGGTATGTATCGATACAGGCCACCCCCTCAGTAACTCTCGGGCACCCCATGGGCTACCAAGGACCTACGGTAGATAGAACCTAGGCTCTCGTGGAACTTCTGGCACGCTGCCACCATTCATATTGCCTTGCTCACTTATCTGCATTGCTCGCAGCTCCAACTCTTTTAAGCTAAGCTTGTGCGCAAGCTTCCTCTCCTCCATGGCTAACCTCTGTTCCTCTCTCTGCTTCTCCATTCTAGTAAATTCCAAGGTCAATCGCCTAGCCTCCCTCCTGTCCTCATACTCCTCCAGCGTCGCACTCCTCACTGACACACTATTGCCTGCCCCGGAACGTCTTCCTGGCAGCACATTCTCACTAATGTCAATGTGCAGTAGGTCTAGTTCTCCTGGAGCGTCCGCCTCCCCTTGTGCGCCCTGCCCCTCCTGTCCCCATCCCCTCTCCACTCCGGGTGGGCCATTGCCCATGCCCTCAAGGCTTTCCGAAGCTCCTCCTTCTTGGTGCTTCGCCCGACAGACACCCCCATCCACCATGTACACTTCGAGATTGGCCAGCTCAAACTCCATCTTGACAGGGGGTGACCCAGAAAATTAAAGGGAACACTAGGACATAGGTAACAGGTTAAAACAGGAATCTGCGCAATCAATTAGACAGTGGAGGTCAATTTGCTAAGCTTGCATGCTGCAGGTGTCCAATTGCGGCGCACACTGACTCACTGGAGGGTGCTGCACAACCACAGGTCCTTATCCCGCCGCTGAACACCAATATAAGAACTGGGATCACCAATTCCACTGCGGTACCTTGGCATGAGTCTGAAGTCACCCGAAAGCTAGGTGTAAAGTAGAAGTGCAGAACACACTCACACTGAGACAGGGAACGCACACAATAAAGTGACACCACACCAGCTAGTCGTTTTAAAACAAGATGCTTTTATCTAGATTTGTCTCATTACAGGTAAGTAATTCATTATTATAACCTAGCATCAATTCCTCAGGAAACATTTCATTGTAGAAGTATAGGTAAAACCATTCCTTTAAAACACAGGAAACATTTTATTTTGTAGGCATAGCATTTTCATGGGATAGGCATATGCAATAACTTCCTCATCCACTGGTTCATTATAGACAACATTGCATAAGACCACTGTCAAGGTAAAGCCTTCTGCGTGAATGTGGGGTACCAAAATATATCAACATCCGCTTCAAATGGCACAACCAAACAGGAACACAGTTCCCTGCTGCAGGGCAGGGTGTCAAGAACTCTCCCCTAGCCAGGGGTTAACCGTATGCACCAAACCAGTTAATGCTCAAGGCTTTTGCCGAGTTCAGGGGTCCTTAGTCCCTCTTCCCCCCAGTTTCAGTCTGTTATCCAGTTACCTAGGGTCAACGGGGCCCAACTGCAGCTCCCTAAGGGGAGGATTACCTGTCTCTTCAGCCTCTGTGGAAGCTCTTGCAGTTTGTGGTGAGGGGGGCTCTTGCAGACTTGGGAGCCCCCTCGCCGATTCTCTGGGCCTCCTCGCGGTATGGCGGCCGCCCGAGCTTGTGCTGGATGAAGGGGAGGGCTCCTACCCTCCGGTGAGATCCGTGCTGCCGTGGACCGCCCCCCCAGGCCTCTCGATGACTCCTCCGGCCCCTGGACCGTCGGGACGCGGCAGGGAAGGGAGCGGCTGCTTTGGCAAATGTCGGGGCAGCTCTTGCAGGTGTCGGGCCCCAGAGCCAATCCGAGGCTCGCTTCCCTGGGGGCTTGGCAACGCTCCCAATCGGTGCGTAGCGTTGGTGTGGGTGTGGCCTGTGACGTGGCCGACGCCCCGTCACGTATTGGTGTCTCCTAGATTCACTAGGCCTAGCGCGGCCTACCTGGGTACTGCGGCGGCCCTCTTCTGGCTCCGGGGGCCGCCACAGGGTCAGAGAGTGCAAAGCGGACTCTTCCAAGAGAGCGCTGGGGCCGCAGCAGTGACCCGGGTCCTCAGGCGCACTCAGGGGCAGCGCTTTCTTGGTAACCGGGCCGGGCCCGCAGCTTTGATTGGGCAGGCTGGTGCCTCTTCAGGCGGTGTGGGGGACGCGGCGGTGAGTTCCTCAGATAGCGCTTCCAGGGCACAGCGCTTAGAAGGCACTAGGGCTACGGCGGTGAAATGAACAAGCGGCACTTCAAAGGGGCACAGCGTTCGCGGAGGCAACCGCGTTTGGTTCCATAGCACGTGGTGGGACACAAAAGCAGCCTCTTTCAGCTGTGAGGCTGGCAATAGCGCTTGGAGCAGCACAGCTCTTTGGGGAGAAGGCAGTCTCTGACCCAGGAGGCTCAGCATAGGGGCACAGTTCTGGCAGGACAGGGCACAGTGCAGCTTGGGGACAGTCACAGCGCAGGGGCACAGTGCAGGTGGTAGGCGCTGGTTACCTGGTTGATCTCCCAGCAGTCCTCACTGTAGGTAGGTGTTTCCTGGCTGCTCTGGATGGTTTCTGAGCACTTCTTAGGTAGTTTCTTGGGGGTAAGAAGAAGGGGGGGTTGAGTTGGTGGCTCAGAGGCAGGATGGTTCCCTTGGCTCACTGGAGGTGGTTCCGTGGGTTCCCCAATGCTTGGCCAGATCAGTGGGTTTGGTAGTTGGTTGGAGTCCCTCACCTAACTTAGGAAGCAGTGCCTACGCCCAGTCAATTCCAGTGGTGTAGGTTCCTCCCCTAGGTCCTACCACCTAAACTCCTGCAGCGGTTCCCCCAGGTCCAGTGATGCCCCAACTGACTGGCAGGCTTCCCTCCTTTCTCTAAATACCCCTAGGTCAGGTGACCACTCTCTAAAGGCGGCAAAGTGTAACCCTTCCCCTATTCCGGAAGGTTCCAGGAGCTTCCACAGTCTAGGCTATGGGCAGAAAAGGCAGGATGTCAGTGCTACTGTATCCTAATGTCCCAGCCTGCTCCTGACTACTAGTGCGTGACTAAAAAGGCCTCTCCGCAGTAGCAGGGACCGGTGGCAGTCATGTTGTTAGGAGAGAGCACCTGCACCTTAGCACTGATTGGCGGTGGTAAGGCACCCAGAGACTTAGGTCCAACAAAAAAGATGGTGGAAAAAAACAAGGCAAAGGGCGAAAAAACGGGGTAAGACCACCCTAGGGCTGGCAGGTCTAACAGACACTAACTGAGGCCCATATTTACATAGTGGGTTATTTAATTCAACCTACGTTTGACATGGTATAGTATATAGATTAGGATAGATAACCTTGAGATACACTACTTTTGATCAGGAAATGTCCCCATAGGAATTGGATACATCAGTTTTCGGATATGAGTACCGAGTTGTATGGGTCCACTTAACCACATACTCATAATTAAGGGTTGATAACACACATGACAGCATAGAAACATCTGCCTTTAGATTTATTCTACTCTACTCTATATTCACAATTAAGGGTTGGTATGACCAATAGGGTAAACACACTGATATATGCCATCTAGATAGACCACCTTGAATTCTAGGCATTGCCAATAAATTACATCAGTTTGGGGCAATGTAAATATTGGCACAGCTTTTTTGTAATTTAAGTCATTCTGGGAATTAGGAAAGCTTATTTTATTTAAACGAACTATGGATAAATTGGTTTTCGTTTATAAACTATATTCTTGAGCTTTGTAATAATTAGGTATATTTTATAGGAAATTTAGATCATTGAACAGGAGAATTTTAGGCACAAGATGTCAGCAGAGAGGCACATGAGATTCCTCTAAGTAACCAATTCCTGGGGGGCGTGGCCAAGATGGCGGCGTGAGCGGACGTGTTCATCCGAGCTCCCGCCGCCGGCCTTCTACAGCACGTGCTCCCGTTATCTGGAGCCCTTCTTCAGCTACCCCAGCAGCCTGTACGGCATCCCCCGTGGCCCCAGGAGCCGCCGGGGCCCGACTGCGAAAGGGAGGAGCCGGTATTACAGCTGAGACTACGAGGCCTGCAACGTGGCCTGCAGACACGGCCCGTGGAGGGGGTGGAGCCGAGGGCTCGCCCTGAGACAGCTGAACGGGGAGGCAGCGGCCCGGGGAAGAATGACGCAAGGCCCGGGGTTGCTGCAGCGGGTCCGGCCTGCGCGACCACACAGCGTGAGGTGCCAGGTTTGGCTCGTACCTGGCTGCCACTGCCGACCCGCCGCGCCCCCATACAGCCTGGAACGCGGATTTACTGTCGCCGGCCCAGAAGGTGAGGAGGTGGGCGGCGACGGACTACGGTGGGCCTCTCCGGGCGCAAGGGCAGTGACCAGCCTGTAGACCGGCCTGCACCGGGCAGCGAGAGGGAGGTGCGGCGAATGGCCTGAGCGCCTTGGTCACCATACGGGACACAGACGTTGGCTCGTACCTGCCAGCTACTACGGACCCGCTGCGCCCCACATACAGCCTGGAACGCGGAGTGACTGTCACCAGCCCAGAAGGTGAGGAGGTGGGCGGCGATGGACTACGGTGGGACTGTCTGGGCGCAAGGGCAGTGAGCGGCCTGTAGACCGGCCTGCACCGGGCAGCGAGAGGGAGGTGCGACGGACGGCCTGAACGCCTTGGGCACCATACGGGACACAAACGGAAGGGAGGCTTGCAACTGGCAGCGTAAGAGGATACTGGGAAGCCCCGAACATTGGGGGAGCACTGTCGCTGCATACCCAGAGCCATCGAGGTATCCCCAGGCACCGCCGTGCACTCACGCAGCCCCAGTGCTTCCTTATTAGGGTGGCCCTGCTAACGGACAGTCCCCACTTTGGCCGGCAACACCGCATTACCGCGGGCCACTACCGGAGGGGCCGACGTTGCCCACTGAGGATCGGAGGTGGGGAAGTATTGGGCCTGACACGGGAGCTGTGAGATCGGCGTGGAACGTGGCCGGTGGCAACGCGGGCCCCTATCTGCCACACCGAGAGCCGGCCGGACCCCGTGCCACCTCTGCAACTTATCATACGCGCCTGACGGGGGCCCTCTAGATATTCACAGACCCAGAGACGTCCCGCGGCCTGGGGAACTACTCTGAAACGAGGAGCCGGGACGGCGGCATCGCTATTATGTCAGGGGCCAGGGTCCGCAAAGACAAAACGGTGAAGGAGATGTTTGACAAGGCCCAACCATCCCCTACAGTTAAGGACAAATCGGCGACAGAGGCTCAACAGGCCGAAACGGCAGCGGGAGGCACAGAACCCATCACGAAGGCCTTCCTGGAATCTCTTTTTACAGCCCTGAGAGACGACATCCAACCCCTTAAGAAGGAATTCTCGGAGGTGATCCGGTCAGTACGTAGAGACATGGACGATATTGGCGAACGAGTGGTGGAGCTCGAAACCAAGCAGGAAGGTCGTGACGTTGAAATAGAAGCTATGCAACAGGAGATCATTAGGATACAGGATCAACAGGTAGATTTGCAATCTCATCTCGAGGACCTCGAAAACCGCTCCCGGCGGCACAATATACGGATTCGAGGGGTGGCGCCGTCAGAAGACACCAGAGACATGTTCAAATTCACTAGAGAACTCTTCAATCATATCCTGGGTCGCCCCTTGGAATCAGACATGACAATTGATAGGGCGCATAGGCTAGGTTCTCAGTGGGCCGGAACAGCCGCTCCAGCGGACATATTAGTCTGTATACAGGACAAAAGAGGACATCCTTCAGAAAGCGCGGCAGATGCATCCTATCTCCTTTCACAACCACTTGCCGACTCTATTTCAAGACTTGTCAGCGCTCACATTGCAGAAACGCTGAAGGTTTAAACCCGTCACAAGCTACCTCCAGCAGCACGGTATACCCTACAGTTGGGGCCACCCTTTTCGCATTGTGTTCAGATTGGACAATAAGCTCTATCAACTCCGCTCCCTGAAGGACACATGCCACTTGCTGGGTATTGACCCACAGACGGAGGAGGCGGAATCGCCATCACGCCCCGGGGACCCTGGGGGATCGTCATCTCAATGGCGTCAACAGCGCAGACGGCACCGTGTCAAGAAGCCCCAGAAAACTGAGATTGAGAATGGCCAGCGGGCAGCGGTGGAAGCTGTGGCATCGGATTTAGCCTCCTCGCAGCCAGGATGAACGCATCATCCGTGCCCCATGAGACTGAGGGCTGTTGGTTACTTTTACAGGGTCGGCGGTGGGGGGGAGAGAGGGACGGACAATCTGGACCTACCCCATACTACTTTTCGGCCGATCATCTATGCTGATGGTGGACAATGGTTTGGTCAACATTCTTAATTCCTATGTTATTGTTGGAGGTGTTCCTGGGGGGGTTGGATCGGAGTTGGGAGCAGGGGGGAAGGGGGGAGTTATGAGGGAACCAGGGGGGGAGGGGAGGGAAGGGGCGGGGATGATGTCCAGTGCTCTGTCTTTTTTTCGAGGCCCAGCTCTGATGGTGGACAATGGTTTGGTCAACTTTCTTAATTCCTATGTTATTGTTGGAGGTGTTCCTGGGGGGTGGGTTGGATGGGAGTTGGGAGCAGGGGGGGAAGTGGGGAGTTCTGAGCGGACCAGGGGGGGGTGGGAGGGGAGGGAAGGGGTGGGGAGGGATGTCCAGTGCTCTGTCTTTATTTTTGAGGCCCAGCTTTACCACTCGAACCAGATGGCGAGGCGTGCCTAGCCCTGCCTACATACACACATCTCACACGCCCCACCAGGGCCCGGATATTAGCATGCTTGAGTCCAATGCAGAATATGCCATACACCACCCTTAAGATCCTGACCCTTAATGTGCGGCGTCTAAATAATCCTGTTAAACGAAGAGCAATTTTGTCCCACTTAGAAAATGCGCAGGCGGACATCTGTTTACTACAGGAGACTCACTTGCTGGCTCGCGACTGCCTTCGGCTTCACTCACATAAATTCCCAGCACAGTTTTTTTTCCTCTAGCCCCAATAAGACAGCAAGGGTGGCGATCCTGGTGGCGCGACACTTTAAGGGTGAAGTCCTACATAAGAGCGCGGAGCTGAGAGGGAGGTTGCTTGCGTACCGCTTTGCCCTAGGGGGCCTCACGTTCACGATCGAGTCCCTATACGGCCCCAATGAGGGCCAGGAACAGTTCCTGCACTCGGCCCTTACAGAAATTACTGCTACGCCAGATAGGCACATTATATTGGGGGGAGACCTGAACATGGTCTTTGACACAGTCCTGGATAGGTCTGCCCAAAGCACTCACCAGACAGGAGCACTCTCTCCCAGTAGCATTGACCGGTTGACAGAGTTGGAACTCCATGATCTTTGGCGTGGAAGCCACCCACACGATAGAGAATACTCTTATTCTAACGCACACAAAACCTACGCCAGGCTTGACCACCTCTTAGCCTCCAGCCCGGTCTGCACACTGTCTACCTCAACAGAGATAGGGGTTATTTCACTCTCGGACCATGCACCAGTCATTGCCACACTCACCCTGCCACCGGCATCATATCCCCCTAGGGTGTGGCGCCTTAGAGACACGTTACTACATAGGAAGGATGTGGTGAAACATGTTCGGACCGCTATCCAAGACTACCTGTCCCACAACGCTAATTCTCACATGACCCTGGCGACCTAATGGGCGGCTCTAAAGGCAGTCCACCGAGAATAAGGACAGACAACACAAACGTGACGTACTCACGTAGCGTGTCCATGAACTGGAGCAAATTCATCAGCGAACTGGAGCGCCCAGAATTTGGAAGCAACTCAAAGTCGCACGACAACTCTTGGCGGCTCTAGATATGGACCGCGCGGAGTTCGCGGCGCTGAGGCTGCGACATGCCTATTACACCGGAGGGGATAGATGTGGCCGCCTACTGGCGAATAGGCTCCGTGTGGCACGCCAACAGCATTAAGTCAAGGAGATTTCCCGCCCCGATGGGTCCACGGTTACGGAGGACGCCCAGATTGCAGATACTTTCCGCAAATTTTATGCCACCCTCTATACCCTCATTCTTCCCGCCGACCTATGCCATGAGTAACAAAATCCTAGCGTTTGAGGATTTGGTAATCAGGGATGTAGATAACCTCTTGTCCACACCCAAATACACTAGATGTAACCTTAGTAAAGTCGAAAAACAGGCACTGATCTCCCTCAAGAACAACAAAGAGGTGGTATTTAAGCCAGCTGACAAGGGGGGAGCGATTGTGGTTCAGGACCTCAATACCTACAAAGAAGAGATCCGTAGACAACTCTCAGATGGTATCAGCTATAAAAAAATTAATAGCGACCCTTCGAAGGATCTAGCTCTAGAAATCTTGCAAATTACCCAGGAGGGACTGGACGAAGGCTTTTTATCAGAACAAGAATTTAAGTTTCTCCACCAAAGCCATCCACGCCTGGTCACAATATATACCTTACCTAAGGTACATAAAAATATGACAAAGCCACCTGGACGACCGATTGTTTCTGGGTGTGGGTCAATGTTAGAGCCACTGTGTCAATACATTGACTTCTTTCTAAAGCCATTAGCTAGTCAAACCAGAACATACCTTCGAGACACCACCCAAGTCATTAACTTGATAGATCAGAGACCTTTTGAGCCCACATGAGAATTGTTAGTCACTTGCGACATTGTATCGCTATATACAAGCATTCCATAATTGGAAGCCATCAAAGTCATGGAGAGGGTACTTGATCAAAGAACAGCGCCGGTTCAAGTGCCCACATGTTTCATTCTTGAATTACTCCGACTGGCCATGACCAAAAAAAAAATCGTATTCCAGACGGAATTTTTTCTCCAAACCAAGGGCGTGGCTATGGGGGCTACATTTGCCCCAAACTTGGCAATATTATTTATGGACGATTTTGAGAACAAGTATATCTTCAATGACAGCAATCCCTTTAGTGCCCATTTAACACTTTGGGTCCGATACATAGACGACGTTCTGTGTATATGGAATGGGACCCATGAAGATTTGACTTTTTTTCACTCTTGGCTCAATCAACAAAATGTTGATATTCAGTTCACGTTACAATCTAGTGTGAAGGAAATTCCCTTCTTGGACATTATGATATTTGAGGAGCAAAACACATTGCAAACGACTCTATATAGGAAACCAGCGGAGAGAAATTCTCTTTTAGAATATGGAAGTCACCATCCAAGGGGCCTTAGAGACAACCTACCGGTAGGACAGTTCCTGCGCATTCGCAGAAACTGTTCCAAAAAAGATGACTATATCACTGAATCGCAGGCACTGTCCAACCGCCTTTTGGATCGTGGCTACCCCACGAGAATGATCAAGAGAGCACGTAAGAGGGCGTGGTATAATCCAAGAGAGATACTGCTCCAACCAGAGGCGAGAATCAAAGAAGCCCAAGAACGCCTTATATGTGTCACCACTTTTTCGACTCGAAGCAATGACATTAAAAAGTAATTAATAAACATTGGAGTTTACTGGCAGATGACCTAGAGCAGAAATCACCACCTTTGCATTCTTTTAGAAGGGCTTGTAACATCAGAGATTTAGTGGTCAGTTCCTTCCTTGACTGCCCCAAATCACCCACAATTCAATCTATGTGGAATCGAGCTCCGATCATTGGGCATACATGATGTGGTTCGTGTGTCGCTTGTCCCTCTTCTATTCAGACCAAGATATTTACATACAAAGGCCGGCACTACACCTTGAGATCACATACTCATTGTAATACCCAAAATGTTATCTATGTGATCAAATGTCCCTGCGACCTACTTTATGTGGGACAAACACAGCAGAAGGTGAAGGCTAGAATATTGCAGCATGGCAGTAGAATCAGATGTAATGTCGCAGGGGCCCCTTTGGTAGACCATTGTAATAGACAGGGTCATACCCCTGAAACTTTAAGATGGTTGGTCCTAGAAAGGGTAATCCTGGGCCCTAGAGGGGGCGACATTTCAAGGATCCTTAATACCCGGGAATCCAAATGGATGTCTATCCTAGATTCAATTAACAATGGTTTGAACGAGGCTGAAAGCAGCCATGCCCAATTGGCTAGATTAGGGCGCTGAGCCTCCACCCCTATCAATTGCATTTTGGATTTTGTTAATCTGTAGATCAAACCCGTCTTCATCCTCCTATGTGAGAGATGCACGGATTTCTCATGCTGAGATAGATTTTCCTTATGAGAAATAATTGCACGAGCTGACCTATATACAGTCATTTACACCACTCTGCGAAGGAGGTGCCTGGCTGGTTGGTTTTAATCCAAATGGTGTAATTATGATACAATTTCCTATGAAACTAATTCAGTTATTGGCCTGGCTATATATTTCATTAGTATCTCATAGCATTAAGTCATCTACACCCCTCTGTGAAGGAGGTGCGTGACTCAAACATATTTCCGGTCTCCATTTGCTGGTCTTAAATGTGTTTTTAATGTATCTATGAATTATGTAATCCAAATGGCGTAATTATGACACAATTTCCCATGAAGCTAATTCAGTTATTTGCCTGGCTATATGCTTCATTAGTATCTCACAGCCACTCCAAAATTGAGTCCTTCAGTTTCCTATGGCAACCAAATGCCCTCCCCGCGTTCCCTGGGTCTCTAGTCCGTCATTGTTGTCCATGCCATTGACGCTGTGACGCACGCTTCCCTTCCGGATTAATCACTAACGGTCGGGCTCCGTTTGTTTAATCACCATCGGAGACGGAAAACTTTGCGCAGAGACGCCACGTTAAATATTGTGATACGGGTTCCACCTCACGAGGTATGCAATTTCGCCTATCATATTATACAATAGAATGAGAACTTGTCGCCATCCGATGCCGGTTGAGATGTAATGAACTCTCCGGTCCCCTTTCCCCCATTTAGATACCAAAGGGTCATCCCTTATCGCAGGAATCACTCCACATCGGGAGGATGGGGCAGCCATCGCTTTTAGGTAAATTCCCTCGAATTCCTTTAAGTATGCGAGTGCAACTGTAGAACGAATCTCTTTTGTAGTATATGTCTTTATTAATATACAGTTCATCTGTCCTTTTAGAAGTTGTTTGAAAAGCGAGCAGATTTCGAGTTTTGAGAAAGTGACAGTATCCCTGTCGAGACCTCCCAAGGCGGTATGCTAACCAATTTATTATCACTATCGTTCTCCATTAATCTGTATTCATTTGGGGAATCGTCTCAATTTTGTGGCAATATTGAGATATCTCTGTGTTTTGGTAATATTCTGAACCTTGTCGGCTTGTGCCTTTAACCGTCCATCGTGTATACAGTTCCTAGGATGGGTGATTTAATCCCTACACATCACGCTATTGAGGGTATAACCCAACCTGATGTGTCCTCTGTGTAGACTATTGATGTAGTTTCTAACAAGGGACATAACATTAATTCAGTTTCTTGATGTCTCTCGTTTCCAATAGAAAACGGTACATAAATTACAAGTCTCTTAAGTTGGTATTCATCAGATGAATGTTGATCCAGATAATTACCACTGGACCGGTGAATGGTTCCGCCCTCCTGATTTAAG
Organism: Lissotriton helveticus; assembly: GCF_964261635.1. Taxonomy (NCBI): domain Eukaryota; kingdom Metazoa; phylum Chordata; class Amphibia; order Caudata; family Salamandridae; genus Lissotriton; species Lissotriton helveticus. The sequence continues at coordinate 1,470,780,440 of NC_136068.1, read as the reverse complement.
TTGTGAGCCTCGAGCCCAACTTTCCATGGTAAATCATAGTTCTCTTATTTGATCCATGGCAAACGCCACAGCGTGTTTGCGTTTTAATTCATTTTTCACTGTAAATATTATACACTGTTTTTGTTAATTTTAGAGAAACCAGTGCTCCCCAGGACCCATCTTGTCCTGATGAAGACCCCACTATAAGGTGCGATTGAAACCTATCAACATACTAGGGGTCGAAACGTCGACAGCCATGTTCTCCTTCAGTTGATGTAACCAGCATTTTTCTATTAATTAGTAGCATCGCTGATATGGTTTTTCTCTTTTAAAATATTGAGTAATAGTAGCTCACTTAGTTTACTGGCTCAGGGCTCTGAAGCCTGTTAAATTGTGTGTTCAATAAATTGTATATTGACAAACTGCATCACGAATTATCTACCTTGCACTATCCTTCCCTACCGATGCACTATCCCTCACTCCCCCCCTCTTTCCTGGGGCACTATACTGAAATTAATTTATAAATTTGTTATAAGAAGTCTGAAGTAGCTCATTGTGAATAAATAACAGTGTGCTTAATTATTAGTTTGTGGATTTTTCCTATTTGTTTTTGTTGTGTAAGATTTAGTGTTATGTTTGTGTACATGTGATACTTACACTGGGACCCCTCATTCTGTACCATATAGCACCCAGGTCCCTAGTGACTCTATTGGGTAAAACCCCCTCCTATTAAATACCCTCTATACGGGCAGTCCGTTGACCGACTCAGCGGCGACCGAGTTCCTAGATTCAGTCACACTCCCCTCCCTAGCGTCATCCCAAACAGACTATCTTGAAAGAGACATCCGCATTGAAGAGGTGGTTATCGCTATTGCTAAACTCAAGCTAGGGAAAGCTCCGGGTCAGGATGGCTTTACGGCCATCTTTTACAAAACATTCTGCACCACGCTCGCACTGATCCTCACCTGCCTCTTCAACACCTTTACTGAGCCCGGTGCCATACCGCCTGACCTCCTGCGTGCATCGCTTACAGTCATCCCCAAGCAAGGGAAATATAGGACTAAATGTGGCTTCTACAGGCCGATATCGTTATTAAACATGGACCTCAAATTATATACATGGATCCTTACAGCCCGACTCGCCCCCCATTTACAAGGCCTCATAGACCCGGATCAAGCGGGCTTCATTCCCGAACGTCAGACGGTGCATAATACCAAACGGGTCGTCCATCTCATAGAAAAGCCTCTCGAATGCCGGGGGAGAGAATGATGCTAGCAGTAGACGCCGAATAGGCATTCGACCGGGTTCACTGGCCTTACCTGGAACAGGTCATGGCGAAGGTAGGGATTGGGGAGAAATTCCGCACTCTCATTTTTAATTGTTACAAATTCCCCACGGCAGTTGTTTGGGTGAATGGCTATAGCTCGGAGAGTTTTACTATCGAGAGAGGCACGAGACAAGGGTGCCAATTATCACCCCTCTTATTTGCCCTGTATATGGAGCCACTCGCTCAGAGAATACGCCAAAACCGAGCAGCGACAGGGATAGCGTTCGGCAGCTTCAGACATACCATCAGTCTCTATGCGGATGATAGTCTGATCTCCTTAGACAATCCGCGTATGGCCCTACCAGCCGTTATAGCAGAGTTAGACGGGGTGGCCGGGTTCAAAATGAACGCGGATAAATCAATTGCTTTAGACTTGTCCTTGTCCCCCTCCACCAAAACCTATCTACAGAATCTCTTCCCCATTCAGTGGATGTCCGACACTGTACAATACTTGGGGATTCAATTGGCCCCCACGCTTACAGCCATGACGGCGGCTAACTATAGGGCATTCCGAAGGAGGATACAAGAGGAGATGGGTCGTGGAAGCATTTCCCCCTCTCCTGGCTGGGCAGGATCGCAGCAGTCAAAATTACAACCTTGCCCCAAATTCTCTACCTCTTCAGGGCATTGCCACTGCAGCCGCCTGCGGGATGGATTCGGCAAACACAGGCTGACCTCGCCCAATTTATTTGGCAAGGCCGTAAACCCAGACAGAAAAAGGCATTGGCCATGCTCGCCCCGGAGTCAGGGGGCTTGGGGATACCTGATTTGCGCAACTGCGCTATTTGGTGGAATGGAGTAAATGGGAGCCGGAGAAGCACTGGCTCTTTCAGGACCAGGCAGTGGCAGGGCGCCCGTTGCAGGAAATCCCCTTTCTCCGAAAGATCCACCGGCCCGCGAACCTTTATGCCTCGTTTGTCACACGGGTGCCCTTGGAGGTATGGGACGCCACCAATGCCGCCCATGAACTTACCACCTTCCCCTCTCCACTTACACCATTAGTAGATAATCCAGACTTCACCCCGGGCACGGAAAAAGGGACTTTCACACATTGGCGACCAGCGGGGTGCCGTTTTCTATACCACATCTATGGTCCAGATGGCGTACTTCCCTTTCCACTTTTTAAACAAGAATATAGCTTTACTGAGACAGAACGGATGCGCTACATGCAAGTCCGACACTGGGCACTCCAGCCACAGGTGAGGGAGACAGCAGACAGGCGGTTCCAGCCATATGAAAGATGGCTTCTTACCCGCACCTCTGACGCCAAACTAATATCTGATCTTTACAAACTACTACAAACCCCACCGACACATCTCTACAATCCAGGCATTGAACGTTGGGAACGGGAATTGGGTAGGACCCTTAGCCATAAGGAATGGGACCAGATATCCTATAGAGCACGCCACTCTGCGTACCACACTGGGCTCACGGAGACTCTAACAAAAATAACCACATACTGGTATTACACTCCGGAACAACTGCACAAGATGGACTGCAGTAGAGACAAAAATTGCTGGCGAGGTTGTGGTCAAACTGGCACCCTACTACACCTATTATGGGAATGTCCTCATTTCCACTCATATTGGACGCAGGTAATTGACGATGTAGACAAACATTTCCAAAAAGAGCTGCCCGCTTTCCTACATGTGTCCTGCTGGGGCTCCCTAACCCACTAACATACCCCTTACGCTCCCGCAGGGGACGCCAAATGGCCATCGCACTAGGTTCCGCAGTACAAAACATCCTTACACACTGGCGCACTACTACTGTTCCCTCCACTACAGGCTGGTTACATAGGATGTGGCATGTGTTAGGAATGGAAAAGCTGTCACTCACCTTGACCGGCAATGTGGAACAATATGAGGAACTTTGGCAGCCATTTCGATCACTATTGATCACCAAATTTAGAGAACTCACCTGCCCGAGATTCCTCCGGCTGTTGCGGCTCACAGAGCCAAAAGATTAGGACACCTGAGGAGGTTTCGGACGGAGAGTCCATCACAGGCTAGAGAGGTGGGGCAATTAGGGGTGGACTTGAGCACTGGACGGGGGGGCGAGGGGGGAGAGGGGACGGACGGTTGAGGAGGAGGGGGTTCCTTTTTGGGCAGTCGTTTTGCTTCATCTATGTACATTTATGCAATTTATGTCCTGGTTGGTTTCTGTGTGCTACGCACGCCCTCTCCTGGGCATTATCTGCCTTTATGATGTATCATACCAATATCGGACCACATAGCATAGGTGGTGAATGTTTTGTTTTACATGCACTGAATTCAATAAAAAAGATTTAAACCTAAGTAACCAATTACTTTGATAGGGGGATACACTTGAAAAGAATACTGGTACTGGCACTGGCCAACAAACTGTGAGAACTGTGTGTGAAGCGAGCAACATTGAACCACATCGACCATGATGCATGAGGTAATTCAGCTGTGACGTGTCAGCAGGGTGCTCCAAATCCCTTTGACTACTTTGATAGAAAATGGTGTGAAACCATGCCTCATATCGATTAATGTTAGCTGGCACCATTGGGATATATAAAGATATACGTCCTATGTGAATTGGTATTGCAAAAGTTGATAGTTTTCGCAATTACGATATATACGGACTATATGCGCACATGTTTAAATAGATCTTCCGCTTCTGTGGTGGTTTGGTAGGAGTTATATGCAAACGCATATTTTTCAGTAAGACAAACAAATATATGCTTGGGGTGCATTTTTGACTATTTTAAACTCAAAGGTTTTCGAGTAATAGAAATTCCATCATGGCGACTGGGCTAGCATGGAATGCCCTATTTCTAGCGAGCGCATACTAATGACGTCATGTCATCAGGGACGGGGTTCACGGTAGTGAATTTAAACCGGAAATTTATCTTCACGCTTCCTTTGTCGGATAGCTGGTTGGAGGCAGGAGCGTTGTACACCGTTATATCGGTAAGTTGATAGATCATTGCCGTACTGCTTTAGTATAGGAATATACAGTATGGTATCATTTAATCATGGTTATTCGGCAGACTAAGTGCGCTATATATATATGTGTAGGCAGTAGTGGAGCCGCAGTAATATGATGGCATGCAACAATCGAACACCATGGAGGCAAAGGTTGGTAATAAAATGGTACCGCATATCTTTCACGCTCGTGGTAATTCCTTGCCCCTCTGGATACTATCATTTAATAAAATGGTACTCCATATCTTCCACGCTCGTGGTAATTCCTTGCCCCTCTGGATACTATCATTTAATCTATTAACACACGGCAGTTTCAATACGCCATATATCAATTTAACCCAATGTCTTCATATTGATAGACAGACTAGGGGTGACTTGTAATCACTCGATATATGAGTGCTAAGGTGCAGCGTTTTTTATCTACTTCTTATACTCTGACTCAGATATGTTTTGGGCTCCCCCTTCAGTTAGACTTAGGGCAATATTTTCCAATAAAGAACCCAGTAATATACTATTATGAGAACTCTCCAATTATGCTGGGTAGTGCTCATTACGTAAACTGACGTTTTGTCAGTAGGCTCATCTCGTGTAATATCACATCGTGTTAGGAGTATGGCTTACGAATGGCATTTTTTGGTCTTGTGTTGTCTATCTCTTGATCCACCTTCTTCCTTTTATATGTAGAGTCCTAGGACTATATAATCTGACACTACCTTACTGGGAGTCCATGTATATAAGAATACGCCACTGTTGACATTCTTCTCAGATTTAAAGGTTAGTATATTTGAGCCTATATACAGATTGTGACCAACTAAGTTTTAAAATTAGACACTAGTTAGCTAATGGCGAACATTTTGTTCTTTCAGAATATTAATCCACCAATCAGGCCTCTGACCAATAGAAACAAGCAGGATACAGAGTCAGTGGCCAGTTAAGGGACATAATATAAGAGAAGAGGTAAGTATCATCAGGTTAGATGTGCAAGACACTTCAGTATGCATAGTGACTGGCCTGAAATCTTAATAGTAATTCTTCATTTTATACTTTGCGTTGTTTCTAGGCAGTACAAGCCTGTCATGTTAATCCCTACGGCTCCAGAACTATTTTAGAAATTCATTTAGGGCCAGATGTAGGTAAATCTGTTTTACCGATTCTAAAATACAGCATTTTACCAGTTCGGTATTTTAGAAATGGAAAATGGGATGTAGGAAAAAAATCGGTAAAAATTACTGATTCAGTAAAATTCGGAATCTCCGATTCGGTATTTACCGAATTGGTACCGAATCGGTAAATACCGATTCGGTAATTCCCATTCATTCCTATGGGCCTGGATTCCCATAGGAATGAATGGGAATTACCAAATCGGTATTTACGATTATCGGTAATTACCGATTCGGTAAATACCGAATCGGAGATACAAAAAACAACCCCCCCCTCAACCAAGCAACAGAGGAACCAACCAATCCTGTGCATCCATCCCACCCCACAACCAGGAAGTGGCCACACCCATGCAGGTACAGACTAACTGAACATCCAGGAGAGCTGTGAGACACTGACTGGCTGTTCTGAGCTGAGCTGAGCAGAAGTGCAGGATGGATTCACAAGACTCCCAGTGGGAAGGTGCTGACCGGAAAAGAAAACTAAAGTTCAGCACAGGTGAACTGCAGGTGTTGGTGGAGGAGGTGGTAAAACACCACACCCAGCTTTTTGGAAAACAGTCTCTGCAGGTAGCAGAGGCTGTCAAGAGGAACACCTGGCTGGGTATCCAGGCTAAGGTGAATGCCATAGGGGTGACTACAAGACAAGTAGATGACCTCAAGAAAATATGCTATGATCTAAGGATCATCACTAAGAAGAAGTTGGCATCACAGAGAAAAGAGGCCAATGTCACAGGTGGAGGAAGGAACAGGGCATCTGCCCTTATGGATCTGGAACAGCTAGTGGAGTCCACCCTGGAGCCAGAGAGCATATTTGGGATTGGTGATGCTGACAGCTCAGCCCGAGCTGCAACAAAACAAGGTAAGGGACAAGTCCATAATTCCTCCCCCTTGCCTGTCTCCCTTCCCCAATGTGGCTGTGTGTTACACACTCCAGTACAGGCATTTGTATCCACCAACAATGCATCATGGGAGTGGTAGTCATTTCAACATACATCAGTGCCGTCATCATGAAAGAATTCCAGGCATGCCACACACTACATTTAGAGGCAGTTGAGGACCATGAAATTGTGTGAATTGTAATTTAATATAGGAATACACTGTTGCAGCACCAGTAAGCCAATGTCCATATCTGTCCACAGTAGAGTCATCACGCAAGACTGTGCAGGAGAGGGAGAAGAGGGCACCCCAAAGGGAGAGGAGTGAGGATGGAGCTAGGAGTGCAGGGCCCAGCACTGTAACACCTCCAGCACCCAGTACACATGCAGCTGCCACACCAGAGACAGGCACCATACAACATCCATCATCGCCTCTGCTCTATGACTCTCCACAGCAGGACCCACAAACACAGTCTCCATCAGCAGCCTCAGAGGTGTCGGAAGTCTTCAGGCCCAGGAGGCATGATGTTCCCCCGCTACAAATCCTTGCAATCTCCTCTGATGAGGAAAGGGAGGGTGAGAATCAAACTGAGCCAGTAGAGGCAAACATTGCTAGGCTTCCGTCCACTCCTGTAGCTGTGCACAGAGACGCAAGATGCCGTAGGGTCCGGGAGGGAAGCACAAGTGGCCATGGCGACGGGGTCTTCTGTGGGCTGGAGGGCACGATGGTGAAGGTGCAGCGCCTGCAGGCAAAAGCAATTACTGCAGTACAAAGACAAATGCGCCACCTGACCAGTAACATGGATAACATGAACCGGGGCATCACCTCCATGGCGGAGAGCATGAGGGACATGGCAGATGGGATGAGGGACATATCCCAGTGCATGATGTCACTTTGTGAAGAACTCCATGAAGACCGCACACAGAGGCGCAGGCAGAGGCAATGCATGCAACATCAGACAAAGGCCATGAACCGTCTTGCAACAGCAACTTTCCTGTTATGTCGCCGTTCTGTTGCAATACAGGAGGGGCTGGTGCACTGCTGCACAGATCTTACCAGGGGGATGGGGAGAGTTACAACAGCAATGGAAGTGCTGCTGACAAACCAGTCAGCCAACGCAGGAGATGAAGGTGTAGGGGACACTGATGACACCACTAGCAGGAGCAGCAGCAGCACCCCTATACAGGACATTAGGAGGAGCAGCAGACGCCAAACTACAGGCCCTGGCTCAACAGCCAATGCTCAATCCCAACCACAGGCATCCCGCAGTGTTGTGCATGGGCGCAGACAGTAATGCTGCCCACACTCCAGAGGACATGTTAGGGTGAGGTAACCAGTGTCTGCCTAGTTAGGCTAGGCACAATTTGGACTACAAAGATGTGTCATTTGACATTTACCGTAGTGACCATTAAACTAGGTCTTTCACATTGAACCCCTGGCTTTGTCTCCATACTTACTTAAAAATAGTGGCATGTGATCTCTGCCCGTCTCATTCTCCCATCAGTAGCTGACGGTACTCCTGCTGCATAGGGCTCTGGCGGTTCATTTCCATCATCAATGTCCTCATGATGTGTTATTTCCACTTATGTGCTTTTCTTCGTGGCCAAGTTTTGCAGCATGGCACAGGTTGTCGTGCAGGCCTCAGCCAGAACCGCTAGTGCAAGGGGTTCGCCCTTCTGCGCACGAAGTCCTCAGACCCAAAAGGAAAAAGTTGGCACGGAAACTGGAAATGCAAAACACATAGTTTATTACACCTCATGAGGTGGTGCTAAAGTTCAGACAGTACCCTTTGGCACTGAGAGAAGTAGCACAAAGGGCTACTGGACACATGGTTTATTTATACCCACACAGGGGCACAAGAGAAGGCGTTACAAGGCATAAGAGCACATTTTATGTCTTTACAAGGAAATATCGAGAAGCACAATCGATCAGTGGGAGGAGCTAACAGTCTCGGGGTCTCGGCTAACACATTCCAATCTAAGGCTAACCTTTAACAGATGCGGACCCTAACGGTCAGCGGCGAAACACAGAGATGCTATTATTAGCCTGTTGCTGGGCAGATCCAAAAGCCATGAGCAAAAAGGTAGGACAACGCACATGGTCGACACGAGGCAGCGTGTGGCAGACAAAATGGCTGCCGTGAATCCAAAATGGATGCCGCTAAATGTCAAGATAACGGCTAGAACTGAGATGTCTTTTGCTAAAGCTCAACTTAATCGCTGTCAAATTACAACAAGGTCGCAATGATTTTACAGTAGATGATAGGAGTGTACTGCCGTGCACCTCCACTCTTGTGGAGGCAGCGGAACCTGCTTTTTAAAAGGCCAAATGTGCGTTCAACAACGTTCCGTGTTGCTCTGTGTGCCACATTGTAACATCTCTCACTCCTTGTAGATGGATTCAGGTAGGGGGTAAGGACAAAGGACCGCACAGCATAAGCGCTATCGCCTAGGTGGAAGAGAAAGTGCCATGAGTTACATACTCAAAATACATTCATGTGCATTATCAATCAGGGTGTGTCACAGTTATTTACCTAGCAGGAATCCTTCCCCAAATTCACCGGCAGCAAGGCGTGTGCAGATCCCACTGTTCTGGAATATGTACGAGTCGTGGGTGCTCCCCGGGAATTTCGCCACAATGTCTATTATCATGTTGCCAGCGTTGCATATCACCTGCACATTGATTGAGTGGGTTGACTTTTGGTTCCTGTAGATGTATTCTGTGGCTGCAGGTGGGCAGATTGGGATGTGGGTGCCATCTATACAACCTATGATGTGAGGGAACTGTGCCAGTTGATAGAACTCAGTTTTGGTCTTGAGCAGTTCTGCATGTGTGTCAGGGAAGCTAATGTAATGATGCATTCTCTGCATCATGGCCTCCAGGAACTTACGGAAGAAACAGGACAGGCAGCTCTGAGACGCCCCACCTACCGCAGCGATCACACTCTGGTAACTCCCAGATGCAAGCAGGTGTAGGCTACAGAGCACCTGCACATGGGGTGGGATGGTGTGCGCCCTTGGTGTTGGGTGCTCCAGTAGTGGGTGCAGGTCCCTGATCAACTCCAGGATGGTTTGGGGGTGTAATCTGTACCTTTGTAATATCTCTGGCTCAGTTAGTTGGAAGAGCGTAATCCTCTGCCTGTAGACTTGCTCCTCCCTCATCCATACCCTCTCTCCTGCTGCATGTAGCCGTAGCCGCCTTGCAATGCCGCCATTCTGGTCACAGAGTTGCATTTTGGGGGCTTTTTTATAGCCTGCACCTGGTTACCACCTGCTTTCACTCCATGGTAAATACCGACTCTTAAATACCGACTTTCACAAAATGCGATATTTTTGAGGATTCCTACATCTCAAAATAGATTTTTTTACCATTTCTTACTTATCGATTCGGTAAATAAGAATTCGGTAAATAAGAATTCAATAAATTCCGAATCGGTAAATTACCGACTCGTATTTACCGAATCAGTAAATTTTTTACTCCTACATCTCAAAAACACAATTACGGTCGGTAAAGGCCGAAATTCTGTAATTTCGGCCATTACCGACTGGTAATTGCCTACCTACATATGGCGCTTATTCACTTACATTGATGAAGGTATTTGTCAGATTATTGTATAGTGGTATTTACTTGTAGTTCCTATCTTAAAGACTCAGAACACTATTTAAGAATAATTGGATGTTCATGTTCATCTTTATCCCTCGCTCTAGTGTTATACAGTGTTGCCAATCCTAGTTCCTAACTTCAAATGATGAGGGTTGGTTTCAGGTAATACCATCTATGAATTCAGTACAGGTAAATTATATACGAATTATAACGTTTTACTAAATCAGGTCTCAATTTGCTTTTTGTTTTTTTGTATTTTTTGAAATAGAGAGTCTTATTATGTTTGGCTTCCTTCTGTTATAGCCGACAATAGAAGAAGTTATTTTTTGTTATTTTGTCTATAGTTGTGATGGAGCGAGATTTAGAAATATTTGAAATGAAATGAAAGTTTTTATTGTTTCAGTTAATTAAAACCATAACAATACAATTTTATAAAATCAACTACTCATTTAAAATTCCTTTTATATGGATAAATTCTCTATTAATTCATTCTAAGTCTAGTGCTAAAATTTGTTGTTAAAAAACAATTAAGCAATCCATGTTGTTTATAGTTCCAAGAGTTCTGATATTTATTCAGTTCAAAAGAGCCCTCTCATTGCGCCACCGCAGTTTTGTTGTCATTATGTGGTCCGGGTGCCTGGTTATGTTTTAACACTTGAGCGTGAGCAATGAGGAACTTTAATAGTAAACAGTTCAAACGGGTGTCTGTTGGATTCAAAGTTGACATAATCGCGGATCTACACGTTCTTATGCCTTTAGAAATACATTTATTTCAACTCGCAAAGTTAAACTTCCATAATAAATAATATTATTAATAAAGTGTGCAGTGAAAAATACTAACCAACCTAGAGTAAAAGTTGCGAAATCATGACACACGGGAAACTAATATGTGTGCTCATAAATGTGCATTATGTTGCATCTGCATGTTTGTGAAAAATAATGAATTAATCTTGTCTATTGTCATGTCAGAATTAAATGCGGTTGTTTTATTAAATGGCATGTGCTTATTTCTGTGTGCCTATGTTTTGTTTTTCTGTCTTAAATGTTGCACGAACCTGTTTGCTGCTTTATTTGCTTCTGCTAGGTAACATAGATTAATGGGTAATTATTAGCAATGGTGGGTGGGTAACAGAACGAACTTTATTTCTCACATTAATTGATGTTTTGTGTTTGTTTATGCATTAGTTTTACGAATGGGCCTGACAAAAATGGATGGCGGTTTTGCAGTTTGTGAAAACTTGACCAGAGAGAAAGTTTCACCCATGCGCAGTCACGCTGATGAAAGAGTAATCTTTCTGCTGAAAAGACAACGTTTAAACAATGTCAAACATGGTCGAGTCGAAATGTGTTCTTGGTGGCCTTGTCAAGGACAGGATGCTGCGGAACCTGCCAAGATTAGGAAACGAGAGTTCCTCCTCGGGAAATGTAACTTTTTGAGGAAGCAAAGAGGATGGTAAAACTAAGAACAATAAGGGCTGTAATGAAGCCCCGGACTTGGTCAAAGGACAATGACCTAATAGTGGGCCGATGTGGTTTAGCCAATTGAGAGTTTGCTTTCTCGAAAAAACGTCCGATAATGTTACTTTAGCTAGTTAGAAAGGTATAAAAACTGTCCCCCTGGGAGGGAGGGTGCCGCTTGCTGCTCATCTTCTCCTGACACCACTTGGACATGACGTGCTGACGTACTTTTCTTGGAGCACGTAAGAATCAATAGGGCTAAATGACTTTTTCCCCTTATTCTTTGATGAAGCAAGTTTAGATAGGGACCTAGGGTTTAGATGATGGCAAATTGATTATTCCATTTGAATTATGCTATTTGATGTTTGCTTAAAACTGTCATTACTTTTTGCTAAAACCTCAAATAGTAATGCTTGAATAAAAAGATTCTAATGCACTTTCATTGAATAAATAGTTAATAAATAAGATGTTTGAAAAACAAGCTGGACTTGTTATTTCATGATGTTTAGGTTACCATTAGCAGATCCATTTGCCTAGGTGGCTTAATTATACATAGAGCTTTATAAAACATGATGAAGTCATTTTTATTTCAGATGTATATAAATGTGTATATAATTTGTGAATAGGTTTTATTAATTAGGTCACATGATTCAGTTGCTCAATAATATGTCACGTTAGTTTATGGACCTTGTGAGTGTTTTATGATTAATGGTGAGTATTGTGGATTGGGTAGTGTTGCTATGACATATTTTCTTTAGGGGCGCTGGATCAATGTTCTGGTAGCAGAGTTACGGTTGCTATGCTAACCAACATGCTACATGGTAATTACATAGGATCGTTGTTTAACATATGTTGAGTTTTGTTCACTTGTTACATGTAGTCGAAAGGGTTTTTCCTGCAGTGTGAAAACTCCTAGTTGTACCGGTACAGAGTGGTGTGACATGAGTGAAGTTACACAGTGCATTTGATCTGTTTCAAAATAGTGGTATTACTATATATCACTAGTGTTGTGGGGGTACGACACATTAGGGATTAAGGAGTGCTAGGTAGAATGAATAGTGAGGATTGTCTATGAAATCGTAGCTTTGAGTATAGGGACAAAGAGCCCGTTCTAAAACTCATTGCGAAAAGAGTAGTAGAATACATCCAAACTTGAGTGAAAGGTAAAGTAACGGCGTTTATTTTACTGGCAAATGTGGATTTCTAATGGCTGGTTAATGTCCTGCCCGGATTTCATGTATGTATGGTTAGGGAAACTTTCCGTTTAAAAGTGCGTAAAAGATTTTGTAATTCCGTTCGAGTCAAACATTGAGTTGCTACTTTATGTGCATTCAGAGGGAAACGAGTACGTTATTACTTGTCAGAAGGGTAGAGTAAAAGTTTACTTTATCAACGAATGTATATTCTGTGAGAGTAGCGTTGTCTATTCCATGCAAAAGAATATTTGAATGTCTGCAAAAACTGTCACTTTATTTTCGCGAAACAGACAAATGGTTTGTTCTTTTTATCGTTATTAATTGAAATTTATTGAAAAGCTTTCTTAAAATGGCGCTGTGAAAAGTTTTTGTGAAGATGGGGTGAGCTCTAGGAGCGAGACACGAGAAGCTCCAGTGGCTGTGTACGTCACAGGGTCCGCGCTGTGATTGGCTAACATACGTCACAGCTAGTACACTAATTGGTTCATGTGACAGAGTCAAGCTGTAAGCTGATTGGCTCTTCTGGAAAGCATCATTTTTATTGGTTGAGCAAGGTGGTGACGTGGCTTAACCTGATTGGCTTGTTGGTGTGTTTCGCGCCCGGATTGGCTAGTTTTGCGGAACAAACAGGAAACATTCACGATCATTTCCAATTGAGCAGATTTGATTAAAACATGAGTTAGTATTACAAAAAAGAGGAGAAAAAGCTTACATGGCTTCAAAAAATTAAATTTTTTATTTCACCTGATAAGAAAATTGAAACGCGAGGTGGAAAATTACTTCACAAATATAAGACACCTGCAGCTTATATGAAAGGTGAATATGGTTATCATACTTGCCTTTGGTTTGATCTTTGGATGCATTATACTAAGGATGATGGTGTTTTGGCCTGGCCAGAAGATGGTTCATTCAATATGAGGATTTTGAAAAATGTAAGAGAAAAAATGACAGCTCTTGTGCCAAAGCCTAGACCAACACAATTTGAGGCTTTAGTTGAATGGGAGGATGAGATGTTTCAACTTCAGCGGGAAGCAAGTGGTTTGATGAGACCTCCAAAATCATCAAATTTTAAACGAGAAACGCATGAGGATAGAATGAGTCGGTGGAGACAGGCAGATATGTGTGATGGTCTCTATACAGTGAGAGAAATGATTACAGAAATACCAGGTCAAAAGAATACCCAAAAGAAAAATAATGCTGTTGTAGACAGAAGAAATTTATTTGACTAATAAAGAACAAACTCCTTTAAAACCAGCTTGTTCATGGTCTACCCTGATGGTTTCTACAGGAACCACACCAAGTGCACCTCCATTAAATGAGGAATCACCCAGATTGTACCCGAATAATTCTGAATCTTTTGAAACTCCCGAAAGGTTAGAAACAAGAACAAATTCTAGCGTTTATAATGAAAGCAGAAATTTTTCTGTAACCCCAATGGGAAGAGAAGTTCTTAGGAATTCAATGGGAGCTAGTAGAAATGAGGAAGTGGCAAATACTTCAGAATATTTACGATCAAAAGAGGAATTAATTTGACAGTTAACTAAAGGCATGGAAGCAGTGACAGTTCCAGTAACGATTGGACCTGTTCAGCCTGTATTTGATCAAGGAGAAATTAGGCAACCAGGTTTGACAATCCCATTAAATGCAGAAATTCAGAAAGTGGCTGAAAATTTTTACTCAGAATTAACTGAAATACATCGAGAGAAAACAAAGATGCCTGATTTAACTTTTAATCCAGGATCATTATGCAGAACACCAATGGGTGCAGAGTCAGATACTGAATCTCCAGAGAGGAGTGTTGAGAAAACAGATTCCATTTCAAAACTTGATGTTGCGAGACTAAAAGCAGATTTAGAGGAATTAATAATTGGCACAATTGGTCCTGACAGTTTTAAGCATTATCAAGATGATGAACTGTTGTTCATTTGCAAAAGCATACAATGGAAAACAAAGAATAAATATGATCAATTGGAAGAATTGGCTGCAGAGTTAGAAATTGATTTGAGTAAACAGAAACATTTGGGAAAACATTACAGATTGGATTTTACTGAAAAAGACATTGGGAATTTAATGCGATGGCAAGAATTGTGCATATAAAAGATGTGATTGTGTACATCAAAAAATTGGGTGACTTGAGTAAATGGAGAGTGAAGTGGACCAAGAAAAAGGAGGAAGAAAGGAGAGAAAGGTTGGCTAATCAGTTCCCGATGAGAGAAATAGCGGATGGTGGTTATGTTCATGTTCCCTGGTCAAGACAAGACATTTTGTTGTCACAAATGATTTCCCTCGGCTGAGAAAGAAGCCTGTGGAATGGTATCGACAGGTGGACAGATTCATTAAAGTGTCGAAAGTTCTGTGGATTGATCTTGATGGATTGTTTGACATTGTTGTCCCATCAGATCTTTGGACAGAATGTAAAATTGCTGTAAGTTGGCCCAAGGTAGAACCAGCTCGAGATAAAGAGACAGGTGCTCCATCGTCAGAAGTCATGGGGCTGTATGAAAAAGTGATTTACTGGTAAAAAGAAAAGAGTCCCCCAAAAGAAGTAGATTGGGTAAAAATAGACAGAACAAATCAGGAGCCAAAAGAGTCAGTTCATTCATTTTATGAAAGGTTACTGTTGGTTTTCAAACAGTACTGTGGCTATGAAAAATTAAGTGAAAAGGACATGAGCCACTTCATTTACAGATTTGTTTATGGTCTGAGACCTGAAATTGGTGAAATGGTCAGGAACGGAATTGTCGGATGGCAATCACTCTCAGTTGACGATATTTTGAGAAAGGCAAAATACTGCAGTGATGAGTTACATGCCAAACAGAAACAATTAAAAGAGAAAGCAATGTGGGCACAGGTGAAAGTAGCTGAACAGCAGATTGCAAATTTAGAGAATAAAAATGTAAATTACAATCAGAATCAGGGTCAAGGAAAATGTAAGGGTAATTTTAACAAACCAAAATTTAATGTTAATATTGAAGAGCTGAAGCAAAAACTGCCTTGTTTTAATTGTGGGGAAATTGGACACTGGAAGCGCGAGTGTAAAAATCCGCCCAGAAATTTAAAAAATGCATCATTAAATCCACAGATGCAGAACGAAGTAAATCTGCAGGAACAGCTACAGCGACAGTTAAACGAGCTGAGTCTTCAGCAACAGCTACAGCGACAGTTAGCGAATCAACAGAGTCAAATTCCACAGCCTCCTCTCCCAAACTGTGGAGGTGGTCAGAGGTATAATTCGGAAACGGGATTCAGCGTAGGTGATCAGGTAATAAGAACACAAAGAGCAAATGTGCCAAATATTTCTGGACAATTTTTTGTGACAGAAAATCAAGGAAGTGATTCAGAGGATTACTTATGACGGTGCCTGAGAGAGGGGGAAGAGTGTGTACTTGGAGCCCCTCTTGAGGTTGACCAGTCTGGTCCATTTGTAAATGGTAAGGTGAATGATGTAGAAATCACTTTTCTTGTGGACACTGTTGCTACCCGTTCTACTGTTAGATCAGTGGAAATTGAAAACCTGCATCTCTCTGGTGATACCATCCAAGTAGTTGGTGTAGCTAATCAACACATTAAAACAGATTTGACAGAGCCTGTGAAGGTAGAAATTGGCAAATTCAAAGACAAACACAGATTTGTAGTTTGCAACAGCAGTCCTGTAAACTTGCTGGGAAGAGACATCCTATGCAAGATGAACTGCAAAATATATTGCTCACCGGAGGGTATTGAGCTGCAAACCTTGGAGGAAGATGGGCTTTATAAATTAACAATGTTAATGGTTGAAGCAGAGAAAAACTAATTATTTCCTGTATTTGACAAAGAAAATTTGCCTGAAGAACTAAAAAAGACAGTCAAGGCTGAAATTTGGGATTTATCTGGAATTGAGATGGGTTTGATTAAATATGTTGATCCAGTCAAAATTACAGTGAAACATGGAATAGAATTTCCAAACATTCCACAGTACAAGATGAAAGCAGAAACAATTGAAGGTGTCATTCCTGTAATTGAAAAATTTATAAAGCAAGGTGTTTTAAAAGAAATTGAGAGTAGTCCTTGTAATTCACCAATTAAGGGGATCAAAAAATCAAAAAGCTAAACGGAACGTACAGAATAGTTCAGGATCTGAGAAAAATTAACCAAATAGTTTTTCCTTGTTGCCCAGTTGTCCCAAATCCAGCAGTAATTCTTTACCAAATTCCGCATGATGCAGAATGGTGCACTGTCATTGACCTTTGCAATGCGTTCTTTACTGTTCCATTGCATCCAGAAAGTCAGGAAATCTTTGCATTCAGAGTTCAAGGTCGAACATTGGCATGGTGTTGTATTCCTCAAGGGTATACAGAGAGTTCTTCTATCTTTAATGAATTTGTAAAGAATTCATTGGAGAATCTAAATTTACCTGGAAGATCAACATTGGTCCAGTATATTGATGACTTGCTAGTTGCAGCAAAAACACGAGATAACTGTGTTACAGATACGATTACTCTTTTGAATCACCTGGCAGATGAGGGACATAAAGTGTCACCTGTTAAAGTACAGTTTTGCAAACAAGAAGTAAAATATCTTGGTCACAGAATTGCAAAAGGAATCAGACAAGTGACAATTGAGAGAATCAAAATGATTCAGGGAATGCAACCTCCAAAAACGCAGAGACAGGTCAGAATGTTTTTAGGAATGATTGGCTATTGTCATCAATGGATTAGTAGTTTTTCGGTAATTGCGAAACCACTACAAAGATTAACAAAATCAGATATAAAAGACCCAATTGTCCTCACAAAAATTGAGATGGAAGCTTTTGAAAAGCTAAAAAGAAGCTTGTGTGAAGCTCCAGATCTGGGCATGCCAGACTATGAGAAAGATTTTGAGCTGTACTGCAGTGAAAGAGAAGGGTGTGCATTGTCTGTGTTAATACAGAGACATGGAAAACTGAGAAAGCCAATTGCATACTTCTCAGCAGTACTTGATCCAGTTGCGAAAGCATTACCAGGCTGCTTAAAAGCAGTAGCTGCGACAAGTGTGAGCCTTGAGCAAAGTGAAGGAATTATAATGGGATTCCCTGTAAGAGTCTATGTTCCCCATTAAGTTGAAATTCTCCTTACCAGAAGCAAAACGCAGCACTTGACAAGTAACAGACTTACCAAATACGAGAAAGTTATTCTGGGATCAGATAATGTCTCGATAGCAAGATGTGTGAATTTAAATCCTTCCACATCATTGCCTGATGGTGCTGTAACAGAAATAAGAAATGAAAATGATGTTGATCATGAGTGCTTGGACGTTTTGGAATATTGTACCAAGCCAAGGCAGGACATTAAAGATGTTCCTTTGCCTGTTTCAGATTATGTTTACTTCATTGATGGTTCTTGTCTGAGAACAGAGGAAGGCTTTTTGAGAGCAGCTTACTCAGTCTGTACAGTTGCTGATGTTGTGGTAGCATCATGTCTTGAAGGAATTCGTTCAGCTCAAGTAGCAGAATTGATTGCTTTAATTCGTGCATGTGAGAGAGCAATACATTTGAAAATCACCATAATAACTGACAGTCAGTGTGGGTACGGAGTTGTGCATGATTATGGACAGCTCTGGTCTCAAAGAGGCTATTTAACATCTGCAGGTTCTCCTGTCAGAAATGCGAAATTAATTAAAAGATTTATTGATGTCATTCAATTACCAGAGAAGATTGCTGTCGTGAAATGTGCAGCACACAAAAAGGGAGATGATTTCATTACCAAAGGAAATGCCTATGCAGACGAGATAGCAAAATATTGCGCGAGAAACAATTTTGCAATTAATCGGGAAAAGAATGATGAACATGCCTTGAACTCACTAATGATAACATCAGTAGTTGAAACATGGCAGGGAGTCAAAGATTTACAGGATGAAGCTGACGATGAGGAGAAAAACACATGGTTGAGAGCAGAATGTAGACAGCGAGATGAGGATGGAATTTGGACTTACAAAGATGGCAGAGTGGTTTTACCGAACTGCATGATTGCTGACATGGCGATGATGCATCATGGCCGGGACATATTGGAAGAGATTCGATGGTTAGGCTTTTCAGAGCAACATGGTTTAATACCAAATTCAGAACCATTGCAGAATCTCTTTGTCAAAGGTGTCTGACTTGCCAGCAAATAAACCCAATCAGGAAAACTGTCGTGGGAATGGGAACCATAGGACGGGAGGGTGGTCCATTCACCAGATTACAGAGGGATTTCATTGAAATGCAGCAACATAACAAATTGCGCTATGTTCTAGCGTTTGTCTGTTTGTTTTCAAGATGGGTTGAAGCGTTTCCCACACGTCACAACGATGCAATTACTGTTGCAAAGTTGCTTTTGAGGGAGATTATACCTAGGTACGGTTTCCCAGTGACTGTGGAGAGTGATCGTGGAAGACATTTTGAAAACAGACTGTTACAATTGATTTGTGAGGCTTTACACATTGAGCAGAAGTTGCATTGTGCATACAGACCAGAGGCATCTGGAGTTGTTGAGCAAATAAACGGAACAATTAAAAACAGGATTGCAAAAATGTGTCTAGCTACAGGTATAAAGTGGACAGATGCTCTTCCACTTGTTCTGATGACTCTGAGAAGTACACCTGATAAAAAGACAGGTCTAAGCCCACATGATATTCTTTTGGGCAGAGTCAGGAGACAGGCATTTATACCAGTAGGGAAATTGATGACCATTAATGATAGTGTCATTTTAGAGTATTGCAGGAATTTGTCTGATGTCGTGACTTCTGTGTCTAATCAGGTGGGAACTGAAGTACAGACAAGAGAAAAAGAGCAAGCACATGATCTGTTACCAGGTGACTGGGTAAGAACAAAAATCCATCGAAGAAGAAATTGTCTAGTACCAAGGTGGCAGAAAGCGAGGCAAGTTATTCTTGTCATAACAAATGCAGTGAAGCGCAAAGGCCTAAAGAGGTGGATTCACTCTAGCCACACCATTCGTGTGCCTACACCTGAAAATTCTGATGAAGAAAGTGACACCACAGCTGATTCAGATTCAGAAGAAGAACCTGAAAGAAATCCAGATCCTGAAGATCGACAGGCAGGTCGACATCTGGAAAATTCAACTGTGAAAGAAAAATTGAGTGAAAAAGATTTGGAAATCATAGTTGTAGACTCTTAGAATGATGAAAATCTGCTAGAAAAAGAAGCAGAAGAAGAGTCTGATCAAACTGTGATTCAAGACCAGGAGAGTATTGAAAAGCAGAAAAGAAGCTCTGAATGCAGGGACAAGAAATCTGAAACTGGGAAGTTGAAGGTAATTGAAGAAGAAGAAGAAAACAAATTGCCGAGTACCATTTACAAAGATTATGTTCCTAACGGAGTGAGGCTGCCGAGTAAAGAAGTACCTGAGTCCAGAATTGAAGTTTCTGACAGTGAAACTGATGAGAGTGATGAAGATTCTCAAATAAGAAAATTCACAAATGGAGCTTGGAGAACAGAATGTAATGTGACCGAGCCAAAGAAGAAATTACCAAGAAAAGGTGATAACTGGCCAAGTGAAAACGAAGGTCTGAAATTCAAATTGATAAAGAAATCAAAAGAACAAGTCAACGAGATTTCTAGTCAAAAAGATCCTGAAAAGAAAAGTGAGGCAGGAAAGAAAATAGAAGTTATTAGTAGAAAAACAAAACGAACTCTAAAGCCAAATCAAAAATATAAGTCGCCTGAATGGACTTATATTATAATTCCACCTGTAGTAGAGGTAAATAGCAGTAGTCAGGAAGCGATTGAGGACAATAGTGACAATGATTGAAATACTTACCTGTTAAAAATTTGGAATTCTAGTTTTTGGCGTAAGGCTGAAGAAATTGTGTTAGGTGACACAAGGTCGAAGAAATTGTGTTAGCTGAAAAACAAATTGTGACGCAAGGTCGAAGAAAAGCTGTTAGAAGGTTAAGGGTCTAAAAAAAAAATAGAAAAAGGGGGGTGTTAGAAATTTTAGATTTAGAAATTTAGACATTTTTAAAAAAAATTGTTTTCTTTTTCCTTCACAAACTTAGTGAAAATGCCTTATGTTTTTGTAAATAACAGCTCAAGATGCTCCATCTTTAAGAGATTCTGTAAGATGTCTCTGATATGTGTGCTCTTAATAATTCTGCTCTGGTTAGTTTTAGCTGTCATCTTTCCTTTCGGGATCGATAAGGAGATGTACAAGGTCAAAATGACAAGCAAAGCTTCAGTAAAACAAGACAAACATAGTGCTGTTGCACTATGTTTGTCTTGTTTTACTGAAAGCTAACAAAGTTATTGATCACAGACCAGAGACTCATCAAGATAGGTCTGTTGGTGATTTTTCTAGCAATACATTTTCAAGACTCCTGGCTGAATATGTTAAGGTCATGGAAGTTAAAGACTGTTACATCTGTGTGAAATTGCCTGCTTCTGTTTCAGAGGGAGTGACGTACAATATGCTTCCTCTTACTTACGGCATAACCTGTAATGTAATAGCTAGCTTATTTTATCAGACTGGTCGTTTAGAGTATTATTACTCTAATTATGATGAAATTTTTGCAAATCTGAAAATTGAGAAAAGCTTAAATAAACACAAGCAAGCTAAACAGATGAGGGAATTCTTTATTGTAACTAACAAACTCACCTATGAGTATGCTTTCAGAAATAATTTGACATGCAAGTTGAGAACTGAGGAAAAATCTTTCCTGAACCTTGTTGAGGAGAGAAGAGCAATCTATAAAAGAAATGAGATGGTCAAGCAGACCAAATCCAAATTTTGGCAGAAGGAAGACGAAAAATGTAATGGCAAATCTTTTGACAATGTTGCAATTCACATAGACAAACCGATTAGTGGCAAATTTTGTATCAGGAGAGATAACACGTTATTTGATAACTATTTTGTTGGAGCTAGCAATTGTGAGGACACTTATCAAATCATGGGGGGTTGGGGATTCAAGGGTGGTAGAGACCCAATTTTTCCTGGAATTTATTTTGTTTGTGGAGACAAAGCCTACTATAACCTCCCAGACCATTGGTATGGGACGTGTTTTATTGGTCTTGTTTTTCCAAAAATATTTCATGTTGACAGAAATGCAGAAGGCTCATTTGAAATCAGCAATCCTGTAAATAGGTTTAAAAGAGAAGGTTTCTCAGAAATTTTGGGAGACATTTTTGAGGCAGTAATACCTTTAGTGGGTATAACCCTGAATGCAGGAAGGACCAGAAAATTGTCTACAATTGTTGACAGATTGTCAACTGACACAGCTAGTGGTTTCCAATTAGTGGATACTGAGGTTATTGTAATTCGATCCATGGTAATGCAAAACCGTCTTGCCCTAGACATACTCCTAGCAAAAGAGGGAGGAGTTTGTGGCATCTTACATGTTCAACACTGTTGTACCTATATCCCAGATGAGAGTCAGGGTATTGAGATGTATATCAAGAATATCACTGAGCTGCATTCGGAAACTGTTCCCTTAGAAGAGGATGATTTTTCAGAACGTTTATCCAAAAGATTTCAAGCAATCAAAACCTGGTTTCAAGAGATTGGTGGTTCAGTTCTTGGCAAGATTCTAACACCTTTATTTGTAATAATCTTTGTAATACTTTTGTTGAAGATTAGTTGCATGTTACACAAGAGAAAGAAATATCTGAGGGAAACGAAGAGAATTTACAAAATCAGAAATGAACAGGAGAGAGAGATAGAACTGGAAGAGTTTCGTAAAACTCAATATGAGAGTTGCAGACAGACAGCTGAGACAAGCCTTTAGAGATACTAACACAGTGAAATCAAATTATGTTCATCAATTAGATAAAATTTGCCCAATTTTTAGGTGTAGTTTGGTGATTTTGAAATCACCAGATGAGGGAGTTGATGGAGCGAGATTTAGAAATACATTTATTTCAACTCGCAAAGTTAAACTTCCATAATAAATAATATTATTAATAAAGTGTGCAGTGAAAAATACTAACCAACCTAAAGTAAAAGTTGCGAAATCATGACACGCGGGAAACTAATATGTGTGCTCATAAATGTGCATTATGTTGCATCTGCATGTTTGTGAAAAATAATGAATTAATCTTGTCTATTGTCATGTCAGAATTAAATGCGGCTGTTTTATTAAATGGCATGTGCTTATTTCTGTATGCCTATGTTTTGTTTTTCTGTCTTAAATGTTGCACGAACCTGTTTGCTGCTTTATTTGCTTCTGCTAGGTAACATAGATTAATGGGTAATTATTAGCAATGGTGGGGGGGTAACAGAACAAACTTTATTTCTCACATTAATTGATGTTTTGTATTTGTTTATGCATTAGTTTTACGAATGGGCCTGACAAAAATGGATGGCGGTTTTGCAGTTTGTGAAAACTTGACCAGAGAGAAAGTTTCACCCATGCGCAGTTGCGCTGATGAAAAAGTCATCTTTCTGCTGAAAAGACAACGTTTAAACAATGTCAAACATGGTTGAGTCAAAATGTGTTCTTGGTGGCCTTGTCAAGGACAGGATGCTGCGGAACCTGCCAAGATTAGGAAACGAGAGTTCCTCCTCGGGAAATGTAACTTTTTGAGGAAGCAAAGAGGATGGTAAAACTAAGAACAATAAGGGCTGTAATGAAGCCCCAGACTTGGTCAAAGGACAATGACCTAATAGTGGGCCGATGTGGTTTAGCCAATTGAGAGTTTGCTTTCTTGAAAAAACGTCTGATAATGTTATTTAAGCTAGTTAGAAAGTTATAAAAACTGTCCCCCTGGGAGGGAGGGTGCAGCTTGCTGCTCATCTTCTCCTGACACCAGTTGGGCGTGACGTGCTGACGGACTTTTCTTGGAGCACGTAAGAATCAATAGGGCTAAACGACTTTTTCCCCTTATTCTTTGATGAAGCAAGTTTAGATGATGGCAAATTGATTATTCCATTTGAATTATGCTATTTGATGTTTGCTTAAACCTGTCATTACTTTTTGCTAAAACCTCAAATAATAATGCTTGAATAAAAAGATTATAATGCACTTTCATTGAATAAATAGTTAATAAATAAGATTTTTGAAAAACAAGCTGGACTTGTTATTTCATGATGTTTAGGTTACCATTAGCAGATCCATTTGCCTAGGTGGCTTAATTATACATAGAGCTTTATAAAACATGATGAAGTCATTTTTATTTCAGATGTATATAAATGTGTATATAATTTGTGAATAGGTTTTATTAATTAGGTCACATGATTCAGTTGCTCAATAATGTGTCACATTAGTTTACGGGCCTTGTGAGTGTTTTATGATTAATGGTGAGTATTGTGGATTGGGTAGTGTTGCTATGACATATTTTCTTTAGGGGTGCTGGATCAGTTGCATGAGCAGTATTATTTCACTGGTGTGAAAGAGATTGTGTCTCATTGTCATTCACTTATTAATTTATTGTACCTCACAGTATTGTTCAGGCTCAGTCCTCTTAGACCATAACTATAGGGTATCCTGTCATGGTTTTAATGTGTGTACATATAGAATATATTGCGGAAAGTACGTCTAAACTCTAGATCACAATTATGTTTATATCTCTTATTTTAGTAACCACTGGTATGAAAATCCTGAAGAAGGTTTTGCCGAAACACGTTGGTATTCAACAAACATTACCAGTGTCTTCATATATGGCCTTTTAATCATATGTCAAGTTGTAGAATGACAATACAGGTTGGCATGAAAATAACACTGTTTGACCACTTATTGCATACAAATTTGTGTATTTAATTTGTTTCGAAGATATACTTTTCTCAGGTTATACCGTAATTTACATCAATATGTGGTTCTAATTTGCACAATATCATCTGGAATGTATATTTATCTATGCATTGAAGTCTATTATGTATGAATTGAATTTATAAATATATATATATTTTTCTAGCTTTAAAACAAACAAAAAGAAGACTAAAAAAAGAAAATATTTTTCTATGTCAGTTGTTATGATGTGCATTATGTTCATGTGTTTCTAGAGTTTATATGCCTTCCTAGAGGAAATCAGCACTGTGCCCGGTGCTAAAGTTTTTCAAAACAAACAACACTCTTATAGTTACAGTAGTATCCAACAACCAAGGTATTTACCACACTTATCTTCAACATAATTTTTTTGCCATCTGGTTCAATATCCATCAGGAGTTGTAACACTCAACAGTACTTGTTATATCACAGATGCACATCACATCAATAGCATATATAAAGCTGTGCATGCTACTGTTCAATGCCTTAAACCATCCCTAGGTACAAATCATGAAGCCACAGAAAGGGTTGGTATTTATCACACTCATCATGGATAAACATGATGTTGTAAAGATCACAGCAGCTTGGCCTATAAATCATAAGAAAATCAGGGAAATACACAAAGTGGGCAAGAGGAATAGAAGAAATAAATATTGGCAAAGCCGATAGACCTGCCTTCAATGTAGCAAAATATGTAAAGACAGATATGCACAAATGCTGTTTGCATGCGTTATCACACTAATACTAAACCAGTTAGTTTTGCCAATGCTTGTTTAAAGTTCAGTTGTTTACAGGAACAAACTACTGTTTAGGAAACCATAAGCAGGTAAGTAGTAGACGGGATGAGCACAGGACATTTCAATTCAAACTGGAGATTGAAACTTGCAGTTTCGCTGCCATTAGATCTTCATTAGTGATCGCATGAATGGGCACCACGACTGACTGAACTAAGTCTTGCATTAAGAAATCAGGCAAAGAGCATAACACTGGTCATATTTTTAACAATGGTCATACCTTTAGGCCTAACAATCTGAAACTGCATTGTTTCATTAACCAAAGTTCAACAATACTGGACATCACCAGAAAAACACTTCTGGTGCAAGACCTTTTAGTCAGCTTCTGCCTATTGCACTGTGTGTGTTACCTTTTTTGTCAACTCATCAGGATCTGCTTAAGGTAACCAGACTATGACGCCCATGAATATGCTGCACTCCTGTGAACAAAATGTGGTGAAGCGGACAAAATGTGGTGAAGCGTGAGCCAAAGGGGCAGAGCTCCTTCCAGTCAATCAGCTTCTTTTGGCATATCAGCCCATATACTGACACCAGAAGCCAGAGAGGAATGACGTTGGCGCCCGTGATGGAGGTGAAGTGCACAAAGTTTATTGTCATCAGGCCAGACGTCCTGAGATGGACAGCCAGGAAAACTACTCTGCCAAGTCCTGGTCTCACTCCATGAGCTTCATCTCTCAAAGATATATTCCTTTTATTTTAACCTTCAGAGTAATTTTACCTTAGTAAGAAGCACACTTTGATCTAGTAAGAAAATGTCAAGTGACCTCACAGTTTTGTTTAAAAACTCTCATACCAAACTTATTCTTGCTTAGCGTTCTCCTGCTTTTTAAGCAATCACTAGAAATAGTAGAGTCAGTTATGGTAAGGTCACCATTGGGGATAGAATTGTCTGGGACCATTAATTGCTTGTCCATCTTCCTCATCCTGGACCTTACATACATTCGGTCTGTGTGGACAGAAGTTTACCCAAGCTATGTGAACATTTCCATCCCACCACTATGGCTTTTCCTTCCTGCCAAACCTACCCCGCAAAACAGAGCCAAGCTTTTGAAATTCCAGTTTTTCCATTTTCTTGTAAGAAATTTACTCAAGAAGAGACGTAAGAAAACAATTTTTTATATTGTGTTATGTTTTTGAAGTTGTTGGAGAATCTGTTCTTCTCTAGCAGATCACTTAAAAAGGACCTGCTTGTGTCCCTTGTGGCGTAAGGGCTAGAGTTACCGACTTTGAAACTGGTGAGCCAGCTTCCAGTCTCGGCATGGGCTCACCATCTTATGATTCTGGGCAAACCACTTAATCTCCCCAGCCTAAAATGGGATTTTTTTCTCCAGTCTCAGAGAAAGGAGCCAGACTGTTTACCTCTTCATGAAGCTACGAGAAAACCCTAATGAATGAATGGAAGGAGGTTGACAAGCACACGTTTCCTAACCAGAGATATCTTCTCCAGGGTTTTGCTAATATATTTGTTCCAGTAGTGAAGGGGGATGGCAGACCTGTTGTCTTAGGTGACAAAAATCTTGGAAGATGCTTCCCTGTTGGATCGAATGGATAAATAGACAGGGCGTACACTATCTCTAATTTGGCAGTTTTAGTTTCAGTTTACAAGAATTACACCATTCAGTCTTTGTTCAAAGATTGTTTTTTTTTTTTTTTTTTTTAAACCTTTATTGTACAAAGAAAGCTCACAAATACGGCCTACAACCCCACGGGCTGGCCACCACACGGTAAAAAACGTAGCAAAGGAGAATAAGTTCCTCACAGGATATGACACCAGGAGCACAGGAAAAACAACAAAGGCCATCGAGCAATCAGCAAAAACAGGATAACAAAAGGTTAATTTTCTAATACGGGGCGGGGGAACAGAAGAATAACGGGCCGTGGAAGGAACAACAGGGGAGGGGCCGCGGCAAGCCGCCATTTTATGAACACAGGATGAAACAAAAAGCCATACAAACATAGCTACCAAAGAATATACACATAATCGGCGTACAAAGAAGCTACAATGGCATCAGTCAAACCGCGCTCACCCTTCACCGCCCCCACCCAAATTGTAGAGACAGAACCAAAAAGGCCCCCATTGCAAAATACAATACGATACGCACCCCAACGGAAAGAAAGAGACCCCCATAAAGGAGGAAGGGGAAGAGGGAAAAAGGGGACAAAAGAGGGACTCCCACCAAATCACGCACCCCCAGGAGACAAGACAGAACAACATGACCCGGCAAGTGATATACCAAAAAGTCGACACCAAAAGAACCAGCGGGCCACAATCAGACACACACCGGAATACGAACGCCACAGAAACTCCCCAGGGGGACACATGAGGAGACAGAGTCCCGATAAAGTGAATACACAAGAGCCATAGAACATATAAGGAAGAAATGAGGGGGGAAAAAGACCCCCCAATAGAGACAGACCCCACCCACCCACCCCTAAGCCCACCCTGCACCCCTGCAGAAGGCTACGGCCTACCCCCCCGCAGCGTGCCTGTCGCCCTAATTAGAACCCGAAATATAGCGGAGTAAAGTTAAGTCGGAAACAGAAGACAAAAACGGGAGGGGCAGGGGAAGGGAACACGGGATGGGAGACACATACATACACATACACGGGGGAGGGCCGGGAAACAGGAGGAAACGCACCCGGCCACCCGCCTGAGTCGAAGCTCCAAGACCCCGGGAAGCCAGAGATTATCAGGTTAAAGTCCAAGAGCACCAAACAATCACACATAACCATACCAGGACACATTGACCATCCAGATCAGTACAAGACTACCGCACGCAGATGCCAGTGCACATCAGCCCTGTCCCTGTTTGTCCAAAGTGAGAACAGTCCGGTCCAGCGAGGACCAGGCCACGAAGAACAGAAGGCAGACAGCAGGAAAATACAACGGCAGTCCAGAAAATACACGTGAAGTACAACACGGAAGATCCAGGAAAGTCACGAAGTGTAGCAAACGATGCAGGCACAGGTCCAAGGATATGTCCAAAGAAACCGACCCATCTGGGCCAGCACAGGAGAGATCGCCGGGCAGCGGCGGCAAAAAGGAACCGGGAGAGTCATGAAAGTCAGGCCGAGCAAAATCCAGCTCCCGGGCCAGAGGCAAAGGAGGCAGAGCCGGAGGAGGAGGCATCATCAAGGTCCGCACACCCACGGATGCGGTCGTAGCCGGGGCCAATTCTGCCAGGATAATTCCAGCCGTACCCCGCAACGGCAAAGCCACATCCGGTCGTGGGGGCCTGGGAGGCCCGTAGCAAGGAACCATCTCCGAAGTAATGACAGGCGCGGCCACCAAGAGTCGCCAGGAGAGCAGGGCATCCAGGACCTCCTTAAGTGTAGGAAAACCTTTACAGTATTCGGCACCCGGGCCATGCGGCGGGCCTCCAGCGCTCGTCCAGGCCCGGCCGAGACAATTGGGGTCGGTCGCCATTTGAGAGCCCAACAAGGCCGCGCGGCCGCCAACCTCCGCCGGGGCGACGGAAAGGCAAGTATAGTCGCGCCGACCAGCGGCAGAGCACCCCGGGCAGGAAGGGGGGCCACCAGAAGAAAGGGACCTCACCGGCCACCCAACGCCGCCGGTTCCGTTCTCCGAGTCCGGGCGGCAAAATCAAAATGGCCGGACCGGAGAACAAAGGGGGAGCAAGCCGGATACACGAGGAGCTCCGGCAATGGAAGGCAGCGCCTCTACCAAAGGCCTCCTCCCCACAGGAATCAGCCAGGAAGGACCTCCGGCCCACACGAACAACAGCCTTCCGACCACCTCCACCGCGCCCCGAAGGGCAGCACCGCAGGCTCCGTCCGGCCCGGGAGCCAGCAAGAAGATCCAGGCCAGTCTGCCTCCGACGCCACAAAACGATCGGGGGGCACCGCTCCGGATCCACAGCAGCCAGGACAACCGGAACAAGAGGTAAGTGCCTGCAGGGCGTCGTAGCACTACCACACACCAAAGAGGGCTTCCCGGGGCAGGATAACAGCAGGATAAATGTGAAAATACAGGCAGGCGAACGGAGCCGAGCTAAAGCGCGGCCATCTCGGTCGCGAGCTAGGCTCCTCCCCAGCTGTTCAAAGATTGTTAAAATATTTTTAGAAGGTGGAGGAGAAAACTGATTGAGGCTTGGACTCACAGGCGTTCGCAGTAGGGGTTCTGGGTGTGCTGCAGCATCCCGGAACAACTATGCTGGAGATCCGAAGGACAATGAGCATTTAAGATGGCTTTAAATGTTGTTTTTATCTTGTCATATTTGCTGTCTGAGTTCCGAGACAGTAGTCAACTGTCGGACTAGTCTTCTTACAAATTGCTAGTTATTCTTTTACATGGAAGTTAGTGTTTATATTTCTTTCTCGGAAAGAGACCTTCAAGGTCCTGAATGAGCTAAGGAAAGCCAAGGGGCAAAAACTCTCCTTTAGTCAGGAATACAGTCATAAATTCCATTCCGTCTTTACTAAGAAAATAAGGGATCTCCTGACGGAAATTCATCGCACTCCAACCTTCCCCTGTCCCACCGGTTCCACCCTCCCACCCCCTACGATTGCCAATCCCCTAACCACCCTGCCATTACTCACTGAGGAGTCCCTGGCTATCCTGACTGGGCGGGTGAAATCTGGCTCATCAGCAGACCCGCACTGAATCAGATGGAGTGCCGGATTTATAATTACGCCGACGACACCCAAATCATTATCCAAATTGACAGCTCACCAACGGCACACCTAAGGATGCAAAACATCCTAAAATTTACTGTCAACTGGATGTCGGCTAACTCACTAAAGATAAACCCGACAAAACTGAGGTACTGGCAGTCACCTCAGTCTCCAACCCATGGAACGATCTCTTCTGGCCAAAAGAACTTGGGCCTTTTCCAGAACTGGCTGTGAAAAGCCTGGGAATCAAAATCGATGCCAAGCTATCCATGACACAACAAGTCTCGGCAGTCGTAGGAACCTGTGTTGGCCTCCTGAGACAACTGAGGAAACTGTCCCCACTCCTTACCTTTGCCACGCTCAGACATGCGGTCTCAGCAACGATACTGTCACGCCTGGATTATGACAACTCTCTGTTCTCTGGCCTCCCACAACAACTGTTGGCCCGACTACAAGTTGTCATTAAGTTCAAGGGTCTCTGCATCACACATAAAACCCTGTATGGCTAAGCTCCAAGACACATCAAGGAACGTATAGCCACCTATGTTCCCAGCAGGGCACTTCGGTCAGCAGAGGCCACTCTACTCGTCTGCTCCCATTTCAATCTGTTCTCCATTGAGAGGGCGAGCATTCTCAACAACTATCCCCCAGGTCTGGAATATCCTCCCAGTAAACCTACGCAAGGAAGTGAATCTCCTTCCCTTTAGGAATAAGCTTAAGACTGTGCTCTTCCTGGAAGCATGGGGCACTATTTAAGCAGCCCCCCACCTTTTGCACCTAGTTCAGGTTTGCCCTCTGACAGCGCTTAGAGACCTTTGGGTGATAACGCGCGCTGCAAATCAAAATGACAAATTACTGTGAAGTGAGAGGATTTTTTTAAAGTAAACTATAAAAATCTAGCTTGTGTGAAAAGAAAGACAGTAGAATGTTGTTACTAAGGGTGGGCATAGTAATACTACACAGAATTCCAAGAAGTTGAACAAAAACTTTCTGTCGGACTCCCAATGAATAAAACAGAAACCTCATATACTTTTGGTAAAATAACAAGTATCCCTGTCTTTATATGCTAAAATACATATAGTCTTTTCACAAAAGTGAAAATGAAAATTTAGTAAACAGTGAGAGAGGTGATGATTTTGAGATCCTCCCTAACCTAGGGAGAGAACCAAGCAGATGCCTTGAAAACAAAGAGCACATCTTGCTGAATGATTCAGTGGTGGTCCCATCCTCTTAGGACCACCCCAAGCACAGTTATGGGCAAAAATACAATCCCAACCAAAGGCCCTGCAAAGCATTATGGGACGAGATTAGCAGTAGGCAGTGAATATTATAGTATCCAATATCAAAATAATTCTACAAAGAGCTGCAGTTCAACTAGTCGTTACTAGGTGTCCCTCACGAGTCAAATGCAAAAGCATTGAACTTATTACATCAAGCTGCAGTTCCACTAGTCGTTACTAGGTGTCCCTCATGAGTCAAATCACGAAGCATTGAAAACCTTTCATGAAGCTGCAGTTCCACTAGTCGTTACTAGGTGTCCCTCATGAGTTAACTGCAAAAGTATTTGACTTAAGGGACACCTAGCAACGTTGAACGGGCACTTGATGTAATAATTTCACCAGTGGAGGCAGCAGGTTCAGCTTTTGCTACCAAGGGGGTAAATCTGGATGAGGACCTGGAAGGCAGAAGAAACTCAGAATAATTTTCTAATGAAAATCTCTTTCATGGGATCAAAGCTGTTTGGTACACATCTGGAAACTTCTGGTCAAAAAGTCTGTCCACAAGGGCGTAGCTTCAGGGGGTGTTTGTGGTCTTTTTTGGGGTATGGCAGCAAATAAATGGCTTGCTAAAAATTCTTGGTTTGCTAGTTAGGTCTGCGGGCATAAATTAAGTTTGCTGTGTATGTGCTGATTTTTTTTTCTGATCATATTTAAAAATATACTTTCATTCTCATTTCACTAAGAAAAGAGGTTTTGTTGATTTTTTTTGGCTCAGGGACTTAAAAATATATAATGACCGAATGACAAAAAAAGTAGAAACTCTGCACCCTGAGAACAGGTGC
The DNA here is from genome assembly GCF_964261635.1 of Lissotriton helveticus. NCBI lineage: Eukaryota > Metazoa > Chordata > Amphibia > Caudata > Salamandridae > Lissotriton > Lissotriton helveticus. The sequence continues at coordinate 1,470,748,687 of NC_136068.1, read as the reverse complement.
AGATTTACCACGTGTTTAAATTCACTGTCATTCTCAATGGTATGCTAGTAAAGCTGAATCAGTTGTAGGTCTTCAAGCATACTCCAGGCAATGTTGAGTAATTTTGATCAAGTAACATTTTGGATTGTGATTGCTTTCATAATGTAGATTTTAAGCAAGGTGCAATTCCTCATTGGGATTAGCTACTTTATAACAAAATATTTTTGTGGGAAAAAACCTTTCGACCCCACAATATTAGAAGTTATTACATTCCTATTCCAACCTTGAGCTTTGCAAGAACAGGTCTCTGGAAAAGTTCCACAGTGGGGAATAGTCAGAGAGGAATTTGTGAATGCACACAAATTCACAAATTAGTTGGCATTCACAAACTCTCAAGGCAAATCATGGTGGATCCACCCTGTGCTTGCATTAGATGTGCTCCTGTATAATGGTACAAAGTTGTGATGAACAGTTATGCAGTAATAAGTTCTCAGTATCCTTTGGTGGTTCTTTGATAGGCATACATTTTCAGTCATTAATTTGTTGTGAACTGGGCCTACAATGTTGATAAAATATGGGATGGAAGAGTGCAATATAAATACGGGTCGCTCTCTTTTCTGTTTCTGTGGGGGCAATGGTGGTGTGAGACATGGTACAGCAGGTCAAAAGAGCACAACAATCACCCTGGTATTATCACACATAATGCATAGATTAAAAGAAACTTAAAAGCTGCCCTGAAAAGTGTTTTAATACATGTTTCATATTGCACTGAATAAACGCACCTAGAGAGACTAACCCGCTCCATGAAAGTTTGCCTTATGCCACCAACAAAATTTGAAACAAATGTATGGCCTTAAAATAAATTTTACAGCACATTTTTCCTAAAATATTCAATGGATAAAAAGCCATGTTGGCAATTACAAAAAGCTGTATCTTTCTGACCTTTCATGAGCCCCAACCCACTCATCAGGACACACGCTCAAGCCCATCTTCACTGCAAGCAACAACATCGACATTAGCCACACCACGAGCTACATTGGACCAACCACCACTGCGTCCACTTCTCCTTCTGTGTATGGGTTATGACAGATGTGGAGGATTGTGTAGTTTGTTTTAGAGCAGTATTTTATATATTTATGGATTTGTCATACGTGTGTATATTTTTGAATATTGATAATAAAATATTGTTGTAGTTTTTCTAATATTCAAGTGTTGTTGAGCTCTGGTAATCATGTAATACTGTATTTGTACCAAAAACACAAAATATATTGTAGATTAAAGTGCAAGATCCCTGAAATTTGACAATAGTTGTTACAGTAGAAGAACCGCCCCTTTGATTGATAACTAGATAACTGTTTGAAACATTGACACTTGGTCGAGGGGGAAAGTCTTTGCCCCTTTTTCTTGAATATAGGGACTTTTGTGTTTTTGGTTTCTCTGTACCCCGTCTCTTTGGTTTTGCATTAGGGTAACTCCTTTTCCTTTGAATATACTTGATTTGTAATCACAATTGTAGTCTTAGCAGTGTGGGCCATAGATTGATGCACAGGTATAGCTTTCTCTTGATATCTACATTTTGTATGTTGAAACGTTTCGTGACCCCCACTGTTTAGAAGTCACATCAAATACAGTTATTCATATTTACAAAGTGAAAAGGAGCATATAGTTATTTCGAATCAGCGTGTAAATTACAATCAATATCATCTATCCATCAAATATATTGGTCAGCGAGTCTTTGTTCATCTGTTTCAAATTACCCTTTATTGCCGTTTAGATAACATGTGTACATCAGCCCAGCCAACGCGTTTTGTCCAACAGGACTTCCTCAGGGCTGTAAGACAACTAAAATAAATATAGATAAACCTATATTTAAAATTTATCCAGATAGACATACTAAACTATTTACATCAAGTCACAAAAATATACACAAATTATTTGTTAATATCACGTTTTCCAAGGCCCCTTGCCCATCTACATTCTTTTGTAACAACTCCACTCAAGGATAACTTGATTGTAAGCAAAATTGTTAGTTATTCATGCAGTGATAACACAGTTAGTATGGGTTTTTTATTACGCAAGATCACAAAATTCATCACTAGTCAAATCTGTTGTACTATCGGAATCAAATATTCCCAAATTTTTATTATGAGCTAATCTTCTAATGATAAGACATTAAGTGGAGCATTGCTCATAACCAACCGCTATTATAGTCCGTTACCATGGATACTCATCAAGAAACAAGAAATATATATATATATATATTACCTACTGGCGGACGCCAGTAGGTAGTTATAGTTAGGATTGTTTTCCATAGGAAATCCGCAACATTCTATTGGGAATAACTTTGGCGCCGGTGGACGAATCTTCGCGAATTTCTCAAATAAGATGGCCCGCTCCACTCTGCTCCTTCCCTGAAAGATTGGGGGGGATTTGTCAAGCAGGGGTCGAGATAAAAGGGGGGTCCCAAAACGTGTTTTGCCCATGCTCAATTTTAGCCCGAACGGCTGAATGGATTTCCGCCAAACTTGGCAACATTTTAGGGACTGGTAGTCCGATGTGCCTTTGCTATGTGTCAAGATATGTGCTCCAGTGGATTTTGAGTAATTTAGGTTAAAAAATATATATATCTATAAGCGCGCCCCGGTACGCGCACCGGGGCGCGTACCAGCGCGCTACGCGAGTTCGCGAGCGGAAAGCTGATTGGCTCTCGGGTATCTGTCAACATTTCAAACAGTCCAGAGCGGTCGCCATCTTGTGTCTCGGTAGGATCGAAAAGGGGGCAGGGTAGACCCCCCCCTGACCCCTTAGGTTTGATGTGGGGGCCATAAAAGTGCTTCGCGGGGCAAAAAAAACAAAAAAATAAAATTGATTTTCGCGGGGGGAGCGCCTGGTAGGCGCACCGGGGAGCGTACCGGGGAGTGTACCATGGGGAAAACCCAGTGAAACAGTAAAATAATAATTTAAAGTGCTTAGAGGTAGAGTAGCTCTGAATAGACTTGTTGTGTTGTGTGGGTGATTTAAGTACCAACATGTAGGTACCAATGCAGATAATTTGCATGTTGTTACAGAAGTTATTGTGGTATATGGAATCCATACCATAGTCTGTCAGGAAAGCAGATGTGTTGTGCGGGTGATTTAAGTACCAACATGTAGGTACCAATGCAGAGTCTTAAATTCAATGTACACCATCTTCTCTGTAGATAATTTGAATGTTGTTACAGAAGTTATTGTGGTATATGGAATCTATACCATAGTCTGTCAGGAAAGCAGAAACAACATGGAGGCAGGAGATGAAAAAGAGATGTCAAATACACATTGGAGATAATATAGTGGGAGAAAGGAAGTAACTATGAGCAAATTTACTATGTAACAAAAAAAGTTGCACAGTATACTATAAGTCTCACTTTATTTTAAGTTCAAGATAAAATGTATTAAAATAAAAGAGGTGTCAATACAAAGTCAAAGTAAAATACAATATCAGTGTCGAGGTCAAATACGGAAAAAAAATAAAAAAGAAAATGCATGAAACAGTACAATAATGAAAAGAGGAAAAAGATATACAATATATGAGGCTATCCGAAGGAGAGCAAAATAAAAGGCATTTGTGAAAATTAACGAGTTATAAAAGAAAGAAATGGAACGAAAGGTGAGTCATGGAGGTTTAGAAACCTCTTGCTGAGAGGGAGATAAACAGGTAGAACGTTCAGCACAAGCATCCAGATACAGGGTAATGGGAAGCCATAAGGCATGTCTCTTCGGGGCTAGGGTAAGAGGGTAAACAAATGCAGTATCCAATCTGTGATTATGGCAAACATTAAACCACCAAGCTTTGAAGGTAATATTGTTCGAATTCTTCCAGTTAACAGTTATCTGCTGAAAGGCAACCGCTATTAGTAAATCAATAATTTGTACATTAGAATCAACATGTGCCCAGGAAGGAGATAGGCTTCCTAGAAAAATGTCAACAATAGAGAAGGGAGAGGTAGTATGGAATATAGAGTTGATTTGATCCCAGACTTGAGTCCAAAAGGTGCGAGTTGAAGGACAAGAGAAAAGCATGTGGAGGAGTGTAGCATTCGGCAAGGTGCAAGACCAACAGGAGTCTGGGGTTAAGGGAAATCTCTTGTGAAGTAGAGATGGAGTGTAAAGAAGTCGGTTCTATACAAAGAAAAGTGTTTGTGTGAGGGAAGCAGCTCTGGAAGATTTGCGAAGTTTAGTCCAGAGTTTGTCCCATATGGAGGAAGGCCAGGACGTGTTGAAGTCAGTTTCCCAAAGTTGTTCCACCGTTGACTTCGGTCGGGGAGATAAGGGAGTATGAAAAGAATGATAAATGGAAGAGGCTTTAGGTCCAGTGCTTAACAAGGTGTGAAGACATGAGGCTGGACTAGGTGGGTCAGAGAGGGGAGGGGATCGAGGAAGAGAGTTGTAGGCAGATAAGACCGCATCTTTTAACAAAGGGAATTTATAGGCAAAAGAAGAAGGGAGTGAAAAAGTCTGACGTAGGACAGAAAAAGATAAGAAATCCGATCCTTGAAATAGTTGGGACACCCAGAGTAAACCTCGTTGTCTCCAGGTTTTCCAATAAAAAGGTTTTTGCTTAATGAGGATGCTATTATTGTGCCAGATGGGGGACTTGAGGAATTCAGCGACCGAGGCAGGAGGGTTTGGAGAGGAACAAAGGAGTAACTTAGCAGTGTGCTTGTGAATAGTGGTAGAGAGAAATTGAGGTTTGCGGGAAAAGGAAAGGTATTCAGCGAAAGAAAAAGGAGAGAGGGAAAGACGTTCGATTGTAACCCATAAGGGGGATGGTTCATCTGGATCCTTCAACCAAAGGGAGGCTTGCCGGAGGAGGAAAGCCTTATGATAAAGGGGAAAATTCGGAAAGTTAACCCCACCCTCTAATTTGGGAAGACGAAGTCGGAGCAAGGACATACGCGGTTTCTTGTGGGACCATAAAAAGGAGGAAAGTATAGTGTTGATTTTTCGAAAGAATTTGGTCGGGATAGAAACAGGGATATTGGAGATGACATAAAGGACTATTGGGGTAATCATCATCTTAACAGTATCAAGCCGGCCCCACCAGGAGAGATAAAGGGGATGCCATCTGGAAGTGAGATCGGAAAGTTTCTGGGAGCATTTGTTGAGGCAGAGTGAAACGGTATCTGAGACAGAAGGGGTAATATGCAAGCCAAGATATTTGATGTGAGTAGGGCTCCATGTAAAGTTGGATGCGGCAAAATCTGGTTTAAAGGTAAATTTGGTGAGGGGTAGGATCTCACATTTGTCGTTGTTTAATTTATAGCCAGACAATTGAGAGTAGGCCTGAACTTCAGCGAAGAAAGCGGGAATAGAGACAGAAGGGTTAGATATGAAGAGGAGAATGTCGTCTGCATAAGCAGCTAGTTTGATATGGGTATGAGAAAGTTGAAAGCCATGTAAGTGGGGATTCTGACGTAACCTGGAGAGAAAGGGTTCAAGGGCTAGATTAAAGAGAAAGGGAGAAAGAGGACAACCCTGACGGACTCCCCTACCTAGATTGAAAAAGGATGAGATTAAGCCATTGGCTCTGGGATTGGAATAAAGGAAAGAAATGAGAGCGATGAAATTGGGACCGAACCCAAACCACTTTAGCGTAAAGAAAAGGAAAGACCATTCAACTCTATCGAAAGCCTTCTCGGCATCTAAAGCAATCGCAGCCAGGGAATCGTTGAAACGGGGGGATTTAGAAAGGACGTTGTAAAGGAGTCTGGTATTATCTGTGATATAGCGGCCTTTAACAAATCCGGATTGTTCGGGGCCTAGGAGTTCTGGGAGGAAAGGATCTAATCTGATAGCTAAGGACTTGGCATATAGTTTATAATCAATGTTGACAAGTGAAATTGGTCTATAATTTTTGCAGTATTGTGGATCTTTACCTTCCTTGGGTATAATACAGATGTGGGCGTCAGAGAAGGTGCCAGAGGAAGCACCGCTAGATACAAAGGAATCAATGAGGGCATGCACTTTTGGTAAGAGTAGGGAGGCAAAATGTAAATAGAATTCGACCGTGAATCCATCTGGGCCTGGAGCTTTATCTTTTTTGAGAGAGTTGAGGGCAGTACGTAATTCGCGTGTGGTTATGGGTGATTCGAGGGTAGATAAATCAACTGGAAAATTAGAGGGAGGTTGAATGCCTGCAAAGAAGGTATCAAGGGATTGGGTAGAAGGGTGGGTGTCAGAAGAATAGAGTGTAGAGTAAAATCGGGAAAACTCCTCTAAAATATCATCATCTTTATAACGTAAAACAGAAGTAGTATCAAAAACAGATTCAATATTCAATTTGTTTTGTTTAACTTTCAAATAATTTGCAAGAATTTTCCCCGCCTTATTTTTCCCACCATAAAATTTTGAGCTAGAGGCGTCTTCAGTAGCCTGCTTGTTGTATTTCATTTTGGCACAAACAAGAGCATTCAAGCTGTCTCGGGAATGGGAGGTATAGAAGGAGTGTTCTAGATGTTTGATTTGAAGTAGGAGGTCACTAGTATGTGTACGCGCAGCTCTACGTTTTGTGGCAACGTGTCTGATAATGAAGTCCCTGGCAGCAGCTTTATAGGCATCCCATATGGTGTGTTTGGGTAAAGAAGGGGTATCGTTGAGGGTAAAAAATTCAATGGAGAAGTTCGTGAAGGATTCAGTAAATTTAGGATCGAGGAGAAGGGCATTGTTGAAGCGCCATCTCTTGGGTCCGATAGGTTTGGGGAGAATATCGATGTTAATGAGTACCGGGGCATGGTCAGAGAACATTATAGGGCCAATATCAGCTTGGGTGAGGGATTGCGATAAATGATGGGAAAGGAAGATGTAGTCAATACGAGATTGCAAGTGGTGTACAGGGGAGTAAAAAGTAAATTCTTGAGAAGTTGGGTTGCAGATTCGCCATGCATCGACAAGTTTGTGTTGAGAGATGGCATGTGTAAAAAGTTTGTGAGATTTATGAGGAACAAAAAATGAGGTGGATTTCCTATCTAAAAAAGGGTCAAGGGGCAAGTTACAATCACCAGCTAAAATAAAATTGTCATCTATACATTCAGTAATACGAGTGGTAAAGGAGCTCCAAAAGGCGGGATTACCGCCAGTGGGGGCGTAAACATTAAGCAGGGAGAGAGAGGTGCCCTTCGAGGAGAGCTTAACAAACAACCATCTACCTTCAGGATCAAATTCAGAAGACAAAACTGAATGAGGAAAAGATTTGCGAATTAACAGGGAAACACAATTCCTCTTACCATCACCGGGAGCGGAAAACACTGCCCCCGCCCAACCTCTTTTAAGTTTTGCAGCTTCAGTGTCAGATAAGTGAGTCTCTTGTAAAAAAGCAAAATCAACATTCAGTTTAGCTAAATGGGAGAGAACTTTTTGTCTCTTAATTGGTGAGTGTAAACCTTTAAGGTTCCACGATACAATACGTAATGACATTAAGTAATATTAAAAGAGTAAAGCGTGAAAGAAGTAAGAAAACAAGAAGAAGCCTCAAATCAGTACGTAGTACCACTAAATGGAGAGGGAAGATGAAGAGAAAAAGATGAGAGAGTAAGTGGAAAAAAGAAGAATAAAGAACGTGGTAAAAGGATCTCAGCAAAAGGTAAGGAGTAAAAATAGGAAAGAAACAGCAGGAAAGAGAAAAACGGTGAAGATGAAATATCAGGGTCAAACCCGAGGGAGATTGAAACGAGGATCAAGGTAAGTCTGAAAGAAAAAAGGAGGAAAGGAGATGAGAGAGGAAAAGATAGATAATGCAAGCATAGGAAAAAAGGGAGAATAGACGAAAAGAAGCAAAATTGTACGAAAAAGAGTGACACCAAAAGAAATAACAAGGTGAAGAAGGGCACGAGATCAGGAATAGATACAAAAGATGAAAACATTTCAAAAATAGAAAGGGAAGAAGGGTAGGTACTTACAAGGGTGAAGGAATAAGGATACAAAATCTGGAAAGAGGACGAAGGGGATGAAAACGAAGATGAGACGAGGGGGGTAAGGCCAACCAAAGGAGGGCAGGAAAATGGGGCAACGAGACGTCCAACCAGGTAGACATGACGGGCGCTAAATAGGGATCTGCAAAAGAAGGAGAACAGCGTGATTAGGTAAGAAGAAACATGAAAAATATACTATGACAATAAAACAGATAGATAAAAATGTATAAGACAGCAACGGGGGTCAGCTTAGTCAAAAAGACTAGTCAAAAACAGGGACGGGGATGAACAATCAACGAGAGTAAAGAAACATGAATAGAAGGCTAGCAGGATGTTAGGAGAACCAATTACAACAATGTGAAAAGTCACGGAGGAAATGAGGATGAAGAACTGGAACTGGAGAACTCCATGTTGACAGGACCGCAGGAATTGAGGAAACTTCGGAGCCGCACTGGATCTTCATAGGTTGTGGTCTTATTGTTATGGGTAACTTTGAATAAGCAAGGATGAAAAAGACCATATCTAGCTCCAATAGACCGAAGATCCGCTCTCATGTCAAGGAAGGCTTTGCGTCGAATAGCAGTGGCCTTGGCATAGTCTTGGGCAAAGAATAGGGTGGAGCCAGACCAAGTTAAGCGTGGAGAAGCTTTAGCAGCCAGAAGAACCTTCAATAGATCCGTGTATTCGAGAAAGTACATTATGACAACCCTAGGCTTTGTAGATGGAGACGCAGAAGACGAGAGTCGGCCAAGCCTGTGAGCACGCTGGATGTTGAGCGTAGTGTCTTCAGGTAGATGCAGGAGCTTGGGCAAAAAGGACTTGAAGAAAGTGATAGGATCACTCCCCTCACAACCTTCTTTCAGGCCGTAAAGACGGAGATTATTACGTCTGTTTCTATTTTCAAGGTCCTCCACCTGCTTCTGGAGAGAGGACAACTGCAAATCCATGTGAGGAATCTTGGTGGCAGATTCCTGAAGAGATGACACAGACTTTTCCACGGTGGAGACCCTGGCGTCCATCTGAGACCAATTGTCAGTTAGCGTTTGCAATTTAGCATTAGTCTCCTCCATGTAGGGGCGCAAGGCTCTAATCTCCTCAAGTAGCAATTCCATGGAGATGACTGAGGAGGATTTCGTGGGAGAAGGGGGGTCCTTTTTTAACCTCTTTGAATTGGTTTTAGAGGTATTCTGTGAAGGAACATCCATAGTAGACAGCGTGTCACTGGCGATGGAAGGTGCAGAAGCTTCTAAGTGAGCTAGCGCTGTGAATAGTTTGGAGTTTTTTATATAATTGCGCTTAGGGGTCCTGCTGGAACAATTCGCCATTCAAGCGTGCGTAACAAGGATTGTAGAAGACGCACGAAGTAAGGCTGAAGGAGTAAAAATAGATAGTAGGAGCAAACAGCACCCAAAAATGTAGGAGATCGTATAAAAGAGCCAAAAAAGAGTCAATGAAGTAATGTGACAAAAGAAAAATGTCAAAGTAGCCAAAGGAGAAAGGTGACTCCTATTTTAGATCGCAAGGAAATTGCAGGCAGAAGAAGCAAAAAACAAAATGGCGGCTCGTTCTGAGGGAAATGAGATAGACGAAGTAATTGCCATTTATGATGCCAAAAAGCAAAGAAAGGTCACCTGTGTAGGTCAAAAGATGTCCTCATAATGGTAGAGTGGGCGAAAACACAGCAGGAAGCTTCATGGCGCTGGAGTGTAGACGTGAAGAAAGTTCACGTAGGTAAGAAGCGCCGCTGCGAAGGACAAAATGGCGGCCGCGGCCGCTGCAGAGCCGCGACCGGAACGAAGACTGGAAAGTGCGGGTATAGGGGCTTCAAGCCACGACGGGAGTCATCATACTGGAAGCCTGGTGCTGTCACATAGCTTGCGCTGCTTCTGCGGTGAAATTTGGTTAGCGCGAACCGCCAGTCAGCTCTGGTGCGGACGGAGCTCTACCGCCGCACCGCCATCCGGATCGGGCGCTTAGCAACGCCCCCCAAGTCTCACTTTATATTATAATCATTTTGGTACTATTTCATGAATTACATATAAAAATGAATAATGTCTCAAACAATTTTTAATTATTAAATATACATATATTGTTCTGAATTTTCAAAATTTAATAGAACTTCCAACATTAGATCATCTGGAATTTCCTCGTAATTTTGATTCCATGATTCTATGCTTTCTACACAGTCAATTAATTCTTGGTCCAGAGACTGATCCATAAATTCCAAGTCATCAATATCTTCTTCAGGATTGTTCTCAACCATAATTTCAAAAGAAATATTAATTGTGTCTTCTTTTCCTTCCATTTTCTTGCTGTAAATTGCATAAAAAATAACTATGTCAGTAGAGTTAGGGCACTGTTGGGTTTAAGTTCAGACAGGTACTTCTGAGTTTTTAACAGTGAAGTTATCTTTGGGCAGTGTACGGTATCAGGCAGGAAGTAGAAATATAAAAAAGTGCATGTGATGAAGCCTAAGTAAATTCATAATTATACCAGAGAAGCCTAACTCAATCCATAACTATAACAGAGAAGCCTATCTCAATCTATAACTATAACAGAGGGACAGTAAATAACTATCAGAAAACGTTTTTCCAAATTAACTTAAAGTGCACAATATAGTTCCCCTTACAAATTAACAACTTACCTTACAGAAAGCTGTTGAAGTTTTCTGAGAATATCCTTTGTAAATGTACCTCAGGTAGTTCTAGTCAAAATGGCCGTGTTTCCCTCTCATTTTTCATATATATTCATGTACATAACCAATCAAATGTCAGCACATAAAAGTAGAAAATGAAAGTAACATTTTAATTGATTGTAAATTCTAACACTTTATATGTGTTTTTGTCATGTAATTTACCTCAGGATATTTAGACAGGGCTACAGCCCAAATGGCTCAATGGAATTCCAGCAAATTTGGGAAAATGGTAGGGACTGGTATGTAGTAGGGCCTATTCTATATTTGGTGAAAGTCTCTCCAGTGGTTTTTATGTAAATTAACTTTTAAAATTTTTGGGGAGCGCTTACCGGTGCGCGCCCCGGTACGCACACCGGCAGCGCTACGGGAGTTCTCCATCTTGTGTTTCGGAAGAATTGAGACACAAGATGAAGGACAAACAACGTTGGGAATGGGTAAAAGGGGGCACGGTAGACACCCCCTGACCCCCTAGGTTTTCTGAGGGGGGCTTAGGAGGCCCATATAGGCCCAAAAAAAAATAATATTTTCGCGGGGGGAGCGCCCGGTACGCGCACCGGGAAGCGTACCGGGGAGCGTACCGGGAAGCGCACCGGAAAGCGTACCTGGGAGCGTACTTTGGTGAAAAACAGTGAAAAAAGTTGGACTAAAGTAATCATTTTGAGTGATCAGAGGTAGGGTAGCCCTGAAAAGAGCTTTTGGGTTCTGTGGCTGATTTAGGTACCAACAAGTAGGTTCCAATGCACATCCTTGCTGAGTTCATTTGCAACATTGTAGAATAAACGTTTAAACCTCAGAGCTCAGTGAGGAGGGAGTTGCTATGGTAACAGGTAGAAAGGGCTGAGGGGGGGAAGGCCGTTGGTTTGAAAATAGAGAGGGAAGAGTTTTAATTGGTTAACATGAGGGATATGTGTGTAGAATTAGAGGTTTTCTGTGCCATTCGTGGTTGCAGTGTCTGGAGTGCATACCTTTTGCTCTGCTAAAGAAATATTGGTGTGTGTCTGACACTGTTCTCAATCTCCCAAAGCATTTGTAAAGGTGAGTAATGATTAATTTAATATAGATAGAGACTTGTATACTCTATGAGAAGATTTGGAAGCAAATTGTGGTTTTTAGGTCGAGCAGACAGAGTCTGCTCAGAGACCTATTGCTGCCCGTATTTGGGAATGTAGACACGAGAGGTGCACGAGCGCAGATTTCACCTCGTTGGCTCGCACGGCGCCGTGCCCCTCTCGTGTCTCATATTCCCATGCGCAAACACACTCACACAGCCACACTCACGCATGCGCATACACATTCCCACGCGTACACACGCATCCCCTTCCTCCCCTCCCCACACACGCGGGGCTTACATACACACACAAACGCGCACACACACCCTCCCAACCCCACTCACCGGGCACAGGCAGGGCTTCCATCACTGAGGGGGGCGGGCACCATCAATTTGCCCCGACGCCCCCCCTCACCGGGTCTGTTATACTCCTCTCGTCCTGTCCCGCGGGGTAGTCTCCCATCCGCTTTCCTTATGCTTACGCGCTGCTAATACTCTTTGCACCTTTATTTTATTGACATAGCCAATACGCTCGGTTTTTCAGTCAGGTCTGCTGCACTTTATTTTGTTAGAGATGGCGGCACGTATTTTATTTGCTTGCTATTGTCGTTTTTTAGACATGCACTTTACTAAGACACTAACGACCTTCGGCCACTTTCGTCACAATTAACTTTATGCATAAAACAGTAAAGACGCCGTTTACTCTTTGCTTTAGAAACGCACTTCGTTATTTACTGTAACGCATATTCCTTGCTGAAATGCTCCTTTATCGTTTTCTAATGTTAGCTGCGTGTCCAGAACAGCTATCTAAACATTCGCGCACAACTAAACTTAAAGCCGCCATTTTGTACAGCTTTCGTACAATCTGAGCCTCTAAATTGAAGTTCTGCTACTTTCAATAATTATATTAAGATCGCATTGTAAATTTATAGCAGACGGCAAAACTATATGAATACTTGCACTTTCATGCAAGAAAGTCAAGACACTAACAACCTTCGAACATTTCTGTTATAATTAACTTTACGCATAAAAAAATAAAGCCGCAATTTTATACAGCGTTCGTACAATCTGTACGTCTACACTAAAGTACCGCTAGTTAAAATACTTATATGGGTTGTATTGTATATTAACAGTAACTAAGACAGTATCAGCCTTCGAACACTTCAGTTATAATTAACTTTACACATAGAAAAGTAAAGCCGCTATTTTATACAGCGTTCGTACAATCTGTACGTCTACACTAAAGTACCGCTAGTTAAAATATTTTTTGCTGTTCTTATTCTAAGGCACTTCGACACTATCGAAGCGCTGGGGCATGCACCTTACTAAGACACTAGCGGCCTTCGGACACTTTAGTCATAATTAACTGTATACATAAAAAAGTAAAGACGCCGTTTACTCTTTGCTTTGAAAGCGCATTTCGTTACTTACTGTAACGCCTATTCCTTGCTGAAATGCTCTTATATTGCTTTCTAGTGTTAGCTGCGTTCCCAGAACAGCTATCTGAACATTCGCGCACAACTAACCTTAAAGCCGCCATTTTGTACACCTTTCGTACAATCTGCGTCTCTAAATTAAAGTTCTGCTAATTATGCGTGCCTCTAAATTAAAGTGCAGTCAGTTACAATAATTCTAGTTAGAATTGCATTTCAAGCTACAAGTAGAATTCTTCACGCATAAAAGCAAACTCGTGCCTTTCTCCTCTGCACATACGAGTGCACAGAACACACTGTATTTTCTAGCTTTCACGTGCGCATGCATACACACGGCTCTCTCAGAAGCATACACGCACACCTTACCTCTGCACATACAAGCACACAGAACACACTATATTTTAGTTGCTTGCTATTGTCGTTTTTGGGGCATGCACCTTACTAAGACACTAGCGGCCTTCTGACACTTTAGTCATAATTAACTGTATGCATAAAAAAGTAAAGACGCCATTTACTCTTTGCTTTGAAAGCGCATTTCGTTACTTACTGTAACGCCTATTCCTTGCTGAAATGCTCTTTTATCGCTTTCTAGTGTTAGCTGCGTTCCCAGAACAGCTATCTGAACATTCGCGCACAACTAAACTTAAAGCCGCCATTTTGTACAGCTTTCGTACAATGTGCGTCTCTGAATGAAAATTCTACTCATTATTATGCGTGCCTCTAAATTAAAGTGCAGTCAATTACAATAATTCCATCTAGAATTGTATTTCGAGGTACAAGTACAATTCTTCACGCATAAAAGCAAACACACGCCTTTCTCCTCTGCACATACGAATGCACAGACCACACTGTATTTTTGGTGCTCGCGGTTGTCGCTTTTTAAAATGGAACTTACCGCTTGGTCTTGTAATTTGCTAATTTTGGAATAGGAAATATTTCTTCATGTATTGTTGCTGTTCCTATTATAAAGTGCTCTAGCACTATTAAACTGCTAGCTTTCACGCGCGCCTGCATACACATAGCCTTGACACATAGGAGCAAACACGCGCCCTTTTCCTATGCATATACCAGTGCACAGAACATACTTCCTACTCCAAAAACACACCAGCGCAAAAAAATCACAAACGCCCGCCTTGCCTTCAAGCAATACTCACCTCATAGGTTCACATTTACACTTAAGCCGCAGCCACTGAGCTAACTCTCGAGCATTAGACTTCTGTATCACGACTGCTTCTTTAGCTTAGCATTCTGTGAGCGCAAGCTTCTATTAGAGAACAGAAGTCCCGCCCTATGACAGTTTCAGGCAAAAAGCACGCGCATGCATTGATTTAAAGCACGTTTGTTTAGTTGAAGGAAACAGGTATATTAGTTACTTTTTTTCTCTGTAATCGCAATCTAAATAAATGTTTTTACAGCGCTTTTACTCATCTAGTATAAGCACGTGCATGCATTGTTTTAAAACGCGTTTGTTTAGCTGAAGAAACAAGTTTATTAGTTCGTTTTTCTCCTGTACTCGCAATCTAAATGGACGCTTTTACAGCACTTTTACTCATGTGGTCTTTGACAAAGTGTCAGTGCAGCTTCTATTATGTGCCTCTAACATTTATGAGCAAGCACACGCATCTGAAACGTTTTATGACAATGCAGTTTTAAAAAATTACAAGTTTCAATAAGATATGCACCCTTTGCTGTACTCGCAATCTAAATAAGAGTTTTTACAGCAACTACAATAACACTCACTACCACTACAGCAACACTACAGCACCACTACATTATCCTTCAACGCCGCCACTGCACCAAGACAACCCAACTGCGCATCACTACTGCAGTACTTCAGCACTAGCACAGTACTACCACAGTACAGCCACAGCACTGCCACAATATGACTCAACATCACTACAACACTACTCAATACCACCACATCACCACTCACCACAACATCACTCAGCACCACAACATCATCACTACTTCAAATATATTGTTTCTATATTACAAAAAAGTACATTACAAATGCTATAAGTGTCACATTTTAAATGACAAACCTATAAACTTTCCTATTTTTTAAACAAACAACTTAGTTAAAAATATTGTTATTTACAAGACCAATAGCTCAAAACTTTCTAATGCGAGACCTATTGCATTGCAAATGCTTGTTTAATGTTGCTTTGTGTCATGTTTTTTCATAATGCTTGGTAAAAAGTTTTTACTGCATATAGGAATTGTATTTTGTAAAATTGTGAAGTTTCAGTAGTGACATGGGATGCTTGTACTTAGGACCTGTGCTGTGTTTCTTAAATGTGATGTGAAAAACGATTTTGGGGCAAATGAATGGCTTTTACATTCTTGAGAAGGAATAAATAGTGTCTGCATGATTAAAGAAATATATTTGAACCTTTCACAATGATGTCACCTGTGTTACCTCAGATTAGGAAGCACATTGAGCTTCTTTCTTGTTGGTTTGTGTCATGTTTTTTGATAATGCTTGGTATCAACATTTTCAAGATAGAGGATTTGTATTTTGTGAAATAGTGAGGTTTCAGTAGTGAAATTGAATGCTTGTACATAGGACCTGCGCTCTGTTTCTAAAATGTGATGTGAAAAACGATTTTGGGGAAAATGAATGGCGTTTACATTTTTGAGAAGGAATAAATAGTGTCTACATGATTAAAGAAATATATTTGAACCTTTCACAATGATGTCACCTGTGTTACCTCCGATTAGGAAGCACATTGAGCTTCTTTCTTGTTGGTTTGTGTCATGTTTTTTGATAATGCTTGGTATCAACATTTGCAAGATAGAGGATTTGTATTTTGTGAAATAGTGAGGTTTCAATAGTGAAATTGAATGCTTGTACATATGACCTGCGCTCTGTTTCTAAAATATTATTTAAAAAACGATTTTGGGGCAAATCAATGGCTTTTACATTTTTGAGAAGGAATAAATAGTGTCTGCATGATTAAATAAATATTTTTGAACCTTTCACAATGATGTCACCTGTGTTACCTCAGATTAGGAAGCAGATTGAGCTTCTTTCTTGTTGGTTTGTGTCATGTTTTTTTTGATAATGCTTGGTATCAACATTTTCAAGATAGAGGAATTGTATTTTGTGAAATAGTGAGGTTTCAGTAGTGAAATTGAATGCTTGTACATATGACCTGCGGTCTGTTTCTAAAATGTTATTTAAAAAACGATTTTGGGGCAAATGAATGGCTTTTACATTTTTGAGAAGGAATAAATAGTGTCTGCATGCACCAGGGGTGCAAAGGAGGTGAGGCCTGTGTCTAAGAGTGCAGTGGGGGAGAGGCTTCATGAAGTCCAGTCCACTGCACTCTTAGACACAGGCCTCACCACCTCTGCTCCCCAGGACAGGTCTCTCTCCCACTACACTCTTGAACACAGGCCTCACCTCCTCTGTACCCCTGGACAATCCTCACCTCATCTGCAACCCTAAATCGTTTTTTAAACAGGCCTAAATGTATTGGGTATAATTGATGGTAACAGGGTGCAGATGAGGTGAGGACTGTCCAGGGGTGTAGATGAGGTGAGGCCTGTCCAAGGGTCCAATTCATGTGCCCTAAATCGATTTGTAAATAATATTTAAAACAGAGCACAGGTCATATATAGAAGCATTTCATTACACTACTGAAACCTCATTTTTTTACAAAATACAATTCCTCTATGTAGTAACATTTCTTTACCAAGTATTATCAAGAAATATGACACAAAGGAAGAATAAAAAACTTAATCTGCTTCCTAATCTTAGAAAACACAACTGACATGTTTGTGAAAAGTGCAGATATATTTATTTAATCATGCAGACACTTTCTAATCCTTCTGAAAAATGCTAAAGCCATTCATTTGCACTTTAATCGTTTTTATATTAACATTTAAAAAATTGAGCACAGGTCATATGTACAAGCATTCCATTTCACTACTGAAACCTCAGTTTTTTACAAAATACCATTCCTCTATGCAGCAGAACATTTTTAGCAAGCATTAACAAAAACAATAACAGAAAGCAACAATAAAAAAACACAATTTGATACCTAATATGAGGAAACACACCTGACATGATTGCGAAAGGTGCAGAGGAGGTGAGGAAAGTCGAAATGGCTTTCATGATTGTGAAAGTTGCTGAGGAGGTGAGGCCTGTGTCTAAGAGTGCAGTGGGGGAGAGGCTTTATGAAGTCCTGTCCACTGCACTCTTGGACACAGGCCTCACCTACTCTGTTCCCCTGGAAAGGCCTCACCTCATCTGCACTCCTGGTTAGGCCTTACCTTATCTGCATCCTGTTACCATCAATTATACCCAAAACATTGAGGCCTGTCCAGGGCGCACGGAGGAGGTGAGCCTTGTCCAAGGGTCAGAGGAGGTGAGTCCTGTCCATTGCACTCTTGGACACAGGCCTCACCTCCTCTGCACCCCTGGACAGGCCTCACCTCATGTGCACAATCTACTTACTAATCTGAGAAAACACAGGTGAAATTATTGTGAAATGTGCTAATATATTTTTTAAATCATGTAGATACTATCTAATCCTTGTCAATAATGTAAAACCAATTCATGTGCCCAAAATCTTTTTTTAGAATAACATTTAAAAAAACAGAGAAAATGTCATATGTATAAGCATTTCATTACACTACTGAAACCTCGCTCATTTACAAAATACAATTCCTTTATGCACCAACATTTCTTTACCAAGTATTATCAAGAATGTATAAGTCTCTCTTATATTCTATTCCTGACTTACTCTATTTTTCCACCAGTCCCCTTCTAACACCCTCTCTCTCACTTATTCTTTTTTACATCCTGACTCTGTGTTACATTCCCTTACACTTTCTCTTTGACTTACTTTCTCTTACACCCTGTCTCTGATTTATTCCCTCTCTCTCATTAATCCTTGTTACATCCTCTCTCTGATTTACTTCCTCTTACACCCTCTCTCAAACTTACTCTCTCTCTCTACCTTTTACAGCCTCTCTCTGTTTTAGTCTTTTACATCCTCTCACCTTCTAACACCCTCTCTCTGTCTTAACTCGTTTTACACCCCCTCTCTGTCTTACCCCCTGTTACATGCTTTTTCTGACTTACTCCCTTTCTCCCTTTCTCCGACTTACTCCCTCTCCCTATTACATCTTTTTCTGTCTTACAACATATTATACACTCTTTCTGTCTTACTCCTTCTCTACGTTTTACTCCCTCTACCTGTTTCTTTGTCTGACTCTGTCTGTCTTTTTGTGTTACTCCCTACAGCTCTTTTTCTCTGTCTTACTCCTAGTTACAGAGTTGCTGTGGTATAAACTTAGATATGTTGTAAACTAGTGTTTATATCGTTTGCTTATTGTCATTGCTTTGTTGTTTGGTAATAGTGGTCTATAATGTGTTATTTATTTCTTTACCACAGATTGAAATCAAGATTTCAATAGTAAGGAAATATGCCCTCAAGGCAGAGGAGAAGAAAAGATGCCAAGCGGAAAAAATCAAAAACAGCAACGGAATTAAAGCACTCCTCTACAACAAATACTTCAAAAAACAGAAAAAAAGCTCCTGGTAAGACAACTAAGTCTTTCTTTCGGAACATATGTAGATAAAAAAAAAATGTTAATGGGAATGTGAATATACAGAAGGAGAGAGCAAATTTGAAAAGGAAGGAGAGGCCCCCAAAAATGTTACTACTGCATCAGGAGAGAATAATATGTATAGGAATAGAAGGCAAAACCAATTTAGGGACATTCGTAAACGAATATTTCGCAATAGGGTAGTTTTAAATTTGTTAAAAAATGTTAAAAAAGGTAAACAGAGAGCTGCTTTTTACAAGAAAAAGAAAAATGTAGAGAAGATTGTTGATCAAGCTTTTGAAGTTAAGAAAAAATTATTTATTTTAATAATCAATAGAATTAGGATACTTAACAAGGCAATTGATGTTTTCAAATCGAACAGTAGATGCAAAAGAATAGTTAATCGGACACATTTTTGTGAAGTTTTTTCTGGAGAATGGATACATAGTTCAAGTTGTGAGCCATTTTTTAATGAGGGGAGTTACTTCCAGGAGAATGATTTGGTGCATGCAGTTGACACCAGTGGTCGAGCATATGAGGTGAAAGATGGTTGTCCGATTGAAAAAGAGAAACTTGTGTCTAGAGATGCAGAAGAGGTGTTAGCTGATGAAGTTTTAGGGAGACGTACTAAGGGTCCAGTGTACACTTGGAAGTGTAGTAGTATTTGTAGTGTGCGACAGGATTCAATCGATTTGCTTCGTAATTTCTTACGTATATATAGTAAGAAAAGTCTAAAACAGAAAATGAAGATGTTGCAAGACTTAGATCCTTGCAGAGTGAGAGAAAACACAGGTTTGCATGGGCATTCACTGGCTTGTCTTTCTAGAAAAGTATGTCAGAGTGTTTTCCATCATTTTAGGATGTTAGCAGTGCATCATAATAAAATGAGGAAATTAGTGAGAAGGTTGTATTATGCAAAAAGTCCAGCACTTAAGCTTAAACAGTTAAACAGTGCTCTTTTGCATGGAACTGAATTAGATGTGAAGAAGATTTGTGAAGAAATTGAGATTTGTTATTTTGGTGAAAAAGAGGACAGTGTAGAAATTGACACAGTAATGGAAGGTAATGTGGAAGACAATGTACAGATTTCAAGTACAGAAAAGTTTGACCAGGAAATTACCAAGTTTAAGGTGAATTCAAGTGAAAGGCCTAATTTTACTTGTGTGTGTTGTCGACGGACTCATTATAAGATTCAGACTAGGTTAGTTGATTTATATGCAAAAAGTGAAATGGAAAATATTAGTGAATGGAAGAATTTTGCAACTTATTTGTTGGTGGAGAATTCTTTTGATTTGAGTTCTGATCAGCGTATTTGTAAATATTGTTATAATAAATTAAATGAAAACAGAATGCCTGCTAGAGCTGTTCATAATAATCTTGAGTTGGTAGACATTCCTCCTGAATTGATGGATTTAAATACATATGAATCTATTTTGATTCAATGTGTCCATCCTTTTCAGGCTATTGTTCGCATGGAGCCTAAGATAGGGAAATTGCCTCCTTCAGATTTACAGAGAGGATTAAATGGAAGAGTTGTTTATTTGCCTCTAGATTTCAAGAAAAATATTGATACAATTAGTGTAGAAAAAGTAGAAGAGGAACCTCTGGTTATTCGAGTTAATGAGGTTCCAACAAAGAGTAAGAAAATCTGGCAAGATTTAGTGGATGTTAGGAAAGTCAAAAAGGCAATGTTGTATTTGGTCAAAAACAATGAGTACTACAAACATGTATGTGTTGGAGCAGAGGAAACAGATGCAGAAGAAGACAGTGATTGTTCAGCTGGCCAAATTGAAAAAGTTGATGTGTCTAGAAGTAAAGAAATATATGAACATTATACTGTTCATCCTTTGCATTCCAAAGAAGTAATGGGAAATACAATTGACTTGTTTCAAATGAAAGCAGCAAAAGTAAGTCCCATTAGTGTATGGGAAGAAAGTTTGGAAGCTCGTTGTTTTCCCCAGTTATTTCCAACAGGTCGAGGTGGACGATATGACGATCGACCAGTTCAAATTCCTGCATCTGAATACCGGACTTTAAGATTATATGCTGAAGATCCAAGGTTTCGTCAATGCATTCCATATTTGTTTCATCTACTGTATGAAAGTGACTTGTCTGGGCTTTCTTATGCAGTAAACCATATACTGAAAAGTGGAGCACATCTGCAAAATGTTTCGGCGAGGGACTTTATGGAGAAAGTCAATCTGCAAGACAATATTTTGGAATCTCATCTAATCAATCTCATGGCATGTCAGCGTGGTACAAACGAGTATTGGTACCGTCGTCATGGGGAATTGAAATGTATGCTAATACACTTAGGAACTCCTACATGGTTCCTCACTCTTAGCTGTGCTGAGTATGCATGGGACGACTTACTTCAATTTCTACGAGAGGCAAATGCAAATATACAAAATATAAAATTCAAAACACCTGGAGAACTGTGTTCTTTGGATCCAGTGAATGTATGCAGATATTTCAATCATAGATTTGAAGCTATGATGTCTTTTATTACCAACAAAAAAAATCATCCCCTTGGAGAGGTTTTGGATTTCTTTTGGAGAAAGGAGTATCAAGCGAGAGGTGCTCCTCACATACATATGTTGTTATGGATTAAAGATGCACCCAAATTTGGAACAGATTCGGGTGAAACAGTGATGAGTTTCATTGAAGAGTATTCAACATGTGCTGTTCCGAAAACTACCGAAGAAAACAGTTTAAGGCAACAAGTTTTACGCTTTCAATCCCATCGTTGTGGAAAGTACTGTCGTCGAAAATTCAGAAACAAGGAAAAGTTCTACACAAAATGTCGTTTCGGGTTTCCACGACCAGTGATTTCTAAAGGAAGAGTAAATAATTTGATGTCTTCTCTGCGACATACTGTGACGAGGAAATCATCAAAAAATACATACAATTTAAAAAGAAACGAAGAGTCCAAGTACATCAACGACTACAACCCAGTGATTTTGTCCATGTGGAATGCTAACATGGATATTCAGCTTGTTGCTGACAACTCTATTGCTGTGGCTCGATATGTGACGTCTTACATCACAAAAAAAGAAAAGACAGAACTGAAGGAAATGTGGGAGGACATTTCACATGAAAAGAGTATAAGTAAAAAATTATACAGTTTCAGTCTGAAGATGTTGTCGCATCGAGAAATTGGAGCATATGAATGTTCTGATCGGTTATCATCAGCAAGTCTCTATGCCAGATCTAGAACAATTATTTGGGCGAGTCTAGGTCTTGCTGCAACACGAAGCCGAGTTTTGAAATCTGTACACGAAATTGAGTATTTGGCGGAGAAAGAACCAAACAGTACAGATATTTTGAAGACAAATATGTTGGATACATACTATCCAAATAGAAGTAGTCATCTTGAGAACACTTGTTTGTATGAAGTTCTGCAAAACTATACTTATAAGAGGAACATCACAGAAGACATCAATAATGGAATATATGCTGTCATTGGGTGTGAAGGATGTCTAGTGAAGCAGAGAAAAGGCCATTTGATTAATCATCATCGAAAATTGAGTTGTGAATCTCCAGACAAAAGGGAATTTTATTATTTAGCTCTTTTGCAACTCTTTAAGCCATGGCGTACAGAAGAGGAACTACTAGATTTTCTCTGTTATGAAGATTCTTTTAATGCAACCAAGGATACCATAGAATGTCCTGTTTTTCCAAATTATCTGCAAATGTTGAACGAAGAAATAGAGCAAGAAGCCACAATTGCTGCAGAGATTGCTAGAGACAGTTCTCAAGACAGTCACTGTTCTACTTCATTGAGTCAGGATCCACTAGGAGAACCCATTATTCAAAATGAAGCTGCCACTGCCATGGATGAGGTGGAAAGAGCTATGGAACAAGCTGAAGAGGATGTAATTAACTTAGAAGATTTGGTGAAACAACTAAACGTTGAGCAGAAACAGATATATGACGAAGTCACAGAACAGATTGAACATGGATTCAGTCATGAGAAAAAAGAGTACTCATGTACGTCATTTAAGCTTGTCCAACTGTACGTGAGTGGAGAAGCGGGAACTGGAAAAAGTTTTCTGATTAAAGCAATTAGCAATTATCTGCAGAAAAGGACTGAATCGCCGCTGTCTTGTGTTGTAACCGCTCCAACTGGGCTGGCAGCACATAACATTAAAGGGATTACTTTACATCGTTTACTGATGCTACCAGTTGAGCATGATAATAAATTGCAATACCACAAGCTATCTGGAGATGCGTGTTCTGAAGTTTCCAGAGTC
Source organism: Lissotriton helveticus (assembly GCF_964261635.1). NCBI lineage: Eukaryota > Metazoa > Chordata > Amphibia > Caudata > Salamandridae > Lissotriton > Lissotriton helveticus. The sequence goes on along the minus strand of NC_136068.1, from coordinate 1,470,725,774 downwards.
TTGAAGAAAATGAAACTTCTTATCATTGATGAAGTAAGCATGGTCTCAAATCTAATGCTTGCTTTTGTGCATTTGAGAATGCAAGAAATTCTTAGACTATGATGTCTTATTCGGAGAAAAACACATTATTGTTTTTGGAGATCTACTGCAGTTGACTCCAGTGAAAGGACAACCAGTGTTTAAAATGCTCATGCATGAAGATACCAGGAAGTGCCTAGGAAGCATTGGAAACGTTAATATATGGTTAAACTTCAAATATGCAGAACTGCTTCAAAATATGCGACAGGCAAAGGATGAAGATTATAAAAATATTCTACAAGATGTAAGAATCAGAAAACTAAGTGAGCATGGGAAAGAAGCTTTACATGCACGATTAATTTCAAATTTGTATCCAAATGAAAACATTCTTCCAGAGAATATTTTTAAGAAAATTACTGAGAACAAATCTGGGATATGTTTGATGCCAACTGTGAAAGAATATTCCATCTTCAACAACAATATGTTAAAGTTAGACAATGAAGAGATTGTGAAACTGGAAGCTATAGATAAAATAGAGCATATGGGAGCAACAATTATTTAGTCTGAAAATATGAAATCAAAATTGGATTCATTAGAGAAGAGTATATCTAAAACTGCTGGTTTTGAAAAGACTCTGAATGTGTGTTTAAATTGTCGTATCATTTTGAGAAGGAATTTAGATGTTGAAAGAGGTCTGGTAAATGGAGCAATGGGTCATGTTGTTGATTTTATGAATTACAGAAATAGAGATGGAATTGAATTTTTAAAAATTAAATTTGATGGCATTGACCAAATACAACAAATCAGTCGTTGTTCAGCTAGATTTTTGCTTGTGAAAGACTTATATGTTCGCCGAAAACAGTTTCCTGTTTGTTTGGCATATGCGGTGACAATTCATAAATCTCAAGGTTTAAGTGTAGATAGTGCTTTGGTGAACATTGGAACTTCTGTGTTTAAAGAGGGTATGGCATATGTGGCATTATCACAAGTCAGAACTTTATCAGGATTGTACTTGATTGAGTGTGATGAGACAAAGATTTGTGCAGATCTAGATTGTGTTAAAGAATACAATAGGTTAAGAAGAGAGTATGCTCCACATTTGCCTCAATATCCTCTGTTTGAAAAACGTGTGGTATGCCGAAAAAGAAGAAATGAGAATAATTGCAGTGAGGTAGTAGCAAAAAGACAAAAAGTAGATGACACTGTAATTGTAAGGAGAAAGAAAAAGGATTCTGTTGAAGATATTGTTGGATTTCAGTTTGAAAATAGTTCTGGTGTCAACTGCTATGCTAATGTAATGGTCAATGTTGTTTTTTTTCTTCAAACTTTACAAGAACAGATTGTTGAAAATCGGGATCAAAGATTCTGCTGTTTATTGAATTCTGTGTTTGAGAAATGTAGCAGTGATAGAGCCAAAATAGAAAGTGTTTCAGAAATTCGAAATCTTTTAGACATATGTTCTGGTCAAAAACAATTTTCACAGAATATTCAACAGGATTGTCAGGAATTTTTAATATATATGTTTGATGTATTGGAAGATGAAGGTGTAGATATAAAAAATCTTTTTAGCCTTTCTTATCAATGGCAGCATGACTGCGACAATTGTAGTTTATCAAGTAGTACTAGAATAGATACTGAAAGATTTATATATTTGACTTTACCAGACTGCAAATCAGTGTCGTTTAATAATCTAGTTAAAGCAGCTGATCACAATATGGTGTGTACCCAATGTAAGTCTGCAATGCTGTCCACATTATTTATACAAACTTATGGTCAATATGTAATTTTAATGTTCCAACGATGTAGACCTAATGGAACTAAATTGACAACTTCTATTAAAAATTTCGTGGCTTCTCAGTTATCAATTTCAGGAAGAATTTTTGCAACTGTAGCTATTATTTATCATGACGGTCCTTCAACAACATCAGGGCATTATACAATTTATTTAAAATGTTGAAAAAGTTGGACTAACTGTAATGATACTCATTTGACTTTCAAACAACGTTTGCCTTTTGACTTAAAAAATTCATACCTAGTGTTTTTAGAACCAAAATTTAAGTAAAGGTAATTGGCCTAAGAAGACGGGAGCAGTTAATAAAAGTTAATTTGCTGTTTAAAATTATATTGTGAGTAAAAGTGATCAAGATAATATAAACATTCTAGTTGTCATATAGGTAATGTAAGTGGATTTCATAGTAAGTGATATCAGTATTAGAGGAAATGTTGAATATCAGTGAGCCAGAGATGGAAATATGAATATTTAAACATTGTGAAAATGTTGTATGAGCTTTTCTTTCAGAACGTCGGGAAAATGGTAATTTCAGAGTTTATTTTGAGTAATTTGAAAACATACTGATACATCTGACACTATTTGGCCTTATGGAAAAGTGAAGGAATAAGCAAAGAGGCATGACTGAACACAAGAAGGAAATGAAAACATTGAAAAATATTTCAGATGTTCTTGGAGCTTTTCTTATAGAAAGTCGATGAAATGGAAGTTTTAGAGAACAGCAGAGTATTTTCCAACGAAAAGGACCTTCGTGATGTACTATTTGGCTTAAAAGAAAAGTAAGTGAATCAAAGATTAGTGTACATATGTGATTTTTAAGTTTATATGTTTTTTTTTAAACACAATCTTTTAGATTGTGTTTTTTTTCCCGCTGTCATATGATGAGTAGTTTGAACTCACTATTTTTAGTGAAATTCAATATATTCTGACAACAGCAAAAATAAACTATCCAACATGTTGTACAAGTTATTCTATAGTTTGTATTGTGTAATTTAAATTGTATTCCCATTGTCTCACACTCACTTTCCTTTTTCCACCCTCTTTCAGCTCTCTTTACCCACTCACACTGTCTTTCTCTCACTCTGTTTCACCCCCGTTCCTTTACTCCACTTCTTTCAGAACCCCTCATTCCCATTTCAACTGTCTGCATCCCCTCTCTCCCTTGCACCACTTTTCAGCTTTCAGTCTCTCTGCTTTACTTCCCTTTTCCGTCTTTTCCTCCTTTGCTCTTTTAGTAATTCCTCTTTACTCACTCACCTCTTTTGTAGCACTCTGTCACTATAACTCACCCACTCTCCCTCACTCATCTTTCTTTGCTCTTTTCTTTTGTCCTCTTCTCTCTGTTTTTCGTTCACTACCTCTATGTCCTCAGTCCCTCACTCTCCTTGTGTTATGCTCACTTGTGTTTATCTACTTTCTATCATTTATCTTACAACAACTTCACTGCTCCTCTTTCATCGTTCTTCATCCCATTTCTTTTACTCCGGTTCCATTACTACCCCTCATTTCCTATTTTTCAGTGTCCTTCTCTTTACTTTCATCACCGAATCACATTCTCTCTGTTCCACTGCTTCATTCCTCTTCCCCTCTCTTTCCTTCTTTTTCTCCCTTACTCATTTTCCTTTCCTCACTCATTGTACTCCACTTCACTCAGTCCTTCCCTTAGTCCCTCTGTCTACTAACTTCCTCACTCCTTTTCCCTCAATCCTTCTATATTATTCTCTCTCCCTTCATCCCTTCACTCTGTGACTCCCCTTCACTCACTCTCAGTCATCTTCCATTCCTCATTCTTGTAAATGCATCCTCAATCAGACTCCTTTCCCTCTCAGTCATTCCCTTTTTACTTACTCCTCTTTCCTGATTTAGTTTTGCTAACGCACATTCTTTTAGTATCTTTCTTACCTTCAGTTCATTTCTCTCTTCTTCTCTTCCTCTCTGTCACTGAATGTATCTGCCTTACTAATTTGCTCTCCTTCTATTTCTTTTTCCCTCTTTTTGTCCTTCTACATTACTTTATTTCCCTTTCTGTGTCCTTCACACTTACTTTATTTCTTAGTACACTTTTATGATTTTTAACCTCTTGACCTGTCTCTTCTATTTTAAAATATATATTTTACTAATTATAACTTATTTTTTCTTCTCTTTTTCACAGATACAAAGTGTAGTAAAAACATGTAATTAAATTTACATTAATTATATGGTAAGTGTCACTAAAAAATGTAGTTTGTCATCACCCTTTGCTTTAACCTCACTACTATTCTCTCACCCTACCTCACTCCTGTTTCCTTACTCTGCTTCCCTCATTTATTCTTATCCTCCATGTTTACTCCTCTTTCCTTTACTCTCCTACCACATTCAACTTCTTTCAGTCCCCCTGCTTTACTTCCCTTACCCTCTGTTCCCTTCCTTCGCTCCCTCACTCATTCCCTTTCCCTTACTCACTTACTTCACTCCTCTCACTCCTTCTCTCAGTCCGTCTGTCCTCACAGTTCCTCACTCCCGTTCCCTCGCTCTGTCTCTCTTACCGTCACTGTCTCTGTCCCCTCACTCTGTTACTACTCTTTCGTCATGCTCACTCCCTTTAACTCACCCACACTCCCTCACTTACCTTTCTTTGCTGCTTCACTCAGTCCCTTTCAGTCACTCCTTCCTTTTCTCTCTCTGTCCTTTCTCTCTGTCACTCCCCACGTCTTACTCTTATTCACTTTTATCCACCCACTTTCACCCCTCTTTACTTACACTCACTGCTTTTTTCTCACCCTCCCTCACCGCTGTTCCTTTACTCTGGTTCCGTCTCTACCCCTCATTCCCCATCCTTTACTGTCCTTCCCTTTACTTTCAACACCCACTCACATTCTCACAGTACCTCTGCTTTAGTCTTCTTCCTCTCTCTTCCCTTCTTTCGCTCCCTTATTCATTTTCCTTTTCTCACTTACACCGTATTACACCTTCTCTCTGTCTTACTATCTAATACACAGTCCCTCTGTGTTGCTCCCTCTAGCTCTCTTTCTCTTAACATCACTCTCTCTGTGTCCTTCCCTCATGCTCACTCCTTCTTTATTTTTAAAAAAAAATGTTTGGGGTGTGCGCCCCGGTGCGCGTACCGGTACGTGTACCCTGGAGAAAAAAGAATGAGTTTTTTTAAAAATGTAGCATTTTTTTATAAATTGAAGGTAGTTCTAAAAAGAACTGTTTTTTTATTCTTTTTGTTGTTTTATTTTTTTTTATTGTTTTTTTGAAAATTTTTTACTTTTTTTGGCTTTTATGAACAATTTTATATTTTTTTTGTAATTTTTATGGGGACAAACAAAAAAACTGGGAATTGTAAACGGCTCAACTGGAGCAAAAAAAATCAGGAAAAAATTAATGTTTCTTTCTACAGTTGTGGTTGTCTCCAGCACGGTTGATAAGTTTGATGCTTTGCTCCCCATAGGAAATTGTACTCCCGCAAAGCATACAAACTATTTTAAAATCTGCAAATTGGCGTTGGATGTTTGGGACCATCTCCCTTGTCTCTGGACCCGATGGAGTGGGTTGATTTGTTTTGGAGGTGCTGGGAGAAGATTGGGGAGGGTTTCTGGTCAGTTCGCTGACCTCTGCCGCAGCATAGTTATTTGGGTGCCTGCGTTGCATGTGGCGAAACATTGTATGATTCCCAAATGAATATTTTTTTGCAGGGTTCCCCCTGGAAAGTACAGTGCCACAGATGAGACAAGTCACTTTTGCAGCATTAACTTTCTTTTCTCCCCTTGGGATTTTAAAAAACTCCCACACAAAGTGCTCCTCAGGTTTATAAGGGGGATTATCTTCAGGGAGGAAGCGCCTCTCCTCCTCCTCCTCCTCCTCCTCTTCTTCTTCTTCACCACCAATGTGGTGTTGTGGTGGTCCTTGTGGTGGTGGTGGTGGTAGTGCAGATGCTCCTGCTGCTGCTGCTACTGTAGCCATTTCTCAATGAATAGAAACAGGTCTTCCTCACTCAAAGAACAAAGTGAGAATGAGGAAAAAAGGTGGGGGCTTTCATCATTTGGAAAACAAAACTGTTCTGAACCAATGAAAAGTGTATTTTCAGGTCACATGACCCGGGCTTTCATCATTTGGAAAACAAAACTGTTCTGAACCAATGAAAAGTGTTATTTTCAGCTCACATGACCCGATGCGCTTACGCTACGCTCCCCGGGGCGCGCCCGGGGGTGCGTAGCGTAAGCGCGTCAGGGCGCGCCCGGGGGCGCTTATGTAGCACGATCGTATGCGCTCGGGCGCTTACGCCGTGCGTCATAAGACGCATCTCGCGGCTACGCGATACGTCAGGATGATGTTTTCGTTCGCGGCAATAGCGCTAACGGGACGTTCACCGGTACGCGAACCGGGGCGTGGCAAGACTGCGCTTACCGGTGAGCGCATCGGCACGCGCACCGGGAGCGCTCCAGGGCAAAAAAAAAGAAAATATACATTAAAAAAATAGTATTACTTAAATATACAATATAGGATTCATTATAAAAAATATTATATTTCATAGCTATAGAAATTTGCTATTAAAAAACCTTTGAAATTCACTGAAAAAAACATAGGTTTGAGGCCCTATATATAGTTGGGAATTAGCAGTTACAAAACCTATGAAATTCACTGAAAAAACCATAGGTTTCACACGAGTTATAGTTAGGAATTAGCATTTAAAAAACCTATTAAATTCACTGAAAAAACCATAGGTTTGACACCAGTTATAGTTAGCTGGAAATTTTACTGACATAAAACCATTGAAATTCCCACGTTATAGTTAGTTGGACTCACTATAACTTGCGCGTGCAATGCACTGCTGATGACGTCACATATTACATCACTCATGACATGGTCAGTGACATCACTCATGACATCACTGATGACACCATCCTTGTGACAGAGTGACAGACTCACTGTAATGTAACCCTTGAAACACATATTCAAAAATAGAAACTAAAATTTAAAAAAAAATGGAGATACCCATACCAGTTACAACAACCAATTCAGTAATTCCACCATCTATATACTCATCCACTCATTCACCAACAGTTCTATATAGTCACTCATGCATATACCCACTCATCATATGTAGTGATATACCTATACATCCTGTTACACACCGACAGTCATACAAAAGTTACTCACACACATACTCACACATGCAAATAAACTATTGAACATCCATTTATTTGCATATACAGCTATACACACACTACCACTTTATTTCTAAGGAAACTTACACATACTTACTCTCTTAAACAATCACTTGTAGAAACACATACTAATTTAAACAGGAACTCTTACAATCTCTCACTCTCACATATACTCACTTATATACATCAATACTCACATATACTAGATTAAAACATATGTAGTTACTGATAAAGACACTAGTGAGCAGTCATTCACTCACTAACACACACATATAGACACTCATCCACCCATACAGTCCTGCACATATGCTGTCTTCAAAACACATACAAACAGTGAGTCAGTCATTGATGCATTTATGTGCTAAGTAATACCCCCACCAAACCATACAGACACTCATACTGATACTAAAAACAAAAAAATAATAACCCATATACACACACTTGTGGCTACTCACCAACCCATGCAGCCACTTATACACAAAGTAAAACACTGATACATATATTTAAATATTTAAACATTACTCGCTAATATATGTATTCACTAAGATACACTTAATAAGCCAGTTAACCAATCATTTTTTTTTTTAAAACAGCCATTTAGACACTTATTTAAACATATATTCTTCCATCGACCTTTATATATACATATATAAAACATATTTATTTTTCAGAAAGACACACATTCACTGGATGTTGTCATCAGTGATGTCATGAGTGATGTCACTGACCATGTCATGAGTGATGTAATATGTGACGTCATCAGCAGTGCATTGCACGCGCAAGTTATAGTGAGTCCAACTAACTATAACGTGGGAATTTCAATGGTTTTATGTCAGTAAAATTTCCAGCTAACTATAACTGGTGTCAAACCTATGGTTTTTTCAGTGAATTTAATAGGTTTTTTAAATGTTAATTCCTAACTTTAACTGGTGTGAAACCTATGGTTTTTTCAGTGAATATATATATATATATAACTCACTTGGGAATATTCCTCAAAGGAACAGACAAAGTTTCCTTTAATCCAAATTTCTACAGAGTACAAAGTATCTCCCTGATGTCCTCATTCCAAGTAGTAAGAGGTAAAATACCTTTTGTGGTAATCTATAAATATTAAGGAGATCCCAAAGTCAAAAACACTATCCACTGCAGCATGCGTTCCCAAACAAAATAATAATCATCTAGGTTCAATAGTGTTTTTTTATCTGACTTTTGTGTAATTATCTCACATCATCCCTGGCTATTATTCTCATGGTTGCAGAAAAAAGCCAAAGTAAGCCCAATCACATTCACCCATTAATCATTCTACATCCTTTTATTTTATTGACACTTAAGAATATATATATATTCCAAGCTATATACCGTCATTCTTATGTTACTATCTTCCACATAAATATTGATCACACCACCAATAGTTTCTCCATGCAATCAAAAACATAAATTTTTTCAATTGCCTAATGGGATTTGGTCACAATTGCCATTTTTAACCAGTCCATAATCCCTATTTGTTACGAAGACTCATTCTCAAATCCAGACTCACCTGCCGTGTTGCCTGTCGGGTTTCAAATGCGATCAGTCTATCTGTGTAATTACACCCTGCATGAGACACTCAATATAAAGCAGATTAGAACCAATCATCAGGCGTATACCTAAATCATTCCAATAGTCTATTTCCAGCTTGAAAACTGCCGTATCCTGTTACTCGTAACAATCCTCATGCAAATTAACCACGGTTGCTTCCTCTCTGGTCCCCATGGGTTTTGAATCAATCAGCCACATTTAATTCACAGCCACTCGTGTCAGATGAACTTAGTCACTGTTCTCACATGGATCTTTGTGTTGTTACAATAAACGTGTTTTGTCCAAACATAACAATATCCATATCTTAAAACACCATGGGCCATATGTAGGTAAATCCCAAATACCGATTCCTAAATACTGATTTTTAACGAATTTTACTGAATCGGTAATCAGAAATTGGTATTTGGGATGTAGGTAAAAATTCGGTAAAAAATACAGATTCAGTAAAATTCGGTAAAGAAATACTGAATATCCAAAACCGATCAGTAATTTCCGATTCGGAAATTACCGAATCGGTAAATACCGAATCAGTAAATACCGAATCGGAAATTCAAAAACAGAAACAATTAAGGATTCAGCCAATCCGGTGCAACCACCCCTCCTCCCAACCAGGAAGTGGCCACACCCATGCAGGTGCACTCAATCTGAAGCTGCTGGAGAGGCTTGCAGAGTAGAGCAAAGTCCTTGAGCCTTTTGGAAACGTTTTCTGCTTGAAAACTGCAAACTGGCAAGCAAAGATACTGACAGGGAAGGTGGAGAGAGGAAGAGAAAGCTCAAATTCAGCACCATGAAGCTGCAGGTCCTTGTGGAGGAGGTCGTAAAGGAACACCACAAGTTGTTTGGGAAGCAGTCCCTGGGGGTTGCAGAATCTGCCAAGAGGAAAATCTGGCTGGCAATACAGGCTAAGGTCAATGCAATAGGAGTGACCCTAAGGGACATTGACGACCTGAAAAAGAGGTGGTATGCCCTCTGGAGCACAGCAATCACCCCACCCCTTCCCCTTCCCTTTTCCCTTCCCCAATGTGGTAGTGTCAACCCCACTCCAGTACAGGTTTTGGAATATACCAGCAATGCATTATGGGAGATGTAGTCATAGAAACACAGACCTGTCAGACAGCACACCAAACAACAAGGCATGCGACACACATCAGTGAAGAGGAAGCTAAGGCAATAACGACAGTGTATCAGTGATGAGAATTACATTGTATTAGCAGGGCTGCAGGAGCACAGAGCTAATGTTATATTTTCTGTCCACAGGCAAGACATCTCGCAAGCGTCCAAAGGACAAGGAAGGGAGTGCACCACGGAGGGAAGACACACAGGAGGCGAGCACAAGCGCAGGGCAAACCACCCAGGAAACTGCTGCATCAACAGCACAGCCAGCCTCCCAAGACCTTCCTGCGTCACCACACCTGCAGGCCTCCCAAGACCCTCCAGCATCACCACAGCTGCAGGCCTCCCAAGACCCTCCAGCATCACCACAGCTGCTGGCCTCCCCAGAGCATTTTGGCTCACCTCTACTCCTGTCCTCACCTGAACTAGTTGCGTCACCAGCTGCAAGAACACCTGCAGTCCAGAAAACCAAAAGGCATGTGGTGGGCACACTAATGGAAATGGAGTCTTCTAAAGGGGACACGTTGGGGGGTGACAGTACAACTGTGGCAGTGCAGGACAGCAATGCCAATCAGCAGTCCACCTCCGGGGGGGCCCACACAGGTGGCAGATGCCGCAGGGCTTGAGACAGCAGTCAATCACGACATGGCGAGGGTCCTGGTGTCTTCTGCGGACTGGAGACCTGTATGGTGAAAGTGCAGCGGATGCAGGGGAAGGCCATCCAGTCTGTCCAAAGGCAGATGCGGCTCCTAAATGTCAATGTTGAAAACATTAATAAGGGCATCAGCTCTATGGTGGAGGGAATGAGGGAGATGGCTGCGGGCATGCGGAACATGTCCCAGTCTGTGCTGCTCTTATGCAGCAAGTTGGACGAGGACAGGGCAGCAAGGCAGAAGGAGAGGCAGAGGGCAGAACAACACACAAGGGCAGTCAACCGCCTAGCCACTGCCACTTCCCTGCTTTGCAGGCCCTGCGTGAACATGCAGGAGGGACTGGCACACAGCAACAGTGAAGTCTCCAGGGGCCTTGTGAGGGTGACAAGTGCAGTGGAGGTGCTGCTGACTGCTCAGTCAGCTAATACTGTTGCTCTGGATGTGGTGGAGAGCGAGGAGAGCACCAGTAGGAGCAGCATAACCCCCCAATTCCTGACACCCGGAGGAGCAGCAGGCTCCATGGGGCTGGCACTGTCCACACTGCCAGTGAGGACAGCCAGCCATTGGCATCGAGCACTGGTAGGCGTGTCCGCAAACACTAAGGATGCCCAGACTACCTGACCTGGAATGGGTGAAGTAACCCTGGACTTCCATAATGGATGGCTACAATTGGACTGCCATAGTTGTGACTTTATTTGTATACTGGCGTAGTGCCACATAATTAAACTACGTTGTGTACATACTACAACTGGATGTGTCTCCTTACTTACTTAGAAATAGTTGCGTGTGATCTTTGCCCGTCTCTGCCTCACATCTGTTGCTTGCACAACTCCTGCTGTGTTGAGCTCAGGGTGTGCACATTCATCATCATCATCCTCAATATCTGTCATTTCTACTGCTGTTCCTTTCTTAGTGGCAAGGTTATGCAGCATTGCACAAGTTGCAATGATTTTACAGCAGATGAGGGTTGAGTACTGACGTGCGCCTCCACTTTTGTGGAGGCAGCGGAACCTGCTTTTTAATAGTCCAAAGGTGCGCTCCACAACATTGCGAGTAGATTTGTGTGCCACGTTGTATCGTCTCTCACTTGGGGTTGATGGGTTCAGGTAGGGTGTTAGGATGAACGAGCGTACGGCAAATGCACTATCGCCTATGTGGGAAAGAGAGAGCCAATAGTCACATGCACAACAACACCTACATCTGCAGTTTCTATTAGGGTGTGTTACAGTTTTTTACCTAAAAGGTATCCTTCTCCAAATTCCCCCGCTGCCAGGCTTGTGTAGATCCCACTGTTCTGGAGGGTGTAGGAGTCATATGTGCTTCCTGGGAATTTGGCCACGATGTCTGTGATTATGTTGGCAGCATCACAGATTACCTGCACATTTATTGAGTGTGTGGACTTTCTGTTCCTGTAGATGAACTCTGTGGCAGCAGGTGGGCAGATTGGGATGTGTGTGCCATCTATGCAGCCGATCACTTGTGGAAACTGGGCCATTTGGTAGAAGTCAGTCTTTGTCTTCAGCAGTTCCGCATGTGTGTCAGGGAAGCGGATGTATTGATGCATTCTCTGCATCATGGCCTCCAGGATCTTCCTGAAGAAACAGGACAGGCAGCTCAGGGACACCCCACTTACCGCAGCTATCACCCCCTGGTAACTGCCAGATGCAAGCAGGTGTAGGCTACAGAGCACCTGCACATGTGGTGGTATGGCGTGCGCCCTTGGTGTTGGGTGCTCCAGGAGTGAGTGCAGGTCCCTTATCAAGTCCAGGATAGTGTGCGGGTGTAGCCTGTACCTTTCATGGATCTCTGCCTTTGTAAGTTGGAAGAGTGTGATCCTCTGTCTGTAGACTTGCTCCTCCCGTCTCCAGTGCCTCTCTCCTGCTGACTGTAGCCGTAGCCACCTTGCTATCACGTAGAATACCGTCATTGTGATCACACTGTTGCATTTTGGAGCCTGTTTTATGGTGTGCACCTGGTTACCATCTGTTTTCAATCCATGGTAATTACCGACTCTTAAATTACCTACATCTCCATTCTCATTTTTACTGTTTCTTATTTACCGATTCCGTAAAAATGAATTCGGTAAATACCGATTCCGTAATTTTGGATTCGGTAATGATGAATCGGTATTTACCGATTCATATTTACCGAATCCTTAAATTTGGCCTGCTACATCTCAAATGCCTAAATACGGGTTGGTAACGGCAAATTTACTGAATTTCGGCCGTTACTATCCGGTATTTAGCTACCTACATATGGCCCCACCTCTCCTTGTTTTAAGAAATGTCATGTGACCATCACAAACAAAGATAAGTATATGCTAATGCTATTTCTTAATACTGTATAGACAAATATACTGCGACTGCTTCCTCTCTGGTCAATATGGTGTTAGGACCAATCAGCGTAGTTCGCTGGTATCTTATAATGCAAATGTATCATGACTACTTCCTCTATGGGCCATTTGCTGTTAGGACCAATCCACAACGTACAAATATCCAGATGGTTCCACAGCCACTTGGTTAGCGTTCCTCCCTCCTCCAGCCATATCATCTCTTACATTCCAGTCAAAATCTTTAACACAGCCTCTCCCTGTTTTTTATTTGATCAATTAACAAGACCCACCAAATATACTAACAAGTGCATTATTCTGCGAAGGAATTAAACTACATAAACCAAATACAAATACCCAATAAGTGGGCACCTTATCTCCTTACACTACAACATATTTTACAAAAGTAAATTTTAGCTGCAGATCTCAGTCCATCTGATGCGTCCTTACCTACATAAGGAAACATAAATTAGACAAGAACCTACTCCAATATACTCAAGATAATAAAGGCATATACTGTCGGTTAGTTATGAGAAGACCGTCAGTTTTGGTAAAAGAGTGCAATGTCGATATATATAATCCGAGTCAGAATCAATAATAATTAGCTCAGAGTTAAAGAGCATTGCAAAGTGCCAAGATTGTGTTTATATGTTTTCTTAATGTAAAGAATTATGACTCATCATCAGCTCAAAGTTAGAAAAACATTGCACAGTCCAAATTCTGTCTTTTTATAAGTATTCATAATATAAAGAATCACGAATCATCATCACCAATTTCAACAATGCAAATACTCATAGAATCCTGTAAATGCTGGCATCTCTTGCCATTGGTATTAATCTATTTTCAGAAGTTACTCAATGTTAGATTTGGGGGTCTCTAGTTGGCAGAGGTAGGTACCTTTGTCCAAATGAGGACCCTTGCGTCTAGTCAGGGTAAGGGGGCACACTCCTAAAATAACACCTGCTCACCCCCTTGGTAGCTTGGCACGAGCAGACAGGCTAATCTCAGAGGCAGTTTGTAAAGCATTTGTGAACACATACAGAACCCAGTGACAACACTACAGATGGACATCACACAGGTTGTAGTTTAAAAATAAGTATTTTTATATAGACCTAACACAAGACCACTAACGACAAAAATCCACAGTACTGTACCTTAAAGATAGAATTAGCTTAGTTCTCTTTAGATGTACAATGCAACACTTTAAGTTCAATGTACCTTTAGACGCTATACAACGAAAGTGTTGCAGGGAAGGTGATGCGTCGGTTTCCTCACATGCAAGAATGGTGATGCGTCGGGTCCCTACAGCTGTGTAGGGGATGAGTCTGTTCATTTGCGTGTGGGGAGGTGATGCGTCGGTTTCTTACTGCGCTTCCGTGGAGATGCGACCAGCAGCAACGTGATGCGATGAAGATCCGGCGCAATGAAACAAAATGGCTTCTTCTTCTTGATGTGACAACGATGTGTGCACGCCTGGCGGCCGTGAGGCGACTCAGCGATTCTTCTGAGCCGTGACAGGCCCTGCGACATGCTTCTCTGGCTGCTGCAACAGTGACACTCTGCTCCAGTGATGCGAGGCGCTTCGGGTGATGCGATGGTGACAGCAGCTGCGGCGGCACGCTTCCTTGGTGATGCAACGGCGTCTTCTGCGATAGCGACACTCTACTCCGTGATGCAACAACAGCGGCGACACACTTCTTCGTCTTGAGTCGCACTTGCAGCTCCCAGCCACACACAGTCTCTCAGAAGGCCCCGCTCAACAGCAGGCACTACAATTCCCAGCAAGAGAAAGCAGGGGAGCTGAGACTTCAGCAGGAGGCAAGATCCTTTCTCCTTTCTTTGGCAGTCAGGCAACCACTGCGGGCCAATCCCCCAAACAGCACTTAGCTTAGAGATAGCCACCTCCTCAGTTTCTATGGTTCCTCTCCTCAGCAGAAGTTCTGGGGTCTGGGTCCCCTTATTTATACTAGCAAATCCTTTGTCCTCTGAAGGCAGAGGGTCCTGCACCAGTCCAAACCAGTTCTGCGCAGTCCTGGAGCACTTTTTGTCAAGACTCCTACTTTCCTTTGACAGTGTGGGCCAGGGACATCAGACACACCATAGGGGGTGGAGCCAACATTGTGGAAGGCAGGCACATCCCTATTCAGGTCCCAGGTGCAGCTTTTCCCACCCATCCACATGCAGATAGCTCTATTCAGCCCTGTGCTGACACACCCTGTCCCCTGGAATCTCCCAGCCCCTGTCACTCAAACTCCAGACAAGGAATACACAACCCAGCAGAGGCAGGCTTGGATAGTTAGGCAAGAAAATACCTACTTTCTAAAAGTGGTATTTTCAAACACAAAATTAAAACAACTTCACTAAAAGATGTATTTTATCATTCTGAGTTCAGGCATACTAAACTCGAATTTCTACCTAGTTCCCTGAGTCAGTTAGGATTATAAGATTGTATAATCAAACTGCCCATTCTGACCTATGGGGACCAGGTAGCCTTGCAATAGTGAAATACGAAAATGGCTGTAATTTACTATTAGGACATGCCACATACACCAGGGCATGTGATACCTTTTACCTACAATGCACCCTGTCCTTGGGCCTCCCATGGGGTGACTAATAGGCAGAAAAGGGAAGGTTTAGGGACTGGCGAATGGGTGCACTTGCCCAGTCAACATGGCAGTACCAGACTGCACACAGGCTCTGCAATGGCAGACCTGGGACACACTTTACAGGCTGCTTCTGTGGGTGGTACAACCAGTGCTGCAAGCCCACCAGCAGCATTTGATTTACCTTTGAAATTACTTTATTCGAAACAAGTTTCATAAAAGTACAATATACAATATCCGAAATACATTTAACATATTCCAACCCATAATATAAAACAAAAGTAGGCTATACATGAAAACAATTCAGACATCGGGTAAAAGTTTTGACCTGATGAACCAAGCATTCGCCACATATTTGGCCACCCCGCAAACCATATGCATTGAAATGACATTAGTTAGAATAATACGCATGGCTACTCTATGGTCCCTCACCCCCAAGTTCCTACAAACAGGTTTCAACCACCTTTCTCTTGGTTGTTTGTAAGCTGCACATGCAAATAGGAAGTGGCCCAGTGATTCTTTCGGGCAGGAACAACCTGGACATTTGAGCTCTGTTTCTCTGTATCCCTTCCAACCTTCTTTGAATGAATTAAGGGGTAAAATACCATATCTGAATTTCAGAAACAGTGTTCTATCGCGAGGGACCTGGATGAAATCCATAAAAGGCTCTAACTTTCTAAGGGGCTTGTGGTCAAGAAAAGTACTAGTTAAATGACCCCAGTTTGGATTCCTGAGTTCTTTTGCAATAACCCAATCCCAGTAAAGTTTTTTGACAATTGATTTTGAGGGTGGCATTTGAGAAATCCAACTCTCCTCAAGACCTATTGATTTCACCAGCCTCTTTAAATTGTTGAGCCATTTAATTTTATTAGCTACATTCAAGCTAATCAGCTCATCCAAAACCTGAGCATAGTTAAAAAGTTCAGGGGTCCTTCTAAGACGAACCCAAAATAACAAAGGGCGAATTTGCACCAGATCAGAAATGGATTTTTTACCCAGATCTAAAAATAAGGGTTTCAAGGGGGACGATAAGGGTAGCGAAACCATATCTCTAATAAATTTGTTTTCCGCCACTACTAAAGCTTTTGTATTTTCCGCCCCCCAAAGTTCTGAACCATAAACTGCCGCTGCCAATGCTTTCCCTTCATAAACTGCCAGGGTAGGAGCTATGGGTCTACTAATGGATCGTCCCTGGTTCTTAAAAATTATTCCTGAAACCCTTTTGAGATTTAAAACCATTTTAGCGATATGGGCAGACCAACTCAAATTATTACAAAGTCTCACTCCAAGGTAATCAAATTCTTCTACTACCTCCAGCGAAGTGCCATTCAACAAGAGGTTTACCCTCCTGTGTTTCTTTTTGGCAGTCAGCACCATCAACTTTGTTTTCGAAGTATTTATTGACAACCCCCTATCTTTACAAAAACTGCAAAAGCGATCAAGCAGTTTTTGTAAACCCATGGGGGATTTTGACATGAGAAGGGTGTCATCGGTAAAGAGGAGAGTGGGTGTTTTCTCTCCTGCAAGGACGGGGGCATCAGCAGGGTCCTCCCTCAAATGGTCTACCACCCCATTGATAAAGAGGGAGAACAGGGTTGGAGCCATCACACACCCTTGTCTCACTCCCCTATTTACCGGAATCTTCTCAGTCAGTTGGCCCTGGGTTCCCCAGCGAATCCTAGCATAATTCCCTTCATGGAGTTTAATAATGAATTGTAGAAGGCAACTAGGAAAACCCATATCGGATAATACCGACCAGAGCTTAGCCCGTGGAATGACGTCAAATGCTGTCTTCAAGTCTATGAAAGCCAGGTATAGACTGCCCTTAGTAATTAACACTGACTTCCAACAGACTGCACAAAATCTGAAGACCTGATCTATTGCACCTATATTGCATCTAAACCCGGCCTGAAAATGAGACAAAATGCCTTTATCCACAAGCCAAGACTCTGTGCGATTTACGATCACCCTTCCAACCACCTTCTGAATAATGTCTATCAGACTTATCGGTCTGTAATTGGCGGGGTCATCCCTTTCGCCCTTTTTATAAATGGTTATCACCTCAGCACCTTTCCAGGAGTCAGGAACAGAGTGACCAGCCTGAATCAGATTCATCAGACATGATATATACTTAGCCCACACATTTGGTTCGTACTTTAACATGTCCCCTGGAAGACCATCTTGGCCTGGGGCCTTCCCGGGCAATAATTTAGAGATGGCATCTAATACTTCACTCTGGGAAAATAAGTCTGTGTTGGGGATCAAATTTTCACAAGGCATACTTTCGGGGATAGTAGCTGATAGAGATATCGAGCTATCCAAGCTATCCTCACAGTACAGTTTTAAAAAATGGGAATACCATTCCTGTTCAGTAATATGATTTAAAATAGGTCCTGCTCCCTTTCTATCTAGAACATTAATTAGTTTCCAGAATATAACAGTATTTTTCCCACATGCTGCTTCCTTCAGCTGCTGCCAATGCTCTTCCTCCCAATCTCTTTTAGCAAATGTTATACTACTTAAATAATCTTTCCTGGCCAACCGGACGGCCGCAGGATCCTTGCTTCGCAATGCTTTAGTAATTGCTTTCCTTTTAGTTCTACAATTAATCGTGTACCATGGATTACTTTTGGGTATAATACCATTAGAGCGGGGTTTTACCGTTGGTTTCTTACAAAAGTGGGCTCCCAGTTTACTTATTAAATTATTATAAGAGATCGACAAGCTGGGATCAACTAGATTAACTGGCGAGGAGACTAGAGCTGTCAATCTACTGGTTTCTTTAGATACCAAATCCTTAATATTTTGGAGCTTCCCCTCATCACATTTAACCACATTCCATTTTAGCTTCCGATTATTATTTACAGGGAAAACTTCTTTAGTTATCAACTCTGTTTTCCAACTATAATCGCGCCCACTTACCCACTTAAATTGCATACATAAGGGGTTGTGGTCGCTATAGGAGGACTCCCTGACCTCCATATCAATTACATCGGGCCAGGAATGTTCATCTAAGAGGATGTAGTCGATACAAGAGGGGCACCCCAACCTATTAAAGGTCATCGCTCCTTCGCGATCTGATTTTGTACGGCCATTAAGAGCCCATAAATTATGATCTAACACCAGGGCATTCAACTGAATAACTCTCGATGACCATTTCTTAATTGGGCTAAGATTTAATGGTGGGATGATCTGTCTACCTTCCACTACATTAGGCCCCAATGCATCTTCTACATCTAAAGGTTCGAATGTGCAGTTAAAATCCCCCCCGACCAGTATTTTAGATCTGGTCGGGAGGTTTGATAGCTTCACATCCAACAGTTCCAATATTGGGGAAGCGAGCCCTCCCTGGAGGCCTCTAGCATAAATACAGAAGATTTCATAACTATAGCCCCCTGCACAATTCTTTAAAGTAATATGTAAGATGTCATTAGAAACATACTTGTTATTGATAACACTACAGTTCAGAGATATTTTCACCCAAATATGTAACCCACCAGAGGGGCGCCCTCTCCCCAATGAAACAGCTGGAACATAAAAGGTAGAATAACCATTCATGTATTCGGGGGATGGGCACCACGTCTCTTGAAACATACAAATATCGAATTTGTTAATAAAAACATTCCAATCAGGGTTTGCTAAATTTTTCTTTAAACCTGCAATATTCCAAGATAGAATATTGATAAAGGGACCCGGTGCCTTTGATTCCATTTGTCCTATAGTAGCTATATCTAGCGTACAGTTACCAGTTGCAACCATGGGTTCAATAATATCTGTACCTATGCTAGTGGAACCTGCAGTAGCCACTCTGTCTACGGGCGGATTTACTTGATCTCCAGGTAAAACCTGCACCACCCGACTACCCAATCGCTCAATGGGCCTGTTAGTGAGTCAATCGACTTCCTCCAGGCCATTGAAACGATTGTAGCATTGAATAGGGTAATCCAGCTGGGGGCCCAACCATCCCTCCTTAAACCTAATTCCACCATTATATGGTCTACCTCTCCCTCTTCGGACTTCTTGCCAGTCTCCGTTTGCGGCCCCTCCCCAATTATTGGAGCGTAGGTTCCCTTGGGTTTCAAGTCTCCTCCTACCATTTTCGTGTGTGGTAGCCCTTAGCCAACTCCATCTGTTATCATGGTTCCCCACGGGCATATAGAAGTATGACAGGGGTTTAACAAGGATCTCCGAGTCATTGTTACGGCAATGCCCGGAGCAAATAAACTCTACTATACAAGGATCTTCAAATGTAATCACCACACAGTCACCTTTGAGATGTTTCTTTTTCTCTCCTACCCATGGTGCTCTCTCAACCATAAGGATATTTTTATTGACATTGGGAGGGGGTGGGAAATTCCTATCCAACCAGTGACAGACTTTGTTTTTAAGGCCCCAAAATGTTTCGGTAATGTCTGATGTAAGCTCAGGGACACCCGTTAACACTATCACAAATGGGCAGGCGTCTGATGGTAAACTAATATTCCGTCGTACCCTTGGTGTCTTCACTGGGGGTGGAGGAGGGACAACGCTTAAAGCGGTAGGACCAGCTTTTTCCAGAGGTTTATTAACATCTGCAGAAACTTGTTTAGTGACCACTTTACCAACCTTCTGCACAGTTGGAATGGTTGGACAGGTCTTGGTTTGCTGGTTGGGTGCTGGTAAAGGGTTCTTAGCCAATGGCAGTGGGGTTCCTGATGTACCCGGGGTATTCTTCTGGATTACTTGAGTTGCTTTTTCCCCCTTACAATTCAGGTCCTTGGATATAATTCCAAGTTGATGTTCAATACCCTGGAGTCTAGTCTCCAAGGGCAAAAGCAAGGACCTGATAAGGGTCGCTAGAGAGTCAAAAAAGGGCGCATCCTCATTCTCTTCACTCTCTACAGATTCATCAAGGCTACCATTATCAAGAATGCTAGCCAAGCTTGTATCGGATACAGTTACGTCAGGTAACTCTAGGGGCAGGGGGTGGGATACACGATGTGGCCTAACATTGTCAACTGAGGCATCCACACTTATCCCTCCCTCCTGTAAACCATTTCCCACACAAACTGAATTCCCCATACAAGGCAAGGTAATCTGGTTTACTACAGTATCACTAGGCACCTCTATAACGGATGATTTTGGGGAAGATGTTGTACCTTCTACAGGGAGCCCTTCTGCCTGTGAAGGGTCTGTGTGTATAATAGCAGAGGTAACCACTGGAGTAGTAAGAGTGGCGGACTCAAATGAGGGTACTGGTAGTATGGGTACCGGAGATATATTTATACATTGAGGCTGGGCCACAACTGATATAGGGGTCACATGAGTGGTTAACGATTGGGGCGTATCGGATAAACTCAAATGTTTATTCGGAGTACAAGCCAAGGCTATATTACCCAATGACGATCTTTTGGCTTTGAGCAAATCTTGAGAAACCCTCCGTTCCATCAATATAATACCCTCATCAATTAGGGTGTTAGTGCGAAGGATAAAGCTATCCAGAGTATTTGTAAGTTTTTTGTTTTTTATATTCTTTATCCCCGCCACTACCTGACTTCGGATTTTTCGTGATGACATTGTATTACACCAGCAAGTAACTATCAAGGGATACTCTAGTCAGAAAGTAGAAGGACAGATGCTTAATTAACAACCCCTGTAATGTTAAATATTACCAACAAAAAAACTGGAACACTTGGTGGTGCTAAAGACTAAACAATAACATCCCATACGAGAATAGAGCACGACAATAACAACAACAATAGACAATTAATAAAACTTGCAAGGGGTTGCGGCCAGTCCAGTCCTTTCGGTCCTCGGAGGGCCTCAGAGGGCCCGCCCTTTGCCCGGGCTTAGCCCCGGGCTATGTCCCGCGCGCGTCCCGCGTGCGCGCTCACCACTACGTTAAAATAGGAGAGTTGGGGGCGGGAAGAGACACCAGGTGCGCTGAGATCTTGAAGCGCTGGGCACCCTGGGTCTCGCAGTCCCGACCCCGGCAGCGTCCGTCTGTTTCCCAAGGTCCTCATGGGTCAGGATAAAGGGAACAAAACCAGCAGGCTAAAAGTATTTAAAATCTTCAAGGGTCAGCAGGAAATTCCCCAGGAGGCTGCGAGCGGCTCCCGCGGAGCGGGGGCCGCGAGCCTTAAGTAGCCAGTAAGAGCCTGTAAGAGCAATGGAGGGCGGAGAGCTGGGGGCGGGAAGAGACACCAGGTGCGCTGAGATCTTGAAGCGCTGGGCACCCTGGGTCTCGCAGTCCCGACCCCGGCATCGTCCGTCTGTTTCCCAAGGTCCTCGTGGGTCAGGATAAAGGGAACAAAACCAGCAGGCTAAAAGTATTTAAAATCTTCAAGGGTCAGCAGGAAATTCCCCAGGAGGCTGCGAGCGGCTCCCGCGGAGCGGGGGCCGCGAGCCTTAAGTAGCCGGTAAGAGCCTGTAAGAGCAATGGAGGGCGGAGAGCTGGGGGCGGGAAGAGACACCAGGTGCGCTGAGATCTTGAAGCGCTGGGCACCCTGGGTCTCGCAGTCCCGACCCCGGCAGCGTCCGTCTGTTTCCCAAGGTCCTCGTGGGTCAGGATAAAGGGAACAAAACCAGCAGGCTAAAAGTATTTAAAATCTTCAAGGGTCAGCAGGAAATTCCCCAGGAGGCTGCGAGCGGCACCAGCACTGGGCACCCACAGTGCACTGTACTAGGGTCTAACAGTAAATCAAATAAGCCAATCATGGAGTCACTAATCCATACATCAATTTACAATAGGGAGAGCATATGCACTTTAGCACTGATCATCAGTGGTAAAGTGCCCAGAGTCATAAACCCAACAAAAACAGGTCAGACAAAATACCAGAGGAAGGCAAAAAGTTCAGGGATGACCTTGCAAAAAGGGCCAAGTCCAACACTCAAGAAATGGACAAGAATGCTCATCTCAATCTTAAGAAATAATGTAATTCATTTTCCAGGTTGAGTCCCATTTGCACCGTTCTTAATCTACTAAACCATTTTGCTTTATCCTGTCTCAACTTCAGTTCCCTGCCACCTCCTGTCGGGTTGCTATCTATTTTCTGAATACCATGGAATCTGAAGTCCATTATATTAGGATATTGTTTCAACATGTTGTACTAATGGTGACTTTTCATCCTTATTTTCTAATGTTCTCCTATGCTCTTGGACACTGAGTTTCATTGCTCTTTTGGTGCTACCAACATAAACTTTCCCACAGTGACAAACTATGGCGTAGATTACAAAGCTGCTATTGCAATTGATATATTGATTTATTCGATAACTCTTCTGTGTATTATACTGACATTTCCTACGTTTGTTATAGCTATTATCACATATAATACAACTACCGCATGTGTAGAAGCCCCCAGGCTGCTGAGATAGCCAGGTTGAGCATGTAGTTGTGCTTGCTCATGGTTTTAAAATATGTTTCATTATTTAGCTTCTGATAGTAGGCCCTCTTTTGTGTGTTACTGGCAGCCTGGTGGCAAACACATTAATTAGACCTGGTATGCCTTTCAGTAAATCCCAGTTTTTTGTGGAATTTTATAGATTTGATTATGAACTAGATTATACTTTGTGACCAGTGCCAATTGATTTCTAGATTCCTTTCTAAGTTTTTGTTTTAAAGTATCAAGTCTCTTGACTTTTGTGATTCTTTTCTCTGCTTTTTCTAAGACAATATCCGGATAAGCACGGCCATGCAGTCTGTGATTTAAGTCATCCAGGCATTTCCTAAAGTCATCATCCATAATGCAATTCCTTCTAATTTGCATCATTTCTCCATATGGGATGCCCACGATGACTGATTTTGGATATCCACTGTATGTTCTAAGTATGTTGTTAGTAGAAGTCTCTTTACGAAACAATTTTCTTTGTATTTTATTGTTCAAGATGTACAGCCATACATCCAAGAAATCTATTTGATTCTCAGTGTAACAATTGGTAACGTTCACATTCATACTGTTTCCACTAAGGTACTCCATATAACTATTCAAACTTTCATCAGTATCCCTCCATATAATCAGGATCTCGCCAATAAAATGAACCAAAAATATTATGTTGTCTGTCCAAGCCCCAGCTTCAGAAGACCAGGCATGCTCGCTCTCAAACCATCCCATAAAGAGGTTGGCGTAAGAGGGAGCAAATTGTGAACCCATAGCTGTACCGGTCTCCCTAAAATTGGAAGAAGTTTTTCTGGAGTATTAGTACACACATTTCAAAGATCATATTGGAATTTTCCATAAGGCTGGCATTCCTTTTCGATAAAAAGTAGTTCAATGCCATTCGGCCCAATCAATTCTCAACACATGCATACAATCCTTCAACATCCAAAGTAACAAACATGAAAGTTGAGTCCCATTCAACATCTTGAAATTTGTTGAGTACATCCATACTGTCATGGATGTAAGAAGGTAAAATGAATTACTAGAGGCTTGAGAAAAAGATCACCATATTCTTCAACATATTCAGAATGATGTTCAGTAAGATCTCCTATACCGGAGATAATCGGCCTCCCAGGAGGTTTTTCTTTTGATTTATGCACTTTGGCTAAGATATATATAAAAGGAAATCTAGGAGTCTGTACATTGAGATATCTATATTCGTTGTCATCAATGAGTCCTATCTCTCTCCAATAATATAGTTTGTTAGCCACCAGTCTAGTTGCTTCCAGTAAAGGATTAGTAGTCAATCTCTTGTAACTTTCTGCATCACTCAACTGTCTTTTCATTTCATTCTCATAATCTTCTCTCCGTAAAATAACAATATTTCCACCCTTATCTGCCACCCTGATTCCAATAGGCACATCATTCTGATACAGTTAGACTCAAGTGTTTAGTTAACTGGAGACCTTTATGATGTTTCTTGTCTTGTAATTTATGTAATTCACTCAATTTTTTTTTAACAGAAAAATTAATAGCAGCATTTAGGCGGCCCTGTGGAGTAAACTTTGATGAAGGTGCTAAACCACTTGTACAACTATTGACCATTTGAACATCCAAAATAGCAGGTAGTTCATCAATCTTAACCTCAGTTTCATCTGATAATGAAAATAATAAATGTATATCATGATTGTCAGAAATAGTTAATTCAGATCTTTTGATTTGTCTATGATCAATAGTGCATTGCTTGTCATTTACAGAGAAAAAACTCTTTAATTTCAATCTTCTAGCGAATTTGAAAAGATCAATCTCCAAGTCCACAAAATCACAATTTACATCTGGGCAAAACGAGAGACCACGTTGTAATACATTTAGTTCCATATTGTCAGTCAGATAAATCTATTACCTGCAGTATCTCATGATTCTTATTCACTATTGGATTAGGGCCCTTGTCTAAAATTATACTTTGTTCCTGTTCGGACTCTGGGTGCCCATCCTTGTATTTTCGATGTTTTGTCCTCCCCCTCCTTGTTTTCCTATATGTTTTCTTTTCCCCAGTTCCATACGTTGAATTTCCTAGGAAAAAGATGAGAACTCTGAGGGTTTAGATCCTACTCTATTACTCGGACCCAGTTCACCAACAGAATACAGATCAGAACTTCTAAAGTATACTGAACTTAATTCAGGACCGTCATCAGTCATCTGTATCTGTTTGGGAGTGTTAATTTCATCATAGCTTTTTGCGTATGTAAAGATACGTCCTGAGTTATAATCATTCTCACCTCATCTGATGTTATTAAGCTTCCTCTCTTTAATTTGCAGTTGATGTTTATTTATAACCTCCTTTAAGATAACATTGTTTTTTTCTGTCAGGTCCTGCATTTTCATTTCACTGATCTCTTTCTCCAACTGCATGATCTGATTTTTCAATATTTCTAATTTTCTTTCAGAGTTTTTAATTAGAATATCCATCATTCAAAAGGAAGCTGAGTGGAGATTGTCCTCCCATTCCTTGAGATGATCATCATCCAGATCATCAAATGTTGGAAAAATCTGAATTCTCAAACCTCTAGGAATACGTTTATTTTCAATATAATTTTTCAGTGTTACCCCATCCCACCATTTTGAAAGCTCTGCTTTTTTCAATTTCAGAAATGTACTCTTGAGACTATCTTTCACGGGGTTTTTAGTACTATCCTTCACTATAATCTTACTTTGTTTAAACAAGTCTGCTGCCATTTGTAATGTAAATAGATTGGTTGCCTGAGGATTTACATTATAGTTGTTCCTCTCGGCCGCTTTCGACTCCATCTCCCACCACACCCTCTATGCAAGACTCTACGATGCTGGCATCCATGACAAAGCCCTAGAATGGATACACTCCTTCCTCACCTGCAGAACACAGAGAGCCTGACTTCCTCTGTTCAACTCAGAACTCACAGAAATTATCTGCGGAGTGCCTCAAGGATCCTCCCTGAGCCCCACTCTCTTCAATATCTACATAGCCCCGCTTGCAGCCATCGACGCAACACCATCTCCTATGCTGACAACACCGAGCTGATTCTCTCCCTCACAGATAAATCCACAGCTGCTAAGAGGAACTTCCACAACGGGATGAAGCCAGCCACCACCTCAATGAAGGACAGCTGCCTCAAGCTCAACTAATAATTTACAACAAGGGGTGGTGATGGACAGAGTCTCTGAATTAAGCAGAGTACTCTCACCCAGTCAAGAGATCAGGGCTAGATCCAACACCGTTTTTTAGCTCATTGCACCATCCCAGTTTCAGAACCTGGCTGTATGCAAATTAGTCTGTCCCTGGCCCAGTGCATCATGGGAACAGGGCAGACCAGACTACAAAAGCCAATTCTTACACCCTAAGCGTGGAAGGGTATACTCAGACATGAGTCCCTTGCTCATTGCACCATCAGGATTCAAGCAAGCCGGGCCGAAGACGGCTGTAATGCCAGAAACCGGTCCCCGGAAGCTTGTTTCCTTCCCAGTGTAAGAATTGGCTTTTGTAGTTTGGTTTGCCCTGTTCCCATCATGCACTGGGACAGGAACAGCCTAATTTGCATACAGCCAGGTTCTGAAACTGGGATGGTGCAATGAGCTAAAAAACGGTGTTGGATCTAGCCCTGATCTCTTGACTGGGTGAGAGTATTCTGCTTAATTCAGAGACTCTGTCCCTCACCACCCCTTGTTGTAAATAATTTTGTCCACCCTAAGCGTGGAAGGGTATACTCAGACATGAGTCCCTTGCTCATTGCACCATCAGGATTCAAGCAAGCCGGGCCGAAGACGGCTGTAATGCCAGAAACCGGTCCCCGGAAGCTTGTTTCCTTCCCAGTGTAAGAATTGGCTTTTGTAGTTTGGTTTGCCCTGTTCCCATCATGCACTGGGACAGGAACAGCCTAATTTGCATACAGCCAGGTTCTGAAACTGGGATGGTGCAATGAGCTAAAAAACGGTGTTGGATCTAGCCCTGATCTCTTGACTGGGTGAGAGTATTCTGCTTAATTCAGAGACTCTGTCCCTCACCACCCCTTGTTGTAAATAATTTTGTCCACCCTAAGCGTGGAAGGGTATACTCAGACATGAGTCCCTTGCTCATTGCACCATCAGGATTCAAGCAAGCCGGGCCGAAGACGGCTGTAATGCCAGAAACCGGTCCCCGGAAGCTTGTTTCCTTCCCAGTGTAAGAATTGGCTTTTGTAGTTTGGTTTGCCCTGTTCCCATCATGCACTGGGACAGGAACAGCCTAATTTGCATACAGCCAGGTTCTGAAACTGGGATGGTGCAATGAGCTAAAAAACGGTGTTGGATCTAGCCCTGATCTCTTGACTGGGTGAGAGTATTCTGCTTAATTCAGAGACTCTGTCCCTCACCACCCCTTGTTGTAAATAATTTTGTCCACCCTAAGCGTGGAAGGGTATACTCAGACATGAGTCCCTTGCTCATTGCACCATCAGGATTCAAGCAAGCCGGGCCGAAGACGGCTGTAATGCCAGAAACCGGTCCCCGGAAGCTTGTTTCCTTCCCAGTGTAAGAATTGGCTTTTGTAGTTTGGTTTGCCCTGTTCCCATCATGCACTGGGACAGGAACAGCCTAATTTGCATACAGCCAGGTTCTGAAACTGGGATGGTGCAATGAGCTAAAAAACGGTGTTGGATCTAGCCCTGATCTCTTGACTGGGTGAGAGTATTCTGCTTAATTCAGAGACTCTGTCCCTCACCACCCCTTGTTGTAAATAATTTTGTCCACCCTAAGCGTGGAAGGGTATACTCAGACATGAGTCCCTTGCTCATTGCACCATCAGGATTCAAGCAAGCCGGGCCGAAGACGGCTGTAATGCCAGAAACCGGTCCCCGGAAGCTTGTTTCCTTCCCAGTGTAAGAATTGGCTTTTGTAGTTTGGTTTGCCCTGTTCCCATCATGCACTGGGACAGGAACAGCCTAATTTGCATACAGCCAGGTTCTGAAACTGGGATGGTGCAACGAGCTAAAAAACGGTGTTGGATCTAGCCCTGATCTCTTGACTGGGTGAGAGTATTCTGCTTAATTCAGAGACTCTGTCCCTCACCACCCCTTGTTGTAAATAATTTTGTCCACCCTAAGCGTGGAAGGGTATACTCAGACATGAGTCCCTTGCTCATTGCACCATCAGGATTCAAGCAAGCCGGGCCGAAGACGGCTGTAATGCCAGAAACCGGTCCCCGGAAGCTTGTTTCCTTCCCAGTGTAAGAATTGGCTTTTGTAGTTTGGTTTGCCCTGTTCCCATCATGCACTGGGACAGGAACAGCCTAATTTGCATACAGCCAGGTTCTGAAACTGGGATGGTGCAATGAGCTAAAAAACGGTGTTGGATCTAGCCCTGATCTCTTGACTGGGTGAGAGTATTCTGCTTAATTCAGAGACTCTGTCCCTCACCACCCCTTGTTGTAAATAATTTTGTCCACCCTAAGCGTGGAAGGGTATACTCAGACATGAGTCCCTTGCTCATTGCACCATCAGGATTCAAGCAAGCCGGGCCGAAGACGGCTGTAATGCCAGAAACCGGTCCCCGGAAGCTTGTTTCCTTCCCAGTGTAAGAATTGGCTTTTGTAGTTTGGTTTGCCCTGTTCCCATCATGCACTGGGACAGGAACAGCCTAATTTGCATACAGCCAGGTTCTGAAACTGGGATGGTGCAATGAGCTAAAAAACGGTGTTGGATCTAGCCCTGATCTCTTGACTGGGTGAGAGTATTCTGCTTAATTCAGAGACTCTGTCCCTCACCACCCCTTGTTGTAAATAATTTTGTCCACCCTAAGCGTGGAAGGGTATACTCAGACATGAGTCCCTTGCTCATTGCACCATCAGGATTCAAGCAAGCCGGGCCGAAGACGGCTGTAATGCCAGAAACCGGTCCCCGGAAGCTTGTTTCCTTCCCAGTGTAAGAATTGGCTTTTGTAGTTTGGTTTGCCCTGTTCCCATCATGCACTGGGACAGGAACAGCCTAATTTGCATACAGCCAGGTTCTGAAACTGGGATGGTGCAATGAGCTAAAAAACGGTGTTGGATCTAGCCCTGATCTCTTGACTGGGTGAGAGTATTCTGCTTAATTCAGAGACTCTGTCCCTCACCACCCCTTGTTGTAAATAATTTTGTCCACCCTAAGCGTGGAAGGGTATACTCAGACATGAGTCCCTTGCTCATTGCACCATCAGGATTCAAGCAAGCCGGGCCGAAGACGGCTGTAATGCCAGAAACCGGTCCCCGGAAGCTTGTTTCCTTCCCAGTGTAAGAATTGGCTTTTGTAGTTTGGTTTGCCCTGTTCCCATCATGCACTGGGACAGGAACAGCCTAATTTGCATACAGCCAGGTTCTGAAACTGGGATGGTGCAATGAGCTAAAAAACGGTGTTGGATCTAGCCCTGATCTCTTGACTGGGTGAGAGTATTCTGCTTAATTCAGAGACTCTGTCCCTCACCACCCCTTGTTGTAAATAATTTTGTCCACCCTAAGCGTGGAAGGGTATACTCAGACATG
This sequence comes from Lissotriton helveticus, assembly GCF_964261635.1. NCBI lineage: Eukaryota > Metazoa > Chordata > Amphibia > Caudata > Salamandridae > Lissotriton > Lissotriton helveticus. The sequence continues at coordinate 1,470,696,660 of NC_136068.1, read as the reverse complement.
AGTCCCTTGCTCATTGCACCATCAGGATTCAAGCAAGCCGGGCCGAAGACGGCTGTAATGCCAGAAACCGGTCTCCGGAAGCTTGTTTCCTTCCCAGTGTAAGAATTGGCTTTTGTAGTTTGGTTTGCCCTGTTCCCATCATGCACTGGGACAGGAACAGCCTAATTTGCATACAGCCAGGTTCTGAAACTGGGATGGTGCAATGAGCTAAAAAACGGTGTTGGATCTAGCCCTGATCTCTTGACTGGGTGAGAGTATTCTGCTTAATTCAGAGACTCTGTCCCTCACCACCCCTTGTTGTAAATAATTTTGTCCACCCTAAGCGTGGAAGGGTATACTCAGACATGAGTCCCTTGCTCATTGCACCATCAGGATTCAAGCAAGCCGGGCCGAAGACAGCTGTAATGCCAGAAACCGGTCCCCGGAAGCTTGTTTCCTTCCCAGTGTAAGAATTGGCTTTTGTAGTTTGGTTTGCCCTGTTCCCATCATGCACTGGGACAGGAACAGCCTAATTTGCATACAGCCAGGTTCTGAAACTGGGATGGTGCAATGAGCTAAAAAAAGGTGTTGGATCTAGCCCTGATCTCTTGACTGGGTGAGAGTATTCTGCTTAATTCAGAGACTCTGTCCCTCACCACCCCTTGTTGTAAATAATCAAGCTCAACTAAGACAAGACTGAAGTCCTCATTTGGGTTCCACCCCCTCTGCCTGGGACGACTCATGGTGGCCTGCAGTGCTTGGAACCCCCACACTCACAGACCACACAAAAACCTCAACATCATCCTGGACTCCTCGCTCTCAATGAACTGCTAAATCAGTGCTGTCTTGTCCTCCTGCTTCCACACGCTCTGACCGCTTCATAAGATCTTCAAAATGGAAGCCCCATCGGGTCCAGGAAAATGGTCACCCATGCGCTCGTCATCAGAAGACTCGACTACAGCAATGCACTCTAGGCCGGCACCACCGAGAAACTCTTTAAGGACATGCAGAACGCCTTTGCCAGACTCATCCTGAACATCCCACACCTCAGCCACATCACTGGCCACCAGAGAGACCTTCACTGGATACTTATCAACAAAAGAATTTCCTTCAAGCTCCTCACGCACACCTACAAAGGCCGCCAAAACACTGAACCAACATACCTCAACCACCCCCTCTCCTACTACACTCCCACCAGACATCTCCAGTCCACCCAACTGACCATGGCCAGAGGAAGATCCAATCTTGCTGCGAAGAGCTGGAACTCCTTGCCGCTGCATCTCAGGCAATCACCATCACTGCCGCAATTCAGGAAGGACCTAGAGAGCTGGCTCTTCGACTGAACTGCAGATTCCCCCTAACGGGTGAGTCGTCATGCTGTACAAGAAATTTGATTGATTGAGCGTCGAACCCCTTGGGCCCTCTACACTGCCTCTAACCACATTGTTTATTGGGACATTTGAGAGTCACACACTTGAATCTTACTGACCATTATGCACTCCTGTCTGTCGAGGAGAGGAAGCTGATGCTGCCAGTGAGTGGGAATTTTTTCCCATCACAAAGCATTAAAAGTGTTTGGTCTTTCTTTTCAACCATAGTCCATGAACCAAATCTTTCACAGAAGGGGACGTGTTTGGGCAATTTCTTCATCAGACAAGTCCCGGTTATCACCAGCTGACATTTCCATTCTTATTTCTACCCTGCTCCCTCCAAAAGCATGTCCATGATATAGATCCTCATTAACTTCTGGTCATGGGAACACTGATTTACTTCCAGGAGAATTGGCATAACTGATTATTGGATCAATGGGGTCTCGACGTTCTACAGCATGGATACCAGATGTCTGTTCAGGATCTGGCAGATTATTGTTTTTGTGCCCATAAATCCTTAGAAGCACCGAGATATGTTGGACGGGATTAGTGACCAAGAGAGCTGTAATTTCAGGTTCTACTCCTAAAAGTGAAAGGGGTTCTATTCCAGTATTGTTTTAGCTCAGCTGGCATCTGGGGATTACAGGTCTGTCGACTTAAACAGTGTGAACTGTCCCTGTGTGAAATTCAAAATTATGTCACTTCAGATAATCCTTGCATATGTAAAGACAAGACCTTTTCTTGCTCTCAGAGACTTACCTACACATCCCAATTCACCAAGCATCACAAAAGTAACTGTGATTTTGTGTGGGACACAAGCATCAGTTCCAGGTCCTTCCATTTGGATGTACTTTATCTCTAAGAGTTTTCCCTAAAGTTTTAGCACCATTGATAAGTGTGACGTTTTCAAGAGGCATTCAAGTATTCCAAACTTAGATGACAGGTTGATTTGTTTTGCTTTTTAAGGCTGACCAGCATGTAAAGGAAATTTTCAGTCTGCTGGAAGAACATGGATTTTGGTTAAATCTCCAGAAATCACTATTTGTGCCAACCCAGGATCTGCAATTAATATGCACACATTTCAGGTTAGATCCAGTGAAAGTTTTTCTGTGTGCATTAGGTAAAATTAATTTTGTCTCGTATTACTCTTCTCTTCTCATCAGGAGAGCTGCAGCATCATAATAGTGGGTGACAGTCAAGTGGTTCATGGTCTGACCTTTAGCGATCACCCCTTGAGTCAGGTTGCACCTATACCGTCCTAGTGAATAACCTACTGAAGTATTAGGATCCCAAGTCCCAGCAATACAAGCAGGTAGTCCTGGTAACCCCATATATATCTCAGTCTCTCCATCAGTGGTAGCAACAGGAACAGAATAATCTATAGAGGCAACTCCATCTAAAAGTTCTGCCGCCCAAGATTTTGACAATGGATTTTAGTGGAATAGGCTTTGTCTCTACCCTGGAGGAAAACTGTTAGAAATGGGGCAGGACAGGCTGGACTGCTCCCATTGCAGCTGGACCAAGGCTGATTTGCATGTATCTGGGTTTCATCTGAGTCTGCACAGTGGGCAAAAAAGGATGGGTTGGAATGCTACTGCAAGATTGTGATAGATTAAACTATTTGCAAACATTCCTCCCATCACTTCCCTGCTTCCAACCTTTACAAAAATGCTTAAAAAACTTGATAAACTGGTCAATGTTCACCTGTTGGAGTATGTTGAGCAAGGCAAGTTGTTACAGCCTATTCAATTTGGTTTCACCTGGTCACACTACAGAATCTGCAGTACTGGAGATCTCTGACCATATTAAATGGTCTTTGGATTCAGGAAGAAATGCGGCCTTGATCCTTCTTGATCTGTCTGCTGCCTTTGACACCACCCCATACTCTAACCTCCTGCACCAACTATCTGCCATACATGTGAGAGGTGCCTTGTGCGACTCATGCAATTCCTTTTTGGCCTCTACAGGCCGATCGGTTTGGCTTTCCCCTGTTTTCCTCCCAGGTCAAGCCAGTCAACCAAGAAGTCTTGCAGGGCTCCTCACTAAACCCCACCATCTTTAATGTTTTCATGCCCCCCTTGGCTTCTGTAGTTGAGCTGTTTGGGTGTAAAATCATCTCATACACCGACAATGCTCAGCTGCTCTTTCCCTTGGGTGGCTCCTCTGCCACTATTAAAGTGTCTTTCACAGGCTGCATGTGAGCTTTCTTAGGATGCAGAGCAGACGGAAATTATTCCATTGGATCACATTAGTCTAACTGGTGGAAAGATCTATAGCCCTCTGCACTGCTGACCAACCCCCTCCATCTTTGGTGGTCCAAAAGCTAGGGGTGTAGCTGGACACCACCGTTTCCATGAGGCCGCAAGTCTGTGTGGAGGTGGGCCAATGTTTTTCAATGCTCCGTACTCTTAAGAAATTCTTCCCCCTCCTGCCTTTGTAGGAGAGAAGAGTGGTGATCCATGTGCTGATCCCCTCGCACCTGGATTATACATATACCCTCTATCTAGGAGCAGCGAAGCCTCGGTTTATTGCTGCAGATGGCCAAAATGCTGCTGCTAGGCTTATTCTGCATCTACTTAGGCGTTCTTTGACCTTGTCGGCCCTGAAAGCCCTACACTGGCTACATATCAAAATGGATTATATTCAAAGCCTTCCTTTTGGTTCCAAAGGCAGAGTATCTCTCTAGCCTTGTTTATCTGGCGAAGAGATTTGTGCACTACCTCTCCTCCGGAGCACACTGGTATGCTTCTGCTTCACTTCTGTTTATCCCGCTCTTAAAAGGGCTGAAGAGGTGGCTAAGCTTTTTCCTTGCATGCTGCTAAAGCATGAAACGATGCCCCACGCAAATTGCTCCTAATCTCTTCTGAGACCACTTTTCATAAAAAACCTAAAACTTGGGCTCTATTCATTAGCACCAGGACACTCCTTGGAGTAGCCACGTGCTCTACAAATCTCCTATTCGTTCACTTTTTGTGTGTTTAATGTAATATCTTAAATGGCTCAGGTTATGCCTAGACGAGGGTCCCTTGCTCACTGTGACACTAAAACCAAGCTGTACCGACTGAACAGGTCCAAACAGGATGATACTGGTCTTGACTTGCTTGGTTCACAGAGGGTCTGGTTTACCAGTTCAGACTGGACTGTTCCCATTGAAGCAGGAGCAAGGCTGTTTAGCATATGGGTGGGTCTAACCTGAGATGGCATGGTGGGCAAACAAATGATGGGTTGGACAGTTACCCTGAATAACTGCCAGCTGCTGGATTATTTGCCAGCATTCCTCCCAACACTTTTTGCTTGTTTGATCTAAGGCCGTCAATATGTGAGGTCTTAAGCAGTGCTTTGCAGAGGCATAAGTAGGATTTCTCAGACCTTGCAGAAGGCCCTACCCCCTTTCTCAACCACTCTGCAAATGCACCTCCTGCTGCGCTACTGGTTGGTGGATGAAGTCTCCTTGGCTGCTGAGGGTCGTTAGGGACCAAGAACCCTTATTGTTGCCAGAAGTAAGTCCCCCGCAGCGGGATTCCTCAGACCTCATCAGATGCCCCACGCCCTTTCTCAGCCACTCAGAAAATGCGCCTCCTGGCACACTATTCTTCGGGGATAAAGACTATGGGTGAGGGCACCAGTAAAATGAGCTCCTCCAGCAGATGGCGGAGTTTTCACTGAACCCCATGTTCTAAGCAGAGCGTGGATTGGCAAAACTCTGCAAACTCTACTGGCAGAGCGGAGTCTACTGCCCACCCCATCAAAGACTCACACAGCCAGCCACAGACCCACTCAAACACTCATATACCCACTTACAGCACCACTCATACTCTCCCACCCCTACTTACAAACCTACTTAGACACTCATACACCCATTGATACCCTGATGAACTCAATTACACTCTCAGTGTTAAAGGCTAGTGGTTACAGTTAGGAAATAACATTAAACAAACCTTACATATTCACTTAAAAAACTAGAGATTATAGGGACGTTATAGTTAGGAAATAGATTTTAAATAACCATAGACATTCACTGGAAAAAACAAATGTTACTGGGACATTATAGTTAGGAAATAGAATAAACCAAACCTTAGAAAGTCACTGAATAAAACTAAAGGTTATAGGGACGTTATAGTTAGGAAATAGATTTTAAATAACCATAGACATTCACTGGAAAAAACAGATGTTACAGGGACGTTATAGTTAGGAAATAGAATAAACGAAACCTTAGAAATTCGCTAAAAAAACAAAAGTTACAGGGAGGTTATTGTTAGTTAGCTGAGGGTAGTTGGGAGTTTAGAACTGCTATTGTTGCCACAAGTAAGTCCCCCAGAGCGGGATTGCTCAGACATCTTCGCAGGCCCCTTTTTAACTACTCTGCAAATGCGCCTTCTGCTGCACTACTGGTTGGGGGATGAAGTCCCCTTGGCTGCTGAAGGTCGTAGGGGGCCAAGAACCCTTATTGGTGCCACAAGTAAGTCACCCGTAGTGGGATTGCTCAGACCTTGTTGGAGACCTACTCCCTTTCTCAACCACTCTGCAAAATGTGCCTTCTGGTGCACTACTGGTTGGGGATGAAGTCCCTATAGCTGCTGAGGGTCATTGGGGCCAAAAGCCCCTATTGTTGCCACAGGTATGCCCCAGCAGTGGAATTGTTCAGGCCTCATCAGAGGCCACACACCCTTTCTCAGCCACTCTGCAAACATGCCTTCTGGCACACTCCTCTTGAGGGATGAAGAGTAGGGGTGAGAGCGTCGGTAAACTCCGCTCTGCTAGTGGCTGGTGGAGTTTTTGCTAAATGCCATGTTCTAAGCAGAGGACAGAGTGGCAAAACTCTGAAAACTCTGCCGGTAGAGCAGAGTTTACTGCCCACCCCTATCAGAGACTCACACACCCACTAACAGACCCACTCAAACACTCATAAACCCACTCACAGCCCCAATCATAGTCTCTCACCCTTCTTACAAGCCTACTCAGAATCTCATAAACCCATTGAGACTCATAAACTCACTCACACACTCTGTGTCAAAGGTTAGTGGTTACAGTTAGGAAATAACATTTAAAAAAACTTACAACTTCACTTAAGAAAACAAAAGGTTATAGGGATGTTATAGTTAGGAAATAAAATGTAAAGAACCATAGACATTCACTGAAAAAAACAAATGTTACAGGGATGTTATAGTTAGGAAATAGAATAAACAAAACCTTAGAAATTCACTGAAAAAAACCAGGCCTGGGCGATGAACTTCGATCCGTTCCACTACTTTCTGGAGTATTCTGCACTCCGCGGAGCTCGCAAAGTGCAGAAAATTCTGCTTCGTGATGTGCAGTGGAGTATTTTGCCCGCTTGCGATCACAAACAGTAAGTTTGCGATCGTGAACGGTAAGTTGGAAAGTGCGAGCTGACTCTAAGGTAGAATGTCTACCCGAGCGGCAGAAATATCAGCACAAACTGCAGTTCGCACTGCACTCCGCCACTCGCAAAACTTCACTGAGTTTTTTGTAACTTCGCAGAGTTCCGCATAGCAAAACTCAAAGAATTACGCCTAGGCCTAAAAAAAACAAATGTTACAGGATCGTTATAGTGAGGAAATAGAATACACAAACCCTTGAAAATTCACTGAAAAAAGTAAATGTTACAGGGATGTTATAGTTAGGCTCAGATTTCACTTGTGAAATTCAATAGTTATAGTTACCTGAGCTAACTATAACTTACTCCCCCACAATGCACTGCTTATGAACTCACATATTACATCACTCATGACATGTTCAGGGACATGACTAATGACATCTCTGATTACATCATCCACAGAACCACTCACATACCCACTCATAACGCCATACATGATCTCATATACCCACTCATACACCCACACAATCACTAACACACCCATTCACAGACCCATACAAGTACTTAGACAACTACTTAATTATCCATAGAGACACTGACACATACTCATTCACTCATTCATAGAGCCTGATCATGCAACCAGTCACTCACCCATACTACCACTCACACAGCCACTCACTTACCCATACAGCTACTGACACACCCAGTTATTCACCTATACAGCCACTCACACACCCACTCACTCACCCATACAGCCTCTCAATAGAGCCACTCACTTACCCAAACAACCACTCACACATTCACTTACACACCCACACATTCACTTATATACCCATTCACAGATCCATGCAATCATTCATGCAGCCACTCATTCACCCATAAAGCAATCCCACAGACACTCTCTTCCATACAGTCACTCACACACCCACTCACTTAACCAAACACTCAGTCAAACAGCCAATCACTCACCCATATAGCCACTTGCACACCCAGTCACTCACTCATACATCCATTGAGATACCCACTGACTCACCCAAACAGTCACTCGAACATCCACTCACCCACCCATACAGCCACTCAGTCACCCACCCATACAGCCACATGCACAGCCACTCACTTACTAATATAAACACTCACACAGCTACAAGGTCACCTACACAGCTACTCAAACACCAACTTATGCACCCATACATCCATTCACACACCTGTTCAGTCACTCAGGCACCCACTCACACACAGATACACATAGTCACACTGCAACTCACATGAACTATGTTGAGAAAAGGAATCACTCATTAGTTGTACACAAAGTATACTAATGTAACCGTTGCGGTACCCTAGTATATACATTTAACACACAACACATTCAGAAAACACTCACAGTCACTGTATGATGTCATCAGTGATAGCATTTGAGATGTCATCAGTGATGTCACTGACCATGTCATCAGTGATGTAATATGTGAGGTCATAAGCAGTGCATTGCGGGGGCTTAAGTTATAGTTAGCTCAGGTAACTATAACTGCTGACTTTCTACGGTTCAGTAAGAGTGAATTTGAGCCTAACTATAACATCTCTGTAACATTTGTTTTTTTCTGGGAATCTCAAAGTTTTTTTAAATTCTATTTACTAACTATAACGTCCCTGTAATCTTTGTTTTCTACAGGGAATTTCACAACTTTTTTAATGTTAATTCCTAATTATAACATCCCTGTAACCTTAGATTTTTTCAGTAAATTTCTAAGTTTAAAAGAAATTATATTTCCTAACTAATGGAGTAAGGGGAGATCTTGCAACAAGCTCTTGGGCCCTCCCGCAAGCTCTCAGTAATCCCGCTGTGTGGCACTTACTGGATTACAGGAGGGGTTCTTGGCCCCCCTGGACACTCAGCAATCCAAGGGGAATTCATCCCCAAATCAGTAGTCCCCCAGGAGGCGTGCTTGCAGAGTGGTGAAGAAAGGGGTGGGCCTTGGATGAGCCCCTGCAATCCAGCTGTTTGGGACTTAGTGGAGATAACAGGAGGGGTTGTTGGCCCCCAAGCACCCCCAACATCCAAGAGGTCTTCATTCCCCAACCAGCAATGTGCCAGGTGGCACATTTGCAGAGTGGTGGAGAAATGTGACAGAGCCTCAGTTACGCGCTCAGCAATCCTTCTGTGGATGACTTACTGGAAGTAATAGGAGGGGTTATTGACCTCCAAGGACTGTCAAGAGAAAGGGCACTTCATCCCCCAACCAGTTGTGCACCAGGAGGCCATTTTCAGAGTGGTTGAAAAAGAGGATGGGGTCTCCAACGACTTCCCTTGGGGCCAGCATTTTTATTACATTTATTTTTATTATGGGAGGGGGCTGCGTATCCCCCTCTGTGGGCCGATTTCGGCCTCCGGACACCCACACCCGGGGCCTTGCCTTTTTATTTGGGTTGCCCAGAGGGCCCTCAGTGAACTCTGCTGGGGAGCGCAGGGGGAGCCTCAAGGCCCTTGCGGTCCCTGCTGGGTCCCCGCATCCTGCGGGAGCCAACATTGCTCTGACAGACAGGGGGCTGCTGAAAGACAACTCCCTGTCTGTCAGAGCAAAGTCATCTGTTTCCATGCATGCATATTTGCACGCAGGGAAACACATGAAACCCCTGCTTTCTGCAAGCCGGAGATGTTTGAGGTATTTTTGCTTTTGCTTTGTGGGACAGCGCCCTCCAAACAAAAGCAAACATCTACCTCCCGAGGGTGGGCACCTTGGGAGGTAGAAGGAGCCGGCCATGGAGGGTGGCGGTCCCCAGGACCATCCATGGCTCTACAAGGGTGGCTGTGGGCCCCTCTCAATAGTACAATTTAGACCCAGGGAGGGGGTCGCCGGGGCTGCGGGAGGGAGGCTGCGTGGACCTCTGAGCATTATTTGGAAAAAATTTGCCCACTGGAGGTTACTGTCTATGGGGTGCATACATATTGTTGAGTGCCCCTGGGAGGTGACAACTCCAGGGATGCGGGGGCTGCACTGGCCCCCTGCTTTAGTTTATAAACATTTGCCCTGGGTAGGTGGCAGCCCCTGGGGTGCAGAGGTGCAGCGTGGGCACCCCGGCATTCATAAAAACCAATGCTCCAGGGAGGTGGTGGTTCCCGGAGCTTTCATAAGCCATAGAAGGGAGGCCCTGTGCACTCTCTCCTATTTCACTGGCATGGGCCCAGGACCTAGCTCACCCAGGGGTTAATTAAAAACAAGCACTTGTTTTTTTTATATTTGTATGGCAAATTCACGAGTATCGCAATTCTTTTTTTTTAATGTTTTTTTGGGCTGTTGTTGTCCCTCTGGGACCCCAGGACCAACTTCATGGGATCAGGGTATTCCTACCCTGCCCCCCTTTCAAATTCTTTTTTTTTTTTAATTTAGGTCGTGGCTGAAGCAAGTCCCAAGATGGCTGCCAAAACTTCTTGGTTGAAGTGCTGGCAGACAATCAGAGCTTTGCATTCCCCTGCACAAGCTCGTCATTTTTGTCCTGGCCACAGATATCACTAACTATATTTTCTTAAATTTCTTACAACTACAGAATGAATTCACACCAAATACCTGAAAGCATGATCTGCCTAACCAAATCTTCCTTTCTGCCACATTTGGTATAATTCCATCCAGTGCTTTGGCTGAAGCTTCAACTAAAGGTCCTATAGGAATTAACATGGGAATTGCACCATTGTTTGACCCGCGTTTCTCTGCCCTGCTTGACAGATCACCCCAAAACTTTCCATGCACAATAAGATTCACCGGGGGACTTTTTGGGAACATTTTGTGAAGATTCACGGAGCCAAAGATGTAGGCAAGTCAAAAAAACACTCTCCTTATGGAAACATGATGCTAGCTATAACTACCTACTGGCAACTGCACACTTTGCCTTTTCTTACTGCATAATTCACTTAACCCTGCATAATGTCAAGAAGAGGATATTAGAACATACTAGAGCGATCATTAACGAGGATAGACAATATCCGGTGGCCAGGCATTTTAAAGAAAAACACAATAAAAATGTATCTCTACTGCGATACTGTGCCTTTGACAGAATTCCTAAATCTGAGCGGGGAGGAGACACAGTGGAGGAACTAAGATGTTTAGAATCTAGATTAATAATTAAATATGGCACAGTCTACCCAAGAGGGCTTAATAAGGATGAGGAGATGGGAATTCACTTGGGCTAATGAACAAACGCCCTTTTGAAAATGAGATCATCAAGAGTCCATATAGGTAGCTGGATTTCTTTCTTTCTTTTTCGTATAACATTCCTGGAGTTTTTATTTGTACCTCTCTATGTATTTTATGTCCTACACAAATTCATATGTATCTCGAAGTTTTTGTTTGGTATTTAATATTTTTACACACATTGACGGCACATGTTTTAACTTTGTAGGAGACACAAAACTGTCGGCAAGTCAATTTGAAGAAAAGGCAGATTTATCATCTTGTGACGACAGAAAATATGACAGTATAGATCAAGAGTGAAACATGATCCATTAGTTAATTGATTTTTGAATCATGTAATGTGTATACTTGTTGATTCACAGCCCACTAGGGCAGTATTGCAATATCAATCGGTCTGAATAATTGCCCACTAGGGCGAAACCTCGTTGTATGAAATGGTTTTCATATGATATTAGATAGACCAAACTGAGCGTGATTTTATGTATACAATATGAGTTGTTATCAATCAGCCCATGCACTTTTTAGTGGGGAGAAACCAACTTTTATAAGATCATTTTTTGTCACTCATTTAAATACAACTAAAAAGTTGTTAGTATAAACTTTATTTATATTAAAAAAAACGCTTTTAAAACACGAAAACTCCATTCCAAAATGTCTGCCATTATCATTTGAATGTAAAGACAGAGTAGTCCTATTTCTATAAAAATGAATTGCACTATATGTATTGGGATTGCACAAATGTTACTTGACCCGTGACCAAGGTGCTCCGGCACTGAAACGCGTCGGGCGTTTACTTTTGGCATGTTTTGGTAAATAAACTCACGAATTAAGGACTATTCTGTGGCTCGAGTGGATTTTTGAGTCGGTAACACGGTGAAAATCCAAAGATCTTGTGTGGAGGGTCGCGACCTCACCTCGAGCCCGCCGCCATTAAGTGGCTCGGAGACCCGCGATTTTATTTTCTCATATATATATATATATATATGCCTTCCAAGCGCTCCAAGATGGACCTTCAAACCCGGCATAAACGCTCACAAAGGGCAATGTAACTTGTGGTGATAAAAGGTTATTGAACTGGCAACTCTGATGTGTTTCGGCCAACAAACTGCCTTTACCACATGGCAGCCCCAGAACAGATAGCAATATATAATCCAAAACTAAGAAAATGGACACGCTGAACAGATACTGAAAACACAAACCATCTTAGAATGGACAAAGAGTGTAATAAAATACATATAAACAGTGTCCATGCCAAACATTTTAGAAACAGTGCATACGACCCAGTAGGCAACACTTGTCTCAATATATATTGTTATGCCAGGACAAAAAATGAAAGTAATCAGATACTTGAAGCACACAAAAGGAGAGACAACAAGTCTAACCACTCACAATCGCTCAGGATAGTTCTCCAAGCCATCTTTTTATTTACGTGCCATGCCACCACAGTCTGTACCCAGCTATATGTAAATCAGTCTTGACCATATTCCTAATGGGAATAGTCCAGCCTGAACTGCCAAGACAAGTCCTCCCTGAACCAGAACACAAGCAACCCAGGAACGGTTTTGCCCTAGTTATGGCCTCATCAGCCGGGTACAGCTTGGTTCCAGTGACAGAGTGAGCATGAGACTCTGGTCTGGGTGTACCCATGTCACTTAGGGCAGTCAATTGCATTTTTTGCTAATGCCTCCTTAATAGGAAAGAAACTTGTTTTCATCCCCTTGTGATAGGAGATTACAAGTTAGTTGTGTTATTTATTTATGTATTATGTAGTTTTTGAAACATAACATGGCATTAAAAGTTCTGCAAGGAGATCTGAAGGCAGTTGCATTAGAAGACTGTTACTTGCTTTCTTAGGGTCAGTAGTGGCGCTGTTCAGTTCTCCGACTGGGTACTTTTCTCTTCGTTCCAACCGAAAAGTGAAAAGGCGTCTCTTCTGCATCTGCATTAGTTTCCTGAATCTTAAAAAAAATATATAATGTCCGCTAGACAACAGCCAATAGTCTGTCACTCCGATCTGACTGAAAGCGTTCCCACTGCGGTGACAGATAACATATGTCTCAGATACTGTGCTAGGCTAGGTTACCGTATGTCTCTGACAGACTGACAACACTGCTGACAGCAAGGACAGCCACTTGGCTGTGGCAAACGATGGTCTAGATACAGTGTAAAAATACGTGTGTGCCACCTTGACAATGACATGTCATGATAATTATGTGGCCCATCACTGACCTTGGCAGATACATTTTCAGACCAATATATTACCACCCCAGGTAATGGGGTATTACAAATAAATCCGAGGTTCTTGCTGTGCAGCGTAGGTGTGCACACCTATACGTTTCTGTGCCAGACATGTGCTTGGTAAAGACATTACCACTCTTCATCAGATCAAAGTATAACTGTCCCATGCTATTAACAATATTAGTTTTATATTGCGCTTCAAGCATCACATCTACTATTTCTAAGCGCCATAAATAACACATTCTATCATTATCTACTTTTTGTTGCTCAGTTTATCGGCCCAGGAAAGATGAAAGGCTGAGTCTACTGTTGTACCTGCTACTCTGTCAGTATGAGTGTGGTATGGAATGTTGGTGTGGATGGAATGTTGGATATCTGTGAGTGTCAGTTGGGTATAAGCTGCACAGCTGGGAGGTTGCTCCTGGTGGGGTTTCTCCATGTTAACATCTTAATAAAGAACTTAACTAATTTACGCTTGAAGTCTGGACCATCTTTTGATTACAACATTTGGCGGTGATCCTGAACAGAAACTTGATGGCCAAGAAATCATAAAGTAAAGGACTTTTTTTGGAAATTAAAAGTATGTATTTAACCCTAAATGGCACCTGAACCCCACCAGTGACCCTGTCATCAGTCGCCCTAAAACCCTAGCGTGCCAGATCCAGCTGTGCTAATCAAGGGCAAAGAAGAAGCCCCAGTGTTATGTGAATATATGTTCGGGGTGCAAAAAATAGGACCCCAGTGTTAACTGTTAAAATATGTTAATCGAGTGCAAAGATTGGGCCCCGGTATAAAGTGTTGACCACGAGATGACATTTTAGGATTCTTACTTTTAAATATGGTGATCGGGGGCAAGGATCAGGCCCCGGTGTAATGTTTAGACTAATTTCTACTTTGAAAAGCGATGGCAAAGATCGGGATATGGTTTTTTTAATCTGTGACTCTTGCATTTTTCATCCTTGCTCGTGCTCATGAGAGCTTCTACCTGCAGTACATATTTTACTTTTCTGTGAAGCGGTCCTGCGTTGTGAACCCTGCACTATTAAGAATTGCTAGATTAAGACATGTTCTTGGGAACCCAGTGGTGCTGAAATTGTGCAAGTTCTGTGGTAAATATATATTTTTTAATGAATTCGAAGCCTCTCTTGCTTTAACGGTTATCGCTCGTGCACCATCTCTCCTGGGTGGTCATCACGAGCCCGATCTTCACCAACTCGTGGCATTATGAGGCGTCCTGGAACATGATGTTGCGCAGCATGTATGTATCGAGTACCGCCCGCCGCAGCGTATGCTGCGTGCCGCCATATTGTGGTTGGTAGAACCCGCAAATATCAAGTGTGTTTCCTAGGAAGGACGTTGGACGATGGCTATTTCTGCAAGGGGAGAAAATGCAGATTTCCCACAGTTTTAATGGGTAGAACAAAATCATGATTTTATTAAAGGTACAGAAGCTAATATTATGCATAATACCTATATTGTTCCTCAAAACACAACAGCACAAACTCTAGAATTAGAATACACATAAGCTTTAGAACGCAGAGCATGCATATAACCATAGAACAGGCAGCCATCTTCCTCTTTTAGCTGCTGTGAAATAAACAAAGTTCCAAAAACACGAATCTTTCTGCTAGTCCTAAATTCCAATCCTTCAGACCTCTCCCGAACTTGATCCTGAAGTCCAACTCTTCTTCATTAACCTACATAAACAAAATAAATAATTATTAAAATAGGGCGGGAACAACGGAGGGATAATATTAGCCTTAGTGCATTTAATAAAATCATGATTTTCTACCCATTAAAACTGTGGAAAATCTTCATTTTATGGTAAGGCCCGAAGGCCAATATTATGCATGTTCAAAGTTTATCTAAAACTCTTTCCAACACATTTTCCACAGGTTTAAAATAGAATCTTTTAAATGTTGAATCATTCGACCAATCAGAAGCCTTCAGAATTCCACACAAACTAAAACCTCTCATAAAAGCTTTACTAGCCATGGCTCCTCTAACAGAATGTGCTCAAAGACACTCACATTCACACCAGCCTTACACATTACTCCTTTAACCCACCTGGCCAAAGTAGGTGAAGAAACTGCTTTAAAAGGCTTCTTATAAGAAATTAACAACTGTGAGCAAGCACTATGGGGCATATGTATGAAGCCCATTTCCCGTTCGCAAACGAGCCAATTCTCAGAATCGGCCCGTTTACGAACGGAGAAAAGCCTTTTGGGATGTATCATCCCAAAAGGCCCTCGCACAATAGGGAATCGCAAAATTTGCGATTCCCTATTTTGCTAAAGAATTTACGGAATTGCAAATTGCGATTCCTTAAATGCGATGTAAAAAGCATCCAATTTGTGCGATTTCTCCTTAAGAAATCGCAAATTACCACAAACTTCAGGTTGGTGGTAATTTGCGATTTCCTTGAAAAATGCACTTTTTGGCATTTTACAAAGTGCCATGTGGCACACATACATAGGTCATGTATGTGCGCCACATGTGCACACATGCTCATTTCAGGGGTGCTCAGGGTGTCCTAATGACACCCTTGCAACCTTGAAATTGCATTCGCAATTTGTGTGTACTTAATGGGTACCCGCAAACTGCGAATGTCTTCCCATTCATTCCTATGGGCCTCTGAGCCCATAGGAATAAAGGGAAGCCATTCCTTAATTCTCAATTCTCAATTTGCGAGTTGCAATTAAGGAATACTAAGGAATTGCTAAATATTTGCACATTTTTAATTACATCTCGTTTTGCATTCTCAAACAATCGCTATTTGAGAATCGCAAATACAGTATTTCATACATATACCCCTGTGTCTCAACCATACAGTCCTCTTCTCATATTCTCTAAGACAACTAACCACACAGATATCATCATTTCCCTCTAACAGAGGATAAAAAATCGTCCTAGACATAGTCTTTGTCCTTACTTCAAAACATACATCCGCCGGTTGATAACATCTAGAATTCACCTCTAAAGCTCTAATATCAGGGACCCTCCTAAAGGAAACCAGACACAAAAGCATAGCTAGCTTCCAAGATAAAAACTTCAAATCCAAACTCAAATTTGCACCCCATCCATCTAACTCCTTCAGAACCACTGAAACATCCCAAAGAGTACCATACTTCGCTTTTGGAGGTAAACCCACTTGAACGCTCTTAAACAATCTTTTAACCAAAGTATGCTGTCCAACAGGTATACCGTCAACCAAAACATGCCCTGCTGAAATCGCAGACCTGCTTAAATTGACAGTATTGTACGCCAAACCACTACTATATTGAGCTGATAAAAAATGTACCACTTCAACTACAGATGCTGATACGGGATCCAAACCCCTTTCAACACACCAATCACACCATCTTCTCCACGCTGACCTATTGAGTTTGTTGTCCCTGTAGACCAAGACTGTGCGATGAGATCCCCACCCTGCTTTGATAGTCCATGCACGTGCCATACTCTCCTGAAATCAACCAAGCTACAAGCCTCAACTGACCCAACATCACCAATTCGTGGGCATTCCCTTGCACATCCAACAATATCTCCCTGAAGATCGGCAATATGACTGGGTCCTCCGCCAACAGACTCATCAGATCTGGGAACCACACCTGAGCTATCCAAAAAGGAATTACCAGGACTAACTCTGCCTTTTCCCTTCTAACTTTCAACAACACCCTCTGTATCATTGAAAACGGAGGGAATGCATAATTCTTCCCTTCTTTCAACACCGGTAGAAAAGCATCTGTCCCTTTGCTTTCGGATCCGACTTCCAGCTGTAAAAATCCTTCAATTGTGAATTCAGTCTGTCTGCAAATAGATCCACCTGCAGAGGACCCCACCTCTACTGTAACCGCTCGAATATTCCTCTGTTCAATCTCCAATTGCTCACATCCCTAAAATATCTTGAATACCACTCCGCTTCTACATTGCTCAACCCTGGAATATACTGAGCATTAACCATAATCTCCTTCTCCAAACAGAAGTTCCTAAATTCCTTTGAAAACTCCGCTAGGCCCCTCGACCGAGGGCACCCAACCTGTTCATATACTGTACCGCTGACAAATAGTCCATTTTCAACAGAACACAACATTTCGCTTGATCCATCATAAAACTCTTTATCGCAAATGACCCTGCCAGCAGTTCCAAACAATTTATGTGCATATCTCTCTCTCTTCTTTTGACCACTGTCCCCCTGTTGACACTGGGCCACACCTTGCCCCCCATCCGTACAAACTCACAACCGACTATATCTATATTTCTGGCACCTCCCCAAATATAGCTCTTCCATTCCATGCTTCCAGACTCATTAACCGCCAATCCAGTTCCTCTTGACTCTCTTGATTCATTCTCACCTTTTGTGAGTACTTCACACCCTGTCTCAAATGAAAAGCTTTCAACCTCTGCAACGCTCTGTAAGAAGGGGAGCGGGAAATATTGCTTGAATCGATGTAGATTACAGACCCAACAACCGAGCCAACTGCCTCAACGTAATCCACTCTTCATTCTTCACTCTCTTCACTTCCTTCCTGATTTTCTTCACATTCTCCATAGGCAACTTCAATACACATTCCAATGTCTATATCTGAAAGCCTAAAAACTGCATCACTTGATCTGGTTCCACACAAGACTTCTGCTTGTTCAGCACAAATCCCAGATCCTCCAGAACTTTCACAGAAAACTCTGTCTGCTCCCTCGCCTAACCCCTCTCTTCTGCCATTATCAATATATCAATATTTATCTAGATAAAAAAAATCAAAGAATCCCTCTGGATCTCAACCATGCTGTCACTGGCCTCATTACCTTGATAAAACACCATGGGGCTGATGTTAACCCGAATGGAAGACTCTTGAACCTCCAAAGCTTTCCCTTCCACCTGAACTGAAGGTAATCCCTTTGCTCCTCACATATCGGAATGGTCAGATATATATCCTTCAAATCTAAACAGGTCAACCAATCCCCTTTCCTCAGCAAATCCTGCAACATATGAATTCCTTCCATCTCAAAATGATTGTAGCAAACCAGTTGTTCAACTCTCTTAGATTTATAACTGGCCTCATTCCTTTTTCTTTCTTTTCCACTAAAAACAGATTGCTTATAAAAAAAACAACCTCGCACCTTATTTGCAGGTTCTATTGCCCCTTTAACCTCAAAGGCCTCTACTTCCTTCATTACCAGATCCTCCATTTCTTTTGAAAACCATAAAACATTGGGAATTCTCTCTTGTACCGGCGTCTTAATAAAATCTATCCGGTAACCTACTACAGTCTCCAAAACTCAAGGATCCTGAGGTATCTCTCTCCATCTTGTGACAAACTGGGTAAGTCTGCCTCCCAATTTTACTTGGATAGAAATAGGGTCTGGTAAACAACTTACCTGAGGCATCTCTTGTTCGTCTCTCAGACCGCATAACTCTCGATCAGATCCTCTGCCTTTGTGGGTAAAAATAACCCTGCTCCGATCTGGTATAACCATAGTTTCCTCCGTAACTCGTTCCATGGGGTCTATTACCTCTACCAAAGCCTTCTGTAGTTGGTTAAATATTCCCACATACTTAGCCATGTCCTTGACAAAATCATTGCCTTAGAGTAAGCCCTCACTTTGCTCCTCTAGCTCCTTACTAGCCAACCCCGCTAGTTTAGGATCTATTTTAAAAAGTATGCTTTTTCTCCTTTCCACATAAGGTGCTGCATTCGAGTTTCCAAGAAGACAAATTGCCCTCTGAACCCACTGACGCATTTCCTCTATGTCTATACCAGTGTTATTCATATGTGCCTCTTCGCACATATCGAAAATTGTAGTTAATGGTCCCAGGACATCCAGTAACCTATGCGGCAACCTTTGAGCCCTTAATCTAGGCCCCTTCTGTGATCTTTTCCACTTTTATTGAGAAAGGCCATCATTTTTTGATCCAACTCTGGCATATACGCCACCTTACTGTCTAAACTAGGTCTGGGCATTCTGACCTAAGCCCAGTTCTAACATCTTTCGGTATCTCCCTCCTTATCCAGTACCTTACGTACTTAGCCACATGCTCCGCAGGAGTTCACTGCAGAGACAGAGGGTGCTGAATCAATAACGGGTCGAACATTTCTTCCCCCTAAGGGTCTACAAAATTACCCGCTTCCAACTTTATTTCCTTCCCATCTACCTTTCTCTTCTTGATTGGCACCTCTTCCACATCTGTATCGCCAAAACTAGTACTACAAGTCAACTCTACATCCCCACTTGTAGAGCTTGAATCACATGCCGCAACACTGTGCCTTGTCTTACGCACCTTTATAGCTCTTCCTTTTGCCTTTATAGCAGAACCTTATGTTCATGGCTCTTCCTTATCTTATCAATATGCCACCTTTTTGGGGTCTTTTTCGCACCCTGAGCAGATACTCTTGCTCCAACTTCTACTTCCTCCGTAATCCAGAACTTATCTTTCTCTCCAGACCATTTCTTGGAATCTTTTCTCATCAAACTCCTCTCAATACTATCCTCAATCTTTTTATCGAGAGACGCAGACATCTCTCCAAACCTCTTCTCCATATATACACTCATCCTCTCCTCAAATCCTGCCTCTGTATTCTCCATTTTAACAATTTTGCCTATACACCACTTCAAATCTAATTCAAATACACCTTTCTAAAAATGTCCTTATTATTAATTATTATAATACTTACTTCTTAACCACCTTTTAAAAATAAACTATCTACTCAACCAATCCAAAAAAGTTTCTTAAAACTCCCTCCTATTGCCTAAATATTGAAAAAAACACCTTAAACACCTATTTATAACAAAATGCCACAGTACGCTAAACAAACTCCTCCTCACGAACTCCTGAATCGAAGTCTGTCTGAAACTGACCCGCGCTCTGACAGACTCAACTCTACATTCCAAAATATGTCCTCCAACTCCCCTATACAATCTGTTGGGCTTATCCCAATCTCCCAAAATGGCCGCCGTACGTAACGCAAATACGGGGCCCTGTTTGTGTCTAAATACTAATCAATCCTCCTCATGCTCTCCACAAACCCGGAGCAACGAGCGGTGAAAGGAGAGGTGAATGGAGAGCTTGTGCGCTCCACCCCACGTCAAATAAGCCTCGCGCCTTCGTTTTCAACACGCACACGAAAAACCATGTCATATAAGCCTCACGCCTTCGTTCTCCACATGCGCACGAAGCGCGCTCCTTTTTTTTAAAACCAACAACGGTAACATAAATTAAAACCTAAAACTAAAACTATACGCGCTACGCTAACAAGCTATCAAAGTCATTTTAAGTCATCTTTTTTTAAATCTAAACATCACATCTTAAATAAAACAACATCTACTCAAAACAAATTAGCATTTCGCATACTCCTCATACATCCATCATACAAGATGTCAATTTTTTTTAAAATATTAATAATGTAATAATCTATCAGAACATACCACATTCATAAGAATTGTGATATTAATGGACTTATCTGTGCTTTGAGCAGCAACAAAAGAGGAAGATGGCTGCCTGTTCTATGGTTATATGCATGTTCTGTGTTCTAGAGCTTATGTGTATTCTAATTCTAGGGTTTGTTGCTGCTGTGTTTTGAGGAGCAATAAACGTATTATGCATAATATTGGCCTCCGGGCCTTGCCATAAAATCTGCGGTATTGTGTTTATTTCCTTTCATCGCATCTTATGAAATGAAATGAAAAAAACATTTATATAGCGCGATAGCTACCCTTAGGCGTCCCAGCGCTGCAGAAGTCACGCCTATTGCAAAGCAGTTGAGAGATACTCTGGTTTATTAAAAAGCAGGATTTTTAGGAGTTCACCGAAGGTGAGTAGCTTGGACTCCGATCTGAGTAGAAGAGGGAGGGAGTTCCAGAGCCTGGCGAGATTGTGGGAGAATGAGCGGCCTCCACACCTAGCTTTCTGGAACCTAGGTATTACAGCCAGGAAGGAGGACCCAGATCTGAGCTGTCTGGTTGGATGGTAGGCGGTTATCTGGGGTTGATTGATGATAGCGCCTGTGTTTCAGAAGGATCGATGTGCAATGCACATTGCCTTGAATTCGATACTTGCCCTCACTGGGAGCCAGTGGTGGTCCTTCAGTCTGGGTTTGATTGAGCCTCGACGGGGAATTTGGAGGAGGGTTCTGGCTGCACAGTTCTGAATAATCTGCAGCTTGTTTAGAGTGGCCTGGGGTGCTCCTAGATACAGGGCATTCCCAAAGTCTAGATGGGACAAGATCAGACCTTGGACCATTATCTGTCTAGTGTGAAAAGGTAGCAAGGGAAGGATTTTGCGCAGGAGTCTTAGCAGGCCAAAACAGGTGGCTGATAGTTTAGTCGCCTGGTGGTTGAAGTCAAGTGACTTGTCCAGCCAGATGCCCAGGCTTTTGGTGCGGGGGCAGGTCCCAGGCAGGGGGGCCAGAGTGCGTCAATGGTGCTGTTAATGGAGTTGCCGAGGAGCATGAGCTCAGTTTTATCCCCATTTAATTTGAGGCAGGAGGATGTCATCCATTCAGTGACTGCTTCCAGAAAGTTCTTCAGGCCGTAGGGTGCGTTTTGCGGGGGATTGAGAGCCACCACTAGCTGAGTATCGTTCGCATAGGTGATTATTTTTACTCCGAAGGGGCAGGCGATCTCAGCTAGGGGGCTCATGTATATATTGAATAGCGTGGGGATTAGAGAGGAGCCCTGCGGGAAGCCACAGCTCAAGGGCTTGCTGGAAGAGGTACATTCACTCTCGAATACCTGGAAGGAGCAATTGGAGAGGAACGACTTAAACCAGGTGATTGCCGTTTCTGAGATTCCCTTCCTGCTAAGTTGGTGCAGTAGGATGTTGTGGTTTACAGTGTCGAAGGCGGCACTTTGGTCGAGGAGAATGATGGCTGCCAAGCCTCCAATATTCAGGATCCTCCTGGCTTCCATTGTTACTGCGATCAGGGCGGTTACAGTCCCATGGAGGGGGCGTAATCCCATCTAGGTGGAGTCTAAGAGTTTGTTGGACTCTAGGAAATCTGTTAGCACTGTAATGGCATGTTTTTCAAGGATTTTACTTAGCCAGGGCAGTAGGGAGATGGGCCGGTAATTGAAAGGGTTGTTTTGATCTAAGTTTTTTTTTTTTAAGAGGGCTTTGACCCTGGCTTGCTTCCATGGGAGTGGGACAATGCCGGTGGATAGGGAGGCATTGAGTAGTTCTAGAATGGTTGGTAGAATGTGATTAATGACTGAGAGTAGGGTGCGTGGAGGTCCGGGGTCATTAGGGAAGTCGGATTTTACCTGATACATGATAGATTCTAGATTGGTGGAGTCTAGAAGAGGGAAATGATCAAGTATGGCTGGGGACTGTAGCCCGGGTTCAGGAGGGTTCTTGGGCGGGGTGACGGGGTGGGGAAAAGAAGTGTAGATCATTTCGATTTTGCGGAGGAAGAAATCTGCTAGGTTGTCGCAGTGGGTTTGGGTGTTCAGGTAGTCTTGGGGTTTCTCTGGTAATTGAAGAAGGGTTTTTGCTATGCGATATATTTCCTTGGGCTTTGAGGCTGCTTTGGTGAGTTTTTCCTCGAAAAAGGATGCCTGCGCGCATTTAATGCTGGCCTTGTAGGATTTAATCCTGCTCTATAGGCAGTTTTCCTAGAGGGAGAGTAGTCTAGGCGCCATTTCCTCTCCATCTTTATGCAAATGCATTTCGATTCCTGAAGTTCTGTGGAGTAGCAGGGGGCGGTCGCATTGCAACGCTTGGATTCGGTGGTTTGGATAGGGAGCACCGAGTCGAGTGAGTTGGAGATCCACTTATTATAGTTCTCATTCCCCAGAATGGGGTCGGAGGTGCTAGGTGGTTTGGTGGTTTCAAGACCTCCCAGCCATTCCGTTTGGGGGAGTTTCGACCAAGTACGATTTTTGCGAATTGCTGTGGGCCTGGGAGGGCGTAGATTTGGAGCGGTCCACTCGAGGGGGATAAGGAAATGGTCCATCCAAGGAAGGGAGGAAGGAGTTCCTACTTGAAAGTCTGAGCAGTTGCTAAAGATGGGGTCAAGGAGATGGCCTTTAAGATGGGTCGGTGCGGGCACTAGATGTATAAGCTCAAGAGCTGAGAGGCTGGTGGTCACTTCTCGGGCGTTGGGGTCATTGGAGTCTTCACAATGAATGTTGAGGTCCCCTAGAAGGGCAAAGTTTTATGGGCTATATGCAAGATTGGCTATAATAGGTGGGAGAGCATAGGAAAATTGCCCTTGTGGGCCAGGTGGGCGGTATTAAAGCACCCCCGAGAAGGTGCTGGTGTAGGAGAAGTCAATAGTGAAGGGGAGACTTTCGCAGTCTGAAATAGAGGTAGGTGAGCTGCCCACATCCGCTGCGCAAGTGAAAGGCATCTGGTTTTATGGGGCACTGCCCGTGAGATCCGCCCCCTCCTCCCCTCTAACCCGGAAGTGCTGAATGTTCCGCTCCTCCCTCCACAACAATCGGGAAAAATCCCCTGGTGGACCGGGGAGGTGCGGGGAACCCGGTGTCAGAGGGTTCAGGAGTGCGGGTAAGACAGAGAATTCAGTTAGAAAAAATTCTAAAATGCGCTGATAATATTCTGTTTAAAATACAGGCTTGTTTTAAAAAGTGTTGCAAAGGATACCAGGGACAGCGATAGCTGTTCTGGTTAATCACGCGTTATTCAAACTAGTTTTACACTAGAGCCATTACAGAGGTGTACTTATTTCAGCAACTTGTAGCTGTGCTTAACAGATTTGACAGGAGACATGAGCCCAACTAGAACCATGACAAAGAACCACAACGGAGAGCCTAGAACTGGGACAGCAAGCCCAGGAGCGAGTCAGACAGCCAAGATCAGGGACAAAGGTCCCAAAACTGGAAGCGGGTGAGTGAGCCCATAATGGGGACAAATGTGCCAGGACCAGAACCACGACAGAGAGATTGACTAAAAAAACAAGAGAGTGATAAGGGGCAGAGAGGCCAGAACCGGGACAGCAATTCTAGAAACCAGAAACCAGAGTCCAGAGTGAGCCCGGAACCGGGACAGCGATATCAGAAACTGGTCAGATAGTCCAGAGTGAGCCCATGTCGGAGACTAATGTCCTACAAGATGAACCACGATAGAGAGCCCAGTCCCATAACCAGAATGGGGAGGCGACAAAGGTCCCAGAACTTGAACCACGCAAAGAGCCCAGTCCCCTAACCAGAGTTGGGAGAGGACAAAGGTCTCAGAACTTGAACCACAAATTATAGCCCAATTCAGGGACAAAGGTTCCAGAAGAAGATCCTGCACATGGTGTCCAGAAAGGACTATGTCCCGCAACTGGAACCAGATCGGAGGGTTGATGTGTATGAGGTGGCTGTGAAGTGTTAAGTCACTCATTGCTTTAATGTCGTTTATGAGATGGCTGTGAAGTGTCAAGTCACTCATTAAAATATGTTTTGTCATTGGAATGATGGTGTGTGCAAAAGTTACCCATTGTCTCATTGTATCTGTGTTTGAGTTCCCCTTTTGTGGCTCAGTGTAGCATTGTTTTGATGGGTATGTTAGTTAGTGAGTGTGTGATGGACCATTATATTTTGTTGTTGAGTGTGTGTTGCAGTGTATTGAGGGTGTGTTGGTTTGCTGATGTGTGGTGTGCATGCATGGTTGTTGTTCCCTGATGCACCACTTTTAGGTTTGTTCCCTGTGTGTTGCTCTTAGTGCCGCTCTGGCCAACTGACATGATCTGTATGTAGCATGTAGGGTTTGGTTTGTGGGATGGCGGTTGTGATGTGGGATGGTGGTTGTTTGGTTTGTGATGTTGGATAGAATATTGAATGGGAAATAGATGTGATGTGATATCTCTTGTTTAGTTCACTGTGAGACGTGGTGACGTTTTTGTTATTGTTCTGAGCGATATGTGGTGTTACTTTTCTTTGCTAAATGAGAGTGTGGCAGATGTTGTGATGTCTCTTTGATATTGAGTCTCTATTATGGTTCAGTACAAGATGTGGTGAAATGTTTCTTTTATTATTCAGTGTGTTTATGAGTGTGGTCTTTTGTGTACCTATTTATGCATAGTTTTTTTATGTATTGGTGTATTAAGTACTTACACATGCATAGTTTCTTATGTATTAATATATTGCATCCAATTTCTTGGGGTTATGTCTAAGTTTTATTTGCTATATAGTCGTTCTTTTAATTGTTTCATTTGATTTATTTCACAATGCATTTGTTCCCCTAAAGAAGGGAGATGTGTTGTACCTGCTGCTCAGCCAGTATGAGTGTGGTATGGAATGTTGGTGTGGATGGATGTTGGATGTCTGTGAGTGTCAATTGGGTATGGGCTGAGCAGCAGGGAGGTTGCTCCTGGTGGGTTTTCTCCATATTAACATCTCAATAAAGAACTTAACTAATCTACGCTAGAAGTCCAAACCATCTTTTGATTACAACATCTACATTGAAGGGATTCAATCTCATGACCTCCAGGTCACCTTATTTTGTAACAGATGCATGTTCAGCTTACTGATCCCTCCCTGGCAGCATATTTTTATTTATGCGGGTCAATTTAATTACTGTGCGGAGTGAGCATGCCAACTCACACATTCTGAGCCAAGTAAGCAAGCAAGTTATGAAACTATTTTGCCACATATAAACATTGCTGAAGCCATACCTGTGCCAGACAGATATACAAGCCAAAATGTTAGAGCGATTATAGAAAAATATATCTCTCAATACATCATTACTGTGCCAGATAAGTATGCAGACTAACACATTCATTTGTCAGATACCCAGGCATCTCAAACCAGTACTGTGCCAGATAAATATACATGTACATGTCAAGACATTACCGTGTGAGGCATCATGGTTTCATATATTCAAAATAAGGAAACACTTTAACAACATAAAATATATGGAAGTGGATGTGCACGTCATCATTGTGTCACACACAAACTTTTAATATATCATATATCATTTAGAAAGGAAAGGGGGGGCCAATCGGCCCCCACGCACACATGGCTGGGCCCAGGCCCCCCCCCTTCTGCCGATCACGGTTGGTTCGCGTGTCCCGCCCTTGCCCCGGAAGCAGTTTGGCGCTTCCGGCTCAAGGGGCGGGACCGCGGCATAGGAGGGGTTAAGAGCCTGTGGAGCGCAGGAACCAGCCTCTTTGTGCCCGCGCTTCCCAGGCTCGCTCCTCGCCCCGCTGTGGGGCTTTTAAATGTTGGGAGGGGGGCCGCGCGGCCCCCCCTTCTGGAGCCTTGTGGTGGCCCTGGGGACCGCCACCCCCCTGGGCCGGCTCCTGCAGTGTCCCAGGGTGCCTACCCCCGGGACACGGTAGTCAGTCTGGGACAAAAATAGTCCAGGGTAACGAAATGAAAGTGTCCCTGTTTGCAAACCTTGGGTAGGGACAGAGTTATACCTCTCTGAGGGCTTTAATGAGGGCAGCACATGTAAGGGGTTGTCCTAAAATTATGTCAAGTTGGCTTGGAGGGTATTTTACCGAAAGCCAAAGCAAAATGTCGTGCCGGGAGTGATAACGGGATTGATAGTTATAAACAATATTGGAAACTTCTCTGTGCTAACCACGTTCTGTGCAACTCAAAGCAGAAGACCAAACAAGGGACTGGAGTATTTCAATTAGAAGACAAATAGTACCTTGGGGGGGGGCTAGTAATGTATTCAATTCGGGAAAGCAGGGATACGTAAAAGACTCTTGTCTCATTGATTATTAGGGGGAGTCCGAAACGCAGTGTGATACTGTTGCTGAGAGTACTATGTACGGGAGCTGCTTTCCAATCAAAGTTGAGAACTTTCCAGAGTCTTCTACTTTGTTTTTCTGGTATATTGATGTAGCACTGTCTCTCTGAACAGGTCTTGTTTAGACTTAAACCCGGTGTGCATTCGGGTGTGGACAGGGTTGTAGCTCTCTGAGGAGGGTGAAACACATGTCTGGGGATGTTTGTGATCATGTCAGGTTGGCTGGGATGGTATTTACCAGAATCCAAAGTGGGGAGCTAAAAAGGCTCTTGTGCCATTTTACAGCTTGGCATAGTTAGGGCTGTGCTAATCCTTTGTGTAAAGACTTTGATGCTGCACTGGCAAACAGACTGTCCTTTACACACTTAGATCCTATGCATAAAGATGTGGGTAGAAAACCAGGAATAGGAGGTGATGTCCTTGTCTGCAGCACAATTTTCTTTTAGTAACAATGAATGTGAAAATAGGAAGCATTTGTACAGCCTAGCATGGTTAGGGCGGTGCTAATCCTATGCTTAAAGACTTAGATGCTGCACTGGCAAACAGACTCTCCCTTTCAAACTTAAATCCTATTGTCTAAAGACGTGGGTGGAAAACCAGGAATAGGAGGTGTCCTGGTCTGCAGCAGAATTTTAGTAACAATGAATGTGGCGTCCTTAAGGAGTCATGAGGGCGCTAGTGTATTCACGGTGGACCCCATGCACTGGGTCACTGTACTGCACACTGGGTACTATTCTTTAATGTAGGTCATTCTACAGGGCACTCCCTTCGTAACACTAATCCAGACACACTACATGGGACACAAACTGGGGCTATGCTTAACACTTACAGTTGGAAGTGTTAATGAGTATGCATCTGACGCTAATCTTATCTAAAACTTAGCATGTGAAGGCAATGTAAGACAAGCACGTGTACGGCAGTTACCACCAGGAACACTGATGGTTTGTGTTTATCTTTTCCATTTATGTATGGCCGGGTCCATGGTGGATATCGGTGAAGTGCTCCACACCGCAACAGCGCAACAGGTGGACAGCCCAAGGGATGCGTACGTCAGGTAGAGGATGGCAAGCAACAACGTCAAATGTGATGGGCGAGTGATCAAGGACGCAGGAGGTGCCAGCACATGGTTGATTGTTTTTTGGTGTGTAAACCCTAGATTGGGCTGGCCGCAGTAATGTAGCGGGATGTTGCTCCACATAAAATGGCAGTATTTTCCTTAACAGGAAATTGTATTTCTACAGTAACGGCACCTGTGCTCGCAGGGCCACCAGTGTCAGCATGGTATATTCATAGGTTACCACTTGGTAGGGCCAACGATAGGGATGGGGCAGTGCACAAGGGTGTGCATTGCTAGCCTTGGCAACCCCAAGAATAATAGGCCTATGCAACACCTCATCACCCCTTGTCGGGAAGTGGGGACTTCCATAGTAAAGTAGTAGACATACACTTAACATTTCCTAGGGCGTAGTGGCCAGGTGTGGGTGGTTAGCAGACTTCACAATACGCCAGTGGGAGGTGTACACGGAAAGTACCAGGATACCCCCGGTCACAGCAACTACAGGGACCCCAAGGATTCATTAGGAGGCTCCATGGTAAGAAGGGTAGGCTGGCGCAGGGCTGGGCCTAACAGTGACAGTGTGGCATCAACAGCAACTAGCAATGACGTGAGAAGTGTAAAGTCCGGGGCACCATGATGCGGAAGCCGGAGGCCAGGTAGCGGCACAGACAAGGGATGTTAAGTACCTATGAGTAGGCCAGCCCCAGCTTTGGACCCTGTAACTTGAACAGGATACTGAGGTAGGTCGGGTGTACACGTCTAGGGCCAGGATACCCCCGGTCACAGCAATTACAAGGATCCCAAAGATGGGGTCTGTCCGTCCAGAGTGGGGAAGGAGAGGTACCCGATAGGCACACCCCATCGCCCTCAGTCATTATCTGACATGCGGGTAGCAACGATTTGGTTTTATTTGGGCAAGGGGGTCCTGGTGGAAGGGTTAATGGCAGTAGGCTAGCAAAATATTAAACCCAGACTGCACCATAGGGGGTCTCAGTTGTTTCACAGGCTGCAGGAAAAGGGGGGGTGGACTCCGTTAGTGCGCAGAATCACTCGGGGGAAGAATCACTCGGTAAAGAGGATCAACACTCGGATTGGGAAAGTATTTCAAACACCTCATTGCAGTATATTCCACAGGGGTGCATCAGAGAGGGACGATTTAGATTAGCAGGGGGGGGCTCACTTGAAGGAGACCAGCAGTGAGCGGCTGACAAGAAATGGTTGGCAATGGTTGGAGGGGTTGTCTCTACTTGCAGGTTAGGGGTACATTTGACGGAGTCAGGGAATGCCCTATGGTTAGGGAACAAACTAGCAGGGGTAGAGGGTTTTGATTAGGAGGATATGACCTTTCAGTGTAGGCGGTTGGGGGGCCAGATAGTCGGTCAACTATGCTGGCCTGTGGCGGTAAGGTCATAATTGGTGAGCAGCAATTTAAGGTCCTTAGGTGGGGGCGGCCCCATTCACGAAAGGGGTCGCCCAGGGGGAGGGGCCACTGGTCTCTCCCAGAACTTCAGGGGCAGGATATCCGCTTGCTTGGGTGCGGGGGAGGGGAGTCAACGCTCTCCTCAGGCTGGTAGCCACCCCACACATACACTATGCACTATGACGCTAAGGGCACGAGTGTAAGGGCCCTCCTGTTATGGTTAAATGGAGTTCACGGAGCGCACGAGGGTAAACGGGCCCTTGTCACACATGCGCATCTCGGACGTGAGAGCGTAGATGGGTAAAAGGATCTGACACCGGTTAGCGACCTTGCCGTAGGACCAGAAATTATTAAAATGCAATTTTAATATCAGGATGTTAGATTCGGTTAGGAACCACGCTGTATTAGATACTTGTTAAGGTTAGCCCATCATATCATGTCAAATATGGATGTAAATCTAATGTTCTGAAGTTTGCATTTAATAATTATGTAAATGTTAATTTGATTAAAAAAAATCATTTTGTTTCATATTTTAATAAATACGGCCGGGGGGTCTCGGGCTCGAGACCCCCTGCCTTCGAAAGAATTCTGTTGTTGATCTGTTAAATGTGTAACTGTTGTCTGCGTGTTAAGGCAGGGGGTGGCCGGCAGTCCCAGACCATGTGTGGGTAGGGGCATGACCATAGGTATTAGCCCTGTAAATACCCACTAATCTACATGAAATATTTTCCGAAGCTGTATGTGGTTACTTTTTGCTCTGAATAGAGGCAGGAGTGAACCTTTCAGTCAGAATGTGCACTGTACAGGTTCACCTGGTATGACTCTTCAGGAAGGAGTCTCTCACTAGTTTTCATTTTTCTTACACGGTACTGATGTATTAGTGTGATTTATGCAAACGATTGATCATAGTAAATTTTACATTATGATTAACCATAGTTAGGGTGTGCTGGCATTAAGTTAGTCATAGCTAATGAAGGCTTCAATTTAACAAGTTCATGCTAAGTTAAAAATGCAATACTGGCTGTTGAGATTCTTTCAGCATTTTGAATGTAATAAACTGGTACAATTATTTTTGTTTCTATCATGTGAAAGGCTTATCTTTGTACGTTTCACTGATCTGAGCCAGGGATGACCTGACCACAAGCTCTCAACTTGACCGTGACATCTTCTTATGGCGATGCAGCTGTGAGCCTCCTTTGTGTGACACCTGAGAAGGTGGACAATGACGTCTTATCAACAAAATGCTGGAATTTGGTTCTGCTTCTTGGGAACTGAGGACCCTGTAGCTGTTTGTTAAATCTTATCCTTTAATTGTGCATTTGCTGAACCAGTTAGTTGAGATGCTCCTCTGTACTTTTTCAAGAGCAGATGCCCCCTTACTCTCTCTCTTGAGTAGGCCTGGGCGGTGAACTCCCCTCCGTTAGCGGAGTTTTTGCACTCAGCGCTCCACGGATCTCATGGAGTGCAGAAAACTCTGCTTTGCGTAGTGCCAGTGGAGTTTTTTCCCTGCTCACGCTCGCGAACAGTAAGTTAGCTAGCACGAGATGCCGTTCGGGTAGAATTTCTACCCGAGCGGCAGGCAGGAAAACCAGCCTAAACAGCAGTATCGCACTACACTCTGCCACTTGCAGAACTTCGCGGAGTTGTTTTGTAACTCCGCTGAGTTCTGCGTAGCAAAACTCTGCGAACTACGCCCAGGCTTACTCCTGAGCCCATAGGCTTATTTTGTCCAGCTGGTGGAGTTAGACTTTTGACCGAATGTCTTTCCTCCATCGAACCTTCACTTAGTTCTGCCTTTAGGGGCTTTACTTGCTGATTCCTGCTACTTAAAACTTCCCTGACTTCATTGGAACCCTTAGCTTAGCATTGGGGAATTTCCCTTGGAGGGAAACTGAATCTTAGTCGATTTTTATATTGCAGTTCTTAAATAACTTGTCTTTGAACTTCCTATTCTGATTCATGCCTTGGATTATATTGAACCATGCTTCCACAAGGTGAACTATTACTAATCTGTTAATAAACTTTTGTGATTTGCAAATCTACTACTGTCTGTCGTCCTTGTTGAGCCAAATAAGCTTCACTGCCACTGATATGTTGTTGAATTGCTCATGTTAAGCCTCAATTCGAGACAAAGGTTCATCCACCGAGTGTAGCTTGCACTTGATTTTGCACCAGGAATTTGCATGCTGCAAACTCCATCTCATGCCACCTCAGGGTCAATCAGAGGTGAGAACACTGCTAGAATATCAGTGTGAGCTGGCTGAAATTGGATGAGCGATCATACGCACGGGGCTTCTTGAGTGTGAAGAGAAGGGAGCAGCAGATTGAATTGAATGAGTAGAATGATAAGCAGCAGTGCTCTTCTGTTGATCACTTGATAAACAGCTGAAACAGAGATCCTATGTCAGGGATAATTCCATCCTTCAGGAAGGGGACTTCCTGTTACTTTCCACCTGTGACAACGTCATGTCCCATGCAGATATCAAGAGGTTAGTGCAATGCTCCTAATGCACAGGTGCAATCATGTCAGAAGTGTTTGCAGGACCTTGCTCCAAATCTGGATATGGACCATCATGTGATGATACCTCCATCTTTGCCAGATGGCATTAACCCATGACATCAGAGTGCAGAAAAATGCCCTGCAGAGAAAACATGGCAGCTCCAGCATCTGGTGGGGTGGTCATGTAAGTGGCTTCATCATTCTGCAAGAGCGCAGAATTGCTTGAGAAATCTATACATAAATTGAGCTGCTATTGCATGGGGCTCTGAAAAGCAGGGGCTCGGGTCATAATGCCCCTCTGCCCTTCTCCTTTGTGATGGCCTTCTATAGGTGCACCCAGTGAGGTAATATTGGTGCACTAAAGACTGGCCTTTTTCTTTGTATACTTTTTACTTGCTGCTAAGAGATGATGAAGTGGTATTGCTGGTACAATGTATTTGGTTATGTTATGTGTATTTGTAAAGCACACTAACAACCGCAAGAGAATCCTGCCACTGGACAGGTGTGTGTGCCTTGTCTGAGTGATTGATGGAAGGAGAGGATATTGCCTAACGTCCAGTTGATCTCAAATTTGGGGAACCGGGTTCGAGTCTCGACAATAACGCTCAACATCCTGTGATTCTGTGCAAATCACTTAATCTCCCTGTGCCTAATGAAAAAAAGTGCAACATAACTGGTGCTTATGTAAAGCGCTCTGATACCTGATACTTTTATGTCAAGGTCGCGCTATATAAAACTGGAAAAAAAGGGAGAAATGCGGCTGTTCATGTAGTTGGTGCCTATGTTGTGTAATGCCCTGAATGTATGTGTGAGGAGTCTGCATTTAGCATGTTTCTGTATCGGGAGCCAGTGGAGCTCCCTGAGCTGTGGTCTGATGTGGGTTTTGTGTAGTAGGTTGAGCATTAGTCTAGCTGCAGAGTTCTTGATGGGGTTTGTAGTCTTCAAGTGAGTTGCTTGGTGATCCCGGCGTAGATGGTGTTCCTGTAGTCCAACTTGCTGTTGATTATGGCGTGAATGATAGCTATTCTAGTCTTGCTTGGGATCCATTTCAAGATCTTCCTTCACATCTCCAGGGTGTGGAAGCAGAATACAGTGACTACGTTGACTTGTGCAGTCCATTCTTTGCAGTAGTCTCTGTGAGGACACTACATATAGGAGGTTCTTAGGTTTTGGTGTGGGCAGGAAGCACTGGGTAGGGTGGTGATGATGCTTTCATCAAGATGATCTCAAGCTTCAAAGATCAATAGATAAATAACTGACCTGTTTTCTGAAATAGATTAATTAGGAAGTTGTCATTAAAAAACACATGTATTTGCAGAGTGGAGGTCAGAAAGCTGACCATGCAAGCAGATCTCGTTCTTTTGGAGATATCACAGTAGTGACTTGCAGTCTCACAAGTTGCACCAGTCCTCCTGCAATGCATTAAGAATTAAGGGTAGGTGCTGTTGTATGGTGTTTTAGGATCCGAGCGAAATTTCCCGATTCATGCCCTTATATAGGTACAATTCACATTGCCCTAATATGGGCATATAAATCATACCCATATTTAGACATAGCCCATGCAGTCCAAAGACAGGCATGGCTACTTCCACTCGTACCAGAAAGCCACAGCGATTTTCTGGAAAATCGGCTTAGGCAGTCAGGGACATCCCCTTGCTTAAATATTGATTTGTCCAAGAACTCTTGGAGTTTTCGAAGAACTACCATTCCCTTAGGGTTCTTTAATGACGGTATTATGACTGACTTTACTAGGCACCTTCAGGGTATAAATATGCCTTCACTTGCTCCAGCAAAGACACAGTGGTTTTGAGCAGCTCGACTATCTACTTGCCCGAAGCAGCTCGCTACAGCAAGTGCCGAAGGAAGCCAACCCTCCAGCTGACACACTGATCAAGAAGCTGTCCTTTCTCTCTGCGAGAATCCAACTCCAGTGTTTCTAAGCTCCCCTTGTGGGGTGTTGGGAAATCAAGTCCCGAGACAGAGAGTATAATGTACGCATTACACTTTGCAGCCAGTATTACGATTGTAGCAGTTCACTTTACTTGCATGAGAAAGAAGACTGTTCAATAAATCCTTTTGTTGAAAACACCCGTCTCTCTATTCCTCTGCACCTCTGATGCAACGAAGCATGCATGATTGACTGAGTAAAATATCTATCTATTGTTTCCACAACTCTGAAGATATGTTTATTCTTGGGGAGTGCTCAGTTGACTTGTGCACATGCTGCGGTATTAGCAAATGTATTCCTGAAAGAGAACAGCAGCAAGGCTGCATTAAAAAGCACAGATCTAGCTATTTGCATATGTTCATGCAAAATAAATATCACATGCACACACTAACATGTATATACATGCATGAGTAAGTTCCAATTGCATGCATCCACAGTGGACACACTCATTATAAAATAGCAAACTCCATTTTACAGACTGAGCCAGAGAGGTTTGAGATGATGGGTGATGTCATTGCTAACTAGATATGGTTTGGAGTACACTTAGCAGTGGATTGGCTGCAAAGTTTATAGACGAATAAAACTTCACGGATTTAAACAATTAAAGAGGTTACTAGTTAATTTGAATCAATGTTGGGGATAATTGACTGTTTGTTGTTTAATTAAATAATAGCCTTTGAAAGGAAAGGATCTTCATCAAAATGCCGCCTTGAGTTTCCCTTCAGTTTGTAGTCTGAAGGAGTCCCTCCTTAGTGAAGAAAATGCACCCAGTTGGTGACTGGATCCCTAGACGCCCATGAGCATAATACATTTTCTTTTTACATTTACTCTTGGCCAGAGTTAGGTCTGTTGTATACCAAGGAGCAGATGGAGTAGAATGCTGGGAAACAAAGGACTTCTTAGGAAGGGTAATAAAGGATGTCACAAGAAGGGTATCATATAGAACATTGGTGATCCATTTATTAAGCTAATCTACATAGTTGTTGATTCTACCAGGAGGCTGATGCTCAGTATGCTCTAAGCAGGTGATCAATTTAGGAGGGTTCAATTTAGACCAAGAGTGATCAGAAATGTTGTACATCTCATTGGTTCTCATTTTGGCATCTCTCCTTGATTTGACAAAAGAATTGCTTTGTGGTCCATCTGTGTCAGTTCTAAAGTAGAAAGAGTGCTGACTTAAGCTTGGAAGGACTAGATATGGGCAAGAAAATGGCCTGCCAAGTTAGTTGGTCCTTTTACAAGGTACACAAAATCAAAGGCCTTATGAATAGCAACTCTGTGGCTTCCTTGTCAGATTCCCTGTCCACATGGAGTTTAAAATCTAAAAGCAAAATAAAATTGTTAGTTTCTAGACTAGAGATATCGACTCCAGTATTGAAGTAATAATGTTCTTCACAGGGCCAGAGTGTCTGTAAATTAATACCATTTTATTGGATTAATTTCTATTAATTGAGATTTTGAATGAGAACTATTGAGAATATATTCTGTAAAGGAAAGTGACTTGATAGTCAATGAGGAGAATTGTATTTGTAAATAATCGCATGGGTCTATTGACTAATTTGAAAAGATAACCAGGAGAAATGTAAGATCAGGGGCCAAGTCCACTTTAAGCAGGTTTCTGTAATAAATGCGGAATCAACAATGAATCTTCCCAACTCCTCACCCTAGTCACAAGGTTAACCATCAAACAGACATTGATTAGATTGCTTGTTATATTTGGATTCCGACAAGTATGATATACAGCTCAATTAGAAATTCTAAAAGATAAGGGGGATGAGGGTAATATTGAAAAGTGTGTGTGCCGCGTCTTAGATATTCGGTTGCACTAGGGAGGTACTTGAAAGTAATAGGTTCATTGCTGCACAGGTGCAAATCAGACAGGCTTGCCTTTAGGGCCCATCTCTCTGCTGCCAGACTACAATAGGAAGTGGATGGATGACATATCAAAAATTGGCAAAGACAGTAGAGCGCACTTCCAGTACGGTACCTCTAAAAAGGCACAATTGAGAGTGAAGTAAAAATGGCCGATGCTCTTGCCGTAATACAAGCAGACCATAAAGTTAAATTAAAATAAGCATTGGCAAAGCCAGAAGGTCTTGATTATGCAAGAGATATTGTCTCTGGGAATATGTTTTGGCCATGTTCTCCAATGCACTACCCTATATTTTACCCTACACCTCTCTCAATGTATCCTCTACCTCCACTCTCTGACTCATCCCAAACATCATTCTTCTATTATGATCTCCAAAATAACCCTTTCTAGACTCTTCCCTCCTCTATCCCTCCTTGAATCATCCCAAAGCTCATTTTAATGCTATGATCACCCAAACAACTGATCTAAATTCTTCCCTCACCTATTCCTCCTTTGACTCATTCCAAAACTCATTTTACTACTATAATCCCCCTAATCCATTTCTAGAGATTCTTCCCTCCTCCATCTCTCCTTAAAGTCTTCCCAAACCTCTTCTTACTCTTATGATCTCCCAATAAACTTTTTCTCGACTCTTTCCTCTTCTATCCCCCACTATCCTTTTCAATCCAACTAACTGACTCACATTTTCACTGTTCACATTAACTCAAATTTCATTCAAGTTATCCACCACTAATCCTTTTTGTGTTCTGGAGTAGCGTGCTACTTGCCAAAAAAGGGCTTTGCTGCCTCATCAGAGGTAGTAAGTGTTATATAAAAGCAATTACAATACAATACAATATGGACCCCAGGTGTGGCATGTAATTATGGGCAGAATGGCCCCAGCCCCCAAGTTTTTCCAACGCATGAAGAGTGTCTGTCAGGCTGAGCAAAGGTCCTCCCAAGTTAAGGTGAGGTTATTTACAGCCTCTTCCTGCTTGCTCACATGCGAACAGGAGCAGAGAAATAAGGGGGTGTCCTGACCCATTTGTCAGTGCATTTCGATGTATGCACAGTTATTCAAGACTATACCTACTTTTCCACATGTCGTTCACCTGCTTTCACAAACTCATGTAGGGACAAAGAAAGCACAGAGACCAAACTGTCACGGTGTCTCGCCTCTTCTCACCACTGACTCGGGTCCGGGCGCTTTCCGCTGCTTGAGGCTTTTCCAGTGAGGTTGTTTACTTACAGTTTTTTTGCACCCAGTTTGGGGAGTTGTCCTATCCTTAGATCACATTTCTGTTTGTCTATACCATTGCACCATGAGCATTAGCTATCACAATATGGATTGCGTAAATATAGCGGTATAGACTTTATTCCTACAAGTGAGTCGTATCAGGCTTCACCTCTATATAAGCTTGATGTTCATTTGTTCTGCTTTGAGATCTAGACGCCTCGCTAGACTCCATCTGACTTCCCTGCAACTTTCAAAGTAAGCATCCCACTTCATTCGTGCTCCAAGTACTTTCATTATCTCTGTTCATATGCCACTGTTGTTTTCTTCCCAAAAATTTTTGTATAGTTCCTCTTTGCTTGGAAGGACAATTTTCCACACTGTAAAAGTCTGTTATTTGCTGGTTTCATGGTCTCGTGACTAGCTCTTAAATGAAGGTGTTTGCCTTTCTAATATTGTACAGCTGGACGGTTTCATGCAGGGATCGACCCTTAGTAATTGCTGCCTTGAAAGGTTCTCTAGAGGTAATGTTCTCCTTTTAAAAAAAAGTAGCATTCGATTAATTTTATTTACTACCCAAGTAGTCCTGCTCTACAGGAGTCCTTTTAGTACTTTTCGCCACTAGTCATTGTTTGCTCTCCTCAATTTGGAAAACTTTTGTTCACACATGTCTCAATAAACTGTTCTGGTACACGTCCAGTGTTAACCAGTGCATCCGTGTGTGTTTGTTTTGCTTTTTTAAAATATTGCAATATTGATATGCTTTGGTACTGTTCATCGTACCACGTGGTATTAAACATAGAGCACCTAGAACAGTTTCCTTGTGTGAGAAATGTAGCACTTGGTGCACACGATGGGTTATTTACCCAGTATTAAAAATACAGTGCCCAGAGCACTCTTTTTGTGTCAGATCGTACAGCACTTAGTTCATGTTGTATGTTAACTGCGCAGCACTTACTGCATCAGTGTGTGTTTATAAAGTTTTGATTTAAAAAAATATTACAATATTTATATGGTTTGGTACTTCTCATAGTACCACATAGTATTAAACATACAGAGCCTAGAGCATTGTCCTTGTCAGTTACACTACTGATGAGGGCCAGGCCCCTTCCACACCCTCCACCCCACCACCCCCTCTGATGCGTTTTGCTGTCGAGAACCTCTACAGACAAATGTGGCAATAAAAAATATATATACTGGTTAGAAGGACGATAACAATATTTACAGCTACAATAGATTCTTCTGTCTCCCCCCATTAGAGACTTCTTCCTTTGCTAATTTACTTTTGTTCAGATATTATAGTGTTTCTAACAGTGCTTACAGGGTTAATTCTGTATTGTAAAGTCTTTCGGCAATTTTTAGCACACAATCACTTTGTAATGTGCTTACACCTTAAATTCATTCAAAGCGAGGAGGATGGAACAAGGAGTCTGCAGTCCCAGAATAACTTAAAAACTTTGCAGTTTGAGTTTAAAAGGCGATAGGTACACTATATAAAGGAAGACATAACTTGCTGCAATTGTTATCACTGCTACCACTGGCATCGGTGTGTTTTTGTCAGCACATAAATAGGGTGGGAATTCCTTTGCATCACCATTTGTGAAGCTTTCTAGAGGAGTGGAACTTACTTTTCAAGATGCTTGGTTATTAGGTGTATGTCACAAATTACATTTTTGTGGCTGATTAAAAGTTTTAAATTAATGTAGGAAAATGAATGATTCATACTATAATTTTTACGCTTGGAACATGCTGCAAAATTGTAGTAATGGCCAAGGTTATAGATGTATGTCCGCTACATTTTCAAACCATTTGTATTAGTTGAGCATTTATTATTAGGTTTGGAAAGCTTTTATTCGATAAGCAAGATATCTTAAAAGCATACATACACATAAAACATTTATAAAACAGTGCAATGTACGTTAGACATTTAAATGTTAAGACAGCTAAAAGTGGGAATAGCCCAAGATAAATTAGCTAAAAATGAATTAAATTGAAACTGAGAGTCTCTTGCAACGAATCAACCATAAATGTTTTAAAAACTTAGAAACACCACAGACTATTAAAGGGGCGGAATCAGTCATTAGAATCCGTAATGCGACCAAATGCCTACGTGTTCCCAGGCGTTTAAAAAGAGGTTTGAGCCAATGTCTCCTAGGTTTGATATAGTCTGGGCACTCAAAAAATATATGTGCTACAGTTTCTAGCCTAGATGGGCAAAAAGCACAGAAGGACGTTCGATGTGCACCATTCCATTTTGATACAAAGGCCCCAATCGGAAGGGTGCCTACCCTGAATTTATAGTACAAGGACCTATCATCTGGCAGGGAGATTAGGTCCAGAAAGGGTTCAAAAACAGCCACATCCTTTAGATCCAAAAAAGATGCAGTCAGGTTGCAATGATGTTGGTTCCTGATAAGTTTGCCAGAGACCCACTCACAATATAACTTTTTGAGGTCAGATTTTGAGGAGCAGATTTTGAGATCCAACAGTCCCCCAAGCCCAGCTCCCCCAAAAGACTTTTAATGTCCCTCAGCCACTTGATCTTGGCCCAGCCTCCCATGTTCATTATCTCTGCCAGGCCGTCGGCATAGGACTTTAGCTCCGGGACCCTCCAAATGCGGGACCAAAGAAGCAGTGGTCGGAGGCGAGCCTGATCTTTAATACTCTTGCAGCCAACGTCCAGGAGCACCGGGACTGTCGGGGTACTTGACGGGAGGGCTAGGAGATCCTTCAAAAGTTTGTTCTCGGCCTTAGTGAGAGAGTCCATGTTACAATGACCCCATAATTCTGCCCCATACAATGCTGACGGTACGCATCTTGCCTTGTAGATGTCAATTGCAGGACTCACCGCTTGTCTCGGAGATGCTCGAAATTCCCTAAGCAGAGCACCTCCTACCTTTTTATGGTTAAGAACCATCTTATCAATGTGGGCGGACCAGTTCATATTATCAGTTATACGCAGCCCTAGGTAGTCGAATTCGGAGACTTTCTCCAAGGGGGCGGTGTTCAAGACAGGCGGATTTCCTAATTTCCTTGGGGGGTGCAAAATCAAATATTTAGTCTTTGCCACGTTTATGATCAAACCCCTAGATACACAGAAATCCTGGAAACGGGTCAGTAGCTTCTGTAGGCCCTGGGGAGTTTTTGAAATAAGCAGAGTATCATCTGCGAAAAGCAGAGTAGGGATCCTTACTCCCCCCAGACAGGGTGCGTCCGCTGGTTCTTGCTGGAGATGCTCAACCACACCGTTTACGTACAGCGAAAAGAGTGTGGGAGCTAACACGCAACCCTGTCTGACTCCCCTACAGACCGATATCCTGTCCGTTGTTTCCCCATTTTTCCCCCATCGGACCTGGGCATAATTGCTGGTGTGGAGTTTAATGAGTAGGGATAGAATGTAGGGGGGCAGCCCCAGTCCCTGAAGCACCCTCCAGAGTTCCTCCCTAGGAACCAGGTCAAAGGCAGTCTTCAGGTCAATAAAGGCCAAGTAAAGACTGCCCTTGCCTAGCTCCACAATTTTCCAATGTAAGAGTGCTAATCTGAAAACCTGCTCGATGGTCCCCGTTCCTGAGCGGAACCCAGCCTGGAAGTCAGATAGCACTCTATTTTCTTCCACCCAGTTAAGGATCCTACCCAGAATTACCTTTCCTGCCACCTTTTGGGTAGAATCGATCAGGCTTATAGGCCTATAGTTCCCTGGGCAGTTCCTACAGCCCTTTTTATAGATGGGGACGACCACAGCCCCTTTCCATGAATCCGGTACAGGGCCGCCCATTAGGATGTCATTTAGAAGGGCGGCGATTACTATGCCCCAGTCAGATGGATATGCACGTAGGAGGTCGCCCGGAAGACCATCCGGTCCTGGAGCTTTCCGTGGTGCCACCCATTTTATAACCTCCTCGACCTCCCTACCTGTAAACAGGTCTAAAGTGACGTCCCCTAACGAGACGGGGGCAGGGGCAGGATCATTTAGGGGGCCGTCTACAGGAGCATATAGGGATCCAAAGTGTTTCGACCAACTCTGTGGAGGAATATTACAGGTCCTCAAGGTATCATCGGGTCTGTTTCGGGCACCCACCAGTTTCCAAAACCCTCTTGCATCCTTGCATTTACTGGCAGCTAGTAAATCTGCCCAACATTTTTCCTCCCAGTCCTTCTTCGCAATTTGGAGGGACCTGGAGTAAGCCTTTCTAGCCTCTCTGATCTTAATTTGAGATTTAGATTTGACTGCTGCTACCAGTCTGGTCTTGGTCTCTCTACATGTATGAGTGTACCATCCCTTAGTTCCTCCGTGCCTTTTCTTTGGTCACTCGTCTATTTAGGGGAGCAGTGAACAATTTGATTAGGGCCTCAGTGAGCTCGCTAAAGACTCCACACGCCATTCCCAGGCCTCCCTCAGAGTTCCCTAAGCTAAGTTGTGCTTGGGCTAACAGGTGCGTTATGACAGCAACCTTCTCCTCTGAGAGAATCAATTTTGTCCACTTTAATTTCCTCCCACACAAAGCTACTTGTGACTCGCCCAATTCCACTATAGAGGAGGGTACCAGGCTTCCCCTATCAACTAGCCACCAAGGGTCTAAGGTGAGGGAAAGTGAGTTGTGATCGCTCTCTATTGAGGGGACCACAGCCATGTCCTTCACCGAACTCCACAAACACACATCAAGCAAGATATAATCAATTCTTGAAGTGTGGTTGGGCCTATTGTAGGTGTGAACCCCCCCCTTGTCAGACTCTGTCCTCCCATTAAGAGCCCTCAAGTTAAACTCCAAGCTGAGGGTGTACACCTGCAGGGCCACCTCGGTCCACCTCTTAATGGGGGCTATTTCAAGGGCAGGGATTCCCCCATTTATTATTATGTTCTATGTTTTTCTTCTCAAATCTGAAATACAGCAATTTTAAAACAAGTACATTTGTCTGTTGGACGGACATGCTACGGTATCTTTCAAAACATGTTTTATTGTGATGCGAATGTCCTCATGTCCTTCCGTCCACTGCAGTACTCCCCGCCATGGTAATATGGCGGGGGTAAATGGCAGGCGGGGAGTTTTGGCGGGCAGATCGCCACCGCCGCGATCTGCCCGCTAACATAATGGCCCCCAGAGTGTCTTTGTGTGGGCCGTTTTGACACAATTATATGGCACACATGCATATGCGTACCTAGCAAAGCCACCAGAATTGAAAGTTGCAGAAATGCATTTAGGGCAAGGGTTTGCAATGAACGTATACCCGCTGATAGGATCACACCGCATTAAACAAATAGCGCCACAGCACTCTCCTTATATCACCACGGTCAGTGTATCTCAAATGTGTTCAAAATGCTCTGTTTTTAAAAAATATTGCTATACTTGAATGCTTTTGTACTGCTCACCGTTCCACGCAGTGTTAAATATATAGCTCCCAGAGTACTATCCTCGTGGTAAACATGTAGCGCTTGTTGTACGCCCTGTGTTAACCATGCCACATTCAGTGCATCTGTGTGTGTTCATAATGCTTTGCTTTTTACAAAAGTAGCTATTTTTGTGTGCTTTGGTACTGCTCACACTATTTATACTCTGCCTACAATTCATCCCCCACTTCGTGCACTAACTACCTATCACTAACTATCTTAATTTATATCTATTCTATGCTGCTCTCAACCCTATCTATTTACCATGCCACATAATTTAACTACACAAAAATACCACACACAATTCCACTATTGACAATTCCAATACAATCCACATAACTCCACTGCACACCGTGTACAAGAAAAAAAATACAAAGGTAAAAGACATCATCATCATTAACAATACCAATAGCTCTACCTCTCACAAATGTGAGACCTATTGCATTGCAAATGCTTGTTCTGTTTCTATCAGATGGTGTGGGGATCTTTTCTTGAATAGTGTCCAAATTACACTACCGGGGCTACACATTGCCAGACTACAACAGAACAGTTTTGTAGTTGTAAACAGAAAGTTGAATTTTGGAATTTTCTACATTAATAGGTCTTTCGCCATACTCAATCAATCAATCAATCAATCAGGGCTTATAAAGCATGGCTGCCCACCTGTGAGGGTCTCAAGGTGCTGGGGACGGGGGCGGGGGGGTTGCTGATCCCTCTGGGTTTAGGATCCCAAGTGCCCCAGTAAGATCGCTAAACAAGCATTTAGAATGCTAGTAATCAACAATATCTGTTGGTTTACCAATGTGATTTAGCCATGTTGTACAGCAGCACAGTTGGAAGTTGGGAGAAAAAAGGGATATGGTGCAGCCAGCATTGGCTGCTTCATAGCGCTTTTTTTTCAGAACTTTCAGTCTTGCTGCAGCTTAGCCACGCTACTGCACAACGAATTTATGATGATACAATGCAAATATTTACAACGCATGTCTTTACAACGCAGTTTTTTCATCGCAACATCCTTTACAACGCATGTTTTTACATCGCATGCCATCACAACGCATTTTTAGAAACTACATATTTTTTTGAGGGCAACAGTAGGGTAAGTGTTGGATAGTGTAGGCGTAAAAATTACTATTCCCACTCCAAGGAGTGCAACAGTAGGGTAAGTGTTGAATAGGGGAGGGGTACAAAAATTACTGTTCCCCATTACTTACCTTATATTCCATTGTAATGACATGCATTGTAGTGACATGAGTTGTGATGACATGCGTTATAGTGACATGCGATGTAATGGCTGCGTTGTAAAGGCATGCTATGTAAAGGATGTTGCACTGTAATGACTGCGTTGTAAAGTTAGTGCGATGTAATGACTGCACTGTAAAGGTTGTTTCCCCTGCACAACATGGCTAAAAGACATTGGCAAAGCCAGTAGCTCTCGTAAGTGAGAGCATTTGGGTTTGCCAAAGCTTGTTTTGCTGACACCCACTGAACTATTGCTAGTACAATGAACCTGTATGAGATCTAACTCCAGTGAACTTGTATGAGAACTAACGTCAAATCCTAACCGTTTTTCAAGTAAGTGAGTCATCATGAAAATGCTGAATAACATGAGCAAGAGACACAGAGAATCAATAATCCACTTCAACACCAGCCACTTTCGCCCAGAAGAGATGCTTGAACTGCAAGAATAGTTGGAGGATATCTGGGCTGGGATCCAGTAGCTCCCAACACCAGTGCACCACAGACAGCACCTTCTCAAAGGCAGCAACAGCTCTGTACCGCTGGAGAGCGTTCAAACCTATTGCACTCTGTGCTACCTCCTCTGCCTGCATGTGCAGTGCCAGTAGCAAGTCCTGGTCAATGGCCTTTCTGCACTCAATTAGCTTCAGTGAGAGCACACATCCAAGAGAAACACCGGGGTCCCGATGATTCAAATAAAAAAAACGATGTACATTGAGGGTATGCTCAAAGCATGAAGTATGATATTTACAGCATATACTATTTCCTTAACGAGTCGGCCATGTTATGGTCAGGCACACGTCACCTGAATTGCGAATGTGCATGATGAATGAACAAAGGTGTTGTGACAACAACACGTAGAAGGCTAGGGTGACACCACTTTATTCATAACACGAGAAATAATACATGACAATGTTACAGAAGGAC
This sequence comes from Lissotriton helveticus, assembly GCF_964261635.1. NCBI lineage: Eukaryota > Metazoa > Chordata > Amphibia > Caudata > Salamandridae > Lissotriton > Lissotriton helveticus. Next base: position 1,470,652,304 of record NC_136068.1, on the reverse strand, counting down.
AGGCACACTGTTCTCAATGAACGTTCATGAAGCAATGACAGTGTTGCCTGATTAAATGATAGTGATGTTTACAGACACAGAGCAGAGGTCTGTGCTGTTACTCTCTGCATCTCTGGAAATATTCTAAAGTTAGTCTGAAATATCGAACCAATGTTAGAAATGTCAGCACTCGGAAAAGCTGTGCTTGTTCTCACTTCAGCATGAGGTGAGGCAGGCGGTAGAGCCATACTACCAATTACAACTAAATATTTATAGTAAACCTGTTTGCTCTTATGAAAAGCAAGCAGTGATACCAGGCAATCGAAGCACCAGTAAACAGAGTATGCTTCATGGAAGGGACAAACATAAGATTGACAAGCTGGGGTATGAGTAAGAAGCAGGCAAATAAGAATGACAAGGAAAGCCACTCAATGGTAAGCAATGATTAGGTATTTGGTAAGCCATGATATTACTCGCAACAGACAGTGCGTGTGCTATTTAGTAGGCTGAACCTAAAGATGATGTAGTTAAGGCTGTCAATATGCCTCGCTCCAAACTTTATAAAAGTTTCCCTCCCTTGTAATCCTCCCATCGAAGTGAGCTAACCAAGGGCCAGATGTACGTTGCAGTTTACCGTCGCAAACGGCCCATCGGGCCATTTGCGACTGGTAAAATGCATTTTCCTGGGGGGCGTGGCTTAGCGCCCGACGAGAATGGCGGCGTCCTTGTGAGCGCTCCGTACCTGCTGGGGCAGACAGGCGAGTCGCGCACCTTTTTACGTCCGAGGACGGTAGCTTCGACCATCGGAGCTTTCCAGGCATGAACTGCTGCCCTTCATGAAGATCTCCGTAGCTGCTTTCATCTTTATTTAGCAGAGACTTACTCCGGTCGCGGCCGCGCAACAGTCGCGGCCGCCATTTTGTGTGTTGCAGCGTTTTTTCCTTTTTATTCATGACGCTTTCCTGATATCAATGGATTTCCTGGGTGCTTCACTCCAATTTCGCTTGTCAGGTGGGCTCTTACTCTCTCTTCATTGAATTCCCTGTCTCTCTGCCTGCTCAATAACTCTACGTAGCCCTTCAAGATTTTGGCGGCCATTTTCTATGTTTTTACCGTGTCTCACTTGAAACGCCTCTCTACTTGACTCAAGCCTGCCTCAAGCCTGACTGTGCAGCATGGTTTGCCGTCTATTATCTCACACATTGTTTTACCTGTTTTGAGTCTCTGCCTTAATGAGAAAGCTGCAATACTCATACATGTTTCTGGTCCTCATTTTTTGTTTCTGCAGCGCATTTAACCTGTGACGCTTTCTTACCATTAATGGTCCTTCAGGCTGCCTAACTCTAATTTTTGCACACAGGACAGGCTGATACCTCTTTTTTCATGCATTGATGTGTCTTTTTTGATATCCTGCCTACATGCAACTGTTGTTACTGCCTATATAGAATTTGACGGCCATTTTAAGTTCTCAAGCACCCATTCTTTGGAACTTATTATCCTTGATAGCCTTCTTATTCATGATACTTCGCAGCCTTTATTGTTTTTATCGGCCGCTTGTTTCTCATGAATACAACTCCAACGGCCTGTGCTAAAAAGCACCCGAAGCAATCCTTCATCAAGAATTCCAAAGTGTTTTCGGCATTGGCTCATTTAGAAGCCTCTCAAACATCTACTAGCTTCGTCTCATCGTCTAATATGGAGACTTCAGTTCAATCCTCAGGGAAAGCTACCACTAAACGGCTTAAGAAGGATCCTCCCTCGCCTTCCAATCCCGCAACGACCATTTCCATGGAGCTACTCCTGGGGGAAATAAGGGCCCTTCGTCCCTTTATGGAAGAAACTAACGCTAAGCTGCAAATCCTGACCGATAACTGGTCACAGATGGATGCTAGAGTCACGTCGATGGAACAAAGTGTTTCCTCTCTCCGAGAATCGTCCACCAAAGTTTCCCACCTGCACTCGCAAATTTCTTCCCTTCAACGACAGGTGGAGGACCTTGAAAACAGGAATAGGCACAATAATTTACGTATCTACGGCCTGGTGGAGGGATGTGAGGGGAACGACCCCATCGCTTTTTTCAAATCTTTTTTACCTAAACTCCTACATTTGCCAGAGGACACTGTACTCAATATACAGCGGGCCCATAGACTTGGTCGGGCTGCTTCACCTAATTCCACTTCATCGAAACCTAGAGGTATCATCATGTACTTCCTAGAGTACACCGATCTTTTGAAAGTCCTCTCAGCGGCCAGAGCCTTTCCACGTCTCACATGGTCAGGATCCTCCTTGTCTTTTGCGCAGGATTATGCCAAGGCCACAGCCACTCGTCGTAAAGCCTTCCTGGACATGAGACCTCAACTTCGATCCATTGGCGCCAGATATGGCATTTTTCATCCTTGTCTCTTCAGGGTCACCTACAACAATAAGACGACGACTTATGAGGATCCTGTCCGGCTTCAGAGTTTCTTGAATTCCTGCAGAGCAGCTGACATGGATGTTTCTGGTTCTTCTTCTTCCTTCCCTCCATGATTTTCATGACCTGTTGTCCTTTTCTCCCAGCTTCGCTTGTTACATTTACTGTTTCATGCTTCTCCATTTAATAATTTGTTTCTTGTTCTCCTTATATATTGCATGATGTTTTCACCTTGTAGTACTTTTTCTCTGATTATCCCCCTCCTTCTTATTGTATTTGGCTGTACAAATCCCTAGTTGGTTATTTAATGTTATGTCCTCTTGATGTTTTTCCTCATATTCCACAGATTCCACGTTGTGTCCCGTGCTGTCTCCCTGGCTGGACGGCTTGCTGACCTTGGACGTCCCGCATTCTCCAGTTGGTTTTATCCCCCCTTCCTTTTGTCACGTTCGAGTTTTTTCCCTGATTGTCTTTCCGCCCTTCCCCTCCCTGTAAGTACGTTTTTTTTTTTTCTCTCTCATTCCTGGTTCGACATGTTTGCTTACACTTATCTTTCCTCTTTTCTACCCCTTATCTTTTTCCTCCCATGTTTCAAGGTGTCTATCTTCCTCTGCTTGATTCAATTTGTTTACTTCTTCTTTCTCCATGATTCTCTTCTCATGTGCTGGTTTTGTCTATTCTATTTGTCAATTTTTGCATATCTTAACCTTATTGTCTTTTCCCTTTTCTCTTCCTTCTTTCCTTACCATAACCACTTTCACTTTCTAGTATTTCTTTGTCAAATATCACTCTTTTTTCTCATTCCATTTTATTCTCACTGTTCTCCTTACTTCATTCCTATACCTCTTACTGTAGCTATAGCTTGCTACTCCTTCGTTTTTCTTCTAATCGTACCAAAACTTTTCTTCTCTCTACATTTATATATTTTGTCTTGTTGCATGATCTTTGTCAATACATACTTTTTCTCCAATTCCCTTTTGCTACTTCCTTTCTCCTCATTTTTTCTTGTTCTCATCTGTCCTGAGGTTCTTTCGTTTTGTAGTTATTGTCCTTTATCTTATTATCTTTGATGTCAGTACGTATTATTTCTTGGAACGTTAAAGGTCTTCATTCTCCCATCAAAAGACAAAGAATTCTTTCGCATCTTGCCAAGTTAAATGTGGATTTTGCTTTCTTACAAGAAACTCATTTATCTGAAGCAGAATCCGTTAAGCTTAGAAGGGGTTGGGTGGGAGAGGTTTACTTCGCTCCTGGGGATGGTAAGCGTAATGGTGTTGTTATTTGAATTCGAAAATCTCTTTCTTGTTCCATATTAGCTGATGACTTTGATGATGATGGTAGGTGGACATATGTCAAGCTTTCTTTAAGGGGTGTTCCACTCTCTCTACTTAATATTTACGCTCCCACGGGTGGTGACCCGATTTTTTGGCGCGAGATGGCTACTCGCATCACTAATCTCATTGATGATAACTTTATTATGGCAGGAGATTGTAATCAGCCTCTTGATCCTTTCTTGGATCGACATTCTAAAGCTTCCTTTGTTCCGAACAAATCCCATAAACTTTTTACCCAAGCAGTATCGCAGCATAAACTTATTGATGCTTGGTGTTTATGTAATCCAACGACCAATGAATTTACCTTTTACTCCCCTTCTCATCATTCCCAATCACGTATTGATTACATTTTTATTTCCCATCATCCTTCCCAATCTCTCTCTAATGCAGAAATTGGCCCCATCCTATTGTCTGACCATGCCCCAGTTTCTATTAATGTTGATATCCTCCCTAAGGCCACTGGACCCAAGAGATGGCGTTTTAACAATTCTTTACTCTTGGATCCTAAATTTAGAGCTTCTTTCACTGATTTTTCCAACGAATATTTTGCCATTAATGAAACTCCTTCTATTCCTACCCACACTGTTTGGGATGCATTCAAGGCCACAGCTAGAGATTTTATTATCAATTATGTGGCTAAAAGGCGGAAGGTCGCTCGTAAGTACACTAATGATCTCCAAAAAATTAAGGGTTTGGAACACTCCTATTATACCTCTCACTCAAAGGAAAGCTTGACTGCTCTTATTGATGCTAAGTTAAAATTTAACAAAAAATCCACAGAAGACGCCTCTCTCTATCTATTGAAATCCAGCTCGAAATTTTATGGTGGGAAAAATAAGGCGGGGAAAATTCTGGCTAATTATTTGAAAATCAAACATAATAAGTTAAACATTGATTCTGTATTTGATGATAATGCTGTTCTTAAGGATAGTGATATTCTAGATGAATTATCCCATTTCTACTCTTCCCTTTATTCCTCTGAGACCAACCCAACTCCCCAGTCTCTTTCTAATTTTTACTCCTCTATTCATCAACCAGACCATTTCCCTGTTGATTTAGCCTCTTTGGAATTGGACATATCCCAACAAGAATTGATTTCCGCCCTTCAATCACTCAAAAAAGATAAAGCTCCTGGACCTGATGGTTTCACTGTTGAATTTTATCTTCATTTTTCCAAATTGCTCATACCTAAATTACATTCTCTCATAGATTCATTTGTTACCCTTGGCAGTTCCTCAGGTACCTTTTCTGATGCTCATATTTGTATTATCCCTAAGGAAGGAAAAGATATTCGATACTGTAAAAATTATAGACCAATCTCCCTTGTCAACATTGATTATAAGATTTATGCTAAATCACTTGCAACTCGACTAGACCCCTTTTTACCTGGCCTACTCGGTCCCGAACAGTCCGGATTTGTTAAGGGACGTTTCATTACTGATAACACCAGGCTTCTTTTTAATGTCTTATCTAAATCCTCACGCTTCCAAGATTCCCTGGCAGCTATTGCCTTGGATGCGGAAAAAGCTTTTGACAGGGTGGAATGGACGTACCTTTTCTCTACCCTTAAATGGTTTGGTTTTGGCCCTAAGTTCATATCCTTAATTTCTTTTCTTTATTCCAATCCCAGAGCAGCGGTCTGTGCAAATGGTCTGGTTTCTTCTTTTTTTGATTTGGGTAGAGGGGTTCGACAAGGATGTCCTTTATCCCCGTTTCTCTTTACTTTAGCTTTGGAGCCCTTTCTTTCCAAACTTAGACAAAATCCTAACATACAAGGTTTTCAAACATCGCATTCTCACGCAGATGACATTTTACTCTTCATTTCCAACCCAACTATCTCTATCCCCGCTTTCCTTGCTGAAGTACACAAGTATTCACAGATTTCTGGCTATAAGCTGAAAAATTACAAATGTGAAATTTTACCTCTCACAAAATTTACTTTCAAACCCGATTTCGCTGCCTCTAATTTCACTTGGAGTCCTTCCAACATTAAATACTTAGGCTTACATATTACTCCTTCCATTGCAGATACGGTCTCCCTTTGTCTCAATAAATGCATCCAGAAACTTTCTGATCTCACTACTAGATGGCACCCACTTTATCTCTCATGGTGGGGACGCCTCGACACCATTAAAATGATGTTATCCCCTATTGTCCTTTATACTATTTCAAACATTCCAATTCCCATTCCCATGAAGTTTTTAAGAAGATTAACACTACTCTTTCCTCTTTTCTTTGGCTGGGCAAAAAATCCCGTATGTCTCTCTTTAGATTAACACGCCCTAAATTAGAAGGCGGTGTCAATTTCCCTGACTTTCCTATCTACCACAAAGCCTTCCTTTTGCGCCAGGCCTCCTTCTGGCTACGAGACCCTGATGAACCATGCCCTCTATGGGTTACTGTAGAACGCCTCGCTCTTTCCCCCTTCACTTTTGCTGAATTTCTCTCGTTTTCTCATAAACCACAGTTCCCATCCACTCCCATACACAAATTCACTATCAAGCTACTCTTGGCCTCCTCTCCAGCCCCTCCTTCCTCTACTGCTGATTTGTTATCTTCTACTATCTGGCATAATAAAAGTATCCTTATAAACAACAAACCTTTTTACTGGAAATCTTGGAGGCAGAAAGGTTTAATTTGGGTTTCAAAACTCTTTTCTCAATCCACCTTTTTATCTTTTTCAACACTTTGCCAATCCTTCAATCTTCCCACTTCCTTTGCCCGTAAATATCTCATCCTTAAAGAATCGGTTATGTCTACTTATTCCCAGATCCAACGTTCCTGTGGCCGATCTCCCTCCCCTAACCTCAGCTCACAACTACACTCCTTCTTAACTAGTACCTCCAAGGCCTCTCTCATTTACACTTTCCTCCGGGCCAGACCTTCTCCTCGTCCAAAATCTAAGGTTGAGGAACAATGGGAATGCGACTTTGCCACCTCTTGGCGCATCCCTCTGTGTGACAAGTTATGGTCTAAGATTCGCAAATCGTCTAGATCTGCCACTTTAACACAAACACTTTTTTTTATTTACAATAGACTCCTTCTTACACCGCAGTTGCTTAGTAAAAAATTCTCTTCTGTTTCTGACCTCTGCTGGTCTTGCTCTTTACCCAATGCAACTCTATTCCATATGCTCTTTTCTTGCACTGTCATTCACGACTTCTGGAAACAAGTTTGGTCCCAAATCAATATTATCTTTCACACTCACATTCCTTTTACCCATCTTTTTTTAGGTAGCCTTTCGCCTTGTTGGGATCACGTTACTTATGATGTGCGAATTATTGATTTATTGACAGCGGTTGCATTCCAACAAATTACTGTTAATTGGAAGAATTCTATAAACATCTCTTTCAAAGCATGGTGGTATAATGTTTGTCATAATCATAGACTTGATACTGCTTTTGTTTTTCCTCTCCACATGGCAGTGAAGCGCACCAATTTATGGCTTCCTATAACATTAAGGGGCCGATTAGGATGGAGGATTTTCCGCCTCCTCCGGGCCGGCGGAAGCCACCTCCGGCCCGGAGGAGACGGAAAATCCTCTGCAGAGTCACCAAAGACCCACCGCCAAATTAGGATGGCTGGTGGGTCTGGAATTCCGTCCGCCGCTTTTCCGCTGCGGTCGGCTTCCGACCGCGGCGGAAAAGCTATAACATGGCAGGCGGTGTCTATGAGACACCGTCCGCCATATTATGATGGTTGTGTAAAACTGCTTTTCCACGGCGGCTTTTCCGCCATGGAAAAGCATACGGACATTCACTTTGGGGGCCCGTTGCGGGCCCCCTGGGTGAATGGGGGGTGGGGGGTGCACATGGGGGGTACCTATGGTACCCCCCTGCATTTGCGTGCACAAAGCAGCAGGCACCGTGCGGTGCCTGCCGCTTTGTGCATGTAAATGTAACACATGCTTTTTTAACATTGTGGCGGGTGCAGCTTGAAGCTGCACCCGCCGCAATGTTAAATATAGAGGATGTGACCGCCACCCTGGTGGTCACATCCTAATCAGCACGGAGGGAACGCCGCAGCCCCTGCGGACGTTCCCTCCTCCTCAAGGGTGGCGGACGGACGCAAGTCCGTCCGCCATCCTAATCGGCCCCTATATTTTGATGCTTATGCAAAAAAGTCATTTCATTTATCACCCATTCAGCAAGAAGTCTCAAAACCTCCTTGATTTGACCTTGTTGTTCCAATATACTTTACCTTCTCATAGATTTTATCATTATTGACTTGTTATTCTTTTCTTGTATAACCTCATTTATTTCTTTAAAGCCAGTCTACTTCTTGATATTCATTCAATGCTTTTCTAGAATGTTTTTGTTTCTTCTCTATATCACCTATGTATATTTATTGACACCTTTTGCTGTTTAATAAACTTTTTTCTGAACTAAAAAAAAAAAAAAAAGCATTTTCCTATGTATCAGCCTAATTATGTGAGTCGGTAACCTAATACTGATTCACAAAATAGGGTCTGCGTGTCTCAATTAGGAAAGGGCGTGTAAAGGGCGTCCCTTCCTAACAGTGAGTCATATTGGTATTTGCTACCGAGTATACAGTTGCAAAACATTCGCAGATTATAACTAATGTCAAATTGGTGGTAAACCATTCACAAACGGGGACCCCTTCCCTGTTGTGAATGAACAGGTTGCATTTAAAAAAAAAATACTTTATTTAAAAAGAAGTCACAGCAGGCCACCAACCCTGTTAGTACTGGGCGTTCCCTATGGGCCACAAATTGCGACCTGCCTCATTAATATTAATGAGGCAGGTCCCTTGCAACCCATTTGGGAATCTCAAACAGTGTCTGAGACACTGGGCGAGATGTTTCAAGCAGTTTTCCAGTCTTGAATGTTTTTTTGTATGTATCATAACCAAATTGTGATTCTATAACATGTTACCAAATCACAGTTTGGAATTGCAAATACAATCGGTTTCAGTATTAGGAAGGGTCGTGCTTAGGGCATCCCTCCCTAATACCAAATTACAGTGGTATGTAAAAATGTTTAGTGACCAATATGCCGTCGCTAAAAATTCACATTTTACATCCTGCAGTATGTGGTAACCCATCCGCAAACAAAACAGGAAGGGGTCCCCAAGTGATCCCATCCCCTTTATGAATGTTCGTAAAAAAGAGATTATGAGCGGGCACCCACCGATGCACGTGTCACTGCCTACTCTTTAAAAGAAAAATAACTTTTAATTTTTCTTTTTCCTTTAAGGAAAACCTGCTACATTTAAAAAAAATTCTTGCATTATTTAAAATCGATCACAGACATAGTGGTCTGCTGACCCCAACAGGCCATCATCCCTGTGATTTTAGCAATTACTAAATTAAGACATACCTCATTAATATTCATGAGGTAGGTCGATCTGCTACCCACTAGGATTCACTAAATGAAACTTTGAGTTTCATGCATTAGGAATAGTGATTTCCTAATTGACATTCACAGAGAATCCCAAATAGGTAATTGCTATTTCCAATATTGATGCATCAGGCACACTGTTGTACATCATGTTTTGCAACTCGCAATTTGTGAGTCGCTAATAATCACAATTTGCGGGTCGCAAAACCAGACAGAGGTACATGTGGCCCCAAGTTTCTTGTCATGGAACATTTAAACTTTGGTAATGTGATAAATACAAGCCTCCAAAAGAATTTGATAAACCAACATAAAAGACTCCAAAATCTAACCCGAAAATGTGCCGACATCCAAACCAGCTCTGAAAGGACACCACTGCCTCTCACTGTATACAATGACCTATTTCAAGGCACTTTACATAACCCTTACCTCAGACAACTTCCCTTCCAGCAATCCCTCATTCGCACCTAGGCACCTGATCACACAGGCCCTGCAACGGGAAGCTACACAACAGTGGTTCTTTGGGAGTTCATGGTCCTAAGCAGAGAACACTCTTGATAACTAACACAGAACTAGGCGGAACCATTCAGTAAACTCCTTAAAATAACAAGGGCTGGCGCAAGTATTTGAAGACGTACGGCTGACACAGAGGTCACTCCAGTCACGTGCCAGGTGTACCCCTGAAAGGCCAGTATGTCCACAGCCCCCTCAGCCATGTGTCCGGCATGTCTATGAAAGGCCACTAAAACTCTGAAAAAGTTAGTAATGCCGCTGGAAGGTTAGTACAGCTGGGGCAGAGTCATGCACGGCGTTAGTAGGGCACAGAAAACGGCACTCACCACTAAGTCGGACCTAAGACAGGCAGAAAGGGTACGGAGAAAGTCAGTAAAATTTCATCTGCAACATTTTCTGGCCATAGAACTGTGGCGATTTTATGTGAGGCAGCTCAGAAAGATAAGCAGGTTTTTGCAGAGTCTTTTACGCGTGAGGCACATCTTTGAAAGATCAGAAGGGCCGGGGCAGAGCCAGTCACAAGCCAGGCGCCCCCTGTCTGAAAAGAAGGATGGGGTCGATTTTGTGAGTCACACATGGGAGGGCCTGCTGATCGGGCAGTGGGGCTGCGGCACTGTTAGTAGCACACCAGTTGTATTTCTGACAGACCTGTGGGCCTCTATATAATGTATTGCTGTTGTACTGAGAAGTGCTGTTCCATTTTATTTCAGAGTGGTGCCAAAATGAACAAGCATTGACAAAGACAATAGGTTTTGCCATATTGACCTGTTGACTTCACCATTGCTTTTTGCCAATGTTGTAGAGTATCAGCTAGAGGAAAAGTAGTAAAAAAAAATAGGTGATAACACAACCGGGGCATGAGCTAATATGCATCGTGTGGTGGCGTCATTTACTTGAAAAAGCTCCCTTTGAGGCAGTGTAAGTAAGATGTCGGATCCAACAATTACAGAACAGCCCCTGTGCCCAGGTAAAAGCAGAGCGGGTGCCATGGTGCACAGTAAGCCCCTGTGAGGCAGGGGCACTGGATTCATTGCTACTGCAAAGAACTGTTTTCCCTCACCGGGATGGTGTACCTGTTTAACACGTGATTCAGAAATATGAGCGGCTTCAGAGCAACAGACATCAGCGTAATAAACGCTTGTGCGTATGATGTCAATTTATTGTTATTCACATATAATCCCTTGTATTCTTGTGTTAATTACACATGGCGAACACTGTTCATCCAAACATTTGTGATTCATAGAAATTACAATCCTTTTCTCTACAGGCTCTTTCTCAAGTCTAGTGCAGGGAATTTGCTAACTGTTGTATGTTTGTACAATACAACTCTTTCCTATTACAGAAGCCGTCCTTCATAAGAGCACGCGAAATAAAATTGTTCTTAATTCTTCCTAGCTATAAAGGAAGAAAGGGCATGTTTTCAATGATCCCACAAAAAGGAACTTTAAAAATTATGATTGATACACGGTCCGTTCACCACACTTTTAAACTGCGCATGCGTACATTGCAGCTTCCAGCGTGCAATTCTGACAGGTCCGTTTCACACGGGGCTGCTCTTTGTGTTGCTCTAAGTCCAAAAGCAGGGGGCGCTGTTGTTCACGAAACACGAAACCAGCTCGAGCCAAGAATGTGCTTGGAAGGTTGACTTTATAACCTGGCGGTTTTGTTTAAAAAAGACAGCAGTCGAAAGACAGCAGAGATCAATGCCATCATGAGAGCTCAAGCCTCACTTCACGAGGGTACTTTAATGCATTTTCAATACAACGTCACCTGCAGCAATGAGGTTTTAAAGCATGAGCGCCATCAGGGCAATGCACACTATCTATTGGAATGTTTTGTTTTATAATGAGCTTCACGCTGAAAACCACAGGACCATCATCAACGTTTTAATGGACGTTCCTCAACGTTCTTTTTTCTTCCAATTAATGATAGGAGCCGAAACAAATAAAAAACACTTTTAATGCGGCCGTGAAAGCGAACACGGGGGCTCATTCTGTGGGAGGAGCGGAGCGAGGCGCGCTGTAAGGGTGCCAGGAGCACGAGGAAAGGCAGATGGCAGCACTGCAAAAGTGAAAGTAATCGCGGCTGTAAGGGTGCCCGCGAGATGGTGCCTGTGCTCATAAGCATGCGCCCGGCGCATAACAGCTCGCTGGTGGCCAGAGAAAGCTTTTGATAGCACTTCAAAAAGCCAGTTACTAAATGTGCCGCCAGATTAGCGCATGCGCTGTCTCTAGCGAGACCTAAAAAATGGCTTTAATGGCTATTTAATAGCTTCTTACCGAATCGCATTTTGGTTTTTGCGATTTGGTATTAGAAAGGGATGTGTTAAGGGCGTCCCTCCATAATACCAAACCGCCTGTGTATGTATAAATGTTTTGCGATCGGAAAAAAGTCGCAAAACATTTGCATTTTACTACCAATTTCAAGTTGGTCACCCATTCGCAAATGGAAAGGGGTCACAAAGGAACCCTTACCCCTCTGTGCATGTATGCAAAAAACATTTTTAAAAGCAGACAGTTGTCCCAATGAAAAGAAAACTTTAAATTATAATTTTAACACAATCTATTTTCCTTAAAAGAAAACAGGCTGCATTTAAAAAAAAAACCATTGATTTGTTTAACCATCATGAGCATCAGTTGGGCTGTGCTCGTGATGGTATCGCTCCGTCATGGCACCCACCCATGGGGGAAGCGCTGGCGCCCCCCATGGGCAGCCCACAAAGGGGGATGGCAGTGGGAAAGTTCCCGCTGCCACCCCCAACCCTCCCACGCAATCCCATGACGTCAGCACGCACAGCGCGCGCCGATGTCATCAGACTAATTGCCTTGGGTTTTTAGCGTTTCTGGCCCAAGGGGGAGGGGGCAGAAAACCCACTAGAGTCAGGGATCGTAAAAAAAAAAATGGAAGCAACCCCTTGGGGGAAGGGTCGCTTCCGGGGGGGCATTTATTTTTAATGTGTATTCTGCACCCCCTGGGGGCAGATCGGCCCTTGTTTTGGCAATAAACCCCACTAGACACCAGGGACTTATTTGAAAAAAAAATGGAAGCAACCCCTTGGGGGAAGGGTCGCTTCCGGGGGGGCATTTATTTTTAATGTGTATTCTGCACCCCCTGGGGGCAGATCGGCCCTTGTTTTGGCAATAAACCCCACTAGACACCAGGGAATTATTTGAAATTAAAATGGAAGAGACCCCTTGGGCAAGGGTCACTTCCAGGGGGCAGATTTTTAAAATAAATGTGGTTAATGTTTTTTTCTGCCCCTCCTAGGGACAGATCTGCCCCTTTTTTGGCTTTTTGCGCCTAGGCGGGAGGGGGGAGGTAGAAAACCATACTAGGCACCAGGGATTTATTTCTTTTGCAAGGGGGGCACATTTCCGTCTGCTGTTTTCTACTCCACCCTTAGACAAGCTCACCCGATCCCTTCGGCAAGTTCACCCCCCATTTTTGCACAGCCGTATTTGAAGGCCCATCTGGCAGATTGGCCATTTGGGTAGTGACACAGTGTGTTATAATGTAAATTGTTTTATTTCTTGTGAATTGCAATTGTGATGCACCGGAGTCTGAGGAGGGCGCCGTAACCTGGAGGAGCAGAAGCGTCGCCAGGTACTAACCCACTCCCCACATTGATCACCGGGAAGCAGGCGATACTCTGGGGATCGCGCTGGTAGACCAGGAGTTATAAAACCGGATGGCGCAGGAGACAGGGGCTGACGATCTGATACAGATCTGAGCTTGTGTGTCAGCTAAATCATTATGGTAAAGCGCATGGAGCAAGCAGTCACAGGAGCAGGAAGTGCCTGGGAAAGGGCTTCCTTATCTGTCACTCAAACTCGGCACTACTAAATCACTCAGGCAACTTATTTTGCTCCAGAGGTAACTGAAGCAGTTGTCTTCTATCGCCGCTGGAAGCGCCTGGTTAAAGGGCTTCCCAACTTGATTTTACTCGCACTGCAGATTTTAAACCTGCAAAGCACTTTTTAATCTTGTGAAAATCACCACTTCCTCTCATGCCCTGGTTGTTCCCCGGTCCACCGCTGACTATTCAGATTGTGTGGAGGGATCGATCGCTAGAGCAAGAAGTGTCCCCCTCTCACTTCCGGTCACAACGGAGGTTAGCAGACTAGCTGCTCATCTTCACCTACATAAAAAGCCCATGCCATTGCATAGTATAGCTGGATGCTAAATCATTAAGGTAAAGCGCACGGAGCACGCAGTCACACGAGCAGGAAGCGCCTGGGAAAGGGCTTCCTTATCTGTCACTCAAACTCGGCACTGCTAAAGCACTCGGGCAACTTATTTTGCTCCACCAGAGGTAACTGAAGCAGTTGTCTTCTATCGCCGCCGGAAGCACCTGGTTAAAGGGCTTCCCAACTTGATTTTACTCGCACTGCAGATTTTAAACCTGCAAAGCACTTTTTAATCTTGTGAAAATCACCACTTCCTCTTGTGCCCTGGCGTGTTCCCCGGTCCTCCGCTGACTATTCAGATTGTGTAGAGGGATCGATTGCTAGAGCCGGAAGTGTCCCCTTCTCACTTCCGGTCACAACGGAGATTAGCAGTCTAGCTGCTCACCTTCACCAACATAAAAAGACCATACCTTCCTCTACGTGCAGCGAACCCGCGCAGTGGACGCGCGCAGCGGGAGTTCCGCTGACGAGCCAAAGGCAAGCCAGTCTTTGCCATCTGCGCCTGGACCGGGCCCAGGGCCATTACCCCTGGTGCTCTCACCCCTTTACCAAACAACAACGCATTATCATACTCTTCTGCCCAGCTTAGAGATATTAACAATACCACCAAAAGCCACCACTGCCCCGTTTTACTCTTGATTAAAGCACTAATAAACCATCCACACACTGTCCTTTCAAACTGGCCCCATCTTTCCCATCCCCATCCCCTGCCTCCCACCACCCTCCCCCCTGTACACATTTTCTCTGCCCTTATAAACACACACTCCCTCCCTAAGCATAAATATGAAATCTTAGAGTTACTAACCAGCCAATAATTTAGACCTCCTCTTCATTAGAGAAACCTGGAGTTACCTCTCCTCCGGACCCGATTTCTGTACTGCCACTCATGATGGCTATTGTGTACTCAGGCAGGACAGACCTAACAGAAAGGGAGGTGGCCTAGCCATTATCCATCGAGAACAATACCTAACTAAAATAGAAACCGTAGACTCACCAGTCTGTGAAGCACTGACCTTTTCCATTGCCCTTTCCAATAACCAATCTTTCAAAGGAACACTTCTCTACCGCCCTCCGGGCCCTTGAACTAACTTCCTTACAGCCCTAGACAGCTTGATAGAGCCAATAGCAGGAAATCCGACTATACAGTTCTAGGAGACTTCAATATTTATCTAGAATCCCTCAATGACAAGGACACTTCCCTACTCACAACCGTTCTACAAACAGCAGGACGATTACAGCTAATGACCAAAACCACCACTTGGAGGGACACACTCTTGACGGTCTTTTCACCAACAACAGCCACATCACCCTCTCCTCTGTCATCCCCTCGCCAGTACAGATCACGCGGCAACATTTTTCTCCAAATACGAAATAGCAACCTCCCGCACCCTAGCGCCCGTATTCCCAAACAAACCTGATCAAACAACATTCACACCCACCTCCTTAAAACCACCTTCTCCAATACTCAATACGATCTCACTTCAGACCTGGAGCTAGCATCCAATAATTACTCACAATGGTTACACAGCGCCTTTAGTACCCTGGCACCACCCAAGAACATCTCTACAAATCTGATTATCCCTTCCGCCCCTTGATTCTCAGAGGTGCTCAGACTCCAAAGACAACACTGTAGAAATTTAGAAAGACACTGGCGCAAAAACTACAATGCCCAGGACAAACAGAAATACAAGGACGCATTAGCCAAATACAAACAGCTCATCATCACAGAGAAAAGTAACTTTTATCTAACACAGATAGAGTTGGCTCAAAATTCTTCCAAACAGCTGTTCCAGGTAGTAAACAAACTATCCAATCCTCCCACGTGCCCAAACACAGACACCTCTCAAGCCCTCTGCAACTCCCTTCCCAACTTCTTCGCAGACAAGGTTACTACCATCTACTCCACTTTCTCCTCTCAGACTAACTCCGACCCCACAAACTACCACACTTCCATGAACACCACTTTCACCACTTTTCTAAATTCAATCATGTCTCCCCAGAGCAGATTTCAGAATTAATCTCCTCCATAAGATCAGGATCTCCTCTTGACCCTTGCCCACCTTCCATCTTAAAACTCATCCTGGAATCAATAACTCCTTCTCTCACCAATATCTGTAACTCAATGTTCCTCACAGGCTCCTATCCCTCAGTCTTGAAAAAGGACATTATAAAACCCCTCCTGAAAAAACCCAAACTTGAGCCTCGAAAAACTACAGACACATTGCCTGTCTTCCATTTCCATTGAAAATGTTTGAAAGACTAATGAATAGGCAATTATCCGAGTTCATCGATCACAATCACCTCCTGGATGACACTAATTTTGGGTTCAGGAAGGGCCATGGAGCCGAAACGGCCCTGACGAGATCAGGATGGTCTTAGATCAAGGCGGCACGGAAGTCCTGATACTATTGGACCTGTCCGCCGCCTTTGACACGGTGGATCACGCCACTCTCATAGACCGTGTCTCCTCCATAGGCATCAACCACAATTCCAGGGCCCTTCTTGCCACATTCCTTGCCAACCGCACCCAATCAGTAAAACTAGGCGACTTCTACTCCCCAGTATTCGCTCCCCCATGTGGTGTGCCCCAAGGATCCTCGCTAAGTCCGACCTTATTTAACATCTATGTGTCGGACTTGACCAGGGTCATCATCTAACCTCATATGCCGATGACACCCAACTGGTGCTAGCAGTTCACAACAATGGTGGAACAGTTGCGTCCAGATTCCAGGAGGGAATGCTAGCCATCAGCTCCTGGATGACGAGCAACTGCTTAAAACTTAATTCCGATAAGACAGAGGTAATGACCTTTGGCACCCTCACCCCAGGGTGGTCCCCCACCTGGTGGCCTAACGAGCTGGGTCCTCCACCAGAACCCATCACCAAGGTCAGGAACTTGGGGGTCCTGTTCGACGATAAGCTCTCGTTCATCCACCACGCTAATGTGGTCGTCTCCTCCTCCTTCTACACCCTAAAAAAGATAAAGAAACTTTTGCCATATCTCCCCCCCCCTCGACTGGCAAAACCTTGATGTCCACACTAATCCTTTCAAAAATAGACTACTGTAATGCACTCCTGCTGAATGCCCTAGAGAAAGTCCTAAACAAGCTACAGTTGGTTCAAAACTTGGCAGCCAGAATTCTTTCCGGCCCCCCCAAGTTCAAATCCATTTCACCTACGATACGCCAACTTCACTGGTTGCCTACTAGAAGCCGCACCAAATTCAAAGCATGATGCATCGCGTACAAGGCAATCAACAACACTGGACCACAGTTTCTAAAGCATTCACTATGCCTATACGCCCCTAACAGACCACTGCGCTCCTCCACAGCGCATCTACTTCCCGACCCACGCACCAAGAAATCATCCTGGGGAGACCGATGTTTCATAGTTGCTACGGCCAGACTTTGGAACACCCTTCCTCTCCACATTAAAACCAGTCCTACACTCATGACATTCAGGAATTACTCCACAAGCGCCGAGACACCCCAGGGTTTTTGCGCTATATAAGTTGCATAAATAAATAAATAAATAAATAATGCTTTATTTCTCCCTTTTTGTTCTAGTTGAAAGCTTTTGCTGTTTTGACTGTTCCAGGTTGCGGTTTCGTTACTTTTGGTTCTGCTGTTTGTGTAGTTGCTTGTGTTTAGTAAGCAAATTCTTTTTCGTACAATGTAATGTTTTTCATTTCTCTGCATGAATGTGTTTTTTGCAAATGGTGTAATTATAGCAGTATGTTTGGCTTCTGTTTTTTGAGTGTCAAAAACGTTTCCCATTTGTGCTCAATGTGTATTTTGTTGTCTTGTGAGTAATTGTTTTTTTTCTTTCTAGTGGGATATGGAGTAGATGCTGGTGAGTGTAGCGGTCTATTGCAAGTGAATCGTATAGTTTTTGAGTACATAGCTCTTTGTGATAAAGGCACACATTTTTTTACCTACTTATTTTGCACAGTGTTGGTTGTTGTTGACTTGTTTGTGCAGTTTCCTTTCTTAGTAAGGATAATGGCTAGCCACAGGATTACTGCTCAGCAGGTTGTTGGTATGGTTTTTGAGTCTTCCTCTGACCATGGTTCAGAGACTGACTCTGCATCTGAGGCAGAGGAGGCAGGGGGAGATTCAGGCAGTGAGTTTTCTCTTCACATGGCATCATCGGATGATGAAGCTACTCTCAGTGTAGATGAAGCTACTCTTAGTGCGGATGAAGTGCCTGTGTTAGAGGAAGACATTGATGTGCCGATAGTGCGCCAAGAGGCATCTGGGCTGCAGCCCGGGACTGCACGGCTTCCCATTGGTATAGTGCGACAAGAGGCATCTGGGTTGCAGCCTGGGGCTGCAAGGCTTCCCGTTGAAAGTGCTGACCTCTGGGTTGCCCCAGGCATGGTGCAACCAGCATTGCCAGACTTTACTGGTGTTCCAGGGTATAGAGTAAATACTGAAAACTTTTTGCCGATACATTTTTTTCAGTTGTTTATGGGTGATGTATTTTTGGCAGAGATTGTTAAGCAGACTAATTTGTATGCTGAACAGTTTTTGAGGGACAACCGAGTCAGCTTTAAGCCCCACTCCAGAGCTACCTGGTGGACTCCCACAAATCTGGAAGAGATGAAGAAGTTCTTGGGTTTAACTTTTTTGATGGGCTTTCTAAGGAAGCCATCAATGTCTTCATATTGGTCTACTAGTTCCTTGATGGCAACAGCTTTATTTCTGGCAGTCATGAGTCGTGATAGGTATTTGCTTCTGCTTCGGATGCTGCATTTTGTCGATAATGGTTTAGCCTTGGCATGAGATCACCCTGATTGTGACCGTCTTTTTAAGATACGGCCTGTCATTGATCACTTTGTTGATCGATTTTCTAAGATCTATGCTCCAGTGAAAGAAATAGCAGTGGATGAGTCTTTGGTGTTGTTTAAGGGCCTCTTGGTGTTTAGGCAATACATTCCTAGTAAGAGGGCACGCTATGGAATTAAGCTGTATATGCTATGTGACAGTAGGACTGGATATGTCTCAAATTTCAGGGTGTACACCAGTAACCCCCCTGGTTGTCCGTCCACTTTTGGAGTGACTGAGAAAATTGTGTGGGAACTTGGTAGAGGACTTTTTAACAAAGGCCACCATTTATATGTAGATAACTTCTACACTGGTGTGCGGTCGTTCCTGGAATTGTCCAAAGTGGACACTGATGCTTCTGGCACAATCCGCTCTAACCGTAAAGGTTTCCCAAACGAACTTGTTTGTCAAAAGCTTCTGCGGGGACAGTGCAGTACGTTGCGTTGCGAGGAGCTTCTAGCTGTGAACTTTTCTGACAGGAGAGATGTCTACATGCTGACTACCATGCATGATGAAAGCACTTCGCATGTGACTGTTTGGGGTCAGGTTGCTGAAGTGCACAAACCTGTTTGCATTTTAGACTATAATAGGCACATGGGTGGAGTTGATAGAGTAGATCAGAGGTTGGAACCTTACGCTGCTCTTTGTAAGGCTTGTTATGTTATGTTATGTTATGTTACTGATATTTATATAGTGCTCAGCTGCCCCAGCTAAGGGGTGTCCCGGCGCTGTATCAAACCAGCAGGGAGGACGGTTGCCACTGACATTCGGGCAAACCCGAAAATACAGACTGAGTGTTTAGTCTAAAGGAAAGAGGTAAGTCTTGATGGCTTTCCTAAATGTCAGCAGATCATTTAATCCACGTAGCCAGCACAGCAAGGAATTCCATAGTTTAGCAGCCATGTAGCGGAAGGAGCGTCCGCCCGTCATAGAGCGTTTCACCCGTGGAATCGCTACCAGGTTCTGGCCTTCTGACCTCAGGGCACGTGAGGGGACATAAGGAGTGAGTAGCGAGCGGATCATAGGTGGAGGTTCAAGTTTTAGGATTTTAAATGATAGACAAAGAGCCTTAAATTGGATTCGATTAGCCACTGGTAGCCAGTGGAGTTTGCTCAAGGTACTCACTACCGGGTTAGAACGGGGTATTCCAACCAAGATTCTTGCCGCCGCATTCTGCACCCGCTGCAATCTTCTCATCTCTGATTGGTTTACTGCCAGCAGCAAGGAGCTGGCATAATCCACATTTGGTATAAGAAGTTGGATATCCATTGTTTCCACTTGGCAACCTTTAATGCTTTTGTTGTATTTAAGGATTCTTGTCCTGAGTCAAAGATGACTTTTGCTAAGTTTCATGAGTATGTAATAAGCAGCGTTGTTCTAGGCAAGTTCTAGGCAAGAGTTCCTAGAGTTAGAGTGATGGAGTATGTGGCTAGATTGAAAGATCGCCATTTTCCTGATCACATTCCTCCCACACCCTCAAAAGACTTTCCCAATAGGAGATGTAGAGTCTGTTGGTGAAGAGGTACGCGGAAGAAGACTCATATGTACTGCACCGAGTGTCCTTCTAACCCTGTGCTGTGTGTGCTTGTTTTAGAATGTACCACACGTAATATAATTTTTGGGAGATTTCATGAGTGGTAAAGTGAACTGCTTGGCCTCAATTGTTTAATATTTTTTGTTCAGTTTCAATCCTGGCATTTTGGTAGTGTATTTAGTTTCAAATTGTGTGTTAGTAGATTTGTATCTATTTGCAATTTGTTTGAGTTTTCTTATTTGTATAAAAAAATCCTAAATGCGATGGCGGTGTACGTGGAGTGTCGCTTGTCTGGCGGTGTGCATGGGCTGGCGCTTGGCTGGCGGGGTGCGTGGACTGGCGCTTGGCTGGTGGTGTGTTTGGACTGGCACTTGGCTGGCGGTGTGCGTGGACTGGCACTTGGCTGGCGGTGTGTTTGGATTGGTGCTGGACTGGCGGTGTGTTTGGACTGGTGCTTGGCTGGTGGTGTGCGTGGACTGCACTTGGCTGGTGGTGTGCGTGGACTGGCGCTTGACTGGCTGTGTGCGTGGACTGGTGTTTGGCTGGCAGTGTGCGTGGACTGGTGCTTTGGAGACGGTGAGTGTGGACTGGCGCTTGGCTGGCGGTGTGCGTTGACTGGCGCTCGGCTGGTGGTGTACGTGGACTGGCGCTTGGCTGGCGGTGTGTGAGCAGGGACTAGCTGCTGGTCACTACACACACTGCTAGTCAAACGCCACTCCACGCAATCCATGATCTGGTGTGGTTGCTGTGTCAGGAATGTGGGCATATGAAAGTGGTGAACCCTTGAATAGCGCTGTCTGCTGGTGTGAGAGTTGTAATGTGATGGACCCGCGGCTGGCGGTGTGAATGGTTTTGTATGTGCCACATATGTGGTCTGGTTAGAGGCTGCAGACCCGGGAGCAGAAGTCGGCCCGGGACCAGGGTTCAATTCCCGACGCGGCAGGGTCCTGGACAAGGGTCAGCGGACTCGACAATTCTTGCCTCGGTGCCTACTCTAACCTGGGGTCCCACTCGGCAACTCTGGGCATTAGCTTGCCTAATCTCCACAACGGCCCCATCAACGCCGGAGATGCCTGGCTCCACCTTGGGGATTCCCAGTAGGGACCATCCCACAGGGAAAGCCAGGACGGGTTCCCCAGCGGTATACAGCGCCGGGACGCCCCTTTGCTGGGGCAGCTGTGCGCTTTACAAGTATACGACATTTAACATTTAACATGTATGAAAGGTGTATGAATGGCCTGTAAAGAGGTTGGAGCCTTGTCGTGGCGTTATGGCTCACGAGCTATGAGTCAATGGTTCAGTTTCTCATCCTGTCAATTATTAACAGTGCATTTCTTTTTGGCAATTATATATATTTTTTTTAATGTAGTCCTTAGAATTCTCTGTGCTACACCCTTATTCCGTATGTTTTGGGCTTTTAACAGTCTCAGGCCATTGCCCCACCCACACAAGTGAGGTACCATTTTACTCGGTAGACTCAGGGGGACTGCGTGGGGTAGAACATTTGTGCCGGTATGGTGATTTCACACAAAAATGTATTTATTTATTTATTTGTTAGATTTATATTGCGCATAGCTGCCCCAGCAACGGGGCGTCCCAGCGCAGACCAACAACTCCTACACATGAAACCACAGCAAACAGCATTAAGCCGGGAAGAGCCAGGTCTTAATGGCTTTCCGGAACGCAAGATGGTTTTGAATTATTCTAATGGATCCAGGGAGAGAGTTCCAGAGTTGCGCAGCCAGGCAGCGGAAGGAACGGCCACCCGCTCTGGCTCTCCAGACGCGCGGGGAGCATGCCAGCGCTAAGGTGGCAGATCTTAAAGGACAGCGGGGTGCGTAAGACTGCAGCAGTCCCCTCAAACCAGCCGGTGCCTGCGGAGATAGAATCTTATGTGCCAAGCAAAGCGTCTTAAATTGAATACGCTTTGCTATCAGCAACCAGTGAAGCCTCCGCAGGACATGGGAGACTGAACAGGTATAGGGGAGGGCCAACAGCATGGGAACAGCACCGTTCTGTGCCCTCTGCAGACGCTTAACGCTAGCTTTGTTTGCGCCTTTTTATCAGGAGACCTGGGGCAACGCTGGGCTGGAGGAAATTAGTGGATCTATGCAGATTCCAGAACTTTCCCACACAGAAATTTGAGAAAAAAGTGATTTTTTCAGCAAAGTATGAGGTTTGCATGGGATTCTGGGTAGGAGAATGTTGGGGGACCCATGCAAGCCATACCTCGCTGGACTCCCCGGGTGTCTAGTTTCCAGAAATGTGTGGGTTTGGTAGGTTTCCCTAGATGGCCGGCTAGCCCTGGGCCAAAAACTCATGGGATCCCCCCTTGCAAAACCAGGTTGGTTTGTGAGAGGTCATTTTCATGTCGCCTCAATAGGTTTTGGGCCCTTGCCTGTCGTGGGTCCTTGATCCACCCATACAAGTGTGGTACCATTTTTATCGGGAGACCTTGGGGAACACGGGGTGGGTGGAGATTTGTGGATCCACGCAGATTCCAGAACTTTCCACCACAGAAATGTGAGGAAAATGTGTATTTTTCGACAATGTGTTTGGTTTGCAAGGGATTCTGGGTAACAGAACCTGGTGAGAGGCAGTCAATTCACCCCATCCTGGATTCCCCGGGTTGTCTAGTTTTTAAAAATGTATAGGTTTCTAGGTTTCCCTAGGTACCGGCAGAACCAGGATTAAAAAACTACAGCTAGGCACTTTGCCAAAAAAGGGCCTTTTTTCACTGTGAAATTATGGTGTGTCCAGGTTGCGTTTTGCGTTGTTTCCTGTCACGGGCACTAGGCCTATCCACACAAGTGAGGTACCATTTTTCTCAGAAGACTGTGGGGAATCCGGGATAGGTGAAAATTTGTGGATTCATGCAGATTCCAGAACTTTCCACCACAGAAATGTGCTGAAAATGTGTTTTTTTGGAAATTTTTTTAGGTTTGCAAGGGATTCTGGGTAACAAAACTTGGTGAGAGGCAGACAAGTTACCCCATCCTCGATTTCCCCTGGGTGTCTAGTTTTCAAAAATGTATAGGTTTGCTACGTTTCCCTAAGTGTCGGCAGAGCTAGGGTTCAAAAAGTACAGCTAGGCACTCTGCGAAAAAAGGGTCATTTTTCACTGTGAAATTGTGGTGTGTCCACATTGCGTTTTGCGCCGTTTCCTGCTGCGGGCACAAGGCCTACCAACACAAGTGAGGTTCCATTTTTATCGGGAGACTTAGGGTGAGTCAGATTTGTAAAGCAACTGTTATTACCTATTGACTTTGAATGCATGTCTGCCTTCCAAATGAAAGGCAATGTGTAAAAAATAAGTCATTTTGAACAATGACCGATAATTCTCATGCTAGTATGAGTATTCCCAATTACGGAAATGTGCAAATATCTACTGTTGCTAAACTCTATATTTTTTTCCCATTTCAGAAATACATAGGTGTCTTTCATACCGATTTTTCCATGTATACATTTTCCCAGAAAAATTGCTATATACCCAGTACAAAATAAAAACCCATTGCAAGTCGCTGCTCAGTTTTTGGCTCTGGGGTCGTCGGGTTCTTGGTGAACCTACAAGTCCTATATATCCCCACTACTAGTAAGGTCCCGCGGATGTAACCATATATTGATTTCAAAGAGCTGTCATAATTAGAAGAGGTTACAGCTGTTGCTAATGCTGTTTTTTCCAACTAATTTTCAATTTTTCCTATATTTAACTGTAAGTTTCTATAAAGAAACCTTGAAGGATGTACACAAATGACCCCTTTCTGAATTCTGAATTGTGTCTACTTTTCTAAAATGTATAGCTTTCCAGGATCCATTATTGCTTTCATACCCATTTCTACCATTAACTGGAAGGAGGTTGAAAGCACAAAAATAGCAAAAATAGGCTATGTCCCAGAAAAATGCCAAAACTGTGTAAAACATTTTGATTTACTGACAAAAGTCCATCATTCTCTAAAAGCTGGAAAAATTGTGATTTCAGCCCCATAAACCATTTTTTTATACCATTTGCAGGGAAAAACCCAGACGCTTTCATTTGCAGCACCTTTTCCCCATTTTTCCCCAAAATAACCAACATTTTGCTGTATTGTGTCTACAACCCTGGGTACCTTTAGAATCCCCAGGATGTTGGAAGAAAAAGATGCAAATTTGGCGTAGATAGATGGGAAACATCCTTTACAACTCAACTTTTACAACGCACTATCATTACGACGCAACTTTTACAACGCAAGTCATTACAACGCATTGTGCTGGAGGGCGCTCTAGGATAGGGAATAGTTTAATTACTATCCAACACCTTCCCTACTATCCACGGGGACTGGAGTTGGAATAGTAAATTAAACTATTCACTATCCAGCGCCCCCCAACGCAAGTCGTTGTAACGACTTGCGTTGTAAAAGTTGCATCGTAATGGCATGCGTTGTAAAAGCATGCGTTGTAACGACATACATCCAGATAGATACCTTATGTGGTCAAAAGGTTACAGGGGCCTAAGCGCAAACTACTCCAAATAGCCCACAAAAAAAAGACTTAGCACAGGGGGGAAAAGTCCTAGCAGAAAGGGGTTAAAAGCAAACACAGACATGGTGGTCTGCTTTCCCCAACAGGCCACCATCCCTGTGGTTTTTAGCGATTCCCAGCAGGTCCCAAATTGCGACCTACCTCATAAATATTAGTGAGATAGGTCAACTGCGACCCACTGGGAATCGCTAACAGTATAAAACACGCAGTTGTACACAGCTGTTTGCGATTTCCTAATAGCAAATCGCTAAAATTTGCTATTAGGAAATCACAAACCCAAAGCTTTGTACATGTGGTCCAAGGAGTCATATAATGTTACTACAAGTTCACCACGTTTGTGTACACTTGCTTACAGATCCTGAATTCAGCACCATGCCACTTAAATGACTGCAGCTAGTTATCCAAACAGCTTAAATGTTTTTGCTTCAGAAAACCTAACACCTTGCCAAACTCATCTTTTCTGCAAAACCCAGTGTAATGCAAAACATTAAACTGGGACAATGCAGCAGACTGGCCAAATAACAGTAACTTAACTATTTACTCTACTAGGTAGCAAACAAAGTCAGCCTCTTAGGCCTGATTACAAACCGTGGATTAAATTCCAATCCCTGTGCACAGATGTTAAGCAGGTATCTGAAATCTGGGTTGTGTGATAATTATCAGCCTCTCCCCTCTTACCCCCCAACCCCATCCTTCCCATTCGACCCAATCCCCCACCCTCCTTTCCAGACTTTGACAGCTCAAACTGGTCGAAAAGGCCAGGAAAGAAAGTCAAGACATGCAGACTTCTGTGCGTCAAAAAATAGACTCAGGATGTTATGTCTCCTTTCCAGAACATGAGGTATTTATCACACCCAGTAAATGCCTGATCCCGGGAACTTCTAATCAGGGCCTGATTTTGTAAAAATTGGGGCTTGAAGGTTTGTGTCTCCTTGTTTGACCGGAGGATGTTAAATTCCTAATTTAAAAAGAAGCACATCTCCTAATTGTGCGAGGACGTTTTGATCCCATGAAAACTGTATGAAATAAATAATTTCTAATAATTTCTGATAATTCTGCCGTGCTTTCAGAGCAAAATGAGGCCTGTGGCGTGCTTCGTGCCACCTTACATTTCGAGCAGGGTTAGTGACAAGAAACGCGTGGAGAACGGATGTGCGGTGGCATTTACTGCAGTTTTACTGCTCTCCTCAGGCACGGTGATGAAAGCGGGGTGCAGTGTACAGAGGCGGTTCCTGCGCGCCGAGGGATTGAGTTGCATGAAACATGAATTTGCAGCCTGCCCGTTCAGCTGTTTGATTTACAGCACGTGGTAGCAGTTCGGGTTGTCTCAGAGCCTGGACAGCTATTCCCACAAAGCAAAACAAGAAGCTTGGGCCAGATTTACCTAGGTAATTGTTTGCACTTACCAAATAGCGAGATTGTTCGATTTGCTATTTGGTAACCACAAACATCCATGTCAAAATGTGTGCTTTACACATTTTGCGATTCGTAGTGGGTCGCAAATAGACCTACCTCATTAATATTCATGAGGTTGGTCTTGGTTTGTAGCTCATTGCGCATCGCAAAAAAGAAAGGAATGGTGGCCTGCTGGGGTCAGCAGACCACCATGTCTGTGATGGATTTTAAATAAAACAATCATTTTTATTTTAAAGGCAGCCCCTTTTTTCGTAAAGGAAAACAAGATGCGTTTCAAAATGAAAAATGAAAAGTTTTATTTTTATTTTTTAAGAGTAGGTAGCGGTCAGCGGGACGGCTACCTGCTCTTAAAAATGTTTTTACAAACATTCACAAAAGGGGAAGAGGTTCCTTGGGGACCCCTTCACATTTGCGAGTGGGTTACCACTTACTTCAAGGAGATGGTAAAATGCGAATGTTTTGTGAATGCATTTCAGTCGCAAAATATTCACACATACCACTGTGATTCATTATTTGAAAGGGATCCCCCAAACATGACCCTTCCTAATACCGAATCGCAAACCCAATTTGTTATTCGGTAGTAGATTACCAAATCACAAATAGGGATCCCGTACCGCTGCATATTGCTTTACTGCCCAGAGAGAGTGCCAGAGAGAGTGCCCCGAACCCCGGTAGCAGTCCCGGAAAGGGGAGACCGGGACACACATCTCCGCCTACAGCCCCCAGAAGCCTTAGTGGCAGGAGCCGTCACCGCAGCCGGGAGCGTCAGGATGCGCATAAAACCAACGGCGGGCCCCCGCAGCGCGGGCCGCGCTTGGACCGCGACCGGGTAAAGCCCGGGCCAAGGGCGTGCCCGTCTTTGCCCGTCAGTGACCGGAAGAGAATGGGCTGGGCAAACCCTCTGACATCTTGTTTCCTCTATCAGTCAATCATCCGCTCCCAAGGTGAGTGAATGTACACTCTTTGTGGTGCATCAGATGATATGGGGAAGCGAGGGGGAGTACCCCCACTATGACCTGTCACCTCTAGCATAGACAGCATGCTGGAAAGGGCTGTAAGTATTGTAGCCAATGGGATTGAACTAACTGAGAGGCGGCTCTTGCTTAGCATTAGAGTCCCTTTGACGACAGGCCTCACACCAGGAGATCATGCTATCACTCCACCCCCTTGTAATCCTAGTACTTCCAGCGCCCGCTCACATAATGGCTGCATTGTTGCTTCTCCCATAGATATTGACACCAAGACTAATGAAGGTGTAGATACTGCAGCCCACCCTGAAAAGTTGGCCGCCAACCCCAATCCACTACTGGCAGGGACCAAAGTAGCATCAGGCGCAAAATGAAAGAGAAAGCCAGTGAATGTGGCTACTTCAAAGAGGAAACAGCCAACCCGTATAAGCTCATCCCGTGCCACTCTGAGCTCCTGGATACACACCTCAATTCGACCAAGTCTTCTGAAGCACCTACCCAAACCTTAATTAAAGAACAGGGCAAATCCATCGGAACACAGACTGATGCAGGTCACCCCTGTTCAGATGTCTTTAAAAATCAAGGCGACCAGCTCTCCACCCTTTTTATAGACACTGTGTATGGATGCATCAGAGACCTACTGGACAGTAAATTTGATGTTTTGTTGAAAGGGTTGGAACGCTTGAACTTGCTTAGCGCTAATGTAAACACACAGTGTTGTAAGCTGGCAGATTCTACGATGGCGCCATTCATTAATGTACCCAACCCTAACTCTGACATTGCGGTTATCACACCAATAACTGTCCCAACGACTGGTACTTGCGCAATCTGTAATAAAGTTAGGGATTGCTTTGTACCAGAGTGTGTTAGGGTAATAAATAATACCTTCAACACTGGCTGTGCTGTAGCAGTGGCCACAATCGATCAGAGAAATATGCGCAACCAACTTCTGATCCCCCTAATAATAGCCTCACTGGTGCCCCAGCACCTGACACTCGCAAAGGCATCAGGTTAGGAGAGGGAGGTTTAGCCCCGAAGCTCATTCCAAATCCAAAGTGCAGTCAGGAGATTTTGGACCTACCACCAGCGGCCTGTCCGTATGTAGTGGTCCTGGCAGGAGTTCCACCACTCAAAGAAAATCAGTTTGAAACATGGGACCAACTACACTATAAAAGCATTAACTGGCTGTCAAAACATAAGGGATTCAGGGCATCACTTACTAATAACATTATCCTAATGCGCAGAGTGGATGGGTGGGCCAGTCCCCAAAAAACATCGAGGGGGATTGTGTAGTTCTTAATTTCCGAAACCCGTCCTTGGTGAAATCCATAGTAACAGCCCAGGAGTCCCATCCCAATGTTCCAACCCAGATCTGGGCCCTACCTTTGGACTATATTTACAAACCATATTTGGGCATCCCAAACACTGCAGCCCCTGCCCCCACTTTCAACAGGTTTTCATCACTGTCTGACTTGGATAACCAGGATTGACCACCTCCCTCTGCTGTGTCCTCTAACACATCTCATTTATGAACCCTTAGACAGAGGCCTTTGCATTCCCACTGGGCCTACCCCCGACCATGATCCCGAACCCCTATCCCAGGGCCCTTGCCTTCCATCTGTGCCCACACTTGCCCCTGATCTCGACTTGAATATTCTACGTTGCAACGTTGCTGGCCTGGCTTCCAAAGTCAATCTGCCAGACTGGATAGAATTCGTCCAAAAACATGACATCTTAATGTTTCAGGAGACATGGACAACCATAGATTTATTTCTGGAGGTGTTCGAGTGTTTTAATTCTCTCGCTTCCATTCCACACCTGGGTGCCCTTCAAGAGGCTTGTCAATTTGGATAAATATCCTTGCAGGTGGAAGTGTAAAGGTCTTGGACACTGATAACGATAAATTCCAGGCTATTATTTATAGAAGAGAGTTTCCATATGTTTTATCAACTTTTATAATAACGATTTTCATAATCTACCAAACACTAATTTAGCTAATTTATTCAAATTCATAAGCACCAACTTGGCAGGAATCTGCCTAGGGGGAGATTTTAATGCTAAAATTCATAACTGTAGCCATACTGCAACTCATCAACCTAGTAACACGTTTACCTGTACTAGGGGGATCGAATTGGCAAGTTATCTATGCACATACAACCTTGTGGACGTAATGGAGATTGTTACGGACCCTGAATATGTCAAACATACTATACCTACATATAGAGGAAGGGGTAGCGCTTCTACCATTGACTACGTTTTCATATCATCCTTACTGGAAGACTGCCTCCTTAAAACTGAGGTGGTTGATACGACTCACGGAGATCACAATCCGGTAAATGTAACCCTGAGACTCGCCCCCAGACCAACTTTTAGCAATATGTGTGGTGCAAGATATCCGTCCGCCTCTACCGATAACCTTAGACTAGTCTGGCAGGGTATTGATAACACAGCTTTATTGGGCAAGGTGGTTAAAGCGCATTCGGATCTCGTAGACATCTGTTTGACTTTTAAAGAACACAACATAGACGTAGTTGGTGCCTTTACGCAACTATTCGAGGGCATTAAACACATGTTCTCGAGGCCCATTAAGGAAACACACCTAGGCCCCAGATGGTTTGATAGCGCTTGCTCTACCGCAAATAAAGATCTTAGAAGGGCAATCGCAAAAACCCCCAGGGACCTGATGGCCATTAAATGATGCAGACAGCGATATAGGGCTGCCATCAAACAAAGAAAACTCGACTTAGTCAAAGAACACTGGGACAAATTAGCATGTGCTGCTACATTAAAAGATGAGAAAGACTTCTGGCAGGCTGTTAAAGCCCTGAGATCTATAGGACACTCGCTGTCTCCCATCAGTTGTAACATCAGTAGCGAGTCATGGTAGAACCATTTCTCCAAGATTTATTTAGCTCCAGCCCACCACACGGCTCTGAACAAGAACCTGGTAGCCACCAGGGTCCAAATAACCCTTACTGAAGTAGAGGAAGCAATTCATCAGAGTAGGGGCAATAAGGCACCAGGTCAAGATGGCTTGCCAATTGATCTCATTAAACATCAGCCTGAATTTTGGGTGCCTCTTTTATTGAATGTTTTTAACAATTTATCAGCCTCACTAATGTCAGAAACGAGGTCTACCAGTATCATCGTGCCAATTTTTAAAAAGGGTGACCGTTCTAATCCAAGTTGTTATAGGCCGATCTCCCTGATCGACAATACACTGAAAATATTAGGGAGGATCCTATTTAACAAGATCAGGGAATGGGCCGAGGAGGATCACATCCTCCACCCATGCCAGTTGGGGTTTAGGAGCAAAGTTGGCATAGTCGAACAGTGCCTTAACCTCAACCTGATCATAGGAAAATACACAATAGCTAAAAGATCTCCATTTTCCTGGTATTCATGGATCAGACCTCGGCCTTAGATTTTGTCAACAGGTCTCAACTTTGGTCCATCCTCTTAAAATACGGCCTGGACAAGGATTTAGTACACTTTTTAGCTTATTTACATAAGGACATGCATGTCAGGGTGTTGATTGGGAAGGGCGGTGAGGTATCGAAGGCCATCAGGGTAGGGCGAGGGGTCAGGCAGGGTTGTGTCCCGGCCCCTATGCTTTTCATTCTTTATATCAATGATTTGAGCGGATCATTGGTATCACTCACACCTGATGTTCCCATCATTAATGGCAATACACTCCCGGCCCTTCTCTATGCCGATGATGCGGTTTTACTGGCACGCACCCCAAATGCCCTACGCTTATTGGTGCGGTCTTCGTGGATTTTATGGCAAGCCTGGACATTTGCACTAATTTTAAGAAATCATTTTTAATGGCATGCGGATCGAAAAAGTACCTAAATAACACCATTGTTTTGGGTTCAGATTGTTTACAGAGCACTAGCGCTTTTCCTTACTTGGGACTGGTTTTTGCAGGGCCTATGGGCGGAGCATGTAGTCCACTGCGGTGAAAAGTTTTCTAGAGTGATTAACAGCATATTTGGCTTGCCCCAGCCTGGAAAAACACAGGTCGTTTCTGCTATTTCTAAAATTTTTAAATTACAATGCATCCCCACTGCCAGCTATGGAGCAGAACTTTGGGGATTTAGGCAGTGTGACAGTATACAAAGGGAAGAAAACAGATTTTGTCGTGAAATATTGGGCGTCCCTATTCCTACAACACAGTATGCTTGCCACAGCAAATTGAAAATCCCTTACATAGAAGATTATATCAAAGCTCGACCCACTTTATTCTGGCTCGCGGTTTGGAAGAACCCCGCGGCGCAGCTAACTAGGGAAATAATTAAAGATTGTCTCAGCTGCAACAAAGGAAAGGAAATACACTGGCTCGCCGTTGTCAGGAAGAGTCTGGCTAGTGTAAATCTTGAGCGGTTAATTTTTAATCCAACTGATTTAGATGGCATAAGTAAACAACATACAGCAAAACTATACATGAAACAGAGGCACAAAAACCCTTAGTAGCCCGATACATAACGATTGAGAATAGAACCCACCTACCCTGTCGTTATCTCTTAAGACCAATAGGTAGATGGGAGAGGAGCCTGCTCTTTAGACTAAGGGTCGATACTGTGAAATTTCTGCTTTGCTTCCCTTTGGGGTTTAACCCCAATCTCGACCAACTTCCCTGCCCTTGTAATGCTCAATGTAAACAAACAACAACGCACGTTTTATTCTTCTGTAGTTTTTACTTATAATACCATTTTTTAAGACTATCCCGAAGATTAATTATAAGGCAGCATATGGGCACATCATCACTTTGGAAGATGAGGAGCTAACATTTAGAGTAGGACCCTTTTTGAAAATGGCAGTTTGTCCCCACCATTCCATGTGTAGCTACTGATCCTCACCTCTTGTAAAATTCATTTGTATATACTATTGATAGCTCTTGTCGAGTTCTTTTTACTGTACTTGTACATATGATGAAATTTACCGTACTTTGTTTTATTTAAAAAATGTGACATCTGAGATTCTGTATTTGTGCTTTTATGGATATTTATTGTATCCGAATAAAGATTTTTATTGATTGATTGATTGATTAATTGACAAATAGGGATTTGTATATTTCGAAATGCCTTTTTGCATTACCAAACAATTGATTCTCGGAAAATAAAAATGCAATGTACATCTTTACCTAAATTCGAGCTGTATATTTTTTTGCATAGTACCTATAGGTGATAAACCTCCGGGGCTTTGTGTGTTCTGTTTTCCAAGCTTTTAATTTAAAGTTTGGAGACAGCTGCAGCTCTGCATTTGCTGCATCCAAACGAGTGTTTTTAGCTATCGCCAGACATAATGTGATCAACCTAAAAAAAGCTTTGAGGAGTACTGCAGAGAGGGGATTTGGCATTGGTATCCGGGTGTGCATGTTTTGTTTGAGCAGACGTGGTGTGCTTCCTCCGAAAAAATGCTTCCCCGCCATGAAGCTGTTAATATTATGTTTATGTATCCAGCTGCTTGATCCAGCAGTATGACTTGCTGAGTGGAAACGTGCTGAGTTGGATGGC
Source organism: Lissotriton helveticus (assembly GCF_964261635.1). Lineage (NCBI taxonomy): Eukaryota > Metazoa > Chordata > Amphibia > Caudata > Salamandridae > Lissotriton > Lissotriton helveticus. The sequence continues at coordinate 1,470,619,740 of NC_136068.1, read as the reverse complement.
TTCCAGAGCCATAGGGGGTTTGCACTGGAAGAAATCGAGCTAACAGGCCCAGGAGCAAGATGAGAACCCCCTGCCTCTCCTGCATGTAAGGTGAACATTTAGCGTGCCCGTGCACTTTTCACACCACGGCAGCTCTGATGACGCCCCCCTGCGGCGAGCCCCCTATGGTGAGCTGAGCCTATAAGGAGCTGGGGGCCTCTGAAGTGGAGAGGTGGAGTGTTTATGTACTGGAACCAGATGGTATTCTTGCAGCAGACACCCACCGCGGCCTAACAGTACTCAAGAATAAAATTGCCTTTCTACCATGTGGATGTGACAACCTGTAGCCTCAGTGGCCACTATGTTTGGGATTTAGATCCCGCACGCATCTCTCAAGGCTGGGGCGTCTAGACATGAATGTGTGCTCGAAAGTGATGGTAGGGCCTAGCACGCCTTTCCTACCTAAGTAGTGCAGCCTAGGAAAACAATGGTAAAAACTGACAAAACACAGTTTTTTTTTTTTTTTCTTTTTTTTTTTTTCTTTTTTTTCAAACCTTTAATATACGGAAATCTACCAGAGGCAAGGAGGATGACAAAGTTATGGATCATGCATCTAACAACATGGAGACAGCAGAGGGGATTGAGGATCTTAATCTGATCCTCAAAGACATGGAACACAGTCTCTGTAGCATAGATGGAAAGATTGATGCGCTAACTTACAGAGTAGACAGAATCTCTAAAAGAATAGATAACAAGCATTTACAATGCAATGGTCTTGGCGTTATTAAAGGTAGAGCTATTGGCAATGCTCATGACATTTTTTTTTTTTTAAATCATAAATAAATAGCATTGTCATTTACATTGCCAATAGCTTAATCGTTAAATAAATGGCATTGTCATTTACAATGCCAATAGCTTAATCACTGGCATATGCATGACCTATTGCATTTACACCCACACAGAGACACACACACACACACACATACATAGCCACCCACACAGTCATTCACATAGAGCCACCTACACTCACAGAGCCACCTACACAGAGCCACCCTCACACAGACAGAGCCACACACACATAGAGCCACCTACAAAAAAAGCTATCCACACAGAGCCACACACACAGAGCCACACACACACACACACAGCCACACACACACACACACACAGAGCCACACACACGCACAGAGCCACACACACACACACAGCCACACACAGAGACACACACACAGAGCCACACACACACAGCCACACACACAGAGCCACACACACACACACACACAGACACACACACACACACAGAGCCACACACACACACACACAGAGCCAAACGCACACACACAGAGCCACACACACACACACACACACAGAGCCACACACACACAGACAGAGCCACACACACACAGACAGAGCCACACACACACAGACAGAGCCACACACACAAAGACAGAGCCACACACACAGACAGAGCCACACGCACACAGAGCCACACACACACAGAGCCACACACAGACAGAGCCACACACACAGAGCCATACACACACACAGAGCCAAACACACACACACACACAGCCACACACACACACACAGAGCCACACACACACAGAGCCACACACACACACACACAGAGTCACACACACAGAGCCACACACAGACAGAGCAATAAACAGACAGAGCCACACACAGACAGAGCCACACACACAGAACACCTCTATTTGTCTATGTTTGCCCTGAAAAAGTAGGTTTTTTAACCACCCAAATGAAGTTACTGTAAAAAACTGGATTGTGAATATTTAGTTGTGTTCCATAGTTAAACCAGAACATGCATACAGCAACATGACCCGGCTGCAACGCGACATGCTGCCCCCGCTGCAGGCACTAAAACAACCAGGCCTAAACCCGACCCCCAAGCGCATCCTGCCCCACCCAAGCTGCAGCACCACGAGACGTGCAGTCCCCGCTGCAGACGCCATAACACCCAGGTCTCAACCCGACCCCCAAGCGCGTCCTGCCCCCCCCACTCGCCGCATCGCCAGAGCAACCCCGGACATGGCCACGCGCCGACCCCCCGCGAGGATCAACTGAATGTATTCTTACAATCAATACTTTATGTTTATGAGCATTCAAAATATTCTGCTCTAAGGATTCAATCAATTACTTCATTAAAACAGACAAAAGAAAGTACAGCACCCTGACATATCAAACCAGGTTGAACAGCTGGAGTTTAATGAATCACTCCATCGCACAAATTATTTATATACATTTTTACATAGTTGCATTAGCGGTATAAAGGAGCAAGATTGCTAAGACCGTGCAAGAAAAAGAAAAAAGTGCAGTGATTAGAAAAAGGGTGAACAGGCTGAATCAGTGACAAAAGAATTATTATATACACAGTTTATAATGATTCAAAACATAGGCTAGTATCAAAAGAATATACAGCCCTTCTTGGGCAAACGACCACTACTAGTTAATTCACTCTCAATTCATTTATACAGTCTTAAATCACATGTATAATGCAGTTGGAAATAAGTGGACCGGTTTGCAATATTAAAAAGCGTTGACGTATCTACCCGACTGTGGACTCGTGGGTGATTGGGGGCCTCGACCTGCGGGTCTTCCTCAGGACATAAGAAGCACAACCTTCATACCGTAGAAGAGTCGTTATCGTCAACCTATGGTAAATTAATATAGTATTCAGGGTGTTGCACATGAGAACTATTACCACTTAATTAATATTAACCAAGGATATATGGCTTACCCAGGGAACTTGCGTGGGTGGCCTGGTCCTCTGATGGTAATTCAATCGATGTATCTCAGTAGTAGATAGAAATCCCCACTATCTACAGGAGTAAAGTGAGGTGCCCGTTAGAAACCGGGGTTTCTTGGTGCTTAAGTTACACTCTCTTAAGGATAAATGCATAAGACTTACCCAGTTGGGGAAATTAGGGCGTGTTCGATCATTTCCTGTATGTGCAATGCGGTATCCTGTATGACTGCGCATGCAATCAAAAGTTGGGGTGAGTCAAACTTGTTCTTATTGTTTGGAGCATTTAATGCCACTAACGGGAGACAAAAGCCAGACAAGGAGAGGCATTTAGTGCCACCGCCATAGAATAGGTCCGATTATCCAAGCTCTTATGCATCAAGCCTACCTTAACTTCAAGGCGTCCGCTACTGAGTGCAACGCTGTAAGATTCCAGCCGAATGCAACAAACGTCACTAGGACGTTTTTGACGCTCCGTCGCTATGGAAAGGGTAAAAAGACTCCCGATCGAAATATACCCATCAAAGTAATGGCTGATTCCTTAAACTACCAGGTTGGGCATACCACACATTGGTTAATTTATTAAAAGCTGTACGAAAGATAAAAATTATTACAGATTTTATAAAAAAACAATTTGCGGACAACTGATAATTTCCAACGCCATATATGAATTTAACAGTGGCGAATGATCGATATACACAAAAATCACCTCTTGGTCAGGTCAAGAATATCTTAACACATAGATACGCTGGGTCAAACACCTCCAGCTTGATTCACTGTCATACTGCATAGAGGGGAAACAAGTATCTATTGCTGTATTCCCTTACCATTGTTCAGCACTGCCACCTGTTTGTTTATGGCCTCGTTTGATGGTATCGAATAAATGTATGAATCTGCACTCTCGAATACTCAAAATGTTACTGAAATTACCTCCCCTTGGGTTTGGTTTCACTTTTTCTAGGACGCACCATTTCAAGCTATCTGGTGCATGTCCGAATCTAGTGAAATGATCCACTAATGGCGCTCCCTGCGTGTGGCATCTGATTCGACTGACATGTTGTAATATGCGGCATTTCACCTTTTGGACGGTTTGCCCAACATACAGAAAACCACAAGGGCACATAATAGCATAAATAACCCCTGTGGAGTTAGTTACTGTGTTCTTGTAGTACATGCGTATAGTTATTGTGTGCAAACTGTCTGACCTCTTGTGTTAACGGGCATGCCTTACAGTTACCACACTTTACATGACCTGTAACTGGGGGGATCCCCCATAGCACAGTTTGACTGGGTGCGACCACTGTAGGTAGTAATGAATTCACAACATGGTCTCTTATGTTCTTTGCCTTCTTAAAGGCGTGCAGTGGACAGGATGTGGACCTTATCTCGTCCGATATCATGTGCCAGTGTTGATTGATTATCTTCTTAACCTTGTTGCTTTTTGTTGAGTATGTGGTCACACACACTAGTCTTTCCTCCTCCTTGTTTTTGTTAGTAGCCATCTCAAAAAGATGTTCCCTGTGATTATGCCACGCATGTTTCCGTGCTTTTTTGAGTAGCCTGATCGGATAGTCCCTTTCGTGTAACCGTGCCAGAAGGCCTGCGGATTCACTAAAGAAATCCTCCTTTTTCGAGCAATTCCGCCGCAACCTCAGGAATTGTCCAAAAGGGAGGTTATCCCTGAGGTTGCGTGGATGGTGGCTAGTGTAGCGGAGCAGGGTGTTGCGCTCACTACCGCATTGCACATACAGGAAATGATCGAACACGCCCTAATTTCCCCAACTGGGTAAGTCTTATGCATTTATCCTTAAGAGAGTGTAACTTAGGCACCTCACTTTACTCCTGTAGATAGTGGGGATTTCTATCTACTACTGAGATACATCGATTGAATTACCATCAGAGGACCAGGCCACCCACGCAAGTTCCCTGGGTAAGCCATATCCCCTTGGTTAATATTAATTAAGTGGTAATAGTTCTCATGTGCAACACCCTGAATACTATATTAATTTACCATAGGTTGACGATAACGACTCTTCTACGGTATGAAGGTTGTGCTTCTTATGTCCTGAGGAAGACCCGCAGGTCGAGGCCCCCAATCACACACGAGTCCACAGTCGGGTCGAAACGTCGACGCTTTTTAATATTGCAAACCGGTCCACTTATTTCCAACTGCATTATACATGTGATTTAAGACTGTATAAATGAATTGAGAGTGAATTAACTAGTAGTGGTCGTTTGCCCAAGAAGGGCTGTATATTCTTTTGATACTAGCCTATGTATGTTTTGAATCATAAACTGTGTATATAATAATTCTTTTGTCACTGATTCAGCCTGTTCACCCTTTTTCTAATCACTGCACTTTTTTCTTTTTCTTGCACGGTCTTAGCAATCTTGCTCCTTTATACCGCTAATGCAACTATGTAAAAATGTATATAAATAATTTGTGCGATGGAGTGATTCATTAAACTCCAGCTGTTCAACCTGGTTTGATATGTCAGGGTGCTGTACTTTCTTTTGTCTGTTTTAATGAAGTAATTGATTGAACCTTTAGAGCAGAATATTTTGAATGCTCATAAACATAAAGTATTGATTGTAAGAATACATTCAGTTGATCTTTGAGTTTTGGTTGGGACCACTGTTTTTGATACTACTAACTACCCAGGTCCTTGAACCATTTTGGGTTACCCCATTTTCATAATGACCCCCCGCGAGGAGCAGCCCCCGACCGTGCCGAAGGAAGCAGACCCACTCCCGCCCCTCAGCTGGCGCAGAGACCGAGGGATCGTAGCGGAGCACAGGCGCCCGCCCCGAGCCGGCATCAAAATTCAATTGGGGCTGAGGAGACCAGACCGGCGGGGCGCCAGGAGGACCAACGGAGAGGGACAGATAAGCGTGCGGGGTGGAGGAGGGAGGGGAGAAGGGCCAGGCCACCCTGCCAACCATGTTCGAACGCCAGGCCTAGTATGCGGAAGGCACGGGAGGGGCCCACAGCCCGTGGCAGGGCCCTCCAGCTCACGACTCACCAGCATCCCCCAACCCGCGGTGCGCCGCACCCCCACCCGTAGCTGGCGAGAAGAGAGCCGACGGGCCACATGGCTCGCTACGCGTGGAGGGGGGGCTGCCGCGGCAGGGGACACGGCGTCAGGAGCGTGAGAAGGGCGGAAGGCACCAAGTAAGCGGGGGCAAGCCAGGGGACCCCAATTACCCGCTGGAGTCCTGCAGGCAGACAGACGGCTGCGCCGGGCCCGCAATACACCACCGCGCCACCACAAGCCCCCCAAACCGGCCACAGGACAAGAGGTAATCTACCGGGCACATCAACCTCTCCCCCCGAGACCCGTGGAAGGCGACCCTGACCCTAGGCAACAACAGAACGCCAGGCCGCACACGGAACAAGGGACCCCGAAGAATAAACCAGGGCAGGGAATGGGAGGGGTGGAGGACCACTCACCTCAGCAAAACAGCGTCGGGCAAAACAGCGTCGGGCAGCACGTTCAGCGAGGTCCAGGAGGGGAGAGGATCTGTCCTTTTCAGACTGGGGGGCGTGTTTTTTCAGGTTTGAGTGACTGAAGACGTCACAGATAGAAAGAACCTAAAAAACACGCCCGAATCGGGAAAAGATGGGGCTTAAAGGGAGTGACGCCCCTCTCCTCCAATGACTGGCCAGCATTTACGAGGCCAGCCAATGGAGAAGAGGGGCGGGTTCAAGCCCCCTAACTAAGAAACATTAAATCTTCGGACCGAACTGAGCAAGCGCAGCCTACGGTCCTCGACCTAATATGCTACAGGATTGGATGCAGTCGAGAGAAGAGTATGGGAATAGGAACGTGAACATACTCAAGCAAAAATTGAAAAGGCATTGGCTACAAGAATGAGGACCTCAAGGCCAGGTCCAGATGCATTAACATTAGAAAAATGGGAGTGTCAGAAACAACAAACACAGGTAACCAGTGCTTAATTTGAGCCAGTGGTTTCCGGTGCTCAGCACTGGCACTTAGTTATCAACACTGGCTCTTTTCATGAGTACCAGTTAAAGACACATTCATTTATGGTAGGCACAGGGAGATTACGTAATTTGCCCAGAATCAGAGGATGTTGATCCGCCGCCAAGACACGAATCTGGTTCCCCAGCTCCAAAGTCAGCAGCTCTGGCCCTTATGCCAGATCCTCCCTCCACTTTCATGGTTAGTAGTTGGTTCTGTTTTAGGTAGCGCTAACAGGAGAAATGAGCTGGTGCAAGCTGCCTCCTGTCTAGAGCCCTAGCACTTATGTTTTCACAAATTAACAACTGCAGGTAACATGGAGCATTATGTGGTAAAATGTCTAATTGATGTCCTGGGCTGAGAGTCTTTTTTGGAGGTCTTCATCATAGAACGTGCACACAGATCGCTCGTTCCATGACCAGTCCCTGCAGCTAGACCACAGCCTAACATCGCTCAAGTGGTACACTACAGACACGGTGCTACATTGCACCCATAATGCTGGTAGACTAGTCCATATGGTTCCCGAATGGGCAGGAGAAAGGAGTTGTCACACAGTTGAGGAAACTTCATATAAATAATATGGGAGACCTGTTCACTGAAGGCAAATTGCTGATATTAGAACAGTGTAGAGAGCTTGGACAGACTTTAACCACACTGGATACATTTTGCATTATAGGAAATTACACTCACTATCGGAGATACTTGGAATGGAGTTACATGTACCACTGGCAACAAACTCTTTAATAAAGGTACATCAAAATGAAAGCTCCAAACACATTATCACAAAGGTATACAATCTGGCTTGTAATGCTGACATAGTCACAACCCAAAAAAGCATACAGAATTGACAATTAGGCATGCAGAAAAGAATAACAGATGAGCAATGGGTATACGTTTGCTCCTTGACAATAAAAACAAATCATTGAATAACCTACACAGGCTTATACACTTTAAATTAATAAAAAAGGTATTCCTACACTCCTTTTAAATCATACTGGGGAATACTTGGGTTGCCTTAGATGCACTGTAGAAGTAGCCGTGTTAATACACGTAGCCTGGACTTGCCCAGGCATTCACAAATATTGGGTAGATGTATTCTCTGATTTTAGCAAAATAAAAGAAACCTATATTGCACCCAAACCCATGCTCATACTATTTGGATTTGTAAAGCAATTACCCAAGACGATTAGAAAGCTCATTAATATGGGATTGTTTCCGGCGAAATGACGCATATCAATGCTGTGATGTAAAGTCCCCCTTCCAACACTAGAGGAATGGCACCAAGATTTCACATACTGCAAGGATATGACAGATACTTATTGTATGCAAATGCCAGATAAGAGCAGACCCTGATGTATATGGGACCCATATCAGGCATACTTGGCCATGGTAATGAGTGACTCAATGGAAGAGATAACTAGAGAGGATACGAGTTAGAATCACAATTTAAGGGTTTATTTCTAGATAACAAGCTTGAAACAATCTGTTCTTTCCCTAGTATTATTTTTTGTTCTTATTTTCATTGCACCTTTTTTCCTATCACCGGGCATAACACCATGTATATGGAATGTAAATGGAAGAGCTATTATTTATTCTTGTTTCATCGCTCGAGACACATGCTATAAACACACTGCAACAACTGGTGCTTATTGTAATGTGGAAAACTCTAAAATAAATTTTGCTACATGGAATTTTACAGTTTATTGTAGTAGGAAAGGTTTTTGGAGTTTGTGGTTCACCTAAACAAACGATGATGACAGAAGATATGTACTACCATAATCCTTGTTAGGTTATTTTAGGAAAGCTAGCATTTTGCTTTGACAATTATAATTTTGTATACATTTGTACTTTTATGGCTGAATGCCAGATGTTGCTTGTGGAGAACTTAAGCACAGCACAGTAGACTTGAGCTGGTTATGATGACTATCCAATTGTTCCTGATCGTATATTATGAAACATTATAATAAAGGCAGCATGTCTAGCATACCTATTGTGAAAAACATATGTTCAAGTCAATAGTAATTTAAGGGTGGATTGTTTTTACTCTTAATGAAAGCCTAAAGGTAGGGTTTTCCCATTGGATGTCACAGATTAACTTAGTAAGCAAGAGTTTTGGTGTTGGTTACCCCCTCTGACAAGCCATGTGTACAGAAGATATGTACAATGAGACTCCCTGTTAAGCACTGTTAGGAGAGATACTATTTTGCTTTGCCAACAGTAATTTTAAGTCTGTTATTAGGAAGAGCTGAAGAGGCTATTCTTTTTGTGATGCAGTTTTAAGTTTTCACAAACTTTTCACAATCTACCAAAAATCTGCATGCGAGCCATTAGCGATTCATGACCCACAGTTTGGGAAATACTGGAATAGATAATGTGTACTATCGTAATGCTTATTAGTCTCTATTATTATTTAATGCTGTTTTGGCATCCCTATTTAATGCTGTTTTGGCATCCCTATTTTGTACATATTTGTAGCTTTTTTGCAGTACACCTGACAGTTGCCTTGTTGGAAGTCTTATGACAAGCACAGTAGCTCTGAGTTGGTTGTGGTGATAAGCCAATGATAAAGGTTATATGTCTGATTGTTTATAAAGAAAATTGCTGAAAAAGCAGTAGGTCTGACATACTGATTGGTTAAAGCATATGTTAAAGTCAAGAGGCATTTAAGGGTGGATTGCTATTTCTCTGCATTGAAGCATGCAAACAGATAGGTTACCTTTGCATGGAAGAAAGTTGGTGATGGCTATCGCCCGTGACAAACCATGATATGCATTGTAATAATTATTGCTAGAATCATCCACACCTACATATATATGTCCATACAGAAACATAGAGGGACTTTGGGTCAGCTCTTTTCTGCAATTGGTCCGTCTGAGCGTCATTTACACTCTGTTTCCACTCATGACAGCATACTGCTTGAAGTAATGGTTCAGTCCACATCAATCATTGGCTCTTATTCTTGTGAATGATGGGATTTTATGATCATAAGTTTGCTTCCACCAGAAAATTAGGCAATGTCAGGGCTGGTTGGTGAGTCCTTTAGTTTTCAATTTCCTTCTTTTATAGTTTACCCTTTGTTTCTTTACTTCTCCTCTTTTTATTTTAATGATTCTTAATAGAATACTACAGCTCTCCAGGCAGTGCTAACAGCTTGCTTGCTTGCCACTCCTTTCATCTGCAGGGCGCTACGTCCCATGTGACCACTTCTTTTACAACAGGAGACCATTATAGAATGCTTTTGCCATTGTGTATCTTTTTTATACCATTCCAAGATGGCCACCACATTGATTCTAAATGTGGTGGCGATGCTGCAACTTAAAAGCAACAATAGTTGTTGATATTTACAATACCTCTGCAAGACGGACACTCACTGATATGCTTAGTTTTGTTCTTGGAAGGACATGCCCACTGTCTTTGAATGGCAGCATGTTGTCTTTTTCCACATGTATTTTTTACTTTATCTTGAATACGTTGTGCTGAGTTTGAGTGTTTTTTTGCAGTTGTGTCAGAAGCTTAATGCAAGAATGAGTCAATGAATAAATGCATGACTGAAAAGATGAGCCAGGGTGCATAGATGATAACATATTGAGTGCTTAAACCCATCAATGACACAAAAGACACTTTTCCCTCATAAGCCAGACCATTTGGCATTACCAGTGCTTGTTCCATGTTTTGTATGCATCTTGTGTATGCTGTTTTCCTGCATGTAGCAGAGGAGGAACTGTCCAGTGCATGAGGAGCTGATTTCTACTAGAGGTGAGCAAGCCAACAAATTAACAAGGAGTGCTGAGCCAGAGGGTTCACTGATCGATGTCAAAAATATCAATGTAAAAAAAATCGAGGAAAAAAATATAGACTTGGAGTTCTGGACTTTTTGGTTCCGTCCAGAGGTGTCAGGGATAACACCCGAAGACCCCGGAGTTCTACCTGTCTCGGTGCGCAAATAAACAGAAACACGGGCTTCTCGATGGTGGCGTCAAAGACCAAAGGTTTATTACTGCAGGGACACAGAAGTCACAGAAACTACGCATGGGCAGTGCCTAGGAGCCTGTTCGAATTGTACAACGAGGGTTGCTCCTTATATATTGAATATTGGGCTTCAGGCAAAATTCTTTACATGTTAGCATGTTCCAAAACCTTTGTATCTTAAACAATAAATATTTGGCGTTGCACAGGAATCGTCAGCAATATCTGATGTCAAAACATTACGAACGAGGGGTTCCCACTATTCCATCATAATCCCATGTCAACTTTTCATTCAAGACCCGGACCGCCTCATTGTAAATTTCGTTACCTCCCCCTAATAAAGGCCCAGAAGGAAAGGAGCAGAGCCAGGTGCAGAAGATAGAAAAGTAGGATAAGAGATGTTTGTGGGTCGTAAATGGGCAAGGCTACCAGATTCGGCTGCCTAATCATGATCAGGCCAACGAACACGAGAACCAGTATAGCAGGACTGGCCTCAGGCAGTGGAGGCAACTTCTGTCGAGTCATGCGGCCATGGCGTGTTCTGTTCTAAGGTGCACGTGTCGCTAGCAAGGTGAATCTCCGGCTAAAGCCTACGTGTCCTTAGGTGCTAGAGGTCACTGCGTGTCCATTGTCTACGTGAGGGCAAGAAACACAAAATGGCTTCCGTGATCTAAGATGGATGCCATGGGTAGATCAGAAATGTGTTCATAACAGGAGTGCTCTTGCTCGTAGCATAGCGAAAACACCAGGATAGGCTAAATGGATCATTTGCGGTTCACTGATACCAAAATTATGTATTTACGACAATGTTGAAAACACGGGTTCAAATTGTCACGGAACCTCAGACCCTCCTTTTGCCCTTACATAGGCAATTACTCTATGTCCGAGTCTATCTCTATGCTCATCAGGTCAGTGACATGTTGTTGCATCATCATTCTTTCTCGCGCCTTTTCTCCAAACGCAGGTGGTTTTCTGAAACATGTTGCAGCACAAAGACTACACAAAGCGGGACCACACTGGATAATCAGGCAACATGAGAACAGAAATACTAGGATGACACCAATGACCATCAGAACCTTCCATCCCCACGCTGATACCAGAGTCCAAAACCACTCCATGAAGGACCAGTTTCCCTTGTCTACGTGTATAGAGTCGGAAATCTTGTGTAGCTTAGAGATCGCTTCATAGACGGTTGGAGCATTATTGGGAATAAAAACACAGCAGCTCGATTGGATCATTCTGCATACCCCACCTCGATCTGCAAGTATTACATCTAGAACCATACGGTTCTGCAACGTCATGAGACGATCCGCCTGAAGCTCAGCTGTCAAGTTACTAAGGGCACCAGCAGTTTCTGTAATAGTAGATTCAACCACCCGTGTTAGCTGACGTAGATTTCTACTATTGGCCATAGGCCCCCAAAACGGAAGGAAACCTTTGAAGAAGTCTCCAGCTTCCTGACCAGCGGTATCTTCCTTACTGAAGACACCTCTTGCTACTCTGGTCTTGTGATAATCTGAAGAAGCAGTGTATGTCGGAGGCAACAATCGAGCAATATAACATGAACCTGAGAAGTCAGCAGGCAGCCATGTATACGCTCTGTCTTGACAGATGAAGTAAGTACCCCTAGCAGTAAGGAAGGCAGGGGAAGAGTTAGACGGAAACACGTACGTCTCAACGCACTCACTCCTCCCTAGCTGAGCTCTCGGATTTCTCCCATTTCCTTGCAAACAGACCTGACCTCGGTGAGGCACGACCCAGACTGGAGTGGAGCTTTTACGCTTGCTTTCTCCCAAACTAAGGCGATACTCTGTAGAGTTCCAACTCAAATATACCCGTAATTCATCTCTAGGGTAAGATAGAGTATTATTGACGTCTTTAATCATGTCAACAATTCCCTGGACTAAAGCTTTGTTGGCTGAGTTGTATTTAGTGGAACGTGGTGGACGCGGAGGATAGGTTTCAAGGGCATAGGCAAAAATGGTTTGAAGGGCCTGAAATTATCCATTATAGCTAAAAGGCAAGACTAGATAGGGAATGCCTTTATCCATAGTGTGGGGTATCAAGCCACACACCCAGCAGTCTGTAGTATTAACTACCAGTTGGTGTTGATGCAAGAGCTGTACAAATGTATTGTTAATAAATTCTGAGCGTCGAGCTTGTTCGTGTTCAGGAAACGAGTGAAAAGAATGCATAAAAGAAACAGTAGAAGTAGCAGGATCAAGGGGAGGTACTGTAGTTACTGGCATAAAAATCAAATGCACACCAAAGACGATTCCACCCACTAATGTTATCAAAACAATTAAAAACGTAACTGCACATTGCATTAGAAAGCATTTGCTGTGAAGTATTCTGTACAGTCTATTTCTGCGAACATAAATTACATTCTGTCGTTGCAGCTCAGGAAGCTCCATCTTCTACAATCCGCTCGCGACCACTGATGATGTGTACGTAGATGAAAATGCCTCTATCAGCCCTGGGAGTTCCCAGAACTAACAGAAAGATCGACCTTGTGTCTGACCCCCGCAGATTCAACTAGGCACACAGCCACGACCCTACGGCTACCCAGATGGCAAGGCAATTTTTAAAACAACAAAACAATAGCAAACTTCCTGGCTGGAGGCAATGTATCAAAAAATTCAAATGTGAAAGTAGGCAATTTCCTGCTTTATTTGTCCATATTGCGAGATCGTAGATTGTATCTCAGTTTTGCAGGAGCTGTCTGATCTGGAAACAATGTATTTTCAGCCGACGTTGCAATGTTCACGTTCGCAGATGGCAAATGTTCTTTTGATGCAGATGGCAAATGTTCAGGGTTCAAAAGAGCAGTTTCAGGAGGAGAGCCAGAGTTTTACGTATCTGTGATCAGTTCTGCATCGCTGAAAGGGATGAAACTGGGTATGTGTTCTGCTTCAGAGGCACCGATTCCTTTCTTCACCCAGTTGTCGTAAGGAAGTGGCAGGGGCACACGTTTGACGTGTGTCGTGTGTATCCAATTCTTCCGTCCGGCCACACGAATAGCAGTTCTCGTTGTCAATAACACCTGGAAGGGGCCAATGAATCTGGGCTGAAGATTTTTCGTTCTTGCAAAATTTCTAATGACGACTTGATCCCCAGGTTTCAGCTGATGACCTGGACTCTCCGGTGGCTTTGGCAATGCATCGAAAACCTGTTGGTGAATAAGGCTCAATTTAGCAGTCAAGTCGAAAAGGTAATCAATTAACATTGGATATTCCAGCTGTCTAAATTCTTTTGGCCTAGGCACCCCCCAAACATTGGCGGGACGACCAAAAACAATTTCGTATGGACTAAGCCCTACTCTAGAATGTATAGTTGCTCTCGTTGATAACAAAGCCAAGGGTAGTGCATCTGGCCAGGACAAACATGTGGATGCCTGTATTTTAGCGAGTTTCAGCTTGAGGGTGCCATTGTAACCCTCAACTAAACCAGCAAACTGGGGATGGTTCGCACTGTGGAACTTTTGTTTAATCCCTAAACCGGCACACACACTCTGCATGACTTTCCCTACGAACTCACTTCCGTTATCTGACCATACAATCCGTGGCATGCCATACCTAGGGAAGTATTCCTTGAGAAGAATTTTGGCAGTGGACAAAGCAGTATTGTCCTTCAGTGGATATGCTTTGATCCATCTGGAGAAAGCACAAACTACCACTAGGACGTACTTTAGGTTGTTGCAGCGATCCATGTGAATGAAGTCTAACTGAATCACTTCAAAGGGGCAAGAAGGAGGAGCGAAGTGACCTGCAGGTGTGGGGATTCCCTTGCCAGGATTATGCATCAGGCATACCATACAATTTCTCACCACTCTCTCTGCACACTTACTAATCCCATCATTCTTCCAGACTGAAGCCAACATCTTGCAAATCCCTTTCGAACTGATATGCGCTGCTCCATGTGCCATCGTTACTACTGCAAGCACATACGCATCAGGCAACATCCAACGCTGCTGTTCCGACAAGTCAATCCAACACCCATTCGAGTCCAATTTACCCGTGCTCTCTTTCCATGCAAGCTTTTCCTCCTCAGTCGCCTCTTTCTGAATTTCTTTCACGCTTTCCACTGTGTCCTCACACATTCCAGACTCAGAAATCCATCTTGCAGACGTTGCAACATACATTCTACTCATCATATTTCTAGCTGTCTGTTTAGCAGTCTCGTCAGCAAAAGCATTCCCACGACCAACATCATCCGTGATTGCTTTATGAGCGCTGCACTTCACAACCGCAACTTCAGTCGGCAAGGTTAGAGATTCCAACAAGTCATTAACTAGCTGACCATGTTGGATCTTAGTCCCATGGGACGTAATGAAACCTCTTTCTTTCCACAAACGGCCAAAACTATGGGCCACGCCGAACGCGTACTGACTATCTGTGAACACATTCACTCTCTTTCCCTTAGCTAAAACACACGCTCTTGTTAGCGCGATTAATTCCGCAGCTTGGGCAGAATTCTGACTCACTCTTGCAGTCTCCACAATCGTGCTCAAAGTCGTTACTGCATAGGCAGCAGTCACGTCACCATTCTCCAATTTGAAGCAAGACCCATCAACATACAACGTGCCATCCGGATCTGACAACGGAGTGTCTTTAAGATCAATTCGTCCTTTTGTCTCTTCCTCGGTTCTAAAGCAACAGTCATGTGGTTCGGAATCACTCGACTCTTGACTAGTCGGCAACAATGTTGCTGGATTCAATACATTGCATCTTTTGATCTGAATATGACTCGCTAGCAGTGTCAGCTCATAGCCAGATAATCTAGCACTGGTAAGGTGTTGTGTCTTAGTTCGGTTCATGAGTGTGTCCACAGCATGAGGAACCATAACCACTAGCATGTTGTTCATGACCAAACCAGCAGATTGTCGAATGGAAGCCGCAGCTGCCGCTGTAGCTCTCAAACAACTAGGCAACGCTCTAGCTACTGGATTAATATTGATGAAAAATACGCACAAGGGCGTTGTTTATCACCAAATTTCTGTGTCAGAACACTCAACGCGCAACCTTCTCTCTCGTGAACATAGAGCGTAAATGGCTTACTGTAGTCAGGAGTACCCAACACAGGAGATGAACACAGTGCATTTCGTAACTCAGAAAAACTCTCCTGACATTCAGCAGACCATGGCACTGGACTCGGAACATTTTTCCCAGTCAAAGCTACCAACGGTTTTGCCAAAAGAGAAAAATTTGGGATCCACTGCCTACAGTATGAGGTAATACCTAAAAAGGCACGTACTTCTCTCTGTGTGCTAGGAACATTCATCTGTGTAATTGCTTTTATTCTCTCTGGGGTCAACTTCCTTCCCTCCTTTGACAAGAGATGACCTAGGTAGGTCACTTCTTGGCAACAATATTGCATTTTCGAAGGTGATACCCTGTGATTCAGATTAGACAAATGATGCAATAACGAAATTGTAGCTGTTTTGCAAGTTTCCTTGTCATCGGCAGCTACTAGAAGATCATCTACATACTGCACTAAAGCAGAACCAGGAGGAAGTACCAAGGAATCTAACTGACTTTTTAATGCCTGACTGTAAATGGACGGACTCTCACAATACCCTTGCGGAGCACGTTTAAACCTGAAGCTTCGACCTCCTAAAGAGAAGCCAAAAATATCCCTGCTTTCCTCGGCTATCGGAATGCTGAAAAAGGCATTCTTCAAGTCGTTAACTGAAAACCATGTGGCTGTAGCAGGAATCAACGTTAACAATGCAGTTATGTCTGGAACTACAGGGAACTGTGGAATCACAATCTTGTTAACCTCCCTAAAATCTATGACAAACCTATATACTGGAGGCTTTGAAGGATCTGTACGTTTCAGAATTGGCAAAACAGGACTGTTACAGACATTCCCTCTAGTTTCTTCTACTACACCTTTCTCGATCAAATCTTGCACAATTAATAAAAGTGCGCGTTCACCTTCACTAGAGATTCTGTATTGTGGAATTCGTGGAAATTTTACATTCGTTTTCAAAGTAACTACATATGGTGGGATTTCTAAAAGACCTACATCATTAGGACCAGTCGCCCAAAGAGTATCAGGGAGAGAACGCAGCTCTGGTGGGAGCGCATCCATCGACAAGTACATTGGAGAGGTGATTCTTTTACCCAACGTAAGCTGTACTCCTTCCGGAGAACAGTACAATGTCGCATATAGGCGTTTTAACAAGTCTAAACCAAGCAGATTTTCATTACAACCTGTCGTCAAAATCAAGGGAGCTTTCAATTGACGGGGTCCGACAGAAATAGACAAAGGACCAGATACGGGGTTGTAAACAGGGGCGCCTGAAAAACCTACTGAAACATTTGTTAATCCAGACAAAGGTGCGCCAGGGAGTTTCTCATGTATGATAGAACTTTTTGCTGCACCAGTATCCAACAGAAACGGTTCGACTACACCTGATGCTGCTACTGCGACATAAGGCCCACTCTGATCTACTGGAACTGATACTACTCCCTCTCTTTGTCCTTGGCTGTCCTAGTACTCTTTTTGCTGAAACCCTTCATCAGTTTCACAATAGTCTTCAACATGATACTGCTGAGATCTATTTTGCTGAGCAGACTGACTATTTCGCTGATCAAAATGGTTAGAAGGGCAATCGTTCGTTTGTGGAGGCATAGCACCTCGTCCTCGACCCCTAGAATTTTGCATATAACCACCACGACCTCTCTGAGCTGCCGCAGCATTATTCTGCGCTAAGACTGGACACTCACTCTTATAATGGCCTTCCTTCTTACAGTATGCACACTGGTTCCACTGGTATTGTGGTCTCTGAGAACCATAATCTGTCCTTTGATATGAACCTTGCTGCGTGTTAGTCTGATTCGTGCGAGACGGATATGCTTGCTGTAAAAGGACTTTAGTTTTTAAATCTTTTGTCTTCTTCTCTGATTTTTCCTTCTCCTCTTTATCCCTATTTTCATAGTACTGGGCAGTCGCAAGTATTTGCGCAGTGGTAGAGACAGCCCACGCACTCTCGGAATCTTTCAATTTATTACTAAGTTCGGGCAACAAATTGTGTACAAATTTATCAACGAATAGTCTCTGTCCTCCCTCTGTGCTCATATCCTGACCACTATGATCCACAAAAGTCTCTTCGAACCTTGTGAAAAAGTCGGAAACACTTTCGTCCTTCTTTTGCCTGCATGCGGACAACTTGTCCCAGTTAACGCGCAATGCCGGCATCAGAGTCTTCATTAATTCAATTATTCTACCGGGTAAATTAGCAATTAGAGGTTCGGGTTTGGAACCACCTATTTGCTGACCATCCGCTGCAATTATAGCTGCCCAATCACCACCTAGGGCAACTGGATGATTCTCTTTACGAATTTTAGCCCAAATTGGTTGCGGAACTACATTCCCAAATAACATGTCAATGTCCGCTAGATTCAGCACACAAGCCTCAACTGTCTGTGCTAACTCCTTGTAATATCCGGCTGGATTTTTACGCGGATCAGGCAAGGCCTGCTTCACTGCTAATACTTCAGCTCGCTTCCATGGAATATGTATCCATACTCTCTGGAATTGGGCTGGAGCGGCTGCAATACCAAGGTTTACATTAGCTTGCACAGCTTCACGCCAAATTGGTGGAACCTCCCTCATTGGGTATTGACGATTTTGTTTCGTACTACGTTTCTCTAACTCCCTCGGTGAACGAAGGGATGGGTCATTCCTATAACTTAAAATCAGTTCCATCGCTTCTTTTATATTTTGACCAATTATCATACCTGCAGCAAACTCTTTCTGAACATTAATTAATTCTTCTAGATTTGATTCAGAGTCATCCTCTTCCAATTCCTTACGTAAAAGGAAGCACATTTCATCGAACACATATCGTTGTGTCGGTTCTTTCCATTGCATAAATGTATCTAATACATCTCTAGTACTATATCTTCCACTTTTTAAAATCCATCTAAGAGCTGTGGAATCTAATATTCCTCGTTCTTCAGTACTGGGAAGCTGACTACGTCTCTGCACAAAATCAGAGGTAGGAGTCTTAATCAGAGTTTTATAGAAGGGAGATAGAATATTAGAGACAGAATCAGTGATTCTCCGACGAACAGAAAGCGGAGTCATAACACTAGCAGACGCAGACAATAAAGCAGCAGTTGGGACAGATAGAACAGGATCAGTAGGAGTAGCGGGCAAAGTAGCCTGTGAACTAGCAGGTGTAAGCGATACAGGTATAGGTAAAGAAGCCGGCAACCCTGGAAGAGGGGGTGCCGAAGGAACATTAATATTGACCACAGGAGGTACAGGAGCTTGATTCAGGGGAGCAGGAGCACCAGGTTGCCCAGCACCCGGTAATTGAACATTCGGTAAAGGTGGAGCCGTAGCACCCTGTGCATACGGTGGGGGTGACCGTAACAAGTAAGACAACAGAGGATCGTTTTCAGGGTCCTCTACTATCTTAGCTGTACTGGATGGCAAAGCAGGATAGCACTTGTCTATCGCTAAATTACGCTCTCTGTTGGCCACCTCCATTGCTTTCTCAGACTCGTTGAGTTGCAGCTGCTTAGCAGACTGTTCTAAAGTCAACTCTTGCTCTTTCTGTTCTTTCTTCAACTTTTTAATTTCTCTCTGTTTAGATTCTTTTCGCCAATAACGAAGAGAATCAAACATTGCCGGCCGGGCTTTCTTCTTGAACAATTTCGTTTCTAAATTATCAAGAACTTGGGGTTCAAAACTACCATGCAGTGGCCAACTAAGGACACCGTCTTTCTGCGTATATCGGACCCATACCTCATTATAAGATATAGGACCCACTCCAAACTTACAATACAGATCATAAAGGGGAGTCCCAATCGGAGGAACCAGACATGAGTCCTCCAACCGGGAATTACTGTTGCAACCAAAGCACGACAACATACAATTTTTCCGACTTACCATTTTATAACCCGGAACACAGAACAAACAAACACACGAACAAGGGTGCGCACTCGGACCAAGAACTTAGGCCTACCAAAGCGAACAAATGTATCGATACCCAAACTAAACCAAATGATTATCGTGACTAGAACAACCAGTGATAATCTTACGAAACTAAACCAAACCAAGAACGGAAAAGGGATTTAATCCTAACAGGAACAACCCTTACGAAGTAACCAACTAGCAACCACTTGATACTTAACTGAGGCACTGAAGACGTCACCAAGGAGAAACCCGTCTCGTCTCGCCGTACTAAGGACTGCACCTCGGGTCCAAGACAGGGCGACGGTCAAGGCAACGGACCACTGCAGCCGTCTGAACGGGAACCCTCGTGGAAGAGAACGTCGGGCCACTTTTGCGATATGCCGGGATCGATGAAGTGGGGCGCCTCCCTCAGGAATCTTCACACGAAGCTTCTCGAACTCTTCAGGCTTCTGGACCGGTACCGAATGATGTCGCCCCACGTTGGGCGCCAATTGGAGTTCTGGACTTTTTGGTTCCGTCCAGAGGTGTCAGGGATAACACCCGAAGACCCCGGAGTTCTACCTGTCTCGGTGCGCAAATAAACAGAAACACGGGCTTCTCGATGGTGGCGTCAAAGACCAAAGGTTTATTACTGCAGGGACACAGAAGTCACAGAAACTACGCATGGGCAGTGTCTAGGAGCCTGTTCGAATTGTACAACGAGGGTTGCTCCTTATATATTGAATATTGGGCTTCAGGCAAAATTCTTTACATGTTAGCATGTTCCAAAACCTTTGTATCTTAAACAATAAATATTTGGCGTTGCACAGGAATCGTCAGCAATATCTGATGTCAAAACATTACGAACGAGGGGTTCCCACTATTCCATCATAATCCCATGTCAACTTTTCATTCAAGACCCGGACCGCCTCATTGTAAATTTCGTTACCTCCCCCTAATAAAGGCCCAGAAGGAAAGGAGCAGAGCCAGGTGCAGAAGATAGAAAAGTAGGATAAGAGATGTTTGTGGGTCGTAAATGGGCAAGGCTACCAGATTCGGCTGCCTAATCATGATCAGGCCAACGAACACGAGAACCAGTATAGCAGGACTGGCCTCAGGCAGTGGAGGCAACTTCTGTCGAGTCATGCGGCCATGGCGTGTTCTGTTCTAAGGTGCACGTGTCGCTAGCAAGGTGAATCTCCGGCTAAAGCCTACGTGTCCTTAGGTGCTAGAGGTCACTGCGTGTCCATTGTCTACGTGAGGGCAAGAAACACAAAATGGCTTCCGTGATCTAAGATGGATGCCATGGGTAGATCAGAAATGTGTTCATAACAGGAGTGCTCTTGCTCGTAGCATAGCGAAAACACCAGGATAGGCTAAATGGATCATTTGCGGTTCACTGATACCAAAATTATGTATTTACGACAATGTTGAAAACACGGGTTCAAATTGTCACGGAACCTCAGACTACAAAAATACCTACACAGGTAAGTACAAAAATATATCACAAAAGATTGACCCGCACCAAGGTTTATATACAAGTACTTAATTATCAGATTTATATATTTCACAGGTGTTGTTGATGTTCAGAAGAAAACTTCCCACAAGTAAGAATCTCAAAAGAAGTTGATTTTCCAATTTTCTTTATTCAATATCTCAAATAAAAATAACAGAATTGCTTGTTGCCAACGCGTTTCGTCACATCCGTGACTTCTTCAGGGCTGTAAGCAATTATATAAAAACATACATATTACAATACAATACAAATACATCTATCTACAGTTAACAATTATTAAAAACACGCACATAGCGCCTGTTATTTCATACAATGTTTTCAAGATCAGTAAAAAACTCTTGTAATCATTTTTCAAAACTTTTGGATATCTTATTCCGGTCAGTCTTCTGGGGAAGTTTTAAGTCATAATTATTAAAACAAAAAGGTTTTGACATATGAATCAAGGTAGTTTGAAAGACAAAACGGGAGAAGACATGCTAAACGAACTACCTTCTTTTTTATAGTTTGTAGTGAGAGCTACACAATATACATATGTAGCAGATATCTTTTGACCAAAATAACCGCAGTATGGATAGCTGTTATGTATGTACAGAATACCATTACATCTATATTTCATAAAAACAGTCTCTTGGTTTTCATACCTCAATAAGTAATTTTCTGAGCGAATTTATTTATAGCGACAGCCACCATATAGTTTCTATATATTCACAGTTTGATATCTAGAGGTGGAATAACAAAAGATTACTAAATCACAAAAAACAAATAAACAGCATAACACTTATTCAAAATTATTGACATTGTTGTATAAATATCGTTCCCTGTATTGCAATATTGCAATATTGTTGTACATAAAACCAAGTATGTTATTAATATATTCAGTTAGGAGGTAAAATTATTTACAACCAGTTGGACAACTATCACATAGAAGTTTAAGCCACCTAGGTCTAAACATAGAGACAAGAACAATCTTAACCTGTGTGTCCAGTATATTGATATTGCAAACCATTGATATTTACATTGCATATTGTTGTGCATGACACAAAGTATGTCAATCAATCAATCAAGACATTTATAGAGCGCACTACTCACCCGTAGGGTCTCAAGGCGCTAGGAGGGGGGGGGGGTGCCGTT
Organism: Lissotriton helveticus; assembly: GCF_964261635.1. Lineage (NCBI taxonomy): Eukaryota > Metazoa > Chordata > Amphibia > Caudata > Salamandridae > Lissotriton > Lissotriton helveticus. Next base: position 1,470,597,491 of record NC_136068.1, on the reverse strand, counting down.
ACTGCCCGAACAGCCAGGTCTTGAGCTTCTTCCTGAAGGAGAGGTGGTCTTGGGTCAGGCGCAGGTCGGTCGGGAGGGAGTTCCAGGTCTTGGCGGCCAGGTAGGAGAAGGACCTTCCTCCTGTTGTCGCTCTTCGGATGCGGGGGACGGCGGCGAGGGCGTGGCTGGCTGATCGGAGGTGGCGTTTGGGAGCGTAGAAGTTGATTCGGCTGTTGAGGTAGCTTGGGCCTTGGTCGTGAAGGGCTTTGTGTGCGTGGGTGAGGAGGCGGAAGGTGATTCTTTTGTTGACGGGGAGCCAGTGCAGGTCTCTCAGATGTCCGGAGATGTGGCTGTTTCGTGGGATGTCGAGGATGAGTCTGGCTGAGGCGTTCTGGATCCGCTGGAGTCTCTTCTGGAGCTTGGCGGTGGTTCCGGCGTAGAGGGCGTTGCCGTAGTCCAGTCGGCTGGTGACGAGGGCCTGGGTGACAGTCTTCCTGGTCTCGGTGGGGATCCACCAGAAGATCTTCCGTAGCATGCGTAGGATGTTGAAGCATGACGAGGAGACGGCGTTGACTTGTCTGGTCATGGAGAGGGAGGAGTCCAGGATGAAGCCCAGGTTGCGAGCGTGGTCCGTCGGTTTGGGTGCGGTGCCCAGGGCGGGGGGCCACCAGGAGTCGTCCCAGGCGGAGGGCGAGGAGCCCAGGATGAGGACCTCCGTCTTGTCTGAGTTCAGTTTCAGGCGGCTGGTCGTCATCCACTCGGCTACATCTCTCATCCCTTCGTGCAGGTTGGCTCTGGCGGCGGCGGGGTCGTTGGTCAGGGAGAGGATCAGCTGGGTGTCGTCGGCGTAGGAGATTATGTTGAGGTTGTGTTGGCGTGCGATGGCCGCGAGGGGGCTCATGTAGACGTTGAAGAGGGTGGGACTCAACGAGGATCCTTGAGGGACGCCGCAGATGACTTCGGTGGCCTCTGACTTGTACGGTGGTAGGCGGACTCTCTGTGTTCTTCCGTCGAGGAAGGAGGTGATCCATTCCAGTGCCTTCTCCTGGATTCCGATGTTGCCGAGGCGCTGCACTAGGGTGCGGTGGCAGACAGTGTCGAATGCCGCGGAGAGGTCCAGGAGGATGAGGGCCGCTGTTTCTCCGTTGTCCATCAGGGTTCGGATGTCATCGGTGGCAGCGATGAGGGCGGTCTCGGTGCTGTTGTTGGCTCGGAAGCCAGACTGTGAGGGGTCGAGGAATCCATTCGTCTCGAGGAAGGCGGCCAGCTGTTTGTTGACGGTCTTTTCGATGACTTTGGCCGGGAACGGGAGGAGCGAGATGGGACGGTAGTTCTTGAGTTCGGTGGGGTCCGCTGTAGGTTTCTTGAGTAGAGCGCTGAGTTCTGCGTGCTTCCAGCTCTCCGGGAAGGTGGCGGTGTCGAAGGAGGTGTTGATAATGTCCCGCATTATGTGTCTGTAATGTGTTTTAATTCAGGAGTATAAACATTATTTAATAATTTAGATAGGAGTCACTTTGAGATTTGTCCCTCATCAGCGAAAATACAGAGCAATCTTAACCTTTGTATTCTATCACTCAATTTCATACATGTGAAAGACAACCTTGGAGTACATCTCGCTGTATTTTACTAGAATTTCTTAAAATATTACATTTCCACATCTATGTATAAGAGAACCTAACCAATAGGATAGAGATTTGCTGCAGAGATACTTATACTTCTGTATATATGCTTTGTCCCTATATTAAAAAGACATGTTATCCATCTTGCATTCAGTGAGATTAAACACTTACATTCAAGATGATATGTTCAGTGTGTCCCCCTCTAACCATTCAGTACAGTACAGGGAAAGTACCTCCTATACTTTTGTAGAGCTTTAGTCAATTGGTATCTCGTGGCCAGCGCCTGCACATAATATATATATAAAGAAAGATTGAGGAGAAGGTAACAGACCAATATATATAGTTCTTACAATATCAATGTTTGATGTTATGTCTCTAAATAAAGCATAAAAATAAAAATAAAAACATGTGGAAGCCTGACATACATATATTATATGCGCTATCCTGATTTGTGCCTCCAATATGAAACTAGAGAACAACGGTCTATATAAATCGGACCCCATAACCTAAGGCCCAAAGGAGCGCACTCTTATGTTTGGCGTAGTTGGATGCCACTGTAGGTGCATCAAGGATTTGGTTTGGGACTGGCATAGTGATACATATCCTACTAGCGATACAGTGCATATATGTTGTTTCAAACAGTCAATAAAATTGCATGTCGGTCAAATCTTAAATCCTAGGAAACGAAAAGAATCTCTACTGTGTCTAGACCACCTCGACATCAGTAAATCTGAGAGACATGTACAGATTCCGTGATTTAATACTCTTCCCGTACCATACAAAATATGAACCAGACTGGCAGTAATATGTTAACAAGCATTTACAATGCAATGGTTTTGCCTTTGTTAAAGTTAGAGCTATTGGCATTGCTCTTGACATTATTTTTATTTATGTTTTTTTTAACATAAATAAATGGCATTGTCATTTACAATGCCACTAGCTTTATCTCTCGCAAATGACACACACAAACACACACAGAGCCCCCCTACACACACACACAGAGCCCCCCACACACACAGCCACACAAAGCCCCCCACACACACAGCCACACAAAGCTTCCTACACACACAGCCACACAGAGCCCTCCACACACACCCACACAGCACAAGCGGGCAACAGGGGCACACGGAGGCACAAGCAAACCACTTCATAAAGATATACTGAACTCTAGCTACAAACTTTAATAGAGCCACCCGCGACCAACTGCATCAAAGAGATTAAATACAACCCAGCGTCCAAGGCAACCAATTTCTACGTACTGCAGATTTAATCCACAGCATCAAATAAAGCAGGTTCTCTCCCATGTCCAAGTTGAAAACCTTATTACAAGCCAGCAATGAGACAGTACAATTTAAGAGAACACTGAAATTTACCTGCAACCAAATTTCAGGAAACCATAGCTAAATAGTTTAATTCGGTAGCAGCAGATACAAATTAGCATGGCCAGTCTAGCACTGTACCTCAGGATACATGTAGGTCTCACACTATAAATTTGAGGGATTCTGTCCCCCTTGGACACGGCCGGCATGGTGCTGGTGGGGAACGACGGAGACGGCAGCGGGGCTAGGGCTGTGGAACGGGGCCGGGAAGCAGCGGAGGAAGATGAGGGAGGCAGGGGGGCGGGGTTACAGCAGAACGCGCAGAGCTTCTGAGAACTGTGACAGGAACTACACAAACCAGATTGCACATATGGACGTGGATACGCGCCACCGTTATAACCATGTTAGAGTCAGGCAAATGCTTTCTAGTTTGTCATTTTCTCCGTTAGTATAAGGGCGTGACCAATTAAACTGACAACCCGGCAGTTTTACCGCCTGACCTTGAGATGGCAGCCATCGACGATAGCTTGCACAGGCACCAGAAGAATGTTTATATAGAACAAAGAAACTTGCAAATGCCTTCCATCAGCGAGGCCAACCCAAAGCAACGACCGCGTTCCCGGCCAATCAGACACATTAACAGGAGGATGCATACCTCGCACTAGGCTCGCCAAGCGCTTCGAAACGCGGCCTCGGTTGAAATGCCCCGAACGCCAGCGTCTACACCACCCGGCCCGCTCTCCCTCCCAATGTCCCAAAAAACCTCCGCTCCTCGTCTCCTCCCGCCATCGCAGAACACCCGCAAGCAGAGTGGTGTGTGGGGGTTCAGCTTGGTGTGTGTGCGGCAGATACTGTGTGTGCAGTGTGGATTTTGAGTAGGTATCAGTTCAGTGGGGGCAGTGTGATGTGTATGCCATGGAAGAGTTTTGTGAGTGCAGTGTGGCATGTGTTTTTTAACTCTCCGTGGGTGCGCTCTGGTGTGTGGCATAATTGTGTGTGCAGCGTGTTGTACGTTTGCCATATTTTTGTTGATAACGTATGTGATGTGTACGGCAGAATTATTTAGTTGCAGTGCAATGCGTGTGTTTTTGGCACATTTAAGCCCTGTGGCATGTGTGAGAAACAAGTCTGTGTGCACACGGCGGTGTGTGAATGCACAGTTCTGTGGGTGCTATGTCGTTTCTGTGGTGCTCAGTTTGTGGGTGCAGTGTGAATGGGGTACAGTCCTGGGGTGTTATTGCATGTTTAAGACATTGTTAGTTATGTGGGCGTGTGGTGGGTTCGGTTCACTATTTGCAGTGCACAATGTGGGAGCACAGATTGGCAGGTGGATTGCGTTGGGGACACCGTTGGTTGTGGTGGTTTGTGCGGTGCCAGAGTCAGTGGAAGTAGTGTGTTGTGTGTGGACAGTGGGTACAGTTCTGTGTGTGCTCTCTGGATGAATTGTGGTTTGTCTGGTGCACAGTTCGGTTGGTGCTGTGTTGATGTAGAGTGGTTTGCGTGTGCTCAGTTCTTTAAGTACTGTGTGTTGTGCAAGATTGTAAGTGCAGTGTGCTGTGCGTGAACACAGCTCCGTGGATGCAGGCTGGGTTTTGGGATGCACAGTTCTGTTGGTATGGTGTGGTGTGCAGGTTTATGAATTGTGTGCATTAGCACAGTTCTGAGGGTGATTTGTGGATGCAATGGGGTTTGTTTGCTGCGCAGTACATTCTGTGCTGTGTTGATGTAGTGTGGTGCGCCGCTCTGAGGGTGCTTTGTGGTTTGTGCGGTACACGATTGAGTGGGTGCGGTGTGTGGCATGCAGTTAGGTAGGTAGGTTTGTGAATGAGGTGTACTGTGCGCGAGCCAGGACCGGCATGTGCAGGTAAGAGCGGTGGGCTGTAGGGTCGAGTGGGGGTTGGTTGGGATTTCGACAGAAGACGAGGGAGTATTAATTATTCATTTAATTTCCCCTTGTGGTCGTCTGTCGATCTCCCCCAACCCGGCCCGCCGCTCTAACCTGCACGGGCCGCTCCTGGGCAAGCACACTTCTGTGGGTGCTCGGTGGGTGCAGTCTGGTTTCTGTGGGTGCTCGGTGGGTGCTGTCTGGTTTATGTGGGCGCTGTGTGGTTCCGTGGGTGAGTGGCTGCACAGGTCGGTGGCCCCTGTGCTTCTTAAAGGGCTAGAGCAGGGTTCTTGCACCACACCTGCCGTGCCCGGGGTGTGCCCAGTCTCTCTCACCCCCTCCAGCGGCTCAGGGCACCGCCTCGCTCGCCCTGTTTATTTGTCACACGTTACCCCGGGGGGCAGCGCACCCAAGGCCGGTGTCATGATTTAAGCTGCTCGGACAGATTCACCAGGACTTTGTGGTGAATTCCTTGGTCGGAGCGCCGGGTCCCTGCTGAATGACGACTCAAACCAGCAGTAACCTAGCAGCACTGCAGGAGAAAGCCATGGGAGATGCTAGCGACCTTGGCTCAACCGGGCCTTTAAAATATACTACAAAAATAAATACTGCTTCTAAGATGGGTCCGCGTGGGGTGTTTCAGATGCTTGTGTATGTTGTTACACACATTTAATTTAATAAACCCTCCCGCCCACCGGTGGTTTGACCAGGGCGCTGTCAGCGGCCCTGTTCAATGTTTTACAGATTCCATATGTACCGTATCGATAGGTGGAAGGTTGTTGCCGATTGTCTCAGATTACCGGCAGCAGCACGCGCCTGTCACCCTGTCAATCAATGTAGCTTCGGAGGGCGACCCTCACCCCACGCCCTCTCCCCCCACTACACACACACACACACACGCAGTGGGAGGGGTGACCTGTCGCGCTCTCCGCGTGAGATATTGGAACACGGACATTATTTACACACTGGCAGCGCACCCGAAGCGCACACAGGCGCGAACACACACGTGTACAAAACACACGGACACTTATACACAGGTATAGCGCACGCACACGGACAGCCAGCCACGCACACCTATGCAGGAGGGGGCAGAGGTATTTTACACCCCTACAACCACATTTCCTTTCATTTTGCAGCAAGCCCCTCCCAGTTCCAGGCCATGGCACTGGGGGCCTTCCTTACTGGGGGTGTGTCCTTTTCTGGGGTTGGGGTTGGTGGGGGGCTCTTGGAGGGCTCGATCGCCCCGCGTGCACCGCTCATGAGCGTTGCCCCCTCGGCCGCCCGAGAGAGGGGTACCCCGGTGCTGTTTTTGGGGGGCTCTGATCCAGAGGGGTGGACGGCCTGTGCCCACTCCTGTGTCTGCTTCCGTGCCCCCATTCATCCCCACCGAGCCCCGCCCATGAGGGGGAGGGGGCCCCTGTGAGAATTGTTATTTTTCACCAATCACTTGCAATTTGTCTAAGTGGCCGGGACAGGACACCGGCAGCCCTGCTGGCTGAGGTCACAGCCGCGGAGACGAGCAAATTGTGTTCGCTCGCAGCCCCGCAGATCCAAGTGAGGGGGGATGTGACATGATGGAAATATGAGGGGCTCTGACAGCTCCTAAACGGCCTGGCGCCAGCACAGGGGTCTGCAGGCTAAGAATAGAGGCCGGTGAGCGCGGATGGGCAGAGATCAGAGCCGCTTCCTCTCCGCGAGACACCGGCCGGCGCGGTGGGCAGCGAGGCGCTGTGCTAGCGGCTAATTGGACGTCACTGGCCCCGGAGAAAGGAATGCACTGTCCGCACTTAGCACTTTCACACCCGGGGCAGAGCAGGGTCACGAGCAATCTCGGCTGTCTGGGCCGCGTGTATATATAGGCGCATGGCAACAGTAAACATTTTCCTTTCATAACTAGGCGCTATAGCACCCCGAAGTATTGCAAGAATTCAATCGGCGCTTTTTAAACTACCTCAAAGTGTGTATCACAAATACATTCACCCACTCCGCCCCTCACTCTCTCTCGCACACGATTCAGCCCCTTACTCACCCTCACTACTCCCCGCCACTAACTCACACTCACTTAATCACAAGAACAGCTGTACTTTCACTTTCTACTAATACTTTGACCTATGACGCTGGACAGAAATAGCAGTGCTTCTGTGGGGAAAAAAATATTTTGTAGTAGCTTAATAACAATGTCTGCCTGTGGTTAGTCCAGCAATAGCCCTGATTAAAATGGTAATAATAAAGATAATAATTGTTGTCTCTATTTAGGACAATAATAGAGTTACCTAAATAACAATAACAATCATAACAACAATAATAAAATTAGTTGAAATAATAATAATAATAGTAAATATATTAATTCTCATCTATGCTAAAATGATCTGTCCTTACATACAATAATATCTGCACGTATCACAACAGCAGCTGCTATTACAAGCACCTCCGTAGTATAATACTATCTACCATAAAATATGTACTTACATAGGCTAATACCGGATGCTGTATTAATGGATACGAAGACGTGTACCCAGTTAGCATACTTCTAATAGCACTATAGATATAGAGCACATGTGACAAGGCTACTTGCACTTATATCTTATTAACATACCACGCGTACATGTGTGCATATCTTATTAACTGTGCCCGGCATACTGTCACAGACATTCTTCGAGAAATACCGCAATAAGGGCACTTATATACTGTAGCAATAACCATACCAATCGGTACTCTTATGTAGTGTGAAAGAACGTGTGTTGATAGAATAAAACTCAATGCGAGCTTTACTTTATAGCGCACTACTCCCCCTTTGCGATATCTAAGCACTTTATAAAAAATACTCTTGCAATACATTCTCACTCCTTTTACAAATCCGCGAGAGCACAGATCTCCACAGCTGACAGCGACACACGTGTCATGGTCTCTTACCTCAAAGCTGCCCATGCTCCCTGCAGCGCGTGCTCCGGGTGCTGAGCTGCCCAAACCACGCGTCACACACGCAGAGAGTAAATCACATGCAGAGTCAGGGGTCGCGCTGCGCATGCAGTGAGAGAATAGGTAATCACGTGTAATACACACGTTCAGAGTGTAAGATGACTGAAGGGACAGAGACTGTATTTACTTAAGATATAGAATCCAGAAGTAGATCAAGATTATGTGGGCGAAAAGTAGAAAGTGACCTTTGCAAAACATAGTGGCTCAAATGAACTGAACCTTGGCCGTGGTGCAAAGTGGAGCGAAGCGTGGTAAAGGGGCGCAAAGTCTCTGAAGGCCATTTATTATTCAGCGCAAAAGGTGCTCGCTCTGGAAGCCCCCCTTTTCTCAGTGCACGACTGCAGGCACGTCTTTGCTTTGCTTCAAGGGCGCGTGACTGGGACCCCCGAGTGTGTTTGGGGGTGCGTAGCACCCATCCAGTGCCTGGGATCTTCCCGAGTTTGCACAGGAATTTACCCTGAAACGCAATGTTGCCGCTACTACCCCGACGCTAAAGTGCGCACACTGCCCTCTGCACCCTGGTGAGAGGCAGTCCAGCATCAGGAAACAAGCGGGAGGGGGCGGGAAAGGGGGGTGGAGAGACAGCAGAAGTGCCGGCAATGCCGGACCAGATTCGGGGGCGTTCCCGGCTTTCGGCTGACGTCGCGTGACGTCGGCAAAAGCCAAAGAATCTCGGGAACGCCCCCGAATCTGGTCCGGCATTGACGGACAGGCCCCTCGTCCAATGGCTAGGCTCCATTTATGGAGCCAGCCAATGAATGACGAGGGCCGACCCAAACCCACACTACAGTTCTCATCAGGTTTTCGCCTGCGCGAAAAAGATGCGCAGAGCGCATCTTTTCGCCAGGCAAAACCTAAAAACGGTATACATTGAAACTTATCCTAGTAGTCATCCATAGATTAATGCCCCTGTCATAGATTGAGATGTTAGTGCAGGACTAGCGTTAGAACTCTGCCATAATGTGATACGGCGCACACATCATGTTACACATGCTCGATGAAAACACATGAACATAAAACAGCATTTCTTAAATATCAGAGGGCTCTGCCATGTGTATTGAAATGCCGGCACTGGCAAGTCTGAAATAACAGACAGGCTTACATAATTAGAGTCCCCCACGGTTACAAATATCCGTAAAAGTAGAGATTGTATAACTCAAAACTGTCACAGATTAAATGGCTTTTGAAAGCGTTCGGATATTAATCATGGCAGTTACAAACCGAGTTAGCCAGTGCAACAAACATGCAAACTTGAAGAAGCATGCTTATAAAAACATATAGATATTTATGACTGCAGTTGCACAAAGAATTTGACATGAACCGCGTTCGGATATTTGTAATGGCAGAGACAAACCGAGTTAGCCAGTGCAACAAACATGCAAGCTTAAAGAAGCCTGCTTTTGAGAGCATATAAAAGTTTATAGCGGGAGTTGCACAAAGACTTTAACACGTACAGCAAACGTAACGCAGCCTGCCATTAGAGTTAATCAAAAGAGTTTGCCAGTAAAGCGGACATGCGAGCATAGAAACACCTGTTTATAAAAGTGTATAGTTATTTAGAACGGTGATTACACAACGAATTTGCCATTACAGTGAGCGTAACGAAGCCTGCCTTTCAAATTTGCCAAAAAGTTAACCAGTAAAGTGAACATGCGAGACGGATGTATGACGATACATCGCGCACCTTTTCATCGCGTGCGTTTACCACGCGTCTTTTACCCCGCATAGTACATTACCTCGTCAACAGTTACATCGACAGCTGTAGCAACGCCAATTGTGGTGACGGTCTAGTTTCCCCGTCACCGGAAAGGGAAGCGGAGTCAGAGGAAGCGGAAGGCGGCCAGATTGTTTATCGGCGCCGACCGCTGTAAGAGCACACTTTCTCCCGGCGCTCCGGGCTCAATAAAGAAACGTAATTTAAATATAGAGTTTGCGCCTATCTTTCTAAACTCTACAATGGCGACGAGGGTTACGGAGTGATCCGTGCACACACGGCGGACCGCAGAGTGATCACGTGGTGTCCACTCAGCACCACTTGCAGCCCGGAGCGTGGCAGAGGAGCAATTTGCGCGTCACAAAGGGCGCGAAACGAGGTGGCGCCCCACCGTTCATCATACGACGAACCCAGGCACAGTGAGTCCCCTGGCGTCGCTCTGCTCGTGCGAGCTACTGTAATAAGGGACGGTGGGACATTCTACAAACAAGCACTTGGCAATGCAACTGTTCTAAGCCAGTGCTGAGGGGCATAAGAAACGAGCTGAGGCCACTCACAGCCTGCAAAGGAGTATTCATTACCCAGCAGTGTCAGTTGAGCAAAGCACCCTGGCGGAGCAGCAGCAGCGCACGGACGCACCCAGCTCCACGACTCAAGCCACGGGGGACGCCCAACGGGTGTTCCCTGGACCCTTGAACAGAGAAAGGGGTGAAGACAGCGCTAGTGACCTCAGCGAAGGAGACGCCACTGAGCAACACACGCCGGGGAGCCCACAGGGTAAGAAAGTCCCCGTTCAAGCTCGGCAAAGAAGCGCATCCAAGATGGCGGTCAAGTCTTCGTCCCTCACCCAATTGGTGCCGTTTCTAACGAAGAGTGGGGAGCCGGAGATGAAATGGGAAGACTGGAAGAGGTACTTCCTAAATTATCTGGACGCCCTGGAAGAAGAAGGTGACACTCCTTTTTCAATTAAGAGAAGGAAAAAGATACTATTGCACAACTTGGGCCCTGAAGGAATCCGGATATACGACACTATCGTCAAAGGAGAGAGGGATGACACCGACACGGACGTATTCAGTCACGCCATCGCGGATCTCGATGCGTATTACAGACCAGTAGTCTGTGTCGCAATAGACAGATACAATTTCTTTCAAAGGAAGCAAAGGAGCGGAGAGACAGTGGACGAGTATGTCGTGGCCTTGCAAAGGTTGGCCCTTACGTGCAAGTTCGACAGGTTACATGACGACCTAATTAAAGACCAAATTATCATGCACACTACCAGCTCCCATGTCCAAGAAAAACTTTGGGTGAACGGAGATGCTCCTCTCAAAGAGATATGGGCCATGGTCAAAAAGGCGGAAATGTCAAAGCGTTGCGCACAAGCGGCCAAGAAAGAAGCAAGTGGAGCACAGACGGTATGCAAGATCATGACGCAGGCGGGAAATGATCAGCCGCGGCAGAGAGAACCGCAGAGGAATCAAGATAGAAGGAGGTCCAACAGCAACAACTACGCTCAAACAGACAACAGATCAAGTAAAGGAAGTAAGCCGAGCTGCTACAGGTGTGGCAGTACCACGCACATGGGAAATGACAAAGCGTGCCCGGCGTTCAGGGCAAAATGCTCGTTTTGCAGCGTGTTCGGGCACTATGAGAAGGTGTGCCGCCGCAAGACCAAAGGAGCAGTAGTCAGATATGTAGACCAGGAACAAAGTGAGGAGACAGACGACCAAGAAGACGCAGATGACCAGGTAGAGTTCTTGTACATCGATGTCCAGGTGCTGGAAATGGAAGGGGAAGGAACAGACAAACCCAGACTGGATATGCACATTAGTGGGATACCCCTGGAGATGATCGCAGACAGTGGAGCACCCATCTCTATCGTGCAACGACAAGTGTGGGAAGAAAAGTTCGCCACCAAGATCAAGGAGACGCTGCTCCCGATGGATTTGAGGCCAGTCACATATACAGGACAAAGAATTCCCATGTTGGGGTATTGCCCCCTCCTGTTCGAGTTCTGTGGTCGCCATGCACAATGCAAGCTATACATCGCTGAGAAGGGCCCCTCAGTGTTGAGTTGGAAGGACCAAGGAGCGTTGGGAATACAACTCAACCCAGGGGGCATTGAGAAGATACTACTAATGGACATGGAAAGGAAAGATGACGTGGAGTCATGGCAGAGAGCGTACCCCAAAGTATTCAACGGACAAATTGGAGAACTAGCGAAGTACAAACACCTCATAAAGCTAAAGGAGGGAGCGAAACCAGTGGTGCACAAGGTGAGAAACATTCCCTTCCGCAGTAGGGAAGCGGTACAATCCGAATTGGACAGACAGGAGAAAGAAGGGGTCATCAGAGCTATTGAGAGTGCCGAATGGCTATCCCCGCTAGTGGTGGCCCAGAAGCCAAATGGCAAGGTGCGACTGTGTGTCGACTTGAGAGAACTGAATAAAAACATTGTGATCGACAAATTTCCCCTACCACGAATCAACGAGATGCTAGCGAGAACAAAAGACATCAAGTGGTTTTCCACGATTGACTTGTCGTCAGCCTACCACCAAGTAAAACTACACTCATCGTGCAGCCATCTCACATCCTTTATCACGCCGTTTGGTTGCTATGAATTTGTGAGAATGCCATTCGGGCTAGCATCCGCAGCGGCTGTCTTCTAGAAGCTGATGCACAAGTTACTGAAAGGAATAGAGAACGCGCAGTTTTTTCAAGACGACATCATGGTGATGGGCAGAACTAAACAAGATCACAACGAGACACTCCACATAGTACTACGGACACTGCAGGACAATGGCCTGACGGCCGAATGGACAAAATGCAAGTTCGGAGTGACGTCAGTCACGTACTTAGGACATGAAGTGAGCGAACACGGGATACTACCGAAAGTGGCTAACATGAAATCGATTCAAGACGCTCCTACCCCAACCAAAAAGGAGGATGTTCGGTCGTTTCTGGGAATGGCCGAATATTACAGTAAATTCATTCCACACTTCGCCACGAAAACGCATCTCTTACGCCAACTCCTGAAGGAGAAAAACAAGTTTGTGTGGGGTCATGAGGAACAATCGGAGTTTGAAGCACTGAAAGGAGAAATGAGCACGGCCATACCCCTCAAGGGGTTTGACCCCAGCGCAGAATCTATCCTCACCACAGACGCCAGTGATCGGGGCCTAGGAGCGGTCCTTATGTAGAAGTCGGACAACGGAGAAGTATCGACGGTCAGCTTCGCCTCAAGGTCGCTTGCACCCAATGAGGAGAAGTTCAGTGTGGTGGAGAAGGAGATGCTGGCAGTGGTTTGGGCGATGGAGCGATTCAGACAGTATCTGTGGGGAGCGAAATTCTTGGTCCGAACGGACCACAAACCTTTGGACCGAGTATTGACTTCAAGCGGCCATGCACACGCAACACCAAGAATTGCTAAGATGACTCTTAGACTTTTGGACTTTGTATACGAAGTGGAACACATTCCTGGACCACTGAACAAAGTAGCTGACTTCCTGAGCAGGGCAGCGGCGATGGAAGCAGCGGATAACAAGGGAAAACAAAGATGGGAAGGTTATGTAGTAGCCACCATTCAGGATACAGAGGAAGTGATCAGCGCCCAGGAGTGGGAAGAAGCGTACCGAGAAGACGTCGATCTGGAGGCCATCAAAGGATATGTGGTCCACGGGTGGCCAGAGAAAAGACACCTCAAGGAGGAACTGAGGAAATTCTGGGAAGTAAGGGACGAACTATCGTTAGCTGAGAACCCCATTTTCTTGCTCAGAGGCGACAAAGTGATTCCTCCACAAGGCATACTGGAGCACCTGATGAATTTGTTACATGAGGGCCATCAGGGAATCACCAAGACAAAAGCGTTGGCCAGACAAGCATATTGGTGGCCAGCCATTGATGCCCAGATAGAGAGACATGTGCGGAAATGCGAGTCATGCGCCAAGGCCGACAAGTCACAGAGCATGTTAAGACCACCTCTAGGAAAGTTCCCAGTACCGGATGGACCATGGGAGATGGTTTCGGTGGACATCATGGGCCCTGTCCTCAACAAAGAAGGAACACAGAAGTACGCTGTAGTTCTAATAGACAAATATTCCAAGTGGCCTGAGGTGGAGATACTGGTAAATGTGGACACGGAGGCAGTAATACGCTTCCTGCGTACCACGTTCGTCAGAGAAGGCATCCCTAAAATTATCACGTGTGATAATGGGCCGCAGTTCACCTCTGCGAAATGGACCGCGTTCACAACCAGGAACGGCATAGAGGTAAAGCACACGCCCATCTACCATCCAGCCGGGAACGGTCAAGTGGAAAGGTTCAATCGGGTGATCATGGGTACCATTCAGGCGGCCATAAACGATGGCATGGACTGGGAGAAGGAATTGGAGAAAATGATTTGGGCCTATCGCATCACTCCGGGAAGCACTGGGTACAGCCCATTTAAGGTGTTGAGAGGAAGAGACGCCTTTACGAAGGACAACATGGCATGGAGGAAGTTGGTGGTGCAAAGTAAATGGTCACCTGCCGTTGTCAGAAGGAATCTGGAGAAAGCGCAAGAAGTATACACAGCGCACTTTAACAAGAAACGCAATGTTCAGGGTGCAGAACTGGAAAAGGGAGATTGGGTGAGAGTAAAACTGGCCATCCTCAAGAAGAAGGGAGAAAGCAAATTTTCACCACCATTGCAGGTGCTGGAGCCCTACACCCGGTCTGCCCTGCTCAGTGACGGAAAAGTATGGTCACAGGACAGAATGGCTAAATGCAGCAAGATCTTGGATTGGGGTAACGAAACAGAAGAAGGAACACAGCAAGTAGACGATGAAGGTGGTAGAGAACGTGGCGGAGGAGACAACGAGGATGTAGAAGAAGGAGAGCGGCAAGTGGAAGATGGCGAAAGAGAAGGAAAGGCGAGCGAAGAGATGAGAAGCGGGAGCAAAGCGGAAAGCAAGGAGGAGGCAAGTGACAGAGAACATGAGAGAGCAAGAAGAAGTGTAGACAGAAGAGGATCAGGAGAGGAAGGTAAAACCGAAGTAATGAGAACCAGAGTTGGGAGAGCGGTAAAGGTACCGGAGAAGTTCAAAGACTATGAAATGGACTGGAAGTAAGAACTTTGTTGTTTAAATGTTGTTATTGCATAAAGGGGGGAGATATGTGGTGACGGTCTAGTTTCCCCGTCACCGGAAAGGGAAGCGGAGTCAGAGGAAGCGGAAGGCGGCCAGATTGTTTATCGGTGCCGACCGCTGTAAGAGCGCACTTTCTCCCGGCGCTCCGGGCTCAATAAAGAAACGTAATTTAAATATAGAGTTTGCGCCTATCTTTCTAAACTCTACACCAATGCATTGCTTTCTATTGTGAATAACATCACATCGCGGACCCTGATATCGCATGCCGTAACAACGCATTAGTACAACTGCCCATTAGGAGCTGATCACTCGAAAATGTATGTATGATCGACTCACCAGCATGATTTATTTTGAATGTTTACTCACCGAGTCGGACAGGATGCTCCATAGAGAGACGAAATATTTATGGCTATTGAAGCAAAGTTTATGTGACGTATGCTAAGCACTCTGAAAAGTAAACATCACCTTAACAGTAAGTGGCATGCATAGGTAGTTACTATAAACTGAAGAAACTGACGATTTCCTGTATTCCGTATTGAAAAAAATAGTGGAGAAATTTATGGTGAGAAAGTTCGTAATAGGATTGCTACAGTCACTCAATATGTAATGTCTGGAGGAGCGAACAATAGGCCGGGGAGATGTCAGGAGTATTTATTTAATAATAAAATAAAAGTAAGTGGCAGCGGTGGGATTCAAACTCACGCCTCGAGAGACTAAAGACTACATCCAGGGCCTTAGACCCCTCGGCCACGGCACCGCATTCAAATATTTGTCACAGACAAGGAACCTGTGTTACAGTAAATATATGACGCAGAGGAAGATCTGTTGCTGTTTGAAAATGAAAGCAAAACGATTAAACCACTGTAAGCGTCCCATATAAAAGATGAAGGGGAGGAATGTAAATGCCTCACTGGAGAGAAGAGGGCGGGTGTCTGATGAGCAATAGTTACGGAGGGTTATATCTGTATTGCTCACACACCGCCAAAGCATTCTCCGGCCAATCCAGTCTCCAGCAATTATAGTACACTACTCTCTGACAGGTTTTTTCAAACCATTTTAGAAACATCTGCTCTAAATATGTCAACGTTCATCCACCCTGTACAGACTTACATGAAGCAATTATTGTTAAGTATTTGTTTGCAAACCATGCACCTACCCATTCATCCACCCACCCTTTGATCCATCCATCCACCCTTTGATCCATCCACCCTTTCAAACATCCATTCATCCACATACCCTTTCAACCATCCAGCCATCATTCACCCATCCACCCTTTCAAACATCCATTCACCCATGCACCATTTCATCTATCCATCCACCCACCAATCCTTCATGCACCCACCCTCCCACCCTTTCATCCGTCCATGCATCCAGCCACCCTTTCATTCAGCCAGCAAGCCATCCATCATCCACCCACCCTTCCATCCATCCATCCATCCATCCAGCCAGCCTTTCACCAGTTCTACCATACACCCTTCATCGATCCACCCTCTCCCCATCCATCCACCCATCATTCCTCCACCACCCCATCATTAATCCATCATCCATCCACCCTTTCATCCATCCATTATTGATCCCTGCCTTCCATCATTCATCCAGCATCCATCCACCCAGCCACCCATCCACCCATCCATCCACCCATGCATCCATCCACCCATCATCCATCGACCCACCCATCCACCCATGCATCCATCCATCCATCATCCATTCACCCACCCAGCCACCCACCATCCATCCACCCACCCATCCACCCACCCATCCACCTACCCATCCACCCATCACCCATCCATCCTCCATCCATCCACCCATCCATCCACCTACCCATCCACCCATCCTCCATCCATCCATCCATTCACCACCCAGCCCCCCATCCATCCACCACCCAGCCCCCCACCCATCCATCCATCCATCCACCACCCAGCCCCACCCATCCACCTACCCATCCACCCATCACCATCCACCCAGCCACCCATCATCTATTCACTCACGCAGCCACCCACCATCCATCCACCCACCCATCCACCCATCCTCCATCCATCCATCCATCATGCATCCATCCACCCACCCATCATGCATCCATCCACCCATCATGCACCCGTCCGCCCATTCATCCACCCACCCATCCATCATGCATCCATCCATCCACCCACCCATCATGCATCCATGTGTCTGAATGCGCACACAACAGCGTTGCTTTTCTGTAATGCTGTCCTGACAACATTGTTGAAATTGTTGGAATATTGCAGGTAATCAGAAATCAGAAACATAAAAAAGAAGCACTTGTAAGTGTGTATTTTTTTTGTAGCTCAGGCGAGTCTCGATCCTTGGTTCCCAGCACCAAAGTCAGCAGCGCTATCCGTGTTGCCACCTGCTCTCCCGCTGTGCAGGGTTTGCATTCTGCATGCCTTTCACTTATTCTCCTGTCGTCTCTTCTCAAAAGGGCCAGAATATGTTAAAAAGCATCGGGTTGTGCCCTTCAACGCGTGCACCTGCTTTATTTCGATCTGTAAGTGCTTCGTGTTGATGCTCCTGCCCCAAAAAGTAAAATTTCAACACAAAGCACTTACAGATCAGAATAAAGCAGGTGCACGTGTTGAAGGGCACAACCCGACGTATTTTTAACATTTCCTGGCCCTTTTGATAATCCGTTTTTTTAAATAAAGCAGGTGCATGCGTTGAAGGGCACAATCCGTTTTTTGTTGTATCAAAATAAAGCAGGTGCACCTGCTTATGTTAAAAAACGTCGGTGCATCACCAGAGCTGTGTGAATAATAACAACATAAGCAGGTGCACGCGTTATTAAAAAACGTCGGGTTGAGCGCATTGGCGGTGACATGCCTTGCACCTGCTTGTTTTTTTTGTATCAAAATAAAGCAGGTGTAAAGGTGGCTCAGCAGCTTGCCATAAATGTATTTCAAAACGCGTGTGTGAGCGCATTGGCGGTGACATGCCTTGCGATGTAACTGTAAACGCTCAGTAGTCGCATGCGTTGAGAAAGCAGGCGATGTAACCGCCCCCGCGATGTAAAGGTCGCGATGCGATGGCAGCGCGATGTAACACTGTCGGTGTAATGGGTGTTCCCCGTATAGGGAGACCTTTTTTTTAAAAGCGTATAGATATTTAAAAGGAAGTTGCACAAAGAATTAGCCAGTACAGCGAGCGTAGCGAAGCCTGCAATTACTTACTCATCTGCGTATAGATGATTCCCAAAGCGTCCTGGACTATGTGTAGATTGACAGATGAGCTGATACAGCCCCCTATTTAAATCCCTGATTAATTCAAAACACATGTGCATATTCATTGCGGCGCCTAGAGATGACCTCGTATGTAGGGTGACCAACTGGCATTGGTGCAAATTCAGGACGGTGAGTGTAAAAATTCAGGACAAAGGGTCAAAATTCAGGACACAAATTCAGGACAGGAGGTCAAAATTCAGGACAAAACTTCAGGACAATAGGTACGTTTTACAGACACATCAGAGGTCGCGCAATAGTGTATAAGTAAGCCCAGCGATTTCCAAACATATTCAACCATTTGCAAACCTATCCATCATGTATCCTTCCATCTATCATTTCACTCATCCATCCCTTCATCCATCCCCTCATCCATCCTTTCACTCATCCTCCATTATCCATCCATCCATCCACCCTTTCACCCTATCCATCTGTACACTTATTCATCCACTCTTCATCCCATCCATCCATTCACTCATCCATTCAGCCATTTACCCTTTCACCAATCCAGCCATCCTTTCACTTACTAATCCTTCCACCCATCCACTCTTTTAGTCATCCATCCATCCTCCCTTTCTCTATCGACCCTTTCACTTAACCATCCTTCCTTCCATCCATCCGCCCACCCATCCATCCATCTACTCATCCACTCATGAATCCATCCATTGACCCTATCACTCATCCATCATTTCGATCCTTCACACATCTATTCATCCTGTTGTCCATCTACCCTCCCTTTCACTCACTCATCCATCCTTACATCCACCCTTTCACTCATATGTCCATTCATTCACCCTTGCACTTATCAATCCATCAATCATTTCACTCATCCACCTACCCACCCATCATCCACCCAACCATCCACCCACCATCCACCCACCCACTCATCCATCCTTTCACCCACCCACCATCCAATCCACTGATACATCCTTTCACCCACCCACCATCCACCCACCCACTCATCCATCCATCCATCCTTTCACCCACCCATCATCCATCCATCCTTTCACCCACCCACTCATCATCCATCATCCATCTTTTCACCCACCCACTCTCCATCCATCCATCCATCCTTTCACCCACCCATCATCCATCCATCCTGCCCCTCATCATCCATCCATCCTTTTCCCTCATCATCCATTCATCCTTTTCCCTCATCATCCATCCATCCATCCTTCTACCCACCCACTCATCATCCATCCATCCTTCCCCTCATCATCCATCCATCCTTCCCCTCATCATCCATCTATCCTTTCACCCACCCCCTCATCATCCATCCATTCCCTCATCATCCATCCATCCTTTCACCCAGCCCTCATCATCCATCCATCCACCCTTCCCCTCATCATCCATCCATCCTTCCCCTCATCATCCATCCTTTCACCCACCCCCTCATCATCCATCCATCCACCCATCCATCCTTCCCCTCATCATCCATCCTTCCCCTCATCATCATCCATCCATCCATCCATCCTTCCCCTCATCATCCATCCTTCCCCTCATCATCCATCCATCCTTTCACCCACCCATCCATCCATCCTTCCCCTCCATCCATCCCCTCATCCATCCATCCATCCATCCCCTCATCCATCCATCCTTCCTTCCCCTCATCCATCCATCCCCTCATCCATCCATCCCCTCATCCATCCATCCTTCCCCTCATCCATCCATCCATCCCCTCATTCATCCATCCCCTCATCCATCCATCCTTCCCCTCATCCATCCTGCCTTTCATCCATCATCCATCCTTCCCCTCACCCATCCATCCATCCATCCATCCATTTATCCTTCCCCTCATCCATCCATCCTGCCCCTCCATCCATTCATCCATCCATCCTTCTCCTAATCCATCATCCTTCCCCTCATCCATCATCCAGCTACCCTTCCACCCATACATCCAGCTATTTACATTTTCTCTCCATCCTTCCCCTCACTCATCAATCCATCCATCCTCTCTCATTTTCCATTTATTCAATCTTTCATTCATCAATTCACCCTTTCACTAATTCATCCAGCCATTCACCCATCCCTTCACTTACCTACTCGCCCACCTTTCCATATTAATTTTGAGCTGAGCCCTTTTGAGAAGAGGCCCATCAAGAACTTCACCCTCGCTGCAGGGGCCGTTCCAGGACTGGGACAGAAGCCACCCAGGGAGGAGACAGGATCCACCACAGGGGGGGACAAGAGCCATCACAGGCGGTGGTGGACTGGAGCCACAACATGGGGGGACAGGAGCCATCACTGAGGGGAGGGCAGGAGCCATCACAGGAGAGGGAACAGGATCGACCAGGGTGGGCACAGGGGTGGGCATGCAGCATTCTAGGATCATCTTGGGCTCCTCACCCCCTCCTGCACAAGACAACGAGAAGACAGGCTCTCTGTCCAAAATGCCATCCCCACTGTGATGTACAGTACTTACAGGAGAGACTCTAAGAGAACTGATTGAACTGATTGTCCTCCATACTTTGTTAATCAGTGTGGGTGCGATTGTGCCATTTCTTTATTGTATTACATTATAGACTGCATGTTTGAAGAACCGAGGTTTGCTTACAATTTAGTGACAGTAATTAAGCTCGGTGAAGAGAACCACGTGCTGCCTCGGTGTAATCAGGGGTGTAATCTGGCCGAGTCTAGGATGTTTGGGGCCCTGGGTAGAAATGGAATGTGTGAGCCCCCCTCTAAATAGCAGAGACATGATGCATTCAGGGCTGTTTAAATGTGAATAGATGTCGCTGCTCCTGAACCTTCAGCCCCTCCCTCTCAGTCACCTTCGAAGCACCTCTTAACAGGTCATCAAGGGCTGGAGGTGTGAGGGTCGCTATCCCGCTGTGCCTCTCCAATGCTGCTGAGTATCTGAGGAGCTTTGGTGCAGCATCGGAGTGAAGAAGGGAGGTGGGTGCAAGCTGTACCGGCTTTAGGGTGAGGCAACCGGTGCCCTGTTAAAATGACGGACAAATGGCGTCCGTTAAAGAATCCTTCACGGACAACGGACAGACGGCCGAAATTACGGACTGTCCGTGGAATTTACGGACGGTTGGTCACCCTACTCGTATGTGGCCCTGCATTATTGGGAGTTGTAGTTGGAATGTGTCGTCAGGACACATAATGGCGCTTCAGATGTAATGGGTCATATGATGAGACAGGGTGCATAGATGATAACATATTGAGTGCTTAAACCCATCAATGACACAAAAGACACTTTTCTCTCATAAGCCAGACCATTTGGCATTACCAGGGCTTGTTCCATGTTTTTTATGCATCTTTTGTATACTGTTTTCCTGCATGTAGCAGAGGAGGAACTGTCCAGTGCTTGAGGAGCTGATTTCTACTAGAGGTGAGCAAGCCACCAAATTAACAAGGAGTGCTGAGCCAGAGGGTTCACTGATCGATGTCAAAAATATCAATGTAAAAAAAATCGAGGAAAAAAATATAGACTACAAAAATACCTACACAGGTAAGTACAAAAATATCAAATCAAAAATGTTGATGTTAAAAATATAGATGTAAAAAATATATAGTTTAAAAATACATATAAAATAAAACAAGATGTATTAAACATATTAAATATTATTATTAATTTTAACAAAATGCATGCCATTTAATATACATTTTTACAAAACATTACAAATAAACTTCATTAAAAAAAATAAACACACAAATATAATAATTTATACATATACATTAACTTTAAAATAATTAATAAACTATCTCTAATTTATTTTAAAACTATATACAAATAACTTAAAATATAAAACAAATCTAGAATAAATAAATACATTAAACTATAAAAAAATGTATAAACTTAAGTTGCCCAATACAATCATTGCAACAGTAGGGAAAGGGTTGGATAAGTTTCAAATTCCACGTGTGAAGCGAGCCAAGATGGGCGGACGTTCGTTCGCCTTTCTGGCCCCCTCTTTATGGAACTCCATGCCCCAATCCCTGCGCTCGGAAGTCTGTTATATGGCATTCCGCAAAGGTATTAAGACCTGGCTTTTTAACATGTAACTGCCTTGCCCATGTTTTTCTTCCCATCTTCCGTTTGCTACAGCGCCGGGAAACCTTCGGGTAGCTGCGCGCTCAACAAATGCAATTATAATAATAATAATAATAATAATAATAATAATAGCAAAATAATCAAATTTACTATTCCAACTCCAGTGAGTGCAACAGTGGAGAAAGTGTTGGATAGCGGAGGATAAAACTTACTATTCTCACTCCAGTGAGTGCAACAGTAGGGAAACTGCAGGATAGAAGAGGGGTAAAAATGACAGGGCAGATCTACAAGAAAGTGCCGCAGTGTGGCACCGCGAGTCCTTTGGCTGCGCCACGCTGCGGCACTTTCAGAGCACAGGAATGCAACATATTTACAAGAATATGCTGCATTCCTGTGCTCACCCCTGCCCTGACACACAAACAGCTGCCAAACGCCGGCACAGGCACCCTTGCACCATGGTGCAAGAATGCCTGCGCCATGGAGAGAATGTTTTTGTGCAGGAAGTGCACCTTCCTGCACAAAAACAATCACAAAAGATTTTTTCCTCTTTCAATGCGTGCTGTAGAATGCAGCACGCATTGAAAGAGGAAAAAACAAGTAGAAATGAAAACATTTCTCCTCGTTGCTCCTCCCTATGCCACCTCTCGGGTGGTGTAGCATTCAGACGCATTCTCGTAAATCTGGAGATGTGTCTTGTTCCTTGGGTATTGCGTGGGAACACCCAAAGCAACACCCATGGACTGCCCCTTCAACGCAAAGTGCTAAGTGTGAAGGGGCCGTATTTCCAAGGAGAGGAAAAGTCATGCAGGGTGGCTTTACCTGTCCTTGTAAATATGTAGGAGCCCCCTGCGCCACCAGTATGTCACAAAAAGTGACATACTCGTGTTGCAGGGGGCTTGTATATCTGTCCCTACAATTCCGACTCCAGGGGGTGCAACACTAGGGAAAGTGTTGGATAGGGAAGGGGTAAAAATGACTATTCCAACTCCAGTGAGTGCAACAGTAGGGCAACTGCTGCATAGCGGAAGGAAAAAAATTACTATTACCACTCCACTGAATGGAACAGTAGGATAAGTGTTGGATAGCCAAGGGGTAAAAAAGGTTATTCCCACTCCAGTGAGTGCAATAGTAGGGAAATGTTGGCTAGCGAAGGGGTAAACATTACTTTTCCCACTCCAGAGAGTGCAACAGTAGGGAAAGTGTTGGATAGTGGAGAGGTAAACATTACTATTCCACCTCCAGTGAGTGCAACAGTAGGGAAAGTGTAGAATAGCGGAGAGGTAAATATTTCTATTACCACTCCAGTGAGTGCAACAGTAGGGAAAGTGCTGGATAGGGAAGGGGTAAAAATTACTATTCCAACTCCAGTGAGTGCAACAGTAGGGAAAGTGCAGGATAGCGGAGAGGTAAAAATGACTATTCCAACTCCAGTGAGTGCAACAATAGGGAAAGTGCTGGATAGCGAAGGGTTAAAAATTACTATTCCCACTTCAGTGAGTGCAACAGTAGGGAAAGTGCAGGATAGCGGGGAGGTAAAAATGACTATTCCCACTCCAGTGAGTGCAACAGTAGGGAAAGTGCTGGATAGAGGAGGGGTAAAAATTATTATTCCCACTCCAGTGAGTGTAACAGTAGGGAAAGTGTTGGATACTGTAGGAATAAAATTACTATTCACACTCAAACACAAAATATATCTTTTGAAAAATCAAAACAATAATAAAAATTAAGAAACAATATAATTTTTTTATATAAAGTGTATTAAACATCTAAAAAGAACACATATTATAATATTAATTACATATAACAAAAACCTACAAACACTATATATATTAAAATAATAAATACATTTACAAATAAATATTTATTTTAAACCAGAAAATATTTACAAAAAAAATGTATTACAAAATAAATGTCTTTCTTTTATTTCCTGACCTACAACACCACACCAATAACAAAACACTTAAAAAAATACCTAAATGTATTTACATAGTTAACAAAATTAATGATCAATTAAAAAAAATTGAAATAAAAAAACACTATAAACATTAATTGACTAAACAAAGTTAAACACTCTGATGTCTGGAAGAACCCCACATCTCATTTAGCCAGGGAACTAATAACAGACTGCCTCAATTGTGATAAGGGAAGGAAATACCCTGGTTTGCTGCTGTCATGAAGTGTTTGATCAGTGTGAATCTTAAGCGTATATTTTTAAATCCTATCGACTCAGATGGTATAAGTAAAAAAGCCTACAGAAGGCACTCTGTGCTGTTTACAGTAAAACCAAATATGAACCAGAGGTACAGAAATAGTCAGTTGCCAGATATATGACGATCGAGAATACTTCCCAATTACCATCTAACTACCTTTTAAAACCTATTGGCCGCTGGGAGATTAAGGGTCGATACTATGAAATTCCTGCTCTGTTTCCATCTGGGGTACAATCATAATCTTGATAATCTTCCATGTCCTTGTAATAATCAATGTAATCAATCAATGTTGCATTTTTTATTCTTTTGAAACTTTTATTTAAAATACTCTAAATGGTTTTATTGCCAATTTTTAAGACTATACGATTGATTGATTATAAGGCAGCTTATAGGCATATTGTTACCTTGGAAGATGTGGAGTTAAACTTCTGTGTAGGTTCCTTCTTGAAAGCGGCAGCACGCGCTCGTAATTCAATGTGCACCCTCTTAAGCCTGTTTTTGCATATTTTATATCTTACATTGTAGATACATCATGTCGAACTCTGTTTTAATATTGTATTTTTAAACTGTATCAAAATTTATGATATATTTGTTTGATGCTTGATTAGTAATTATTCCTGCCTGTCATGATCTGTTCTATTTTTAATTATCTCCCCTCTTATCGGACCTATGTTTTATCATTATAGGTTGTTATCTTTGGATTTGTGCTTTTATGGATATTTATTGTATCGGAATAAAGATTTTGAAATGAAATGAAATGAAATTATCACAACACACACCTAAATTAAACTATAAAATAATAAAACACAATTTAAACTTAGTTTAAGATTAAAAACAATTACTATTAACAACTAATAATTAAATAATTAACATTTATATAATACCCACCCCTTACCCCTTTAAAAATAAATACAACAAAAAAATAAACAATTACTTAAAATAATTATCTATGAATTAACAACTATATATTAATTAATTGATTAAACACAAACTACTCTCCACCCTTTATTCCTATAAAAACCACAACACACACCTAAAAATAATTGCACAATTACTATAATTAATTACCAATTAAACAATTAAAAATATTATATATTTTTTAAATTATTAATTCATCAATTAAAAACAAATTACTTCCCACCCTTCCCATCCTTTACACCTATAAAAACCACAACATGCACCCAAAATTAATTACACAATTACCAAATATTAAGTCCAAATTAATTAATTAATTAATTAACAACCAATTATTAATTCATAAATTAAAATTAAATTACTTCCCACCCTTTACACCTATAAATACCACAACACACACACCTAAAATTAATTACACAATTACCATAATTAATTAACAATTTTATTTATTTATTTGAGTTTTATATAGTGCTGGCTAGACCCGGAGGTATCAGAACACTTCACATGAGGAAAGTTACATCAGTTACAAGTTACACGTGAAATGAGCGAGGTCAAGTCAGTGTCTGCTATAGGTGCTGTCATATTCATACCATCTGTGGGGCGTGGCCAGCGACCACCACTACTAATCTTACCTGCTGACCTGAGACTGAGTACTCTCCCTCGGGGTACGGCCTCATCGATTTGTTCGGCTTGAGTTTGACCTGCACCAGGTGCCATTTTAGGGTTAGGCAGGCTTGGGCGTTCCCTGCAGTCTTACCTGCAATGAAAGCCGGTTCCCACAGGGGCAGAGCCCCTAGCCCCAGCCAGAGGGTAGCGTCCAAGTTACGGACCGTATATGATCATTGCTTTCACCATCTTTCGCAGTAAGTTGCTGTGTCTCTTAACTGAAAATCTGATCCCCCACTGGGACTAAATATTGCTTCCCAGACACCATCATAGCGTCAGGTAAATGCAATCACCAGATTAGTTACTGCTTCGCAACCCTTGTGTGCATATTAAAGGGTATAGATTTAGCTCCTCTCCCTCATACCCCAAATGCATAGGAAGGAACAAATAAATTACTTAACATATTTAACATTATAAAATATCAACCAAACAAATATTAATAAATCAAAATTAATCAATACATTTAATATAATAAAATTACTTCCCACCCTATTCCCCTATAAACCCACAACCGGCTACAGAACTAAAAACTCAAATTTCAAATTAAAAGAAATTAATATATTTAATATAATTAAATTACTTCCCATCCTATTTCCCTATAAACCCACAACCCGCTACAGAACTAAAAGCGCACAATTAAAATTTAAAAAAAGTAATACATTTTATATAATGAATTTACTTCCTACCTTATTCCCCTATAAACGACAACCCGCTACGGAACTAAAAGCGCAAAATTAAATAAATAAGAAATTAATATCTAATAAAAATGTAACACATATATTAAAAATACAAACATTTCTTATACAAAAAAACATACATCACATACATATAACGTATATACTAAAATACATAACAATAATAAAAACCGATATTTTTAACAACCATATTTTTGTAAACAATGTTAAAACACTTCGATATTTTTAAAGTCGATATTACTTACCTTAATTCGACATTCTTGACCACGATATTCTTGCTGTCGATATTTCTAACCCACAATATTGATGACTTGATATTTCTGTTACTCAATATTTTGTATGTAATATTCTGTCTCTGCACACAGCCAGAGCCCAGCCAAAGATCTGTCTTGGCTCTTAGAGTCCATGCACCAGTTGAGCTCTGAAAATGTTCGCTATATAAATCAGACAACAACCATCACAAAAAACTATGATTTGGGGACCCATTACGGTGGTGGGCAGACATCACTGTAACGGTAAACAGGACCAACCGCCAGAGGTGCAGCGGTCCCGCTGTGCCCATTAGGCTGTAAGCAGCACCCGCCACAATGTTGATAATGCACGTTGTGCATTAGCATGCACAACGTGACAGGCACCGCGCGGTGCCTGCCACTGTGTGAATGTCAATGTAGGGGGTACCATGGGTACCTCCCAAGTGCAGGCCCACACCCCGACCTCCCCAGCAGCCCACAATGGGCCCCCAAAGTAAACTCTGCATGCCTTTCCATGGCAGAGTCTCCGCCATGGAAAGGCATTCCACCGCACACATCATAATATGCACCGCCACCATATTATGGGCCTTTTCCGCCCTGCAGGCAATCGTGACGAGGTGTGGAGTGCAAAAAAACAACGGATTTAGGCCCAGATCTCTGTACTGGGGTGAATGTATGACATTGTTCTGCATTCTGTCCATCAACTGTTGGTTTTGCATTTGTCACCCCGAGTGGGATGGGTATGCTCAGACGTGAGTCCCATGCTCTCCACACCACTGGAGTCAAGCTATCCTGGCTGAAGACGGCTGATAGCCAGAAACCGGTCCTAGGATGCTTGATTCTGGTCCAGGAAAGACATGGCTTGGCAGTTCGGGCTGGACTGTTGCCATGAGGCACAGGCTCAAGGCTGATTTGCAAATGGCCATGTTTGAACTGGGGTGGTGTGGAGTGCAAAAAAACTATAGATTTAGGCCCAGATCTCTGTACTGGGGTGAATGTATGACATTGTTCTGCATTCTGTCCATCAACTGTTGGTTTTGCATTTGTCAACTCGAGTGGGATGGGTATGCTCAGACGTGAGTCCCATGCTCTCCACACCACTGGAGTCAAGCTATCCTGGCTGAAGATGGCTGATAGCCAGAAACCGGTCCAAGGATGCTTGATTCCGGTCCAGGAAATACATGGCTTGGCAGTTCGGGCTGGACTGTTCCCATGAGGCACAGGGTCAAGGCTGATTTGCATATGGCCATGTCTGAACTGGCGTGGTGTGGAGTGCAGAAAAACGATGGATTTAGGCCCAGATCTCTGTACAGGGGTGAATGTATGACATTGTTCTGCATTCTGTCCATCAACTGTTGGTTTTGCATTTGGCAATCGTGACGATTACCTGC
The DNA here is from genome assembly GCF_964261635.1 of Lissotriton helveticus. Lineage (NCBI taxonomy): Eukaryota > Metazoa > Chordata > Amphibia > Caudata > Salamandridae > Lissotriton > Lissotriton helveticus. Next base: position 1,470,569,512 of record NC_136068.1, on the reverse strand, counting down.
CAGCAGAAAAGCGACGGATGGTATTTCTGTCCGCCGCGGTACCCCCTGCTATGCTAATGTGGCGGCGGTAAATGGCAGTCTGGCAGGGTGTTTTGGTGGGCAGATCGCCACCACCGGTAGGGCGGTAGCATTCCGCCCGCAATGCTAATAGGCCCCAAAGTCTCTTAAAAAAAGTGTGTTTCTTTAACATGTGGACTTTTTGACATTGATACGTCACATTATAGCACTGCACTTAGAAGTATGTATCAGAAGTGCTGGTTTTTAAACATGAACCATGAATGAACTAAGAGGTAAGACCTGGCTGAAGAGCCCTAACTAGAGCAAAACTGGTCCTATGCTGCCTGTGTTTCCATTCAGGGAAGAACTGACCTGGCAGTTTTGGCTGGACTGTCCCCATGAAAAGCAGCGTCAAGACGGATTTGTAAAAAAGGATGGATTGGGATGCAGCCTTAGTGATTTCCAGTGGCTGAGATAAATTCAAGCATTGCATCCATCCCCTTGTTGTTTTCAAATGTGTTGCCATCAGTGAACCAGGTATGGCCAGACGAGGGTGGCGGACTCACTGTGCCACTAAAACCAAGCTATGCCTGGTTGAAGAGCCCTAACTTAGGCGAAACCTGTTCTAGGTTGCTTGTATTTTGGTTCAGGGAGGACCTGGCCTGGCAGTTTGGACTGGACTGTTCCTATAAGGAGCAGGGCCAAGACTGATTTGCATATGGCTAGGTCCAACCTGATATGGCATGGTGGGCAAAAAATGATGGATTGGAATGCGGCCCGAGTGATTGCCAGTGGCTCAGATTAATTCAAGCATTCCATCCATCACCTTGTTTTTGTGCTTCCTACAAGTAGCAGTGGAGGAACTGGCCAGTGGGTGAAGAGCTGCTTTCTACTAAAGGCGAGCGAGCCAACAAATTAACAAGGAGTGCCAAGCAAGAGCCAAGCCAAAGATCTGTCTTGGCTGATAGAGCCCTTGTATCAGTTGAGCCCTGAAAATGTTTGCTATGTAAATCATGTTATGTTAATGTTATGTTAATTTATTTTTATAATGCGACAGCTACCCAACAAGCGTTTCCCAGCGCAAGCCAACAGAAGCACAACGGTGATCTAGCATTAGCAATATTGATTAAAAAGCCAAGTTTTTAATTGTTTACGAAAGTTGGTAAGCAGCTTCTCCCTCCTCATTACAGCAGGCAAGGAATTCCACATGGTGGGTCCCAGTAGGGAGAAGGAACGACCACCCATTGTCGACAGCTTAATCCTAGGAATCACAAAAAAATCATCCGCAGAAGAGCGAAGAAGTCGAGAGGGATGGTAAGGGCGTACCAGATCTTGTAAGTATTTAGGAGCAGAACCAATCTTAATTCTGAACATGTAACACAGGGCCTAACATTTTATACGATGTTCTACTTTAAGCCAATGTAGTTCTGTCAGAGCGTTACCCATGTTGGACATTCTGGGAAGTCCACAGAGCAAACGGGCTGCAGAATTTTGCACCACCTGAAGCTTGCAAAGTACATCTTTGTTAGACCCCAAAAAAAGGACGTTGCCGTAATCCAGGCGAGATGTTACAAGTGCCTGGACCACCGTCTTTTCATACAACAAACGTCACAAAAAATATGATAAAGTCTCTTCGAAAAAGTGTATTTCTTTAAAATGTGGAAGCTTTAACATTACAATGTCAAACTATAGCACTGCCTGAGAAGTATTTTTCAAAAGTGATGCTTTTTAAACATGAGCCATGTATGAACTAAGAGGCAAGACAGTTCTCACGTAAACTCTGTATGTGGCCCGTATTTTTGTAGAGCCACATTATTGTCTGTTAAATCAAGCACATTATGTTTCTGGACAACTGGTATTCTGAACACACATATTTAAAAGTGCTTTCATATGTGAGAATGAAGATAAAGAAGTTTTGTTAAAGTAATATATTTTCCTAAGCTCACACAATTTAAACAGGGAAGCCGCAATTCAAATAGGTTTTCTGGTTTCCCAAATCAGCCACTAAATCAATATCTATTTGTCTTTCTTTTTTTGTGTTAATGCTTTGTTTTTACTTCTCTGTGCATTCTTCTGCAGTTTCTATATTGTGCGGCCTGACCTGAAGGTATTGGAGATCTTGACAAGGTCACGGTTGTGTTTTTTATAGGCCGAGTGTGATTTCGTGACTTGCCCATAGTCACAGGATGTAGGGCCAATGCCAGACACAAACCTGGTTCCTAAGTTCCAAGGCCTGCAGCTCTGGTCCCATCGCCACATCCTGGCTAGAATGAGGATGGCAGACAGAAGCCACATGAAAGTTCTGCTCCTTGTGGACTTGAGTATCCAACAGGACCTGATACAGCACCAGGCTTCAGGCTCAAGCTTGGGTCGAGCTTTCAGTGGCTTGCCCATCTCTGCTTTCTACAATTACATGATCAGAATTCAAAAAGCCTTTGTCTACCCCTTCTTCAGTGGGTTTAGAGAATGATGTGAGAGTGGTAAAGGTAAGGGAGGAATAAAGGAAAGATTATGCCGCATTTGCTGTTCACCTTCTCCAGGAGAGAGAGGAGAACCAGATATCTGCAGCATCATACCAGGCAATCACATCCAACAAGCACTGCCTTGATGCTGCCCATGCAGAAGGAGTTTTATTTTTGAGGGAACCTTCTTGCACTACTGCCAGAATTACCTACTGGCTCACCCACGTGTGTGAAGGAACCACAAATGCTTACTGTCTCTAAGTTTACTTGGGTGGCACACGGAGCCTCAGTAAGAAAGGGCTGGGAACGACTGACAGGGTAGTGCTAAGCAGGGTGAGCAGGACTGATGAGGGCAGGACAACCGCCAATCGAAGCTGAATGATGCATGATATCCAAGCTGCTCATCCCCTCTGTGCCCCCACATGCAAGGCTTAGACAGGCTTAGCTAAGGACTGGGGCCATCTGGTTTCCAGAGTATAGATACACGGTCTGAGTGTACGAAAGAGCAGCTTGCGGGGGCATGACTTGAGCACCTAAGATGGTGACCGCTCCGCTCTACCATTCCTTTATCCAGCACCTATCCTGTACTCCACAGCAATTGCTCTGATTACTGGTGCTGAGGTACCTTGCTAAACAACCATGACCCGACTGAGCCACTTTTCATTGTATGGGGTGCACCTATGAGAAGACACCCTCTCCTCACTTTGTCCCCAGTTGGATATGGGGCTAGATAACTTGCGACACCTAGGGCCTAGGGGGCTTCGCGTGGTGTCGTGCGCATGACGGCGATGCCTAGGAGGCCCGATTCCACTTGCAGCTGCTTTGCAGTCCTCACGCTGCATCTGAGACAATTGTGTGTGCTTGCTGCTCGGGACGAATTCGGTAGGCCCCTGCTCCACACCCGGGACCTGCATCAGCCAGCAACATACATTAGGTGCAGGTAGGAGAGGCACTGTTAGTCTTCACCCTGATGAGGCCCTACCTCCATTGAGTTCATTCCTCTTGGGGTCCTGGGCATCTTTCTTTATTTCTCCCCCTCCAGTCCGGATAGACTGAGGAACACTCGAGCCCTGTTATTTGTCTGATTTTTTTGTGACTTCAGGGTACATGGCTCTCATGCATACCTGGGGCTAGAGGCTCTACCTTCCCCCGACCAGTTCAGTCAGTAAGTCGGTCTGTGCTGCCGTCCTGCCACTACAATCTGCGACTGACCCCCCCATATACTGCACCATTGCCCATTCACCGTGGCCTGCTGTGTTGCCTGGGTCTGGTGGCCACAAATAGAGGATACCATCACTCTCTGGCATTGACTGTGGGGTTGCTCATGCTACACATCAGCTGGGTTCTCGGAAGGACCCTACTGTACGTTGATTCTTCTCCCTTCATATGCCATGGTCTGCCTCCCTAGAGTTTGCATTGAGTGCTTGTTTTTGAGTTAGCTTCTTTGCCTCGTACTGTCTACTGGAGAGTCCTATTTAAAAGGCCATGTAGTTGAAAAGCCGTCATCACAGAGGATTTGGAAATCTCATCTTTCAGGTCAGATAGAGGATCTGAATCCCATATTGTAATAGCTGCCTACAAGGTCATACTTCTCTCGTGAATCATCTGTTCCTGAGTATTCCGGAGTATGCTCAGTCACAGGGAGTGGTCCTGACGTCAACGACGATATCTGCCCTCTGCAAGAGGCTGTAGTCCCCGGCCGAGCTGAGTAAGTCTCCCTTCTTAGTCTCCTGGGACTACTGCCCCCATCTTCCCCCATGGGGGCAGAAAGGCTGTAATTGTTGCAGGTGGGGGCATTGACATGCCCGTTTAGGGCAACCCCCACCTTAATTAAAATTTACCCCAAAAAATCCCTGCCGTCTAGTGGGCTTTTTTCCCACCCGGGGGGCAGATTGGGGGCTACTACCCCATCTTCCCCCCAGGGGGGGCAGGAAGGCTGTAATTTTTGCGGTGAGGGTGTGGGGCATGGGCATGCCCATTTTGGGCAGACCCCACCCTAATTCAAATTTGCCCAAAAAGAATCCCTGGCGACTAGTTGGCTTTTGCCCTCCCCGCGGGTGCAGATTGGGGCTAATGCCCCCATCTTCCCCTCAGGGCGGCTGAAAGCCTTCTAGACACCAGGGTTTTTTTTGACAAATTTTAATTAAGGTGCCGGTTGCCCTAAACGGACATGCCAATGCCCCCACCCTAATTAAAATTTGCCCAAAAAATCCCTGGTGTCTAGTGGGCTTTTTGAGATTGGGGCTACTGCCCCATCTGCCCCACATGGCGAGCAGGAAGGCTGTACTTTTTGTGGGGGAGAGGGTGGGAGCATGGGCATGCCCGTTTTGGGAGCTCCCACCCTAATTCAAATTTGCCCAAAAAAGTCTCTGGCATCTAGTGGGCCGTTTGCCCCCCTATGGGGCAGATTGGGTGTTAATGCCCCCATCTGCCGCCCAGGGGGGCAGGAAGTCCACTAGACGCCAGGGATTTTTTGGGGCAAATTTTGATTATGGTGTGGACTGCCCAAAACGGGCTATATTTTTGCGGTGAGGGGGGTGGGGCGTGGCCATGCCCTTTTTGGGCAGCCCCCACCATAATAAATTATGCGCCAAAAAATAGTTGGCTTCTAGTGGCTTCCCCCCCCCAGGGGGGCAGATTGGGGGCTACTGCCCCATCAGCCCCCCAGGAGGGGCAGGAAGGCTGCAATTCTTGCAGGGGATGGAGTGGGGGCATGGGCATGCCCATTTTGGGAGCTCCCACCCTAATTCAAATTTGCCCCAAAAAATCTCTGGCGTCTAGTGTTCCTTTTGCCCCCCTGGCGGGGCAGATTGGGGCTAATGCCTCCATCTGCCACCCAGGGGGGTAGAAAGTCCACTAGACGCCAGGGATTTTTTGGGGCAAATTTTGATTAGAGTGGGGACTGCCCAAAACGGGCTGTAATTTTTGCGGTGAGGGGGGTGGGGCATGGCCGTGCCCTTTACGGGCAGCCCCCACCCTAATAAATTATGCGCCAAAAAAATAGTTGCCGTCTAGTGGCTTTTTCCCCCCCAGGGGGGCAGATTGGGGGCTACTGCCCCATCAGCCCCCCAGGAGGGGCAGGAAGGCTGTAATGTTTGCAGGGAATGGGGTGGGGGCATGGGCATGCCCGTTTTGGGAGCCCCGACCCTAATTCAAATTTGCCCCCAAAAAATCCCTGGCATCTAGTGGGCATTTTGCCCCCCCTTGCGGGGCAGATTGGGGGCTAATGCCCCCATCTGCCTCCCAGGGGGGGCAGAAAGCCTACTAGATGCCAGGGTTTTTTGGGGCAAATTTAATTAGGGTGGGGGTTGCCCAAAATGGGCATGCCAATGCCCCCACCCTAATTAAAATTTGCCCAAAAAAATCCCTGGTGTCTAGTGGGCTTTTTGTCCCCCCGGGTGGCAAAAGGACTAAATCACACGTAATATATTTGGGGGAGCAAAAGCCCTTGCCCAAGGGGCCGCTCCCCTCTCCCTGGTGTCGAGTGGATTGATCCCTGCTTGGGGATCGCCCTCCTGGGGTGATCCCCAAGCAGGGATCCACTGGGAAGGGATACCATTGGGAAGGGGAGGTTCTCCCCTTTCCAATGATACCTCTCCCGTCTTTCTACGTGCCCGGGGGCTGAAATCACCCCCTGAGCACATAGAAAGTGAAACTGAAATGAGACGAAAGGCTCATTTCAGTTTCTGTGCAATGACGACAGCGCTACGTGCGCGCTGAACATCATTGCACAGAAATCAGGGAGTGGGCCTCGGGAGCTGGGGAAGCTCTTCCCCAGCTCCCGAGGCTTAGGGGGAGAGAAGGAAATCTCTCTGCTGTCGGCAGCTGAGGGATTTCCTCCTCCTGTCCTCATGACAGAATGGTTCCGTCATGTGCACAGGGGCACCAATGCTAATGATGGAACCATTCTGTCATGAGCATCGAAGGTGTTAAAGGTTACGTGTTGTGGGTTTGTTTTTTGGTTTCCAGTATGTCAACAGCTTCCATGCCTGTAATGCCGCGAGAAAACACTTCTGATAACATTAAGGCATTTATGGTAAGGCCTACAACGTTTGGATGAAAGACGGTGTTAACTGCTATATAAACCCACAGTTGTATGCTATTGTTGCCACTGTTTGAATCTGTTCAAAAGGGGGTGGTGATGGACAGAGTATCTGAGTTAATCAGAACACTCCTACCCAGTCAACAGATCAGGGCTTGATCCATCACCGTTTTTTAGCTCACTGCACCATCCCAGTTCAGAACCTGGCTATATGCAAATTAGTCTGTCCCTGGCCCAGTGCATCATGGGAACAGGGCAGACCAAACTACCAAGCCAATTCTTCACTGGAAAGGAAACAAGCTTCCGGGGACCGGTTTCTGGCATTACAGCCGTCTTCGGCCCGGCTTGCTTGAATCCTGATGGTGCAGTGAGCAAGGGACTCACGTCTGAGCATACCCTTCCACACTCATGGTGGCCAAAATCATTCCAAAAGGGGGTGGTGATGGACAGAGTATCTGAGTTAATCAGAACACTCCTACCCAGTCAACAGATCAGGGCTTGATCCATCACCGTTTTTAGCTCACTGCACCATCCCAGTTCAGAACCTGGCTATATGCAAATTAGTCTGTCCCTGGCCCAGTGCATCATGGGAACAGGGCAGACCAAACTACCAAGCCAATTCTTCACTGGAAAGGAAACAAGCTTCCGGGGACCGGTTTCTGGCAATACAGCCGTCTTCGGCCCGGCTTGCTTGAATCCTGATGGTGCAGTGAGCAAGGGACTCACGTCTGAGCATACCCTTCCACACTCATGGTGGCCAAAATCATTCCAAAAGGGGGTGGTGATGGACAGAGTATCTGAGTTAATCAGAACACTCCTACCCAGTCAACAGATCAGGGCTTGATCCATCACCGTTTTTTAGCTCACTGCACCATCCCAGTTCAGAACCTGGCTATATGCAAATTAGTCTGTCCCTGGCCCAGTGCATCATGGGAACAGGGCAGACCAGTTCAGTTGACTGGGGGTGAGTGTTTGATTTGTTCAAACACTCCGTCCATCATCCCCTTTTGTATCGCTTTGTTCGCCCTAAGTGTGGCAGGGTATGCTCAGACGTGAGTCCCTTGTTCACTTGGCCACTGGATTCAAGATAGCCTGGCTGATGAGGATTATGAATCCGAAACCGGTCCCAGAATGCTTGTTTCCGGTCCAGGGAAGACATGGCTTGGCAGTTCGGGCTGGACTGTTCCCATAAGGCACAGGGTCAGACTGATTTGCATATAGCCATGTCTGAACTGGGGTGGCTGAGTGAACTAAAGAATGGTGATGGATTAAACCCAGATCAGTTGACTGGGGGTGAGTGTTTGATTTGTTCAAACGCTCCGTCCATCATCCCCTTTTGTATCGCTTTGTTCGCCCTAAGTGTGGCAGGGTATGCTCAGACGTGAGTCCCTTGTTCACTTGGCCACTGGATTCAAGATAGCCTGGCTGATGAGGATTATGAATCCAAAACCGGTCCCAGAATGCTTGTTTCCGGTCCAGGGAAGACATGGCTTGGCAGTTCGGGCTGGACTGTTCCCATAAGGCACAGGGTCAGACTGATTTGCATATAGCCATGTCTGAACTGGGGTGGCTGAGTGAACTAAAGAATGGTGATGGATTAAACCCAGATCAGTTGACTGGGGGTGAGTGTTTGATTTGTTCAAACGCTCCGTCCATCATCCCCTTTTGTATCGCTTTGCTCGCCCTAAGTGTGGCAGGGTATGCTCAGACGTGAGTCCCTTGTTCACTTGGCCACTGGATTCAATATAGCCTGGCTGATGAGGATTATGAATCCGAAACCGGTCCCAGAATGCTTGTTTCCGGTCCAGGGAAGACATGGCTTGGCAGTTCGGGCTGGACTGTTCCCATAAGGCACAGGGTCAGACTGATTTGCATATAGCCATGTCTGAACTGGGGTGGCTGAGTGAACTAAAGAATGGTGATGGATTAAACCCAGATCAGTTGACTGGGGGTGAGTGTTTGATTTGTTCAAACGCTCCGTCCATCATCCCCCTTTTGTATCGCACTGTTTGAATCTGAACTTGCTTTTAAAAACTGCTTTTGCTTTCAAAACTTGCTTTTAAAAATAGGCTTGTTAAAACTTGCCTTCACCAGCTGTTCCTGCCACGCTGAATCTTTGACTCACTTCCTGATAAACGCCCATCAGTGGCGTACAACCACAGAGGGCAGGGAAGGATCTAATGCTGCAGCTTGCCATTTAATGCCAAAGGCAAGCCCGTCCGGGTCAGGGGCCAGCCACTAAGCTTGAATTTTAAACTACACCCCATCAGATCTAAAGTCACTGCACTCAAAAAAACTACCCTCTCAATCCCTCTATTGGGCCTAGACTGGGGATCTTGGAAACTAGGTCTTCCCGGAACTTGTTCAATCTCTCTAAGTCACAGGAAGTACCCAGAGACGGGATAACAATGGGACACAGGCACTTTCATTCACATATCTAAACACTCACTCCCTGGCGAAACACAAACAAGATTTATTTCTCCTACTGGACTTAACTAAACCAAACATTCTTTTATAACTGAAACTTGGGGAGTCCGCCCCCAATATATAAGCCACCCTCCCCAAGAACTACTATATTCTTCAGGCAAATTGACCTGCTGGCAAAATTGGTGGAGGGGTTGCCGCCATAATACGTCAGGCATTGAAATTCACCAGACTTACTCCATTAGACATCACCTTGGTGGACAACCTTGATATTAAACTGGATTCAGCTCTAATACTCCTAATATGTGTACTGCTATACAGGCCCCCTAAGAACATGCCCCTTTTCCACCAATTATTAGATGAGCAAATAGCTCATCTAATAATTAAACATGCTAAAATTTTGGTGATCGGTGACTTTAACTATTGGGGCAATAATGCGATGGGTGGACCACACTCTGCAGAATTGACCAATCTCCTTAGTGGGTTGAACTCCACTCAACAGGTAAAATCCCCCACACAGATTAATGGACACACAAGGACACACACTTGACCAAATTTGGACATGTAATCTTATAGTGTTCACACTGACAGTATCACCCTGCACTTGACCGGATCACTCTCTAATAAAGTTCACGATCAACAATATAGCAACAGACAAATCCCCAGTTATAGGAGGCTCATGGCAAAGAATTGGAACAACATTGACATTAATGCTTTTTGTAACTTACTGGCAAACACAGCTCCCACCAATCAGCCATCTGTTAACCTAAGCGAGGAAAACATCACAGCATGGTTAGCAGCAGCTAGAAACAAACATGCCCCTCCTTAGGGCAATAAAAATAAATAGGCGTCATGAGGCCACTTACTTCTCCTTAAAGATCCTGAGCTCCACCAATAAATCGAAAGAAATATTCACAATTGTCAATGAGCTACCCAATCCTGACAGAGTCACAATAAAGCCCGCTCCTTCTCAAGTGTTTTGCAACTCGCTAAACCTTTCATAATGTCGCGACGATCAGTGGAGGAGCCCTTTTGGGACTTCTGTCCAAAGTCAAATCTGGATCCGCCACCTATTGCTGTCCACCTTACATTTTAAAATACGTTTTTACTGCAAATCCTGAGCCTGCCCTTTCTCTTTTAAATGAGTCATTAACACAGGGCTGTGTCCCTAGAGCCTTCAAAAAAGCTATCATAGTTGCCCTTTTGAGAAAACCTGGAGCAGATCCCCTGATCCCAATTAATTACTGCCCAATATCCCAGCTTGCCTTCCTAGCCAAGGTATTGGAATCCCATGTGGCAAACTGCCTCTGCTCATTCATCAAATAGTCTCATTATCTTGATCCCCGCTAAGCAGGCGTCCAACCTATTCATTCATCTGAGGGAGTAATACTGACTGTGTTGGATAAGCTACGGAAGGATGCTGACAAGGGCACCCCTCAGTGTCTGGTGCTGTTGGACCTGTCAGCAGCATTCGACCCAGTCGACCACTGCATTTTAGTGGACAGTTTCAGGGACGTAGGACTCCAGGGCTCGGCTCTCTGCTGGCTCATATCCTTCCTCTAGGACATTTCCCAGTCCAGTAGCCTCTCCCACTTAACTGCACCTAATAAGAAGTCAACGTGTGGAGTACCTCAAGGATCATCACTATCTGCGCACCTGTTCAACCTGTATCTACTCCCCCTAATCTTGTCCTTAAGAGAAAGAAATATGAGTACATTTAATTATGCAGATGATCTGCAACTAATATGTAACATTGACAGCACGTCTCACTCTATGCTTGAATTCCAAGTCACTATGCTGCACATCCGCAATTGGATGAACAGCAACCACTTAAAGTTAAACCCGGACAAAAACCGAGCAGATCCTGATAGGAGGTGCTCGAAATCCTTGGAGCTCACACTCCTGGACAGCTGAGCTGGGCTCTCCCCCAACCCCACTCAGCTAAAAGCCTTGGGGTAATGATCAATAGTGATTTATCCATTAAGATTCAGATCAAAACAGTAGCACTCTACCTGCTTCTTGCAGTTATGGAAGATAAGGAAAATCAGCAGACTTCTTAGCAAGGAACCACTAGTGCAGGCAGTTCTAGCCCTGGTCATCTCTCACATAGACTACGCCAAATCTCTGTACTTTGTTCTGCGATTATATCTAGTCAAAAGACTGCAACTTATGCAGAACTAGGCCGCAAGACTGATTTTCCATCGGCCAGATGGCCACATGCTTCCCCTCTTATGAAGAAGCTACATTGGTTCCCTATATCAGAACGCTGGGCTTTCAAAATCGGATGCCTCATCTTCAAATCCTTGCATGGCACTTGCCCAGAATTTGTCTCCAATATCATTCAGAGATACATACCCACCCGCAATTTGCGCTCAGCTCACATGAACCTTCTGGTCACCCCGTCCTATAAATCAAAGTGGCTAGGCGGCAGCAGATTTGCACTGCTGGCCCTCCGTTTCTGGAACTCCTTGGCCCTTAACATCAGATCCTGTGCAGGTCTCCCGAGATTCAGGAAACTCCTTAAAACATGGCTGTTCACTCAGGCATATGAATAACTCACTAGGACCTACGCTACTTCTATATATAGCACCAATAAACCAACCAGTGTATGTGTTATCTACAAATAATTTTAACATAACATATATATAATGACTGACCTACTATGGCCCCCTTGACAAAGTGCCATTGTGAGAGCCATTGTGAGAAAAGTGAATTATTAGTGTCGTTTGTGAAAGTGAATTAAAAGAAAACCTTTTGAGTGGAGAAGCCGGTGTTGTGTTGGTACCTCCGTGCCCTTTCTTGTGTTCTATATCATCTGGGAGTAGATCCTCATTCTTCAGTTTATTGCCAAGATAGCTCAGCAAGTTAATGCTTACCTCTTTGATCTGCAGTGATCTGAAGAGAACAAATTTGAAAAAAAGCCAAGCAGAATCAGGCTTCCATCGTTTCGAGGTTGATAAGCTCCTCATGAGCAAGAACCTTGTTTAATTTCCTTGTAGGCCCTCCGCCATTTGGGATATGCCTGGATCCCTCTCACTGAGCGCGATCTTGAAAGGGAGTAAATCTCCCTTTTTTAATTGTTTTATGTTTTGTTTTTCATACTATTGGTTTCCATTTGCTTCAGCTTTTGCAGGGGAGCCTGTAATTAGCTGTTGGGGTTGCTGGACCCCGGTTTTAAGCCTGTTTACATTACCCACTTGTTTTTCTTGGTATCAGCCCCCTCTAAGGGATGCCTATTTAATACAAGCTCGTCTGCCCCCAGATCGCTCCGAGCGCCAGGGATGCTGCCCGTTTTTGTATTCAGACGGCATTGCACCAGGTCTATACAGGTATGCATCTGCATGACTGCATAATATACCTTCCACGAGGCTCAACAAATGTGCATGCTTTGACCGTGGCAAACTATTTTTAAAGAAGTCGGCCAGTTGTGCTAACTTCGGCTTTTCTCTGTCTTGAGGTGCAACACCCCGCACACTCTTCTTCTCTGATTCACCACCCTCGATGGCCACTACCAAATCCCATCTTATAACGCGCAGCACCCTTATTAATGCCCGGTCCTTGCCTAAACTTAAGCTGGACATTGCTGAGCTGATTGAAGCTCAGGGCTTAGATATGCTTGTTATTACAGAAACTTGAGCTGATCAGGCAGCAGGCCCCAATTTCTGTGCTGCTGTTCCACAGGATTTCACAATGTTCAGATATGATAGAACCCATAAAAAAGGAGGTGGACTCGCTTTGATCTATCATGACCCCTACAATGCCTCCTTCGAGCCTATATCTGCCCAAGACTGCAAAACCCCTCTTTTTAATCGAAAAATTGCTAATCGGCTTTCATTAAAAGGGTTATTACTTTACTGCCCGCCAGGGGCCAAAAACGGGTTTCTCACTACTCTTAACCCACTCTTAGAAACCTGCCTCCCTTGAAAACCCCTTTCACATTCTGGGTTATTTCAATTTTCATCTGGAAGCGGTCACTAACAATAATACTGCCTCACTACTAGACATCATCACCACAACAGTCCATAGCCAAAAGGTCATGGGCCCCACGACAGGCCATACCCTAGATGATATTTTCACCAATAGTGAGTTAACTGAGATTAAAGAGATCCTTCCATTATCTTGGACCGACCATTCTGCAATTGAGCTAAATAGTCCACCTACCACTGCACCTCCAATATGCCTACTAGATCTTACCGTATCTGGAAGTAGGTTGACAACAAAACACTTAAGGGGTCATTATGATTGCGGATTTTCCGCTTACTCCGGGCCGGCGGAAGCCACCGCCGGCCCGGAGTATGCGGGAAATCCGCCGAGGAGGCCTGAAAGACCCACCGCCAAATCAGGATGGCTGGTGGGTCTCACAATCTGTCCGCCGCTTTTCCGCCGCGGTCGGAAGGCGACCACGGCGGAAAAGCACTAACATGGCAGGCGGTGTCTATCAGACACCGCCAGCCATATTAGGATGTAGGGAAAGTCATGCTTTTCCACGGCGGCTTTTCCGCCGTGGAAGAGCATACGGACAATCACTTTGGGGGCCCGTTGCGGGCCCCCTGGGTGAAGGTTGCATGGGGGGTGCACATGGGGGGTACCTATGGTACCCCCCTGCCTTTGCGTGCACGAAGCGGCAGGCACCGCGCGGTGCCTGCCGCTTTGTGCATGCAAATGCAGAGCTTTCGTTTTTTTTCATTCCGACGGGTGCTGCTTCAAGCAGCACCCGCCGCAATGTAAAACATACAGGATGTGACCGCCAGGGTGGCGGTCACATCCTAATTGCCATGGAGGGACCGCCGCTGCCCATGCGGACGGTCCCTCCTACTCAGGGGTGGCGGACGGACGCAAGTCCGTCCGCCATCCTAATCGGCCCCTTAGTCTCCAACTTTAGGGTTACCAAACTAAACTGCCTGAGAATGCGGAACATGCCTCCACTCAGTTCAATCTGTGGCTTTAATGTCAGTAGCTGATTATGTAGTCCCCCAAAAAAAGCCTCAAGTAGCAGGAAAGTCCCATCAGATCCTTGGTTTTCAAAAGCTCTTAGATTTAAAAAACAAGATTATAGAAGGCGGGAGAGATGCTTGAGATCAAGTTATAATCAAAACGAGATCTCCCGTAACATAAATCTACTATCTGAATATAAAAATCTTATCATTTTTGGAAAAGCGTTCCTACTATGCAAAGCAAATCAAGGAGGCAAAAAAATCTACTATGGAACTGTTCCAGGTGGTAACCAAATTGTCCATACTTCAGGAAAAAAAGCATGAATGAACAGTCCCAAGCCTTTTGTATTTCACTAGCCCAGCATTTAAAAAATAAAGTGGAGCAAATTTATGCTACTTTTAACAACAGTAACAGATCTGAGGCACAAGCTTCAGTTAATCCGCGATACCCTTGTGCTCCTGTATTTACGGAATTTAGGCCAGTAACTAACGATGAGTAAACAAGTCTTATCCAGCAGGCCAAATCATGCTCTCCCTACAACCCTTTTCCCCCCATGATATTTAAACAGGTCCCTGAGATTCTCGGTTCAAATCTAACCACTATCTTCAATTCTATGTTTACAGAAGGGGTCTTTCCCTCCATCTGGAAAAGAGAATTAATTCTACCCCTTTTGAAAAAAATCAATTTTGTCCTAGCTGAACTGAACAACTATAGGCCCATTTTGCGTCTTCCACTCCCAGCCAAACTGGTGGAAAAAGTCATTAATGACGAGCTAACATTCTATCTTCATGAACATAATTTTCTAAATAAGTCCCAGTTTGGTTTCAGGGCAGATCACAGCACCGAACGGCCCTAATAAAAGCCACAGATGAAATCAGAGCAGTCTTGAATGCGGGAGGTGCTGTGGATCTTATTTTGCCCGACCTGTCGGCGGAGTTCGATACGGTCAACCACAATCTGCTACTCAATCGTCTAAATACTCTTGGCATCACGGATAATGCTCTAGCACTGGTTTCTTCCTTTCTTCTACCCTGTGGAGTCCCACAGGGTTCTTCAATGAGCCCTGCGGACGACACTCAAATCGCCTTGTCCGTTTACAAAAACAGCATGTCGCCGGTCAAAGGTTTTAGGGACTGTATGCTGGCAGTCAGCTCATGGATGAGCTCACACAGTCTTAGCTGAACTCAAGAAAAACAGAGTTAGTCCTCTTCGGCAACAACTCCACAAGCTGGTCGCAGATCTGGTGGCCAGATGAATTGGGGGCTGCTGTTATGAATCAGCTCCTCAGGATCGGTATGATGCTATAATGGTTCCACTTCCAGATCGTTCCGAACTCAATTTGTAAAACACTGAGTTCTGGTCAGATCAGGCAGGGGATATAGGACGGGAAGGGTCAGCAGGGACAAAGGATCTGGAATACATAAACAGACACATTAGTATCACAATCCCTCCCAAAGTCTACTCTCAATAGGTCTCACTAAACGAATAAATACCTTGGGTAATCAGATCCTTTGCAACAACAAAACCAATGATTTAATAGCCTCCGTAACCACTAACAGCCATGTAATGTATCCTCTCTGATTGCCTCATCAGACTCATAGAACAAGTTCTGACCCCTCCCTTACTTCCAACGTTAAGTGTCTTCACTAAGGCTAAAAAGCCCATGGCACCTGTATCACAATTGTCTGGCTTCCACGGTGTAACAACCGCCGCCTTAATTAATCCGATTCAGCACTCCCCATCACACGGGGATCAACACGCTGTCTGTAGTAATCCAAAAGAATTCCCACAAACTATCCAGCAGCGCTCCTCCTCACCGGGGGATCAACATGCTGTTAACTAAACGATATATCCAGTCTCTTCAGCTAGTATGAAAACAAAGAACACTCGGGGCTTCGGGACCGCACCGTTACATCACGGGATCCCACCCGATTCAAAGAGCACTAAGCAAAAGCATTACGATTGGCAGCCTTGAGAGACGGAGCTGAGCCCAACTCCTCTCTCCCTACCTTCTGTTGGCACAGTTTCCAAAACTTCGAGAAGACGCGGAAGAATCCTCTCCCCACCAAAAGTTCCTCGCAAGGTTCGCCTCTCTGCAATCCCTGTTCGGCGTTCTCCAACACGGGTCATTCAAATTCCAGAATTACGCACAATCGGAAGTGCGCACTTCCCCTATTTCAAGGCTCCTCCTCCTTGAGCCTTATGGGACTTGTAGTTCTTTCATTTGTCTGCTTCCGGTATACTCGGCAGGCGCATTATCCTGAACACCTCAGCTAGGTTCTGACAACAGTAGGTCCCCCTCCCCAGCGCCTCTTAGATCCAGGCTTCCCAGGGAATATTTTGTAGAAGGAACGAACCGCCACCGGAGCATGTACACCACTGCTCGGCTCCCAGGAATCCTCTTCCTCCGAATATCCTTTCCAGGACACCAGGAACCACAAACGACCTCTGCTGATCTGTGAATCCAATATTCTCCGCACCTCGTACTCCTCTCCATCGCCCGTCAGAATCGGAGGAACAGCCTTCCTCCTTGCAGGCCCCGCCGGTTTCAACAGACTGCAATGAAATACCGGATGAATCCTCAGACTACCTGGCAGACGAAGCTTGTACGCCACAGGGTTGATCTTCTTTAACACCTCATACGGACCGATAAACCGAGGATGAAAGACACTTCTGAGCTTGAACCGGATGTTCCTCGTGGACAGCCACACTCGCTCGCCCACCTTATACTCAGGCCCTTCCACTCTGTGTCTTACTCTCACCAAATGATATGCCCCACGCAAGTCCAATCTGGTATAAATCACTGCCTTGCGTACCTGGTCTAACAGTACATTAATGAGGGGAAGCGGTTACCTGTTTCGGATGGGGTTTTTGTTCAGCATTCTATAGTCACAGCAGGCTCTCAGTTCTCCATTGGCTTTCGAGATGAAAAACAGGGGAGAAGCCGCTGGAGACCTAGAAGGACGTATGAACCCCAACTTGACATACTCGTCCAAGTATGCTCTAAGGTGAACCGTTTAGGGCTCTGACAGCGCATAAACTCTACAGGAAGGAAGAACGCGATTGTCTATCAGATCTGTCCGACAGTCGTACCTTCTATGCGGAGGGAGGGCCTCTGCCTTAGTTTTGTTGAATACCTCTGCGTATTCATGGTATTCTACGGGTAAAACCACTTCTTTCTCCACTACAGTAGCAACACACCATGCTGATGTCAATCCAGCGGCTATCGAGCTGTTGTCGTTCAGACATTGCACCATACACTCCTGTGAGGAAAACTTCACCAGTTGATCTCTGGATTATGCTTACAAAACCACGGCATTCCCAGGATCAGTTCGTACTGTGGAGCGTCTAAAATGTTTAGGACTATGTCCTCTTTATGTTGTTTCCCTTCCCCTGGCAATGTCAATCTTAACAACTCTGTTTGTGAAGTGATTAGACCTGACTTGTACCTGTGCTCCCACTACCAAGCGGCCATGTAGTACAATATGAGCTTCTGTGTCAGAGGCTAGACCGGATGCAAGCGAGGGTATCTTCATATTTGTTCTTTCGGGAGGTCTGGAGGTTTCGGGAGCCCCATTATCCACCCCTAGGGTAGAGACCGCTGCTCTTTTCGTCCGAAAAGAAGGCGTTTGTGACTTAGGTTTGGAAGGACATTCACACACGTAGTGGCCCCTTTTTCCGCAGTACATGCACAGTCCCTGAGTGCGACGGTTCTCTCTTTCTGTACGGGATAAAGGAGCTCTAACAGCTCCAAGCTCCATAGGCTCACTTCCTGCTTAACTGGTAGTTGTTTCCTTTTTTGTCCCCCTGTCTGTTCCCCTATCATATATGCGTCCATCTAGGCGCAAAGCCAGACTAACCAAGTCCGCACATGTACGGGGTTGGGGGTCAATCCTGGCTATTACATCTTTGAGTTCCCCGCATAATCCTTGATAAAATATAGACATGCGCTTTTCCTCGGGCCAAGCAGCCTCAGCTGCCAACCTATTAAAGTTGGTGAGGTATGCAACCAGATCCCCCCGCCCCTGTCTCAAAGACAACAGATCTTTGTCTGCACTAAAGGACGTAGTTCTTCTGTCGAATACTCCTTCAAATGCGCTTCTAAACGCGTCCCAATCCGACAGCACCGCGTCATTGTTGCGTACCAACGGCACTGCCCAATTGGCAGCATCACCACTAAGGTATGAGATGCCAAACGCCACCCTGGAGTGATTGGTGGGGAAAGATGAAGGGTGGCAAGAAAAATGCAGCAACACCTGCGTAAGAAACACTTGGACCTTGTGTGGATCTCCCGCATACCTCTCAGGTGTAGCCAAAGGTATAGGAGGGGCTACCGTGACCTGTATCGGGGGTACCGGCGCTGCATTGACATCAAAAGGGTTACGTGCTGTTCTATCTACTCTTTCTCTGAGAGCCGCAGTTTCTAATCTGGATGAAGCAAGCTCTTGCTGCAAGGCCTCTAAGACTTGCATCACCTCGTCAAGTGTCGCCATTATAATCTCACAACCGACCGGGAGGAGCGCCTATTCTTAGGTGCGTAATTCTGTTATGATTCAGCTCCTCAGGCTCGGTATGATGCTATAATGGTTCCACTTCCAGATCGTTCCGAACTCAATTCGTAAAACACGGAGTTCTGGTCAGATCAGGCAGGGAATATAGGATGGGAAGGGTCAGCAGGGACAAAGGATCTGGAATACATAAACAGACACATTAGTATCACAATCCCTTCCAAAGTCTACTCTCAATAGGTCTCACTAAACAAATAAATACCTTGGGTAATCAGATCCTTTGCAACAACAAAACCAATGATTTAATAGCCTCCGTAACCAGTAACAGCCATGTAATGTATCCTCTCTGATTGCCTCATCAGAGTCATAGAACAAGTTCTGACCCCTCCCTTTCTTCCAAAGTTAAGTGTCTTCACTAAGGCTAAAAAGCCCTGGGCACCTGTATCACAATTGTCTGGCTTCCACGGTGTAACAACCGCCGCCTTAATTAATCCGATTCAGCACTCCCCCTCACACGGGGATCAACACGCTGTCTGTAGTAATCCAAAAGAATTCCCACAAACAATCCAGCAGCGCTCCTCCTCACCGGGGGATCAACACGCTGTTAACTAAACGATATATCCAGTCTCTTCAGCTAGTATGAAAACAAAGAACACTCGGGGCTTCGGGACCGCAACGTTACGTCACAGGATCCCACCCGATTCAAAGAGCACTAAGCAAAAGTATTACAATTGGCAGCCTTGAGAGACGGAGCTGAGCCCAACTCCTCTCTCCCTACCTTCTGTTGGCACAGTTTCCAAAACTTCGAGAAGACGCGGAAGAATCCTCTCCCCACCAAAAGTTCCTCGCAAGGTTCGCCTCTCTGCAATCCCTGTTCGGCGTTCTCCAACGCGGGTCATTCAAATTCCAGAATTACGCACAAGCGGAAGTGCGCACTTCCCCTATTTCAAGGCTCCTCCTCCTTGAGCCTTATGGGACTTGTAGTTCTTTCATTTGTCTGCTTCCGGTATGCTCGGCAGGCGCATTATCCTGAACACCTCAGCTAGGTTCTGACAGGTGCACCTATTCCAGCTCCCAAAGCAAAACATCTGGGAGTGGTTATTGATGAGAAACTGAACTTTGAGGCACAAGTCAATGCTGTTGTCTCATCTAGCTTCTTTCTACTTAAGGTGATCAAGAAAATACCTTTTATTCCAGCAGATAGCAGGAAAACTGTGGTAACATCTATAGTATTGCCAAATTGGACTATTGCAATGGGCTCTAACTCGGCATGTCCGAGAAGCAGCTATGTAAGCTTCAGATGATCCAGAATGCCACTGCAAGGTTTTTGCTAGGAATCCCCAAATTCCAATCAATAGGAAAGCATCTTCAGAAGCTGCACTGGCTTCCAGGAGTCACAGTAATTTTAAGGTCCTATGCATCACGCATAAGGCACTTTATGGTACAGGCTCTCAGGGCCTCATTTATGAGGCCTTGCGTCAGTTTTGCGCTTCCGATGCGTCACTTTTTGTGACGCATCGGCGGCGTAAAACATGCCTCCTGTTGCGCACAATTTACAAAGTGACGCATCTAAGCAGATGTATCACTTTGTAAACCCCTTCGCTACATTATACCTGCGTCAGGAATAATGTATGCAGAGGGGGCGTTCCCCCACAAAAAGCCTCGTAATAGTGACGCAGTGAAATCTATGAGATTTCACTGCGTCACTTTTAGGACGCTGTAGCGTCAAAATCTTGCGCCTGTCTCACAGCAGGCATAAGACTGACGCAAGCCCTTTCACATGGGGCTTTCCAGTAAAAGAAGTAACTTCTGTATTGATTGGAATGAAATAGAATTGCATAATTGGCAACCAAAAACCTAAAACCAATCCAGGCTTCCCCACCTGCTCTGCTTCTCTTGTGATTGATTTAAGAAATTATAATGTAGCCCATGTATAAAAGCCCAGGCCACCCAGAGGGTTCGATGTGACAACTGACTTGTCTCTAAGTTCACTATTAGCATTGTTGTAGGGTAGGAGTAGGATTTAATGTTTCTTTGTTCATTTTTTAAAACTATCACTGTAAAAAAAGTACTTCTCAATGCACTTATATAATCTGATGTACTAAGGTGAAACACTTCAGCATGTTAATGGAATACACGTTTTTACATTTGTAAGAGCATTAGTCATATTTTTAAATGTTTGTTGCTGATGTCTTAAAAAATGATTGTTTCTAAAGTTATGTGCTGCAGCATTCCTCATTTGCTTCTTTATCTTTACATTAGTTAGCTTGTAAATACATTGTTCCCTGTTTATTTAATATATTGCTCTCTCAAGTAAAATGCAGCCAGTGTGGTTGTTCAGCAGGGGGCCACACGTGAAGGTCTGGAGGGCTGCATGCATCCCCTGGGGTGTACTTTGAGTATCGCTGATCTACACGTCATGTCATGAATACTTTTATTTGATTTGTTAAAATCGTAAAAGGGTGGAACTTACCACCATGTGATAAACAACAACATATTAAATAAAAATAAAACATGCCCCCGTGTCCTGGGCGACATTGCACAGATATACATGATAAGTAAAAACAGGGAGAGTGTTTTTAAATATACAAAAAGAAACAACAATGTGGTCTCTGTGAGGCGGGGAACATGGCAGCTAGAGCGGAGCGGTCGCGGGCTCTCTCCTCTTCTTGATGGGAAGGTCGAAATAACGGAACCCAGGGATGAAGCTGCATAAAAATTGAACTGACAACAGGCATGAGATAAACCAAGGGTCATACCTTCGTACCTCAGATTTTGCTTGTTCTCTATCTTCCTTTCTCCTGAGTCCTCCCGAGTTCCTCTTCGGCCCCCTCCAGTCCAGAGCAGGTTTCCTCACAAAAATTTTCGCAACGGCAGCAGAAGCAGCCGGCCTGCCGTGAGGCGGAATCCGGGCGGGGGTTGAGCTACGGGTCACCAGAGGTTGGCACGTAGCTGCAAGGATCAGGTTTCAGAGAGTCGGAAGCGCTATCTCGGCATTGATGGTCGATAATCAAGCAAAGGAGCGGAGAAGCGGCAGAAATACGGCTTCATGTGCTGAGAGGCTACCCCAAATGACCCCGGTAAGGAGAAGGAAGAAGGGGGCACGGGGCAGGTATTAAAGGGAAGTGGCTGCAATATTGGTGCTCTTGGTGCTCCTGGAGACCTGCAGTACTCGGGGGGGGGGGGGAAGAGCAGGAGGAACCAGAAAAAGATAGCAATTCAGCTAAAACACGCAATAGCCTTAATAGCCTTAACAGATATATATTAAGGAGCAGAGGTCTATGGGAGCAGGCATCGCCTCCTACAGAGGCTCCTCTGGGTTCTACGGCACCATAGAAAACTCTCCAAGCAGATAAAGCGGATAAACTGCCAACCATAGAAGCGAGAAAGACTAAAAAAGACACAGGTTCAAATTTCAAGCGTCTCTACTGTTCCGGCTGCTCAAACTCGCGAGGAAAATGGCACTCTTAAATAACGCCCCAGACAGAGCAGGTGCTCTTATTAACAAAAGGAGAAATTCAGGGGCAATGGAACCAAAAGCGACACGATCCTACTGGAAAACAGCTATTCCATATTAGCAGGAATCGAGTCTTCACCAGTTGTAGTACAAGCAGAAGCCACAGAACAAGGCTCACCGCAACAAAGTCTAGCCACTCTTAAACCTAGCCCCAGCTCCAGCCCCGGTCTCAATTCCAGTTCAAACTGAACTCTCAGTCCAGATATCAGCCCAGATACCCCACAGAGCAAACTACCTAACCAGGGAGGAGGTCCAAGAGAACAAGCTACGGGATCTGGCTCCGTTACAGAGACCCTGTTATCAACTCTGATATCTGAGAAGAGAGAGAAATCCGCAATATCGGAGAACAATCAGCAAAAGATTCAAGGGATCTGTGAAACATTAGAACTTAAAATCAATGATATAATGGGAAGAGTGGAAGTAGTACAAGCAACAGTAGAAGATCTCTCAAAGCAGGTCGAGAAACATACAGCGGAGAACAGGAGATTAAACCAGAAAGATAAAGCTCTGACAGACAAGCTTGAGAGTTTAGAAAATAACGCAAGGAGAAACAACATCAGGATTTTAAATATCCCTGAAGACCTTGAGGGAGGTGACATAAAATCCTTTATAATCAATCTTCTAAATGAGTTCCATCCAGAGACTGAGAAGCTGACCCTAGAAAACTACATCCAAAGGATTCACCGGATCGCTTTACTAAGAGGCCCGGAAGGAAAAACCCTAGAAAAATTCTAGTAAACTTCAAAACCTACTCAATCAAAGAAACTGTCCTCTCAGGGGGGCTCAAAATGGGAGTTTACAATAAAGGGGAATGGTCGTTCCGTATCAGATCTGACATGTCACGCAGCACACACGACAGGCAGTGGGAGTTGGGGAGACAAATACAAGAACTGAAGAGCCTGGGGGCCACCACAAAACTCCAATTCCGCACCTCCATGAAGGTGATGTGGAAGAATAAAATGTTTAGGTATCCTGAGGAAGTCAGCTCCTGGATTGACCAGATTAAGAGTACATCCAACAAAAAAAAAACACACACTTCCGCCTGTCTGAAGAGAGAAAGAGCCCAAAAAGGAAGCACCCAACATGCCTCCAGAGTTGAGGGAGGGTTCTCCAGGGGGGGAAAGGGAGGGGGGTTTCAGGGAAAGGTACAAAATACAAAAAACCCATTGGATGTTTTTAAGCACAGGGTGTGGGAGCATTTGGGAAAAAATAAAAAAAATAAAGAAATTGTCCTCATTCGCAACATTAAACAAATCATGATACTGCTGCAGAAAGACTGTTTAAACAGACCTTCTTTCATTGACGAACACGGATAGAACGCAAAATTTAAAAATTCTATCCTGGAATGTGAACGGGCTCAGGTTATTTTCCAGAAGAAAGAAAATCCTAGAATATTTGCGTCTCGTGAATTATGATGTCTTACTCATTCAGGAATCACATCTTTGAAAGGAAGAGTGGGTAGGAATACTTAAAAACCAAAAATGGATAGAGCATCGCTTCTACTCAACGCAGACCACTCCCACGAAAGGTGTAGCTATCATCTTTAAAAAAACTTCCTTGGCAATTCCGGGGAATGTTATTGCAGATGTACAGGCAGATGGGTTATTGCTAGGGCAAAGATTAATACTACCTGGGTTACTTTTGTTAGCTATTATGGTCCTAACATTGATGACCCGACCCACATAAAATCTTTGTTCCTTCATTTAGAAAATGTAAATGATCGTATTATAATAGGAAGTGATTTCAATATAGTGTTGGATCCCAAGCATGACTCTACCTCTAAAAGTGCTGTAGGGTCTACACAAAAAACACGAAAAGCTCTGAAACAATTAATGTAAGAGATAGGACTTCTGGACATATGGGGGAGCAAAGAGACACATCTCAGGGACATCAGGGGGAAATTTCACTTTCCACAATAAGAAATGTGGTCATCGCTCGAGGATTGATTTCCTCCAGGTGGATCTTATCACTAGTAAAGATTTGCTTAAAGTTACTCACCTCCCAGAACATCTGTCGGACCATTCTGCTGTCCTTTTGGAAATTGCCACACAAAAGTGTTCCTCCCCACATAGATGGACTTTAAATCGTGCAGTACTGTTTGAATCATCAATTGTTGACAGGTTAAAAAAAGATACAAACTAGTTTTTTTTGCTTAATTCAAACTCAACGGCATCCCATATAGTCTGGGAAACATATAAAGCCTTCTTGAGAGGCTTATTAAGCTCTCTCCATAGCACATAATAAGAAAGCGAGAGAGGAAATCAAAATACTAGAAGCTATAATATCTCAAAAACAGGCAGCACTAGAACAGGCACCAAATGACTCAAATAACATACAACAACTTTCTATAGCAAAAAATGAGTTAACGGATCACCTAGAGGTAATAAATAAAAGGAAATGGGAAGGAAGCAGACTCACTCACCATGAATATGGAGAGGGATGCGGTAAATTCTTTGCGTGGAAAACCAAATCAGACCACGTCAGGAATATGGTGAAGAGCCTAAAATGCCAAAGTACTGGGAGAACCATAGAAGAGGATTCAGAGATCGAGGAGGCTTTTGCTAGTTTTTTCTTAAATCTTTACTCGGAAGACTCAACACCAAGTGAAGAGCTTATGGAAGCCTTCTTTTCGGGAAACAGCGTTTACTACGCAACTTTTACAACGCTGTGCCTTTACGACGCAACTTTTACAACGCAAGTCGTTACAACGACTTACGCTGGGGGGCGCTCCAGGATAGGGAATAGATTAATTTACTATCCAACTCCTTCCCTACTATCCACAGGGACTGGAGTTGGAATAGTAAATTAAACTATTCACTATCCAGCGCCCCCCAACGCAAATTGTTGTAACGACTTGTGTTGTAAAAGTTGCGTCGTAAAGGCATGCGTTGTAAATGCATGCGTAGTAACAACATACATCCCTTCTTTTCTGACCTACAACTTCCCACACTTTCAGTCTCTGACAGAGATAACCTGAGCAACCAAATCACCTCAGCAGAAGTTTTGCAAACTATTAAAACCTTACAAAAAGGGAAAGCAGTGGGCCCTGATGCCATCCCGAATGAAATATATATCATTCTTAAAGAAGAACTAGCACCATTCCTGCTTCAACTATTTAACTCTGCTTTCATTGCTGCTCAGGAGCTACCATCATCTTGGAATGAGGCCACTATCACAATTATTCTGAAACCCAACAAGAATCCACAATATTGTGAATCGTATAGACCCATTTCCCTCTTAAACTGAAGCCATAAAATATATACTCAAATCCTTACTAAAAGGTTTGACAAAGTCGCAGGGTCCATAATACATCCTGACCAAAAGGGCTTTATGAAGGGGAGGCAATTACATGAATTAACCCACGATCTCATCGGTGCAATTGACTTGGCGATTTTGTACGAGATCCCACTGGCAGTCTTGACATTTAACGCTGCAAAAGCGTTCAACAGGGTCAGTTCAATCAATCAATCACAAGCATTTATAGAGCGCGCTACTCACCCGTGAGGGTCTCAAGGCACTAGGGGGGGGGGGTGCTACTGCTGGAAGAGCCAGGTCTTGAGGTGCTTCCTGAAGCTGAGATGGTCCTGGGTCAGTCGTAGGTGAGTGGGGAGGGAGTTCCAGGTTTTCGCAGCCAGGTAGGAGAATGATCTTCCTCCGGAGGTGGTTCTGTGAATTTGTGGGACGATGGCGAGGGCGAGGCTGGTGGAGCAGAGCTGGCGGGTGGGGGTGTAGAATGAGAGTCGGCTGTTGAGGTAGTTTGGGCCCATGTTGTGGA
Organism: Lissotriton helveticus; assembly: GCF_964261635.1. Taxonomy (NCBI): domain Eukaryota; kingdom Metazoa; phylum Chordata; class Amphibia; order Caudata; family Salamandridae; genus Lissotriton; species Lissotriton helveticus. The sequence continues at coordinate 1,470,543,852 of NC_136068.1, read as the reverse complement.
GCGCTTTGTGTGCGTGGGTGAGCAGTCTGAACGTGATCCTTTTATTCACGGGGAGCCAGTGGATGTTTCTTAGGTGGGTGGTTATGTGGCTGTGGCGAGTTGGCCAGTTGGCCAGTCGGCCCTTTCTAATCAAAGTAATCCAACGCTTTAACTTAGGAGACATTTTTACAGCAGCTGTCTGGGCCCTGTGTAAAAATCCATCGGCCAGGTTACTCGTTAACGGAAATCTAACAAACCAACTTAAAATTTCCCAAGGAACCCGACAGGGTTGTCCCCTCACGCCTCTCCTCTTTAACATGTACATTGAACCCCTGGCAGGCAAATTAAGATCGTGCCATACCATCCCCCCCTTTAATTGTAAGGGTTGGGAAAAGAAAATAGGCCTATATGCCGATGACCTCATGATACTGACTGGAGTATTAGAGCAATCACTCCCCGAGATTTGGGACCATCGAGAGAATTTTGGGAACGTATCAGGGTATTCAATAAATCAACAGAAAACTGAGCTTATGACATGGAATTCCCCTTATAAGAGTGACCTTATAAAACATCAAATTAGATATCTTGGGGTTCAAATCATAAAAAATATAGACAAGATAGCTCAGGTTAATTTTGACAAAACCGCCACCAGTGTGAGACAACAGCTACAGGTATGGGAGACCAATCCTCTTTCTATCCTCAGTAGGTCTAATTTACGAAAAATATCGATCTTACCTAAATTCACCTTTTTATTTGATTCAATCCCACTAGAATTTTCACAAGCCTGGTTCAGAAAAGTACAAGGGCTATTCTCTTCCTTCATTTGGGGTAGAAGAAATCCCAGAATTTCTCAGAAGCTCAGGAGGAAAAAAGCTCATGGTGGCATCGCCACCCCGACTTATATTTATATTACTGCACTTTTCACTTGAAAAATGTTCTTCAACAGTTAAATAATAGCTCGACACACTCTACACTCTTTAAGGCCATAACATCTATTCATAAGATACAAGCAGATTCCTTTCTCCTAAAGTTTGGCCATCCCAAATTCTTCAAGAAGGTTAGATTGAAGATCCTTCTAGCCGCGATCAGAGTTTGGGCCCAGGTGAGAGCACTGCTACACATACCTTATTATAATTAAAAAAAACACCTATCTGGAACTCTCCAGGCACCCCGGCATGTTTACAAGATGCACTTGCCCTTCCTTTACGGGAAGCTGGGATACTAAAGTGTGGAGAGTTATTTGTGAAAAATTAATTAATTCCATGGCAGTGCTTCTCTGAATTATCAAATAATTCGGTTTAAAAGTTTAAATATGACCAAATCTCGAACTGGACTAAATTAATAAGCAAGGAATAAGCAGGGAACCACGATCTGGTGAAAGGGATCTGTACAAGATCTACAACTCGAAAAGAGGTAGCAGCATGGTACTGGCTGATAATTGATACTGGAGAAGAAAAGCTGAACCCATTTACAGAGAGCTGGAAGAAGGACCTGCCGGGTGCAGACCTCGAAACTCTCGGGCAAGTATCTATGTCTATCCTTTGGTCACATGTGAAAGCTGCTCCCTTAAAGAGAAACCATCTTTTCACTGTCACAAGGCATACTGGATGCCAATGAAACTATCCAAGCTGGGAAGTGGAGCCACAAAGAAGTGCCCGAAGTGCAATGAAATCAACGTAAACAAGGTACACATGTTCTGGCAGTGTCCTACAATTCAGCTCTTCTGGAAGTTATGTGGAAAATGGATTCTCTCTGCCTCCCCTACCATAACTGAATGGGTTGGTTCAGTACAACGTATCTCTAATCTTGATCGAGCAAATAAAAGGGCTAAAAAAAAAAAATTGGGACCTATGGGATAGTTGGTTCTCAATATATGTTTTAAGTTTCTCCTACTGAATTAACGTACATAAATTTATTCATATTAATTTGGCGATTAATACAACACACAGCCTTATTTTAGTTTTTATTCCATTTCTGCTTTCTTGGTTTTTATTATTATACTACTCTTTTAGGATTTTTTAACTTTAAGAAACATAACCTATATACTTATCAGTCCATTGAATACAAACTTGCTCTCATGGCCGGTAAGATGGGAAGCTAGCTAAGACTAGATATAATGGCCAGTAGAAGAATAGGAGCCATGGTCAACCTAGATAGGCCCTCTGAAAACAGCTCCTGGGGGTAAAATCCACCCACCCTTCATTGTGAAGAGACCGGGTCTATTTTTGGCTTTTTCACTGGTTGGACCGGCCCCACTTTCTTGAATCTAGAGCACCTTTCGAAGAATGAGGGGAAAAAAATACCAATGTGGTCTCTGTGAAGCTGATCATCCTTCTATCTCGCATAGATCAGTCACACCTTAACAGCTCAGCTCACATTGGCACCTCTTTCCTTCCCACCTGTTCCAAAACCTGAGAAATATAAAGAATTGAGCCTTATTGTCACATTTATGCCAGAATATTTTCAGTTTTTGATATGGTGTCCAAACGAAAAAACATTCACCGCTGTTAGAATGGCCACCACCAGTGCATTGGAGAAATCGTAATTAAGCCCGGGTCGAGTACTCCGCCGGCGGAGTTTGCAGAGTTTTACCAACTTTGTGCTCCGTTTTGTGGGCCTCGGGTGGAGCGGAGTTCCACAGAGTTTTTTTTAACTCTGCATACTCCGCCCCGGGTTAATCATAATACAGCAGGCGGGAGACCGCTGCTGCGGTGGTCTTTTTCAGACCGCCGCCATTGTGTTATGGCGGTAGGTCTGCCGAACTCGCAATCAGGTCTTAGTATGTATTTGTCTCTCTCAGTCACTGTATCTGAAAGTAGGGTAATATTATAAATAAATACAATATTTTAGAGTTTATAAGCTTGTCATTTACATATCAAATTATACAACTAGTGCTATTATTATGGCCACTACAAAACATGATGTTGTTATTAAAGTAATGGAACATAACCATCCCCTAAATGTAACAGAAATAGACATAAGGGAGTTCCTTCAGAATATAGGAGAGGCAAGCACGAGGTACCAGGAACCCATAACCAAAATCCTAAAAGATATACTCCCTAAAGTCCCGAACACATCACAGGCCAATTTCCACCTATTCCCACTTTAAAATATTTAATTGCACAAACTAAAAATGGCACTAGAAATACTCCGCCTGTCCCTAGATACCAAGACATAGAAATACATGAATTTAAAAAAAAATTAACATAATGAGGAACCTTTCCTGTTATGTGACAACCTAAACAATGATAAACGAATCCTGATATTTTCCAGAGCAGATAACTTAATAAAGCTAAGCCATTGTCAAACCTGAATGGTGGATGGTACCTTCAAAATGTGTCCTAAAGCATTCACTCGGATATACAGCATACATGTTGAATATCAAAATGCAAATATCCTTTTTATATATGTCCAACTACCAAATAAACAAAGTAGCACATACTATGAACTCTTAAACCATATTAAACATAAAACAAATAACTACTACCCACAAAAAATAATCACAGACTTAGAACAAGCCATGATAAAAATGTACCCCGACACGGCCATACAAACCGGTTTCTAATATTTCAATCAAAGCATATTAAGACATCTCTATCAATCTGCGATGGAATATGCTACAGACAGCCTAATTGACTTTGAAATGAAAGAAAATGATAGGACTAGCCTAAGTCACTGTCACAAAAGTAGCGAAATACTCCGATTTTCTAGTAGAAAGCCCTTTCTACCAACAAAACAAAGGCAAACTATTATTTTGAAAAAACTTGGATTGGCAGACTGCCTTGCTCTGGACACAGACACAAACCCAAATTCCAAAGACCATGGTGAAATGTCCATGGCAGCACCTTGGCACAGGAAGCCAAATCAAACAACGCGGTGAAAGGACGGCACAGTGCCTTACAATCCACACTAGTGGTACAAAAGGGGGTGGTGATGGACGGAGCATCTGAACCAATCAAACACTCACACCAAGTGAACAGATCTGGGTTTGACCCATCACCATTCTTTAGCTCACTCAGCCACCCCAGTTTAGACATGGCCATATGCAAATCAGTCTGACCCTGTGCCTCATGGGAACAGTCCAGCCCGAACTGCCAAGCCATGTCTTCCTTGGACCGGAAACAAGCATCCTGGGACCGGTTTCGGATTTATAATCCTCATCAGCCAGGCTATCTTGAATCCAGTGGCCAAGTGAGCAAGGGACTCACGTCTGAGCATACCCTGCCAACTTAGGGCGAACAAAGCGATACAAAAGGAGATGATGGACGGAGCGTTTGAGCAAATCAAACACTCACCCCCAGTCAACTGATCTGGGTTTAATCCATCACCATTCTTTAGCTCACTCAGCCACCCCAGTTCAGACATGGCCATATGCAAATCAGTCTGACCCTTTGCCTCCTGGGAACAGTCCAGCCCGAACTGCCAAGCCATGTCTTCCCTCGACCGGAAACAAGCATCCCGGGACTGGTTTCGGATTCATAATCCTCATCAGCCAGGCTATCTTGAATCCAGTGGCCAAGTGAGCAAGGGACTCACGTCTGAGCATACCCTGCCAACTTAGGGCGAACAAAGCGATACAAAAGGGGATGATGGACGGAGCGTTTGAGCAAATCAAACACTCACCCCCAGTCAACTGATCTGGGTTTAATCCATCACCATTCTTTAGATCACTCAGCCACCCCAGTTCAGACATGGCCATATGCAAATCAGTCACTTACTTACCATCACTTACTATTCCCATGCCATTCCAATTTGGGGAAGGTGTGGACATTAAAGGTGTTACATGCACAATTCTCACTCCAATCTAAACCAATTTGGGAAAGGTGCTGGACACTGAATGGGTGAAATGTACTATTCCCACTCCATCTAAACCAATTTGCGGATGGCGTTGGATTCTTAAGGGGTAACATTTACTATTACCACTCCAACCTATAGCAATTTGGAGAAAGTGTTGGACCATAAAGCATCTGCAAGGGACTATAAACTAAAAAAGTATAGTACACAATCAATACTCATAATCACGTTGACATTTTCTGCTATAAAACATATTAAAAATTCATTAAAAAACAAACTCCCCCAAACTAAACACCTGCATATTCATAATTTAACAATTCAAAATAATAGATGATTCATATAATTATTCATGTTTAACATATTTGTAAAAATATTTACTACCATTCCTAAAATTCGAACCATATAATACAAAATAATTTCAGATTTTAAAACAATAATAAAATGTATAAAAATATATTTTTGTCAAATAAATGTATTTTAATTACCTTTATTAAACATTATAAAATATTTTCCAAACAACCAATCAATCAATCAGAAACATTTGTAGAGCGCACTACTCACCCGTGAGGGTCTCAAGGCGCTAAGGGGGGGTGCTGCTACTGCTCGAACAGCCAGGTCTTGAGAAGTCTTCTGAAGGTCAGTAGGTCCTGGGTCTGTCGCAGGTGGATGGGGAGGGTGTTCCATGTCTTGGCGGTGAGGTGGAAGAAAGATCTGTCGCCTGTGGTTGTTCTCTGGATGCGTGGGACAGTGGCGAGGTTAGCAGAGTGAAGCTGACGAATCATGGTGTAGAAGGTGAGTCATTTGTTGAGGTAAGCTAGTCCGGCGTTGTGGAGTGCTTTGTGAGCATGGGTGTGGAGCTTGAAGGTGATCCTCTTGTTGACGGGATACCAGTGCAGGTATCTCAGGTGGGCAGTGATGTGGCTGTGGTGGAGGATGTCGAGGATGAGGCGTGCGGAGGTGTTCTGTATGCGTTGAAGTATTTTCTGGAGTTTGGCTGTGGTTCCCACATAGAGGGCGTTGTAGTAGTCCAGCCTGCTGCTGACGAGGGCCTGGGTGACCGTCCTTCTGGTTCCGGTGGGGATCCATCTGTAGATCTTGCACAGCATGCGGTGGGTGTTGAAGCAGCAGGAGGAGACGGCATTTACTTGCTGGGTCATTGATAGTGATGAGTGCAGGATGAACTCCTGGTTGCGTGCGTGGTCTGTGGGTGCCGGTGCAGCTCCCAGCGCAGCCGGCCACAAGGAGTCGTCCCAGGCGGATGGGGTGGAGCCGAGGATGAGGACCTACATCTTGTCTGAGTTCAGTTTCAGGCGGCTGTTCTTCCTCCATTCGGCGACGGCCTTCATTCCTACGTGGAGGTCAGTTTTGGCAGTGCCGGGGTCCTTGGTGCATGAGAGGATCAGCTGGGTGTCATCAGCGTATGAGACGATGTTGAGGTCGTGTGATCGGACGATGTTGGCGAGCGGTGCCATGTAGACTTTGAAAAGAGTCGGGCTGAGGGATGATCCTTGGGGTACGCCACAGGTGATCTTGCCAGCTTTGGATCAGTATGGGGAGGCGGACTCTCTGGGTTTTGCCGGTGAGGAAGGAGGTGATGCAGTCCAGGGCTTTGTTGCGGATTTCACGTCGTGGAGGCGTTTGCTTAGGGTAAGGCGGCTGAGAAGTCCAGGAGTATGAGAGCCACGGTTTCGCCTTTGTCCAGTAGGGTCCTGATGTCGTTGGTGGTGGCGATGAGGGTGGTTTCGGTGCTGTGGTGCTGCGGAATCCGGATTAGGATGAGTCTAGGGTGTTGTTCTCCTCAAAAAAGTGGGTCAGTTGCCTGTTGATGATCTTCTTGATGACTTTCGCCGGGAACGGGAGCAGGGAGATGTGCCGGAAGTTCCTGAGGTCCTTAGGGTCTACCTTGGGTTTCTTGAGTAGGGCGTTGATCTCAGAGTGTTTCCAGCTCTTCTGGAAGGTGGCAGTTTCGAAGGAGCTGTTGAGGATCTTCCATAGATGGGGTGCTATAATGGAGCTTGCTTTGTTGAAGATGTGGTGGGGGTAGTGGTCTGATGGCGAGCCGGAGCGGATGGTGTTCATGATTTTGGTGGTGTCGTTGTTGTTGATGTGGTTCCAGGAGAGCAGGAGGCCGGTGTGGCCGAGGGGCAGTGAGTTTGAGGCATCGGCGGCTGTCGGGGGGTCTGGGGTTTGAAACTGTCATTGATGTCTGTGATCTTGCGGTGAAAGAAGTTGGCTAGGGAGTCGCAGAGGTCTTGCGATGGCGGGATGTCGTTGGGGCAGGAGCTGCGGTTGGCGAGTTCCTTCACGATGTTGAAGAGCTCTTTGCTGTTGTGTGCATTGTTTTTGATGCATTCCTTGAAGGAGGTCCTTTTGGCGGTTCGAATGAGTTGGTGGTGCTTGCGGCTGGCGTTCTTGAGGGCAGCATGGTTGTCCAGTGTCTGTTCGTGGCGCCCTTTCTTTTCAAGTCTTGGGCAGGTCTGCTTGGATGCCTAGACGTTAGTGGTGAACCAGCTGGCCCTTCTGTCGGTTCATCTGGTGGAGGGTTTCTTGATTGGGGCAAGAGTGTTGGTGCAGTTGTCGATCCATTGCTTGAGACTGCGGGTGGCTGTGTCGCTGTCGGTGGGGTCTGTTGGTGGGTCTCGGGCGCAGGTGGTGATTTGCTGGTCTTCGTGGTTGGGGAAGTGTTGAGGGCGGTTCTGCGTGGTGTGTTTTCTGAAGTAGAAGTGGATGCAGCGGTGGTCAGTCCAGTGGAGTTCGGTGGTGTGGCTGAAGGTGACGTGATTGCTGGCGGAGAAGATGGGGCCGAGCGAGTGCCCAGCGGAGTGGGTGGGTGTTGTGACAAGCTGTTTGAGTCCAAGGTTGGTGAGGTTGTCGAGCAGGGTGGTGGAGTTGCTATTGTTGGCGTTCTTGAGTTGGAAGTTCATGTTTCCGAGGAGGATGTAGTCTGCGGAGTCCAGGGCGTGAGAGCTGACGACATCTGTGATGGAGTCAATGAACTGTGGCCGGGGTACGGGGGGTCTGTAGATGAGGGTTCTTCTTAGGGTGGTGTTGGGATCGATGTGGATCTGGAAGCGCAGGTGTTCGATGGTGCTGACGGTGTCTTCCGTGCTGGTCGAGATTCTGAGGGTATTTATGTGGACAATGGCGATTTCTCCTACCGGTCTGTTGATGCGATCCCTGCGGGTGATCTTGTAGCCGTCTGGGATGGCTATGGCAATGTCGGGTGCCAATGAGGGGTTTATCCAGGTCTCCCGTCAGGAAGGCAACGTCCGGGGAGGATGAGTCGACCAGGTCCCAGATTTCGATGGCATGCTTGTGGACGGAGCTGGTGTTGAGTAGTATGAATCTGAGGTGGTTGCGACTTGCCCTGGTGTGAGTGGTGGGGGCAGGACGAGCAGGTGCTCAGTGGCTGATGAAGCTGCAGTTCCAGCAGGAGAAGGGTTTGTTAGTGAGCTTCGGGGTGGCCTGGAAGCAGCTGGGTGATCGGCCGGCTTTGAGTTCGTGGAGGATGTTGGCGTTGAGCATCGTGTCTCTTGCGGGGGCAAGGGGGTCTGGTGCTGGGCACGGTCCAATCGCGGACGGGTGCATACGGGCTTGCCTTAGGTGTGCAAAAGTGGGGTGGCTGCGCAGCAGCCGCCATTAATCAGGGGAGGTGAGAGGGAGGAACAGCCGCGAGGCGGGTGCGGGGAGCGAATGGACAAGCGAGGGGGCGGGGCCACAGGGGACACAACGGCAGGAAGGGGAATTGGCAAGATGCCGAAATCTAATCGAGCAAAGGTGAGTCAGAAAGGGAACAGTGATCAAATAGAGAGAAATGCAGTGATAATAGGATACAGTGAGAGTAATAAGGTGAAAGAAGCAAAAGAAGTGCAAAAAGTGAAAAACAGTGAAAAAGCGGCAGGCAGGCCGAAGGGTAAGATCAGAGGCTGAGGGCTTGTGCAAACTTGTGGCAGCAGCGGGGCCGGAAACACAGGTGCATTCAGGTGGAGCTGTGCGGCTTGGGGAGCGACCTGCTTGTAACCAGGGTCAATGGTTGCTCTCTTCACCGCGCAGCAGCCGTTATTAAGAAGGGGAGATTGGAGGGAGGAGTAGCTGGGAGGCAGGTGTGGGGGGCAAATGGGCGAGGGGGGCGGGGACGCAGGGGATGCAGCGGCGGGAAGGGGAATTGTCAAGATGATGAAATCGAGCAAAGGAAAGTCCTAGAGGGACCAGTAATCAAATAGAGAGAAATACAGTGGTAGTAGGATACAGTGAGAGTAATAAGGTGAAAGAAGCGAAAGAAGTGCATGAAGTGAAAAACAGTGAAATGCCGCAGACGGGCCAAAGGGGAAGATCATAGGGCATCCCAAAGCCCCCAACCCCCCAAATGAATAGCCACTGTCTTTCTGCCCCCCTTGGGGGCATATCGGGGCAATAGCCCCAAATTTCCCCCCTCCCCATGCCGGCAGATAGCCCACGAGGCACTGACTTTTTTTCAGGATGTGCCCACCTGTAGATTTTTAACCCTAGCTCTGCCGGCACCAAGTGAAACCTAGCAAACCTATACATTTTTGAAAACTAGACACCCAGGGGAATTCAGGTTGTCTGGCTCTCACCAGGTTCTGTTACCCAGAATTCCTTGCAAACCTCAAAATATGTTTTTAAAATAAACACATTTTCCTCACATTTCTGTGGTGGAAAGTCCTGGAGTCTGCGTGGATTCACAAAATTTCATCCACCCTGCATTCCCCAAAGTTTTCCGAGAAAAATGGTACCTCACTTGCGTGGGTAGACCTAGTGCCCGCGACAGGAAATGACCCAAAACGCAACGTGGCCAAATCACATTTTCACCCCTTTTTTTACAAAGTGCCTAGCTGTAGATTTTGAACCCTAGCTCTGCCATCACCAATGGAAACCTGGCAAACCTATAGATTTTTTAAAACTAGACACCCAGCGGAATCCAAGCTGGGGTGACTTGTCTGGCTTTCACCAGGTTCTGTTACCCAGAATCCTATGCAAACCTCAAACTTTTTTTAAAAAAAACACATTTCTGTGGTGGAAAGTTCTGGAATCTGCGTGGATCCACAAAATTCCACCCACCCCGCATTCCCCAAAGTCTTCCGGAAAAAAATGGTACCTCACTTGTGTGGGTTGGCTTAGTGCCCATGTCAGGAAACAGCCCAAAACGCAACGTGTATACACCACATTGGTACCTCACCTAAAATGGTACCTCACATGTGTGGGTGGGTCAAGTCACCCAGACAGACATGGGCCTAAAACCTATTGAGGCAACATCATAATTACCTCTCACAAAACAATCTGGATTTGCAAGGGGGGTTCCATGAGTTTTGGGCCGGGGCTCGGCGGCCATCTAGGAAAACCTACCAAACCCACACATTTCTGAAAACTAGACACCCGGGGGAGTCCAGCAAGGTATGGCTTGTGTGGGTCACCCAACATTTCCCTACCCAGAATCCCCTGCAAACCTCAAATTTAGCTGAAAAAATTACTTTTTTCTCAAATGTCTGTGTGGGAAAGTTCTGGAATCTGTGGGGATCCACACATTTCCTTCTACACAGCATTTCCCCAGGTCTCCCGATAAAAATGGTACCTCACTTGTGTGGGTAGGTCAAGTACCAGTGACAGGCAAGGGCCGAAAACTTATGGAGGAGACATCAAAATGACCTTCCGCAAAACAACCTGGTTTTGCAAGGGGGGTGACCTGGGTTTCTGGTCCCGGGCATGGTGTCCTTCTAGGTAAACCTACCAAACCCACACATTTCAGGAAAGAGTTGGGGGATCCAGGCAAACTATACCTCGCTGGACTCCCCCGGGTGTCTAGTTTTCAGAAATGTGTGGGTTTGGTAGTTTTCCAAGATGGCCCCAGAGCCCCCCTGGGGAGTCCAATAGGGTATGGCTTGCATGGATCCCCCAACGTTTCCCTACCAAGAATCCCCTGTAAACCTCAAATTTAGCTAAATGGGTCCGTTTTCACTTTGAAAATGTGGTGTGTCCATGTTGCGTTTTGGGCCATTGTCTGTCGCGGGCACAAGCCTACCCACACAAGTGAGGTACCATTTTTCTCGGAAGACTTTGGGAAATGAGGGGTGGGTGGAATCATGTGGATCCAAGCAGATTACAGAACTTTCCACCACAGAAATGTGAGGAAAATGTGTTTTTTGGACAAATATTTAGGTTTGCAAGGGATTCTGGGTTTCAGAACCTGGTGAAAACCAGTCAAGTCACCCCATCCTGGATTTACTTGGGTGTCTAGTTTTAAAAAATTTATAGGTTTGCAAGGTTTCCCTAGATGCCTGCAGAGCTAGGGTTCAAAATCTACAGCTAGACACTTTGCAAAAAAATGGTCAGTTTTCACTGTAATAATAAAGTGTGTCCATGTTGCGTTTTGAGCAGTTTCCTGTCGGGGGCATTAGGCCTACCCACACAAGTGAGGTATCATTTTTATCGGGAGGCAAGGGTAAAACAGAATTGTAGAGCAACTGTTATTACCTATTGTCTTTTGATGCATTTCTGCTTTCCACATGAAAAACAATGTGTAAAAATTAAGTCATTTTGAAAAATGAGCTATAATTCTCATGCTAGTATGGGTACTCACAATTTCTGAAATGTGCAAATATCTACTCTTTCTAAACTCTATATTTTATTCCAAATTAAAAATGCATAGGTGTCTCTCATACCAATTTTTCCATGTATATATTTTCCCAAATTAATTTCTAAAGACCCGGTACATAATAAACAAGCACTGAAAATGCAATAGGTCTCGACTTTGATTAAGTTAAAGCCATTTGCTTTGCTAATGCTATCTATAGCAAAGCAAATAGCTTTAGCTTAATCAAAGGTGAGACCTATTGCATTTTCAATGCTTGTTTTGCCATGTTGTACAGTAGCTGCGATGCAACATGTCTGAAAGTGATTGTAGGAAGGTGGAATCTGACTATATGGTTACCCCCACTTATTGCCTGGTGTATTGCTGGTTTTTGACTTAGTTGGACTGGGATCCTGCTATTCAGGGCCCCAGTCTATCTGCTTTCTCTATAAAATGGATTCCATGTACTTTAGGTACATACCAGATTGGCTACTGGGTCACCCTTGTGAGCTCCTGTATATGGTACCTTAGGTACCCAGGGCATAGGGATCCCAGAGGCCTACCAGGGGCTGCAACATGTACTGTGCCACCCCTGGTTAGCCTTCAAAACTGACACCACAGGTCTGTAAGGTGGTGTAAGCACCCCTTACTTAGATATAGTATACCTATATCTACCTTAAATATAGAGACATAGTAACCTATAAGTCACTCCTATGGCAGGCCTTGACAATCCTGGAGGCAGAGTGTTTGGTTTTGTGTGAGAGGGTTCCCTAGCATGAGCTGAGCCCCTCTGCAGCTTTCGGAACCATCTCCGTATAGCTGTTCTATGATATAGCCATACATATACTCTTAAGTGCATTATAATCCTCGCGGTTAATGCTAACTTTGGTTTGGCTTTATCAAAACATGTCATGTAAGGAGTCAAACACTTTGGAATACTACCCTCCCCCCCCCGCCAGTTCTGGCGGCAGGGGTAGCATTCCACCCTTCTAGAGGGAGAAGATATGTAGTTACTGGTAAACCCGGTTAATGTTAAACGGAGCCCCAGCATCACAAAATGGATGCTGTTGCCACAGACACAAGTCTGCCCTCCTGCTGCTGGACGAAACTCCGGCAGGGGAGGCCTGGACAATAGGTTTCCTGTCCAGGGAGGTGCTGGCACCTCCCCAGACAGGCTTTAGTGTATTGGGGCAGGGTGGGTTGCATTCAGTGAATGCTTTTCAATCAATCAATCAATCAATCAAGAAATTTGTATAGCGCGCTACTCATCCGGAGGGTCTCAACGCGCTTGGGGGAGAGGGGTCCGCTACTGCTCGAATAGCCAGGTCTTGAGTTGCTTCCTGAAGGAGAGGTGATCTTGGGTAAGATGGAGGTGGATGGGGAGGGAGTTCCAGGTCGTGGCAGCCAGGTAGGAGAAGGATCTCCCTCCCAAGGTGGCTCTTCGAATGCGTGGAACGGCGGCGAGGGCGTGGCCGGTCGATCGTAGCTGGCGGGTAGGAGTGTAGAAGGTCAGGCGGCTGTTGAGGTACCTGGGGCCCAGGTCGTGGAGGGCCTTGTGTGCGTGGGTGAGGAGACGGAACGTGATTCTCTTGCTGACGGGGAGCCAGTGCAGGTCTCTCAGGTGTCTGGAGATGTGGCTGTGTCGGGGGATGTCCAGGATGAGTCGTGCGGAGGCGTTCTGGATGCGTTGGAGTCTTTTCTGCAGTTTGGCTGTGGTTCCGGTGTAGAGGGTGTTCCCGTAGTCCAGTCGGCTGGTGACGAGTGCCTGGTTGACCGTCTTCCTGGTTTCGGTGGGGATCCAGCGGAAGATCTTTCGGAGCATTCGTAGGATGTTGAAACACGATGATGAGACGGTGTTGACTTGTCTGGTCATCGAGAGGGAGGAGTCCAGGATGAAGCCCAGGTTGCGTGCGTGGTCCGTTGGTTTGGGTGCGCTGCCCAGGGCAGGGGGCCACCAGGAGTCGTCCCAGTCAGAGGGTGATGATCCCAGGATGAGGACTTCCGTCTTGTCTGAGTTCAGTTTCAGGTGGCTGTTCTTCATCCACTCGGCTACGTCTTTCATCCCTTCGTGTAGGTTGGTTCTGGCGGTGGCGGGGTCGTTGGTGAGGGAGAGGATCAGCTGGGTGTCGTCGGCGTAGGAGATGATGTTGAGGTTGCGTTGCGTTGGCGTGCGATGGCCGCAAGGGGGCTCATGTAGACGTTGAAGAGGGTGGGGCTGAGTGATGATCCTTGTGGTACGCCGCAGATGACTTCGGTGGCCTCGGATCTGAACGGGGGGAGGCGGACTCTCTGGGTTCTTCCGGCGAGGAACGAGATGATCCACTCCAGTGCCTTCTCTTGGATTCAGACAGTATCGAATGCTGCGGAGAGGTCCAGGAGGATGAGGGCCGCTGTTTCCCCGTTGTCGAGCAGGGTTCGGATGTCAACAGTGGCTGCGATGAGGGCGGTCTCGGTGCTGTGGTTGGCTCGGAAGCCAGACTGTGAGTGGTCGAGGGATCCGTTTGTTTCGAGGAAGGCGGCAAGCTGTCTGTTGACGGTCTTCTCGATGACTTTGGCCGGAAACGGGAGGAGCGAGATGGGGCGGTAGTTCTTGAGGTCGGTGGGGTCTGCTGATGGTTTCTTCAGGAGGGCGCTGAGTTCGGCATGCTTCCAGTTCTCCGGGAAGGTGGCGGTGTTGAAGGAGCAGTTGATGATGTCCCGGAGTTGGGGTGCGATGACGGAGTCGGCCTTGTTGAAGACGTGGTGGGGGCATGGGTCGGTTGGTGATTCGGAGTGGATGGTGTTCATCGTGTGGATGGTGTCTTCGATGCTGACCGGGGTCCAGGCGCGGAGGGTGGTGGTGGGGGGCATTGGTTCTGCGGTTGGGTGTGTGGTTTGTTCGTCGAAGCTGTTGTGTATGTCTGCGATCTTGCTGTGGAAGAACGAGGCGAGTGAGTCGCAGAGGTCTTGTGAGGGAGTGATGTCGTTGTTTCCAGCGCTGGGGTTGGAGAGCTCTTTGACAATGCTGAAGAGTTCCTTGCTGTTGTGTGCGTTGTTGTCTAGTCGATCCTTAAATGCTGACTTCTTGGTGGTGTGGATCAGCTGGTGGTGTTTGCGGGTGGCGTGCTTGAGGGTGGTCATGTTGTCTGTGGTCGGGTTTTTTCGCCAGGCTTTCTCGTGGGTGCGGCAGTTCTTCTTGGAGTTCTTGAGGTCGTCGTTGAACCAGGAGGCTTTCTTGCTGCCGGGCTTGCTGGGGTGGTTTTTCAGAGGTGCGAGGTCGTCGGCGCAGTTGGTGATCCACTGTGTGAGGTTGTTGGCTGCTTGGTTGGGGTCCGTTGAGCTGGCGGGAGGGTTCTGGCTCAGTGATGTGGTGAGCTGGTTGGTGGTGATCTTGTTCCAGCTCCTGTGGGGAACCTGTTGCAGGTGGTGGTGAGTCGTGGTTCTTCTGAAGCTGAAGTGGACGCAGCTGTGATCTGTCCAGAGGAGTCCGGTGGAGTGGCTGAAGGAGATGTACTTGCTGGAGGAGAAGACTGGGTCAAGCGTGTGTCCGGCGTAGTGGGTGGGGGTGTTCACCAGTTGCTTGAGTCCGAGGTTGGCGAGGTTGTCCAGCAGGGTGGTGGTGTTTTTGTCGTTGTTGTTCTCCAGATGGAAGTTGAGGTCCCCTAGGAGGATGTAGTCAGCGGAGGGGAGGCCGTGTGGGCTGATGAAGTCTGCGATGTCTCTGTGAATTGTGTGCGGGGTCCTGGGGGTCTGTAGATGAGGGTTCCTCTGAGTGTGGTCTTGGGGTCGGTGTGTATCTGGAAGTGAAGATGTTCGGCGGTTGCGAGGGAGTCGTCGGAGTTGGTCGTGATGCGGATGGTGTTCTTGTGGACGATGTCTGGTTGACGCGGTCCCTCCGGGTGATCTTGTATCCGTCCGGGATGGCGATGGCGATGTCGGGCGCTGAGGAGGCATTCATCCAGGTTTCCGTGAGGAAGGCGACGTCTGGAGATGTGGTGTCAAGCAGGTTCCAGAGTTCCAAGGCATGTCTGTGGACGGAGCGGGTGTTGAGCAGGATGCACTTCAGGTGGTTGCTGCTGGTGCTCGGCTTGGCGGGTGCGGTGCAGGTCCGGATGCAGGAGAACTTGCAGGGTTGGCAGGTGAAGGGTCCGTGGGTGCGTCCTGGGGTTGCTCGGTGGCAGCCGGGGGTCCGGCCGGTGTTGAGTGCGTTGAGGGTGGCGGCGTCGTACGTCCGGCGGGTGGGATGGTGTCTGCGGGGGCCAGGGGGTCTGGCGCTGGGTGCGGCCAGGCGCGGACGGGCGCAGACGGGCTTGCCTTTGGTGCGCCTTCAGCGCACAATCGGCGCGCCCGCTGCGCGTGAACGCTGCACGTACGTGCGGACTCTGCCATAAGTGGAGAGTAGGGGGGGGCGGAGCGAGGGAGGAGCAGCTGGGTGGTGGGAGCGGGGTGGCGAATGGGAAGGGAAGGGGAGAGGTCCTAAGCGAGAAGGGGGCGGGGCCGCAGGGGAGCAGCGGCAGGGAGCGGGGAGCGGGGTGCGCCGGCAGAAGGCGGGAAAAACGGTGGCAATACAGGACTCACTCAACCAGGGTCACCACACGTGGGGGTAAGGAAAAAAACAACAGAGGGGGAAAATGGCACAACACTACAACTGGCACAGAGAAGCGAGGGAAGAACAAACAACAGTCAGGGTCACTGCACGGGGGGATACTAGTACAGCAGCACAACTGGCACAGAGAAACAAAGCAGAGAAAGGCACAGGGGATAATAGCACAAAAGCACAACTGGCGCAGAGGAACAACCAGAGAAAGGCACAGGGGTCGCGCCTTCAGGAGCGGTGGCGAGCGGTGGGAGCAGGGAGACCGGGTGACTCAAGGTGGAGCCACGCGGCGGGTGGAGCGACTGTCTCTGACGATGTCAGGTCAGGTCACCGCTCCCCGTCGCGTGGAGGTGCCTTAAGTGTCCAGTGGGAGGGAGGAGCAGCTGGGAGGCGGGAGCGGGGTGGCGAATGGGAAGGGAGGGGGAGAGGTCCTAAGCGAGAAGGGGCGGGGCCGCAGGGGAGCAGCGGCAAAGAGCGGGGAGCGGGGTGTGACGGCAGAAGGCGGGAATAACAGCGGCAATACAGGACTCACTCAACCAGGTTCACCACACGTGGGGGGGAAGGAAAAAAACAACACGGGGGAAAATGGCACAACACTACAACTGGCACAGAGAAGCGAGGGAAGAACAAACAACAGTCAGGGTCTCTGCACGGGGGGATACTAGTACAGCATCACAACTGGCGCAGAGAAACAAAGCAGAGAAAGGCACAGGGATAATAGCACAAAAGCACAACTGGCGCAGAGGAACAACCAGAGAAAGGCACAGGGGTCACGCCTTCAGGAGCGGCGGCGAGCGGTGGGAGCAGGGAGACCGGGTGACTCAAGGAGGAGCCACGCAGCGGGTGGAGCGACCGTCTCTGACAATGTCAGGTCAGGTCACCGCTCCCCGTCGCGTGGAGGCACCTTAAGTGTCCAGTGGGAGGGAGGAGCAGCTGGGAGGCGGGAGCGGGGTGGCGAATGGGAAGGGAAGGGGAGAGGTCCTAAGCGAGAAGGGGGCGGGGTCGCAGGGGAGCAGCGGCAGGGAGCGGGGTGCGATGGCAGAAGGCGGGAAAAATGGCGGCAATACAGGACTTGCTCGACCAGGGTCACCACACGTGGGGGGAAGGAAAAAAACAACACGGGGGGAAAATGGCACAACAGTACAACTGGCACAGAGAAGCGAGGGAAGAACAAACAACAGTCAGGGTCACTGCACGGGGGATACTAGTACAGCAGCACAACTGGTGCAGAGAAACAAAGCAGAAAAAGGCACAGGGGATAATAACACAAAAGCGCAACTGGCACAGAGGAACAACCAGAGAAAGGCACAGGGGTCACGCCTTCAGGAGCGGCGGCGAGCGGTGGGAGCAGGGAGACCGGTTGACTCAAGGAGGAGCCAGGCGGCGGGTGGAGCGACCGTCTCTGACGATGTCAGGTCAGGACAGACACTGCCTGGGGCACACAAGGTGCACCATGCATTTCCCAGTTCAAACCGGTTGCTGGACACTCATCCCCAGCTCTGGCGCGAAACTGGACAAAGGGGGAGGGGTGCACCACCCCTTCCCCATGTCCACCCATAGGAGGGACCTTAGAGTTAGTTCAACTCCTAAACTAACTATAAGTATAGAACCCCAGTCCCTAGGACTTTAGATTACCCTGGACGAAACTCTGCAACATATATCTTGGACCTTCAACATTCCATTTCGACTGGAAGATGGAAGGAATCTCCCTTGTGGTCAAGGAGTGACCACCCTGTTCAAACAAGCACTAACAGCCTCTTTGCCAGTCTGCATTTTTGAGGCTCCCGCCAGATCCCGAAGAATCTGCGACACAGGATATGGACTTCCAGACATCTCTGACGCTGACCTGTGCTCCCAGCAAAGCTGAGACCTGTAGCGGACACGAGAGACGTGGGAGAAGAACTCCTGGACATCCTGCATCTTTGCAACTGCATCTACTTCCCGAAGGATCCTGAACTTGTGCATTGGGGTATTTGAAGCCCCTGCCCCGAGCACCTTTTGCACCGAAGATCCACGAGTGTCCCGTGGGCCCACTTTGTGCATTTCTGCTTGAGGCCCCTTTGCATTTCCTAGTCTGTTGGCTAGTGAGCCCCAACGAAGGGCCACCTTTGATTTAGTGAGCTTTCATGGTTGCTCCAGATGTGCTCCCACTGTTGAAAATGGCAATGTATATGCACATAAGCGGCGTTCATTTGTGTTCACTGTACCCCTTGTTGTAAGCAGAACGGATATCGCGAAACACTGACTGTGTTATCCCGCCAGCATAGACCCATGCACACACATACACGACAGCCATTTTAGGCACCATGGCCTCTCTGCCCGTTTGTTAAACCCCCGGCACCCCTCCCCGCGCGCACTGCTCATGCATCGGCCATAAAACCCTCTCCCTCTGCGTGACCCTGCTCTAGAAGTAACACTCCTGCTTGACCCACACCCCCCATTTCCTCCCAAGAACACCCTTCCCCTCAGCTGACGAGCCCCCCCCCAGCTGCACTTGGCCTTTCGACCCGGTCCCAAGTCCTAAGACCAAGCCTCGTGGATGTACACCCCCCCCTTTTTGCCCAGCATAACAAAACCGTGATACACCAACCGAAGTGCCCGATCTTATAGCCTGCCCAACCTTTGATCTGATCATCCCCTCCTGCCCTCGTGTCCTGTAGGAATGTCCGGCTGAGAGATCACAATCTCTTGTTACATTCAGGAGGGGAGGATGACATCTGAGCGACTGGTATGGGAATAGGCCTGAAGCTGGGATTCCAAGCATGCTTTTTCCTACTTCAAAGAGTCTTTATTGCAATAAGGAATGTTTGTGCATCATAAACATGTGTATAAAAGACGAAGCCTCAGAGAAACTTGTTAGAGCACCTCCTGAAGACACTATGCGAGTGTCCGAAATGACAGGCTCTCCTCATGAGAAATAAAACTCTGGGAGGAGGAGCCGAGACGGCGGCCAAAATGGCCGCATAGACGCTCAGCTCCGCCGCTCGCCCTCGCCTCCAGCAACATCCTGTTAATTATCCTGCACCCCAGCCGTGGTCCCGTGCTGCGGAACAGTGGTGGAGCCCGGCCGTGTGACTCCGGTCCACGTACTGCCCCGAACGACCGAGAATCGGCGTCCTGAAGTTTCTGGCCTTCGCTCTGGTGTGAGCCGGGACCTTGGGTTGCGTCACAGCCGCCCCGCAATGGATAAACAACGGCCTCGATCGGCCATGATGGTCCGGTCCCCCGAGTGGTGACACCGAAACTACTTTTTGCCGTAGCCCTTGCACAGGACGCGGCGCCAGACCACTGATCTTCGCAACGCATATTTCCGGCCGGTATCTTCGGCTTTGGGTAGGGTACTCCGTGAGGCAGAATGGCTTGCCCGGACCGGACTTTGGCCGTAATGCGGTAAGAGGCGAGTGGCGCTGTGTTCGTGTGAGGGCTTGAGTGTGACTCTTTCTAACTCCTTCACAAACCGTGCACTGTTTGTTGGAACCGGACCGCCGCTGAGACGGATTTCCTGTGTTTTCTGAGATCCGAGGTCCTGGAGCACTGGCAGGGAAGGAAATGGCGTTTACGGTGAAAGATGTTTGGCTGGCCCTTCGTGACTGGCGCAGTGCCCTGCAGGGTCTGTGGATGGATGTTCATACCTTGCAGTTAATCGCCTCTCCTGCTACGGAACGTTTGGGCGCGGTTGTGTGCACTGAGGACTGTGAGCCCGAATTCTCCCTGGTTGTTGCAGCTGAGGACTCCCGGGCGTGTGTGATTCTGGATGACGGGACCAGGGAGCACAATGATCGAGACTGTGCCGTTGTTACTCCTCTTGCTCTTCTACCGGCTGATCTGTTTTCTGACTACCATCGCCCTGCCTTACTGCGGAAGATTGCTACATCCCTGAGGAACGCTCCAGAGTTATTACTATGGTCTTTGTTATGGACCTGTGTGGCCCCATCTGGTATTGTCGATCTCTTGTTACTGCCCGCGCTTGCTTTGGGAGGATTGTTGACTTTTTCTCGGACTGGTCAGGGCTGACTAAGGCCTGTGTACGACCCCTTTTCTGTGAACTTGGTGCCGTGGTGGGACATTGTTTGCACTGGAGACCTCGGGTGGCTGGGATGACTGTACACTAATGCCCACTTTCCTTCCTAGTGGGCTTATGCTTTTTGGGGGTGGGGGGTGACTAAGGGGCTGGAGCTACGGCCCTCCTCCGTTATTTCCTACTTTTGGGGTTCTTCTTGGGGCGACAGGCATGCCTATGGGGGGGGTGAGCCGTGGCCTTCCGCTGGTATGCAGGGTGGGGGGATGGGATGTGTTTTATGTTCTTTTGTGTTTCTATGGCCCTCTTTCTTTCTTTCTTATCGCGTTTCTATTCTTCCTTTTTCTATCTTCCTTATAGTTGGAGTTGGGGGTTTGGGTTCCTTGGGAGGATCATTGTTTGTGTCCCTTTACGCTACGAAATCCTGTTAACATTGCTTGCCTCATGAGTGGGTCTCTGTGGTTCGGTAGATTTGTCCTCGGACTTATGTTTCCTATTGCTCTCCCATTGGTACGTTTAATTGAAGGCTTATATCCTGTCATGTGAATAGCTCTGTACATGATATCGTGATATTGCTTTTCGTTTGATCCTTCAACTTTATTATAAATTGGACTCCTCTCGCATCCTGTACCACTGTGGACAATTTTGGTTGCTTATCCTGATTTAATGATGCCAGTTTGGCTTGAGAGCGCAGTGTAACTATCCTTTAATGCATGATATTTTGACATCTGATGTTATTGTATGGTGGCCTTTTGGCCTTTTTTGCTTGCACGCGATGTATTCTTGAGGTTTCCTAATAAAAATATAAAAAAAAAAAGAAAAAGAAATAAAACTCTGTTCTTGTTTTCCTGCTCCCAGCTCCCGTCTCTTTATTTGGTAATTGTTCAAGATGGGAACTAAGAGGCGTCCTGCGCCAGCAGCCTGGGCATCAGGTGCGTTATGGGCTGACTTTTCCACAATTGGCGTCCCAACGCGGGGTCCATCAGCGACATAAGGTCCGGTAAGAGAGGTCCAGACGATGGGGTGAACATCTAAACGATTGGAGTATACCTGCCTTGAGAGGGGTGGCGAATGGGAAGGGAGGGGGAGAGGTCCTAAGCGAGAAGGGGCGGGGCCGCAGGGGAGCAGCGGCAAAGAGCGGGGAGCGGGGTGTGACGGCAGAAGGCGGGAATAACAGCGGCAATACAGGACTCACTCAACCAGGTTCACCACACGTGGGGGGGAAGGAAAAAAACAACACGGGGGAAAATGGCACAACACTACAACTGGCACAGAGAAGCGAGGGAAGAACAAACAACAGTCAGGGTCTCTGCACGGGGGGATACTAGTACAGCATCACAACTGGCGCAGAGAAACAAAGCAGAGAAAGGCACAGGGGATAATAACACAAAAGCGCAACTGGCACAGAGGAACAACCAGAGAAAGGCACAGGGGTCACGCCTTCAGGAGCGGCGGCGAGCGGTGGGAGCAGGGAGACCGGTTGACTCAAGGAGGAGCCAGGCGGCGGGTGGAGCGACCGTCTCTGACGATGTCAGGTCAGGACAGACACTGCCTGGGGCACACAAGGTGCACCATGCATTTCCCAGTTCAAACCGGTTGCTGGACACTCATCCCCAGCTCTGGCGCGAAACTGGACAAAGGGGGAGGGGTGCACCACCCCTTCCCCATGTCCACCCATAGGAGGGACCTTAGAGTTAGTTCAACTCCTAAACTAACTATAAGTATAGAACCCCAGTCCCTAGGACTTTAGATTACCCTGGACGAAACTCTGCAACATATATCTTGGACCTTCAACATTCCATTTCGACTGGAAGATGGAAGGAATCTCCCTTGTGGTCAAGGAGTGACCACCCTGTTCAAACAAGCACTAACAGCCTCTTTGCCAGTCTGCATTTTTGAGGCTCCCGCCAGATCCCGAAGAATCTGCGACACAGGATATGGACTTCCAGACATCTCTGACGCTGACCTGTGCTCCCAGCAAAGCTGAGACCTGTAGCGGACACGAGAGACGTGGGAGAAGAACTCCTGGACATCCTGCATCTTTGCAACTGCATCTACTTCCCGAAGGATCCTGAACTTGTGCATTGGGGTATTTGAAGCCCCTGCCCCGAGCACCTTTTGCACCGAAGATCCACGAGTGTCCCGTGGGCCCGCTTTGTGCATTTCTGCTTGAGGCCCCTTTGCATTTCCTAGTCTGTTGGCTAGTGAGCCCCAACGAAGGGCCACCTTTGATTTAGTGAGCTTTCATGGTTGCTCCAGATGTGCTCCCACTGTTGAAAATGGCAATGTATATGCACATAAGCGGCGTTCATTTGTGTTCACTGTACCCCTTGTTGTAAGCAGAACGGATATCGCGAAACACTGACTGTGTTATCCCGCCAGCATAGACCCATGCACACACATACACGACAGCCATTTTAGGCACCATGGCCTCTCTGCCCGTTTGTTAAACCCCCGGCACCCCTCCCCGCGCGCACTGCTCATGCATCGGCCATAAAACCCTCTCCCTCTGCGTGACCCTGCTCTAGAAGTAACACTCCTACTTGACCCACACCCCCCATTTCCTCCCAAGAACACCCTTCCCCTCAGCTGACGAGCCCCCCCCCAGCTGCACTTGGCCTTTCGACCCGGTCCCAAGTCCTAAGACCAAGCCTCGTGGATGTACACCCCCCCCTTTTTGCCCAGCATAACAAAACCGTGATACACCAACCGAAGTGCCCGATCTTATAGCCTGCCCAACCTTTGATCTGATCATCCCCTCCTGCCCTCGTGTCCTGTAGGAATGTCCGGCTGAGAGATCACAATCTCTTGTTACATTCAGGAGGGGAGGATGACATCTGAGCGACTGGTATGGGAATAGGCCTGAAGCTGGGATTCCAAGCATGCTTTTTCCTACTTCAAAGAGTCTTTATTGCAATAAGGAATGTTTGTGCATCATAAACATGTGTATAAAAGACGAAGCCTCAGAGAAACTTGTTAGAGCACCTCCTGAAGACACTATGCGAGTGTCCGAAATGACAGGCTCTCCTCATGAGAAATAAAACTCTGGGAGGAGGAGCCGAGACGGCGGCCAAAATGGCCGCATAGACGCTCAGCTCCGCCGCTCGCCCTCGCCTCCAGCAACATCCTGTTAATTATCCTGCACCCCAGCCGTGGTCCCGTGCTGCGGAACAGTGGTGGAGCCCGGCCGTGTGACTCCGGTCCACGTACTGCCCCGAACGACCGAGAATCGGCGTCTTGAAGTTTCTGGCCTTCGCTCTGGTGTGAGCCGGGACCTTGGGTTGCGTCACAGCCGCCCCGCAATGGATAAACAACGGCCTCGATCGGCCATGATGGTCCGGTCCCCCGAGTGGTGACACCGAAACTACTTTTTGCCGTAGCCCTTGCACAGGACGCGGCGCCAGACCACTGATCTTCGCAACGCATATTTCCGGCCGGTATCTTCGGCTTTGGGTAGGGTACTCCGTGAGGCAGAATGGCTTGCCCGGACCGGACTTTGGCCGTAATGCGGTAAGAGGCGAGTGGCGCTGTGTTCGTGTGAGGGCTTGAGTGTGACTCTTTCTAACTCCTTCACAAACCGTGCACTGTTTGTTGGAACCGGACCGCCGCTGAGACGGATTTCCTGTGTTTTCTGAGATCCGAGGTCCTGGAGCACTGGCAGGGAAGGAAATGGCGTTTACGGTGAAAGATGTTTGGCTGGCCCTTCGTGACTGGCGCAGTGCCCTGCAGGGTCTGTGGATGGATGTTCATACCTTGCAGTTAATCACCTCTCCTGCTACGGAACGTTTGGGCGCGGTTGTGTGCACTGAGGACTGTGAGCCCGAATTCTCCCTGGTTGTTGCAGCTGAGGACTCCCGGGTGTGTGTGATTCTGGATGACGGGACCAGGGAGCACAATGATCGAGACTGTGCCGTTGTTACTCCTCTTGCTCTTCTACCGGCTGATCTGTTTTCTGACTACCATCGCCCTGCCTTACTGCGGAAGATTGCTACATCCCTGAGGAACGCTCCAGAGTTATTACTATGGTCTTTGTTATGGACCTGTGTGGCCCCATCTGGTATTGTCGATCTCTTGTTACTGCCCGCGCTTGCTTTGGGAGGATTGTTGACTTTTTCTCGGACTGGTCAGGGCTGACTAAGGCCTGTGTACGACCCCTTTTCTGTGAACTTGGTGCCGTGGTGGGACATTGTTTGCACTGGAGACCTCGGGTGGCTGGGATGACTGTACACTAATGCCCACGTTCCTTCCTAGTGGGCTTATGCTTTTTGGGGGTGGGGGGTGACTAAGGGGCTGGAGCTACGGCCCTCCTCCGTTATTTCCTACTTTTGGGGTTCTTCTTGGGGCGACAGGCATGCCTATGGGGGGGGGGGGGGGGGGCGTGGCCTTCCGCTGGTATGAAGGGTGGGGGGATGGGATGTGTTTTATGTTCTTTTGTGTTTCTATGGCCCTCTTTCTTTCTTTCTTATCGCGTTTCTATTCTTCCTTTTTCTATCTTCCTTATAGTTGGAGTTGGGGGTTTGGGTTCCTTGGGAGGATCATTGTTTGTGTCCCTTTACGCTACGAAATCCTGTTAACATTGCTTGCCTCATGAGTGGGTCTCTGTGGTTCGGTAGATTTGTCCTCGGACTTATGTTTCCTATTGCTCTCCCATTGGTACGTTTAATTGAAGGCTTATATCCTGTCATGTGAATAGCTCTGTACATGATATCGTGATATTGCTTTTCGTTTGATCCTTCAACTTTATTATAAATTGGACTCCTCTCGCATCCTGTACCACTGTGGACAATTTTGGTTGCTTATCCTGATTTAATGATGCCAGTTTGGCTTGAGAGCGCAGTGTAACTATCCTTTAATGCATGATATTTTGACATCTGATGTTATTGTATGGTGGCCTTTTGGCCTTTTTTGCTTGCACGCGATGTATTCTTGAGGTTTCCTAATAAAAATATAAAAAAAAAAAAAAAAAGAAATAAAACTCTGTTCTTGTTTTCCTGCTTCCAGCGCCCGTCTCTTTATTTGGTAATTGTTCAAGATGGGAACTAAGAGGCGTCCTGCGCCAGCAGCCTGGGCATCAGGTGCGTTATGGGCTGACTTTTCCACAATTGGCGTCCCAACGCGGGGTCCATCAGCGACATAAGGTCCGGTAAGAGAGGTCCAGACGATGGGGTGAACATCTAAACGATTGGAGTATACCTGCCTTGAGAGGGCCCTCGTCCGGCTGCCGATTGAATGAACTTCACCGATTCCGAACGGACCTCTCTCAAGTGACCTACTGTCCTGACTGGAATCCCACAGGAATGCTGCGGTAAAAACATGGAGAAAGAGAACGACTGGGCGCTGGAAAAGGGAAGGCGAAGAATTGCCCACACGGTCCGGTCCGGGTAAGGTTAAGTAGGACGTCTTTATGTCCGATTGGTAGGATGGCTTTGTCCATCTGATTGATTGATTGATTGTACTTGAAGTATTGGTTCTCTTTGAGACATTCTCTATTTGCAAACAGCGATGAATAGGAATGTTCCTCTCTCTTTGCAAATAGTGAAGGATAGGTAATGCAGACGTTTGTCCCCCACTGTAATCCGTCATGCCTATCTTTCTCCCCACTGATTGTTTGTTATCGATTTTTATCGATTATTGCTCTTTGAGATATTCCCTGTCTACAAACAGGGAAGAATAGAAATATTCTGCCCCCCTTTGCAGATAGTGAAGGATAGGTAATGCAGATTTTTGTCCCCCATTGTAATCCGTCATGCCTGTTTTTCTCCCCACTGATTGATTGATTGTCTGGACATTTTATTGTTCAAGGAATAGTTCGTTCGAGGCATTCCCTGTTTGCAAATAACGTAGAAAAGAAATATTCTGTCTAATCTTTGCAAGTAGTGAAGGGTAGGTAATGTGGACCTTTGTCCCCCGTTGTAATCTCTCGTGCCTATCTACTCCCCACTGATTGGTAAACTAGTTCCACCCGGACCATTTATTAGAGGTAGGTCATCTGGCTCGACCGGAGGGTACCCCTAATAAAAAGGACATATGCAACAATAACGAAGTAATCACCGTATCCTGTTAACAGAAACTTTAGCATAAAACACGCTAGAAAGAGAAGAAAAAAAAAAGGAAAGAAATAAGAAAGCAAAATCAGTAGGCCACTGATGAGTTTTTGATTTCGCTACAAATAGGAAAACGTTAGAAATAGCTCACGATAAAACACATGATTTCGCTAGAAATAAGAAACGTTAGAAATAAGCCCGTAACAAGAAACATGAAAATGGTGAGAGAAGCCAAGCTTGACATCGCGACCGCCACGAGGCAACTAGGCTTCGCCACCCCTCACTGCTCCAAACATGTCTGTCCCACCGCCTGCCACGCCCCAATAACGGTAACATGAGATAGATACAAGTCAGCAGATACCTACCCCCAATCTGGAAACACCCGAAGTGCAACAGGTCCGCGGCTACGCCCATCCGGAAGACGAGATCTTCGGCACGTGTAGGGCGGGTCCTGCTGCCAGCCGTCGGCCGGGGAGGTCGTCGCATAAGGTGGGCCAGAAGAGGAGCCGAGGCCGACGGGATCCGGGCGTCCCCTCCTCTTCTTTCTTCAATAATTACTGCGACAACACAGGGGGGATGTCTTGCCCATGCCATCGACCCCCCCCCCTCGTATCTCCTGGTCCAGCCCCGGCTTGGTATGAGCTCCCCGTTCGGCCCTGAAGCGGCGCCTTGCAGGCCACCGGGGGGGGGGATGTCTTGCCTATGCCTCCGACCCCCCCCCCTCATCGCTTGGTCCGGCCATCATGAATGTTAACGCCGAGAAAAACGGCGTGGGGTGCGCTGGGAGGGAGAGGCGGCGCGAACGAGCCTCTCCCACCTCCCCAGGTGGAGGCCCCCAGTGGCACCCCCAACGCTCCACTCACCCGACAAGGGTTCGTCCACTCGTAAAATGGCGGTCGACCCTGCAGGAGCGGGCCCGGCGTGAAGGGATGGCCCGGTTGCTTGTTAATTAAGAAATGAGTCCCACAATCAGAAGTGTTCTCCTCGACTTTGAAGATTCTATAAGAGCCACGGGGGCCCCCGACTCCCGCAGACACCCCCGATGGGGAATGACTGCCATGATTGCCCGCGGAACGATGAAAATGTAGCCGCGAGACGTCGGCGCTCCCATGCTGGCGCCAGCCTCAGTTTGAATGACTAAAATCCTGCAGACTACAGTTCGGATCAGTTCCGGTGAAAACCCAGTATGACCCGGTAGGAAAAAATTGTTGCCTCCCTCCCCCTTTGACTGATGGTTCATACCGCCGATCCTTTCTGTTGCCCTTTAACGGAACTTTTGGACTGCCGAAAGAGGCTCTGGGCCAACCACGAGTTGGTGGAGATTTTGACTATGCCTGGATCTGCCTGGCTGCACCCAAAATGGCGCTGGTACAAATGGAACTTTCAACTCCTTGTTGTACCCCGATTGCTCAGCCTTGGTGTCATGAGATATGTATGCAGTTTTTTTAAACACAATGAATTGATATGGGATGGGTACTGATTATGTGTTCGGACAATGAATTGACATGAGATGGGTACTGATTGAACATTCGGACAATGAATTGTTGTTAAGTTTTGGCGCATCGTATTATTGAAAGTTCGAATTTCAACACTTATGATACTCGCTCACACTGAAGTTTCGATATGATTCTATTGCACTTGTCGCACTTTTTATTATGAAATCAACGACCACCGACTCCATTAGGTTTTCCACTAATAAGTATCCCCACATGTACAGTTCCAGCATGCTCCGTGGCCGGCCCACGGGGTTGTAGGCCCGTATTTGTGCACCGACATTCTTATTAAAGATTTTTTGGGAAAAAGCAAACGTAGTTGTCACACGTAGATTGGTAAGTTTCGAATAAATGACCACTATTTCCGATATAACTAAAATACAGGTGAAATGGCTCAGCTCGATTAGTTAAGGGTTAAAAAGTATAGTACGCAGAAATATTGCAAATATGAACGGTCCAGGTTTTTGTTGTATGTGTTTTTCATTTTTGTACAGCCTAAAGCAACCGCTAAAGATCCTGGTATTTAGCCTATACTTTATATGCTACCTGTATCAGGAAAGTTGTTTTAAAATGCCCCTAAGTCGCCCCGAAGGAGTGCCACCTGACCCCCCCGTAGTACGAACGACAACGACCCCGTACCACTGTAGGTTATCCCTTTTCCCCAAAGGAGAGCACGAGCTCGCCCCCCCCTTTGTACCGACTGCCCTTTGTTCTGACCCCCCCCCCTTCACACGATCCGTAATACCACACTTGGGCGACCTATGCTATCCACAGGCTTCCAATAATCATCTCTCCCACACTAAACGGTCCACCTGGGCTTAAACGCCAAATTGGCAGGGACTGCATCCCGTGGAGATAAGCCGAGTATGTAGTAAGTAAAAGCCTTTTCGGGTTTATGCGCGCTAATGTGTTTTTAAATGCTGCCCCCGCCCCCCTTCTTTTTCCCTCTTTCTGCAGGTCACATCGGAACGTCGATTAAAGTATTAAAAAAAAATGGTGATCTAGCGGACAAAGAGATGGGAAAAAGGGGTTCGATTATGGTGCCTACACACGACGAGCGAACAATGACTATTTCTCTCCCTGAACTTAGCGCTTGGGAGGACAGCCTGAAGCGGAAACTACAAAATATGACTTCGCTTGGCACCCCGAATAATACAACCAAGAATGACGTGCACTAATGAATAAATTCCTACGTTTAACTAAATAGGGAAAGTTTAAGGAATATTCCGAGGTGAGGTTTACCCGAGTACCCTCCGCCTGGAGGACTAGGAATGTTGCCAGCTACCTCCTTTTCGCACCCTCATAGACATGAAACTCAAAGCTGCCCCATTGTTCTCCCAACTGACACCCACTGTTGCCTCAGCCCACCGAGAGCATTAGCCCGACCAGGTTAGTTCTTGACCAATTGCCAAAGGCGTAAGTGTGTGCAACCAAAGCCACCAGTGAAGGCAGCCGACGATAAAAGAGAAGAAAAGGGTAAAAAGAGCTTAGGATGCTAAGGATGCGCAGCATACAGGAAGAGATCATTTTGGCCAATAACTGTTCTATGTTTTGTCTTGGATTTTTGTATATAATACCAATAACTGTTCTATGTTTTGTCTTGGATTTTTGTATATAATACATGTACTGTCTCCCCCGCCTGAGTTTGTGTGTACGTAATGTATGGATCTACGTCGTCCCTCTGCCTGTGTTTCCGTATTACTTGAACCCTGCTGTTCTGTGTTGTGTGCGCACTAAATGGCCTATTATTGTACACGTTTCCCTCTCTCTCTCTCTCTCTCTCTCTCTCTCTCTCTCTCTCTATCTCTCTTTCTCTCTCTCTCTCCATGTCATACGTGTACCGAATGGTTCGTTTAGAGTGCGGACTCTCTCTCTCTCTCTCTCTCTGAGGATCCCCCTGTTCCCTCCTCCCTTGTGTGGTAACGTTGTGCCCCACCGGCACAAACCTAATTGGGTCTCTTCGAACACGAAGGTGTTCGGCAAAATTG
Source organism: Lissotriton helveticus (assembly GCF_964261635.1). Lineage (NCBI taxonomy): Eukaryota > Metazoa > Chordata > Amphibia > Caudata > Salamandridae > Lissotriton > Lissotriton helveticus. The sequence goes on along the minus strand of NC_136068.1, from coordinate 1,470,514,374 downwards.
ACAGGAACTAAAACGATTGTAACTTGCCATATTACTACCTCTCCTTTCTGCAAAACGATAGAACCCGAGTTGGTAATGAAAGAAAGGACAGGTAAGACGACTGATGTCCCCTAATCTGGCCTTTTTATAGGGGGACTATAACGTCAATGGTCTTCTGTTTTTCAGTTCGTTAGAAATACAATCCCCAATGCCCAGATTGCCTCACCCCTCTGCACTTAAGTGCGGATGTCCAAAGCGTCCTCGCTTCTCCCGATTGACCCCAGCTCCCTGTCCAAAGCATCCTCGCTTCTCCCGATTGACCCCAGCTCCCTGTCCAAAGCGTCCTCGCTTCTCCCGATTGACCCCAGCTCCATATCAGCTATCCCCGAAGCGTAATTGATGACCTTGATTAACCGTCGCTCCCCAAGAAAAGCATGTTTAACCTCTGCCCCCCTCTCATGATGATAACCCCCCTGCTTGCAAGAGTTAGCCGACCCCGAAGGGAAATATAAGATTGTCAGTACTTGGGTTAAAAAAAGGGGCGAGTCTCTACCTAAGGACTCGATTTCGAGTTTGGTAGAATACACTGTCGATGGGAGTCCGATTTCTCTCCACGTACGTCACGAATGAACGCCAAATAGGCTTACGAATTCAGTGGAAATGCCCTCCTACATACTCCATAAGTGATGACTTCTGACTGTGACCAATGAACCTATCCCCCACCTACTTAGGATTGGGGACGGAATTGAGATGTATAAATATCTTCTCCTGACAGTTTTTCTAAAACTTGTTTTGTACCCATTCAAAGATACAATCACCGGAGGAGAGGAGCTGGACGTGACGCACAGCCTGGCCACAGATCATGAAGCACGTGTGACCTCAACCAAAGGTGGAGTCGCAGAGCAACGAGACACGGGACGAGGCACCACTCTCAAACTCGGCAGATGAAGGAATGAAGGGCTGCCTTGAAGCCCTCGATTTGCTGACCCACTCGTGCCCGAAGTCCCCGTCCCTTTTGAGCCCGACTGATGGGCCTGCCTGCTCGTCGTCCTTTGCTCCTTTGGTCCCTTGGTGTGTTCAAAGATCTGATCCCACTCCGCCCTCTCTTCCCTCGATTATTCAACAACATCACCCTTTTCGCATAACTTTTGACTCAGAAAAGAAGAGCAGCATTTAGATAGAATAAGGTTTTGCCACGGAAGAATAAAGACACGCAGGTGCCCAGCATGAGGCACCCCTAAGAAGATCAGTTAGGAAACAGGACTGTGATCTAACAGCAGAGGACTGATCGCACCCTGCAACGCGTAAGGATGAATCCGAGCTGGACCTATAGCTCCACCGCCGGTGCTCAACAGCGCCAACGAAAGAAGACGGACTACCAGAGCCTACCAGTGATGGCTCGCTGTTAAAAAGACATTGTGACGAAGACCCCCCCCTTCCTGAACTTTCTACCCACCCCTTGACTAATTGCTTGTATCGAACTGAATTCCTCCCTCAACCATTTTTGTATTGCTTTTTGTATTGCTTTCAAAAATGTTTCATCGGTCACTCATGTATTTAGTTTTCCAAAAGTCTCTTATAGCACTGACAAGACCCGAAGGTATCAGAGCACTTTTTACTGTATGTTGATGTCACCGGAGAGAAAGTCAGAACGTGATTCTATAATGTGTCGGAACCTTTTTCTTGATTGACCCCAACTAAGTATTATGCCGATCTCTAGACTTGTATGAATAACCCAACAAATGTAAATTCATATGTACCGCATTCCGCCAATCGTATCGACTGTATATGGTTACACGCAATCTGCTAGTATTGACACACGCTATTTCGTTGGCCACACATGGCTATATGTACACTCTGTCAGTTGAGGTAAACACCGAAATGAACTAGCTTATGTAAAAAAGCGGCGACTGTTGAAAATGGCAATGTATATGCACATAAGCGGCGTTCATTTGTGTTCACTGTACCCCTTGTTGTAAGCAGAACGGATATCGCGAAACACTGACTGTGTTATCCCGCCAGCATAGACCCATGCACACACATACACGACAGCCATTTTAGGCACCATGGCCTCTCTGCCCGTTTGTTAAACCCCTGGCACCCCTCCCCGCGCGCACTGCTCATGCATCGGCCATAAAACCCTCTCCCTCTGCGTGACCCTGCTCTAGAAGTAACACTCCTGCTTGACCCACACCCCCCATTTCCTCCCAAGAACACCCTTCCCCTCAGCTGACGAGCCCCCCCCCCCAGCTGCACTTGGCCTTTCGACCCGGTCCCAAGTCCTAAGACCAAGCCTCGTGGATGTACACCCCCCCCTTTTTGCCCAGCATAACAAAACCGTGATACACCAACCGAAGTGCCCGATCTTATAGCCTGCCCAACCTTTGATCTGATCATCCCCTCCTGCCCTCGTGTCCTGTAGGAATGTCCGGCTGAGAGATCACAATCTCTTGTTACATTCAGGAGGGGAGGATGACATCTGAGCGACTGGTATGGGAATAGGCCTGAAGCTGGGATTCCAAGCATGCTTTTTCCTACTTCAAAGCGTCTTTATTGCAATAAGGAATGTTTGTGCATCATAAACATGTGTATAAAAGACGAAGCCTCAGAGAAACTTGTTAGAGCACCTCCTGAAGACACTATGCGAGTGTCCGAAATGACAGGCTCTCCTCATGAGAAATAAAACTCTGTTCTTGTTTTCCTGCTTCCAGCGCCCGTCTCTTTATTTGGTAATTGTTCAAGATGGGAACTAAGAGGCGTCCTGCGCCAGCAGCCTGGGCATCAGGTGCGTTATGGGCTGACTTTTCCACACCACCCCTCTTCAAAGGAGGAGTCCCTCAGACCTTGCTGGTCTGCACCGAAGCCAATGTTGTCATTTTGCGTGGATTGCTGTTGCCACGGCTTGTTGGGTCCAATTCGGATTCCGACACCGCAGTCAACTAGATCCTTTGTGGGACAACTCGAATCCAGCTCCTGGTTGTCCTCGACACCTTCTGGACCTCGTGGCTGAAGAGTCAAGCTTCACCTCTTTCACCTGAAACCACCCGACATCGGCTGGCATTTTCTCCTCGCCATCCTGGTCACTGGCTAGTGACCCAGACTCTGTCTCCTCTGCTTTCAGGTTCTTGACATCTCCGATCCACCGATACACTTTTCCTCTGGTCGCCTGCAACATTTCTTCGCAGCTCTCCGTAGGAATCGACGACGAAACCCGACACCAAAAGACACCCATGCACCCGGTGGGTCTTGACTCTCGAAGTGTCCTAGTCTAAAAGGGTTCCATCGTAGTTCACCTAGAAGTGCCCTTAATCTTTAAAATTGTAACTTGTTCGTTCTCCATAGAAAGTCAATGGTGATCCGCGGCTGTGTTTAGAGACTGTATGCGTCCCCCCGGGGCCTCCTGCATTGTAACCTTAGGTGGTTATAGGTAGCCCCGCAGTTCTACAGTCCCTAGGCCTGCTTTTTAACTCTCACATGGTTCTCATACCACTATTTTAGTAAATGGTTTGTGAGGCCCCTAGGGCATAACGTATACTATGCAACCTATTGTTTGCTAATTAAGGGCCCGATGTAGGTGGCAAATACCGGTCGGAAATGGCCGGATTCGGCCGTTTCCGACCGGTATTTGGCATCTTGAGATGTAGGGGGCCAGATTTTACAGATTCTGTAAATTTAACAAATCGGTAAATTGACATAATCTGTAAAATACCGAATCGGTATTTTTACCGATTCGGTACCTTCCAGATGTAGGTGGGACTCTTCTGAGTCCCACAGGCCTTTAGGAGTCGGTATTTTACCACCCAATCCAATTGGGTGGTGAAATACCGAATCCAGGTGTGCATGCACACCTGTGCAATGTGGCACACAGACATGCCCTAAGGGCATGTCTGTGGCCCTTAGGGCATGTCTGTGTGCCACATGGCACACACGCCTGTAATTGGGGTGCCAGAGTGACACCCCCTGCACCCTTGCAAGAATAGGTAATTACCGAATCGGTAAATACCGATTCGGTATTCCACATTGATTCCTATGGGCTTCAAGGCCCATAGGAATCAATGGGGGATACCGATTCGGTATTTACCGAATTAAAATTACCTACATTTCCCCCCTTCTAATTTACCACTTCTTAAATACCGAATCGGTATGATTCGGTATTTTAGAAGTGGTAAATTAGATTTACCTACATCGGGCCCTAAGTTCCTCGTATTGTACTTTTACCTCTGACCTCCTAAAGAGTCCAGAGGGGTTGTATTTAGAATAAATACATATATATTTGATATATACCTTGTGTGGTATGCTTTCATTTGATCATTCAAGAGATTATAATTGGTAAAACAACTAGCTTAACTCGGCTCTAAGTCTTAGCCTGAAGGCTCCTCTCCACAGCTACCACTAGGATAGCTTTCTATACTGTTGACTTTACAATCTACCATCAATACGGGTCGTTTGGACTGGTGCAAGGTGCCCACTAGAATAGTGGACATCATATACCAGGCCAACTTCTCACAGTGATTTTAAAAAGCGCTATGATACAACAATGTTCCACATCACAAAAGAAATTTCAACAAACTTTTAGATCAGCCGCTGTGCAACATGGATGAAAATCACATTGACAAAAGCCAACAGTTCTTGTCTCGGTGAGACTAATTGGCTTTGCCATTGCTTGTTACTGACTGGCATTGCCCAGATGTAGGTGGATGAGAAACTTGTACAGTAATTCAGTACCTGTTAGGACCCAGCTGCAGATTCTAACAGGAGATACAGAGGTGCAGGGTGAGGAGAGATGAAGGGTGAGGAGAGATGGAGGGTGAGGAGAGACCGCTGTGGAGGGTGAGGAGAGACAGAGGTGGAGGGTGAGGAGAGACAGAGATGAACGTGAGGCCAAATAGAGGTAAACATGAGGCGAGACAGAGGTGGAGGTGAGGAGAGGTGAGGTGGAGGTGAGGAGAGACAGAGGTGGAGGGTGAGGAGAAACGGAGGGTGAGGAGAGACAGAGGTGGAGAGTGAGGAGAGACCGAGGTGGAGGGTGAGGAGAGACCGAGGTGGAGGGTAAGGAGAAACAGAGGTGAGGTAGAGGTAAGGTAAGGAGGAGGTGAGGAGAGGTAAGGTGGAGGTGAGGAGAGACAGAGGAGGAGGGTGAGGAGAGATCAAGGTGGAGGTGAGGCCCGACAGATGTGGAGGTGAGGCGAGACAGAGGTGGATGATGGGGAGAGACAGTGGTAGAGGGTGAGGGTATACAGAGGTTGAGGATGGGGAGAGATGGTGGAGGGTGAGTCAGAGGTAGAGGATGGTGAGACACACTAGTGGAGGGGGGAGAAACAGAGGTTGAGGATGGGGAGAGGCAGTGGTGGAGGGGGGCAGACCGAGGTGGAGGTGAGGAGAGACAGGGGTGGAGGGTGAGAAGAGATAGAGGTGGAGATGAGGAGAGACCAGGTGGAGGGTGAGGAGAGACAGAGATGGAAGTGTGTCAGACGTGGAGGAATTGAGAGACAGAGGTGAGGAGAGACAGGGGTGGGGGGAGAGACACAGGGGTGGGAGGGGGTGGTATCACTTTCACCTTCTCTCCGAGTGTAAGGTAACGTCCCCTCTCCAGGGGCCCTGCCGGGTCGAGAGCAGATCGCTGCCCGCATCAGCCTTCACCCTAGACCGCTTGTGCTTGTTGGTAAAGAGAGGTTCATTATCTGTTGATGATGTGATCCACTTGGAGAGGCTCCCCTCACCCACCCCCAGGGCCGACACGAGAAGGCACCGGAGATCTGAAGCTCTCTGTGCTGCAATACTGGGAGGGGAGGGGCTGATGCAGCGGAGGAAGAGGAGTGGGGTTAGAGTAGGAATAGAGAAGGGACAGATGGGGAGAGAAGGGAAAGATAGACAGAAATGGAGCGATAATAAAATTGGATACAGCGAAAAGAGCAGAGTTGGGGAAAAGGAAAAAGTGATGAGAGAACTTGTAGAAAAGAGGTGGAGAGAGAAGATGGCGAGATTGGGAAGAGAGGGTAATGACGCAGGAGAGAGAGGGAGATGATAGAGACAAAAAGGCAAGATGTGGTCTGAAAAACATCCTCCTCAACAATCTTAAAACACACACAACTCACATGAACAGACAAGTCCCTCAGACACCTCAATCATCATGCACAGGAATGGACACTTGTATCTACATTAACCATTGGTTATCTTTTGAAAACCCTCATAGACGTTGAGATGTTATAAGTGCGGTGTATCTTTTATCCGCCCCTTCTCTAGCGTCATGGCATATTCATCGGGTTAACAAATGACGTGCTATATGCCTGCCTCACCCGAGGCAACCTCTGGAAAGAGTAGAAGTGTCCAGAAATGAAAAAATGCACTTATCCAGAGGGTTTGTAGTGTAGTGCTAGTGAGCCAGAAAATTCTAAAAACAAGTTTGCACCCAAACGCACAATTTATTGAAAAAAGGGTGTAAATTGTGGTTAAAAAATAGTGGTATACGAGGTAATCGAGTTACAGGACTACCATATAACTCCATCTAAGTCGACATGTTTCAGCTCTATTTGGCCCGAGGGGTCTGTAGAGCTTTCGTCAGGACAATACAAAAAAGACAAACTGAATACTCACACTATTCGTGTAGTGTTCATTGGAAGCATGAGAATTTCACACTCAATTTCCTGTGTTTGGGAAAACAAATATAAGAACAATTGTACATAGCGACATATAGCATGCACAGCAGGAGACTCAATTTAGTTGCCCGGTGCAGAGAAGTGATATAAATTACATCAAACTCCATTAGTATATCTGTATGCATCACATTGTGGATACTATATTACATGGGAGTAGTGAGGATGTGAAACAATGGATCGTGACGCTGGGACTTAAAGATGAATAATGTTTTAAAATTAATAGTCATTGGGTAGCTAGTGAAAGTTCCTATAAGTGGCCCAGATGCCCGTTAAATGGTTATAGGCACGGGGGTCTAGCATTGTGGGTCATGCACGGAGTGTATTGATTCATGCGCTAATACTATTGGTACCTTAGTTTTCAGGAAATCTCTCCGCATCAGACGGGCTATTAGAGTCGCTTGTCACAAGGCATTCGCTAGAATAATAAAAGGTAATGCATGTTGCGAAAAGGTATCATAATGATAGCAAGAGCGCAGCCGTTACTTACTGCGTTTGGTTAGACGCTCGTCTCGCGCCATTCTTACCCTCGTGTTGGATGCAGTTACTGCTTGTGCTGACTCTGCCCCTGGGAATCCCAATTTTATTAAAAGGCCACCCTGTTTTTTTTGGTCCACTGGTCAACCCTTAAGACTCATTCCTGTTCGTGATGTACTCACTTAAATTCTAATTCATTTGAGTGTGATATTTCTACTATATCAATAAGAGGCCCTTAATAATTCTTAAATAATTTTTTTACAACATAGTCTCTAGCGACTATTTATGACATTTTTCATATTTTTGGCAAAATAGAGGAATCAATTTACTTTCTTAATGTTACCATCTCGTGTTTTTAGAACGATAACGAACAATGTGTTTCTGCCACTTTAATAATCATAACTGGCAATAGTCCCTTGTTGCTCTTCATGACTTTAAAAACAAACAAGGGATTGTAGTTCCTCTTCCCAGGGGCAGAGTCAGCACAAGCAGTAACTGCATCCAACACGAGGGTAAGAATGGCGCGAGACGAGCGTCTAACCAAACGCAGTAAGTAACGGCTGCGCTCTTGCTATCATTATGATACCTTTTCGCAACATGCATTACCTTTTATTATTCTAGCGAATGCCTTGTGACAAGCGACTCTAATAGCCCGTCTGATGCGGAGAGATTTCCTGAAAACTAAGGTACCAATAGTATTAGCGCATGAATCAATACACTCCGTGCATGACCCACAATGCTAGACCCCCGTGCCTATAACCATTTAACAGGCATCTGGGCCACTTATAGGAACTTTCACTAGCTACCCAATGACTATTAATTTTAAAACATTATTCATCTTTAAGTCCCAGCGTCACGATCCATTGTTTCACATCCTCACTACTCCCATGTAATATAGTATCCACAATGTGATGCATACAGATATACTAATGGAGTTTGATGTAATTTATATCACTTCTCTGCACCGGGCAACTAAATTGAGTCTCCTGCTGTGCATGCTATATGTCGCTATGTACAATTGTTCTTATATTTGTTTTCCCAAACACAGGAAATTGAGTGTGAAATTCTCATGCTTCCAATGAACACTACACGAATAGTGTGAGTATTCAGTTTGTCTTTTTTGTATTGTCCTGACGAAAGCTCTACAGACCCCTCGGGCCAAATAGAGCTGAAACATGTCGACTTAGATGGAGTTATATGGTAGTCCTGTAACTCGATTACCTCGTATACCACTATTTTTTAACCACAATTTACACCCTTTTTTCAATAAATTGTGCATTTGGGTGCAAACTTGTTTTTAGAATTTTCTGGCTCACTAGCACTACACTACAAACCCTCTGGATAAGTGCATTTTTTCATTTCTGGACACTTCTACTCTTTCCAGAGGTTGCCTCGGGTGAGGCAGGCATATAGCACGTCATTTGTTAACCCGATGAATATGCCATGACGCTAGAGAAGGGGCGGATAAAAGATACACCGCACTTATAACATCTCAACGTCTATGAGGGTTTTCAAAAGATAACCAATGGTTAATGTAGATACAAGTGTCCATTCCTGTGCATGATGATTGAGGTACCTATTCAGGGGAACTGAATGGATGCATAATTCCTCTTCCCTCTTTTGATCACAAGTCCCTCAGACAACCCACGCACAGCACAAACAGGACACAGGCATACACAACACACACAAAACAGCACTTACAGACCCACGCGAGTCACAAACACCACACAGAGACAGTGCAACACTCACAGAACATAGACAGACACCACAAGAACAGCACACCTCACAGACACAGCACAGACCCACAGAAAGAACCATCATGTGTAACACCACCACCTGGAAACACCTAGGAAACATAGACAACAAACAGCACAAAACACACACAGACAACCCATCCTATTTACAGGCACTATATACAGACACAACACAACCATATGCACACTCGACACACAAATCATCAACATGATGCAGACCCCTGGTGTAGAATTCAGATTTACACAAAACACAACACATGTAATGCAAGTCGCTGGGTGGCACAAGGCTTGTTACCAGAGACACCGCTGATGCTAAGAAACCCCACCGCCCCTCACCGCCTGGCAGCCTCGGGTAGTAGGTTCCAGCAGCGCTGGGTGGCACAAGGCTTGTTACCAGAGACACTGCTGCTGCTCAGAGATGCCCCCGCCCGCCTCGTGTGGTAGGATCCAGCAGTTCTGTGTGGCACAAGGCTTGTTGCAACAGACATGATGCTGCTCAGAAAGCCTCCCCATGCAGCCTTGGGTGGGGGTAGGTTCCAGCAGTGCTGGGTGGCACAAGGCTTGTTACCACAGACACCGCTGCTGCTCAGAGATGCCCCCCCGCCCACCTCATGTGGTAGGTTCCAGCAGTGCTGTGTTGCACAAGACTTTCTGCAACAGACACGCTTCTGCTCTGCAGGACCCCCCCCCCCCCACCCCACCTGCGCAGCCTCGAGTGGTAGGTTCAAGCAGTGCTGGGTGGCACCAGTCTTGTTACAAAAGACATGCTCCTGTTAAGAAAGCAACCCCCCCACCCCCGCCTCCTCACAGCCTCGGGTGGTAGGTTCAAGCAGTGCTGTGTGGCACAAGGCTTGCCACAACAGACACGCTGCTGCTCAGAAAGCACCCCCCACTCCTACGCAACCTCGGGTGGTAGGTTTAAGCAGTGCTGGGGGCACAAGGCTAGTTACCACAGACATGTTCTTGCTCAGAAAGCACCAACCCCTACGCAACCTCGGGTGGTAGGTTCAAGCAGTGCTGGGGGGCACAAGGCTTGTTACCACAGACAACCTGCTGTTCAGAGAACTCTCCGCCGCCCCCATCCGGCAGCCTTGGGTGGTAGGTTCCAGCAGTGCTGGGAGCCACATGACTTGTTACTACAGACACCGCTGTACCAACAAGTGGCTGGACCCACGTGTCAGACATCACTGCCCTCTGCACAGGTGATGGTGGCTACTGCTGCGCCCTGCGCTGTCATAACAAGAAGCGGATTTTACGTCAGTCACTCGGTTACCATGGGTTGTGGTACCAAGGTGCCCAAGGTCACAAAGTTGTTCGTCGTAAGTGGCAGCTCTCTGGTACAGTGATGGGTGGGCCAAACCGACCCCACCAAGTAAGTATTCACTTTCATAAGCAAGAGTCGTTCAAAATTCAATCACTCATTGGCAAAACAATTAGGATTTGAAAGTAAAGAAGTTAAATACATGTCTTTAATATGCTCCTGATCTTTTGCGCATACCCAGGGTCACACATTGAGCCATTATTGGCTCCCTGCAGTGTGCACTGGTGGGCAGTACCAGAAATCTCAATTCTCGTTAATAACAAGCACCAACTATACTAACTAAATCCTCCTTAGCACCTACAGGTGCTTTGGTTGCATGTGAGTACTACACACAAAATATGTAAATGTTTTTGTACTTGTATAGCGCACAGCTACCCGCAGTGGGTTTCCCGGCGCTTGTACGAATACCGCAAGGGAACCCTTCCTGGCTTTCCCTGTGAAGTGTCCACTCCTGGGCACCCCCATAGTGCAGACCAGGCATCCCTCGCGTTGTGGGGGCCGTTGTGGAGACTAAGCAAGCTATTGCCCAGAGTTGCAGCGTGGGACCCATGATCAGAACAGGCACTGAGGCGAGAATATCCGGTCAGGGGAATTAATGAGCCCGAGACCCGCCGAGGCGGGAATCGAACCCTGGTCCCTGGCTAGAGCTCTGCATCGAGGTCTGCCTGCTCTAACCATTGAGCCACACTTCTCATGGCTCAACCATTGAGCCAAATATACCACTCGTAAAGGTTTTAATGAGTGATGTTTTGAACGGCTTTAATTGAAACCACAAAATTGAGTAACTGAAATTTCCATAATTGAATCAGGTGTGAGCAGATACAGGGGAGTCGTTGATAATGCAGGCACTAGGGCTACTGATGTTATTACTGGAGTGGTTATTGAGATGGATACCTGCAAGGCCTCGTCTCCCTTCACACGTGCAAGCTGGGAGAGTTTCAGCGTTTGAAGTGTGATTCTCTTTAGCTTATGGTACCAAGTCCACTTGTCTTAAGCATGCATTAAAGTCGGTAGGGTCCAATACAATAACTTGGATTGCGTTCTCAAACCCGGCGAATGTCAGTCACAAGGTTTGAAAATGCAGAAGCATGATGTGCAATGTTGTAAACCGATTTTAGAAGTGGAAAAACATTTCAGACCTACTAAATGGGTTTCAGGACACATTATGAATTGCAATTGGGAAGGAGTTTAACTGCGAGTTACAATGCCATGTATCAGTGGTTTGTGACTGCAATCACAAAGAATGAGTCAGTTACCAATATCACAAAGGAGGCGGTAAGCGATTCGCACAAGCAAAGCGGTGAACTGTGTCGAAATGTGGGGGAGTGCAGGAAGTGCTGGGGGAGAGCAGGAAGTATTGGGGGGTAGTGCAGGAAATGCAGGGGGAGTGCAGGAAGTGCGAGGGGTTCAGGAAGTGTGGGGGGTAGTGCAGGAAGTGGTTTACGTGCTCATTATGCATTCTCTAGATCTTGCCAAATGGGAAACCTTTCTTTTCAATGTGGCATCTGCTCCTTCAAGGGACACGAACTGCACACAAAATGTTTCCCACTTAAAGATGCAAATGCAGATATGGGGCTGTGCTTTGCTTCAAGGCCACCAGCACTTTGTTCATAGCCAGTCAAACGGGTTAGACATTGTGACCTGCCTAAATAACATTCATTAGGACACTTGGAGACCCCTGAAAATGGAAATGTATGATGAGACCTAACAGTAGATAGGTTGGATTGCACATCACATCACTATTCACAGTCCACGATTTCAAGATCCTTGTGTTCACGTCGGGAGATTCCCTCGGAGATGTGCACAGTTTACATTACGCCCCCTTAACCAACCCCACATCCCTTCCCTGTCACAGGATCGCGCCGGAGCTTGTCTTGATGGGGCCATGTGTTTGAAACACATGGTCCCATAAAGATAAGAAAACGTTTCCGACGGGAGGAAAGCAGGCGAGCCCATCCAAGTGGGCCGTTTGAAAAAGCCAAAGGGAGGCAACATTGAAAGCTCTTTTCCAATGGATGGCCACCGTTTAGCATAAACGGTGACGCCAGCCAATGGAAAAGAGGGGCGGGGCTTAAAGCCCTTTACTGAATCTCCTCAAAAACATTCAATCTCACCGCCGGACTGCGCATGTGCGCAGCCACGCTAGCCGAGACCTAAAAACCATTGCAAGACACTGCTCAGTTATTGACTCTGCGCTCGTCGGGTTCTTGGTGTACCTACAAGTCCTGTATATCCCCACAACCAGAAAGGTCCAACGGAAGTAACGGTATATTACTTTCAAACAGCTGTGACGAGTAGAAAAAGTTACAGGTGAAAACGTTGACACAAATGACTGTTTTTTTCAATTAATGTTCAATTTTTCCTATAGTCAACGTTTAGTTTCTATAAATAATCCTTGAATGATCTACACAAATGACCCCTTGCTGAATTCAGAATTTTGTCTCATTTTCTAAAATGTATAGCTTTCCAGGATCCATTACTGCTTTCATACCCATTTCTACCATTAACCGGAAGGAGGTTGAAAGCACACAAAATAGCAAAAATGGGCTGTGTCCCAGAAAAATGCCAAAACTGTGTAAAATATTTTGGTTTTCTGACAAAAGTCTGCTTGTCCCTGAAAGCTGGGAAGATTATATTTTTCTTTCTATACTTTGTCCGAACACCCAGTTTTATTGATAAAAGTATACAGCGCACAAATGATAATGTGTGGAAATGTCATCACCAAGTGTACTGATTTTGTTTGATCGTATTAAAATATTTGTTACCACCACACTTTAGAATTACAAAAAATTTGCTTTGTTTGTGCTTTCCTAATTATGGTATATTCTTAAATATCTGCTCAGTCATTTACAGACATTTAAATGTTACTGTGTGATAGAAAAATATAACATCCTACAGCCTCCCTCCAGTATCCCCACCCCGTAGCCAGCATGACTGTCACATAAATCCTCTCTGTTTAAAGTCAGAGAAAGAAAGGTAAACACCTAGCTCTCTCAGAAGACACAGCCTGACGTTTGACCTCTGTCTTTGACTGAACAGCCAATATGTCAAGATAGGAACAAGATTTAAAGGGCTGTTTACAGAAATCGATCGCTGGCGGAAGGAGACAATAAACAGGGTATGCTCAATGAGAGGGATTACCTCAAGCAGGACAGACTCAAACAAATAAAGACAGCAAATAGAAACCAGCAAATGTGAGTTACAAACCACAAAGCCAATGGTAAGCAATGGGCGGAATGCATTACAAGGGAAGATTTCTGAATGTACCCAAGATATCTTTAACAAACGAGACAGTTACGCTGCCTGATAGACTTTGATCTAAATAATATGGTAACTGGTGACCTTTGTGATTTTAGCCTTGTGAGTGTGAGGTGTAATAACATTTGTGTGCCTAGGCATACACATTCATAATAGCTCTGGTTGCTTAAAGTTCCAGCAGAAAGCTGTTGAATGGTAACATTATTAGGAAATGTATTTCAGTGAAAAGGCACCAGATAAGCAAGTGTTTTGCTATTAATAATGCTTTATGGAGCTATGTGAAAAGTTATAAAGAAATACTAGTAAAAGTTATATCTTTAAGGGTAGTTTATTCATAACACCCTAACCATCAGCTACCAGGCAGTAACTGACAACATCAGGAATATCCAGTACCAGAGCATTCTAAGTTCCAGAGAATACTCTTACAATAGATAGAGAGAGATTACTACACATCTTCTTTCTTATAACAAGATTGAACTTACAAATAAGAAATAAATAGAAACAAGATCACCAAATAAATATTCACCTTAAAATGGAAACAGAATGCAATGAGATAAATATAAACAATGGCATATAATATAAACTCTCAACTTGTATAGTCTTTGAGATGAGTTGGAATTTTCTTGACACGAGTGCTAACCCTATATTGAGATACTTTTGAATCATTAGAACAAACAGAATGACTTACATTCAAATTCTTATCAAAATTGCATTTTTTAACAATAGCAACAAGATTTAAGTTCCAAATTTTTCCATTTTCCAATTTTACTGAGTTTCTAAAACATTTGATAACACGCATAGGAGCAGAGTATTTTGACCAAGACAGAGATCCCACTGGTGCTCTGACCTTAACTACATCACCAATTACAACTTTTCCTTCTTTTACTCTTTTCCTTTCATCAAAACACATTTTATTTTTTAAACGCAGTTTTATCTCTCTAAGCCTCCAATCACCAATACTATTATCTTTTACTCCTTTACCCCAAAACATCCACGCTGGACTTAAACTTGTATTAGGAGTTCTTCCTTTAAATAATTCAAAAGGAGTTTTCTTAGTTGACATCTGAGGAGAAAACCTATGTGCTAAAATGCACTTCTGTAGCTCCTCCTTCCAATCTAACGTATTAACTCTAGAAAGTTGTATATTTTCTTTTATCACCCTGTTAAACCTTTCCACTGTTCCATTAGTTTCTGGGTGATATACTGAAGATCTTTTATGTTGAATACCACAGGATATCAAAAATTCTGACATCATGCTTGAGCAAAATTGTGGACCATTATCTGACAAAAGAGTTTTCGGAAAACCTTCTCTTCTAAAAATTTCTTTTAAGAAAGATATGACACATGAAGATGTTACTTCAGATACAGATGAAATCTCAACCCATCTAGAATATAAGTTAATCAAAACTATCAGATAAGGAGTTCGATGCTCACCAGCAAGTGGTCCTACAATATCTATTGCAATATCCTCCCAAGGTTCATTTGGAAGATTGCGACAGATCATGGGAGCAGTACGAGAAACTAAAATGTTATCACTTACTCTACATTGCAAACATTCT
Source organism: Lissotriton helveticus (assembly GCF_964261635.1). Taxonomy (NCBI): domain Eukaryota; kingdom Metazoa; phylum Chordata; class Amphibia; order Caudata; family Salamandridae; genus Lissotriton; species Lissotriton helveticus. Next base: position 1,470,499,373 of record NC_136068.1, on the reverse strand, counting down.
CTTACTTCCCTTTCAATTTCCAAATCCATTCCTGGCCACCAAAAAGTGAGGTTCTGTGAATTCTGAACCCTTGGGTTCCATTTTGTGCATGGTAGCCATTTTGTGGTTGCCCTCACATAGGCCTATGACTGTGGCTGAACAAGTCTTTAGGACACGTACACCTTAGCTTGAGTTTGTGCTGACTCCTGTTTGACCTGAGTGAACTGACCCTGTTGCCTGAAGCCGACCTTGCCAAACCAGTTCCTGCCCTTTAGCTGATCAAGATTGAGGATCAAAGCACAGGACATTGTAGAGTTTGGTATGCACACACACACCCCTTATCCTGCTTCTTATCTGTTTCTCTTCCTTCTTTAATGGTCTGTTTACGAAATGGGTTGTGGTCCTTCTTATTATGGGTTTGTCGGCTTGTCTAAAGAAGAATGTTGGGTTTGTTCAATGATTGATTATGGGCTTGCAAAAGCAAGGACTGGCCCTTACTTTCATGCTGAGTCTTGTAACCCTGAGCATATATATAAGGCCTCTGTTTTCTGTATTCCTCAGACTACCTCATTCAGTTGCTACGGCTTCTGTGTGACGTGGCCTCACTTATTAAATTTAATAAAGATGTCTTTTCATATTTTCAGCTTCTGTGCCAAGTTCTTTTTCTATTAGTAAGTATTCCCTGAGAATGAAGATTTCAGTTCTTCAAATGGCGCGGCCAACGTGGGCTTCATCAGATAAGTGACTTTCTGTGGGAGTGATCTTGACAGAAGACTGAAATCTACTGAGGAGGACAGGACGGGACTCTACTACTCTGTGCACAGGAATTCTGGACATTCTCTGTTTCTGCAGCCCAGTATATTTCTGCTCTTCCTGATTTTGATCCTCCACATGATGTCACTCCTGACTGGGAACCTTTTTGGCATGAGTATTCTAAAAAAGACCGTTAGGTCATGTAGAACTTGACAGTTAGAATTTGGATAACCTTTTGATTAGTAAAAATAAGAAGTACAAGTGGGTCGCTCCCACGACTTTGTTTGGTTTCTTGGTTTTGATTTGGTTATTGCAATTACCAAAGCCGAGGGGTTTGGTTTCTTGGTTTTTGATTTGGTTATTGCAAATTACCAAAGCAGAGGGGCTCGTATATTTGCGAGTGTATTGGTAGAGATAACCCCTTGAAGTTTGAAGCTAGATTAGTGAGCTATAAAATGCCTAATCTTAGCAAATTTGGGACTGTAGCTTTGGAACTTTGAAATTTGTGTTGGCCAACTTTTGGATTTGTATAGGTTTGTATATGCAAATTGCAATTTGTGTAGGCAGCCAATGAGGAGATATTTCTCCATTTGGTTTAGTTGAACGGTGCATGTACGAAAAGTACCTTAAGAACCACTTTGATTATAATACTTGCGTATTCCGCAGTATTTTTTGGCATGCCTGTTCTCAAGCTCACATGGAAAAATGTGTTGCTTTTTTGGAAGGTACCATAGTGTGATGTGAAGTAAATTAGCCGGCCCCCCTAGCGGGAAATATCTAAATAGGTTTAGATTTACAAACATATTTCTTCCTTGGTGATTTTGTATCCCCAGGGAATTAAAATATGGACATAATACATACAATGATCCTTTGTTCTGCGCAGTTTTATGAATGAAGATATGCAGAACGATTTTGTTTGGTGTTCTGCTAGCCAAAGCTAGTGAATTGAGTGTATTTTCGCTTCTTGGACATAAATCAGTCTGTTGGGCTGTTTTTGCAGTCTTTTTGAAACACAATTGAGAAGCGTTTCTTGTAAATATGACTTACAACTAATATTTACAAATGGTTTGGTTTAAGTACAGTCTGTGGGCTGTCCTTTGTTTTTGTTCTGAGTATTGGTTTGTGGGTTAAATGTGTGTCTAAATGTCTGTGTGGTTTTCACATTAGTGCAAACTTCTGTAAGTGAATAGCGATGGCGCTATTCACGAGATGCATTGCTAAAGCGCGCTGTATTGTGTGTCCTGAGTGTTTTGACCCCTTTCTGTTTATGTCTGAAATGAGCTCAATGTCTGTTCGTGGTTTTTCTTGATGTTTTCAGTCTATTAAGCAACATTTTGTAAGCATATTCCTGGGTCTGTTGCTAAATAAAATTGTCCTTTTTAGAAAGAAAAAAATGGCGCAAACATTTTGTCATGCTTCAAGTTAGGCATCTGTGCTTGGGCTTATAAATGAATGCGTCTAAAAAATGCTAGGCAAGGGATGCAGCTTGCTCTTATATGTGGAATTATCAAAAATAATTGGGTTTATTTAAAAAAATTATTAATTATGAAAAATAATTATTAAAAATAAGTGCTACAAAAATCGTTTTTTACTATTCATGAAGCTTAATGCTCATACTATGACATCCTAGCATTAAAATGTAATTTAAGTTGTGCTATACCGCATAATGAGAACAATAGCATATGGAATTTCACTTAGCGCAGGCGTACAAAACTCATTTTTCTAAAGATTTACATGGGATATGTCTGATTAAAACATTCTGAGGATGATTAATATGTATCACAAGTATAGGATATTTATTTTTAAGTGCCCCAAACATCAAAGTCGAATTTGGGTAAAATAGACCATTTAAAACAGCATTCTTGCCATTTATGATAGCTTTAAAGTGCTTTAGGCTTCAGTAAATGCATACATTTAGGTGTAATACAAATTAGTAAGTATTCCCTGAGTGTTGGACTTGGCCCTCCTGGCAGGTTCACCCCTAATTTTTTTGCTTTTAGTATATGATCTGTGTTAGTGATTTTTGGGTCTCTGCGCACTTTTTCTCTGTGTCCCAGAGTAAAGTGCGTGCGTGTAGTATGGCTGGCCTGCCCTCCCATAGGAATACTAGGGGAATGTGTGTGTCCATGTTAGTTCCTGATGTGTGGGGAGTGCAGGCTCGAGTTTGGTATGTGCGAACTCGTGAGAGTGAATGCTACGCGATGGTATGTGCGGCTTGTATGTGTCTAGTGGGGAAGTGCCACTTCTAGACATTGATGTGTGTGTGCAGTGAGGGTGCTGGAGCGTGATTGGCTGGAGCTGGCTGGCAAGCCTGGCTCCAGGAAGTCTGGATGGGTCTGCCCAGGAGTGAGTGTAGAAATCAGCATGAGTGATATGTGGGAGGGCTGCACCTGGTTCCTGATGGGGCTGGGTTTTCCCCACACAATGCTGGCTCCGGCCCCTGTGGTGCGTCTAACGACCCTAGCCTCCCCAGTGAATGAAAGGGGTGGTTGGGCCATCAAGGGTGCTTCAAAACCAGCTGCAACTGGTTTCCCCCCACCCTGCACCCTGAGACAAAGGATTTAGTGGTATAAGAAGGGGCTGTGTCCCCTTACAATTGGTTCTGTTCTGTTCCAGGATACTGAGGGGGCTGCTGCTGTTGCTGGGGCCAGGAGGACCGCCACTTGGATTGTCTCCCTGCCTGGAGACCCAGTGAGCTGGCTCTGGGCCCAGCCTTGCCCCCTGCCTGCCTCCAGACCCTTGCTGGAGCTATACTTTTGGCCAGAGCGCCTGGAAGCGCTTCATTTTCGCTGCTAGCGCCGGGAGCGTTTTATTTTCCTCCCTAGCGCTGGGAGCGCTTGAATTTGCCTTGAGAGCGCTCTGATTGTCCAGCCGGTGCCCACCCGGCATTTGCCGAAACTGCTGTGCTCGCTATTTCATTATCGAGTGCCCACCTCGATTTATTGTCTGCCTAAAGAAGAGCCGGTGCCCACCCGGCATTGCCCCGTGTTTTCACCGCCGCAGCCCCGGAGTGTTCTCAGACGTTGCCGGGCCGCTGCCTAGTGCGACCCGGAAGTGTTGGGCCGGCCGGCCAATCGCTGCGCGCCCTGAGAGAGGAGGTCGGAAGTCCCGCCCCCGCAGCCGGGCAGCGAGGAGGGAAGCGCCGCCAGCGAAGCCCGGGGAGAAGAGAGCCGTCCCGCCAGCGAGACAGCCGGTGAGTGGAGTGAAGGGAGGAGGGCGTTGGGGTACATTGCCGGTGTCCGCCCCTCCCCTCTAGTGTGCGGGCCTGGCCGAGCGAGGCCCCCGTTGTGCTTAGAGCCCTGTGAGGGCTCCGGGGGCATCACTTGCTTTCAAGTCCCCCGTGAGGGACTCCAACGTTCCGCCCACAATTGGGAGGGAGCCCAGAGAGGCTTCAGGGGCATTTCCTTGTGTGTAGAGCCCCGAGGCTCCCGCCCATATTCGTTACGAGTCCCGATAGACTCGAGGGGGCAGTTCTTTGTTAATCAGAGCCCCCGAGGCTCAGGCGGCATATCTGCGTTTTCGAGCCCACGAGGGTCCGAGCCCCCCCATTGTTCTGTGAGCCCTGAGAGAGGCTCACTGCCCACAGTTGATTTATGAGTCCCAGAGAGGCTCTTGAGTGACATTATATTTGTTAGAGCCCAGCGAGGTTCTTGAGGGGTAGTGAGTTGGTTAGAGCCCCGTGGCTCCCACGCTGTGTTGCCCTCACCATTGTTCTTGAGCCCACAAGCTCCAACGTTGGCCATCATTGATTTACAACTGTCCAGCACTTAGTGGACAGTTGCTACGTTTAGGCTTGTGATCTTGCTGCCTGCGCAGCCTGCCCTGACAATTTGGACTAAGGGCATTTCAGACCTTGCGAGGCCAGTTGGCCTGGGGACAGTTCTAGTGTTGTGCTACGTGCACCCTGTGCATTTATGGTTTACTTGATAATGTGATTCCTGCGCAAATGTTCTATCTGCACCTCTGAATGTGTTTTAATGCCTCATGTGCAATGTGATTTATGTTTTATTACCTTTGCTAAAAGTGACCTGCTTAGGTGATTGTTTTATGTTTCTTCCCCTTTGGTAAAAGTGACCTGCTTAGAGGATCGTTGATGTCCCATTACCTTTGCTAAATGTGACTTGCTTAGGTGATTGTTTATGTCCTATAGGTCCTGAGAATAAGGTCCTAGTTCCCTGCGTGATTTTCCTACAGTGTTTAGGGTTGGGTAGCTGGTATTTACCCTTTACCAGTAATTACTGGTTGTGTGCTACATTTACTATTCTTAATGCTACAGTCATTATATGTCTATGTGCTAAGTGTTATACCTACAAGTGCTATTTCTAAAAAGTGCATACCCCTGACAGTGGTCCAGGTGGCCCTGTCCTGTACATAATCCCTTGTAAATTCTGCCTGTGCCTGTTGGCACATTGTATCATATGTGTTTTATCTAATGTGTTTTTATTATAATACAAAGGTTATTTTTGATATAACCTTGTGTGGAGTTTCCTTTGTGGTGGGCCTTGGGTGTTGTTGCTGGGGTGCGCGCGCAAACGCTTTACACATCGCCTCCGAGATTAGCCCTGCTGCTCGCGTCACGTTACCTAGAGGGTGAGCAGGGGTTATCTTGGTGTGTAACTCCCTTGCCCTGACTTAGAAATGGTGATCCCTGACTGACTTGGGCGTGAGCCTTGGCCAACCGCGGGTCCCGCTTCTAACACTGAGAATGAAGATTTCAGTTCTTCAAAAGAACATCAAATCCTTTCCTTGGTTTTACAATACCTAAATGACCTTGATGTGCCTCTTCAATCGACCTTTTCCTCAAAGAACTAGGAGGAATCAACTTGGAACCTTTTAAAAGAATGCCATTCTCTACAGATAATAAATTTTTAATCAAATGCCATACTTTAGAGAAAGAGTTGTCAAAACCAGAATTACTCGTAACTGAAGTAATCACATTACTAATTTCACAATCCTTGCTATTCTCTTCCAACCATTCCTCCTCAAGTATAACACCTGAAGTAATCTCACATACATTAACTTCGTTTTCACAGATATCTTCCTCAACACCATCTCCCTGAACATCATCAACAAGACGTGAAAGACAATCTGCAGATACATTCTCCACACCTGGTATATAGTCTATATCAAAATTAAATTCTTGAAGACCAATAACCCATTTTCTGATTCTTGAAGAAACATTATCTAAACCTTTCACCATGAAAATTTCTCTTAGAGGTTTATGATCTGTACAAACTTTAAATTTCAAACCCCACAAAAAAATTCTGAACTTCCTTAAAGCCCAAAATATAGCCAAGGCTTCTTTCTCAATAACTGAATAGTTCAGTTCTGTACCTCTCAAACTCCTTGAAGCATAAGCAATAAGCTTCTCTTGTCCATTCCTTCTTTGTTTCAAAATAGCACCTAAACCCTTTGAACTGGCATCTGTAATTACAAAAGTTTCTTCAAAAGGAACAAATGCCTGCAAATTTGGAGCATCAACTAAATCTTTCTTAATATCCTCAAACTCCCTTTGACATTCCTCTGACCACTTAAATTCTTTGTTCTTACCTAAAAGATTTCTTAAATTACATGATTTACTTGCTAAATGTTTAATGAACTTACCATAATATTCGACCATCCCAAGAAAAGAAACAACTTCCTCTTTGTTTTTTGGTGAGACCAGTTTTTTATAGTATCAACCAACTCTCTTTTAGGTGAAATACCAACTGCTGATATGCAATGACCTAAATAATTCACTTCGGTGACAGAAAATCTACATTTCTCATACTTCAATGTTAGACCAGCATTTTCTATTCTTTTTAAAACTGTTCTCAAGATCTTGTCATGTTCTTCTTGTTTCACACCATAGATCAATAAATCATCTTGATAACATTTCACCGATTTAACTCCTTTCAAAATTGAAGCCATGACACGTTGGAAAACCGACGCAGCAGACACAATGGCATTCTCTTATACTTAAATGCACCCACCGGAGTGATAAAAGCTGTTAGGTCGTGTGAATCCTGCGTCAACTCAATTTGATGATATGCCTGAGTAAGATCCAGTGTTGTGAATACTTTTGAATCACCTAAAGATGTTAATAACTCATCTATATTGGGCAAAGGGAATTCATCTACTACAACCTCTCTATTGAGTGATCTTAAATCACAGCACAATCTTATCTCACCATTCGGTTTGTTTGCGACAACAATTGGCGCCAACTATTCTGTTGCCTCAACAGAAGTAATGATATCTTGTTCTTGTAATTTCCTCAATTCTTGTTCTACCTTATCCTGTATCGCAATTGGAATCCTTCTAACTTTAGCAATTACAGGAACAGCATCTTTTCTTAACTTAATACCATGTTTATAACCTTCAAGACAACCCAATTCTGAACGAAACAGTTTAAGAAACTCTTCTATAAAAGAGTTAGATTTAGATTCAATCTCCTGAACTTGAACCTGGGGATTAGAATTAGGATTCAGTATTACTCCCAGTAAACGTTGATGAGGCCACCCAATTAAACAATCACCAACTTTTAAAACATAAACTTTTCCAACAATTATTTTCTTCTCCAATTCAATGGCAGCATTGAAATAACCTATCATACTTATTGGAGCACCACCATAACCCCCTGGACTCACATCCATTTTACAAAGCTTATTCTCAATTTTAAAACATTTATCATAAATTTCTTTAGGAATAATTGAAATGCGTGCACAAGAGTCAAATTTCATCTCAAGTTCTTCACCATCAATCTTAACCTTTCCAGTAGGATAATCCTTTTCATTTTTGTCCTTTACTTGACATATAACGTCCTTTATCTCTTTATTAAATACCTTTTTATCTTTTGATTTGCAAAATTTTACAAAATGACCTTTTTTTCCACACCCATGACGCAGAAAACTCATTGCTGGACAGAATTTTGAGTTGGCTTTATGACCAGATTTTCCACATCTAAAACATGTTATAGCAGACGATGTAGATTCTTCTTTGCTTTGATCCTTCACTAAGGTCTTAACTTCTTTCACATCTTTTATTTGGGAAACATCTTCCTTCACTTCTATTTTTTCTACCTTTTCTTCACACCTCCCTTTGTCATTCTTTAACTCATTTACACATTTCAACATATGCTCAACCCTCTTGGCTATACCTATAACCTCTTCCAGAGGTGGTTCATCCTTGAGCCACAATTCTTCTCTTATTTTGTCCTCTCTACACTTTAAGACAAACTGATCCCTTAAATGTTCTTCATTAGCAGGACCAAACTTGCAAGTAGATGATAATTTTCTTAATGCAGATAAATACTCCTCAACTGACTCGTCCTTATCTTGTTCTCTTCTACCAAAATGGTATCTTTCCATTATGGTACTCACACGAGGCAAATAATGTTTGTCAAGTTGTAACAAACATACCTCATATTCATCTAAACCTCTCTGTTCCTGAGGAGTCAAAGCTGGCAAATTTTCAAGCACTTCTTGACCTTCTCCCCCAAGACAATGCATTAACAATGAATATTTTCTTTCTGCACTTAGATTAGCGCCACAAACCCTTGCATAATGTGCAAAAATCTTTTTCCATTTACTCCATTTAACCTTAGGCTCCCCTGGATCACTCAGAAAAAACGGTGGAGTAGTTACATTCTGCATTTTAGATTTTAAACTTATAATCAGATGAACAACACTAAATATACTCTATATCTTATACTCATTCAATACTTATAAGTGAATCTTTTAAAATTAAAGTGTACAGTTTCCTTACTTATAACAATAAAATATTTATTCTAATATACAACACAAATTTCTAAAATTATTCACTATAAATAAATAGAGAGACAGCAAATGTTCATACACAAATAACATTTCTTTCTATTTTATAATTTTCTCCTTATTGAAAATAATTAATGTATTCCTGCTGAGCTAACGTATTTTCATCCTATGTTTACATTTCCAAAAATGTTCTGTCAGATCCGAAATGACAGATGATGCGCAGGTGATGTTGTTGACATTTTAACAAAAATCCAACACGCGTATAGCAACCAACGCGTTCAGTCAGCTCGCTAATGACGTTTTATAGAATCGCCGATGAGAAGCACACACTCAAGATCTCGCCGTGTTTCCTGTGAGCCTTTCGCCAAATCCCTTTTCTACATTCTACAGCGTCATCATTTTACACGAAACGCTGAGCAGAGAAGAGCTCCGCTTGCCAAACAAAGCAGTAACAAAGCCAGGATAATAATGGTAACAAAGAAAGACTTCCTGTCACATTTAACTCGTCGCAATTAAATCTTTTCCATTCCTCGTTCACACTGCAAAAATATGTTTTATCTTTCTTCCTTCTCAACACATTTCCTTAAACTGCCGCGGGGGAAGTCATCGTAGTGAATATATATTATTCTTTACTTCTACAACAGCAGCTGGAGAAGGAATACCTTTAAATGACCAAACTATGCGCGTAATAGCTATTACTCTTCATAAGCCTTCCCAATCTTTCTTAAATTTGAATTACTGTCGCAGGGGAAGAGTGTTAACTTCCCATTCAAAACTACAGCCGCTGGGGAAGCTTAAATTCATACTAATATAACTTCTTTTATTTTTTCAACCTCTCCTGAGATTTTTTCCTCTTTACCTTCAATTTAAATATTTCTTTTAAATGTCAATAAAGTCAATCATATACCAATCTACTTAGCTTGATGTTAAGGTGTTCTTCTTCTTTATCTTTTCTTGATCCCGTCCTCGTCGCCAATGAAAAGTTATAAAGAAATACTAGTAAAAGTTATATCTTTAAGGGTAGTTTATTCATAACACCCTAACCATCAGCTACCAGGCAACAACTGACAACATCAGGAATATCCAGCACCAGAGCATTCTAAGTTCCAGAGAATACTCATACAATAGATGGAGAGAGAATACTACACTATGTATGTAGCAGGGCAAATTGACATTCTCCCTGTTTCTAACTTACCTGATCATGTTACAATTTATTTATTTGAGTTTTATATAGCGCTGGCTAGACCCGGAGGTATCAGAGCGCTTTACATTAAGACGTGTTACAGTGTTACATCAGTTACAGTTACATCTGTTCCTAGTGCATTCAATAAACATAGAAAAACAAGACTGAGGGAGGGAGGTAAGAGACCATAACGGGAAGATAAGGAAGAAAACAGTGTCTGATGTCCAGCTGGGAAGGTGCCAGCCAAGGGGGTGAACCTTTAGCTACATATGATAGCTCCACCGGATTGGATTGTTAAAATCTTAGTTAAAATTTGAATGACCAAATTGCACTATTAGTTCTGCTAAAATGTTTTATTATGAGCGCTATTATGTAAGATTGTTTTTGTGATAGCCTAATTTAGTATTGTGTTAAATTTCTTTTAAGTGTATGTTGCTATATGGTTGTATTTTTTTACAAACCGAATAAAGCATCTTTGAAATTGATAGCTCCACCGGGCATCAGCCAAAGGTTACTCTAGCTCTGTGATAAGTCTGAACAATTATGGATTCCACCCAGGGGCCAACGTCATAGTTCTATCGAAGGAATTCGTTATAGGAGAAGGAGGGATGGGAGAAACAGGGAGACGAGGAGAAACTGTGCCCAATGTCTGGCTGGGTAGGTGACGGCCGAGGGAATGAACCTCCTGTTGAGACTTAAAAAATGCAGACCAGATCAACCAATTGTCCAGATAAAGGGAAACTGGAATTCACTAGAATATATCGCATCTGCCAGAGGTGCCAAGGCCTTTGTGAACACTGTGGCAAACTTCCCTTTTGATAGCTCCTTTATCACTAGAGACAACAGTTTTCTGTCCCTCACAGACTTTTTTTTAACAATGTCTCCAACCGAGAGTCAAAGAGTTTTGGACCTTAAAAGGGAATGTGCATCAATAGGTTGTTTGGGTATGCATCCTCCTTCCATGATCTCATCCATATTTGTCCTTTTGCCACTATTGAAAAGCCTTCAGCTTCATTGACTGCATCCAGTGCATCAAAAGAAATGTCCAATAGGAAGTTGACTTACTGCTCTATCATTGATAGCGCAACAGCTAGCTCTGCACTTTTCTCCAACTGCTCAGCCACTATTTTGAAGTCTTTAAGCAATGGCTGGGTGGTATAGTTTGTATACGCCGGAGCCCTATTTGAAAAATGAAAAGCTGCATTCTCCCTTGTAACCTCCAATTTTATCAATGGGGTCAGTTAACTACCAGATTAACCCCACCATCAGGGAATCTACCTTGACAGAAGTTGAGAACTCCTCTTCAAAGCCTTGTAAAGTACACTTTCTCTTAAAAAAGGGGGGGCAAAAAATGTTAGTCCACTTCCTTCCATTTGCCTTGCGGTACCTTTCTGATTGCACCATGTAAATGTTAATTGTCAGGCTCCTTTCTCCGCTATTGGTAATAAATCTTTGTCTTCTCCCTGTCACAGAGATTCTGGGAAATCTATGTTATCTCTGAGGTGCCAAAGAAAATCTTTAAGCTCTGGCTCTTGAATGAATCTGTCTTTGGCTTCAACCTCATCAGCATCCTGGTCTGCTTCCTCTTGGCAACTCAGATGCAGCGTCTTAAGAGATGATGCCTCTCTGACCTAAATGCTGCTGTAGCTGCCATCTCTACCATCCTCAGAGTGTCCCCAGAAATTAACTGGAAGCTTGTTCCTCTTCCTCCTCTGTCCAGGGTTCTTCTGCCACATGAGGTACTCTTGCACAGAACAAGGAGAACTTCCTCACTCTGCTGCATTCCTTAAAATGTTGCCGATCACACTACAAGCTCAGCACGCTTCACTAGTCTAGGAGATCACTAGCGAGACACTGAAACTACTGCAGCAGGACCTCCCGCTGACCTGCGATTGCCTTTTACATTTTTGAAGTGGCTCTTGCAGACCCTCTCAATATCTTTCAAGAACAAAGGAAAACGTATATATTCTTCATGAATTAACACACTTACCTGGTGAGTGTGGTGTGCAGATACAGGAAGTGGGGATAATAAACTTCCTCTTTATGAGGACTCATGGGACTAGGCAGAACAAGGAGTCATATTGGAAGGATGGGAAATTATATTTTACATGGTGAATGTCTGAGCTCAGGAAGGGATGCTCAATTTGTGAGGAATGCAATAAGGAAGATGGACGAGGAGTCTTTGTGTACCCTTCTGCATTTTATCTCAAGGCCAAGAACAAGGTTGTATTTACAGAAAGGTCATTTAGAGCATGATTTAAAGTTTGGTGGGTGGAATACTCGGTCATAAACATGACAGATGTAGCGTCCTCCTCAGCCTGGGTACATGCAAATGATCACGCCACACACGGTGCTTGGTATTCCTAGGCATGTAATAGTTAACTCAACTCTACACTGTGAATTCTATCTACCATGCACTTATGCAACTGTTCCACGAAGTCCACCAGGAAACAAAAGGATCCCGTCATCTCTAACTCACAGGAACCTACATCTCCCGCCTTGTTAACTAAAAAGTACAAATAATACGCATATAAATTCCAACTCTTCAATAAGTCATTTTGGTGCTAAAAAGGATTCACCATTTGAGGCCGCAGAGATACTGGAGAAGTGTCCAGGACTCTCACTGGTGACAGAGACATTGGTATAGTCATTGGGCTCTCTGGATTCTCACATAGATAAGTCTCACTTCTGACATCTGGAGTTGGTGAAAGTCAAGACAGGTGCTTGAAATGCAAAGAATCTTGCGTAAGGGATGTTCCAAAACGGTGAGCATTCACCATGTGTCCTTTACTAGTCACAACACTCAGGGAGTCAGCATCAGACTTGTGTTTCCATTTCTGCCTGACAATGTCTTGGTCTCCTCTTTTGAAAACAATGCTCCGAGTATGGCGGCAACTGTCCGCTTAGGTCTTCATTTTGCGTTTGTGAGATGAATCAGTAGTGCGAAGTTTATCAATGTCACTAGAGCTTTCAGTAGTCCATTGTGGTAGTTTGATTCATATGACTCTCCCAAACATTAAGGTGCAGGGCTTTCTCACTCGTGGTAGAATGAGGAGTTGACTTGTATGCACAAAGCGTAGACTGAAGAAATGATTTGAGTTCAAACTTTTCAAGCACAGCACGCTAAACGGTCGTCTTGTGCGTGCTCATAAGTCTTTCGACAACACCATTTGCCTATGGCCAGAGAGGTGTGCTTTTCTGATGCTTGACATTTAGACGAGTGAGAAAATCTTTAAATTCTCGACTGTTGAAAGGCTGACGATCGTCAGACTTCAAAATCGAAGGAGCACCCCATGTTGCATAAATACTTTCTAATCTCTCAATGAATAAGTCATGAGTATTGGACGACAGATCTTCCACAGGGGAAAAAGAGATTATTCAACAACAATTACTAGTTGATTATGTCCATTGTCAAAGGGTCTAAAGAAATCAATTGTAATCTTCTCCAATGCATGCTTTGGAAGATCAGACATGTTTAACGGCTGTGGGGTTGTTTTGGATGACAAGCAGTTGCCCAAATGACATGCCCTTAACTGTTTTTCAACTCTTTCATCAAGATGAGGGAACCCCACTCGGTCCCATATAGTTCATTTAGTAGCAATAACTCCACAATGTCCCCCATGGGCAAATACAATAACTTGTAGTCTCAGACTCTGTGATATGACATTTCTCTACCCTTGTAAGATGATTGCTTCTGGGGTAACTGAAAGTTGTACCTGCACATTTTTAAATTTCTGGTATTCAAGGTCATCATGAAGAAGTCGAGTATGTTTTCACCAAGATTGATGTGTAATGATGTATTTGAGTATTAGCAAATCTCTGTCAGTGCTCGTGGCAGCAATGATTTATTCAACTGATATGGCAGCAGGGGTACTGGATTTCACAGTGAAGTTAACATAAGCATCAACCGCTTTAGAAGTAATGCTATGACACTATTGGTACATTTGAGAAGTAGTCAGCAGGGTTTTGTGCTTTTCCTGGAAGATGACCAATCGTATAATCATACTGCTGCAATCGCAACCCCCACCTTCCCATGCGAGGGGGCATCTTGGTTTTAGGATTGCCGAAAATAGTGAGCAATACTTGGTGGTTGGTGACAACTGTGAGGCTTTCTTTTTCAGGTTGTGAATTGGCATGTTTCCCCAATGACAAACTTCAGCTAGCCTAAGCCACCAAGGCTTGATTTTGACTTTGGCTCTGCACCGCCAAAAAAGTGGTCAGACCACCTGCCAGATTAGGAGTTTCCTTCTGTCTGACGGGCTGGTTTTTGGCATTCCCACAGCGGTGCCTCAGAAAATGGACACTGCAATGTGAACGTCCAAAAACAGTTTTTGCATGGCATGGACTGAAAAGTCCATGCTGTGCTGGAACTGGGGCGCATGCACACAGGCATGCATCCCAATGCAGGGCCCCCTTTATTTTCTCACACCATGGTTGTCATGAAGGAGCAACCTCCATGATACTGCTGACGGAGAGGAAACTCATAATATGCTTATCAGGACCGCTGGGGTCCCGCCCAACATGTTGCGGCCACCTGACATCCGCAACACCCCAGGGAATGGTGGTTCCCTGGTGACTGCGGCAGGCCTTTGAAGGTCTGACCGCCCAAATCATAAAAGGGCAGTCAGGAGACTGCCACCGACGCGCCCCCCACAAGCCTGGCATTCCATTGACCGCCAGACTCGTAATCGGGCCCTATGAATCTTGGGGCACTGCGATGACCAGTATGCTGGGCGAGGATGGTACTCAACCCCACTGAGCTTGCATCAATAACAACCACCGTCTGCAATTTCAGATCAAATTATGCCATTTCAGGAGCGTTCTCAATTTTCTTGATGCTTTGTACACATTCACATGACCATCGAAATGGAACATTTTGTTTCATTAAATCTGGGGCACTTACTATGGCAAAGTCACATATTTAACTGGAACTATAACTGACCATACCAAGGACGGATCGCAGCATAGTTACATCTTGTGGGGGAGAAGTGGATGACAAGGCTTGTACTTAATGGATATGGAGTCATTCCCCCATCTGAAAAGATATGACCAAAGAACTTGAGTTCAGTTTTATGAGACTCACACATTGGCACCTTTAAGTGAGACCTGCATTGGCAAGTATATGACACACTTGTGTAAGAGCTTTATCATGTTCCTTTCCTGTTGCCCCAAAAACTAGTATGTCATCAGTGTAATTGAAAGCTTTTGTGACTGGCTTTATTATGCAACAAAGTACAAAGAACAAAGAGTTCTGCAGCTGATGACACTCTAAAACGTAGCCTTTTATATCTAAACAAACCAACATGAATCATAAAGGTAGTAATGGACCTGCAATTGTCTTCCAGTTTGAGTTAGTGATGCCCATTGTTAAAATCGAAGAGCGAAAAATCTTTAGGTCCATTCAGCTGAGTAATCATGTCAGCAATGTGCAGACCTGGATGTCATTCTCTTTCAATCGCCTTGTTCGCTTGGCCCATATCAATGCAGATGTGCATGGCTCCTCCACTATCCTTCTTTGGCACTACCACTATGGGTGAAACCCATGGCATCGGACCAGTGGATTGCTCAAATGTGCTTTAATAATAGTATCTCAAGTTCTTTCTCAACAGCCTATTTTAACTAAATCCAATTTAACGATGTCGTTGAGCAACAAAACGGACGTCCTCATTTAGATGAAGTTGCACTTTCATGGTCTTGAATCTTCCTAGTCCATGAAGCAAGATGGAAACTGATTCACTATCTCATGATATGCATTTATATTGTAGTAAACAGAATTTAGCCCCATGTCAACAGCAGTACTGAAACTGAGTAAACATGCACTTGATGAAGTGCCGTGCCGGACATGAATTGGTGCTTGTAATTTTGTCTTTTTATGCTTCACAGTTGCTATTAATGAACCTTGACTTTGCAGTGGCGTCGAAGCAGCCCACACATACATTTTGGTTTTCGTCTGGGTTAAACAGGACACTGGAAACAGTTCATTCTATTTTTCTGCCGGCATAATGTTTATCAAGGCGCCATTGTCTATGTTAAAAGGTATGGAGCACCTAGTCACTTTCAGTGTGAATTTGGGACAGTGTCCAAATTAATTTTGTACTTTCACTTGTCGACCTAGCTTTGACCAGCATTCTTCCTTGCAAGAAGCAAATACTATATGTGCACATAGTCCAGCGATCAACATTGACATTGCACACCCATCTTACTCACTGTCGCTTGACCATGACAGAGACAAACTTTTAGACGAGGAGTTTGACGTCAATCGACATTGTTCAGTTTCTACCTGCCTCATCTGATTTTGCTGCTTAGCGTTGTGGGTATAGTTGGAACTTCTCTGGAACTTTCTGGAATCCATTTTGTTTTCTCGATATGATGTACTAGATCTGTCCCTCACTTTGCAAACCATTTCAAAATGGTTCTATTTCCCTCAGACTTTACATATCTGTTCAATAGCAGGACATTTACCTTCATGTGGAAAGGAAAATCCACATCGGAAACACAACTTTTTTTTCTTTGAAGACAATACTTTGTGGCCTTCTACCTTGTGTTTCAACTTACTTTTCACACTCAATTTTGACTCATTTTTTGCCATTCCCGTCTCCATGTTAGCTGCTTGTCTGTCATCTCTTTCTTCCGCTCTGGCCGCCATGAGTACTGGCTCCAGGTTTAGTGTGTCGTTTAGCATTCGCCGTGTGAAGGAATCGGAGAGACAATCATCTATTACTCGCATAGCCTTTCATCACTGAACTCGTTGAACTTGCAATGCTTGATGAGCAGATCAATTCTTTCTACAAACTCATCTATTGTTTCATCAGCTTTCTGCATTTCTTGGTTGAAAACGCACCTTTCATAGTCGACATTCAGCATTGGCTTGAACTTGGTGTTGAGCACCTCTTTGAATTGACGATACTTCACTTCACCACCATGTAGTATTTTCTTTATCACTTCTTTTACTCTTTCACCCGCTAAATCTTTTTAGATAGTTAAGGATCTTTTTCCCATTTACTTCTTCCAGTTCATCAATGAAATCATTGAAAGCTTCGATACAGGCAGTCCATCTGTTGCCAATATTCTGCTTTTTGGTGGAAGACGGTGGTTTCAGGATAGCGCCAGCATCATAACCTGTGGAACTTTCTGCTGTTGAGAGAGGAGCTCGCTCCGGTAGCATCTGCTGCCTGTTTGGACCGGCACCTTTGTCAAGCACTAGCCACATGCTAACATTTGAGTAATTGTGCCCACTCTCTTGATGTAAGGTGCTGTCTTCTTATTTAGTAGTGAGTAGCAGCCTTCTTTCTTGCACAGGTCCGTCACCCTTCTCACCTCTTTGCATTGTAAATGGTTTCAAATGCTTTTAGCATTTTTTCACATCAGAAATGTTTCTGCTTTTAGCGCTTTCTGCACTCCGCTTTCACTGCCTTTACACTGTCGTACTGTACGAATTACGGCTCTGTGTTAGGCTGTGGCCGAGTATCTCCTGTCCTGACTTTCACTTCGACTGAGGCACACTTGGCATCATGAGCAGTTTGCTAGACCACACCAAACTCTCTAGAAGAGCACTCTTGGTTCTATGGGTTGCAGGATTTAAGTAATCCCCTATCTCACCGCCAGTTGTAGCAGCCCTCCACTGCCCGTGTACATGCAAATGATCACGCCACACACGGAGCTTGGTATTACACATTTTCATTCTTACCGTGTAACAGTTAACGGAACATTCTACGTCATGAGTTATATCACCCATGCACTCATGTTCTACGGAGTCCATCAGGAAACAAAAGGGTCCTGCCATCTCTAACTCACAAGACACAACAATGGATATTCCCTCTGCCATACTGCAAATGCCTTAGGATATAATTAACTTGTAATATGGCAGACAGGATATCCATCACGTTTGTGACGGAGTTTCACATCCGCCAAACTCTAATAAGGCCCCAAGCCTCTTACATTCTTGCATGTTGTTGCGGTGGAATGAGTATGTGAACTGCAATTCAGACTCGACCATTGTGTCTATCTTACCAGATTTTCGACTCCACAAGCGCAGGAGAGTAGCAAAGCACCTAGTTGTGTTACGTTATGTTATGTTATGTATTGCTAACATGGGAAAATATGAACAGAATCTGAGACTAATTAGCATCTGGTGATTAGAAAACACGTGAAAACAAAATTAGAGATGCACCACTTGGCAGCAATATTCGGAAAAGTCCTTTGAATAATAATTCTCTATGGATCCATACAGTTGTTGTACCCTGGTCAAGTTTTTTCTTTTCTTTTCTTTAGTTCTTTAAAAGACAGACAGCCAACACGTTTTGTCCTAAAACAACAGGACTTCTTCAGGGCTGTAGATTAAAACATATAAAAACTACTTTCAAATACAATACAGACTTTAATTCAAATGTATTCAACATTTGAAACAACATGAAAAAACATAGAATCACGAAAAACATCCAACAGGAGTCACATATCTTACTTTACAGGAGAAGGAGATTATAAGTTTTGTGACTACAGTAAGCCCAGACATGTCGTTAGACGTACAACAGTTTGTTTAGAGACTTTACACCAATTTGAAGAACCATAAAAACACCTAAACATCATATACACATTGATGCATTGAATCATTAGAATACTGAACACAGAAAAAAGAAAAATCACTGATGTTTTTTCTCAGAATGTGCATGAGCAGTACTCAGAGAATGGGTGTCCAACCACTAAAAAGACCAAATCTAGGTATCACTTTAGAGACCATCAGTATATAGTCTATTGCCATGGGATGAACCCCAAGATCCCATAGCCTATCATAATTTGCCTAAGGGGCGACAAAATGGGGGAACCTCCGAAACCAATACATTGTGGAACATGCGAGAACAAAAGCCCCATGTGATATATAACCCTCACCGTATCCAAAACCACAGACTGTAACAAATGGAAATCGGAAAAAATTATGATAATAGTACCTACCAATGTAGGAATTAAGTAGCGAATACTGGCGTGATATCCTTGGCCCAATATTATGTTGTGACTGGGATGGTATTTAGACCCTTGCATTCCGCTAACCAGTTTATTAAACTAAATAGAAAAAAGGAAGTAAAACTGTAGAGAGAAAGGGAATGCCAGTCAAATTTCTGGGAGCATAAATAATAATATCACATATATCTAAAAACCCTGCCTAGTTGCACCTCTGGAAGTTGATGACCATCCAGCATGCCTGATTGACTGAAGGTGAATTAAACATGGATGCTCTAAGATTGTGACTGTTGAAACACGTCCACCTAACGGTTCATCTGGTGTGCCTCACTGTCTGGTGCAAGTCTACCGGAAGTGTTTGGCCACTCGGCACGCCTGATTGACCAGAGAAAATTAAACCATGCGTTATGCATGATTGTGAGCGTTGAAGCATGTCTACCTTAAGTGACAGGTCGCCCAGTGTTTCTGACTCATGGAGTTGCAACTACCAGAAGTGGAAGGCCACTCGGTATGCCTGAGAACTGAAGGTGGCACCGGTGAGCGATCACCAGATGAGAAAATCATATCAAAACTGTCCCTTTGAATGTAGAGCACAAAGCAAAATATACTTGTAAGTGAAGCAGTCAATAAACTGCGACCTTTACCCTTCCAAACTAATGAGCGTGGTGTATATTCCTGGGATCTAGGGGTGGGTGACCGAAGAGGGGTGCTACTGCCAAGGTGCCAATGCCTCCATGAGGTCGTTCTGCGGTGCTCAGGAGGAAGCACGGTCTACATGGGTAAACAGAACATTACATCTGTTCTGCACCATTTCTAGCCCTGCTGGACCGAAGATGTGGGGTGAACCCAGCACCCCCTCTCATCTTGCACCATCTGTGGAATCCATCGGGACGTTCCTATCTCAGGGCACAGTGCCGATGGATGTGTCAGATGGAAAGTGCAGACCGAAGGGGGTCGGTGGGCCTCTTGGAGAGGCTCTGAAGTATCCACGTAAAGCCCCCGGGGGAGGGTCCTGGTGTAAAAATAGCGCCCCCTGATAAAAGATGGATAACCTTTCGCTAAGCGATGGCACACGAGCCTATAGCAGAACTGGTCAATTCCAGACTGCTCGCCAGTGCTGGGACAGAGGCAGCCTGACATGCAGCTGACCCTGCTCAACCGTACAGATGGGCGAGCCAACAAATAAACAGGGAGAGCTGAGCCAGAGCCGAGCCACGGGTCTGCCTTGGCTCTAAGAGCCCTTGCACGAGCCAAGCCCCAGAAATGTTTTCTTTGTAAATCATGCAAAAAAACACAGACATTATCATTGTTTCTACAAAAGTAAAAATAAAGGGCCTTTCTTTAACATGTAGCAGTGTTGACATTAATAAGTCACATTAGGTGATGGAGAAAAAGTGGGATGGTGAAACAAGCTATGGGGCAAATTTACAAGCCCCCTGTGCGCCCACTACGTCACTTTTCGTGACGTACTGGTGGCGCAGGGGGCTCCTCTATATTTACAAGGAGAGGAAAAGCCACCCTGCGTGACTTTTCCGCTCTTCGTAAATATGGCGCCTTCACACGCAGCACTGTGCCTGGAAGGGGAGTTCCATGGGCGTTGCTGTGGGTGTTCCCACGCAACACCCATGGAACAAGCACATCTCCAGATTTACGAGAAATCCTTAATCTGGAGATGCATGTGAATGCTACGCCACCCTAGAGGTGGCGTAGCGAGTCGCAACGAGGAGAAATGTTTTCATTTCTCCACGTTTTTTCGTCTTTCCATGCGTGCTGCATTCTACAGCACGCATGGAAAGAGGAAAAAGCCTCTAGTGATTGTTTTTGTGCAGGAAGGTGTCCCTTCCTGCACAAAAACAATCTCCCCACGACGCAGGCATCCTTGCACCATGGTGCAAGGGTGCCTGCCCCGGCGCATTGCTGCAGTTTTTTGCGCCAGAGCAGGGGGAAGCACAGAGATGCGTCTTATTCTTGTAAATATGTCGCATCTCACTGCTTTCCAAACTAATGCAGCACGGCGCAGCAAAATGACTTGCTGCACCGTGCTATGTTACTTTGTTGTAAATCTGCCTCTAGGTGCCTAAGGTCATAGAGTATGTTTAAGCAGGGAAGCCGGGATTCATCCTAGGTTTTCTAGTCTCGTTTTGTACAAATCAGCATCTAAGGCGGTATCCATTTGTCTTTCCTTTTTACCTTAAATGTTAATGCTTTGTTTTAACTTTGTGCATGAGGGTAGAGCGAAGGTGGCAGCCAGAAGCACCATGAAAGTTCGGCTCGTTTTGGGCTCGAGATTCTATGAGGCCCTCGAGCTGATCTAGAGCCCAGCACCTGGCTCGAGCCTGCCTCGAGCGGTGCAGGGCTCTCACATCTACACGGTCTTCAGATGCAGTTCTTTCAGCGATGTGGCTGTGCCACTCCGCCTCTGTCCCCATGAACAGCTGGCTCCTGTTATAGTTCAGAGAAACCGGGAAACTTGTCAAACAACAGTAGCTGGGCTGGGTCCAGGAAGAGGCGAGCGCCGCCTCCCTCCCAGTGGGAGGCTAAGTATAGAGGCAGCATTGCCAAGAAGCCTTTGTGAATGGCAGGTGCAGCCCCCTCCCCTGAGCTGGGTGGGGGGCCTGGCCCTGCCATATAAGCCTGCACCTTGGACTGATACAGGAGAACTTGGCCTGCAGGCCTGGGAAGGGAAAGCTGAGAGGATCACACAGTGTACACGCGCGCGCACACAGACCCCCTGACAACCCCCGCTTTAACCCGTCAGCAGCGGAGGGGCACCATTAGACCTCGAGACACCGGCTGAGGCACTGCTGCGCCCGACCCACCCTGAAGCTCCGGTTCAGGTAAGGCGCCCCTCTCTGCACCGCTTAAGTAGTGGGTGGCCACTGTAACATAATATACAGCTCACTGTGCACTAGAAAGCAAATAAGTCTGGCGCCAAATTATCCTTACTAGATGCATTGTGTGATCGTCGGCAAATCAACGTTCTAGCCCTGTTCCGTTAGCAGCAGACAACGAGGGATGCTCAGAAATGGATAATGTTGGTGCAGTCTAGCTCAGACAGTGGTGCGCCTCTGCAGATGGAAGACACGTGGATCCCAGAGGCTTATGCCATTATGCCATTTATCAGGAGTTTGCTAGAAAATTGTTATTTTCTGAATTAGGTTTGCGATTGTAGCTGGTTGGGCAGCCAGGGTTTGTCTTTTCAACTGCACAGAACAATAGATTCCCCGGCAAACTATTAATTCCAAGATTGTGTCATTGCATGGGCTTGTTGTATTAAGAAAAATAATTATTTCCCACCAGAGGACCTCTTAAGGGGATTTTCCGTACCAACGTGGAAGTTGCAGCTATACACAAAGTCAAATGTTTTTACTCGATCTGAATGTGAAATTTCCCATATCTGCAAAATATGACAGGGCAGATTTCTAAGGACTTGCGTTGTCCTTGTGTAACACAAGTTGTTGTAAGGCAAAGTAAGTCCTTAACTAAGCCATGCAGAGCCACTTTGCATGGTTTAGTAAATACAAAGTAATGCAATGCAGCACAAAACACTGCTTGCATTACTTTTCGTTGCGTAGGCACTAGATGGGGGGTGAACGCATTCCCATGCACCCACCCATGGATTTTTATGCAAATGCAGATTTACAAAGACCTGTAAACCTGGGTTTGTGTCACAATGGTGATCCTACCCAACAGAGGTGTAGCAAGGAGAAATATCTTTATTTCTCCTTTGTAATTCCTCATTCTTCAGCACGTAGAAAAAAGAATATGCCTCGAATGATTGTTTTGTGCAGAAAGGTCCTGCATTTATCGCACACACCTGTGCACTATGGTACATGGGTTCCTGCATTGGCCCCAGGAAGCACATTCTGCACCAGTGCAAGGAGAGAACATATGCTTCATATCTTTATACCTGGCCAGCATTTCTGCTCTTTCGTGCAGCTCAGGGTAACATGTTGCCGTGCTGCAGTGCATTGCATTGCATGAAAGAATGGTAAAACTGCCGCTGCATTTTGAAGCAGCGTTCTTGTATGTGTAACACTTCTTCTTTACTAAAAATAAATGTGCAGAGTGAATTGAGGGATAGTAGGAGCAGATTGAAGTATTATATACATGCCCAGGAGGCATGCAGCAATTGTGTGCAATGTATAGAGCACAGGTATGGAAACTGTGAATGTTCGCTATCAATCTTATCATATGCGCTTCCCTTCACTGGCCCCTGCAGTTGAAGTTGTGTGGATTTATGCCACAAATTTTGCAAAGTACTCTTTGAAATGAACTGTAAAGTGCTTTTAAAAATTAGCTTCGCACTGTCCATATAAGTGAATTATCTTTCTGTAGCTTCCACATCAGACCAAAATATGTGGTTTTGGGCAAAGTATTTTCTTTTTCTAGACGCCATTCTTGATTTGCAGAATGTGGCAGAATTCAAACACCCTGGAAATTGGTCTGATTATGTTGCACCGTTCTCTTGTACCATCCGACCGCTGCACAAACTGTATTTGAATGACCGAGCAGCGCACTGTGTTGTTTTTGCACAGATCAAGTTATGTCATTGTCCGTTTTGCATCATGTAGTTGGTGCAAATAAAGGCAAAATGATGGATGTCGGCGCTAATGCAACAGTCCCGACAGACTGGCTCTACCTACTCTTGCCCAAGTAGAAAGCGCTTTCACAAACGGAAGTTTATGTTTAATCGGTGTATTTAAGAAAGAATGTGCTGGGGGTGCCAGAAAAAAGGAAAAGTGTTCTAAACAACATTTAACAAGGCAAAATATCTATGTAATTTTCTACCTTTTTTGAGAAACGACTGTATGACTGAAAAAGCCAGTTTAAAGAGGTCCCTCTTCTATGTGCGAATTTATTCAGAGGTTTGCTTGAAGTCGTTGAAGCTAAAAATGAATGTCCTTGCCTTAAAATTTGCAAGCTGACAGCACCTGCTCACATTTTAATTTTGGAGTGAATTCCACCTGCAAAGATGGACCAGGCAATCTGCACGTGAAGATCTTCACGAATAATGTATCTTGTGTACTAAACATTGCAATCAGGGGTCGAAGTAAGTGGGAACAGCATCCCCCACATGCATCAACCTATTTGGGAAGTGCAAACGGTGCGAATCGGTAAATTCGGCCGTTTGCACTTCCTAAATACGTTTTTGGGATGCATCAAACAGAGTGCCATATTTCGCTATTTTTTGCATTTCTTAAAAATGCAAATGCAATTAAGGAATCGCATTTGTGCGATTCCTTAATTGCAATGCATCATTTTTTTTTAAAATTGCGATTTTTGAAATTGGAAGTGCAAATTAACACGAGGTTGACCCTCGTGTTAATTTGCGAAAATTTATAAAGAAGCAAAAAAATGCATTTTTTAAACTTGCATGTTACAGACACACATGTCCTTAGGACATGTGTGTGTGAAACATGCACTTGAAAATACATTTCAGGGGTGCAGGGGGGGGTCCTTTGGACCCCCCTCTGCACCCTTGCAATGCATCAACAAATTGCGAGTGCAAAAAAAAAAAATGAAAAACGGCATTGATTCCTATGGGCCTCTAGGCCCATAGGAATCAATGTAATGCCATTCCTTAATTGCGATTCGCAATTAAGGAATCGCAATTTCCGAAAATTAAGAAATCCTAAAAACTTTTAGGATTTCTTGATGCATAGGATTTTGCATTTCCTAGATAGCGATTCCTTAATTTTCGCTATTTAAGAAATGCAAAATCCTAGATTGATGCATGTGGGGGTAAGGGCCAGTTGTAGGAGGCCATTTACCGACCGGCAACGGACGATTTCGGCCGTTACCGACCGGTAAATGGGTATTTGTGATGTAGGGGCATCATTTAACAGATTCAGTAAATTTACCGAATCGGTAAATTTACCGAATCTGTAAAATACCGAATCGGTAATTTTACAGATTCGGTAAATCCAAGATGTAGGTAGCACTGTTTAGAGTGCTACAGGCCTTCAGAATTCGGTATTTTACCACACAATCCTATTAAGATGTGGTAAAATAGAATTACCTAAATCTAGCCCTAACTTACTTGAGTACCACTACTTTTATTTTTTCTCTTACATAGTTTAACAACCATTTACAACAATTTGATATAGTTTTGGCACTTTTTTTTATTAACACACAACTCTTTATTTTACACTGCAGTGTATTAACCACTTTGAAGGTAATAGCTCTTAAAACATGTCAAACACATTAAATTGACGAGACCCAGGAAGGCGAAGATTGAACATCTTTGAAAGAGGTCACCTCTCAGCCTCCAGTGCTGAGCATTGCATAATTCTACTGTTCTTGACGTTCAGCTCAAGTCATTAGCACCAGTGTGGGACTCGTCTGAACTTCCGTTCTCTACAATGCAGATTATGTTTATGTGGACTCTTTCCACGTGAACATCTGAAATCTTTTTGTTCTTATTCTGCTTGTGCCTATCTTTGGGGTTACTGTGTCCTTCACAGGGATGAAAGGGGGGTACAGTTCATCGCGTGGGAAGTGAATTATTGGCACTCACTGCCTCTATTTGAGTCCAAGGCGAAAGTAGTGATGTTGAGAACCACAACTCTGCCCTTAACCCTGTACTTCTGAATGTGTTTATATATGGCACGCCGTTGATTGCAGGAACCCCACCCAACCAGGTCTGCCAAAGAACACCTAAGTGGGAATGTGTTCATAATGCACCAGGTTGGAGAATTTTCACTGAAGGAGATGGACTTTGACTGGGAGGAGAAAACTGATAGGCAGTGTCCAACTAGACCTGGGAAGGTTGAATTCAGGCCAGATTGCGAGATTCATCCTCATCATATAAATCTATGTAAATTATGTTTATATGAGTATTTTAATTTTAAAGGTCTGGAGTCGATTCAGCCCTCCTGGCCCTATGTTGGGCACCCTCTGCTTTAAGACAACCAACCTAATGCGCAGAACTCTATGTGGAAATGACCACGGTTCTTAATGAACCCATTTATTACCTATGGCCTCGCAAGGACACTGAGGTCCAGAACACCGTGCCAGATCTGGAGGTGGAACTTCCTCATTTATGGAACAAGTATTAGCTTGAAAGGTTATGTCTCAGTGTCAGGATGCTCTCTAAAAATAAATGACAGAAAAAAATGATGTAGAAATAGACACTACAAGTGGGGGTTTTAAGCGCAAGAATTTCCCAATGTCGACAAATTAGCCTACAGTTTCCAAAAGGAGGCTGACTTGTCACTGGGTGCCTGGCCTGTGGTTTTATTGGTTAGCTTATTTAAATATGAAGACAGCAGAATGTAAAATTCATCAGTTTCCTGCCGCTAAAACAGGGATAATTTTAACGAGGTTCTTGCTAATATGCCCCCATATTTCTTGTGTTTCAAAAGCTTTATGTGGAGGTTGAGCAGGTGATGGATGTTATGGTACAGATGTGTCTGAGTTCACCCGAACATACACCAAACCCCTTTCTTCTGCCCCACAGAGCTTGGACACTCACCACCACCAGAGGGCATGAATCTCAACGGCAGACGGCGGAGTGGGCTCCTATTGGAGGACATGCTGCTCTTAACCTCCCAGAACCTGCCCCGGCTTGACCTGAAGGACAACTATAGCATCCTCAAGGAGCTGGGCAGCGGGTCCTACGGGCAGGTGCTGCTGGCGGTGCACCACACTCAAGGTAGGACCACAGGGGTGAACAGAATGCGGACAGCCAGCCTGTCTGCAAAGTGCAGTACTTTTAATATTGTGCCACGACCCGCTGTGTATCTTGTGGTTCGGTACTTGTGGTCTCAGAAGGTGTCGCCAGCTCACGAGAAGGCTGTAGTGTTGCTGTCTCATGAGGCTGGGGTATTGAAACCTCAAATGGAGTCTTTTGTATATCAGGAGTATAGGTTTTGTGGCCTGTAGGTGAAGAGTTATACCTTTATTGTCCTGTTTAAATACATTCAGGAGCAGTGGCGGCTCCTTGAGGGAGTGCTGCGGGGCAGTGAGGCGGGGTGGGGGAGGGGCAGGGTTGGGCGTAGTAAACTCCGGTAACGACTGAACGTAGTTAGGTAAATAAATAAATAAAAAGAATTACATTGCGTGCACTGCATTGCCAAATGTAGGTGAAGAGTTATACCTTTAATGTCCTTTTTAAATACATTCAGGAGCAGTGGCGGCTCCTCGAGGTAGTGCTGTGGGTGGTGAGGTGGGGCGGGGGTGGGGCAGGGTGGGGCGTAGTAAACTCCAGTAACGACCAAACGGAGTTAGGTATATAAAATGAATTACATTGCGCGCGCTGCTTTGCCATTTGTCAATTGTTTCCACTTGCAGGTGCCAATCATCTCCTCTCTCTCTTTTCTTCCTTAAGGGACACCCATGGCCCTGAAATTCTTACGGAAGAGTAATACAGAGCTGAGGGCATTCCTTGTTGAGTACTGTGTGTCGCTTAGTCTCTCTGCGCACCCATGCGTCATCGGCACGTTCGGCATCGCCTTTCAAACGGACACTCACTATATCTTCGCTCAAGAGCTGGCCACGGCCAATGATCTCTTCTCCATCATGAAACCGCAGGTGACTATAGAAGCCCCCATGTGTGGGCACTGGACTGTCATTGCGAAGGCACTGGGATTAGGCATGTGTGTAGCATGTTTGAAAAGCCAATGCCTGAACATCTTAAAGAATACAGCAGAGAGTAGCACATCATTCATTACCTTTACAGCGAACACTAGGCAGCAACAGTTCATACGGTATGGGCTCAATGCACAGTCCAACACATTATTGTGAATGTGACCCCACAATTCATTTTAACTGCCATTTTAGTTGTCAGGTATTGCTGGTATCAGTTATTCAGTAGATCACTTGATCAGGGAATAGAGGACCGAAGTTATTAGAATGGAACTAATTGACAATGTTGGAATGTATTGTATATTGTTATATATATGTTTACAGACTTGATCAGAGCTGATCTCTTCCAACATTGTCAATTTGTTCCATTCTAATAACTTTGGTCCTCTATTCCCTGATCAAGTGATCTACTGAATAACTGAATAACTGATACCAGCAATACCTGACAACTAAAATATATATATATATATCACCTACTGGTAATACCAGTCGGTAGTTATAGTTAGGACCTCGCTTCTATTCAAAAAGCGTTTTTTCATTTCCCCATAAGTTTGGCGCCGGTTGACGAATCTTTGCAAAATTTTCAAAACTAGTGGGGCGCTCTGGTCACCTCCTGTCTTGAAAGTTTTGGGGTGATTTTTCAAGCGGGGGGCGAGAAAAAATGGGGGTCCCAGAACGCGTTTTGCCCATGCTAATTTCCATATGACACTTTAGACAAAGCTACAGCCCGAACTGCTGAACGGAATTACACCAAATGTGGCAGAAAGGTAGGTCTTGGTTAAGAAATTAGAAAAAAAAAGTTTTGATATCTGTGGCCGCGGTGGGTTCGCGAACCCTCCCGGGCACGAGCTTCCCTCTGATTGGGTGCCAACACTACAAACCAGGAAGTGTTGGCAGCCATCTTGTGAGTCAGAACATAGTAAAATAAGGGTTAAAAAACAAGAAAAGGGGTCAGGGTAGAAACACCCTGACCCCGGGGCACATACTTATTTAAATTAAGGGTCCGTAGTGGACCCCCAGCCTAGGGAACACCATTGCCCCGGGGCTATATTGACAAAGCGAGGGGGGCCGCGCGGCCCCCCTCATAGAGCCCTTGAAGGCCCTGGGGACCGCCACCCCCAGGCCCGGCTCCTGCAGTGTCCCTCCCCCACTGCTGTTTGCTATGACAGGGCGGGGCTGTCATAGCAAACTCTGCTTTGCTTCATTGAAGCGAGAGCAGGTAAACCTGCTCTTGCTTCACTGAAGCAAAACAAAATTGCTTTTCCACAAGGGGAGCTGCATGTCAGCAGCTCCCCTTGTGGAAAAGCAATGCCGGCTCCCGCAGAAGGCGGTGAGTCGGCAGGGACCGTTGGGGTATTGGGCCCCCCCCCACGGACCCCAATGAAGTGGCCAGGCCCCGGGGGATGGGGTCCTTGGGGCCAGAAGTGGCCTGGGAGGGGGGGGCTACGTGGCCCCTATCTCCTGTGAAAAAAAAGGAAAGGCCGGCCCTGGGGGATGGGGTCTACGGGCCATAATGGGCCTAAGGTGGGGGGCCACACGGCCCCCCTCCAAATAAATAAAAAATAAAAAAAATTCTGGCCATGCCCCAGAGGATGGGGTTCCCGGGACAGAAATTCGCCTCAGGAGGGGGCCCCACACGGCCCCCTTCCCATTTATTTATTTTTTATTTTTTTAACATAGAGGTCAGGCCCTTGGGGACGGGGTCCCCAGTGCCCCAAAAATGGGAAAAGAAGGGGGGCAACACAGCCCCTCTTCTGGAAAAAAATGTCCCCCCCCCCTCCCTGCAGCACTCTGCAAATGCGCCCCCTGGCTCGTTGTAAGTTGGGAAATTAATTCCCCTTGAATACTGAGGGTCCCTGGGAGCCAACTAGCCCACCAGAAACCTCCGGTATGGGCTAGGGAGCTGGGTTGCAGAGAGGTAGTCCAAGGCCACGCCCCCTTTTTAAACCACTCTGCAACGCAGCTCTGTGGCACTTACTGGAGGTACATGGTGGGCTAGTTGGCCCCCAGGAACCCTCAGGACTCAAGGGGACTTAATCGCCATGCACAGTGCTGTCATCAATGATGTCAGTTCAGTTGTCATCAGTAATAAAATCAATGATGTCATTGGACATGTCGTGAGTGTTGTAATATGTGAGGGCATACACAGTGCATAGTGAGGGAGTAAGTTATAGTTATTTGAAATACCTATAACTGTTGAATTTCAGTGGTTTTTTGTTTAAAATGTTATGTTTAAAATTATATTTTTATCTAACTATAACATCACGTTAACCTTTGTTTTTTCAGTGCATTTACTGTGGGTTTTTTTTTTGTAAAGCTGAGATATTATCATCATACTTAACTATAAAATCACTTTAACCTTTGTTTTTTTCTGTGATTTTCTAGGATTCTTTTAAACTACAGAAATATTTGATTCCCAAACTTAAGGCTAACTTCCCATGGCCAGGCTATCTGCATAACCCACCCAGGAGTGGGGTTGGTCACAGGGCCTGACTCTCAACCTCCCAGCGGGTAGTCAAATTCCTCGCCGCGTACAGCCTTCACCTGTTTCTACCAACCCACCACAGAAAATGCAGCCCAAAAACTAGCCCCAAAAATATTTCTGATCCCACTAGATTATCACAGGAAGCAGCCCAACACTTACATTCCTGAGGGACTCCCAGGGGAGTCCAGGTAGTCATGCTGGTTCCTGTGGGACACCTGCAGGATTGCAGAAACCCAAAATAAATAGATATATTTTTAAAATGTGGCACCCGGGGGGCACTCTGGCCCCCCTCACCCTCTAAGGTGTAGGAGGTTAGGGTACCCCCTACCCTGCCCCCTTATAACTTATGTCTTATTAATTTTCATCACACAGGGACTGACTGAGTCTCAATGTCCTGAAATGTCTGGTGCATCATTTGTCTTAATGTTGCGGCAAGCCAATTAGAGGGAAATCTTCTGCAGGAGTTCACAGCAGCCATTCTCCCCTGTAGGAGCGAGGAGGCCACAGGAAATAAAGGTGTCTCTCTGGCCTTCCATGAATCCATCCGTTCAGATATTCATAGTTTTTTAACCTTAATTTCTCAAAATATAGTGAACAGATTTGCACCAGATGATCTGAGCCACCTGGACCGAGATCTAGCTTTCTGCCCAATATGGTGTAATTCTATTCAGCCGTTTTTGAAGTAATGCAGTTCAATTCTCCCATAGAAAATTGCGTTTTGGGGCCTCCTGTTTTTTCTTAGCTGCAACTTAACGGCTCACCCTGAAACTTTCCAGGAAGGTTTTAGAAGATTCATCAAATGGGGACAAAGTTATCAGCAAACCAAACTCAACTTCCTACCTATGGTAACTATGGTAACTATGTCCTAGCAATAATTACACAGTGGTAACTGCCACTCTGTAACACACTCTTTAGATGTAGTTAGGATGGTTTTCTAATAACTTTGGCTCCATTTTGAGGAATCTTCATGAAACCGTACCAAAAATTTCTCTCTTTTGCTTAGTTTCTTCATTTAAGGTTTTGGGGTGACCTGCCAAGCAGATGTTGAGAAAAGGAGTCCCAAAACACAAAATACCCATGCATTTTCCATAGAACTTTTTGAAACGGGCTACAGCAAAAATGGCTGAACGGAATAACAGCAAATTTGGCATGAAGCTAGATCTTCATCTAGAAAGCTTCTTTTTGTGATTTGGTGTACAATTGTCCAGGTGTTTTTGAGAAATTAAGGTTAAAAATAGGGCAGGCAATACATTTCCCCCCTGGAGGCGGAGTTCACTGAGTATTGCCTATGCTTGTAATACGGAGTTTCCAGGAAATAGCCACCAACCACTGTGTGAGTTTTGTCATGACCACAGCTCTCCATGGTAAGTTGGTAAGCACAAGCGAGAATTGATGTACGCTAGTGTGAATTTTGGGCACTAGGATAGCATCCAGCGAGATTTTCTCAATACGGACGGTGACGGGCGATTGCTATCGCATGCGATGAGAAAGATGCCATTCATGCAGAAAATATAAGTGAGCAGCAGCAAAGAAGCAATGCCCTCTGACAAGCAGAGTAGTGCTCTTTGCACTGATTTTGCATCATGGAACAGGCTGCCAGGTCTCAAAATCAGCACGAGGTGCCAATTCCGCCCTCTCGCTGATCTCCACAGAATTCCGTGAAGTGAAACTCCACAATTGCTGGCCAACCCTAGTTGGAAAATATTTGTATGTCTGGGCAGTTGAATTTGTGAGAGTCTCATGGGGGTCCCACAGTCATGCAAAAAAAAAAATGAGGCCATTTGATTGGTTGAGGCTGTTTTTTCCCATCAGCCGTCCCGCTCCTGTGAGCCCATGGTAGCATGCATTTTGACTGGCGGGCCGCAACATAAAGCAAAATGTTACTGCTGCCATTTCAGGGCACAATGACTCGGTTCACATTTCCTGAAAAAATAAATGTTAAAAGTATAAATAGGCAGGGTAGAGGTACCCTGACCCCGTGAACAATATTGGGGGAGGCCCAAAAACAAAGAAAAATCTATTTTTTTGTTTTCTCGATCCCGCAGTTGTCCCGTGGGTGCCAGCAAGGCCCATCTGGACTCCTGCGGGAGGCCTGTGGGTACTTCTC
Organism: Lissotriton helveticus; assembly: GCF_964261635.1. Classification (NCBI taxonomy): domain Eukaryota; kingdom Metazoa; phylum Chordata; class Amphibia; order Caudata; family Salamandridae; genus Lissotriton; species Lissotriton helveticus. The sequence continues at coordinate 1,470,467,571 of NC_136068.1, read as the reverse complement.
TCATGAGACACCTGGGGGAGTAAAACAATGTATATAAAAAAAGTCTGTGTGGGGGGTGGACTAAGCCCTGTGGACAAGCCTATGCCATGCACGATCAAAGGAGATGCACAGTGGACAGGGGGTTGGCTGCCTGGGGTGTTGGTTGCAGACCAGGCCTTGCAGCCAACCTCACAGTTTGTACTGAAGAAGGCCATATGCGGCAGGGGCTTGGCACCCGCGGTATTTGAATGCAGTGCCTATCCTTAGGCCAGGACCTGCAACCAGCCCTATGCACGTTCAGAGCAAGGAGTTGGCTTCAGGTATTTTAAGAAAATATTAATTTAGATTTAAAAACCCTAGCAATTCATTGGAGAAAAACAAAGATTAAACTAACGTCATTGTTAGGATTTGTTATTATATCTTACTTTACATTAAAAAAAACTGAAATTCACAAAACAAATCAAAGGTTAAAGGCACGTTTAAGCTAGGGGAAAAAGTCAGTTAAAGCATACCATTTTAAACTATAAAACAACGGAAATTAACCAGTTATAATTGTCTCAAGTAACTATAACACATGCAGTAAAGTAAGTGTAACTCTTGCCCTCCCCATGCACTGCTAATTACTTCCCAAATCACATCACTCATGACATGTTCTATGACACCATTGATAACATCACTGCTTCTGAAAGACATCCTTGATGACAACACTGTGCATAGCAGGGACACGAGTTATAGTTACTTTACTGCATGGGTTATAGTTATAGAGAAGTGTGATGGGAACAGAATGTTATCATTTAAAAACAAACACAGTACTCCAAACCCTTTTCTGACATCTTTTGTACATTCCTTTCCCAGATTGGAATCCCTGAGATGACGGTTAAACGCTGTGCCTTGCAGATTTCAAGTGCCCTTGAATACATGGACACCAAAGGACTGGTCCATCGTGACATAAAGCCGGAAAACATCCTGCTCTTTGACCAGGATTGCCGCCAGGTCAAGCTGACGGACTTTGGGTTGACATGCGCCAAGGGCACTGCCGTTGACTCCATGCCAGAGAATCTGCCCTACACAGCACCAGAGATGTGCATTCTAGGCGATACCGAGAAACTGATTGCTCATGCCAGCCTGGATGTGTGGGCTTTTGGTGTGCTCCTGTTCTGTGTTCTCACCGGGTACTTCCCCTGGAACACGGCAGTACCATCTGACAAGTACTATCTCGAATACACACGCTGGCACAGAAGCAGCCGGATTTTCCAACTCCCTGCTCAGTGGAAGTGGTTCACAAGCGAAGCCTTAGAGATGTTCAAGAAGTTGCTAGACCCAGTGCCCACCCAGAGGTGTTCTCCAAAAGAAATCATGAACTATCTGAAGACACCATGGAAAGCCATCCTACATAACAGCAACAAGCCAGACAACTCCCGCTACCTGCAGGGCAGAGTGACTAATAAAAACTTTCTGGTAAAGAGAGGCCGCTAAGACATCCTTGGCTCTATGCGTTCTTCTAGCAATAGCTGATAGACACAGCCTCTGCCGTGAGAGCCGTACAGCTCAAACTCTCCTCATTTGGAAGCGTACTGAATCTTCCACAGTTTTATGGGGAGCTTTTTTGAAATTGGCTCTTGCTGCTCTGATGGGATCGTCCTCAAGAGCACATCGTTCAGCTTACTCAGACACGAGAAGGAACATCACGCGGGAAGTTCTGAACTCCAGTGAACATTCTAAGAGGCTGACCCATCGTCCATCAAGTGAACTATCTGGAAACAGTCAAATCACCTAATGATGACAACAAGGGTCATTCACATGAGACCACCGATAGAGCTCCAGTTTGAGCAGCAACCCCAGTCTATAAGGAATTTGGAGAGAGTCAAGCAGATGGAAGCTATACCCAGAGTAGAGTGCAAGGGCTGGTTAATTTGTTTTCCATTTTGAATTATTTCCTAACCAAGACCAATCAATGCAAACCTATGTGAATATGGGACCAGTGCTATGGAAGAGTTAGTGAAAAGCAGTCCTTTCATATGACACCATTCTTTTTGTAGACGGTGTCTAGCTAGAGTGCACAAACTCTATTCTTTTCAGTTTAACTGGTGTTTGGTAGACAAAGATACACATGTGTGGTGTCTAGAAGGGTGTCCCAGTGTTAGTACATCTCTAAACATAAGAAAGCAATATGTGGCTCAGTTGTGTAACATATCCGCTTTTTGACACATGGCAACATAGATCTTGCATTGTGTGAACGGCTCCTCTATGCTGCATAAGACATGTTGTACTAAAGATGTGAAATATATGGGATACATTTTATCAATTCCTTCTTGTTTCACCACCAGAAAATAACTTGAACAATTCTAATGGTATTATGTGCTTAGCGGCACAGCTCGCATTGGGTCTGCCAACATTTTTAATCCATATTTCTACTTGTATCAATGAAACAAGAGGCAAAACCTTCCCAACCCTATTGGGCATGCCGGAAGTATTCCCTAATCTGAATGGATCAGTACACTGAAAACGGTGCATGTAAATGGTAGGGGTGCTCCAGAGCCAGTTATGACACACTTCCAGTTAAAGACGCTCGACAACACCAGATTCAGCCTTGTCGTGACTGCTCGAATGTGGGTAGTCTTACCTAGATGGATACGAAGGCAAGGATGGCGTCTCACATTCCACATAGGAATCACGCACTTTATAGGTTAAAGAAGAGAGCAATCTCCCTCATCGATCTCACCAGAATCCTGACTTTGAAAATTACCCAGGTGGTGGGGCCACAGATCACTTGTGAGCAAATAGTAGCAACGTTTATAGGCCTTGAGCACAGAGCTATTATAACTGTTCATCTGGGAGATTTTGTGAGATTATAAATCACTGGCAGAGAGAAACTCAAAATGATGATACTCTTAAAAAGATGCATAGCAGGAGAGAGTTTTAAGCCGAATGTCACAAAGTGAAACAAAAAAACGCAGTTTGGAAAAAGAAATTAACTTTTTTTTTTTTTTTTTTATGGAGGAAAATATGGAAACTGTTAGGAAATCAAAAGTAGAAATCCTAAACAGGAAAAACACTATTCTGAGCTAGGCAAGTATGATGGTGCTAATCTGAAACAAAGACATTGACACACGATATGGCCAGAATCTTAAAATGGCGTCTGCAATGTACCTTCCTTTGTAAATATATACAGTACGCACCTATTATAGTAAATGCTTATTGTGTTGTAAATATATACAAATAAAAGAGTATTTGAATAAAAAAAATATATTGGCCTGCTTCTAGTTTTTTTTTATTTTTATTTTTTTTTTTTATTTAGAATTTTTTTTATTGGCATACAAAAGAAGGCCGTACAAAAATATATATATACAGGTGTGCGTACAATGACGCCATCCAAACTCCACAAGGTCGGCATCGCAGATTCAGACAAATGCTGGAACTGCCAGAAAGAGGAAGGCACCCTCGAGCACCTCATCTTCACCTGCGTGAAAGTCAAGAGGTTCTGGACACAAATCAACACTTTCTTGAACGATATGCTCAAAACCGATCTGAAAATCAGCTTCGTGAGCCTGGCGACTGAACACCTAACAGCGAATCTAAAAAGTAGAGAAGAGAGAGAACTCCTAGGCCTGCTTCTAGTTTTCATCCCATCTAGGTGCACCTAGCAATTCTGCAACATCCTTGCCTCAACAAAAGGTAACTGTGCGCCGCGCCTCTGTGGAGAAGGTTGTGATGATTATGTGTCACGCAGACACATACTAATTAATGCCAGACAGGTTTAGATGTATGACATTGATGGAAGATATATCATGGTGTAGGTTCCTTGTATAGGACTGAAATTTGCTTAAGAACAGCCAGAGCCAGCTGGACTAGTGCTGTAAAAGTAGTGAAAGTAAGTAATAGTTACACAAGTTAAAAGTGTGTTGTACAGGAATATCACTCGCCCCACACCAAAGCACAAAGGAAACCGAACATGATAAAGTTATTATCATGTTCGTTTTCCTTTTTACACTGCTCGCATTGGGGTGACACTCCTCCGCATTAGTGGAGGAGCTGCCACTGTGAAGATGTAATAGTAGAGGAAGAGATTGCTGTCGAGACAGATGTAGAATAAAAGTACTGTAGAGGTAGAAATAGTTGTAGGCATAGTAGTAGTTGTAATAGTTGTCGAAGTAGTTCAAGTTGAAGAGAAAAGTGTGGAATTAAAACAATACAGAAATAGAGGTGGGGTGAAGATAGTGGAAGAGGTAAAAGTAGGTCCAGAAGTAGGTGTATGTCTAGTGATTGACAATAAAGTAGATGTAGGTCTAGAGATTGATATATAAGTAGGTGTAGACATAAAGATAGAGGATAAGAAAGGTGAGAGGCAGAGCAGAGATAGACGTAGATGAAAAGCAGGTGTATGTGCAAAGGTAGATGTAGTGGCTCAGGGGGTAAAGGCCTATATAAGTACACATAGGTAGATGCAGGGTTACCATAGTTGAAGTGTAAGGGTTAGGGTTACAATCAAAATAAGGGTTGATGCCATAGGTTTGTGAATAAGCCATTCATTACTATGGTTTCTTCATTATTTCATTATTTTCAACATGACCTACAATTAAAATTCGTTCTCTCGAGCTCTTCATTGTAAGTTACTTGTTGCAGTATTTCTTCATATTCCCTTAGTTAGTCCTCGTTGGCCCTGTCATCCCAGTTCCCACCTTATAGCTATGTTTTTGCTCGTACTATATGATTGGTCCCCAGTGGCGATAATCACCTAGTAGAAATGTATTTGTTACAGCTGTGGTCTCCACTGCCCCTACATACCTCGGCCAAGAGTGCCCCCTTGGTGTAGGGCCATGTCCCCTTGAACATATTGACTGCTTCTACTACTTCCCCTACTATACCTTTACGCCGGAGCTACGAAAATCTCTTTTTCCTACATCTCCATTCCTGGTGTTTTGAATGGTTTCCCTAATGTCGCCCTTCTCACCCCTCTCCTGTCTTTCTACTCTAGAGGCAATGACATATCTCACTCACGTAACCCTTCTTCAGTCTCGAACGCATTCATACATCCAGGTATCTAAGCTGCTCTCACATTTAAACCACTCCCCCCAGCTCCAATGTATTAATACCTCTTGTGTGCTTAGATGCATCCTTCACAACCCTCATCCCACCCTCTACTGTACTGATACCTTCAAGTATCGCACATATCTCCCATGTCCCTGTCTCTTTTATTTACATATATGAGGTATGTAAATGGCTCAAATACGCCACCATTTCATTCCTCTATGGTATTTACACGTATTCCATTTATCTTTGCTTTTTCTCCTCTACTGAGTGTTTTTCTGAAGTGTTTGAATCTTTGTCTTGTATAATGTTTCTTCCTCAGCTGTACTCAAACCTCTAAGTATTGTCTTCCCTCTCCATCCACCACTGTATTTAAATGCCCGTTGAAGCTCTCTTTCTCCCTCTTCTAAATTCAAAATGTTGTCATCCATTATCTGGGTGGTGTTCATATCTCCCCACTTTTTCCTCCAATGTATTCATAATTGTGAAGACATTGAATGTGAGATGATTCAGGGAGTTCGACCTCACAATGTTGATCCTGGGAAGGCCAACTCAGCCTTCCATTGTTCTGAGGTCGGTAAATTGAACATACATACATTGGGTGACAGTCAGAGCTACTTGAATTATGTGATTGTGCAGACACATTGTTTTTTGCATATAGATTTTCCGCATTGGTCACATAATCCATTATCTGCTGGCATAATCGGCAGATTTTAACAAAAACAATTTTTTGTAGCTCAAACTGTTCAAAAGTTGCTCAAAACGCAGCAACACATGCTGCTGCACAGTGGAAGGCTGTTAGCAAAGGTTGGCTGGTCACCTGTTGCTTATTGCTATATTCGGCTGTTAAACTGGTACTTAGGAGGTGTAACAAATTGCCGGAGAGTGTTAAAAAGTGTAAAAATGACAAAATAAGGATGCAATGCTATCACAGAATGTGAAATGAAATGAATGAAATGAAAAGAATCTTATAACGCGCAACTAAGCCCAAAGGCATCAAGGCATCAATGTGCGACATTACATCGCATAGTTTGACTTTTTCTTGGTACATAATTTACTCAACCCTACTGCATAATTTGTCTCTCGACAACGCATTATTTCAGTGGCACTGGTAATAGTAACTCCTGTTAGTTACAGTGCATAGAAGTGGCAGAGACACAGTATGACATCCTTTATACAAAACAATTTATAATGAAATGTTCTTAAAATATTCTAAAATCTAATGTATCTTCCATTGCTTCCTCTAATGCCCATGATGTTGAGGTACTTACATGTCTCCTTTTTCCCTCTTGTTCAGTATTTTATGCCTGATGTGTTTACACTTCTTCATCCTAGCTCTCTGCCTCACTCTCTAGTCTATTTACTTGTCTGAGGCAGGTAACTGCCTCTGCGGTATGTCCCTCTCTCATTTCGACTGTATTTGTAACCCTTAAATGTCTCTATCATATCGTCTCTCTCTAGTCCTTACTGTATTTATACCCCTGAGAAATGTAAACATCTCTATCCTTAGTATTCATATCCTTAACTTATTGACATGTTTTAACTCTCTACTCGGTTGTTTACTGTAGCACTGCTGAAGGATGTAAATGTCCCTTTATGTGACCTCTCCATCTCTCTCTACCCAGAGATGAATATGCCTCCTTTTCATGCATGCCGTCACCCAGCATGCAATTACAATGAGGTCATTACAGCGACCGCTTTGTAACAACGCATACCATTACCCCGAAAGTCGGAACAACGACTTGCAGAGGGGAGCCTTGGATGTTGGAATAGTATAATTTACTATTCCAACTCCAATCTGTGTGGACAGTAGGGAAGGTGTTGGATTTTAAATCCAACTTCCCCCCTACGCAAGTCATTGTTACTACTTGCGGGGTAACGGTATGCGTTGTTACAACATGGTCATTGCAACAACCGCACTGTAATTGCATGCAGGGTAACGGCTTTGTTGTTAGGTCTGTTTACCCCTAGAGATATTAAAATGTCTGACTTCTGCCATTGGATTCATATCCCTGAGGTATTTACATTTTGCTTTGTCACCTCTCCTTTTCCCCAGATCTTCCAGACTATGGATATATTAATCTCAAAACAAGGGTATGACTCTAAGGGTTACGGGTTTGGGGTATAGGGCTTAGGGTTTGCGGTATAGGGTTAAAGGTTAAGGATTTGGTGTGGAGTGGATGAGAACATAGGGGTTAAGGTTTTATAATTAAGCCTGTTAGTTTAAGGGTTAATGCTTTGCGGTAGAAGATTGAGGGTTTGGGGTATAGGCAGGGCATCTGGAATTATGAGGTAAGGGAGCACCAAATTATGTGGTAGAGTGACTAAATCATGTGGCATGAAAATCCAAATTATGTGGCACATTTTCTTTGTAGTATTACTTCATTATTTTATCATTTTTACACATGATAATGCTGTCTGGTAAAAGATCTCACCATATTAGTACCAGTTTAACAACCAAAAAACAGAATAAGCAACAGAAAGAGAACCAGCTAATCTTTTTTTTTTTGTTTTTGTTTTTGTCCTCATTTGCTTTGCCCTCAATATAGGAGATACCAACCACCTAGTGAGTCCTTCACTTTGGAGCCAGGCCAAAGTGCTTTTCGTGCCCTCTCTCCTGTGCCAGGACTCGAGTTATTTTAAGGGTGGCAGAGAAATCCCAGAAACTTGAGGGGTTTGAGCTGACTCCATCTAGGTATATTTCAACCTGTAGGACCAATATCGTGTCGAGGCTAGACCCAGTCCAAGGAGTGTTTACGGCATAATCATAGGACCCGGGGGAAAAAAAACAAAAAAAAACAGATTCTATCTCCACTCTGACACAAATCCCAAAATGCCAGATTACGTTTACTACATGATCTGTTAAGGTCTGCTTTGGATGTTTCATATAGAGATGTGAGCCATCCAGAGTGTGAAGGGGCTGTTTTCTCTATCCAATGCAAGCAGATTTGCCTTCTTGCCAACAAAATGACATAGAAGAGGAATGACCTTGCTTTACCAGTAATGTTGTCTTCCAACCCAAAGATAATAAGTGGTAGTGTTATTGAGAGTGATGTATTCAGGATGGAGTTTAGAGTGGCCTTCACTTCTTCCCAAAACCGACTTATTTCAGGACAGTCCATAAACATGTGGACGTCGGATGCTCCCATAAGATTACATTTGTTACATTTTTTGTCAGGGAGGAATTTGGAAAGTTTTAGTGGCGTGATGTGTGCGCGGTGTACTGAAAAGAGATGATTTCTTCTTAGCCATGATGGTTTTACAATCTTATGTAGAAGAGCAAAGGAATTTAACCACCTCTGCTCACAGTGAAGGCCAGTTTCCATTCCCCATAACTGATCTGGGAGGGTAAAGTCTCCATCAATTTCTTCAAGGATCTGCCAATACCATGAAGCTACCTCCTTTCTTCCCGCTGGTTTTTCCACTAGCTGTTGTTCCAAAGAGCTTACTTTCCCAAGATATTTGTCTTTTCTGCGCTGGGCTCTCGTCCAACTATCCAGTTGAATGTACTTAAATCTGGACAGTCCGGGACCGGTGTGGTCGTATAACTCGTCCGATTTTATTAATGATCCCTCCTTCAGTAATTGACCCCATCTTGAAATACCTGCTTGTTCTAGTGTGAATGACAAACTATCTCTCATACATGGTGGAAGCCCGGGAGATTCCCAAATTGGGGCAAAATTTGATTAGTAGGACAGCCCCAGTCTTTTTCTGATGATAAGCCAAGTCTTAGACCATGATTGTAGTATTTTAAGTTTGATTTTTGTGAAAAATTTCTGGCTTGCAAATTTAAACATAAACCCGTCCACTGATAAGTTTGCCCCAATTAACATGGCTCTATACATTGACCTATTAGAAAGGTTGGTTGGTGTTTTTAGAAGCATCCTAGAGTGTGTCATCTGGAAGGCCCAAGCATAGTATAATAGGTCAGGCAAAGCGAGACCTCCCTTTTCTCTTCTCCTCCTCAGCTTTTCCCAGGCGAGTCTGGTGGATTTATAGTTCCAAATAAAGGAGTTAATTTCTCGTTGGCTTTTTTCAATCGTTTTAAGATCGAATGCCAAGGGGATAGCGCTGAAGGCAAAGATACATTTTGGGAGGATACACATTTTAACTAAATTTACTCGACCAGTTATGGAGAGTGGCAAGTGTGACCAAGATCTCAGCAACTTTTTACTCTCGCTGTGGATTCTGTCCAGATTGGTTTGACTAATGTTGCCCACTTCTTGGGTAACTCGTATTCCAAGGTACCGCATGGAGGTTGAGACGTTTATCCCCAAGTGTTGATCTGGTATATTCCATGTCATAATTTCGGTTTTACTCGAGTTGATGTCGTAACCCGAGATATGCCCAAATTCCTTTGCTCGCTGGATAACTACCGGAAATTTTGTTGTTGGATCAGATGTGAAAATCAAAATGTCATCAGCGTATAGTGCTACCCGCCTCTCCCACTCCCTGAAACTAAATGATGGAATATTGGCCTCTACCCGCAGAACCTGGGCGAATGGCTCAATATATAGATTAAAGAGGAGTGGGGAGAGCGGGCAGCCCTGCCTTGTACCTCTGGTGATATGAAAAGCTTCCGTTGAGACACCATTGACTAGTAGCCTGGCAAAGGGGGCACCATAAAGTTGGAATATCGCTCTACAGATTGTCCTTCCAAAATTAAATTTTTTAAGGACATCCTTGAGATAGGACCAATTGACCCTATCAAACGCCTTGGTTGAGTCTAAAGTAAGTGTAGCCAAGGGTAGGGAAAAGGCTGAGGCAATATCTATGGCTCCTATCAGATCGTGTGTTAGTTCTGATAATTGTCGACCTTTGATGAAGCCTTTCTGATCTTGATGTACTATATTGCCTATTACGCCGCTCAGTCTTGTTGATATTATCGTTATAAAGATTTTATAGTCGTTGTTGAGCAACGATATGGGTCGATATGACCCACATTCCCGGGGAGATTTACCTGGTTTCGGAATAAGCACAATTGTAGCTTCCCCCCATGTTTTTGGCGGTGGATTTCCTTCTATTAGAATATCATTAAATAGAGCCATCAACAGGGGGACGATAACATCTTCCAGTGCTCTATATATCTCCCCTGGGAGACCATCTGGGCCAGCCGCTTTCCCTTTTTTAGATTGACGTATTGCTTTCCTCACCGCTTCCTCAGTTATCTCGCTCTCCAGGGATTTACTCTGTGCCGTTGAAAGGGCAGGGAGTGTGATTTCTTCGAGCCATCTGTCCCTTGCATTTTGGTAATTGGGAAGGTCTTCTTTATAAATTGCCTCAAAGAAATCATAGAAGGCTTTACCTATATCTAAATTAGAGTATCTTACTGTAGCCTCCCCCTCTACCTGAATTTCTCTGATATATTTGAGAGCTTGATCAGATTTTATTTTCCAGGCCAGAACTTTCCCGGCGGCTTCTCCAAATTCAAATTGGGAGATCTTACTTGATTCCCACTTTTTGTTTAGCCTTTCTTGTAGAATATTTTCCAGTTGTAACTTCTTTTCAGCTAGTGTTATCTGCTCCTGTGGGGTTGCCGGGAGTGTGTACATTTTTTGTTCTAATAGTCTCATTTCCTGCTCCAGGTTGGCTATTTTGTCTCTGTATATTTTATGCCTATAAGAGGCTCTGTTAGTAATCTGACCTCTCAGAAAGGCTTTAAAAGTCTCCCAAACTACAGCCAAGACTGAAGAGCCCAAATTTAGATAAAAAAATATTGGGGACTCTGCTGCCAGGACCTCTTCATCCTTGAGCAAGAGTGTCCGGTCAAACGACCAAGATGTTGATTTAGTCTTGCTGTCAGGTCTCATTGTGAATGTTAATGCAGAGTGATCCGACAGATGTAGAAGGGTGGGGAAAACATGGCCGCCGCCGGCTAGAGCGGACCGCACGTCCTGACCAGTCCTTTGAGACCATTACTGCAGCGCGGTAAAAGACGCTCGTTATGGAGCTGGTAATCGTATACATTCGTTAAATAACAACAAAAGATTGGGCAAGATTGTGGATTTCACTTCCCGAGATTCTTGAGTCGGTTCTCTTTGTACCTGGGCTTAGTGGATGTGTTTGCCCGCTGCTGACTTCTCCCCGGCTCCCGCCTTTCATCCGAGTTGGAGGCGGGCAGCCGTGGAGCTTCGGCGCGGCCGAGCGGCCGCAGCTCGGGGGTTCCTCGGCAGGATTGCTGACGGCGGCGGCAAAGGAGAGGGAAGAAAGTCGACTGACACGGGATCCCCGCTGCTTCAATCGGCTGAGGACTCGCCTGCACGGATATCAGACGGGGAGGCGGCCCACATAGAAGAGGTGAGAGGTCCTCGAGTAGTTAGAAATAAAACTCTTGAATTAAGCAGCGATGTGCCAAACCTAAGGGGGATAGTTGGAGAAGCAGACCCCCTAACAAGAGTAACAAGGAGCAAGACCAGGGGCTGTCAGAAGGGGGCCATACTGGTGAAAAAAATACAGGTCCCAGAGTGCAGTTTGGGGGTAGATACAACGAAGGAGCTGGACTATCAAGCAAAATCAGCGGAATCGAGGAGAGTTGCCACAATTAAGGGGGCCAAAACCATCAAACAGAAACAGCCAAAAAAAAATAAAAGCCTAAAGATCTCCAAGGGCATTACTCCGTCGCTGCGGTCCTTTTTTAAACCCATACCCCAGGTGTTGGAAATTCCACAAGACATGGCAACATCAAAAATTTTAGGTCTACAACAGGACAAACAGGAGGAAATGTTAAAAGCTGCTTCAGGGGAGGGTCATCGCCCCACTCAGAGCTTGGATGAGACATTATCACCGGTTCCTTTAGAGAGTCCCGCGCCTGAAACCAAGTCACCCTTAAATGCTAGTGAGGCACCCAACCCGCAGGAGCGGCGGGAAGATGAAGGGGGGCACACTGTGCTAACATTAGGAAATGAGGTGAGACAGGAGGAAGCAGACTGGGGACAGGAGGAACTAGGAGTGGGCAGCACCCTTGAGGCTCTTGTTAGCTCTATAACTGTGATGAGAGAAGAAATAAGACATGACTTTGCAGTTTCCAAAGCTAATCAGAACGAGATAAGAGCGTCCTGCGAGATATTGGAACAGAAAGTTGATGGCCTCTGTGAAAGAACTGAAATATTAGAGAACTCAGTGGAAGCCCTGACCTCAAATCTAGAGTCTGCAAGATCTAAAATACATTCCCTCCAAAGAGACGGGGAGAACATGCGGGAGCGAATTGAAGTGTTGGAGAATTACTCCAGACGCAAAAACATTCGAATTTTGAAGATCCCTGAGGGAAAAGAGGGGGGTGATCTCAAGAGCTTTATAGTAAAGTTATTAAAGGACTCTCTCAATCTAGACGAGACAGTAGAAATCCTTGAAAGAGATATACAACGAATACACCGCGACCCCTTCCGTCTGAACCCGGCAAGAAATAAACCTAGAAAGGTCCTAATTAACTTCTTGACATATGCACTCAAGGAAAAGGTATTGAATCTAGCCCTGAAGGCAAAAACAATGCAGGGTCCAGATTTTTCTTTCGAGGTTCGGTCAGATCTTTCTAAAACCACTCTTGATAGACAGTGGGAGCTGGGACAGCGTATGGAAAAGTTTAGATCACTAGGAGCCACAGTTCAGATGAGATTTCCTGCATTCCTACGGATTATGTACAATAACAAATGCATAATATCCGCTCTATACAAGATGCAGATAAGCTACTAGAGAGCATACGAAACCACGCTCAGGCCCAGAAAGCAAAATAGCCCAGGTAGGGAGAAACAGAGGTACTTGTAGGTTCCAGATGTCCGCCGTCTTAAGAGATGGGCAGAGAAAGAGAGAGGGAAAGGGTGTACAAAAGAAGGGAAGAAAAGAGGAAAAAAAACCCTAACACTAAAAAAACAAAAAAAAAAACAAAGACATAAGGGAGCTAAAATGGACAAAAAAAATATGAAATACATAAATAAATAAATAAATAAATAAATATATAAATAAATATAAATAAAAACGAAAAGTAGAAAAAAAGTGGAATGTAAACATAACAAATATAATAACAACATATAGACAAAATCAAGAAAGGGAGCAATATATAAAAAAAAATCTTCCTTAAGGACAATAGCTAGTGGCCCTCCTTACGCTTATACGGGTTGATAATAACAGTTCCAAACCAGAAAATTACCTGCAGTAGACGTCAAAGAGCAAGGCTGCAGTGGGCGTGAAGTTGGCCAGACACCAGGCCATAGTAAGTAAGGGGGGTTTTCCCAGGGGGGTGGAGGGGGGGGGGGGGGGGGAGAAGGGTGGAAATAGTAAAAAGTCCTCACGAGCCTAACCCATTTTGTATTCTAGCGTGGCCTATCTTTCAAAATCTGATTTATAACAAATCAATACACAGACGTTGCCAGCGGAAGAGAAATAGTATGAAGGAGGTAGGGATAGATATAATAAAATGACATCTGTCCACTACATATCCTGGAACGTCAATGGTCTGCGAGTGAGGGGTAGAAGAGAGCATATTCTACAATACTTGAGAGACTCTCAGGCACAGATCATAGTCCTCCAGGAGTCACACCTACTTAAATCAGAGGCCGAACTATACTAAAAAAATATAGGTGGATAGATAAATTTTGCTCCACAGATCACAACGCTAACATCAGGGGGATAATATTTATCTTTAAGAAATCTGTAAAGGCGCAAATCCTAGATTACAAAGAAGACCATACAGGGAGATGGTTAATAGTGAGAGTATCACTGGAAGGCCAAATCCGCACCCTGCTGGGCTATTATGGCCCCAACTCGGATGATCCATCACATCTAGACGCAGTCAGGAACTATCTGACATTAGTTCAGGATCCAGTGATCTGGATGGGAGATTTTAATATTGTGCTCAACCCCAGGCTAGACAAATCCACAAGCTCTAAAGCCTGCAGCTCCACCAAATCGAGGCAAACTCTTATCACAATCATGAAACAACTCGGCCTGGCAGATTTGTGGAGAGAAAAAGTCGGCAACAAAATGGGGGTGTCCTTTCGAAACGGCCGTTTTAAGCACAAGTGTAGAATCGACTATGCTTTCTTTAGCTATTTTTCGAAAGACACTCTGATAACAGCTAATCTTTGTTACAGGCCTTCCACAGCAAGTGAAAATATGTTGTAACCTTTTAAGTAACTTGTGATCCATTTGAAACAGAAGCTATTTTGTTCTTGTTAAATTCTGTAGATTATGCAGCAGAGAATGGATTATGTGGAAATGCTTCAAATCCATAAATATGAGAAACAAAACGCAGTGGACACACAAGCTCATAATTCCAATGTCCATGGGTATAGGGTTACAAAATGAGTGGTATAGGTTTACAGGTATGGAGTGGAGATATTAGGGGTTAAGGCACTATGACTATGGAATTAAGAGTTAGTAGTTGAGTCTATAGTGGTTAGGTCTATATGGCTATCGTTTAGAGGTTAAGGGTACATGGTATAGAGCTAAGGGTATGAGGTTATGGGTTATGGGGTAAGGGATAATTATGGGCTAAGGTGTTAGGTATTAAGGGAACAGGAGTGAAATCTAAGAGAGTTGGAAGTTAAGGATATAGGGTTACGGGTTTGGGATATAGAGTTAAGGTTTTAGCGTATTGGGTTATGGGTCTCGGTGTTGAGTTAAGGCATTATGATGTAAGGGCTGAGGGTTATCGGGTTAAAGGTAAAGGGATGATCACCATAACTGCATTTCTTTAGTACCACAGTTGGAAATGTGTTTAATTGAAGGTGTGTTGATGAGTGTTACAGTTATTTTAGCCTCTTTATGCAGAAAAAGCACTTTTCACAGTAGCAGTGCGCTTCCTTAATTTCAATGGAACCACATTAAATTCCAAAGTAATGCATTTAGAATTGTTAAAAAGAAACGGATGCCATTCCCCAGTAAAATGTTTAATTAACAAGGTATAAGTGTTAAATCAAAGATAAGGCTCAGTGCTCCTATCAGGCTTCTGAATGTTAATCAGTTTGCTGTAAAGCCTCTGGCTTTAGCCAATCACAGTGCAGCCCCTATTGCAGGCCCACCAAGACCCGTGGTGCTGAGCTAAGGGGGGCAAACAGAGACCTTTGTGTCCACTCACACCGAAACTTTTGCAATGTGATTACATAAATATTAAACATACGTAGTGCACCTTTCAAATACTTTTTCCAAACTACACCAGATGCGCAAACTCAATGAAACTCATTTGTTTTATCGACTCCAGCAGGACCCATGACTTAGCAGACCTATCAGGAATCAAACCTGTGACTTTCTGTATTTATTCGAATATTATTCATTCTAAGGTCTTACACCCTGAACGCATCAGATCAGACTACTGTACATGGGATACTTAATAATATATAGACTTTACCTAAAACAGGACTGAACCAGAACAAAGAACTCTGATGACAAAATGTACGTGAAATAAAAGAATGCAGCACACCCAAGGGCCCCAGAGTTCTTTGTTGGGGATACAAAGAGTATCTTTACAGGGCAATTTGGGTCCAGTTGCTTATACTAAAACAGACAAAAGCGCAGTTAAAGCCAGTTTCAGGACATAGTTAGGATGGAGGCCACTGAGCTCATTCCTCTGCACAGCCAGACCCACCCACATACTTCACATGGTGGTATTGTTTAATGCACACAATGGCACTAGTAAGGAACCATGGCCGTGTGCCTGGAATCCGAAGCATCACCTCTCCTTCCAGTGAGGAACCGCCTCATCACCTCCACTGTCAGTAAGGATCCAACGCATCACCTCCCATGTGTAGTAAGGAACCAACGCATCACTTTGCTTTTCTGGTACCGCATCTCCCTTGCGCCTTCAACCATATTTGATTTTTGATGCATCTAAGGTAGATTGTGCTAAAATGGACGCATTCCCTGATTTCTATGGGCTAAACTTGCTTGATCATTTAAAAGTGATATCTTGAATTGTGTATGTTGGATTTTTGTCATTTTGGTCTTGTTTTATTCACATTAATATTGGCTATGTTTCTAAACTGGTGTGGACTACTTGTGCAGTATTTCTACTGTGTTAGTATGTGCGTGGGTACAAATGCTTTACACATTGCCTCTGAGTTAAGCCTGACTGCTTGTGCCAAGCCCATGCAGGTGAGCAGTGGCCATTTAACTCCCTTACCCTGACTAGAGTGTGGGTCCCTACTTGGAAAAGGTGCAAACAACTGGCAACTAGAGACCCTATTTCTAACAACCTCCCTCTATATCCAACTCTCAACTGCCCTGTTTCGAAATGCTCATGCTCATGCCACAGTACAAGGATCTCCACCAGAGCCACATGTAGTTCAGATTCTGTGCTGTAAAAGCATAATATATCACCTTTCCTTCAATTCAAAAGATAGTCAGGAAGAAAACAACATGATAATATTAATAAAAAAATACAGAGCACTAAATTACCCTAACATGAACACCTGAATCTATCTATCTATCTATCTATCTGTCTATCTATCTATCTATCTATCTATCTATCTATCTATCTATCTATCTATCTATCTATCTATCTATCTATCTATCTATCTATCTATCTCTATATATATATATATATATCTATTACCTACTGGCGGTCGCCAGTAGGTAGTTATAGTTAGGACCTAGCTACCATAGGAAATCCGCAACATTCTATGGGAATAACTCTGGCGCCAGTTGAGGAATTTGCGTGTAATTTTCCAAAATTTTGGCCAGCTCCGCTCCGTTCCTTCCCTGAACGTTTCGTGGGGATTCGTGAAGTTGGGGCAGAGAAAAAAGGGGGGTCCCAAAATGTGTTTTCCCCATTTTAATTTCCATGGGACGTTCTGACACGGCTCCAGCCCGAACCGCTGAACGGAATTACGCCAAACGTTGCAAAATTGTAGGGACTGGTACGCAGATGTGCCTTTGCTATATTTGGTGAAAATTGCTCCAGTGGTTTTTTTGAAAATGAACTTCAAAAACACATATATATCTATAGGCGCACTCCGAGCGCTCACAGGTACGCGTACCAGGGAGCGCACCTGGCGCGCTACGGGAGTGCGCGAGCGGAAAGCTGATTGGCTGTCGACATTCTAAACAGTCCGGAGAGTCCGCCATCTTGTGTCTCGGTAGAATCGAGACACAAGAGGTGAAAATAAAAAGGGGGAAATGATTAAAAGGGGGCAGGGTACACACCCCCTGACCCCCTAGGTTTTCTGAGGGGGGCCTAGAAGGACCCTGAAGGGCAAAAAAACTTTTTTTTTTTTAAAAAATTCACGGGGTGAGCGCAGGGTGCGTTCCCGTGTACCCTCCCCAGTACGCGCACCCTGAGCGCACCACGGGGGAAAACAGTGTAAAAAATTATAGTAAAAAAAATTTAGAGTGCTTAGAGGTAGGGTAGCTCTGAAAAGAGCTGTTGTGTTATGTGGGTGTTTTTTGTACCTACAAGTAGGTACCAATGCAGAGTCTCAAATTCAAGAGGAAGACTCTATTCCCCTCATCTGTAAAATGTACACCATCTCTCCTATAGATGCCTTGCATGTTGTAACGCAAGTTGTTGTGGTAAATGGAACCCATACCATAGTCTCTGAGGAAAGCAGAAATAGATTTATTCACATGTTTCCTTGCTTTCTCAATCTGTGGACAAAATTGGTTGGACCAGTTCCATTTTTGTATTTGGCATATATTAGAAAATACCAAGGCAGTTTTTGGAAAAAGTGACATCAATTGCCCAAAGATGTCCTTTAAAAGCATTTCTAGACCTACCCCAGTCAAAGTGCCCAGGTCATTTCCACCACAGTGCACAATTATGAGGTCAGGCTGTGGTAGATGGTATCAATTGGAGACTTCTTAATCCTCTCTGTCCAATCCACACAATGTCCACATTTGGTAAACCAAGGTTGTAAATACCTCTGTTACCTGCAAATGTTTCACTCCAGTAGGCAAAGCTATGACCCACAAACCAGACCTTTGGCATCTTGAAGGTAGATGTGCTTCTAGTCAGATGAGTTGTGGAAATGAAATGGCAGTTTGAAAGTAGGAATTATGAAAAAAAGTGGTTGAGATTCAGTGCACTTGAAAAACAAGAAATGATTGGTGGTAAAATTCACCACTGAAAATTCAATCAATCAATCAAGCATTTATATAGTGCACTACTCACCCGCAGGGTCTCAAGGCGCTGGGGAGGGGGGGTCCGCTACTGCTCGAACAGCCAGGTCTTGAGCTGCTTCCTGAAGGCGAGGTGGTCTTGGGTCAGGCGGAGGTGGGTTGGGAGGGAGTTCCAAGTCTTGGCGGCCAGGTAGGAGAAGGACCTTCCTCCTGTTGTGGCTCTTCGGATGCGGGGGACGGCGGCCAGGGCGTGGCTGGTCGATCGAAGCTGGCGGGTGGGAGTGTAGAAGTTGAGGCGGCTGTTGAGGTATCTTGGTCCTTGGTTGTGTAGGGCTTTGTAAGCGTGGGTGAGGAGACGGAAGGTGATTCTCTTGTTGACCGGGAGCCGGTGCAGGTCTCTCAGGTGTCCGGAGATGTGGCTGTGCCGGGGGATGTCGAGGATGAGTCTTGCTGAGGCGTTCTGGATCCGCTGGAGTCTCCTCTGGAGCTTGGTGGTGGTTCCGGCGTAGAGGGCGTTGCCGTAGTCCAGACGGCTGGTGACGAGGGCCTGGGTGGCCGTCTTCCTGGTCTCGGTGGGGATCCACCGGAAGATCTTGCGCAGAATGCGCAGGATATTGAAGCAAGACGAGGAGACGGCGTTGACTTGTCTGGTCATGGAGAGGGAGGAGTCCAAGATAAAGCCCAGGTTGCGTGCGTGGTCTGTCGGTTTGGGTGCGCTGCCCAGGGCGGGGGGCCACCAGGAGTCGTCCCAGGCGGAGGGAGAGGAGCCCAGGATGAGAACTTCCGTCTTGTCTGTGTTCAGTTTCAGGCGGCTGGTCGTCATCCACTCGGCTACGTCTTTCATCCCTTCGTGTAGGTTGGCTCTGGCGGTGGCGGGGTCGTTGGTGAGGGAGAGGATCAGCTGAGTGTCGTCGGCGTAGGAGATGATGTTGAGGTTGTGTTGGCGTGCGATGGCCGCAAGGGGGCTCATGTAGACATTGAAGAGGGTGGGGCTGAGCGAGGAGCCCTGAGGGACGCCGCAGATGACTTCGGTGGCTTCTGATCTGAACGGGGGAAGGCGGACTCTCTGTGTCCTTCCGGCGAGGAAGGAGATGATCCACTCCAGTGCCTTCTCCTGGATTCCGACGTTGCTGAGGCGCTGCACTAGGGTGCGGTGGCAGACGGTGTCGAATGCCGCGGAGAGGTCCAAGAGGATGAGGGCCGCTGTTTCTCCGTTGTCGAGCAGGGCTCGGATGTCATCGGTGGCAGCGATGAGGGTGGTCTCGGTGCTGTGGTTGGCCCGGAAGCCAGACTGCGAGAGGTCGAGGGATCCATTTGTCTCGAGGAAGGCGGCCAGCTGCTTGTTGACTTTGGCCGGAAACGGGAGGAGCAAGATGGGGCGGTAGTTTTTGAGTTCGGTGGGGTCCGCTGACGGTTTCTTAAGTAGAGCGCTGAGTTCGGCGTGCTTCCAGCTCTCAGGGAAGGTAGCGGTGTCGAAGGAGGTGTTGATGATGTCCCGCAGGTGGGGTGCGATGACAGCGTCGGCCTTGTTGAAGACGTGGTGGGGGCAGGGGTCGGTTGGAGATCCAGAGTGGATGGTGTTCATCGTGCGGATGGTGTCTTCGGTGCTGATCGGGGTCCAGGCGCGTAGGGTGGTGGTGGGGAGCGTAGGTGCGGTCGTGGGGAGCGTTGGTTGAGTGCTGAAGCTGTTGTGAATGTCGGCGATCTTGTTGTGGAAGTAGGAGGCGAGGGAGTTGCAGAGGGCTTGAGATGGGGTGATGTCGTTGTTTCCGGCGTTGGGGTTGGAGAGCTCTTTCACGATGTTGAAGAGTTCCTTGCTGTTGTGTGCGTTGTTGTCCAGTCGTTCCTTGAATGCAGTTTTCTTGGTGGCGTGGATCAGTTGGTGGTGTTTTCGGGTGGCGAGCTTGAGGCTGGTCATGTTGTCTGGTGTAGGGTCTTTGCGCCAGGTTCTCTCGAGGGCTCGGCAGTGCTTCTTGGAGCTCTTGAGTTCGTCGGTGAACCAGGGTGCTTTCTTGCTGCTGGGTCTGCTAGGTGGGGTCCTCAGTGGGGCGAGGTCGTCTGCGCAGCTGCTGATCCACTTCGTGAGGTTGTCGGCGGCCTGGCTGGGGTTCGCTGAGCTGGTGGGAGGGTGCTGGCTCAGGGATGCGGCGAGCTGTTCGGCTGTGATCTTGTTCCAGCTTCTGCCTGCACCCTGTTGCTGGTGGTGGTGGACCGTTGTTCTTTTGAAGCTGAAGTGGATGCAGCTGTGGTCCGTCCAGTGGAGTCCGGTGGCGTGGCTGAAGACGATGTCCTTGCTGGATGAGAAGACGGGGTCGAGTGTGTGTCCGGCGTAGTGGGTGGGGGTGGGGGTGGTCACCAGCTGCTTGAGATCGAGGTAGGCGAGGTTGTCCAGCAGGGTGGTGGTGTTGCGGTCATTGTTGTTCTCCAGGTGGAAGTTGAGGTCCCCGAGGAGGATGTAGTCAGCGGAGGGGAGGGCGTGCGGGGTGATGAAGTCGGTGATGTCTTCGCTGAATTGTGTGCGGGGTCCCGGGGGTCTGTAGATGAGGGTGCCTCTGAGGGTGGTCTTCGGGTTGGTGTGGATCTGGAAGTGCATTTTAGGGTGCATGCTTTTTTTTTAAAGAAGTCATTTTAATGGTTAAAAAAAGGTCATTTAAAGAAACATTGCACATGATTAGCTAGTACATTGAGAGGTCAAACACCCTTGCTAGATTCTTTTGCAACATACTATGATGAACTTTTGAACTGTGTGCTGGGTTAGGTGGGAGTTACCATGGTAACAGGGTGAATGAGCACAGGGGGGATTGGTGAATATTATGTGAGTTTCAAAGTGTTGAAATGTACAACCAATTAAAATGTGCAGTTTGGTTTTGAATTTGTGTGGGAAGAATTTTGATTGGTTATGTACAAGAATATGGGTCTGAAATTAGAGGGAATCTGTGCCATTATTCTGAGGCTGCAGTGACAGAAGCAATATTCAGAGATTCTGCTTAAGAAAATCTGGTGTGTGTGACTGACACTGTTCAGACATGCTGCCTAAGATTCCCTACTAGTACATATGCTAAACCCTAACTGACTTTAAAAAATACATGTATTTCCATATTTTTAAACATATCAACTAAGCAAATTATTCACCCAGATACATTTAAAATCAAGCTTGACTCAAAGTGTGAGCTTAGGCACATGACCAGGATGTTACATGTAATCTACCATGTCTGTCACTGCATGCAATATGTGTGTTTGTGCTAATACTACTTCACTGTCATTACTGGCGAAAAAACAGACCGCATATATATAAGGAAGACATAACATTCCTTTTTCATTTGGAAGGCACACCCTGGATCTTGATTGCACAGCTTAGAGCCTATTTCTGAAGTAAGACTGACTGACTGAATTGTTTGTAGAGCGCTCGAATGCCGTGGCGTCTTGGCGCTGTGGTGTAGAAGCACGGGGGGGTGACTATAGCAGGGAGAAATGCCATGTTTTTAATGCCTTCCTAAAGCTCATTCTGGGTTTTAGTGAGCGGAGCATGGGTGGCATCGAATTCCATAATTTGGAAGCTTGATGGGAGAAGGATTTTCCTCCCCAGCGCGCTCTCTTGATTCTGGGCTGGAAGACTAGATCCTGGGTTGCTGACCTCAAGATACGTGGGGGGGAGTATCGGGAGAAGAGTTTTACGAGGTCATGCGGGCCATTATCATGCAGGGACTTATGGACCAGGCAGAGGGCCTTAAACTGAACCCTGCGCCTAACTGGGAGCCAGTGAAGTCCACGAATGGCTTTGGAGGTTGGATGTCTTCTTGGGAGATTCAGGAGGACCCTGGCTGCGGCATTTTGAATAGCCTGCAGTTTAGTCAGTTGTTTTTCTCCTGTGCCCAGATAGAGTGAATAAAGTAAGAGGCCTAACAGACATGCTGCCTAAGATTCCCTACTAGTACATATACTAAAGCCTAAATGACTTTAAAAATATATGTATTTCCATATTTTTAAAGACATCAACTAAGCATATTACTCACCCAGATCCATTTAAAATTAAGCTTGACTCACAGTGTGATCTTAGGCACATGACCAGGATGTTACATGTAATCTACCATGTCTGTCTCTGCATGCAATATGTGTGTTTGTGCTAATACTATATCACTGTCTCTACTGGCAAAAAACAGACCACATATATATAAGCAAGACATAACATTCCTTTTTCATTTCAAAGGCACACCCTGGATCTTGATTGCACAGCTTAGAGCCTATTTCTGAAGTAAGAGGCCTAACAGACATGCTGCCTAAGATTCCCTAGTAGTACATATGGTAAAGCCTAAATGACTTTAAAAATATATGTATTTCCATATTTTAAAAGACATCAACTAAGCATAATATTCACCCAGATCCACTTAAAATTAAGCTTGAATAACAGTGTGATCTTAGGCACATGAGACACATGTCAAGACACACACGCAAAGAGAGAAATGACACACATAAAAAGACAGATTATGCACGTGCAAAGTGACATGAGACACAGACACAGAGTACCTTTTAAGCTAAGAGAGACAAACTGTTAGAAGGCACAGGTGACATTATTGAAAAATGTGAAAATGTAATTCCTTATTTCATACAGACATATGTGATCCTTGACAAAAATTTTAAAGCCAGACATTTTACCAGAAAACATTTTACATAGTAAATCGTTTTTGACACAAAGCACAGCACATGTAATGTAAATCAGGCCTATGTTGTAAACTAGTGTTTATATCGTTTACTTATTGTAATTGCTATGTAATATGTTTGTAGTGGTCTATAATATGTTATTTTTTCTTTACCACAGATTATAATCATCTATAGAAAGATAAAAGAATATGCCATCAAAGGATAGACGTGAAAAAAAATATAAAAAAGATTTAAGGTCCAAGAAAAAAGAAATACAAGACTCATCGAAAACAAAATCTTCAGTGAAAAAAAATAATGCTCCTGGTAAGCAAACTAAGAATTTTCTCAGGAAGGTATTGAAATGTCAAAAAAAAAGATGTTGTTTCAAAGACGAATAAGACACATCTAATTAGAAAGAAGAAATTGTGTCCTTCAAAAAATGATAGACCTGTAGAAGGAGATGATATTGTCTATAGCAATAGAAGGAGAAATCAATTTATTGAAATTCATAGACAAATGTTTTATAACAGAATAGTATACAATTTATTAAAAAATGTAAAAAGGTATAAAAAAAGACCGCTTTTTACAAGAAAAAAAAGCATAGTTAAGATTGTAGATGAAGCATTTAAAGTGAAAAATAAGTTATATGGATTAGTAATGAATAGAATTCGTACACTAGATAAGGTAAACAATGTGTTCAAATCAAAATATAAGTGGAAAAGAGTAATTAATCTGACTCATTTTTGTGATGTTTTTTCTGGCAATGGGAGCATAGTTCAAGTTGTGAGCCATTTTTTAATGAAGAAAGTTACTTTCAGGATAATGATTTGGTGCATGTAGTTGACACTAGTGGTCGAGCATATGAGGTGAAGGACGGTTGTCCGGTTGAAAAAGAAAAGATTGTACCTAGAAATACAGAAGAGGTGTTAGCTGGTGAAGTTTTAGGGAGATGTCCTAAGACTCCAGTGTATACTTGGAATTGTAGTAGTATTTGTAGTGTGCAACAGGATTCAATTGATTTGTTTGGCAGTTTCTTACGGACATATACTAAGAAAAGTATAAAACAAATAATGAAAATTTTGCAAGAGTTAGATCCTTGTAGAGTGAGAGAAAAAAAAGGTTTGCAAGGGCATTCACTGGCTTGTCTTTCAAGAAAAGTATGTCAGAGTGTTTTTCACCATTTTAGGATGTTAGCAGTGCATCATAACAAAGTGAGGAAATTAGTGAGAAGGCTGTATTATGCAAAAAGTCCAGCACTTAAACTAAAACAGTTAAACAGTGCTCTTTTGCATGGAACTGAATTAGATGTGAAAAACATTTGTGAAGAAATTGAGTTTTGTTACTTTGGAGAAAAAAAGGACAGTGCAGAAATTGATACAGTAATAGAAGATAATGTAGAAGAGAATGTAGAGATTTCAAGTACAGAAAAATGTGAACATGAAATTACCAAGTTTAAGGTCAATTCAAGTGAAAGGCCTAATTTTACTTGTGTGTGTTGTCGACGAACTCATTATAAGCATCAGACTAGATTAGTTAATTTATATGTAAAAAGCGAAAAGGTAAATAATAATGAGTGGAAGGATTTTGCAACTTATTTGTTGGTAGATAATTGTTTTAATTTGGGTTCTGATCAACGTATTTGTAACTATTGTTATAATAAATTAAATGAAAACAGAATGCCTGCTCGAGCTGTTTATAATAATCTGGAGTTGGTAGACATTCCTTCTGAATTGATGGATTTAAATACCTAATAGTCTATTCTGATTCAATGTGTGCATCCTTTTCAGGCTATTGTTCGCATGGAGCCTAAGACAGGGAAATTGCCTCCTTCAGATTTACAGAGAGGATTAAAGGGAAGAGTTGTTTATTTGCCTCTAGATTTTAAGAAAAATATTGATACAATTGGTGTAGAAAAAGTATAGGAGGAACCTCTGGTTATTCTAGTTAATGGTGTTCCGACAAAGAGTAAGAAAATCTGGCAAGAATTGGTGGATGTTAGGAAAGTCAAAAAGGCACCGTTGTATCTGGTAAAAAATAATCAGTACTATAAAAATGTGTATGTGGGAGAAGAGGAAACAACTGTAGAAGAGGACAGTGATTTCTCAGCTGGGCAAATTGAAAAAGTTTATGTCTCTAGAAGTGAAGAAATTCATGAACATTATAGTGTTCACCCTTTGCATTCCAAAGAAGTAATGGGGAATGCTATTGACTTGTTTCAAATGAAAGAAGCAAAGAGAAGTCCCATTAGTGTATGGGAAGAAAGTTTGGAAGCTCGCTTTTTTCCACAGTTATTTCCAACAGGTGAAGGTGGACGATATGATGACCGACCTGTTCATATTCCTGCATCTGAATACCGGACTTCAAGATTATGTGCAGAAGATCCAAGGTTTTGTCAATGCATTCCATATTTGTTCCATCTACTGTGTGAGAGTGACTTGCCTGGACTTTCTTATGCAGTGAACCATATACTTAAAAGTGGAGCACATCTACAAAATGTTTCGACAAAGGACTTTATGGATAAAGTGAAACTGCAAGACAGTGTTTTGGAATCTCAGCTAATTAATCTCATGGCATGTCAGCGTGGTACTAACGAGTATTGGTACCGTCGTCAGGGGGAATTGAAATGTATGCTAAGAAACTTAGGAACTCCTACATGGTTCCTCACTCTTAGCTGTGCTGAGTATGCTTGGGAAGACTTACTTGATTTTCTACGAGAGGCAAATAAAAACATTGAAAATATTGAATACAAGACACCTGGAGAACTGTGCTCTTTGGATCCAGTTAATGTATGCAGGTATTTCAATCATATGTTTGAAGCTATTATGTCTTTTATTACAAACAAACAAAAAATCCTCCGCTTGGAGAGGTGTTGGATTTCTTTTGGAGAAAGAGTATCAAGCAAGAGGTGCTCCTCACATACATATGCTGCTATGGATTAAAGATGCACCAAAATTTTGAACAGATTCAGATGAGAAAGTGATGAGTTTCATTGAGCAGTATTCTACGTGTGCTGTTCCGAAAAGTACAGAAGAAAACAATTTAAGACATCAAGTTTTACGCTTTCAAACCCATCGTTGTGGAAAATACTGTTGTCGAAAATACAAATCCAAGGACAAGTTCTACACGAAATGTCGTTTTGCATTTCCACGTCCAGTAACATCGAAAGGAAGAGTGAACAATTTTATGTCTTCTCTGCGACATACTGTGACAAGAAAATCACCTAAAAATAAATACAACCTAAGAAGAAATGAGGAGTCCAAATACATAAATGACTACAACCCAGTCATTTTGTCCATGTGGAATGCTAACATGGATATTCAATCAATCAATCAATCAAGGACATTTATAGAGCGCACTACTTACCCGGAGGGTCTCAAGGCGCTTGGGGGGGGGGGGTGCTGCTACTGCTCGAACAGCCAGGTCTTGAGCTTCTTCCTGAAGGAGAGGTGGTCTTGGGTCAGGCGCAGGTCGGGAGGGAGGGAGTTCCAGGTCTTGGCGGCCAGGTGGGAGAAGGACCTTCCTCCTGTTGTCGTTCTTCGGATGCGGGGGACGGGATGCGATGGGCGAGGGTGTGACTGGCTGATCGGAGGTGGCGTTTGGGAGCGTAGAAGTTGATGCGGTTGTTGAGGTAGCTCGGGCCTTGATCGTGTAGGGCTTTGTGTGCGTGGGTGAGGAGACGGAAGGTGATTCTCTTGTTGACGGGGAGCCAGTGCAGGTCTCTCAGATGTCCGGAGATGTGGCTGCGTCGGGGGATGTCGATGATGAGTCTGGCTGAGGCGTTCTGGATCCGCTGGAGTCTCTTCTGGAGCTTGGCGGTGGTTCCGGCGTAGAGGGCGTTGCCATAGTCCAGTCGGCTGGTGACGAGGGCCTGGGTGACCGTCTTCCTGGTCTCAGTGGGGATCCACCGGAAGATCTTCCGTAGCATGCGCAGGATGTTGAAGCATGATGAGGAGCCCAGGTTGCGTGCGTGGTCTGTCGGTGTGGGTGCAGTGCCCAGGGCGGGGGGCCACCAGGAGTCGTCCCAGGCGGAGGGCGAAGAGCCCAGGATGAGGACTTCCGTCTTGTCTGAGTTCAGTTTCAGGCGGCTGGTCGTCATCCACTCGGCTACATCTTTCATCCCTTTGTGAAGGTTGGCTCTGGAAGCGGCGGGGTCGTTGGTCAGTGAGAGGATCAGCTGGGTGTCATCGGCGTAGGAGATGATGTTCACGTTGTGTTGGCGTGCGATGGGCGCGAGGGGGCTCATGTAGACGTTGAAGAGGGTGGGGCTCAGCGAGGATCCTTGAGGGACGCCGCAGATGACTTCGGTGGCCTCTGACTTGTACGGTGGTAGACGGACTCTCTGTGTTCTTCCGTCGAGGAAGGAGACGATCCATTCCAGTGCCTTCTCCTGAATTCCGACGTTGCTGAGGCGCTGCTCTAGGGTGCGGTGGCAGACAGTGTCGAATGCCGCGGAGAGGTCTAGGAGGATGAGGGCCGCTGTTTCTCCGTTGTCCATCAGGGTTCGGTTGTTGCTGACAACTCTATTGCTGTGGCTCGATATATGACGTCTTACATCACAAAATCAGAAAAGACGGAAGTGAAGAAAAATGTGGGAGGAAATTTCACATGAAAAGAGTCTAAGCAAGAAATTATACAGTTACAGTCTGAAGATGTTGTCGCATCGAGAAATTAGAGCATATGAATGTTCTGATCGGTTATCATCAGCAAGTCTATATGCCAAATCTAGAACCATCATTTGGGTGAGTCTAGGTCTTGCTGCAACACGAAACCGAGTTTTGAAATCTGTGCAAGAAATAGAGTATTTGGCGGAGAAAGAACCAGACAGTACAGATATTTTGAAGACAAACATGTTGGATACATACTATCCAAATAGAAGTACTCATCTTGAGAACATTTGTCTCTATGAAGTTCTGCAAACCTATACTTTTAATAGGAACGTCACAGAAGACATCAATAAAGGTGTATATGCTGTAATTGGATGTGAAGGCTGTCTGGTGAAACAAAGAAAAGGCCATTTGATTAATCATCGAAAATTGAGCTGTGAACCTCCAGACAAAAGGGAATTTTATTACTTAGCTCTTTTACAACTCTTTAAGCCTTGGCGTACAGAAGAGGAATTACTTGGAGATTTTCTTACTTATGAAGATTCGTTCAATGCAACCAAGGATACCATAGAATGTCCTGTTTTTACAAATTATCTGCAAATGTTGAACGAGGAAATACAGCAAGACGCTACAATTGCAGCAGAGATTGCTAGAGACAGTAGAGCAATGGAACAAGCTCAGGAGGATGTAGTTAACTTAGAAGATTTGGAAAAAGAACTAAACGTTGAGCAGAGACAAATATATGACGAAGTCACAGAACATATTGAGCATGGTTTATCTCATGAGAAAAAAGAGTGCTCATGTACATCATTTATACCTGTCCGACTGTACGTGAGAGGAGAAGCAGGAACTGGAAAAAGTTTCCTGATTAAGGCAATTGCAACGTATCTGCAGAAAAGAACGGAGTCATCGCTGTCTTGTGTTGTTACCGCTCCAACTGGGTTGGCAGCACACAACATTAAAGGGATTACTTTACATTGCTTATTGATGCTGCCATTAGAGCATGATAATAAATTACAATACCACAAGCTATCTGGAGAAGCTTGTTGTGAAGGTTCAAGAGTCCTAAAGAAAATTAAACTTCTTATCATTGATGAAGTAAGCATGGTATCAAATGTAATGCTTGCTTTTGTGCATTTAAGAATGCAAGAAATTCTTAAAACAGAGTATGATGTGTTATTTGGAGGCAAACAAATCATTGTTTTTGGAGATCTACTGCAGCTAACTCCAGTGAAAGGACAGCCAGTGTTTAAAATGCTTACGCATGAAGATACCAGGAAGTGCTTAGGAAGCATTGGAAATGTTAACATATGGTTAGATTTCAAATATGCAGAACTGCTTCAAAATATGCGACAGGCAAAGGATGAAGATTATAAAAATATTCTACAAGATGTAAGAATTGGAAAACTAACTGAGCATGGCAAAGAAGCTTTACATGGACGATTAATTTCAAATTTGTTTCCAAATGAAAATATTCTCCCAGAGAATATTTTTATGAAAATTCCTGAAAACGAATCTGTCATATGCTTGATGCCAACTCTGCAAGAATGTTCAATCTTCAACAACAAAATGTTAAAGTTGGAAAATCAAGAGATTGTGAAACTGGAAGCTATTGATAAAATAGAACTTGAAGGAGCAACTATTATTTTGTCAGAAAAGTTGAAATCAAAATTGGATTCTTTAGAGAAGACAATATCTAAAACTGCTGGTTTGGAAAAGACTCTGTATGCATCTTTAAATTGTCATATAATTTTACGACGTAATTTACATGTGGAAAGAGGTTTAGTAAATGGAGCAATGGGTCATGTTGATGATTTTGTGAATTACCGAAAAAGTACAACAAATCAGTCGTTGTTCTGCCCGATTTTTGATTGTGAAAGATTTATATGTCCGCAGAAAACAGTTTCCTGTTTCTTTGGCATTTGCAGTGACTATTCATAAATCTCAAGGTTTAAGTGTAGATAGTGCTTTGGTGAATATTGGAAGTTCTGTGTTCAAGGAGGGTACGGCATATGTTGCTTTATCTCGAGTCAGAACTTTATCTGGATTGTACTTGATTGATTTTGATGACACAAAGATTAGTGCAGATCTAAATTGTGTAAAAGAATATAATAGGTTAAGAAGAGAGTATGCTCCAAATTTACCTCAATATCCTCTATTTGAAAAGCATGTGGTAGGCTGAAAAAGAAGAAATGAAAAAAATTGTAGTGAAGTTGTAGCAAAAAGAAAAAAAGTAGATGAACCAATAATTGTAAGCAGAAAGGAAAAGGATTCAGTTAAAGATGTTGTTGGATTTCAGTTTGAAAACAGTTCTGGTGTCAACTGCTATGCTAATGTAGTGGTTAATGTTGTTTTTTTTCTCCAAACTGTACAAGAACAGATTGCTGAAAATCGAGATCAAAGATTTTGTTGTTTGTTGAATTCTGTGTTTGAGAAATGTAGCAGTGATAGAACAAAAATTAAAAGTGTTTCTGAAATTCGAAATGTTTTAGACATATGTTCTGGTCTAAATCAATTTTCACAGAATATTCAGCAAGATTGTCAGGAATTTCTAATGTATATGCTTGTTGTATTGCAAGATGAAGGTGTAGATGTAGAAAATCTTTTTGGCCTTTCTTATAAATGGCAACATGACTGCGACAATTGCTCCTTTTCAAGTAGTACTACAATAGACACTGAAAGATTTATATATTTGACTTTACCAGACTTCAAATCAGTGTCTTTTAATAATCTAGTTAGAGAAGCAAATCAAAACATGGTCTGTACTCGATGTAAATCTGCAATGCTATCAAAATTATTTATACAAAGATATGGACAGTATGTAATTTTAATGTTCCAATGATGTAGACCTGATGGAACTAAATTGACAACTTTAATTAAAAATGTTGTGGCTTCTCAATTATCAATTTCAGGAAGAACCTTTGAAACTGCAGCAATTATTTGCCATGATGGTCCTTCAATAACATTACACAGCTTATTTAAACTGTCAAAAAGGCTGGAGTAACTGTAATGATACTCAATTGACTTTCAAACAACGTTTGCCTTCTGACTTACAAAATTCTTACCTAGTGTTCTTACAACCGAAATTTTAGGGAAGGTAATTGGCCTATGAAGATTGGAGCAGTTAATAAAATGTAGTTTGTTGTTCAAAATTACTTTCCGAGTGAGAGTGATGAAGATAATAAAAAACATGTAGTTGTCATAGAGGTAGTATAAGTGTATCACGTAGTGTGTGATGTGAGTATTGTAGGAAATATGAATGAAAAGTAAGCGAGGAGTTGGAAATAAAACTATTGTTTCATAATGTAAAAGATGTTGGAGCTTTTCTTTCAGAAACTCGGGTAAATGGGACATTAAGAATACTCTTGAGTAATTTCCAAAGAAAAGGACTTTCCATATACTATTTGGCCTCGTGGAAAAGTACGTGGATCAAAAGTGACTTAAAATAAGTTTTTTCTAAATTTTACATAATTTATTGAAACTATGTATGTGTTTTTTAAACACAATCATTTTGAGTGTGTTTTTTCTTTGCCCACTGTCATATGATTAGTAGTATTGAAGTCACTGTTTTAAGTGAAATTCAATATATTCTGAGAACAGCAAAAATAAACCATATAACATGTTGTACAAAAATATTTTGTATTTTGTATTATCAAATATATATTATTCTCCCCTTGTCTTATGCTCACTCACCTTTTTCCATCCTTTATCACTCCTCTTAACTCACCCTCACTGGCCTTCTCTCACTCTCCCTCACCTCCCTTTCCTTATTCCACTTCCCTCACTTATCATCATTCTCCATTTCTTCACTGCCCTTTCCCTCTCTCCCATCCACCACTTTCCAGCTCTCAGTCACTCTACTTCACTCCCCCTCCCCTTCTTTCCTTTCTTTGCTCCCTGAATAATTCCCGTTCTCCCACTAACCTTACTCCACTTTACTCACTCCTTCTTTCACTCCCTCTGTCCTCTCACATCCTCACTCCCCTTCCCTCACTCCCTCTCTCTTAGTCTCACTCTCTCCGTCCCCTCACTCTCTCACTCCTCTTCCATGACGCTCGCTCCCTATAACTCACCCACACTCCCTCACTTACCTTTCTTTGCTCCCTTACTCAGTTCTTTTCTCTCACTCTTTCCTTCACTACCTCTATGTCCTCACTCCCTCAGTCCCCTCGTCTTATAATCACTCGCCTTTATCCACCCTCTATCACTCCTCTTTCCTCAACCTCACTGCCCTTCTTTCAGTCTACTTCACCCCGTTCCCTTACTCCACTTTCCTCAGTTATTTTCATTCCTCATGTTTACTGCCCTTTCCCTAACTCCCCTCCCACACTCAACTTCTTTCAGTCTCACTTCTTCACTTCCCTTCCCCTCTCTTTCTTTCCTTTGCTCCCTCACTTATTCTTCTTCCTTTACTCACCTTACTCAAATTCTCTCACTCCTTAAGTCACTCCCTCTGTCCTCTCACTTCCTCAGTCCCCTTCCCTCAGTCCCTCTCCTTTAGCCTTACTTTCGCCGTCCTTTGAGGCTCTCACTTCTCTTTTGTCTCGCTCACTCCCTATAACTCACCCACACTCTCTCACTTACCTTTCTTTGCTCTCTCACTCAGTCTCTTTCTGTCTCTCTTTCTTTCACTACCTCTATGTCCGCACTCCTTCACTCCCCTTGTCTCATGCTCACTTGCCTTTATCCTCCCTCTATCTTCCCTCTTTCCTCAACCTCATTGCTCTTCACTCACCCTCTCTCACCCTTGTTCCCTTACTCCGGTTCCCTCAGTTATCCTCATTCATCATCCTTAATTCCCCTTCCTCTTTCTCTCCTCAAGCACTCAGCTTTTCCCAGTCCCTTTGCTTCACTTCTCTTCCCCTTCTTTCCTTCCTTTGCTCCCTCAGTCATTCCCCTTCCCTCACTCACCTAACTCCCCATTATTCACTCTTTTTCTCCCTCCCTCTTTCCTTCAGTACCTCTATCCCCTCATTTCCTCACTCCCTTTGGCTTACCCTCACTCACTTTCATCCACCCTCTTTCATCCCAATTTACTCATGCTCTCTGCCGTTTTTTCACTCCCATTCTCTTAGTCTGGTTCCCTCACTACCCGTCATTCCCTATCTTTCTCTCCCTTTCCCTTTACTTTCATCTTCCACTCACCTTCTCTCAGTACCTATGCTTCAGTACTCTTCCCCTCTATTCCATTCATTCGCTTAGTCACTCATTCCCCTTACCTCACTCACCTTACTCCACTTCACTCACTCTTTCTCTCACTACCTGTCCTGTCACATCCTCATTCGCCTTCCTTCAGTCCCTCTCTCTTAGCTTCACTACCTTTATCCACTCATTCTCTCACTCCTCTTCCGTCACGCTTACTCCCTATAACTCACCCACACTCCCTCACTTAACTTTCTTTGTTCTCTCACTCAGTCCCTTTCTGTATCTCTTTCTTTCACTACCTCTGTGTCCTCACTCCTTCACTCCCCTTGTCTCATGCTCACTTGCCTTTATCTTCCCTCTATCTTCCCTCTTTCCACAACCTCACTGCTCTTCACTCACCCTCTCTCATCCTTGTTCCCTAACTCCGGTTCCCTCAGTTATCCTCAATCATCATCCTTAACTCCCCTTCCTCTTTCTCTCCTCAAGCACTCCCCTTTTCCCAGTCTCTTTGCTTCACTTCTCTTCCCCTTCTTTCCTTCTTTTGCTCCCTCAGTCATTCCCCTTCCCTCACTCACCTAATTCCCCTTTACTCACTCTTTTTCTCACTCCCTCTATTCTCTCATATTCTCACTTGTCTTCCCTCACTCCCTCTCTGTTACCCTCATTCCCATTGTCCCCTCACTGTCTTACGACCCTACATTCACCCTCACTCACCTTCCATCCCTCAATGTCATGAAACCACCATCACTCACTGCTGCTTCCCTGTCACTCACTCTCCTTTCTTTACTCCCCTTTCTTTCTTTAGTTTTCCTAATGCACATTCCTTTAGTATCTTACTCACTTTCACTTTATTTCTCTCTCCTTCTCTTGTTCTCTGTCATTGAATGTATCAATGTCATTATCCTCTTAGTAATTTGCTCTCCCTCTATTTCTTTTTCACTTTCTCTGACCTTCTCCATTCCTTTGTTTTCCTTTCTGAGTTCTTCACTCCTACTTTATCTCTTACTACCCTGTTATGAATTTTAATCTCCTGCTTTCTCTCTTGTATTGTGAAATATATATTATAAATATTATAACTTACTTTTTTTCTCTTCCACAGATATTACATTTACTGAAAATATGTAAGTGAGTTTACATTACTTATAAGGTAAGTTTGATGTACAAAATTTAGTTTCTCAGCACTCTTTTCCTTAACCTCACTACTCTTCTCTCACCCACCCACACCCCCATTCCCTTACTGCGCTTCCCTCACTTATTCTCAATCCCATGTTTACTCCCCTTTTCCTCACTCCCCTCCCACACTCACCTTCTTTCAGACCTTCTCCTTTACTTTCCTTCCTCTCTCTTCCCTTTCTTTGCTCCTTCACTCTTTTCCCTTCCCTTACTCTCCTTACTCCACTTCACTAACTCCTTCTCTTACTCTCTTTGTCCTCTTACTTCTACACTTCCCTTCTCTCATTCTCTCTCTGTTAGCCTCATTCTCTCCGTCCTCTTAGTCTCTCCCTCCTCTTCTGTCACGCTCACTTCCTATAACTCAGCCATACTCCCACACTCACCTTCTTTCAGACCTTCTCCTTTACTTTCCTTCCTCTCTTTCCCTTCCTTCGTTCCTTCACTCTTTTCCCTTCCCTTACTCTCCTTACTCCACTTCACTAACTCCTTCTCTTACTCCCTCTGTCCTTTTACTTCTACACTCCCCTTCCCTCATTCTCTCTCTGTTAGCCTCATTCTTTCTGTCCCCTTAGTGTCTCACTCCTCTTCTATCACGCTCCCTCCCTATAACTCAGCCATACTCCCACACTCACCTTCTGTCAGACCTTCTCCTTTACTTTCCTTCCTCTCTCTTCCCTTACTTCACTCCTTCACTCTTTTCCCATCCTTTACTCTCCTTACTCCACTTCACTAACTCCTTCTCTTACTCCCTCTGTCCTCTTACTTCTACACTCCCCTTCCCTCATTCTCTCTCTGTTAGCCTCATTCTTTCCGTCCCCTTAGTCTCTCACTCCTCTTCTGTCACGCTCATTCCCTATAACTCAGCTATACTCCCACACTCACCTTCTTTTAGACCTTCTCCTTTACTTTCCTTCCTCTCTCTTCCCTTCCTTCATTCCTTCACTCTTTTCCCTTCCCTTACTCTCCTTACTCCACTTCACAACTCCTTCTCTTACTCCCTCTGTCCTCTTACTTCTACACTCCCCTTCCCTCATTCTCTCTCTCTTAGCCTCATTCTCTCCGTCCCCTTAGTCTCTCACTTCTCTTCTGCCACGCTCACACCCTATAACTCAGCCATACTTCCACATTCACCTTTTTTCAGACCTTCTCCTTTATTTTCCTTCGTCTCTCTTCCCTTCCTTCACTCCTTCACTCTTTTCCCTTCCCTTACTCTCCTTACTCCACTTCACTAACTCCTTCTCTTACTCCCTCTTTCCTCTTACTTCTACACTCCCCTTCCCTCATTATCTCTCTGTTAGCCTCATTCTCTCCATCCCCTTAGTCTCTCACTCCTCTTCTGTCACGCTCACTCCCTATAACTCAGCCATACTCCCACATTCACCTTCTTTCAGACCTTCTCCTTTACTTTCCTTCCTCTCTCTTCCCTTCCTTCACTCCTTCACTCTTTCCCCTTCCCTTACTCTCCTTACTCCACTTCACTAACTCCTTCTCTTACTCCCTCTGTCCTCTTACTTCTACACTCCCCTTCCCTCATTCTCTCTCTGTTAGCCTCATTCTCTCCGTCCCCTTAGTCTCTCACTCCTCTTCTGTCACGCTCACTCCCTATAACTCAGCCACACTCCCACTCTCACCTTCTTTAGACATTCTCCTTTACTTTCCTTCCTGTCTCTTCCCTTCCTTCGTTCCTTCACTCTTTTCCCTTCTGTTACTCTCCTTACTCCACTTCAGTAACTCCTTCTCTCAATCCCTCTGTCCTCTAAATTAATCACTCCCCTTCCCTCACTCTCTCTCTGTTACCCCATTCTCTCCGTCCTCTTAGTCCCTCACTCCTTTTCTGTTATGCTTACTCCCTATAACTCAGCCACACTCCCTCACTTATCTTTCTTTGCTCCCTCACTCAGTCCTCTTCTCTCACTCTTTCCTTCACTTCCTCTGTCTCCTCACTCCCTCACTCCCCTTGTCTCACGCTCACTTGCCTTTATCCACTCTCTATCACCACTCTTTCCTCAACCTCACTGCTCTTCTCTTACCCTTCCTCACCCCGTTCCCTTACTCTGTTTTCTTCACTTTTCCTCATTCCTCTTGTTCACTCCCCTTCCCCTCACTCACCTCCCACACTCACCTTCTTTCAATCCCCCTACTTCACTTCCCTTCCACTCTCGTCCCTTTCTTTGCTCCCTCACTCATTTTCCTTTCCTCTCTCTCACTGCACTCCACTTCACTCACTCCTTTTGAATTTGTAAAGAATACAGCTCTTTTTGGAGGATTGGAGGTAGTTCTAAAAAGAACAGTTTTTTTCTTCTTTCTTCTTTTTTTTTATTTTTATTTTTTACTTTTTCCGAACGTTTAAAAAAAAAATTGGTTATTTTTTTCTGAACAAAAACAAAAATAGGGAATGCCAAACTGCTCAACAGGAGCAAAAAAAGGGGAAAAATTAGGGCTGGGGAGGGCAGCGATGGTCTTCTCTTTTGCGTACAATTAGCATGATACTCTGCTCTCCGTAGCACAGCAGTTCGTCACATTGCTTACATTTAATGGTGATGTCAGTAAATACAGGTTGAATGTTGGGTATCAGCTCCACTCCTCTTCCTCTCCCTGATGATGTTGCTCCTCCGAGTTGAGGCGCCATCTCTCGGGGGATTACGTGCCAGGTCCCTGACACTCTCCCAGGCATAGTTCTGGGGGTGCCTCCTTTGAACATGCCTGATCATTATTGAGTTGCCAAAACTATTTTTTTTGGTGCGGTCACCACGAGAAAGAACAGTGTGCCAAATCTTACACTCCACCTTAGGAGCATTTACCTTCTTTTCCCCTGGTGGAATTGTAAAAAATTTCCATGTGAAGTGCTCCTTCACCTTTGGCTGAGGAGGGTCCTCCTGGATAAACTCATCAGAGTTATCACTGCTGCTTGGTGGTCTTGCAGCCATTCTTTCCACTGAATTGAAGACAAACAGGGAACAGGTCTTGCTCTCTCCAAAGTGAAAGAGGTAGTGAAGGAAATGGGTGAGGTTTTCATTAGTTGTAAAAAAAACCTGTTAACAACCAATGAAAAGTGTAATTTTAAGGTCACATGACTTGACGCGCTTACGCTGCGCGCACCAGAGCGCTTCTGGGGGCGCTTACGCGGCACGAACGTAGGCGCTTCCGGGGGCGCTTAAGCGGCGTGCCTGAATGACGTTTTGCTAGGTTTTCAGAAATGCGTTTAAAGTTAAAATACGGTTATTTAAAATCAAAAATACAACTTTTATAAGTATGCCACTGAATGTCTTGCATTAATATTTACTTTAAATACATACTTTTTTTTCCGCACGCGGGAATAGCGCTCTCGCTGCGCTCTCGGGTGCGCTTCCCGGTGCGCGCACCCTCAGCGCTCCAAGACAAAATGATAAAAAAAAACACATGAAAAATACATTGAAAATCGTTATAGTTAGGAATTAGCATTTAAAAAACCTTTGAAATTCACTAAAAAAAACATAGGTTTCACAATCATTATAGTTAGGAATTAGCATTTAAAAAACCTTTGAAATTCACTGAAAAAACCATGGGTTTCACACCAGTTATAGTTAGCTGAACATTTTACTCATACAAAACCATTGAAATTCCCACGTTATAGTTAGTTGGACTCACTATAACTCGCGCGCCCGCAATCCACTGCTGATGATGTCACATCTTACATCATTCATGACATGGTCAGTGACATCACTGATGACATCACTGATGACATCTCAAATTACATCACTGATGACATCATCCAGTGTCTGTGGTGTGTTTCTGTAAAGTTTTAATATGTTTTACATATTGAAGAATGAGTGGATGTATAAGTGTCTGGATGAAGGATTTAGTAGGTGCGTGACTGACTGTATGAGTGAGTGATTAAATGTGTTTTACTGAATGCATGGGTTAGTGACTAATCTGTCTGAATGTGTGCATCATTATATCTGTTGTTTTGTAAGCTGCTGCATGTGTTGATCAGTAGCTATATGAGTGGCTATATGAGTTATTGATTGGTTGCCCAAGTATTTGTATGTGAGGCTGCGTGTGTGTGTGGGTGGCTAGGAGGTGTGGGACTCTGTGCATACACGTGTGAGCAGTTGATTCACTTGGTGTATGGGTTCAAGAGTGCATGTGAAAACAACTGTATGGGCGGTTGACTGTGTGAATGGGTGTGTGGGTGAGTGAATGGATATCTCAGTGCTACATGTCCAAGTAAGTACATATGTAAAATACAGTGCATGTGAGAGTTGGCATATATAAATGACTATACATGAGAGCCTGTGATTGCATAAGTGACTGTATCTATCAATGTGTACTTGTATCAGTGATTGTAAAAGAGAGTAAGTATGTGTTAGTCTGTGTTTGAATAAGTAAAGTTTAGTGTGTATAACTGTATAGATGAGAAAATGTGAGTGTGTTTGATTCTTTGCATGACTGACTAGGTGTGTGAGTAACTCCATGGATGAGCGCCAGTGTGTGAGTGTCTGTATAGGTGTATGAGTGCATATGATAGTGTTGTATTGATGAGTGTTTGTAGGTATGAGGGATTGTATGTGTGAATGAGTGGATGTGTGTGTAGACCTAGGAATCAGTGAGTGCGTATGTAGTTACTGATATTGGTGTGTCAATAATTTCAGGAATGGTAGTTTGTATTTATCACTTGGTGTATCAAAGGTTAGATTAGAGTGTGAGCAGCTGCATCGTATTATCACATGGATGATGTCATCAGTGATGTCATCAGTGATGTCATTTGAGATGTCATCAGTGATGTCATCAGTATTGTCACTGACCATGTCATGAATGATGTAATATGTGACATCATCAGCAGTGGATTGCGGTCGCGCGAGTTATAGTGAGTCCAACTAACTATAACGTGGGAATTTCAATGGTTTTGTACGAGTAAAATGTTCAGCTAACTATAACTGGTGTAAAACCTATGGTTTTTTCAGTGAATATATATATATAGATATATACCTATATATCCAGAGCATAAGAATACAGCAGCAGACCAAGGTCAAGCACAATCACTCACTTAGTTTCAAATATGTATTTCAAGTGCAACAACTTCCAGCACCTGCTGCCAAAAGATGCTAATTTACAATAAGAATTAAAGACAAAAAGGAAGGTGCACTAAACAAATCAAAAAGATGTAGAATATTTGGAAATTCTTCTTTATTATTCAGTTTCTTTTAGAAACAACAGCGGCACACAGCCAATGCGTTTTGTTCCCCCGTGCCATGGGAACTTCGTCAGAAGGTATGGCAGTCGAAGATTCGGTGCTGTCCGAAGGAGACGGCCGCCACTTTGCCCGATACAGATTCTTATCACGGAACTTCTGACTGGCCGCCACACGAGGACTTTTCTCGCCACTGATTCTCACCTTTATCCCCTGTCACTGTGGTTCTTCGGGGGGTGATTGGGAAGGACACTGCATACCTGCGGTGCTATTCGCACCCATATTTTCATATCTTCTTACAACAATTGGGATCCTGAAGAGTGGCCAAATTTAGTATTTCCCTTACCAGTTCGTGGAATCTTCGATTGCCATACCATTACACTGTCTCAAGATTTTTATAGGTGTGACATTTTTTCCTGGTACTTTAATACAGATACACATTGTGCTCGGGTCGAATATGGGAGCCCAGATTATTATTACTTTTCAAGCCCTGACGAAGTTCCCATGGCACGGGGGAACGAAATGCGTTGGCTGTGTGCCGCTGTTGTTTCCAAAAGAAACTGAATAATAAAGAAGAATTTCCAAAGATTCTACATCTTTTTGATTTGTTTAGTGCACCTTCCTTTTTGTCTTTAATATACCTATATATATATATATATAGCTATATATAGATATATGTAACATTTCACATATTCCCATAAGTAAGCTGGAGCTTTCCGAAGCCCATGTTTTCTTGGACAAAATTGAAGCTCTATGACATTATTATTACTCCCACTCCTCTCCCTTTTCCATCAATACCAGGATCATCTCTCAGTGTCACACAATCTCGAATCTATATCATTCCTCAATGAACTATACATCTAGGCCATTCACCATCTTGAAACTGCTACCACCTTCCTGCACTTGACTCTCATACTCACCACCATTCTAGTAGAGGGCCACCTTTCTTCGATTCTAACTTTCACCATTTATTAAAACCCCATGAAACCTATGCACTTCCTTGATTTTGAATGGATCTCCAAATTTTGTCAAAACTCCACTCACTTGTGCAGACTTAACTTTGACCTCGAACCCACAGTCAATCCATTCCCCCACATGCAGTGTCCGTGTCAAATCGTTTACCACCTACAAGCTCACTCTCCCCATATATTCTTTCCTGACGTAACTTCATCCCACTCACAACCATCTTCTTCATCTAATCTGGTACCAACTTGGTAATTGGTTTGTGTACTCTCATAACAACAAAGAGCACTTTTCTATCACACTGTATGTTGTTGTATGATATGCCCACACCTTTCTGATGTGAATCTCTCCACATCCTTTCTATTAACCTGTGCCAACTGGATCATCTCCTTCACCATTCTATTGACCCTCTCAATCACACCATTAGATAGTGGATTGTAAAGAACAGCCCAGGAAGGATTTATCCCAGAAGAGGGTAAGTACTTGTTCATTTCAATAGATGTAAATTCTATGTCTGGACTGGAGGCACGGAATATGCCTTCTCTCTTCACTTTTATTAACAGCAGCACATTTTAACAAGCAAGACTACATTTCCCATGAACCCTTCGGAAAATTGTAGTAAAGAAAAGTGTCCGATCAGGACCAGTCCTGAGGCCTCCAACCAGGGACACTCCAGCCCCAACATAGTCTGTCCTCACTGGCCCTTCATCCTCTTTCTTTGCTGCTGCACAGCCGAGATAAGTGCCTTTCCTACTCTGTGGAAACTTTTGTATTTCAATTGTGCTCTTTAGTTGTTTAATTGCTTGCGTTGAATTGCTTGTAGTTATCTTGCGCGTAGCTCTGTGCTTGTTAATGAGGCTCTGCCAAATTCCTTTTGTTATTTGAGCATGTGCACTCTCTATTGCTTTACCGCTGTGCTTGTTTTGCCTATTGAGCAAGTTAATTGAGGGTGTTTGCCTTATCGCTGTACCGCTGTGTTTATCTGTCATTTCAGCGTTTCCTGCTGCGCTGCTGTGTTTATTTTGGCATTTCGGTGTATCCTTTATTTCCCCTGAACGCTGAGGAAGTGCCTGCGTCCTTGTTGGAAAGCAGAGGGAGCGTCTCCGCTCCTACGCAGCTCTTTTACTGGTACGCTCATTACTGACCTCCCGTCGCCAGGGGGCGTGTGATGCAGTGGGACGTGGTGCATGCATTCAAATTCCTGAGGGGATTGAACGGCGTGTCATAGTCCCCCCGAGCGCCTGGCCTGAGGAGGATGCCTTTGCAGTGTATTTGATCGTGCCACGCAGTCTTTATCAGGCGATCTTGGATTATTTACGCTCTGCTGCCCAGGCGCTGTTTCATTTAGGAAGCAGAGTTGGTATTGGTGACACTTGAACGCCTGTTGTGGGTCTGCATTTGCAGACACCTGATGCCTGTTGGGCAAATACCCAGGACAGAATATCACTAAAACAGAAAAAAAACATTTGTACCAGGTATTACTGTGCCCAGGGCCTGGTCCCTTTGAGTCAGCGAGAGCCTCACACATCAGATAAGGCTGACTCTCAGCCCTACAAGGTAAAGCCTTTCAAGATAAGGCATCCTGGCCTGCCCCCCATACTCCCATTAATAACACTCATTTACCCTTATTATTGTCCAATGAGTATGGAAAGGGACTATGAGGAAGACGCCCAGGTAGGGGAAATCAGACCGCGCCCCCCGCCAAGAGCGCTCGCGACACGGAGTGGATCTTAGCACCTTTGACAGGCTAAAACAAGCCTTTCTGGCTACCCAACCAAATTTGTCAACTGCAGGAGACGGTTTGTCAACCCCACAAGATGCTCTGCCCACCGATGACAAAGGGGGCTCTGACGCTGAGCCCTGCCCTTCCAGACCTTGGCTTCCTTCCAGTCCCTCCCAGGACACCTCTGACATGTTTGATCCCGATGAGATTATCCAGCTCCGCCCATCGGATTGGGACCCAGCTGATAAAGTTGCCAGATATGTGGAGATGTGGATACAGAAGCCGTTAGAAAAAGAGGCCTGTAACTACCTCTGGGCAGAATTCCCTCGACCTCTCCTGGAGGGTAAAGTTGCCCTCACTCCAGAGATTGACACCTCCATGGCTACTTTCTTACAAAACTTTATGAGAGATCATAAAAAAGGGATTGACAGGTCCTGACGAGCATGCCAGGACAAGCTCTTGGACGTTTTAGGGCCCCTCACAAAGATCTTGGACATGGTCGAGAAGACCAAGACGTCAGGTTCCCTGATCTCCCCAGAGTTCCTTTCGGGGTGGGTACAAAGGGCCATTGTGTTTTTGGGCAGAGCCAACTGTGCCCTTTCCACAGAGCGCTGTTGCTCCCTTCTTATCAAGGTAGACCCCAAGCTTGGGGATCTCACTGACTCAGAGGCGGGGACAGTGGCGCAAGGAGGACTCTTTGGTGAGCTGTTTGTCAAGGAGCTTGGTAAATTTGTCAACACATTTACCTCCCTTGAAGAGGCACAGTCATCTATTAAGAAGGTGTTCCCCTGGGTTTTCCGTGGGGCGGGTCAAGGTAGGGGTCGCTCGACCGGCCTCCCTTCCAACCAACCTTTAAGAGGGCAGGGCTCCTTACAGGTCAGTACCAAGACCAGTCCAGCTTTGGCAACTTCTACCCTGCAAGAGGCAGGCAAAGCAAGGGTAGAGGATACAGAGGAGCCGCAGCCTCAACCAATCCCGGTGAGTGTTCTCCCTTCTTCCCGCTTAAAAGTATGGGGGAGGCTGGGGAATTTTTTCCAGGCCTGGTCTTCCATCACAGGGGACTCATGGGTGTTACAAATGGTTTGAGGTTTTCACATACACTACGTGGGCAAACCCGTCCAACGGTGTGTACCCCGTCCCATCCAGTTCTCCCAACAGAAATCCGTCTTAGTAGACAGGGAGGTCTCATCCCTCCTAGCCAAAGGGGCTATCATTCCTTCCACTCCTCATGGGGATTCGTCAGCAACATATTTTTGTGGACAAAACCGATGGGGGCAAACGACCCGTCATTCACCTCAGCGAGTTCCACGTGTGGCTGGCCTGTTGCCACTTCAAGATGGAAGGAATTCATCTCCTCAGAGATGTCTTGTGTCCTTCAGACTGGATGGTGCGTTTGGACCTAAAAGACGCATACCTAGTTATTCCGGTCTTCCCTCCCCACCGGCGGTTCCTCCAGTTCATCTGGCGGCGGCAGACGTACGAGTTTGCATTTCTCCCCTTCGACTTATCTTCGGCCTCTTGCTGCTTCATCAAGGTCATCAAGCCAGTGGTGGAATGCTTGAGAGCTCGGGGTGTATGAATGAATGTTTACTTAGACGATCTGCTCCTGATGGATACATGTCCTCTTCAACTTCTGCGTCATCTTCGTATGGCGGTGGATCTTCTCCAGAACCTTTGGTTTGTAGTCAACGAAATGAAATTGATTGTCACACCCTCCCAATAGCTTATGTTTCTTGGCTTTGTATTAGACTCCACTTCCTCCACAATCACTTTACCGACCAGGAAGGTCTCAAAGATTCAACATGAGCTGAGACGGTCCCTCTCCAAGCAGCAGGTGTTGCTCAGGGATTCGGCCTGAATAGTAGATCTACTCTCAGCCTCCATTCAGACCATATTCCCCGGCCCCTTCACTATTGAGCCCGGCAATGCCTCAAGGCGGTGTATTTGTGCAGAGGGTGTCTTTAC
This sequence comes from Lissotriton helveticus, assembly GCF_964261635.1. NCBI lineage: Eukaryota > Metazoa > Chordata > Amphibia > Caudata > Salamandridae > Lissotriton > Lissotriton helveticus. The sequence goes on along the minus strand of NC_136068.1, from coordinate 1,470,424,136 downwards.
TCCCACAAGGTGGTTCTTTCCGAGGAGACCCTGGAGGAGATCTAATGTTGGCTTCAGCACATGGAAGCCTGGAATGGACGGGCAATATTCTGCAGGAGGATTGTGGTCTCCAGAAGAGCGGAGATTACATATCAACTGCTTAGAACTCCTAGCAGGCTCCTTCGCCATCCGTTGTTGAACGAGAGATTCCATCCAGTCATCTATCCTCCTAAATATGGACAACATATCTGCACTTTGCTAAATCAACCATTTAGGGGGCACATGGTCCAAAGCCCTCTCCTACCTGGCCGCCGTTTTTTGGCAATACTGCATGGACCATCAAGTGTCAGTCACAGCGGTGTACCTCCCCAGTTGGGAGAACCAGGTGGCGGATTTTCAATCCAGCAATTTCAGATATTCCAGCCTCTGGATGCAGGATCCAGAGGTTGAACGACCTTTGGGGTCCTTTTTCAATAGACCTGATTGCCTCGAGACTCGACCACCAACTCTCCCTGTTCTACAGCTAGAGGCCGAACCCATTGGCAGTGGCCACGGATGCCTTCCTCCAGGACTGGAGTCAGAAGAAGGGGTACGCCTTTCCCCCCTTCGCAATGATCACAAACGTGACAGCTCAGATCAGGAGGTAGCGAGCGGAGGTGATAATAGTCACCCCCTTTTGGAGATCTCAAGTCTGGTTTCCGGTTCTGCTGATAGTTTCTTGAGTTTCTCCAATCCTACTCCCCCATTTTTCGGATCTCCTCCTGAACCCCAACCAAGTTCCTCATCCACTGGTCCATGGCAACTCATGTGGCTCATGGCATGGAGGATTACAGGAGACAATGGGAAGTCCCAGGCCTTTGGAAAAAAGGCCAAAGAGTTCATGTCTAAGGCTTGGACGGACAGTACAGTCAAACGATGCAGGTCCACTTGGGGCAGATGGTCCCGCTGGTGTGTGCAACTGAGTCTCAATACCTTGAATGCCGATGTGGTCCACATCCTCAATTTTTCGGCCCACCTAGCCTCTAGTGGTCTGGCCTACAGGCCAATAAGCACCTTTCATTCAGCCATTTCGGCGGGACATCAGACTGTCACTGCCATTGGAATCTCGTTGTTCAGCTTTCTGGGAGGATGTATGACATCACAACGCATGCTTTCGCAACGCATGCCTTTACAACGCGGTTTTCACAATGCATACCATAGTGCTTTGGGGCGCTGGATAGTGAATTGTTTAATTTACTATTCCAACTCCAGACCCCGTGGATAGTAGGGAAGGTGTTGGATAGTAAATTAAACCTATTCCCTATCCTAGAGCGCCCCCCAGCGCAATGCGTTGTAATGGTTTGCGTTGTAAACGTTGCGTCGTAATGGCACTGCATAGTAAAAGTTGCGTTGTAAAGGTTGTCTCCCTTCGGGGATGTGAATCAGGTCCTCAACTTGTCCTTTTCTTGGCAACCTAACTGGTTTCTGTCACTGAAGGAGTTGTCGGCTAAGCTGGCTATGTTACTCTGCCTCATCTCCTGCCGGCATGTATCTGGCGTGAAGGCTCTGGATATCACAGCCAGGATTTTTACTCCGAATGGAGTGATGCTCCCTCTGCATAGAAGGACTAAGTGTCACACAAAGGCAATCTCCTATCCAGAATTCCCGGATTTCCCTAAGTTGTGTGTATTCCGCTGCTTGAAAGCATATGAGGAAATGACAGCGGAGTTTCGTCCACGAGGGGAGTGGCATCTTTTTATCGCATTACGCAAACCGTTTAAGGTGGTATCTTCACCCTCCATAGCCAGATGGGTTAGGTGGGTTATGCAAGAGGCAGGTATAATCTCAAGGATTTTGGAGCTCCTCGGCTCGAGGGGCAATGGCCTCGAAAGCATCAGGGATGTGGCACTGAACTGGTTTCGGTCTTTTTTGGAGGGGAGGTCTTTCCAAGTCTCCGTGCCTCCTTTTCACTCGCAGGAGTTTGATTTGCATCAGGTGGTGCTGCAGGGCTCAGTCTTGAGCCCCTTATGGTTCAACATCTATGTCCGACCCTTGGCTGCGGTTGCTAAAAGAAGGGGCTTGTCACTGGTGTTGTATGCTGACGACAACCAATTGATGATCGCTTTCTCTAAGAAATGTTGTACCAATCTGGACAAGTTCAAAGAGGACCTTTAAGTGGTTGCGGACTGGATGGCGGTAAACTGCTTGCAGTTGAATGCCAGTAAGTCAGAGATCTTACTGTTTGGGAAGGATCGGGAGTTGTGGTTTGAGCAGTGTTGGCCGGATCGCCTCAAACCTGCCCCCCTGCCCAAGGAGGCTGTGAAAAACTTGGGAGTGTGGTTCGATAGTGGCCTGACTTTCAACACTCAATCGAAAGTTGTGGCAGGGACGTGCCATGGACTTTTGCGAGGCTTGAAACCATTGCTGGGTTTCTTTCTCCCAAACATGCGTCAAACCATTGGCCAGTCGTCAATTCTATCCAGACTGGACTATGGCAATTCCCTCTACTTGGGCGCTAACAAGGCCAGTATTAAGCATCTGCAGAGAGTACAGAATGCAGCAGCTCGCATTCTGGTGGCCCTTCCAAAATCTTGCTCTGTTTCTCATATTCCCCGGAAACTTCATTGGCTGCCTGTTGAGAAGCGCATTCAATTTAAGTCTCTCTGTGTGTCGCATAAGATCCTGACGCTACAGACACCTCTGAGGTTGGCCAACCTGTTAGAGTTTTATGTGCCACGGCGTCCTCTCAGATGAGCCAATCAAGCGTTGGTTTGCATACAACGATACGTTACGATAGCGAGGGAATTTTCGATTGGGTCCCATTATCTTTTAAAATAGCAGAAAGGTAACCTTCTTCATCAAAATTCTTATGGTCACCTGTGTGGTTATTTCTCTTATAAACTTTATTGCAAACCATTTGGAATGCACACCCACTAACACCAAGGCAAATTTCAACTCTATCTTGAGACCTGGCAATGGACCAATAAAATCAAAACATACACTACCCCCATGCAACACCTGGACCTGATACTTTTCCCACATAAGACTGAGGTCCCACCTTCATTCTCTTCCTACCCTGTTTATGCTCTCCACACCATTCAGCCTATGACAACACATCTCCATCATTTCCTGCCCATCACAATTCAGCTTTGAGTCTCTTTTTGTCAACGATTGACTCAAATGGCCTTCATGTGCCAAACTGAAGATTTCATGAGTAGATCTGCAGGAGGCACAAACTTGTTTCCCTTCATCACCAAAATATCTAAACAAAATGACTACTCATCTAGTACCTTGAGACAGAGTCTAAGCGACAAAGGCAAAGTACTTTCTCTGTTATCGCCAATTTAGATCAAGAGAACTACTCCAGTTAACACCACATCACTGACCATCTCCGTCACCAACTTTCATATGTAGCTGCTCCAATGCTCCATATTACTACATCCTCCACAATGTCTACAGGCCTGTCTTTTTCCTATGCTCTCATTGCCTAATAATCCCTTTCTTCCTAATTCATTGAGAGGCGGGACATACAATCAGCTTGAACCCTACAAGGTGTTCCCCATTAAGGAGATATTAACTAAAAGCTCATACGAGGGCAGAAAGCAAGAAATGCTGTGCTGCGTTGCGTTGCGTGACCAGGAGAGAGCTGAGCAAGTCCATATCGACTAAGATATGATGCACTTCAGCTCTCTACTAGAACTGGCACACTTGAAGCTACCTAGCACCAACACAGGCACCCTGCACAAAAACAATCCTGAGAGGCAATTTCTTCTTTCCTTATGAGAAAGAGGGAGTAACAAGGACACACAAACATATTCTCCTTGTTACACCACGGTCTAGGTGCATTCCATTTTAGCACAATCACAAGTTTACTGATTTCAGTCAATCTGGAATTGCATCATATTCCATGGGTGCATGCACGGGAACACCCATGCTCCACCCATGGAATGCCTACTACTACGAAATGTATCATAACGCAGCACAAGCTGCTGCATTGTGTTACATATCTTTAAAAGTCACACAAGGCAGAGCGAAAGCCCCTTGCATGGCTTTGTAAATCTTACGTAAGCCTTTGCATTGACTTGAATTGCCTTTCACAATGAAAGGACAATACAAAGGCTTAGTAAAACTGGACTTATATAAATACTCTTGGAGACACACAGCTAATTTATGCAATATTGCAGAGCCTTTGTCCTCTCCCTCAGGTAACACAATTTTGGCAAGTGGTTTGTAGTCAATCCAAAGTAAAACATGCAGCCATCAGATATATGTTCTAAAATATATTGCTTTTCATGCCTCAGTGTGTGCCTCACGCTCTACAACAGTGTAATTCCTCACTGTTTCCAGTAAACAGCATGCAGCAAATCCCACAGTTCTTCCACATTTACCATGAATTTACTCCAATGCCAGTGACAGTAGCGTTCACTTCAACACCGTTTTTCATTTATTATCAAATGGAAATGAAATACCTGTTAAACAGACATTTTGTGTAATATTTTCAAAATATTGGTGCTAACATTCCCCATACAATCAATACAACTTTATTCAGTCGAATATAAAACCATAAAAGCTCAGAGAAAAGGCACTTTTTATACATCTGAGTATAAACACGTAATATATACTATTAGATATCATAAAATCCCACATCGCCAGTATACATTTATAATACAAACGTGTTTCTCTGGCTCAGCAATATAAAATAAAAATACAGTAAAAGTACAATTAAACATCAAATCATGAGACCCCAAAACGCCAATTTAACTCCATGATGGGTACCATACAAAATGGGTTCCCCTCCTCAACAACATTCTTTCTGCAAAATTCTCTACAAATTTGTCATAATCCTCGATGAGACCTTAAACGTTCTCAGCCGATTCCTGCCAGTCAACCATATACCTTTAACAAATCAGCTTTGGTCTTAACACTTCCTTCAGACAAAGTGTATCCCAAAAATAATTCAAACTTTTCAACCAAAAACTTACATTCTCATAAAACGTGCTCTAATGTCTTTGGGGTGGGTTCCTGCTATATAAAAAATATACAAAGAGTTAAAAACAAAGCCTTAACATAAAGAAGGATAAATAGATACACGTTTACTGGCAGATAGTACAAATGAAACAAAAAAAAATGAATTAGTCGTAGCTTCTCCCTTAAATTGAGTGATCTCAGGCAAATATTTTATTCCACCAAAACTCTTTTTCTTCATTATCACATATGTAAGTAAGCACTTTCAAATATATGAGTTAAGAATACCAGTTGTACAAAAGCCTAGTGCGTTTGATTGTCTATATTGCTGCCGTATAATAATCTCGGGCCACGTGCGAGGTTTGTTTTCCCTCCCTCCAACTTCTCAGTTATGGAAACATCACCACCATTATCCACCTCCCTTTTTTCTATCTCCCTCATACAATATTCTAACTCCTCTACCACATTAGCTATTTATGGAATTCTTCAACTAATGATTTATTTGCTGCCCACAACCTCGCCGGCATTTTCTTTAGCTTTTACACTAAACAATCATTGGTCTCAGATAAATTCCTCAGCCATATTTCTGAATTGCCATTTCAAAGAGAGTTGTATTGTAATTGTATTGTATTGTATTGTAATTGCATTTGTATATCACTTACTACTCCTGACGAGGCGTCGAAGCATTTTTTTGGCGAGTAGCACGCTACTCCGGGACCCATAGAGGATTAGTGTTGAATTAGTATAGTGAAACATGCAAGTACATTTTAAGTGGTGAATAGGTTAGTCAGTGTTTTGGATTCGGAAGGATAGTGGAAGGATAGAAGAGGAAAAAAGGTTTGTATTTATATAGTGCTTGTTACCCCTGATGGGGTGTTGAAGCACGCTCCTCCGGAAACCCATAAATGATTAGTGGTGAATTAGTATGGTGAAGTATGAAAGTAATTTGAGTGGTGGATATTAGCACGTTATTTGGAGTGAGAAGGATAGCAGAGGGATAGAAGGGGAAGAAAGGTTTGCATTCATATAGTACCTGTTACCCCTGATGGGTGTTGAAGCGCTTTTCTGGTGAGTGGCACGCTGCTCCGGAACGCATAAAGGATTAGTGTTGAAAATTAGTATAGTGAAGCATGAAGTAATTTGAGTGGTGGATATGTTATTCAGCTATTTGGATAGAGAAGGGTAGGTGGCGGGATAGAGGAGGGAAAGACGTTTGTATTTATGGAGCGCTTGCTATCCCTTTTGGAGTTTTGAAGCGCTTTTTGGTGAGTAGCACGCTACTCTGGAACCCATAAGGATTAGTGTTGAATCAGTATGGTGAAACATAAAATTAATTTGAGTGGTGGATATGTTAATAAGTTATTTGGATTGAGAAGGGTTAAGGAGGGGTAGGAAAGGGAAAAAGGTATGCATTTATATAGCACTTGTAACTCTGATGGGGTTTTGAAACGCTTTGTTGGCAAGTAGCACGCTACTCTGGAAACCATAAAGGATTAGGGGTAAATTAGTATAGTGGAATATGGAATTTGAGACGTAAACATGTTAGTCTGTTATTTTGATTGAAAAGGATAGTGGAAGAATAGAGGAGTGAAGGATTTTTTTTCATTTTTGTATTTCTTTTATTAGGTTATAGCAGTAGGAGGAGGTTTTTGGATGAGTAAAAAGGCTTTTTAGAGGGGACGATTCAGAGGGAAGAGTTTAGAAAGGTTTGTTTTGGGGGATTGGTATAGTAAAAGAGGTGTCAGATGATGCAAGGAGGGGTAGAGTAGGAGAAAGTCTAGATAGGGTATTTTGGGGATCATAGTAGTGGTATGGGGTTTGGGATGAATGAGAGAGTGGATGTAGAGATTTATATTGATAGATGTATGGGGTGAGAGATAGGGTAGTGCGTTGGAAAGAGTAGTAGAAAGAAGTTTGAGATGTGTCAGAAAGTTGGGCTAGAAGATATATTGAGGGAAGTATAGGCTAAGAAATAGGGTAGTGCATTGGAAATGCCAAATTAGAAGAACGTGATAAATATATAGATCCATAAGTACATTGAAAGTATATAGATGCATAAAGGAGGTAAGTATATGTAGATTAAAGATATTGATATGCTTTTTCAGGAGAAAAGTAACAGACACACAGATCCAAGTACATGGAGGCACATAGATGCACATAGATGCACAATGGAAGCAAGTACTTATAGACCAAAGAAGTATTTTTTTTAAACATAATTATTCTACCTGTTTATATAAAGCAATACACAAAGATAGGTACATACCTATAGTGAAAATAAATGCTTATATACAGAGGGAGATGCTGTAAATTTCGGTTTGCGTATGGTGTTTATGTGGGGAAGAGCTAATTCTTGAGTAGTTTTCTGAAGTTAAGGTGGTTGTAGGTTGATCTTATGTTGGGGGTAAAGAGTTCCTGTTAGAAATGGGATTTTTGGTCAGCTAGGGCATGTGCCAAAGTCGGGAGGAAACCACCACTCTAGTCAGGATATGGGAGTTACACTCCTAAAATAACTCCTGCTCACCCCCTTGGTAGCTTGGCACGAGCAGTCAGGCTTATCTTAGAGACAGTGTGTAAAGCATTTGCACATAACCAACAGTAATACAGTGTAAGCCCTACAAAAGGACACCACACCAGTTTAGAAAAATATCCAATATTTTTCTATACTTAATACAAGGCCAAATATGATTAAAAAAATCCACAATAAAATACTTAAAAATCTTTGGTTATCAAAATATGCTTGCAAAACAGTTCCTTGATGTTGATAGCTCCGTCCGAGGCTATCACAGCGTCGTGAGCAAACAGAGCCAAACAGTTCTGGCTGACCGCGGTGTCGTGGGCCAGCTACGGTGTCGGGAAGACTCGCAAACAGTACCTTTTAGATATGCAGGGTGTCGGCGACCTCTCGTTGAGCTTCCGAAAGCACGTCGTCTGCAGGCGTCGGTTCCGGAGGTTGGTGCAGAAGTCGTCGGGACCTTCGAAGTCACACGCGTTGCAGATTGATCTCCTCTCTGTTGGAGTCAGGAGCGCTGGCGTCAGCAGGCGTCGGGTGCTGCAGTGCGAAGTGCAGGGTTGCGGCGTGCTGTGCCCTCAGGTCACATGTGAGCAGCAGCTCGGCGGCAGCATCATATTGTGCCGTTGGTGAGACCAGGGTCACGGTACATGGTGATTGTGGTGCTTGTTGCGGTGCTGGCAGGTCACGTGCAAGCAGCGGCGTTGTTGTGGCTGAAGCACTGTCATCGTCTGACAAACTGGAGTCGATGGAGCCAGCGTCGGTAGGCCACGGCTGCTGTGCAAGATGTGGGCTGTGCGTCCTGTAACTTTACAGGCAATGTCCTTGAACCACAGTGCAAGCAGTGGCGTAGATTTCGGCGGGGAGCGGCATCGTAGGGGATACCAAGGCATCGTCGTAAAGTGAGTTGGTATGTAGTGCAGTGCCCACACATCGAAGTGCGAGCAGCGGCTTGGTGGGGGTGTCAACAAATGTGGTCACGGTGCTGCATTGTGGCGGTGTCCTCTGCGGTGCCTTGAGGACACAGAGTCAGTAGCGGCGTCGTAGACGTCATGGGTTGCTTTTCTTATGTTGCAGCTCAAAACACACAGTCCCCAGTGAGGGCAGAAGAGCTTGAAGTCTTTGCTGTTCCTGAGACGTATTGAACAGGGGGCAAGCTCTACCTCAAGTTCAGTCCAGTCCTTTCACTGCCCAAGACAGAAGCAGCACTACAGGCCAGCAAAGCAAAGTGGTAGTTCCTCCTCACAGCTTCTCCAGCTCTTCGTCTTGGCAGTCTTCTTGGTCCAAAAGAGTTCTAAAGTTCAGAGGTCTGGGCCCCAGTATTTATATCCCAAAATCCTTTCATCTCTTAGGCAGAGTGTCTGTGCCCAGCCACAACCAGTTCTGCCTTCTTCGGTGTGACTTCCTGGCAGGAGGAGGAGACGGCATGGTCAGAGGCAGACCAGGCCCTTTGAGGTGCAAGGAAATCTCCTCACCCTTCCCCAATTGCAGCCCAGGTCTATTCAACCCTTTCCTGACCCACCTTGACTATCTGGAGCCACTCCTGCTCCCCAGCCTTCTGTCATCCAAAACCCAGACAGGCAATCCACATTCCAGCAGAGGCACACGGGATGACTGAGCAAGAAAATACCTACTTTCTAAAAGTGGTATTTTCAAACACAGAATGTAAAAACCACCATCACTAAAAAATGCATCTTTAGATTCTGAGTTCAGGCATACTAAACTTCATTTTCCTACCAAATTCCCCAGCCCAGTTATGTTTATAAGATGTTATAAACAAACTCCCCATTCTGTACAATGGGGAACAGGTTGCCTTGCAATAGCAAAAACCAAATGTGGCCGTAATTCACTATCAGGACATGCCACACACACCAAAGCATGTCCTACCTTTCGCATACACTGCACCCTGCCCACAGGAGTGCCTTGGGCCTACCTTAGGGGTGGCTGCTGATCCAGCACGAGTTACCAACCTGCGGAAACCTAACACCAATACATTCATCTGGGTCCACAAAAAACACTTACTCACATAGGTTGGCCAACACCGCTCGAGAAGGGGGACAAGGTGTGGGTTCAACTTTTTTTAAGGGCCTTAGCTGATCCCTATTCTTTACTTATCCAATCCCCTCCCATAACCAATGGATCTTTATTTTAGTTGAAAAGTGATTGATGATATTACCTAAAATTCATTTACCCTATTTCTTCTTAAAGAATAACAGACTTGAGAAAGTTTTAATTTGCTTATCTAATTAATCATATGAGAAAACAAATTACAGTGCCAACTCCATCATCCTGAGGAAGTAAGATTATTATTTTAAATTTAAGTATTATATTAATTGAAAAATTCACAATGACAAGTACCCAGTAAAGAGAGAATAGAGAGAAAGAGAAGCACATTGATAGAACACAGTTTATATTTACTCAGGATGGTATAAGAATCAGACCCCTCTGACCAACAGTCTATGGGCCCCATAAGTTCTGTTGACAGGTACTACAGGACAGGACAGGATAGATGACCTCTTCTGGATTCGACGCCTGCGTCTCACCCCTCTCTAACACTATATCCTCCACGATTCTTCCGCGATCTTCTTCTAATTCTATTACCTCCTTGATTCATCCGTGACCTTCTACTAATTTTATATTTGCTCATGAAATTCTAAGTCTGCTTCTTCGGGTATTTCAATCAGCATTCAGACAGCATCTCGGTCTCCCAGCATTTGGTTGCGACACCCACCTACTAATCTAATTAAAGTACCCCAGTTATACTCTCTTAATGGCATGTACCACCCTAAATGTTTCAGCTTAATAAAACTCCTATTTCTGATTGGACAAGCTAAGGGGATGATCATCACACCATGCTAAGTTTTCAATAGTTTCCTTCAGTCTAATATTTGAAGTTCCCACCTATTAATTTGTTCTCCCATGCTTTATTTTCCCACCTGCATTTGCAAATTTATCATCAACAATGTATACAATTTTCAGCCGTCCAATGATTCTTCAGAATGTTCATCTGTTTCACAGGACATGTCCTCGGAACGTCCTAGGACAAGTTTCAAGCTTTACGTCATTGGGCTTAAGCTTGTCATTTCCATGCATGCGGAAAGACCCACGTGGGTAGCGGACTCTGGTATTTCTCGGGGTTCCAAAGACGAACTGATAGAGAGGTCAAAAGAAAAAATATTAATTTCAAAATAAAATAGTTTCACTGTATACCACCTACTTCTACTCTAACCCCATTTATTTATAAAGAAGCCATCTTAAATGCTAGTGCGCAAAAGCAGACTTTTCCCTCCAAGCGTTAAGACGTCATACTACGTAGAGGCAGTTGACGAGTGCCCAATACAATTTTGCACGTTAGCACCCATCTTTAATCACATTCTGGTTACTTGTTAATAAAACACATAGGCAAGCTTCCCCTCTTTACTAAATACATGAAATGTAGTGCATATTAGTACAACAATATGAGTGTATTATTTCGTTATGGGTTTATACGAGAGTATTGCGTCCAAACAAGCCTCTTTTATACGAGTCCTTGCTCCATCAATCCCCTCGCTGATGCCATTTATGCCATCACAACTACCTATACCCAACCAGATGCCAACTTTAGCACATCTCAAACCCTTTTCCTGTCTTTTCAATTCCAACTTTATCTTTGTCTGTCATATTTCTCATCTTCTTGTATAATTCTCCTTTTATTTCTTCGAGTTCCATTTCTTCATACTTTCTTTTCCTGCTACAACATCTGTGCCATATCATTATTACTAGAACGATCATTATTATTCCGAGTATAGGCAGTATTACTTGAGCTACAACTCCTTTACCTAGGTTAGCAAACCGTGATCCCATTGAAGATAAAGTATTTGTAAATATTTTCCATACATTATCAACTTCCAGTGGTTTCAAGTCTTCTTCCAATTTTGTAATATTTTTAATGTACCCTCCAATTTCTATACTTTTATCAGGTATGTAAGTGCAACAATGTTGCGCTTTCAGCATTTTACAGACTCCTCCCTCTTTTGCCAATATTATATCAAGAGCAAGTCGATTTTGAAAAACCATTGATCTGATTGCAACCATTTTGGTATTGATCATCAGAAAACCTCCAGCAGTATCAGTCGATAGAATATCAACTGCTCTTGATAATTGACAAATTCTTTCATGAATTCAAAATTACTCCCACTGAAGGTATCAATGCATTAAATATGTCACCTACTATTTCAGAAAAGCTGTCTCTTTTATTACGGATTAGTTCTTCTTTGTTTTATTGTTTCCAGTGATTCTTTTCACATGGTAAACTTTAGGGAATACTATTCCAAAAACAGCAACTCCCATACCATCTTGAGGGCAGCTTGAAATAAGCTTTATTTTCACATACATAATAAATTCCAGGAAATACTGGATCAGTTCCCCCTTTTAGTCCCCAACCTCCAAGAATCAGGAAGTTCTATTCACACTCACTGGAACCAATAAATACATTGTTATAGTCAGTCTTTAATCTATGGAGACAGATTTTTCCTTTCTTTTCAAAATCTGGAGACATCGCAGCATGAGTCTTGCAGGTGTATAAATTCCTTCCTTTTCTGCCCAAGGTGGAATATGACCTTTCTGTTCAACTGCTTTCTTCTGAAAATCCTGTCTCCTACTAAATTCAAAAATATCTTTTCTTCTTCTTTTAGTGAGCAAGTTAAATTATTCTTATGAGCTTCTGCTATATCTATTGTCTTCGTGTTAGGAAAACCTCGCCCATAAACTGTGCAGCTTGATTACTAAGCACTGCATTCATATTCTTTCAAATAGGAACCTCCAGAAATATCACATCTAAATTTGAATAATACTACTGTTTTTTTCCTGTTCTATAAAATAGACTTGTAAGTACACTACACGATATGCTATATGTTAGCCGTAAATGATGATATGTAACACCTTCTGCTACTGAAGCTGCTAAATTCATACATACATAACAATCAATAGTTTCCATAGTGTCTACATACTGGAACAATAATTTGGTGAATATATTTAAAGCAGTGTTATTATCTGTTACTGTATGATGTATTTCAGACTCGTCTGATGTTTCTAATTCTACCTTATCTCCTTTCATGTTAGCTAACTTCCCATTAGTGTCTGTTATTTTTCTTCTCTACACTCATCAAGTAAGGCATTGCTAAGGTTAGAAATAACCATACTACCATTACTAATACTATGCTACATACACATAATCTACAACATTTCTTTAAGCAATTTTGTTTTCGTCTTTCAGCAACTCTATCTCTAGCCATTTTAAGAAGTTCTCTCTTCTTTCCTTCACTTAATTTCGTAATTTTAATTTTCTTTTAGTAGTTCAAGGAGGTCTCACTTCTCCTTCGTTTAAATCTAAATTTTCAAAGTCTTCAAGAATCACATAGGTCCATTCAGGGCCTTGGAATTTATTATTCAGTCTTTTTAGTCTCTGACTTCTTCGCTTTGGTTTCTCAACTGATGGTCCTGACTGACTTGTAAATTCATTCACTTGTTCTGGTTCTTCAGTTACTGTCTTTAATTGATATTTTAATCTTTTGACACAGCTAGGCCAATTATCACCGTCTCTTACCCTTTTACTTTGCACTGTACTTTCACTGTCATCTTTTTCAAGAGCTCTTTTATTTTTGTTAAGTTGTGGCATCATTTGATTTTCTTCTTCTTCAGAGTCCCTCTCTCTCTGACCTAGTTCAGGGCTTATTTTTGTGGCACCATTGACCTAAATGTGTTCTGCTTCTCCTATCTGATCCTGTTCAGGTCTTTCTTTAACTTTTTCTTCTTCTTCCTGAACTTGTTCTTCTCCTAACCCGTCCTGCTCAGGTCTTACCGCACGTTGCTTGTTCGTAGCCTGAACGTGTTCTTCTAGTCCTACCTGTCTCTACTCAGAGTCGTGAATATTTTGGTTCAATTCTGTCTGAGTATTTTTATCTTTCCTTATCTGTTCCTGCTCTGGGTCTCCAACAATCTCAAATTTAATTTCCTGAGCTTGTTCTTCCATACATGTCTGGTCCTTTCTAGTTTCTTTCCTTTCTAATATTGTTCTACTTCTTGTTTTGATATTTTCATCAAGTATGTCAACCACTGGTATCCAATCTTCCTGACTTGTGCTCGGTTGTTCTTGGTCAGCTACATCTGAGTCTGTTACTCTAGTTTCTTCAGCTGCACAACCTTCAGCACCCAAAACAATTGGTATCAGTTGTCGGTTTGCTTCGTCAGGAGCTGGTACCTTTTTGGTATGACTAGCATGTATCCAGTTGGGCTAACCCGCACATTTCACTGCTGTTGTTGTAACCAGTATGACCTGTTTTGGTTTATCCCACCTTGGTGCTAGGCATGTCTCTCGAGACTGATTCTTCACCACCACCCAGTCTCCAGGATTGAGATCAAGTGCTTGATCTGGCTGCCTAGTAACTGCGTCTTCTCCAACCTAATGAGAGACAGAATGCACCAGGTCAGCCAATCTTTTACAATAGTCTAACACCAGGTCATCAGTTAATCTTATCAGTTTATGTCCTGGTATAAAGACTAATCTCATTGTTCTTCCCATGATTATTTCATGAGGATTCAATCCTGTGTTTCTGTCTGGATTATTTATGAGTCCCATCAGCACAAGAGGCAGTGCATCTGGCCAACACAGTGATGTAGATGTGCACACCTTTGCCAATCTTGATTTTATTGTGCCATTCAATTGGTCTGCCACTCCAGAAGCCTCAGGACGGTAAGCGCAGCAAAATTTTTGTTCAATCTTAAATGCTTCACAGATCAAACAAATTATCAAACTAATTATTTCATTAATAAAGTGAGATTCTCTATCTGATTCCACAGATACTGAAAAACCAAAGCGTGGAATCAGTTCCCTTAACAGTAGCTTGGCAAATGTTATACTGTCATTTCTTCTCATAGGATATACCCCCACCCATCATGAGAAAAACCACACTATGACAATAATATACTTTAATCCTCTACATGGTGGTAACTGAATGAAATCTATCTGCAGTCTTACAAATGGCCCTCTGCCTTTCAAATCCTTCACCAACTGACCACTGTTTCCTGCCTGGGTTGTTCTGTTGACAAATTAAACATATCTGGCAAAGACTCTCTGTGACTTTCCTAAATTTCGGATTATACCAATCCTGTCTAAAGAGCCTGATCATAGCATCTCTTCCTATATGGGTATCTCCATGGTACATCCTGCCCATTTGTGAGAGTAAGCAGTCTGGCATGACTGGCCTACCACCTGGATAAATCCAGACATCATCTTCTGCTCTCCTGTGACACCCAGTCTTTATCCAACCTTTCTTTTCACTCATTTCTACCTCATCTTGCAAATGCCATACTTCATCCCATGTTTCTATTGCTGAGATTAGCATAAGTTGGCATCTGATTCCACTCTTCTCAATTTTCTTGTTTACTGCAAATTTGGTTTGGCACAATGCTGGACAACTTGGTCAGCATATCGATTACCAGCAGTCACATAGTCGTTTCCCGACTGATGTGCAGAACACTTGACCACTGCCACTTCTTTTGGTACTTGTATTGCTTCTAAAAGCTCTGTCACACAATTTCCATTTTTAATAGGAGTTCCTGTAGAAGTCAAGAAATCCCTTTGCATCCAGAGCTGGCCAAAGTCATGCACAACCCCGTAACCATACTGACTGTCAGTGTAAATGGTTACTCTCCAATTTTTCCCTATTTTAGATGCCCAATAGCAGACTTGACTCCTGGTAAATAGGATGCCTCGATTATTGCAGCTAATGTACAGACAGCGTAAGCAGCACTTAACCCTCCTTCCTCATGCCTCATACACGAGTCATCTACAAAAAGATCGTTTTCACAATCTTTCAGAGGCTCTTCCTGTATGTCTGGCCGAGGTTTGGTGCAATATTCTGTAACTTCTAAACAATCATGTTCAACATCATCCATTACTTATTCTCCGTGTACATCAGGTAATAGGGTAGCTGGGTTTAAAACAGTACATCTGATTACTGTCACGATTTCTGTACCCAATAGGATTCTTTCATACTTTGTCATTTGACTTGGAGTAAGGTACTGAGTTCTTCTTCTTGTTAAAATAATGTCTACTGAATGCGGGACATAGACCTTTACAGGATGTCCCATCACAATGGACTCACTTTGTTTCACACTTGTACAAGCAGCAGCCACTGCTTTCAAACAACCAGGTAAAGCTGAAGCCACAGGGTCCAGCGTAGCAGAAAAATATGCCACCGGATGTCGTATCAACCCATGTGGCTGAGTTAAAACTGATAAAGCACAATTATCCCATTCACAACAAAATAGTGCAAAATATTTTGTATAGTCTGGCATACCAAGAGCAGGGGCTTCACATAAGCAATTTTGTAATTTTACAAAAACCTCCATGCTTTCATCACCCCATTCTATTGGGTCTTTTGCTCGTTTTCTGGTAATTTGTATGAGTGGTTTGGCCAACAAGGAACATCCTACAATCCATTGTCTACAATACCCTACCACTCCGAGAAACATTCTGATTTCTCTTTGTTTTTTCAGTAGCTGCATTTGTTTAATTATCTTATCCTTTCAGGTGTCAATCTTCTCACTCCTCTTTCTAATTGATGTCCCAGATATTTAACTTTATTTTGACAAAATTGTAATTTCTCTGGTGACACCTTGTGTCCTCCATCAACCAAATGATTTAACAAGGCAATGGAATCAGTGACACAATCATCTTGTGACTTTGATGCCACTAAAAAATCATCAATATATTGAACTGAAACAGAATTTCTGGGCATTACCAGTGTTTCCAAACACTTTTTCAGAATCTGATTAAAAATTGAAGGACTTTCTGTATACCCTTGAGGAACCCGATTCCACACATAGATAGGATTTTCAAATTTAAATGAGAATAAGTAATGGCTGTCTGGGTGTAATTAAATGGAGAAAAATGCATGGCATTAATCAATTACGGTAAACCATCCCGCATTCCATGGTATTTGATATAGGATTACTGCTGGGTTTGGCACTACCGGACAACCAGGTACCACAATTTTATTTATTTTTCGCAAATCCTGTACTATTCTATATTTCCCGTTAGGATACTTAATGGCAGTTATAGGTGAGTTACAAGGACTGCTCATTATTTCCTTTAAAATGCCTTGTTCAATCATTCGTTCTATTTCAGCCATGACACCTGCTTTAATCTCAGGGCTCATTCTATATTGTCTCGTGTTTGGGTAGACTGCATCTTCCTTCATAGTCACCTTTACTGAGTCTACATCTGCCATTAACCCTACTTCTTTATCAGTGAAATCCCATACTGCGGGATTTACTGTCAGTTTCAATTCATTAGGTAAGTCAAACTTTGTCATCATTAAATACATCTCATCTACTTCTGTACCTTGTTTTGCTAGCATTATTTTGTAACTACCATCTTCATCAGGGGTTTGAATTGCAACACCATCTGGTGTACAATAAATTGTGCAGTTCATTTTGCACAACAAATCTTCCTAACAAGTTTACTGGACTGGAATCCCACACCACAAACTTGTGCATTTCCCTAAAATTTCTGATACATACTTCCATGGGTTCTGTGACACCTACTACTTGGATTGCTTCACCCGAGAGGGGTAGGTTTGGAATGTCTGCTGTTCTCACAGTAGAACGGGTAGCACCAGTATCCAACAACAAGGTAAGGTCTTTTTCTTCCACCTTCCCATCAATATATGGACCTGACTGATCTACCGGTAAGGATGCGCCAAGTACGCACTCCTCTTACTCCCCCCTCAGGCACCATCATTGTTCATCTTCCGAAGAACAACTGTTCTGCAAAAGAAATTGTGAAGTTACAGAATTTATCTTACCACTTTCTCCTGGAAATCTGGCGTCCACACTGTACTTTGCTCTGTTCATAAAATTTGGCATAGGGGCAGGTGGTAACTGACTCTGTAGATTAACAACCTGTTGCGGTTGATTCATTATCACTTCATTCTGCGTCTGTGGATTTAAATTTTGATTTGGGCCATTATTATTTTGAATATTTTTACACTCGTTTTCCAATGCCCCAATTTTCCGCACCCATGACAAGAAAAATTCTTCTTGGCTTCCTCTCTACTCATCTTCCCTTTTTATTTTCCCCCATTATTTTCATTCTGTCTTTTTGTTTGATCACTAGTCTGATTATTTCATTTAAGCTCTTGTGGTTCTGCTAATTTTACTTGTGCCCACATTACCTTTTCTTCTAACTTTTTGCATCTATGTTCAATTTCATCTCCACAGTATTTTGCATATTTTAGTACCTCTACTATTGGTTTTACTAGCCAACATAACAGATGTTGCTGAATCATCTGAAAAATGTCAGGCCTTAATCCAGATACAAATCGATACACAAAATGTCCAACACCTTTGTCTCCAATATTTTCAAACCCATAACTCTGTAGGCACTACTATGTCAAATAAACCATCTAAATCTTTCAACAAAACTTTAGAGACTTTCACAAACATTTTAACCTGTCTATACCATTTTCTCCTAATTTTGGGAAGCCATTTGTAAATTGTAAATGACAAAATACCTTGTCGGGCACATGGAACGTGCACATATTCTCCTCCTGGTACCTCTCTCATTGGACATAATCTTTCTGCATTTTTAGATTCTCTAAACACATATTCAGATGCGGTCATGTTTTCCTGTGCTTCCTCCTTTTTCTTAGCCCACCTTGCTTTCCACCTGTCTAATTCTCCCCATTTCTGCAAAGTCGTCATTAATTCTTTAATCTGTACTTTTCTTCCAGACATATTCATATTTTCCAAACCTTTGTCAGGAAAATCTGCTCTTTTTGGTTTCTGTAATACTTTCGAACTCCCTGTTTCAATTCCCATCTCAGAAGCAAGGTCAGTCAATTTTACATTTCTAGTTATGCTCCTATATATGAACAACAATTCTTCTTCATTATAAGTTTTTAGCTGGTCTATCCCTACATTTCCAGCTTCTGGCGAAACTATTGTGGCATTTTTAGTCCCTCTGGGTGTTTCTAATCACATTTCTTTTGAACAACTAGGAACTGCTCTTCTTGGAGTGTCATTTATTTGTTCTCTTATCGGTAAATCCATTAAAGATATTACCAATTCACATTCACTAGCTTGATCTTCGATTATTCTGTTCTCCTTTCTAGGTTCTATTATAGGAGTGGTCATAACTTGGTGGTTTTGGACAACTTCCTTTATCCCCATACAATGGAACAACAGGACCTACAGTCACTGGTATAGTCAGTGCTTCAGGGTGTGTACTCAATTGTGTGATTTTCTGTATTAATTCTTCTCTATTCTTATTCTATTCTTATTTATTGCGTATATTTCTTCTTCCTGAAGTGTTCTCCCATTTATTGAGTCATGCAAAATCTGAGGAACCAATGGTGTTTCTAAAGCAGGGGCACTTGGGATAGTTCTACTAGGTTCCTCCTGATATGGCGAAGGATTCTTTGTTATAATGTCTTCCATAAACTCATCTTCTGATACCTCACAACCAGTCATCCTTAAATGCTTAGTTTTCCCAGTACATTTGCCTCCCGACTGTTCCTCTGCCATTAATACAGGATATAGTCCTTCGGTAACCATTACCTGTCTCCATTGTTTCATCTGATCTTCACATGATTCACGCATTCTTTTAGGATAGATTCCACTGTAGTTCCTAGTACTTCTGGATCTGTCGCGTTCACATGCCTCGGTTTCCCATTCCACTAGAGCTTTATACTGCGTTAACCTAGGTCTGGCTTCTAATTCATTCATTCTTGTACTTAAATTTTGAAGAATTCTCCCATTGAACGTACCATTTTTGGGGAAAGCTAATATTCCATCATTTTTAGTATACTAAATCCAATTTTCTAACCAAAAAAAAGTATGGCAACCTCTTTCCATCATCGTAAATTTAGCAGGAGTTTTTGGAGGTGGGATAAGAATTCCTTCTCTAGTCTTAATGGGTTTATCTTTCTTAAAATAATTTTTAATTCTCTGCATCAGTGACATTTTTCTTTTCTCTCCGCACATTCTAGTGGAAGATCCTCTTATATATTGATCTCTTGCAAAGCCTAAATATCTTCTATCTGGGTGAGTCCCTATTAATGTTAGATCATACTTCCACATACAAAATCCACTGTCTATTACTATTGTTGCTTCAATTTTGTTAACCAATTTAGTCCTTCTGGTTACTCTCGGTTACCTCCAATCCTGTTATTGCTTTTGTTCTTTTATCAAATCAGGCTCGATTTCACAAATTTCGCTTAGCCAATACTAGCGCGGCTCTTTAGTGACGTCAGTATCACTCCTCTCTACTAACCCCTCCTTTACAAATCTCCATAAGCCACACACCCGCTGTTTCAAACGATTCCAGCGCGGCACTTTGTGGCGTCAGCGCAACTCCGGCAGCTGACCTTCCCTTCACAAGGTAATACAAAAACTTTATTTTTCTCTTAACCCTTCATAAAATGTTCATTAATTACAACATAAAAACATTCGCTACTCTGTTGGGTTTACTAAGAAACAAATGATTCCGCTTACTCTTCATACACTGCGAGCAAAACCTTTCTGCTTACTCTTCATGCAAGCTTAGAAGCACCTGCTACTCCTGTAGGGTTACCCTTTCTAGGTGATATAACTCCAAAGTTTCTCCGGCAAACTCTTTGCTAACAATCACTTCCCTTATTCACAAAACTATTTCAAAACCCAACGAGTAACCTCACTGCAGTGTGGCTTCCGTTTACCACCAACTATACACTTCCCGGGAATTTCCAGACAACATGGAGCAAATACAAACGGGTTTTGTTAGACCTGGCATAATTGGCGTGGATCTCCCTTCCATTGTTGCTGTTGCCTCATGTATTGTTGCTTGTGTTAGATGCTTTGCGCACTGTGCCACTGCTGTCCAGTGCCACACTGCAAGTGCTCCCTATTTTAAATTGATGTATTAATCAGTGGTTCCGTGTTTGGCTATTGTCAGACCCTAGTACAGGGCGTGTAAATCCAAATGCTGCTGGTGGGCTTGCAGCACTGGTTGTGCCACCCACAGAAGCAGCCTTGTAAAATGTGTCTAAGGTCTGCCATTGCAGAGCCTGTGTGCAGTCTGGTACTGTCATGCTGACTGGGCAAGTGCACACACTTGCCAGTCCCTAAACCTTCCCTTTTCTTCATATCAGTCGCCCCTATAGTAGGTACAAGGGCAGGATGCATTGTAAGTATAAGGTAGGGCATGCCCTGGTGTTTGTGGCATGTCCTAATAGTGAATTACAGCCATTTTTGTTTTTCACTATTGCAAGGCTACCTGTTCTCCATAGGCCAGAAAGGGCTTTTAGAATTATTACATTTTATAATCCTAACTGACTCAGAGAATGTGGTGGAAATTCGAGTTTAGTATGCTTGGACTGATAAAATACATCTTTTAGTGAAGTTGATTTTAACATTCTGTGTTTGAAAATACCACTTTTAGAAAGTAGGTATTTTCTTTTCTAACCTTTCAAGCCTGCCTCTGCTAGGTTGTGTATTCCTTGTCTGGAGTTTGTGAGTAACAGGGCTGGGGGATTCCAAGAGACAGGATGAGTCAGCCCAGTGGTGAATAGAGAGATCTGCATCTAGGTAGGAGGGAGGAGTTGCACCTGAACCTTGAATAGGGCTGTGTGTGCCTGCCTTCCACAATGTTGGCTCCACCTCCTGTGGTGCAGCTGATGTCTCTGCCCTGCACTGTGAAAGGAAAGGAGAAGTCTAGTAAACAGAGTGCTTCAGAACAGGTTTGGACTGGGCAAAGGCCCCTCTCCCCTCAGTGAACAAAGGATTTTGGGGTATAAATATAGGGACCCTGATCCCAAGAAATTAGATCACTTTTGGACAAACAAGAAGAATCCTTTGCTGAGGTCAGGAACCTGAAGAAACTGAGGAGAGACTATTCCTAAGCTGAAGTGCTGCTTAGGGGATTGGCCTGCAGTGGTTGCCTTACTGCAAAAGAGAGGAGAAAGGAACTTTGTGTACTTTGCTTTCAACTTGTGAAGGATCTTCAAGAGCTTGGAAAGGAGCTTGCCTCCTGCTGAAGTTTCAGGGACAACAAACTTCACCCCCCAGCTCCCCAGAGTTCTTTTGGAAGTGCCTGCAGCTGTTTTGGGCCTTCTGAGGAACTGCGTGTCGCAAGGACTGGAAGCGCGATGCAACGAAGAGGAAGAGTGTCGCCGTTGCTGCTGCTGCCGTCGCACTTCTGAACAAGGGTGTAGCTGCTGGAGTTGTCACACTCCACCACATCGAGAGAAGCGTCTCGCAACGTAGAGGAAGCGTGTCGCTGTCTCTGCTGCCTGCCGTCGCACTTCTAAACAAGGGTGTCACCTCTGGAGTTGTCGCACTGCACCGCATCGTCAGAAGAGTCTCGCAACGAGGAAAAAGCGAGTTGCCGTCGCTGTTGCTGCTGTCGCACTTCTGAACAAGGGTGTCGCTGATGGAATTGTCCCATTGCACCGCATCGAGGAAAGCGCCTCGTATCACCCGGGAAATGTGCCGCCGTCGGAGCTGCTGCCGTCGCATTTGTGAACAAGGATGGCGCCGCTGTAGTTGGTGCATCGTGCGGAAGCTTCACTCAATCGTGGGAGAAGAGTGTCGCAGCTGAAGCTGTTGCCATCGCACTTCTGAACAAGGGTGTTGCCGCTGCAGTCCACGCATCCCCGGAGAAGCATACCGTATCTGGAAGATCTTCATGTCTTTATTTCTTTGCACCAGAACTTTGTCGCATTTCCCTCGCTGCAACATTACTTGTCGTGGAAGCGCAATGCATCGTAAGGCACATTGACGCAAAGTGTCGCATCTTAAGAACTGAACAGAATTAAGCTAAAACTACCATCTTAAAGTAACATTATTGTGTATTTTTGTCGTTTATGGTCTTGTGGCAACTCTATATAAAGTATACTTATTTTTTATATAAAACCTTGTGTGGTGTCTATTTGTAGTGTTGTCACTGGGTTACTGTATGTGGTCACAAATGCTTTACACACTGCCTCTGAGATAAGCCTGTCTGCTCGTGCCAAGCTACCAAGGGGGTGAGCAGGGGTTATTTAGGAGTGTAATTACCAGATGTATGACATTACAACGCATGCTTTTACATCGCATGCTTTTACAACGCTGTTTTTACAACGCATACCATTACAACGCATAGTGCTTTTAGGCGCTGGATAGTGAATTGTTTAATTTACTATTCCAACTCCAGTCCCCGTGGATAGTAGGGAAGGTGTTGGATAGTACATTAAACACATTCCCTATCCTAGAGCGCCCCCCAGCGCAATGCGTTGCAATGGTTTGCGTTGTAAAAGTTGCGTCGTAAAGGCACTGCGTGGTAAAAGTTGCATTGTAAAGGATGTTTCCCGTAATTCCCTTATCCTGACTAGAGGCAAGGGTCCCTATTTGTCACAAGTACTTACCTGTGCCAACTAGAGACCCCCAAATCTAACAGATTTGTTAGAACATTAATCAATAATCTTCAAATTAATCAATAAAAACCATCAATCTGCTACCAGAAAACTGATCCAGCGTGAGTTACCAACCTGCGGAAACCTAACACCAATACATTCATCTAGGCCCAGAAAACATGCTCACTCACATAGGTTGGCCAACACCGCTGGGGAAGGGGGACAAGGTGTGGGTTTAACTTTTTTAAGGGCTTTATCTGATCCCTATTCTTTACTGATCCGACCCTCTCCAATAACCAATGGATCTGTATTTTAGTTAAAAAGTAATTGATGATATGACCTAAAATTCAATTTCTCTATTTCTTCTTAAATAATAACATACTCAAGAAAGTTTTTATTTGTTTATCTAATTAATCATATGACCAAACAAATTACAGTGTCAACTCCATCATCCTGAGGAAGTAAGATTATTTTAAATCTCAGTATTCTATTAATTATAAAATTCACAACGACAAGTACCCAGTAAAGAGAGGATAGAGTGAAAGAGAAGCACATTGACACCACACAGTTTATATTTACCTAGGATGGTGTAAGAATCAGACCCCTCAGTCTATGGGCCCCAATAGTTCTGTCGACAGGTACTACAGTTCAAGACAGGATAAATTACCTCTTCTGGATTTGACGCCTGCGTCTCACCCCTCTCTGACTCTATTTCCTCTATTCTTCTGCGACCTTCTAATTCTATTACCTCCTCGATTCTGCTGCAATCTTATTCTAATTTTCTATTTGCTAATGAAATTCTAAGTCTGCTTCTTCGGGTATTTCAATCAGCATTCGGACAGCATCTCAGTCTCCCAGAATTTGGTTGCGACCCCCCCCAAATAATCTAATTAAACTATCCCAGTTATACTCTCTTAGTGGCATGTACCACCCCTACATGTGTAAGCTTTATGAAACTCCTGTTTCTGATTGGACAAGCTAAGGGTATGATCATCACAGCATGCTAAGTTTTCAATAGTTTCCTTCAGTTTATTGTTTTAAGTTCCCGCCCATTAATTTGTTCTCCCATGCCTTATTTCCCACCCGCATTTGCAAACTTATCATCAACAATGTATTCAATTTTTAGACATCCATTGATTTTTCAGGATATTCATCTGTTTCACAGGGCATGTCTTCGGAACGTCCTTGGACGAGTTTCCAGCTTTACATCATTGGGTTTGAGCTTGTCATTTCCATGCATGTGGAAAGACCCACGTGGTTAGCAGACTTTAGTATTTCTTGGGGGCCCAAAGACAAACTAATAGAGAACTCAAAACAGCAAATATTAATTTCAAAATAAAATGGTTTCACTGTATACCACCTACTTCTATTCTAACCCCATTTATTTCTAAAGACTTTCATGCATTAGAATTTAGTATACAACTCAATTTTTATTTTCAGCAGGGCAGATGCTTAGCACGTGAGTTTCTAAGCGGCCATCTTAAATGCTAGAGCGCAGAAGCAGACTTTTCCCTCCAAGCGTGAAGACGTCATACTACGTAGAGGCAGTTAATACATGCACAATACAATTTTGCGCCTTAGCAGCCATCTTTAATCACATTCGGGTTACTTGTTAGTAAAACACATAGGTAAGCTTCCCCTCTTTACTAAATATATGAAATGTAGTTCATATTAGTACACAATACGAATTTATTATTTCATTACAGGTTTATACGAGAGGATTGCGTACTAGCAAGTCTCTTTTATATGAGTCCCTGCTCCATCACTGCCATGTAAGAAAAGGGAAGGTGTGGGACTGGCAAGTGTGTGAACTGGCCAAGTCGGCATGGCATTTAGAAACGGCGCGCAGGCTCTGCAATTGGCGGGTCTGAGGTACATTTTCCGGGCTACTCACGTGGGTGGCACAATCAGTGCTGCAGGCCCACTAGCAGCATCTGATTTACAGGCCCTGGCAAATATTCAATCATGGAAACACCAATCCAAAACACAATTTACCACAGTAGCACTTGCACTTTACCACTGATCAGCAGTGAGAAAAGTCTGCAGAAACTCTATGTCAGCAAAAAAACAGAGTAAAACCCGGAAGGTTAGAAAGCAAAAACTCAGGGGAAACAGGCCAAAATATGCCAAGCGTAACAGTTCTATAGTTTGTTCTCGTAGTTTCACCACAAGTACATCCTCAGGTTTTCCGAACTTCTGACGCTGAGTTTAAATTGTATAATCTCGTCATTACAATGTCACTGTTGATGAATACAATTGTGTGTTCTCTCTTCTTACTGGACCACCTACTGGGTCATAATGCTCTTCTGCTGTCTGGATCTTGTCACCCAGATATGTTGTGACGAGACCCTAGACTTAAAGCTTAAAGCAGAAGCTCATTTGAAGACACGACCCGGGTAGACCTTCCTCTCTAGCCAGCCCTCGAATGTCCTGGTTTGGCATGCTCACGCTGAAGCTAACGAACAACAAGGAACATAATCAGAACTATTACACAATTCTTGTTCGTTGCTTTAAAGGCATAGCAGTAGCCATTCTGTTCTGTGTTGGCACAGATACTGTGCTGTATGGGGTTGGGGAGTGAGCAGCAGGATTTCATGAGGGGTAGAAATTGGTAACAAAGGAGGTTCAGGAGAGGATGAGGCAGCTGGCATGGCGGGATTAAGGCTGGAGCACTTTGTCAAGGTATGGAAGTGTAAAAAAAACTCCGTTAGTCCAGCCAATGTGCTCTGTAACTGACACATTAATCTGCCGAACAAGCTTCCCCACATGGGGCCATGACAAGAGTGAAGGTGTTCAAAATAGGACTAGCTTTGGGTTTATCGGACATTATTATTCTTTTGGTTTTGAGAAAGACATTACATTGAAAGATATGATTCAGGGTATCATCATCAGTGAGCAAAATAAAAGTTTCAGTGGCTAGTTGACATTAACCCGTACAAAAGTACTCTAGGAATTTATTCTGAACGCTATGCATAAGGACAACCTGCATGCTTAATCTACATCAATGTATGCCTAATGAAAGCAACGCATGCATAGGTTACCTTGATGTTGATATTTAGTGCTAGGTTTACTTAGAAATGATGGAACACAGCGCAGCAACTAAAGTTGATGCTCTGCGTTGATGGAAAAGGGAACAGCAAGACGGTGCCACATATGCTTTCATCCCCAGTGCTACCACTGGGGGGGGGGCGATTACAGCCACATCAGACTGGGAGTCCTACCTGCCGGACGCCACATAGCTCCTGGGGCCCAAACGCTGTGGTCTCGCCGCTGCCGCTCTACTCCACCTCGCGGCTGGCGGCTGGAGACTACAGCTCCCAGAGAGCCTAGCGACCACTTCCTGCCACTTCCTGCCGCTGCGCGCCCGGAGGCGCTACAAAATCAGGACGCTCCCTCCGCGTCGTGGGATGCGCGCGGGCGGCGCCGGGCTGAGCCCGGACAGAGGGCGGGCCGTCTTAGGCCGTCAGAGGCCAGAGGAGGTCGGTCGGGCGTACCCTACTTACTTCTTCGTTTAAGGTACTCTATTCACCATTGACTGTCTGGTTTCGCGGATGAAACATTGTAAAACTTCCCGAATACTTATACTGAGAGGACCAACTTATTGACATATTGACATTTGATTATATCAGACTTATTTCCTTTTAACATCATAGAACTATATGGTGATTGGCCTCTCATATATTAACTGTTTACTATTGATCTGCCGGATAAGATAGCCACTGTGACTAATAATACTGTGAATTGATTAGCTCTTTCTGGACTGTCGCAATATGTCTCCAAGGGGTACTCGCAGCAAAACTGCAGCCGGGGGTGTTACGGTGACTGGCCCTATAGATAATTTTATTACTAGAGCCAATGATGCCATAGACCAGGGCATCTTACTATTGGAACGTAGGGTTTCACGAGACCTAGCCCAAGCCAGACGCTCATCTCTCGGTCCTATTGGTCTGGCAACCACACCTACACCGACCCAGGCCATGCCTAGTAACATTAGACCTCTAACTGAGGCACGTGCCGATATCCATAATATACCTAATGAGGTGAATCTATCTGCTTCATTCCCATTGATAGATTCTGATTCTGACACAGATATAAGTATGGATTTGGAGAAAACTCCCAATTTAACTATTAATCTTACCCCAGATGAGATATCTGTTGTTAGCACGAGGCAATTAAGAGGAAGACGGGAGGGTGCTATCCCAAAACAAGCAAAACATGCATCAAAGTCCCGTATGCCCAAGGTTAGAAAACATAGTAGGTCCTTAGGTAAGACTAGGGAAGGTGTTAATTCTAGCCCCCATTTAAGTACGAACAGGACAAGGGAGACCATTGAGGTAGATAGTGAGGTGCATCAAGAGGGGAAGACAGGCATGGATGGAAACTCTGGAGCTAATACTGCTAACACTGCAAATGACCACTTGTTGGTTAGAATGGGTGAACTACTTAGTATCTATTTGTCACCTATAGAAAGTAGGCTCACCGTATAGAAAAACAATTAGCAGAATTAAGTATTCCCATTAAGAATATATCTAGAGATGGTGTCCCTAATGGAATGGGAGCTACTCCAAGTACACCAAGACCTACAACATTGGCAGGCACAAAACCTAAAAACCCCCAAGCGCCACCTATAACTACAAACATAATACTCAAACCCCCGCATGTTTTAGAAAAAGGGATTATTGCTAATCAGCCAGTAGCCGATTCCAGTGGTACAAATGTGGCTCTGGAGCCAAGGAAGGATAAAAACACCAAACAATCGAACGGGATCTCTATGAGTCAACCCCATAAAGCTCCAAATGATTCCCTTAGGGTTCAGCCCCCCCCAAAAACCATTAGGCAGATCCCACCATGCATTAACCTACCACCTGAGTGTGGGGCATACGTGTTGGTCCTGGTTAATGTTTTAAAATTAAGGAAGAACCAAGAAGAAACTCCCATATCACTAAAAAACAAAACCTTACATTGGTTAATTGCAAATTGCAATTTTCCCATTGAAGGGGCAAGGGAGATCACCCACACCCAGAGAGTTGGCTGGATAGGCCCACTGAGGAAGAAGTTCGAGGGGGACTGTGTTATAATAAGTTTTAAAAATCCACAATGGGCGGAAAAAACATTGGGTAGCGCACCATTACCTTCACCTAGGGAATTTAACACTACCCTCCTTCCATTAGGCTATTTTTATAGACACTTGATACCTCCCAAACATACTATGGCGAATAATTTCACCATTCCACACCAGGATTTGAATTTTGGAGCTAGAATTAAATCCCCGCTTTTTTCCCAGAACCTAGATTTCAATTATCAGAATGCCCAGCCTTGGCGTTATCAGCCTCAAACGCCAGCCCTTTCTCTGCACTATCCACAAATTCTAACCATGCCCTATCACGACCATAGAGAAAGGCAATATCCAGCATTAACCTCTAATCAATTTACACCAATGAGTGAATGTAGGCCACAATTTAACATTCCTACTCACAATCGGTTTGATTATTTCTCAAATCTAGATGAGCAGGATTGACTGGGTAAAATTGCCGATAGTAGCATTACCAGCAGCCAAGTTACAAATAACAGATATGAGGGACACTTAGTAATATCTGAAGAATGCCTAAATCAGGATAGTCTCCTGACAGATACGAATACTAATAGTGCCCCATCTGCAGTTGTTAACATTACCAATGATATGCCTAGGAGTGTTGTGAATAAGTCCACCAAACATTGTAACACCCACGGGATATCAATTCTCAGTTGGAATGTGGCAGGCCTGGAATCTAGGCTTTCAGATCCTGCATGGGCGGAGATAATTGATGGCATGGATATTCTAATGTTCCAAGAGACTTGGGCTGTTGGGAATTTGTATATAGAAGGTTACCACTGCTTTAGTTTAACATCACCCAAACCTAGTTTTGGTAGAGCAGTGGGAGGTTTGTTTATTGGGATTAAGATTTTGATCGGCGGTTCAGTTAGAGATTTATCTAGCGATAATCCTAATATTCAAATCCTTGAATATAAGTTAAAGTCAAAGACCAGGATTTATTTAATCAACTTTTATAACAATGATTTTTATCATGTACCGAATAAGAACTTTTTGGCACTGTCAAAGGCTCTAAGTAATTTGGAATGCACTTTAATATCAAACACAGAGTCAGGATTTCTAATAGGAGGTGATTTTAATGCTAAATTAACAACGGGGATTGAGGATGGGACTTTTCGGGACCAAGCGGAACGCAGGGGCATTGAATTAGCTAAAATAATAACTGAATTTGCTCTTGATGACGCTATGACTTCAGGTCATAGCTCAAGTTCCCCCCATGCCCCAACGTTTATTAGTGGGGATAGGAGCTCCACTATTGACTATATATTCATGTCTCCCCACCTAATAGACTGAATAGTAAAGTCCACAGTGACGGTGACATCTTTCAGCGATCACAATCCATTAGTAGTAACCTTGAACCTCGCACCTAGTCCTGTTTTTATGAATTTGAATGGTGCAAGGGACATTACACCCTCAATTGATGGCCTACGGCTAAAATGGAGGGGTGTTGACTGTGGGGCAATTTTAGATAGTGTTCAAACTTCATACCCGCATTTGATTAAGTCCTGCCTGTCCACGAGTGGTAATCATGATACCATAATCGCTGATTTTGAAGTGCTGTGTTCTACCATAAAAACTCTTTTGTCAGTCCCATTACCTAAGGAAGGCAATGATCCAAGGTGGTTCGACTCAGCCTGCTCTTCTGCGAACCGTCCAATTAGCCAGGAAATATTATAAAGCAAAAATAGCAGACAGGCAATGCTACTCTCTGAACAGTGGGAATCGCTGGTGATCAGCGCAAATCTGGGCGGCAGTGGTCCTTTTTGGGCCGCTGTTAGGAAAACAAGAGAAATGGGTAAGAAGCTTACTCCCATTAGCTGCAATATAGCTAGCAGTGTATGGGAGACCCACTTCTCCAAAATTTATACAGCTCCAATAGAGGAGCCGCCTATTCTAAATCCAGGACAATTGGGCGGCCTACAGATTGAAGCCCACGAAGTTGAGATAGCTCTAAAAGAGAGCCTGGGAAATAAGGCGCCTGGCCCTGACGGTCTGCCCATAGACATTATTAAATATAATGTGGATCTATGGGCGCCAATTCTCCTTAACGTTTTTAATAGTCTGCCAGCAGCAGCTATGCCGGCCACATGGGCAACCAGTATTATCGTCCCAATTTTTAAAAAGGGAGATAGGTCAGAACCAGCCAATTATCGCCCAATCTCCCTTTTGGACAACACTCTAAACATTTTGGGACGTGTAATCTACAATAGAGTACTCGAATGGACTATAGACACAGACTTCTTGGATCCATGTCAGATGGGATTTCGGAGTGGGGTGGGAACAGTGGAGCAATGCCTGAATTTGAAATTAATAATTGATAAGTACAGCATTGCTCGATCGTCCCCCATCTATCTTGCTTTTATGGATCTTTCATCCGCTTTCGATCTTGTGAATAGATCCAAACTCTGGACAATCCTATCAGAAAATGGCCTAGATGACACCCTTGTTAGATTTCTCGCCTATCTCCATACCGACCTGAAAGCACGGGTCAGAGTTGGGATGGGTGGTGAAGTCTCAGGAGCCATTGATATAGGCAGGGGGGTAAGACAGGGGTGCGTTTTAGCACCCCTGTTGTTTATCATTTATATTAACGGTCTATCAAACTGCCTGAAAAAAGTCACCACGGATGTTCCATCAATCCTAGGGAAACCTTTACCAGCGCTCCTATATGCAGACGATGCGGTGCTTATGGCCCGCACACCAAATGCCCTTCGTCTGCTTTTACATAGCTTTGTCCATTTCATGGAGGGTCTTGACTTGCGGGTTAATTTAAAAAAAACTTTTATTATGTCTTTTGGTCCCGGCAAAAGGAAGCTCAACAATATACAGATAGGTAGAGATAACCTTGAATCTGTTTCTACATTTCCTTACTTAGGGTTGGTTTTTGCTGCGAACGGCTCGTGGAGTGGGCATTTTGCCCACGCCACGAGCAAGTTCTCGAAAGCCACAAATTCTGTTTTGAGCCTCCCCCGCCCAAAGAAAATTGGTGCCACTAAAGCCATTTTAAATTTCAGATTGCAGTGCTCACCTGTTGCTTCATATGGAGCGGAGGTTTGGGGGACGGGGAATAGCCACAGTATCCAGCGGGAGGAAAGCCGCTTCTGCAGAAAAATACTGGGCGCCCCGATCTCATCCTCTGATTACATCTGCCATAGTGAACTAAACCTTTCTTATATAAGTGATTTTATTAGAGCCAGACCGGCACTCTTCTGGATTAAAGTCTGGAGGAATAGCGCTGCCGCACTTACCCAAAACATTATGAAAGATTGTTTAAATTGCGACCACGGAATGGCGATCCCCTGGCTCTCAGAAGTCCTTAAAACATTGAGTGCTGTGGACAGAGGCAATCTATTAAATGACCCTACGCTTATTGAACCCAAGGACAAAGTTGAGGTTAAAAATGCACTGTATGCACTTTATAATACTGAACGGTTAAGAAGAGAATCGCAGAAATCAACTGTTGCTAAATATTTAGGAAATGAACTGTGTAGACAACCCCTCCCGCTCTATCTCTCCCTACCTTTGACTAGCTGGGAGAGATCACTCCTGTTTCGTTTAAGGGCGGGTACTGTAAAATTCTTGTTGTCTTTTCCCCTGGGGTACCGACATAGCACGGATTTTAACCCATGCCCCTGTGATGGTGTTAGTCCACAGGATGATCTGCACTTCTTATTCTTTTGTAAATTCTACCTCAGGTATATTAAATGGCTTTTAACCCCTTATTTTAAGAAACATATACCACTCACACTTACTGAGTCGCACAGAATGTTGGTTTCCTTGGATTCTGATGAACTGATTTTTCGTACCAGTACTTTTTTAAGATTGACTGTAAGAGTGCGTAAAATGACGGAAAATCCCTGAAATTATAAATTAGCCTTATTGGAGCTGAACTGTTAGGAATTTTAAAGTATTGTATTCTTAAAAATGTTTTAAATATTTTGTATGGTTGAATACTGTGATGATTTGTTGTTTTTAACTGCGGTACTTTTATGAATTTTATGAAATTCGAATAAAGGTCTTTTGAACTTGAACTTGAACAGTGCTACCACACTTTAGGCTGCATTGCACCAGGCCTTGCACCAGACACACACCTTTGCATCCCTTTGCAAGGTAGTTTATGTTATGTCTCATATAGGTTTTATATTGAAAGGGTGCCCTTCAACTACAAAATACTATGCTGAGGTATAGTTTAAAACAGTTCTAACTTTATATGTGTACAGTAAATATGCAAAGTCAGAACAATTTTGAGAAAAGCAAACTTTTCTCAAACGTTACTCCTGTCTCAAGGAGGTGTACATTTTGTGTGTAAAACCCTGTCTCCCTTTTTAGAAGATAGGGCTTTGCATAAAAAATGGGTCGTTCC
Source organism: Lissotriton helveticus (assembly GCF_964261635.1). Lineage (NCBI taxonomy): Eukaryota > Metazoa > Chordata > Amphibia > Caudata > Salamandridae > Lissotriton > Lissotriton helveticus. Next base: position 1,470,391,836 of record NC_136068.1, on the reverse strand, counting down.
CTCAGTAGTCCAATATACCACCCATGGGACACCTCCCTGAAGCTACTTTCTAGGGCTCCTTTTGGGAGCAATGAAGTTTTGAACTGGAAAGTAAATCCTAATTCAAGCCTTTGTACTGGTTTGCAATTTTTTTGTGACACTGCACTGGGGCAAAGCCTTGATAAATGGGACATTTATTTTATATTTTTCAAATTTCGAATTGGGGCAGAGAGCACATAAGCACTTTATACTTAAAACAAAGTTACAAGTGAATAGTAATATAGAAAAAGACATGTAAACATGTCAATCAACCAGGGGTGTTCTCAGCACAGTTACTCACCTGATAGGGATGCCTTTACATATACAAAACCATAAACAGATAGAAAATCAAAAAGCAGTTAAGATAATAGAGAAATAAACGTATACATGGGGAGACACAGGAACAGGTGTTTGAATATATTTTACTGAAGCAATTAAAATGCAAGGAAGAGTTACCCAGTGATGTGAGAGTAAAAATAGCAATTGAGTAAGGAAACCAATTACAAGCAAAAGAATCCTCATAAAAAAGAAAATCCTGAATCGGAAAAAGAAGTAAGATGAGGAGACTATCGAAGAAAAAAGAGGGAAATTAAAATAATCGTCACTAATAGAAGGTGGGGGAGAGAGTAAGGTGATGAAAAAGAAGGATGTTCTTTGACTATGCAAATTCAGAATTCGAGTCATGAACAAGAGAAGGAGGAGGAGCAAGACTAGATTAATGCAGTAAGGGAAAGAAGATAGTAGTGACACATACCTTCCACTTATACACACAGATAAAAGTTCAAATCTTAACAACATAAATGTAAGGGTTTTTCTAAGAGAAATTAAATGTAACCCTAATAATCCACAATAAAATCCTGAAATGTAGACACAATCCTTCCTTCTTCTCCTAATTCCTCTTCTCAAACTCGTTTTGAAGGTACTATTTCTATTCACTTCACCACGATACCTTCTCTAAAGTAAACTGGAATCAAAATGAATGGCACATACACCACTAAGGCCACCTATGATTACTCCCATTACTGGTTCATGAACTCCACTCTATTCAAAATCCATGAATTCATTACTGCCAACATTATTATCTTCCTCCCATATGTCCACTTTTCCACATTTCCTCATATTTTTGACTCTCTTACTAATTCCTCAACCCTACCACCTAACAATATCATGTCATTGGTGAACACTTCCGCCCCCTTAAGAGGATCTCCCCATCTTTCTTCATCATTGCCTTCCAAAGCAGATACCTTATTTGATACCCCCCTTCTCATTAGACACCAAACCAGAATGCTCTCCCCAAACTTTTGCAACTTCTCGTTATAATCATTTAGCTCTGCAACTACCCCATCTTGCAGACACTCACCAAAGAAGTAACGTAGTCCCAGTTTCATGACCTCTCAACAGTTCAATTATAGCAAAGTAAGCCACTGGGCCCAGATTTATTTAAGATTTGCCTCATGTTTACAGTAATAATTTTATCATATTTGACATAAACTTATGTAAGCTCCGAGAACTTCAGTTGTTTGTTTATAGATGGGCAGGAGCGTCAAAAATGACCAAGGCAGGGTCTTTTTTGGTCTGTTGCCTCCTTCAGAAATGAAATGTGCACTAAACATAAAACACAACATGCAGGACAAAATAACAAATAACACATCACCTCACATAATGCTACAACATATAACATAAAGTTACATGACACATGGCAACATCAAATTGAGATACTTGCACATTTCAGGGCTATAATGTAGGTTAGAAGCAAGTGTGTGATTGATGCCAGTGATGGCTGTAAACATAAGACTTCCTAAATGATAAAAGTAGATAAAACTCTCACGGAAGGAATACTTGACTCTGCCCCAAGGTGGTTCTATTCCAGGCCTCACTCTGGTGTGACATTCTCGAAACGTAATCCTCACACGTCTTGCGCCTCCATCCATTGGCTGCGTTTCCTGACACCCTCCCTGACCGGTACACCAAGTGCAACCGTGTAAGGTGTTGGACACAAACATACACCGACAGCTGTGACATGGTGAAAACAAGACACTGCTACCAGTCACAACATTCAACACGTGAGCACAAGTGGCCAATAAGGTGTTTCTGGTTTTCCTTGAAAGATGGAAATTGGCACAGGTTGATCGCAGGAGATTGCATTTTCCATGCAGTATCGAACACCATGGACAGATAGATGCCCTTCTGCATCTGTGGGACAAATCGTGCCCGCCTGCATGAGAGGCTTGTATTTGCTTTCATGAAGCACGTCACTGGAGCTGCATCTTGAAAGAGTCAGTATGTTGTGATAACCCTTGGCAAGTGGTGCTGACTGAGGGTGTGTCGGACTCATGAGCTTTGGAACACGCTCTTCTCTGCTTTGATCACAGAGCATCTGGAATCCAACAGGTCTCCGAAGACACCAGACGGTCAGTGAGATCCAGCTTACCAGTGACCGAGCGGTGATTCCCAGGGAAGAGGGCTCAGAAAGTCAGGAAAAAACAATAAACTAACTACGTCAACTAAAATTACGGAAGTCACACAAGTGCAAGTTCTGACCTGTGCGGAAAATAATCTTGTTTTGGGGACTGTGCAAATTCCCCTTTTGAAACCTGGCTTCCCCCACAGATCTCTGTAGGCTCGCGTATATACTGCCCCCTTAATGCTCCCTCTCAGGGGCTCTGAGGCTGGAGATGCTGAACCTCTTGTCCACAGTATCTGTCCAGACAAGGAGAGATATACATTAACAATCAAGTCATAAAAACTCGGCATCACCCACTACCCACCCCTCCCAGGAATACTATCCACACCTGTGGATTCGTGGTCAAAGGCGTAGTTCACATCCTAGTACTTTGGAAATGAGGACCACATGGCTCCTCAAATCACCATGCCACTCTCACAGGACCCGTGCGTTCTCAGGCACGTTTCTTATCTGGATATTCACAACCTATCACAATAGTAGTGACACATCTGTAAAGACACGAGCACCGCACCATTTTACAAGAGCGAAGCAGGGTCAAGACCGCTAGGAACATTTCCCTGGGACCATTGTAAATTACATGCAGGAAGTATAACTGCATCTCACAATATCTCGGCTCGATATCAAGAGGTTCAAATCTAATAACATGTAAAAATGAACAAGTTAAAACATAAAATGCTCATTGTTTCTTTGCCACTATGACGTTCGGCTTCCTAATCTGAGAACATCACAGGGTGTGCACTCCTGAAAACCCTGTCAGTCAAGCAGTGACGCCCATGCAGAAGTTGTGGAAAGCCTGGGCTTCAGGAAACCACTCCCCTCCCCTTAGGAAATGTCAATGTAAAGCATCAAGAATCCAGAGGGCGTGGCTTATATAGCGTTGGGCCAATCCACGATGGCCCTGGAATCTTCAAGGTCTAGAAATTCATTGCCACAGGCACTGAGGGCCCTTCACTGATCTGAAGTGCAGCTCTAGCCACTAAGGAGTGGCCAAGAAGGAACCCAAGCGCAGCCCCCGCAGCAGCAGTACTGGCTGGATAGGGGTTGTTGTAACGTTTATTCATCCGGAGATGCCTAAAGGTACTTCTGTAGCAAGGAAAAGTGTTTATCTGTCCAAGCCTTAAAAAATATTCATAAATTGACTTTGACTTATGCACCATATCCGTAAAGTCTCTCTAATGCTTGATCTTGGAAGTAAGTTGAAACAGGAGTGACCAGACGGGGCCACGGACTGGTGTTTTGGGCATGGTAGAGTGTGTATGGAAAGATGCATGAGCACAACACACTTCTGAGGATGCTGGTTGGTGGCGCTTCCTGACAAGGCGATGACCAGGGGCATCAGCTCACCAAAATTATAGGGGTTCAATAAAATCCTGGTGTAACCGAAAGAGAATATACAGTAAACAAGCAAAAACACTTTTATGTGAGGAGCGTGTGTTTGTGAGGGGAAAGGAGGTGGATGAGATGGTAGTCCAAGACATTTTTTCGAAAATGTGGTTCATAGGGGAACTATGATGCAATATTCTTAAAAATATGAATCAGCTGTGTCAATGTTTACCCATAAAAGGAGATATTTAACTGAACCATTATTAAATCAAAGAAATTAGTTTAGACATGCATGCCCACAAGAGTACAATAAATGTGTACTGGGCTGGCTTTCTCACCATACTTTGAAACTTGCTGATACCACACTCCACAATTAAAAGGCCCAAATGAAAATGAGCCTCATCTTTTAGGAACTAGTAAACTTTAAACAGAAGCTATTTTTATTACGTCTGGAGTTAATCAAGTCCTTTTGATTTTCCTTAAATTATATGTATAATACAATTACTTATTGGAGCTTTCAACCAGCCCTCTTTATGCTGTGGCAGCCGAGTCCAGAGACAACAAACATGGTTGCACAGAGCTGTAAGGACGGCTTCGACACAATTGAAATTCGAGTAGTAAAAGAATGTGCTCGTGCTCGGCTTTGCATGTTCGGAGCCTGTAGCTTTGGCTTCCATGTTGCAATCAGGCTCGGCTCCCCACGTTTACACTTCTTGGACCACTGCAAACATTTAAAAAATAAACCTTTTCTCTTTTTCCTTAATTTCATGGATTTTTAAAATGCTGCTCTGTATGTTGTTGCTCCCTATGTGTTCAGTTTATAGATCAAAATTAACATTTTGTCTTTGCCTTCCCCTCTCAATTGCATGTGTCCTTTTATATCTTGATAACACTCTCTATGGGTGATTCTTAATGATGTTAGCTACAGTCAATATTTGCTATTATTCAGTGCATCTTCACCAACATTTCCATGAATCCTTGTTAGAAATTGGATTCCTGGTTGACTGGGGAATACGCCCAGGCCAGCAAATCAGCCCTTGTAGTCCCTCCGGGGGCCTTGGTTCAAGATGTGTTCCAGATCCAGTTCTTCCTCTCCAGGCAAGAGGACAGCAGGCAGCAGCACAGCACAGCAAGGTAGCAGCTCCTTCAGAGTGGCAGTCCAACAGAGTGACAGTCCTTTCGACAGCACAGCAGTCCTTCTTCCTGGCAGAGTATCCACAGGTCCAGAGGTGTTCTGAAATGGTAGTGTCAGAGGTCCAGTACTTATACCCAGTTGTGCCTTTGAAGTGAAGGAGACTTCATAGACATGCCCTTAAGTGCACATAGGTCCTCCGTTCCTATCCTGGCTCCAGACTCTCTACGTGGAGTAAGCAGCCCTTTGTATAGCTTCAGGTCACAGCCTATTCAGGTGTAAGTGAGGTTCCTCCCTCCATTCCTGCCAGGATGGCCCATTAAGTCACACCTAAGCTCCCATTGTGTGTGGCTGTCAAGGGGGAATACACAAAGCCCAACCGCCACCCACCCCAGACATGTAATCACAGACAGGGAGCAGACAGCAAATGTTATGTTATGTTATGTTATGTTATGTTAAATTAGTCTTGTATAGCGCGCGGCTACTCCATGGAGTGTCCCGGCGCTTTTATTGAAAGCCTGTAGCAAACAAACACAACACAGCGAAAATAAAGAAAGGGCGCGGCTGAGAAGGAAAGAAACATACTAGCGGGCAAAAAGCCAAGTTTTGAGGCCCTTCCTAAAGGTCAACAGATTGGAAGTACTGTGTAATGCCAAGGGCAGAGTATTCCAAAGCTGTGGCGCCAACAGCCTGAAGGAACGACCTCCAATGCGAGCTCTTTTTACACGAGGAACCACAGCAAAACACACAGTGATTCAGATCTCAAAGATCGGGCCGGATGGTAAAAGGCAAGCCTTCTTTGAAGATATTTTGCTCCCGAGGCATGGAGAGCCTTGTGGGCCAGGGTCAAGGCCTTAAAAATTATCCGCTTCCGGATAGGCAGCCAGTGGAGCGACTGCAACAGGCCGGAGACTCTGGCTCGCTTGTAAAGGCCAAAAATGGCCCGCGCTGCCAAGTTTTGGACCACCTGCAGCCGTTGCAGGAGATACTCCGGCAGGCCAAGATATAGGACGTTGGAATAGTCCAATCTTGAACCAATTAAGGCCTGCACCGTAGTCTTCCTATGCTCTTCTGAGAGCAAAGGAAGGAACTTACGGAGCATCCTGAGGAGGCCAAAGCATGATCCCGTGAGCCCGAGGATCTGAGATCTCAACGTCAGACCATTGTCGATTTTAATCCCCAGATTCTTTGCTAGCTGGGACGACCACGCTGGAGGAAACATATTAACAGGCCACCATTCCTGCCAGTCAGGATCAGATGGGCACCCGAAGAAGAGTACCTCCGATTTGTCTGAGTTGCACTTGAGGCTGTTAAGCTGGAACCATTTAAAAACAGCCCCAAGGCACCCACGGATACTCTCTCCATCAAAATCTGCTCCTTTCCCGCACGTAAAGAGGAGCTGGGTATCGTCGGCATAGGATACTATCTGGGCCCCGAAAAACTCTGCCAATGCTGCCAGAGGGGTCATAAAGATGTTAAAAAGAGTCGGGCTCAGCACCGAGCCCTGCGGGACTCCGACTCCCAAAGATGGCATCACGGCAGAGCTAGGTGAGGCCCAGACCGTTTGTCGACGGCCAGCCAGGAATGATCTAAACCAGCTAAGCACCGTCCCCCTCAGACCGATCTCATGAAGTCTGGCGATGAGACCCTCATGGGGGACGGTGTCAAAGGCCGCCGACAAATCAAGCATGACAAGCATGGCTTTGCCTCCCGAATCCAGTGCCTCTTTTATGGCTTCAGACACCTCCAACAGCGCCGTCTCGGTGCTTAAATTGGGGCGGAAGCCAGATTGAGTGGAGTGCAGCAGATTATGGGATTCCAAAAAATTGGAAAGCACAGCGTGCACGTGCTTCTCCAGGATCTTAACCAGTGCAGGAAGGAGAGAAATGGGCCTGTAATTGGCCAAAACCTCAGGGTCTAGGCCAGGCTTCTTAAGAAGGGGAATGACCATCGCCTGCTTCCAAGCCTGCGGGACCACCCCGCGGCTCAAGGAGAGATTTAGAAGTGGATTTGCCAAAGGGTTAACGACTTCAGCAATCTTCGCCAAAAATTTGGCCGGGCATGGGTCAAGGGGCGACCCAGATTTAAGGTTGGCCATACATGCCAATGACGAAGAAGCTAAGATTGGCGGAAAATCTGCCAAGACTGAGCCCGGGGGGCCGGTAAAACTGATCCACCCTCGAAGCTGGGAAGTACTTCAGCCACCCTCAAGGGAAAAGAGTCCTGGATCAGTTTTATCTTGGTGGTAAAGAAGTTGGCAAGGGCAGACACCCACGGCTCGGAAGGAGCGGCCTGAGACGAATTTGATCGAGGGGCCGTAAATTCCTTGATAATCGTAAAGATCTCCTTACATGAATTAGAGGCAGCCTCTATCCTCCTAGCAAAATAACCTTTTTTTTCGAGAAGGATCTCCCGATGGTAAACTTTCACCGCTGCCCTGTACGCAGTCCTGGCCGCTGGATCATAATGTGAACGCCAGGCCCTTTCAGCCACCTTGCACTGACGTCGAGAAGCCGACAGTGCTTCAGTAAACCAAGGGGCAGAAACCCGCTTAGATGTTAGTCGGGGGGCAATCACAGGGGCAAGATCGTTCAGCCTGTCCGTCAGCCATGCCTGCAGAGATTCTAAGTCCCTATCCAGATCTCCCGTAAAAGGGCAGGGATGGTCAAGAGATGCCTGTGCCAGCATCTCTGGAGTCACCCGATGGTACGCCCTAGGTGCTAGACCCTGCTGCCTAAGGGCAGTGCTCGATGGTTTCTTTGTGCCAGGCATGTAAAAGGCCCAAATGGCTAAAGTAAGAAAATGTGAACTTTATAAAGTGGCATTTTCAGAATTGTACTTTAAAATCTGACTTCACCATGAATGGGGATTTTAAATTAGGATTCCAGAGACATCATTCTTATTGGTCTTATCTTGTCCTAATAGGAAATCACAATCATAAAATGTAATAAGGTAATCCTAATGTTATCCTATAGGAGAGATAGGCCTTGCAGTGGTGAAAAATGGCTTTGGTAGTTTTTCACTAGCAGGACATGTAACACTAAAAAGTGCATGTCCTGCCTTTTAAATACATGGTAGCCTGCCCTCTGCGTTGCCCAGGGCCCACCCTAGGGGTTACTTATATGTATAAAACGGAAAGGTTTGAGCCTGGCAAAAGGTTTATTTTGCCATGTCGACATGGCAGACTAAACTGTACACACAGGCTCTGCAGTGGCAGGCCTTAGACAGGGTTAAAAAGCTACTTAAGGGCATGACACAATCAGTGCTGCAGACCCACTAGTAGCATTTAATTTACTGCCCTTGGGTACAGCGGGGTTCCACTTCACTAGGGACTTATAAGTAAATTAAATATGCCAAATAGGGATGAATCAATGTTACCATGTTTAGGGGAGAAAGTACTGGTTAGCAGTGGTAAAGTGCACAGAGTCCTAGTACCCGCAAATACGAGGTCAGAAAAGTGGAGGAGACAGGCAAAACATTGGGGGGAAGACCACCCTAACTAAGGCTTTGAGGTCTAACAGACCTCATTCCAAGCAGGGCAATCTCTAAAGTTGTATTACTTCCCCTCTTTACATTTGTATGTGAAGCTATTTGCTTCCATAGGTTACAGGGAGATTCACAGGCGATTTTGTATGCTTTCCATTGGCAGCTTCCATTGTGTGCATGGTGCTTCCCATGTGGTATTGCATGCTTTCCATTGAGTGTTTAGTCTTGGCTATTGTTACATAGTAAGAGAGGCTGTGTGCAGAAGGCAACTTTGACACACAATTCATTTATTGACATAACAAATTCTATCAGTGAGATTAATGCTAATTAGTGCTTTCACCCGCACCACTGCAAAGCAGTCTAGGTGGTGAAGTGGTTACAGCACTGTGCTTTGCTCCCAAAGACAAGGGGTCGAAGCTAGTGACATGCAACATGTGTTTTGCCAGGCAGCTTGTGCACAGTAGGAAGTGAACATTAGGTTTGTGGAACATGTTTCAATGAGTGCCATATTTTTTACTTGCATGTGAAGTTTTAGTGCATGCCTTGTGAACGAAGAGCAAGAGATATTTTAGGAAACTCTCTATAAAATCATAACACACTTAGTTTACCATGAAGAGACGTTCCATGCACTACCAGCACTCTAAAATGAATCTATTTGAAAATATCGTAATTCACTCAATTTAACATCAAAGTGTTAGATTTTACACCATACACAAAACATATACAAGTCTATACACAATTTGTAAGTACCAGATAATCACAATCTCTGCAACTAGCATTTATGCAGTTTCCCACTTCACAGGTACTCTTACTCTATAGACAGAATGTACACAAGTTCTGCAAACAAGTTGTCAACACACTTTACATGTAAAGGTTCTATACAATGTATACATATTCACTCAATAATCACAACTCACACATTCTGCACACAACTTCATACATTCTGGACACAATCCACCTCCACCTCATCCTTGATGTAGAATGGGTACAATTGGAACACAAGCTGCCTGAACACAGCCTCTGAACAAGCTCTGCTCACCACCTGCACACAGTCTCTGCAGATACACACTGTCTGTGTACAAATTGCAGATGTCCTTCTTGCAGCCCACACCCAAGCAGGACATGTTCTGAACAGAACATGTGTACTCATCAAGTTATACTCAGCATCTGCACGTCACAATCTATGCTATGAACATGTGCCAAAGCACATGCGCACAGACACAAACAAGGCAAGTTCTAGGGCGGTGTGATAGGTGCCACCGCACTGGGCGTTGACTTTGGGGGGCGGGAGGGGAGGCACCATGTGTTCAAGTACAATATGGTTATAAAAGCACCTGCTGCCACGTGCCTTGCCTCCAGCAAATTTCAGGCAACCATAAAAATGTCAAGATAACTCTGGTTGTTGATGCAGAGAGATCTGAGCTTTGCCTAGTGGAAGTGTTGTCTCATCATAAAGTATAGCAGGAGGTTAATATGCCTGCTGCAAAGAACGTGCACCATGCAGATCACAAAGTGCATGCAATGTATGTAAATAGTCAGTGGATTACCGCTTCTGTCGGAGACCCCCATTTGTTACCGGCAGTTTATACATTTAAATCCAAATATAGAACAGTGAGCTATTAACTATCAAAGAGCTGCATGCATATGATAAGGTGTAGATTAAAGAGTTATGATTTTCCCCCAGTCTTTCATTATCTCAATGTTGCAAAAAGGGTTCACTTGGGTAGAAATCAATTCTTATTAGTAAAGCCAACCCCCAATCATGGTGTTACGTTTTAAATTCTGAGTTTGTGCTTCTCCAAACCAAGCACTCTTAAACTATACTGTCTTGCAGTAGGGGTGACTTGTGACTCTACACCTTTCGGTCATCTGTCTGATGTAACATTTCCTATACACTGATTTACACACTTATGATTCATTGTATCTGTTTAATGTGTATGTGATGTAAAGTGCTCTGACACCTTACACTGGTATGAGTGGCACTCTAAAACAAAGGAAAGGCGTGGGACAGAGAGTGGGTATGGAGACTGGATGGGCCGTGTTATAGGGTGGTAGTGAGGGTATCCGCCACAGAGGTGGTCACAAACATTGTCGCACCGGGCACCACCAGCGCTAAAGCCGGCCACGCACACACACGCACACACTCTAACTAGCACACATTGAGCACACAGCCTACACCTGCTTTGTATACCACCCGTACGCAAGTTGTACTTTGTTCTGCAGACCAGCTTTGTAAACAGAATAAGCACAAGCTCTGCACCCCTGCACAAAAATATACTGCACCTCTGCTTGCACTTTTGCAAGAAGGAAAGAAAGAACATTTGCAAACTTACATCAACTTGCACACAATAGTGCAAACTTTGCACATACCTTTTTGTAAACAGACTCTGGAATACAATCTAAGCCAAGGCTTTTTAAGCAAGCTGTACTCAACGTGGGCAACTTGAACAAAAGGCTTAGGAAATGAGTAAATAAGTGCAGCGTCTAAGGTGCAGACAGCTACAAAACATCTGAACACAAAATCTGCATTGGCAACATGTGGATAATTGATGCACGTGTTTTACACACAATCTACCATCAAACTGTACACACGCTCTGCTCTCAACTTGTATATTGCAGTACAAAAGAGGGTGGTGATGGACGGAGCATCTGAACAAATCAAACACTCACACCCAGTCAAAATATCTGGGTTTAATCCATCACCGTTCTTTAGCCCACTCTGCCACCCCAGTTCAACTTGTATATTAGCGGTGTGCGCTAGATATACAAAAACTCTACAACCACGTTGGATATATTCGTCATTTCTCATAGTTCCTTTTTCTTGAGGCACAAAATTGTAGCTGCTAATATTCAAGTGTTTAGTTGTGCTTATTTAGCACGGTTGAAGATGGGATTTGAACCAATCAATCAATCATAGCGCACTACTCACCTGTGAGGGTCTCAAGGTGCTGAGGGAGGGGGGGGGTAGCATCTACTGCTCGAACAGCCAGGTCTTGAGATGTCTCCTGAAGGTTGGCAGGTCCTGGGTCTGACGCAGATGGGTGGGGAGGGGAAGGTGTTCCACATCTTGGAAGCGAGGTAGGAGAAGGATCTGCTGACAGTGGTGGTTCTGTGTATGCGTGGGACGGTGGAGAGGGCGAGGTCCGCGGAGCGAAGCTGGTGATTCGGGGTGTAGAAGATGAGACGCTTCTTGAGGTATGCTGGTCCGGCATCGTGGAGTGCTTTGTGAGCATGGGTCAGGAGCTTGAAGGTGATCTTCTTGTTAACTGGGAGCTAGTGCAGGTCCTTCTGGTGGGCAGTGATGTGGGAGTGGCGGGGGATGCCGAGGACGAGGCGTGCGGAGGCGTTCTGTATACGTTGAAGTCTTTTCTGGCGTTTGGCTGTGGTTCCAGCGTAGAGGGTGTTGCCGTAGTCCAGTCTGCTGCTGACGAGGGCGTGGGTGACCGGCTTTCTGGTTCAGGTGGGGATACATCTATAGATTTTGCAAAGCATGCGAGGGTGTTGAAGCAGGAGGGGAGACGGCCTTGACTTGTTGGGTCATTGAGAGTCCGTGTAATACAGAGTACAAAAGGATATCTGCAGCTAGTACTACAGCAATAGTCTGAAGTGCACTGCCCACAGAAGTGTAAGCTTCACATATACACATACAGCAGGTATAGTACAAGCGTGTGCAGTATATGAGTCCTCTCAGTTCACACCGACTGAGCACAGCAAGCCTAGCAAACCGTTAAACAGATTGGGAAAAGTACTGTCAACAGAAGGGCAAGATTCACTCATGGACAGAACAGTTATAATACAGGTGTCTGTACTGTAATCTTCGCTCTGCTCTCACCCAGAACAGGCACAGCTCAAGCAGCAATGCAAACTAACGTGGCACTGGAAGCAGAAATGCAACCTTCAGTCACAGATGGTTTTCAGCCAGACTTCATCCAACAGTCTATTTTCAGGTCATGAACATTTTTCTTTTACTCACTCTAGCATGCATCATGTAGCAAAGGGTTAGCACATTTCAGGCATTGGCTGACTTCACAATGAGTTAATGCACAGTCCCATTTCAAAAGGAGTACGTCCACATGCCAAGTAGTTCCTTTCAGTGCCAGGGACTGCTATGGTAATGTGTGTTTTTTTGGGGGACCAAATAAAATAGTTTTGCGTTGTCATTTTTTATTTTTTTTAGATTGATGATGACCCGGCAACTTTTCCAACAATAAAGACTTGCTAAAATCAAAAGAGAACAAAATAAGATTTGACAAATCTTAAAGGCTGGCGGCCAACGCCAGACCTATAGGCTTTGCTAATACATTGGTGGTTTTTATGTGTTTCTTTCTTCTATTCTTCATAATATCTGATCACTGGAGTGATAAACGTTTGCCAGCTAATGCCATCTCGTTGAAGCCACATAATGTAAACATGACAAGTAAATGTGCAGTGATTATAAGTTCTTTTCTGAGCTCACCTTAATTACCCCTGACGTTTCACTGCATTGGAACAAAAGCTAATGCTGCATTAAATGAAAAGTGGTGGAAACGGCTCATTGTTTTCCATTATTTATCTGATCTGTCTCTAGTTCTGGGACTGTTACCGCGTCTGCTGCACCCCTAGTTCCAGCGCCCCTGTAACCTACGCGGCACTCTTGTATACCAAAATGTGTTTTCCTATGTCTCGCATAGCAACGGGCAGATAATTCCAGATCATCTCTGATAGACCTGCCTCTTTACTCACCTTTCAAAAGAGTGGACATGTTGTCTCAGATGATTTCAGAAATAATGTTGTAAACATGATTTATAGCTTGCAAGTGAGGGCCCTAGACAGAAGTGTTTAGAATTAGAGTCTGTTTCTTTCTTGAAAGTGTTATGAGACTTGGCTTGCCTCGTCGGTGATGGGTAAATATTTGCGTGTGACATTGCCTCCTGCGAGGCAGAACAACATGGAGTTGTGCAGCCTTACTATTTTGGGGTCAGATGGTGGAAGAGATCCTATCAGTGACTGCTGTATATCAGGATACAGGCGCCTGGCTCAGGCATGGAAGTCGATGGTTAAAATTGTTTTCATTCTTGATTGTCCACATGGTTTTCTTCCCTGTCCAAAATGGCAAACGCTAAAACTCAGGGAGCACCCTGGTCCCGTTCCACCCTAGCAAACTACACCGGTCATGTTGCAAGAGCACTTCCTCTCTGGGTTTCATACAATTGACGTATTTAACTATGTTACAATTTCATTTAGGAATTACTTCTTGGTACATGGGTCACATTTGGTGGGCATGGAATAACACTGTGTTTGCTTGCAAGTCACGTGAGCTCTATAGAGTTATTTCAACTTTTCTCTGTAGTGGCTGTGGCTAACAGTTCCGCAAACGGTGTGTATCCAGAATTGTAGTAACCTGCATAAGACGGAGCCAATGGGTACATGCTTTGAGGGGATGCAACTTCTGTGAGGTGCAGGGTGCTTTCCTGTGAGGTCATGGGTGCTTCCATAGGGTGCAGGGAGATTCCCAGGGGGTTCTGTACGCTTTCCATTGGCAACTCCCATTGTGTGCAGGGTGCTTCCCGTGGGGTATTGCACGCTTTCCATCAAGTGCCTTCCTTAGGGAGTATGTTTCCCACTAAGTGCTGGCTGCCTGTCAAGGGATGCTCTATGCATTCTATTTAGTGCCAGATAGTTCCTACGAGGTTCTGGGTGATTCCCATAAACAGTATTTAATTTTTTTTTTTTTAAATGTTGATCTCCAAAACTTTTGTTATGAGGTCCTTGCCCACTGCCACTGAGGTGATAAACACACCCATCAATGGTGTAACCTACTGCACTGTTGCTGCTGGCGCTCCTCTTGGCTTCTTGCTTCTGTTACTTTTCTCTTGTTTTTGCCACCTGTCCCCTTCACTCTCCGACCCTTTCAACTCCTCTGCTTTGCCCCAATCTTTTTGTCCATCTCGTTTCCTCATGCACCATCTCGTACTCCCTCTTTTGTTCTCCATCGGTCTTCAGCTCTTGCTCTCGTTCACTCTATCCTACGTCACACTCTCTATTCTTACCCAGTACGCCCCTATCATTTTCCTTCTTTCCAGTCTGCTTCTACCAATTTCTCATTCCCATCTGATTCCCTCTTTCCTTCTTTTTACGTCTCACTTTCCAACGGCACGTGCACTGTCCACTGGTAGGGGTATTGTTTACTATAAAAGGCTTAGCGCCGGCTATTTGTCTACCATTTGTTGGCATTTTTTTCACTCTTCTTTGCTGCCTCCAAATTGGCCAGCGAAAGCCAGGGGTGACTTCCTTTTCTTTGTTTGAAGCATGGACCAAGCACAGATGATTAAGCTTAATTTGTCTGTCCATTGCTCGCAATATGTTTCAGGTACTATATATTTCAGTGCTTTGTCTCCTTTAACCCGAACCGGTACAATACAAGTTTGTCCCTCTCCCAGGTCCCAGTCTAACACACATTTGATTGTAAACAAGCCAATTCTGGGCAGAAGCTTTGTACACACTAACAAGCTTCTGCATTGGATCAAAGCAATCAGATGTTTAATAGCTCGTAGTTTGAGATAGTTGGTAACGTATTGGATTACAATTGTATGGAGTGAACTGGCATGGAGTGGAATTTTGTGGAGTGAAGTGGAATTGTGAGGAGTAGAGTGGAGTGAAATTGTGAGGCTCAGGTTGAAGTGGAATTGTGTGGTGTAGAGTGGAGTGGAACTGTGTGGCTTGGAGTGAAGTGGAATTCTGCGGTGTGAAATGAAGTTGGGTGCTGTGTAATTGTTTGGCGTGGAACTGTGTGGTGTGGAATAGAATTCTATGGAATGGAATTGTGCGGTGTGAAATTGTATAGCATGGAGTGGAATTGAATGGAGTGGAATTCCGTGGCGTGAAATTGTGTGGTATTGCATTGAGTGGTGTGGAATGGGATTGTGTGGAACCACACAATTCCACCCCACACAATTCCACTCAACTCCATGCCATGCCACACAATTCCATTCCACCCCACACCACACAATTCCACCCTACTCCACTCCACTCCACGCCACTGCACTCCAGTAAAGCCAATAGATCTCACGTAAGCAAGACCCACTAGTTTTGCTAATGCTTGTTAGTCCCCTCTGTCCACATCTATTTCTTCTTCTGTTTTTAGGTCTTGCTACCGATGCAGCGCATACGCTGCTTGCGTTGCGAGACTTATTGTCGCCGTGTAGCTCGCGAAGTGAAGACAAGAGAGGTGCACGAGCTTACCAAAGCCATTGCAGTCAATGGCTGTGACCGCGCGCTTTAGGAGACACGCGCTGTGAATGCGCGCGTCTCTTCTCGTGCTGTCCCACACTTTCACTTTCACAGCTCGTGTCTCCTAAAGCGCGCGGTCACAGCCATTGTCTACAATGGCTTTCGTAAGCTCGTCAGCAATGTGTCCCTGGACTCAGATAACACCCCCTGACCCTGCCCCCACTACTCAGCGGCAGAACTTGCTGACGGCGCTGGTGCGGCACGAGCGCATACTGACAACCTGGGCACGCGCCGATGAGCTGCGCTTCTACGCCAAGCGTGTGAGCACGGGACTGGGGCCGACGGATGGAAGCTGCAGGCAAGTCTTTATTTGTTCCCCTGTGAAATGGCTGGAAATGTCCTCATTCTGTTTTCTATTCAAAAGAAAAACGTCAGGACATGTTCGTTTCTCTGGAGCACTGCCAATGTCCAGGCAGCCTGCTCCCCCCCCACCTTAAACTTGTAAACTCCAAAGACGGTTACTGTCTGGGGGACACGGGTCGTGACGTCACTGTAGCCACGGCCTGGTTCATATACTTGGTGCCCCCTCTCTTCATGTGCTTTCTCAGGGTATTGATTCCAATGTCCAGGCGGCCTGTCCCCCTCCCCACACCGTAACCTTGGAAAATCCAGTGGTGATGGGGGTACGGGGTGTGGTCTCTTGACTGAGGGATACAAGTTGACTTGTCCACCGTCTCTCCACGCACACCACGGCCACCAAAGACCCCTAGTGCCCTGACGCTCTCCTCTAGGCGCTGCCTTGAACTTGGCACGGTCTTCGTGGCATCGTCATCCTCCGGAGCGACTCCTGGTGCCAACCCCTGGAGAGACTCCTGGTGCCAGCCTCCAGAACGACTCCTGGTACCAACCGTTGGAGAGACTCTTGGTACCAGCCTCTGGGACCACTCTGCAGAATCAGTGTCTCTAGAGTAACTCCCGGGTACCAGCCTCTGGAGTAATTCCTTGTGACCCGACTCAGAAGCGACTCGCCCCCTACCAGTCTCCAAGTGACCCTTCTCTGCCACCGTCCGCAGCGGTACGCTTCTGCATCCACTGCCCCGCTGGCTCTTTCCTTTCTCCGTTTTGCCGTCTCTGTATTTTTTGGGTCCTCCCGTCTCTCTGGCTGGGATTTTAATTATTTCAAGACGAAAATATGTGTTTCTCGCAAAGACTGGGCTCGGCGCAGGCTGAATCACACGGACTGGCCCCTCCCCCACCTCCTCCTCTTTCCATCATCTTTTGGTTATGGGAAATGTCAAATCACGTCACTGCACATGACCCATTTAACAACAGGTGTGAGGGCGTGATCACCGCCGCTCATAGGCTTCTGCATTCCGGCTCTCGCTGCCTTGAGAAGTCTCAGGGGCACCCGCCTCATCTCGCAGGGGGTACACTCAACGAGTGAGCCTTTGGGGTCCCCCATACCCCCTCCCCAGGGCACATTGTCACCAAGTGACAAGTTATGGGAATGCGCGACCCACTGGCCAAACCCCAAGACATGTGGGGATAACTGAAACTCTAGAAAACTCAGTCAGTTAACTTGCCAGCTGCGGTCAACTGCGCGCATTATGCAGGTTCCAATCGCCTAATGAGTTAATGCACTCGCTGCACCGATCTGGTTTGTTAGGTTGCTGTCTCAAATAGGTACACCTGGCTGACATTCGAAGAACGCCCTGCACCCACACTAAGATCTCAATTGGGATACATTGGACCCTATTGTCACTCTCCAAAGTGGTGCAGTATATCCTCAGTGGCACCTCCCTGAGCTGACCACTCTCTAACCACCCTAGAATTTCAAAAGATGCACCGCACCCAACCTATACCCTCTGCTATGGCGCTTTGCACCTAAACCCACTAGTAATGTGCTTTGCACCCACACTAAACCCTCTGGTATAGTGCTTTGCACCCAGACTAAACCCTCTGGTATGGTACTTCGCACCCACACTAAACCCTCTGGTATGGTGGTTTGCACCCACACTAAACCCTCTGCTATGGCACTTTGTACCTAAACCCACTAGTATTGTGCTTTGCACCCACACTAAACCCTCAGGTATGGTGCATTGCACCCACACTATACCCTCTGGTTTGGTGCTTTCCACCTAAACCCTCTGGTATGGTGCATTGCACCCACACTAAACCCTCTGGTATGGTGCTTTGCACCCACACTAAACCCTCTGCTATGGCGCTTTGTACCTAAACCCACTGGTATTGTGCTTTGCACCCACACTAAACTCTCTGGTATGGTGCTTCGCACCCACACTAAACACTCTGGTATGGTGCTTTGCACCTACACTAAGCTATTGCCTTTGTAAATTACAATGTCTTTTATTTATGTGTTAAAACCCAAAATAAAAGGCATAGCCATTTACAATCAAGGGTCAAGGCTGATTTGCATATGGCCATGTCTGACCTGGGGTGGTGTGGAGTGCAAAAAAAACGATGGATTTAGGCCCAGATCTCTGTACTGGTGTGAATGTATGACATTGTTCTGCATTCTGTCCATCAATTGTTGTTTTTGCATTTGTCACCCCGAGTGGGATGGGTATGCTCAGATGTGAGTCCCATGCTCTCCACACCACTAGAGTCAAGCTATCCAGGCTGATGACGGCTGATAGCCAGAAACCGGTCCTTGGATGCTTGATTTCGGTCCAGGAAAGGCTTGGCTTGGCAGTTCGGGCTGGACTGTTCCCATGAGGCACAGGGTCAAGGCGGATTTGCATATGGCCATGTCTGACCTGGGGTGGTGTGGAGTGCAAAAAAAAACGATGGATTTAGGCCCAGATCTCTGTACTGGGGTGAATGTATGACATTGTTCTGCATTCTGTCCATCAATTGTTGTTTTTGCATTTGTCACCCCGGGTGGGATGGGTATGCTCAGACGTGAGTCCCATGCTCTCCACACCACTGGAGTCAAGCTATCCAGGCTGATGACGGCTGATAGCCAGAAACCGGTCCTTGGATGCTTGATTTCGGTCCAGGAAAGACATGGCTTGGTAGTTCGGGCTGGACTGTTCCCATGAGGCACAGGGTCAAGGCTGATTTGCATATGGCCATGTCTGACCTGGGGTGGTGTGGAGTGCAAAAAAACCGATGGATTTAGGCCCAGATCTCTGTACTGGGGTGAATGTATGACATTGTTCTGCATTCTGTCCATCAATTGTTGTTTTTGCATTTGTCACCCCGAGTGGGATGGGTATGCTCAGACGTGAGTCCCATGCTCTCCACACCACTGGAGTCAAGCTATCCAGGCTGATGACGACTGATAGCCAGAAACCGGTCCTTGGATGCTTGATTCCGGTCCAGGAAAGACATGGCTTGGCAGTTCTGGCTGGACTGTTCCCATGAGGCACAGGGTCAAGGCTGATTTGCATGTGTGACCTGGGTGGTGTGGAGTGCAAAAAAACGATGGATTTAGGCCCAGATCTCTGTACTGGATTGAATGTATGACATTGTTCTGCATTCTGTCCATCAATTGTTGTTTTTGCATAGCCATTTACAATGCCAATAGCTCAAACTCGCGTAACTGCGAGACCTATTGCATTGCAAATGCTTGTTTATTTGAGCCCCCATCTAATTCTCCTGCTATTTACCCATATTTGAAACTCCTTCTCACTCTCTTCCCCTCTGTCTCTATGTCCTTCTGCCTCTCATCTCTTCTTTTTTTCCCGGTTTCTCATCTCTTTTTTCCTCTGCCTAGCCTTTGCCCACCTTTAATTTCCCTGTCCTCATCTCTGTCTCTCTTGTCTTCGAAGTATTTTGGACAGGTCTTGTGTAAGCTTTTGCTGTGTTCATAATAACAATAAGGGCACTGTTGTATAATTACATATGCATGATTTCTTCTTTGTAATTCTTTGAGTCGCGCGCACCCACGTGACTCATTCTACTCACTTTGTGTTCTAGCAAGTTGTCCTTCAGTCGTGAATATTCCCCTGGCACGTCACTCTGGACATTGGCTTCTTCACAACTGAACGGCTCTGGTTGAGGGTGTTTTGCTTCTTTGAAATAAACCTACGCTACAACCTCTATCAAGTGTCAGATCGTATTTAACAACTTGGCGACGATCGGGAACTTCGCAACACCCACCGCCAAAGAGCCAAGCCATTTTTTCACTTGTCGGCAGAAATCGAAGATCTTACCGGGACTTGAGCTGCTTGTCAGTTCTGGTCATCTCCACCGGAAACGTGATGTAAGCGCAGCTTTCAGCCTGGAACTTCATCTTTGACACTTTTCAAATTTTAAATGTTAAAGTGTGTGGCAGTTTGACAGCGTCTCGCGCTGCCCTGTGCGCTCTTCAAACCTGACTCACGCGCACACAACGTTCCAGGCCACCATGTTACAACACAAACTTTGCTTCGTTTTACAATGCCACTGACTGTCGAAAGCTACGCACAATAGTAACCCTGGCAACGTCAGACGGCTACCTTTAAAAAAAAAAATAGATGTGAACTCGTCCGACTCTCTAACATTGCATTCTCCATTGCCTTCGCATTTCTTTAACATTACTACAGTGATAGGCACGCTTTCAAAACTTTATTAATCCTACTTTTCAGCGCAGCAATTCATTTGCTTATTGCTTCATCCTTATCACAGCGATAGGCACGCTTTTAACTTCAAATCAAAGTTTATTAATCCTGCTTTCCAGCGCAGGGTTTCATTTGCCTATTGTTTTATTTTTGTCACAGCGATAGGCAGGCTTTTAACTTCATGTTCCAGCATTCTCACTGTGCTTGTCATATGTCTTCACAGCGATAAGCACGCTTATTCATAAATTGACATATTACTTTTGCTGTGTTTTATTATTACTACAGTGACATTCTTGCTCTTCTCTGCATTTCATCATTTTAAAAGCAGTGACAGGCACGTTCTTCAACATTTTTACAGTTCTCTTTCTTTGCAAGCTTATATTCATTGTCATGGCTTCTTCACAATAGTTTCAGACGCCAGCTCCATTTTTGCAAACTCCGGTTAAACCTCCTCTCATTTGGCGTAACTGGCCAAAAGGTTTTAAGAACTATTTAGTGGCCATCGATGCCACCAAATATGATCCTGCTCGCAAGGTTGCCATTCTCTATGGCTGCCTAGGTGTTGCAGCTCAACAAGTTTTTGAAAACCTCCCAGTGATTCCTTCTCCTCCTGATTCTGGTGACAATTGGAATGCTTACCAAGAAGCTCTTGAACGTCTCAACAAGCAATATGACGATGAAACCAGTATTGTGTTGGAACGTCACAATTTTTTCAAACGAAAACAAAGTGTAGATGAGAGTGTGGAGGACTACATTGCCCAACTCAGAATTGTAGCTTCTACTTGTGAATTTGGTGCAAGCACAGACGCTTCTATCAGAGATCAATTCATTTTTGCTTGTTTTTCAAAAAAAATTCAAGAACGTTTGCTAAGCTGTAAAAATCCTACTCTGTCTGAAACAATAGATATCTCCAAAGGCATTGAACGTGCAACCAAATCGTCAAAAATTTTGCAAGAAAGCATTTCTCAACCCTGTATTCACATGATTGACCGAGGTTCTCATTCTTCTTCCACTACCTGCTCTGTGGACCTTGATAATAATTATTTCAGACAATCAGTTAAGAAACCCATCATTTTCTATAGGTGCGGCTCAAGGAGTCATCTTGGTAATTCTCCTAGCTGTCCCGCTTCTGGGAAAAAGTGTTCATTGTGTAAGAAAATTGGACACTTTCCATCCGTTTGCAGGGGTCGTAAAAAATTTACTAGAGTTAACAACATAGAATTTAACGAGGATTTAGAATCCTGTTCAACCAGACTTAACGATGTAGTATTGTCAATAGAATGTGTTTCTGTTGAGTTGTCCAAAATTAAGGGTCCTTGGTGTGAGCTAGTGGTTGGTACGATTTCACTTCAAGTCAAAGCTGACTCTGGTTCACCTATCACCATTTTATCAGATCTTACATTCTATTCAAATTGGGGTAAAAGTGTTGTTCTTTGCAAATCTGACGTCAATCGCAAAGCATTTGGTGAGAAAGATATAGACATGTTAGGCTACTTTCACTCCAATATTGCATGTCTTGGCAGATACACCTTCACGAAAGTCTACGTTGCTCTTAAAGGCAGAAATATTTTAGGTTGGTTGGATCAAGCCACGATGGGTTTAATGCTTAAACCTGGTTCTGATCAACCCATTGCGTTAGGTGACATTCCACATGATTATTACACTAGTCACGAGACTGGAAACTTCAATGTTGCCGAGTTTTCTTTTCCTAATCATAAAATTGATAACCTGCTCAATTTATTTCCAAATGTCTTCAAGAATAAGGTGGGCACGGTGTTGGGTTTCAAGCATGAAATTAGACTTAAACCCAATGCACAACCCATTATTCACAAAGTAGATCCCCTTCCTTTAAGCGCAAGGGATGAATTGAAAAAGGTTTTAAAAAACGTATGTGATGAGGGGATTATTGCACCTTGTGATTCGTCTGAATGGGTTTCTCCAATAGTTTTAGTGCGTAAAAAATCAGGGGAGGGAAGATTATGCGCTGATTTACGCTCCTTAAACAATAACATCATCGTGGACTGCCATCCATTACCCAAAATTCATGATCTACTAGCTAATTTGGGTGGGGCTAAGTATTTCTCCCTTTTGGACCTGAGGTCGCTTATCACCAAATTCCTTTGTCCCTTAAGTCTCAAGAATTGACAACTTTTATCACACCGTTTGGCGCTTTCAAGTACTTGAGACTCCCATTTGGTCTAGCTTCAGCAGCTAGCATTTTTCAGAAGCTAATGGATAACTTACTGCAAAACATTCCTGGGGTACAAGCCTACCAGGATGATATCCTGATTTTTGCCAACGACATTTCTCAACATGATCAGACCCTTTGTAAGGTTTTGGGAGTGTTAGAGAAAGCTTGGATGACTGTCAGGCACGACAAATGCAAATTTGGTGTCCAAGAATTGGATTATTTGGGCCATTCCATTACACCTAACGGCATCAAACCTAAGTTTTCTTTTAATAAAAGCCATTGGAGATGCCATGCCTCCCAAAGATAGGGATTCCCTTCGCTCGTTTCTTGGTTTGGCAGAATATTATGCCAGATTTGTTCATGGCTATGCCCAAATTGTTGAGCCATTGAGAGCGCTCTTGAGAAAAGGGGTGAAGTTTTCCTGGTCAGACGACTTACAAAACGTTTTTGAGCATGTTAAGAAGCTTATTGAGGATTCACCAGCCTTGCATCCTTTTTCGGATGGTTCGAAGTGTTTTATCACTGTTGACGCCAGCCTCACTGGTATAGGGGCTGTCCTGGGACAATGGGTGGAAGGTAAAGAACATACAGTTGCCTTCGCATCCAGAACACGTCTTCCAGCCGAAACTAGGTACAGCACTATAGAAAGAGAGGCCTTGGCTTGCATTTGGGCCATACAGAAATTTAAATCATATATTTGGGGTCGTGAGTTTGAGATTTACACCGATCACAAACCTCTAATGCACATGCTTTCTGACAGCACTTCTAACAGGGCTTCTGCAAGACTCGTTCGTCTCTTATCAAAACTTCATGAATTTCACTTTGTCATCAAACACATTTCTGGGGCAAACATTTCAGAGCAGATTGTCTCTCAAGAATGTCTTTGAATGATAATTCTGTTGTTGACAGTGATATTGAGTGTGTTGTTGCTACAGTTGATGCTATTGCAGAATGTCAACCTATTTCTGAGATTCAATGGAATTCAGCCTACAATGATGATGTCCCACCTTCAAAGGTCAAAGATGTTATTGTTAACAAATGGCCTGAGGGTAGAACTCTGTCTCCTGATTTAAAAGCTTTTGCAAATGTTTCGGAAGAACTTTCTTTAGTTAACAATATGGTTATGCGCAATGATTTATTTGTTCCTCCTGAATCTTTACGAAATCTTATTATTCGCTCAGCTCATCAAGGACATCTTGGAGCGATCAAGACCTGTCAATGCATCAAAGAATTTTACTGGTGGTCCTCCATGGACTCACATATCAGGAGAATGATTGATAATTGTACACAATGTCTCCTTTCTGACAAACATTGGAAAACGCTTTCCACTCCTTTATGTCCTGTACCTCTTCCTGCAAGTCCATGGGACAAAGTAGGTTTGGACTTTTCTGGTCCTTTTGATATTTTACCAACTGAGAACAAATATCTGATTGTTTTGGTTGATTATTATACCAAATGGTTGTATTACTCGTTTTGTAATGCAGCCTCAACTTATAATTCGGTTACATTTTTACAATCTGTGTTCGATATTGAAGGGTTTCCAAAAACCATTGTTACTGACAACGGGACACACTTTGTTTCTCAAAGATGTGCTCTTTTCTAAAAAAAATGACATTTCTCATTATAAGGTTGCATTGTATTCCCCCTCTTCGAACGGATTGGTTGAGAGGAGTAATCGAATAATCAAAGAAGGGATACAAACTGCAATCTCCTCCAGGTTAGATCCTTTGTCTTTTGTACATGATAAAGTTTGGACATATAACACCACTCCACACTCTACCACTGGTGTTGCACCATTTACATTACTTAGAAAAAGGAAAGTGCATTCACATCTCAATCCCAGTTGGTAACATGAAGGTGGTCATGTGTCTGTTAATTCTCAATCTATTCAAGAACATGTGAAAGCTTAACAACATGCCATGAAATCACGCTTCGATGCAGGCTAACATTCCTTAGATCAGCCTTTACAAAAAGGAGATTGGGTACTTATCAAAAATCCCAAAAAAGTCCCGAAAGGGCAATCGCACTTCTCATCTCCAACATTAATTACACATGTCAGTAAAGGTTTGGCTCTTCTTGATAACAAAGGGTGGTGGAACAAGAGGGCTCTTGTGAAGATCTCTCCTCTTCAGGCCAATCTTATCACAGAACATGCCTCTTCAGAGTCAGCATAAAGAAGGCTCTGGATCACCACAGCCTGAAGACGGTGCACAGCCTAATGGATGACAGTGAAGTTGTCTCAGCACTTGTAAAGATCAATTAGATATGTTCTTTCAACAACGTTCTCAAGAAATTAGCATATATGAGCTTATTCTTTTATGTATGCATTTTAAATGAGAAACTCAACACATGTATCTTATAATATATTCTGTAATCACAAAGCAATTACTTTTAAATTTTATGCTGTCAAAAAAACATTTAATTCAATATCTGTAATTAGAACAAAAATGATAATAAAGGAAAATCCCAATGCATTTCGGGTTCTAACACATGAACCCTTCTTCAGGGGATAAACAAGTTTGATTCTGAATCCAGAAATGTGTTCAATGATTTAGTCCACAGGAAAACCTACAACACAAAAGTCAGTGTCTATCAACTCTAACTTAATGTCCTACAAACATTCAATCTACTGAGGCATTCGCCAGTTACATAGCTCTGATATAGACTTTGCACTCACGACAGTGAAAATAGAATTGAGATTAGCTGAAGAAGAAAAACAGGAGAGTTGAAAAATACGGAAGAAACTATAGTGCAAGGTGTTTGGGGTGTACGTCTACAGAATACAGTGATATTCAGTGATATTCGGAGTACTGAAAAAATCATCATGACCTAAGTGCATGTGCCTATGAGTGACTTCGTTCGGATATGATAGTAATTATTTAACCTAAAAAAACTGTTTAATATAAAACATGCTTACCAATCTATACGATTGGTGAATCGATATCGAGGAAGTCCCTCTGCAATGAAGTCAAGATGCTAAAATGTCATCCCGGTCAAATTGGTCGTAGAGCTGAAGTTGGTTTACACTCTGTAATCCCAAATGAAAAAACCCCGCAGAATGTGCCAATTCAAGTTAGAACATGAATTTAGACAAGACGATAAAGGGCGCTTACCACTTGTAAACGATGTGGATCTCACCCTCGGTATCAAAATGTATCCAAATGAACCCGGTCGCGTAGTTAGTGCTCGTGAGTCGAAACGTCTATGATTGGAGTGAATCACTATCCTAGACACGAAATGTAAATGAAAATTGCATTTCAGAAATTAAACTTAATAAAGAGGGTGAACCTTCTGTTCTGGTTACTTAATATGGTGCTGTTGAATCGTATTTACTGTGTATCTCCCGGTTATCCTCTCTTTACTCAGTGTCTGCTTCAGCGTCAGAGTCAGAACATTGTGACTAGTTTGATTTAGTTTATGAACAACCTTCTTTAAGTTGAGTTGTAGAATCATCTGAAGGTTCATCTTCACAATCTGTTGTTTCTGACCTTTTGTCATTACCTTCGGAAACAGTTTTGTGTGAGTCTCCTGAAGTTACAACCAAAAGAGCATCACGTTTGAAACAAATTTCTTGCAGATTGAGAGATTTTGTTTTGGAATAGCATTGTATTTCTTTTTTCCAGTAACTTTGTACCGTTCTTCATTTCTTCTGGGTCTGGCAATTTTCTGTTTCTTTTGTTACCCTTTAAAGAGGGGAAGATGTTGTATAATTACATATGCATGATTTCTTCTTTGTAATGCTACGAGTCGCGCGCACCCACGCAACTCGTTCTACTCACTTTGTGTTCTAGCATGTTGTCCTTCAATCGTGAAGATTCCCCTGGCACGTCACTCTGGACGTTGGCTTCTTCACGACTGAACGGCTCTGGTTGTGGGTGTTTTGCTCCTTTGAAATAAACCTACACTGCAACCTCTATCAAGTGTCAGATCGTATTTAACAGGCACCTATGACATATTGTCGTCTAACCATCCCTTTAGTTAGCCGCATCCTATTAAATCAGTGTTTCCTTGCAACACACTTTGACATGCAGGGAGTATAAACAGCATCTTTCTGCTTGAAGCTTTGATCCCTCTGAAGTGTTTGATGGCTCCTAACCTTAACAGTTTGTCTTAATGTGTCACCCCACACTCCAGCAAGAGGGCTTGCTGTTTGGGACCGAGAAATATTGCGTAGGGTGGTCTACGTGGGAAGAGAGGACGTGGGACGTACACGGACAGACAATAGAGGGGGTCTTCTTGTGTAGTTGTAGTTGGTAAAGGGGTGCAGGGAGATGCAAGTGTGTGGTACAGGTAGATATGAGATTGGTAGTGGTGAATTAGGGAGCCTACACATATCTATACCCCACTTACCTTACGCACCTTCATTTCACCTTAGCTGCTAGAGGTGACTAAGAGCCTCTTCTGATGCAGTCAATCCTGTGCAATGCTGGGTACAGAGCAGTCTTTCTGGGAAACGTTAGAGCAGCCTGGGCTCGATGGCACTAACATAGAAGAACCATGTGAACAGTACGAGTTCTGTCTAGTATGTACCCCCTGTCCAATATTAGTACGTGCAACATCCACCCTTTGCATATTATGAATGGATGTACAGCATAAGCCTTGTGGAGTGAGATGGCCGTGTACAGTATGCAGCACTTGTATAGTATGACCCTGCATGGCACAAACCCACGTGAGGGTTTCGTGGTCATTGCCAGTCATCAGCAGAGACTACCCCTGATAGGCCTGGGGCTGATATGACGCCTGTGGGCCCGCCCCTCCGAGTCTGATGTTGTGTAGTTGGTCAGCCAGTTTACAACTTTTTTGGTTTTCATAGACATGCAATAATTTCATATCAAATTACTGGTAGAACTACTGATAAATAAAATGGAAATTTGCTCCAACGTTTTGTATGGGCACTGGATATGATGGGGCACACATTATGCTTAGGCTGAATATACCAGGGATTTGAAAATGCCCTGTTTCCTATTGTAAGTAGGTTCTTTGTGTTCTCTTTAGGTGATTGCACATGTGGGTGCACTGAGAATGATGTATGCTGGGGCTCTGGAAGTGGATTTCACATCACGCCCTTGGCCTAGAATCTCTGAATGCAGTAATATGGCAAAGCACGTGCCCAGTTCCTTTGCCTGCAGTAACCACATAGGGTGGCATTGCTTGTGCTCAGCCACACTAACTTCGGTAACAACTTGGCATGGTATTGCCTGTGCCCAGTCCCTCTGTCTGCTATAACCTCATTGCATGGCGTTGCCCATGCCAAGTCCCTCTGCCTGCGGTAACCATAGACAGTGCCCTGTTCCTCTCCGTTACCTGCAGTAACCACAGAACATGGTACTGCCTTTGCCCTGACACTCTGCCTGCAGTGAGCACATGTAAAGGCATTGCATGCACCTAGTCTCTCTGTTAACTGTAACCGAATGGCATGACATAGCATGTAAACAGTCCCTCTACCTGCTGTAACCACATGCCATGGTATCGACTGTGCCCAGACCCTCTGTCTGTAGTAAACATATGGCACTGTATTGCCTTGTGCCGTCCCTTTCAGGTGAAACCACATGGCATGGCACTGCCTGTACCCAGTCCCTTTGCCTGTAATAGCCCCATAGCATGGCCTTGCCTGTGCTCAGTTTCTCTCCTCTACCTGCAGTAACCACATGGCATGAAATTGTCTGTGCCCATTTTCTTTTCCTGCATTGACCATATGGCATGGTATTGCCTGTGTGCAGTCCCTCTGCCTGTAGTAAGCACATGGTGTGGCATGGGCTTTCCAGTGCCCAGTTCCTCTCCTCTACCTACAATAAGAACATGGCATGGCATTGCCTGTGTCCAGTCCCTCTGTCTACTGTAACCAAATGGCATGACGTTGCCTTGCCCAGTTCCTCTGCCTGCAGTAACCACATGGCGTGACATGGCCTTGACTGTGCCCAGTCCGCTACCTAAGGTAACCCCATGGCATGGAATTGTCTGTGCCCAGTACCTCTGCCTGAGATGACCACATTGTATGGTGTTGCACGTGTGCTGTCCTCTGCCTACAGTAACTACATGGTGTGGCATGGCCCTGCTGTGCACAGCTCTCCTCCTCCACCTACAGTAACCACATGGCATGGTAATGACTGTGCCAAGAATCTCTGATTGTAGTAACAACATGGCATTGTATTGACTTGCACAAGCCCTCTTTCAGCTGTAACCACTTGGCACAGCATTGCCTGTACCCAGTCTCTCGGCCTGTAGTAACTACATAGTATAAATCAATCAATCAATGAGGATTTATAAAGTGATGCTTATCACCAGATAAGGTATCCAGGCACTTGCAGGTCCCGGAAGGTTAATTTGAACAGCCAGGTTTGAGGGCCCTTCGGAATTCCAGCAGTGTAGTGATAGTCCGGAGCTGTGTGGGGAGGCTGTTCCAGGTCTTTGCTTGCGATGTAGGAGAAGAAATGTCCTCCACTTCTGCTTCTGAAGATGAAGGGAGTGTGAGCAGGAGACAGGGAGGCAGACTGTAGTCTTATCGACGGTTGGTCAAAGTTCAGGCTGTGGTAAATGTAGGCGAGTCGTTGGTTGTGTAGAGCCTTCTGTGCGTGGGTCAGGAGTTTGGATTGGCATCTCTTCTGTATGGGTAGCCAATTGAGTTGCTTGAGCTGGGGTGTGATGTGGGTTCATCGGGCAGGTCAAGGATGATTCTGGCTGAGATGTTCTTTATGGATTGAAGTCTCTATAGGAGATGTGTGGCGATTCCTAAGTAGAGAGCGTTGCCTTAGTTCAACCGGCTGGTGAGGGCCGATGTCATGGTGCATCTCGTGTGCAGGGGTAGCCACTTGAAGATCTTATTTAGCCTGCGCAGAGTGAGGAAGCAGGTGGAGGAGATGGTGTCGATCAGTGATTTCAGAGTGAGCTTGTTGTTGATGATGATTCCTAGGTTTCTGGTGTGGTCGGGGGGTGAGGCTGTGGGCCAAGGTCTGATGGCCACCAGGAGTCATTAGATGGGTTGCTGTTATTGCCGCAGATCAGTACTTCTGTCTTGTCTGTGTTCAATATCAGGCAGTTTTTCATTCAGTCAGCAGCGCTTGTCATGACATAGGTAGAATTTTGTTCTGATGGTGGTAGGGTCATCCATGAATGAGGTTGAGTTGGGTGTCGTCTGCATAGGGTATTATGTTAAGGCCATGAGATCAGAAGATGTTGGCCAGTATGGTCATATGTGCCTTGAAGAGCGTGCGACTGAGGGATGAGCCCTGAGGGACACCGCTGGCTATATACTTGGGTTTGGAGGTGAAAGGTGGTAGGAAGACCCCCTTTGTTCTTCCAGTGAGGAAGGAGGAGATTCAACTGAGTGTATTCCCTTGAATGCCTGTGTGGTGGTGTCTTTTGATCATCGTATGGCAGGATATGGTGTTGAAAGATGCTGAGAGAACGAAGAGGATTAGAGCTGCTGTTTGTCAACGGTCGAGGAGGATTGTGGAGTCATCGGTTGCATGACATTGGCTGTGTCCAGTCCATATGCCTGCAGTTAACCAAATGGCAAGGCAGCATAATCTAGGCCCAACACACAGGTGCTATTTTATGCGTCCTGTCTCCCCAGATTCGATTTTCCCATGGGCCTTGGCCTTGTGTAGTGTACTAAACTGTGTAAAGAGGATGGTATTTAGTCAGCCTTGAGAGTAATCAAGCAACATCTGCGGCCACACTACAATGATGCTGTGAACAGAGTTGTGGTAGCAAACTACACAAGAGAATAGGTCCCATCCTAAAAACAACTGGATTACTGCATCTCCACTGGACTCAATATTAATAATGCGCCACTGAGACCCAAGTACTAGTTAAAGTGGGCCCTAAAGGCCCTATAATGGCAATAATGGCTTCTGCAGTCTATACAACCGTTATGGGGCTCAGTTAAAGCGTGCACATTCACAGAAACTGGTATTATAGCACTGTCTGAGAATGAGCCCCCTGACCATTGATTCCATTATGCTGTTTGTCACTGTACCCCCATGTGTGGGGTCCCCCAGCTAGCCCCTTCACTTACAGCTTACAGTTGAAAAATAACACACCACATATTCATGTTTTTGAGGTTTATGGTTTGGTAATACAAAGCATGCCTTGGGGCAAATGAAAGAATGACCACGATTGTTACCGCCTTTACTCCTATGCAATGTATTTTACAGTAGGGCTTGTTCAAACAGCCTTTTCCCAGGTCATTTTGTAAACCCAGAATTTTGAATGCAGCTCTCCAGGCTACAGCCAGTGTTTAATTTGCTAACAGAATAAGTGACAGGCCCAAACTTTTGCTCAGGAGCCTGCTGCCAGAGCTATCGAAGGTCAGGGTGCGGAACACCAAGGCAGCATAATCTACTCCTCGTCATGCCTTTTTAATCGATCACCAGACACTTCCTGCCTCTTTATCTCACTCTTGCAGGTTCGTTTTCCTCCCTGCAGTCTCCCTTTGCCACTGCTTTCCAACTTTCTGTTTCTCCTTCTTTTCCCCTTTTATGTTTTTTTCTCTCTTCTCTGGATCAAAGTCTGTTTAGGAACGATGCGTGCTTTCCCAAACAATTAGTGCCGGTGGCATCCACTGGCAACCGTAGACTCAATTTAAGCACTGACTACACCTCAGGTATGTGTCAAAAATCTGTAGGCTACATTGAAGAGTAGGATGCTGACTTAGTATATGGTGCACATATCTTCAAATGGTGCACCTTGAACTAATCCAGGCAACCCTCATGGTGATGTTAGTGGTCTTTGATAACCATAGAAAGCTATCAAAATGGTAGATGTGGAGAGCAGCCTTCAGGCGTATCTTGAAGGAGTGTTAAGCAGCTTTTTTACCAGTGTAATCTGTAGTATAGGTTAAATTAAAAAGAACCACACAGTGTTCATATAAAAATACTTTTATTTAGTATGCAACACTCACTAACACATTGGTATATATTCTACCCGGACATATCAACACAATACACAAGAATACTTCAAATGCAATCAGGTAAGTGGCACAAAATGTAGTGGTCTCCTGAGGAGACCAAAGTATATACTAAAAAAGTGGAATGCAAACTGTAAAGGAGGAAGGGACTTGGACTAGAAGACCTAGAGGAGCCGGGGACACAAGAAACCACCCAAAGCAAGGGCCCAGGAACCCCACGGAGTCTGTGTGCAGAGTGGGAACACAGCTGCGTGTCAAATGGAAGTCAATGGAGAAGTTGCGGTTGCAGAAGGAGGACCTTTGCCAGAGGACCCCGAAGAATTTCCTTGGAGGACGGAAGGTTGGACAGCCACCCCACCGGTGTATGCCCCGGGAACCAGGTTACCTCCACCAGGGAAGCCAAGTGCATAGGGGAGAAGAGACGTCGGAAACCTTTGCAGATGACAATGGAACACTTAGAAGAAAATGCCTCTGGAGAAGACGGTGAGGCAGTCCAGTGGAATCCAAGGGTGGATTTTGGAAGTGAAGAGCCTGCAAGCAGATCAAACAGAGTCTAGGCCACTGGGCAGCGACCAGGAGGACGAAGACACAATGCCCACCGATGTCGGAAGGTTCTGAAGAATTAACGGTGACCTTGCCACTGCAGCTGTGGGGATCTAGTGTTGCTGTGGTAGACCAGGAGCTGTGCATGAGCTGTGTCACATCCGATGTTGGTGACAAGGTGGTCGGTGTCCAACGGGAGCACAAACAAGGCTTTTTAGTCTCAAGTGGTGTGGAAGATGAAAAAGGAGCAATGTTGGGAGTGTAATAAGGACATCTCAGAGGACGGGACCTCCGTGCCTTTCAAGATGGGGCCCGGGCCGGAACAGCAGGAAGTGGAGGTTAGCGGGACAGACATGTCAGCCATTGCAGGATTGACGTCATGCGCCTCAGAAAAAGGAGGCTGGACACCAGCATGGGGAGAGAAGCGCGCAAATTCAGAGGAGGAGGATAACCGAGTGGAGATGGAGGAAAGCTGCGGAGTAGCGGAAGGACGGGACCAGTGCCAGTCGGGAGTGCTGTTAGGTGAAAGGACCCAGTGGAGCCCTGGAGAAGAAGAGCCGTAGAGGGAGGTTTCCCCAACAACCACTGCCTTTGTATCCGGACGTCCCCAGGAGAAGCAGGACGCCAAGATACCCCGCGCTATGGTCCCGGAGGACCGTAGCTTCAGGCAAGTGCCCTTTATTCAGTTCTGGAGGAGGTTGGCTGGGAGGGGAGAAAGGGGGACGGGACGGCCTATGTAAGTCGGGTACTATTTAGGACCACTCCTCCACTTCACATGGCTGTTCCCTCACAGACCTCGGTGATAGCCTATTTAGGTGAAGGGTCAGCACAATAGATATATTGCAATAAGCAGTAGGACTGACTGGTGGTTGTTTTGTGTTTCTTTGATTTCTTCTGGGGACACCATGCCAACCGGGAAATCACCAAGGAGCTGAAAGTAAGCTACCTGAAGAAAGGAGACCTGTGGAATTGGCTACCTGAACTGTTAATTGTTTTATTTGTGTTCTGGCCATAATCGTGCATTGCTACCATGTCCCTAAGCTAAGACTGTTTCTTATTTTTTTTCAATAAATCTACAAAAGTGTTACTACATCTTTGTCTTCACCTAAGCTCTGGATATATATTGATTGGACTAAGAGTGGAATGATCTCAGGTCCTGGGAGGTCTATTTATCACAGTGGGGTCAGACGTGGGATAGTCCTCTGAGGCTTGAAGATGATGCAACCTGTGACTCTCCAGGACATTATCATGGAGTTGGCTGAAGGGCAGAAAAATGTACAATTAGTTGTGGAACAACAGAATCAGAATGCACAGAAGGAAATGGAAACTTTCCATAAGGCCCTGAAAGAACAGGCGGTAATTCTAACAAATAATCAACAGGTGCAAGACACTGCCATTCTACGACTCACGGATGTTATTTTCACCACTACGGTACATCCGAATGTCCCTGGAGTGTACTTCAGAAATTCCAAGAGGGAGAGGACCCAGATTATTTCTTTACCAACTTTGAAAGAGTTGCTACCACAGCCACATGGCCTCCTGAGAGGTGGGGTCAGTACACAGCTCCGTTATTGTCTGGGGAGCTACAGGCCTCATACCAAGCTGCCAACCCTGCTGGAGTCACGCCCTATCAGGATATCAAGAAGGCTATTTTAGAAAGACTGGGGTGTGATCAGGAATATTACAGGGCTCGTTTTTGCGAAGAGAAATGGGGTTCCGGAGACAACCCCAGAGCTCTGTTTTATCGAATTAGAGATTTGGGAACTCGCTGGCTTCAACCACTTACTTCCTCAATGGAAGAGGTGATAGAGAAAGTATTCCTAGAGCAATACCTGGAAGCCCTGCCAAGTAACACGAGAGCCTGGGTAAAACAGCATCCAGGTTTAACTCAACAGTCGGCCATAGAACTAGCTTGTGCATATCCTAGGTCCCAGGACTTCAAAGCCCAGACAGCAAGAGCTCCTATTCCTTCCTTTAAGCTCATATCAAAAACACCCAGCGAAGGAGACAAACAACCCTTCTCTACTACGAGACCTGTTTCTAAACCACTTCCAAAACCATCTCCAGTACACATGGGACCTCAGTGCTTTCGCTGTGCAGAGTGGGGGCACATAGCCAGAAATTGTCCCTTAAACACGGATAGCTCGGGACCTATGGAGGTAGGATGGTCCTGAGAAAGGGTGTTAGTGACCAGAGGCAGTAGACAGAGGTATAAGAAAGCTGTCAGGATAAATGGGAGACCAGTTGATGCTTTACTGGACCAGGTTGTCACCATACAGTCGTAGCAAAGGAGCTGATTCCAGGGGCGAAAGAGTGCAAAGGGGAGACAGTACTAGTGTCCTGTGTGCACGGATGTTAGAACTGGGGGTCTCTAGTTGGCAGGGGTAGGTACCACTGTCCAAATAGGGACCCTTGCTTCTAGTCAGGGTAAGGAGGAAACCCTCTGAGATAACCCCTGCTCACCCTCTAGGTAGCTTGGCACGAGCAGTCTAGGCTAACCAGAGGCAATGTGTAAAGTATTTCTACCAACACTCACAGTAACACAGTGAAAACACCACAAACTGACTCCACAACAGTTTAGAAAAATAAAGGTATTTAATCTAAACTACAAAAGACCAAAACAACAAAAATCCAACATACCCAGTTCAAGAATATGGTTCCAAAAGAGTTCTTAAGGTTGCGATAAAGTTCTTTAGGTTGCGATAAAAATAATCCACAGTTACATGAAAAGTTCACAGTTGCGTCACGTTTAGCTCACTTTATTTGCGACAAAGTTCCAAAAGTAGAAGCTGGAGCGGTGGAAAACAAGCGATGCGTTGCTCCTGAGACCCTGGGGAGGTGTTTGCGACAGCCCCGCTGCAGCAGTGGGCGTGTTGCGACGAATCTGGTCTGTATGGGGAGGAAACCCACTTGTATGGATTCCGGTGCGGAGGTTCCGTAGGAAGTTTGTTCTCGCAAAATGCACAATGCGCCGATCTTTGGAGTTGCGACGATCTCCGGGGCGCCGATGCACGGACCAGCGGTGATCTTCTATCTCGCAGCTCCTTGACGCAATGGTTCCTGCGACTGCACTCGCAGCGACGTGATGCGGTCCGCAAGCAAGTGGTGCGGCGATCTCACCCAGCGGCGACAGGCTCTGCGACGACACTCGCAGCAATGTTAGACTTTCCCGCACCGATCTGGTGCGTCCCGCAAACGAAGAATGCGACGGCTCTGGCAGCGGCAACAGGCGCTGCGAGATCTCGGCCTTCGTGGCGGCGGGAATTTCCTCGCACTGTCGGGGATGCGCTCCGCAGCGAGCGATGCGATAACATTTCAATTGCAAAAGTCTCTCAAGCTTAGTTTCAAGCTTCCCAGCACAGGTACAACTTCCAGAGGCCCCATAACTGGATCAAGCACTCTAGGAAGGACAGAACTCTCTCAGCAGAGTTCAGGGAAGTTGGGAGTGAAGTCCTTTTGTTCCTGGGACTTCAGAACAGGGAGCCAGCTCTTCTCTGGCCCTTGGAGATTCCTTCAAGACAGGGGACACAGCACAACAGCAAAGTCCTTCCCCTCTCTTTGGCAGCAAAGCAACAGGTCAGTCCAGCAGAGCAACAGCAGGACAGTATTCCTTCTTCAGTTTCAGCTTTCTCCTTGGCAGAGGTTCCTTCTTGATTCCAGGATGATCTAATTTTCTGTTGTCAGGGGTCCTGTACTTATACCCCTAAAAGTCTTTGTTCTCTTTGTGCAAGTGGGCCCTGAGCCCGGTCTGAACCAGTTCTGGGTGTTGCTTGAGCACTTTGTTTTCCTGGCTTATCCTTTCCTTTCAGAGAGAGGGGCAGGGTCGTCAGCCGCCCAGCAGGAGGTGGAGCCAGCATTGTGGAGGGAAAGCACAGCCCTGGAGCGCTTTGTTGACATGATTCCTTCTCTCCTTTCACAGTGCAGGGCAGAGACATCAGACGCACCACAGGGGGTGGAGCCAGCACTGTGGGGGGCGGGCACATTCCTATTCAGGCCCTGGTGCTAACTCCTCCCACCACTCAAGTTGCAAATGTAGTCATTCAGCCTAGGGCTGACTCAGCCAGCCTCCTGGGGAATCCCCAGCCCCTGTCACTCTCAAACCAGACAGTCAATACACAAACAGGCCAAGGCACACAGAAGGGTCAGACAAGAGAACAGCAACTTTCTAAAAGTGCTGTTCTCAAACACAGGATTTAAAAACAACCTTTCCTAAAAGATGTGTTATTAAATTCTGAGTTCAGGGATACTAGACTCTTATCTCCTATCTTGTTCCTATGAGAAGAAATGCTGGTAGCCACTGTAGCCAGCATCCCCCATGTTAGCCTATGAGGCAAGATAGCCTTGCAGCAGTGAAAAACGAAAATGGCTGTAATTCACTACCAGGGCATGTCACCTGCACCAGTACATGCTCTACCTTTCACATACACTGCACCCTGCCCAGGGGGGTACCTTGGGCCTTCCATAGGGGTGACCAATGTGCACACAAAGGGGAGGGTTAGACCTGGTCAGTGGGGACACTGACCAGGAGGACATGGCAGTTCACAGACTGCACACAGGCACTGCGGGGGCAGGCCTGAGACACCAATTTAGGGCTACTCATGTGGGTGGCACAATCAGTGCTGCAGGCCCACTAGTAGCATTTGTCATCACTAGCCCTGGCACACCCAGTGCACTTTACTAGGGACTTCATGGTGATACAAAAAGCCAATCATGTATATCCAATCACAATAACAATTTACACAGAGAGCATATGCACTTTAGCACTTATCAGCAGTGGTAAAGTGTGCAGAGTCCTATTGCCAACAGCCACGGGACAGGAAAAATAAGGGCGGAAAAAGTAAAATGTTTTTGGGATGACTCTGCAAAAAAGGCCAGTTGCAGCAACGGAGATGTCAGGTCCTACTCTTTAGCTGAGATCCTGATAGAGATAGATGGATATCCGCAAGACAGAAAGGTAGGAGTAGTTCCAGGACTGCCAGAAACCGTGTTGTTAAGCACTGACCTTCCTCGATTCCACGAGTATTTAACTGAGCTCACAAGGCACTGTGCTGAGGTAGAGTGGCTACAAGAAGCCCTGTTCTGCACTGAATCTATGGCAAGTCCAAGAGACAGGGAAAAGTAAACTGGTAGTGAGAAAAGAAAAGATAGAGAAAACTACACGTATGCCTGCCATACTATGTTCTCATGTATGCTCTCTTCCCCTGACAATGGAAATACTCCTGCCCAGAGCTTTCAAACTGCCCATAAAGATGACAGCACCTTGCTACAGGCCTTGAAGCAAGTACAGGAAGTCGACCCAGACATGGTGGGCCTTTATTTTTTCATAAAAAAAGGACTGCGGTACAGAGCTAGTGGAGGTCCTGGACAAAAGTTGCTAATCCAAATTGCATTTAGAGAACAGGCATTACAGTTAGTCCACAGCCAGCCGGGAGGGGGTCACTATGGCCAAGAGCTCAAGTTAAAGTACCTGTTGGACCATTTTTATTGGCCAGGAGTGCATCAGGAAACCACCAGATTCTGTGCAGCATGTCCCAAGTATCAGTTGATAAATCCCTCCAAGGACAGAAAGGTACCACTATATCCTTTGCCCATCATTGACATTCCCTTCCAGCTGGTGGGTGTGGATTTAGTAGGACCACTAATACATTCAGTAAGGGGACACCAGTATATTTTGGTTCTGGTAGATTACGCCACCGGCTGTCCCCTAGGCCATTCCCCTCACAAGCCTGACCACAGTGGCAGTAGCACAAGCTATGATATCTTTCTTTTCACAAGTGGGTTTCCCTTTGGAAATCCTAACAGATCAGAGGACTCCTTTCATGGCTAAACTTATGAAGGAAATCTGTAAACTTTTAGGAGTTCACCAAATCAGAACAGCAGTGTACCACCCGCAGACAGAAGGTCTGGTGCAGAGGTACAACCGGACGATCAAGACCATCCTTAGGAAACTGATAGGAGACATGGGAAAAGATTGGGATCGTAAGCTGCCTCTGGTGCTCTTTGCCATCAGAACACATGAGCAGAAGTCCACAGAATTCAGTCCTTTTGAACTCCTGTTCGGACTAAAACCTCACACTTTGCTAGAGATGGCCGCTGAGCAGTGGGCTGAAGAGGAGGACGAAGGGAAACCCCTTTTAGGGTATATGCAAACATTGAAGGAAACCTTAGCTACTTTATGGGATACTGTGCATCAGAATATGGATAAAGCCCAAGCTAACAAAAAAACCAGTATGACCGTACCAGCCAAATGGAGGTTTTAAAGATAGGGGATAAAGTACTGATTCTTCTACCCTCTTCGGATAAGAAGCTGTTGGCAACTTGGCAAGGACCGTACACTGTGACACAGAGGGTCACGCCCGTCACATACCGAGTTGCTGTACCCCATGCCAATAGTCTCGGGCAAACCTATCATATAAACCTCCTGAAGAAATGAGAGGAGAAGGAGAACTCTACCAAAGATGGAGAAAGAGTACATCCCATATGCCAAGTAACTATCAACAAACCACTAGACATACATATGGAACTCGAAAGAGAGTCCAAGAAGGAGAGACACCAGATGGGATCTAAGCTTTCTCTCAAACAGCAGGAGCAGATGGAACGGTTGTTGGATCAATACCCAGGGCTGAGTTCTAGTAACCCAGGCTGTACTTCTTTAGTGGCTCACGATATTATCACTCAAGAAGGGCAAGTGGTAAACCTGAAACCATATAGGATACCCGAGGCCAGAAGGACAGCTGTAAAACAGGAGGTAGAAGCTATGCTTAAAGCTGACATAATTGAACTTTCTCGCTGTCATTGGTGCTCGCCCATCATGTTAGTGCCCAAACCGGATGGAAGTCTTCGATTTTGTATAGATTTCCACCAGGTGAATGCTCACTCAAAGTTTGACAACTACCCCATGCCCCGTGTGGACGAGTTGATTGAGAGGCTAGAGTCATGTCCACCATTGATTTGACTAAAGGATATTGGCAGATTCCTTTAACGAAATACGCCAGAGAGAAGACAGCTTTTTCAACGCCGTCAGGACTATACCAGTTTAAAGTAATGCCGTTCGGTCTCCACGGAGCACTGGCAACCTTTCAAAGGCTTATGGATGTCCTGTTTTGCACACACCAGGGATATGTTGTAGCATACTTGGCCGACATAGTGGTCTACAGTCCGGATTGGGGAACACACTTAGCTCATCTCAATTCAGCACCTAGACGCCCCCGGGTATTCGAGCGCTATATACATTTTAAATTCAATTCAATTCAATAACATTTTTGATACCCTGAGACAAGTTGGTCTTACTCTAAACTCAAAAAAGACCACCCTTGGTACACACCAGATAGAGTACCTGGGGTACACCATCAGTGAAGGTACGATTATACGACAACACAATAAACTAGAGGCTATTCAGAATATTCCCCGACCTACTACCAGGAAAGAGGTACGAACCTTTCTTGGGCTACTAGGATACTACCGCAGGTTTATCCCTCAGTTTTCCGAGCTAGCTAGTCCTCTCACAGACTTACTTAGGCACAAGACTACAGGGCCCAGGATAGAGTGGGGAAAGAGACAGGAAGACAGTTTTGGTTCCCTAAAGAAAGTCCTATGTAATGCTACTGTCCTAACCTGTCCGGACTTTAAAAAGTCATTTGTGTTACAAACAGATGCTTCTGATAGAGGATTAGGAGCTGTATTGTCCCAACCAGATGCACAGGGGCTCCTACGACCCGTGTTATTCTTGAGTCGGAAACTGTTCCCTAGGGAAGCCTGATATGCCACCATGGGGAAAGAATGCCTGGCTATTAAGTGGGCTATGGAGTCATTACAGTATTACCTATTGGGGCGAACTTTCTTTCTGCTAACGGACCATGCCCCCCTAACTTGGTTAGCCACCAATAAGGATACCAACAGCAAAGTACTGAGATGGTTCTTAGCATTACAGCCCCTATCATTTCAGACTATGCATATTCCTGGACGGTTGCAAGGTAACGCGGACTATCTCTCCCGATTTCCTGTATCTGAATGGCCCGATCGTCCATCTCGAGGAGAAAGGCAGTATAATAAGGACATCTCAGAGGACGGGACCCCAGTGCCCTTCAAGATGACACTCGGGCCGAGACAGCAGGAAGTGGAGGTTAGCGGGACAGACACGTCGGCCGTCGCAGGACTGACGTCATGCGCCTCAAAAAAAGGGGTCTGGACACCGGCATGGGGAGAGAAGTACGTGAATTCAGAGAAGGAGGAGGAGAACCGAGTGGAGACGGAGGAAATCAGCAGAGCGGGGGAAGGACAGGACCAGTGCCAGTCGGGAGAGCTGTTAGGTGAAAGGACCCGGTGGAGCCCTGGAGAAGAAGAGCCGAAGAGGGAGGTTTCCCCAACAACCACTGCCTTTGTATCCGTACGTCCCCAGGAGAAGCAGGACGCTGAGATACCCCACGCTACAGTCCCGGAGGACCGTAGCTTCAGGCCCTTCATTCAGTTCTGGAGGAGATTGGCTGGGAGCGGAGACAGGGGGAGGGGATGGCCTATGTAAGTCGGGCACTAGTTAGGACCGCTCCTCCACTTCACATCCCTGTTCCCTCACAAACCTCGGTGATAGCCTATTTAGGTGAAGGGTCAGCACAACAGATATATTGCAATAAGCAGTAGGACTGACTGGTGGTTGTTTTGTGTTTCTTTGCTTTCTTCTGGGGACACCAAGCCAACCGGGAAATCACCAAGGAGCTAAAAGGAAGCTACCTGAAAAAAGGAGACCTGTGAAATTGGCTTCCTGAACTGTTAATTGTTTTATTTGTGTTCTGGCCATAATCGTGCATTGCTACCATGTCCCTAAGCTAAGACTGTTTCTTATTTTTTTCAATAAATCTACAAAGGTGTTACTACATCTTTGTCCTCACCTAAGCTCTGGGTTTATACTGATTGGACTAAGAGTGGAATTATCTCAGGTCCTGGGAGGTCTATTTATCACAGGGACCAGTAAGGTCCAAGGGTCTCACCAACAGCAGGAGAGTCAGAGCTGGCCTGAGCAGGCAGGGGAGCCCACTGAAGCAGTAGAAGACCCTCAGGAGGACCCACAGGCTGAAGTCACAGGAGTCGCAAGAGGACCTCAAGCAACTCACCAAAGATGAAGGTCCACGATGCAGAGAATGTGGTGAGGACACTGATCTTGGAGGGAAAAGACTGTGGTGGCTGGAGCTTCTAGTAGCCAGAAGATCTCTGGAATGCAGAGCCAACAAGCATTGGCAACGGAAAGTCGACGTGCCGCATAGGGGTTCGTTCCCAGCGGTTCCGACAAAGGATACTGGTCTCCAAATTGCAGAGAGGACAGGCCGGCCTCAAGAAAGTTGCAGAACCACCACCTGTGTTGCTGAGCCTTGGGAAGTCTGTGGTATGACAGTAGCAGCAGACCAGTGAGCCTCGTTGAGGTGCCTGCAGATGCAGGGCAGTGACTCCTTAACTCCAAGGGAGATAACTTCGGGTGTCCTTGATGCTCACAGATCTGTTGATTAACCTGGACGAGGCACAGACACAGACAACGAAGAGGACTTAAAGAACAGTGATACCAGGAGAAGCAAGTCTTCCTTAATGCAGCCTCGGTTCCATGCGAAGTCCAATGAAGTCCAAGTATCCAGACAGTTGAGGAGCAACATTGTTTCAGGCTTGAATCTTGTCCCACGACGAATGTGAGGAACCACCCATGGGTAAGCACTAAGCACCCTAAGGAAATAGTTGGAACAACACAGGGGTCACTTCCAGTGAAGGGGCAGGACAGAGGGGAGGATACTCCCCTGTCCTTTGTCCAGTTTCACAACAGAGAGAAAGCCAGGGACTATCTGAACTAGCTCAAACTGGATTATGTAAGGAGGGCACCAAATGTGCCCTTCAAAGCAGTTGGGTGGCACTGGCAAGAACCCCCTACCCCAGTACAATACACAAATTCCTGTCTTGAAGGTGGTCACACCTCCCAGTGATATGAAACTTATTGTTCTACCTTCCCCTGCTCAAGCTCCGCTCTTCAGCAGGAGGGCAGAATTGTGTCTGTGGTCAGCAGCAGCACTAGCTTGCTGGCAGACCCAGAAAGGCTGTTACCGGGAGTACAGGGGGGTACCACAAGGGAGTCCCCAGTGCAGGGGATCATACTTCCAAAACTGAAATCGATGTTAGGGTTTGATTCTAACAAGTTTGATACCAAACATCACCGGGTTCAGTGTAGCCACTATATAGTTGGACCTCTCATAATGACTGATGTCCACTATATGTTTTTAAACATAATGAGTGATGTCCACAATACGTATTAAAATAGCTAACAGGACTTACTAAGCCTGGAAAATCGACTCCTGGGTTTGTAGGAGTGTCCTGCTTATGCTATATCCAAGCACCCTGTCCTCAGTACTGAAGAGCCTGCCATAGGGGTGACATAGGATTTAAGTACAGTGAGCTCAGATATAAGGAAACATATCTGTTGTGAGAGGTGCAAGCACCAACTCACACAGGCTGCAATGGCAGGCCTGTAGTCACTGTTTAATTGAACTCCCATGGGTGGGGCAATACATACTGCAGCCCATGGCAGACCCCTGGTGTACCTATGCCCAAGGGGCCTTAGCATCATATACTAGGTACTTACAATGATACACCAGAAGGCCAATTTTGAAGGTACAAAAGTACTTACCATGTCAATTTAGGGAGAATGCACAGTGACTGGGCTCTTGAGTAGCAGGATCCCAGTCAGACTACGTCAAAAACACTGACACCAAGCAAATATTGGGGGCAACCATGAAAGCAGATCCCACTTTCCTACATGAAGTATATTATAATATTTAGTCTTATTCAAGTTCAAAGTCTCTTTTTTAAAATTCTTGGAAGGATGAAAGGCTAAGTGGGTTGGTGGAGTTCCAACCTCTGAACACATGGTTAAATATAGGGTAAACATAGGCTCTTGTAATTGGTGTAGTGATCACCAGGCCACACAGGTGATTGTCTTAACACGAACAGAACAACCCAATAACACTTCAAGAGAAGATTGTGTCAATTTCATTGAACCAAATCTAAAATTCGATGTAACATCTGGAAACTACGTATTGGAGATCATGCCAAGCTCCATAGGCTCATAAGAACAACTGTGTTATGTTCCGGAGTTTCTACTTTGAGTACTGTGTCCAATTTTGAAGGTCTCATCTGGGGTAATGTGTCTGGAACTGTTTCCAAAAGAGGTGACTTGCTATGCACACCAGCATAACATATGTATTTATAAAGCATACATTGCCTTCTTGTGGCATCTTGGTACTGAATAACAATTGTTACCTTAATCCAACAGTATCCTTTTTATTGACCTCAGGAGGATGAAAGGCAGGGTCAACCCACCAGGATTCAAACCTCCAACCATGCGGTCAAGCTCAGACTCTGAAGTAAATGCATTAGTCCACTGACCACCAGACCTGGCCTAAGAATAATTAGTGACCTAAGGCCCCAAGACACAGTTGACTGTTCATCATCCTCTCTGAAGTCAGAAGTAAACAAATGTTCTGAATGTCCTTCGCCAATATGGCACTGCTGAAAAAACACAGTACCACATGCTCGTAACTGTTTCAAAATCAGCATTTACAGACACATTATAACTGCATATCCACAAAAAAGTAAAGTTCGGTAGAAATATGAAATCTTATCCTCAATAGCTGTAAATTATTTTCTTTCTCTTCTGAGAAACTCTTATATTAAATTTACCATACTGCCTCATGTCTCTCAGAGGATAATTTGCTTAAAACTAAATTAATATCATTTGCAAAGAGAAAATGCTGTTTTATGGCTACTGATAGGATTGTGTTTAGTTAATTCAAATATAAGTCAGTATCCATACTGAACTACATTTTCTTCAAAAACCATGGCAATAAGGTAAAAATAAATGAGGGAAAAATCCTGCCTAAAAGGTAAAAATAAATGTCACTGCCCACTACAGCACTTCATACTTGGGTTAAGCCTCGATGTGTGATAACAGTAATTATATTTTAATTACACGTTTCAGACTAAACACCTTACCACTGTAAATTTCAGCAACTCAAACTTTATGAAATTTACCTTGGGAAAAATGCTCAATAAGTACCATGAAAAGTGGTTTATTGTGCAAAAATCAACAAAATCTGCACGTTATACCCTATTTTAAAGATAACAGTTGTAATGGGTTCTGTTGCAGGGCCAAACCGGATATTTGTTCCATCGCAGACTTTCATGAGGGACTGAAGTCAGTGAAAGGCTGATGTTTGAAGGCTCTTGCTGCCACGCTGTCCCTTTCTCCAGCTATGGGAGGTTAGTTAAATCAGGTACAACAAGTGCTTTACGTAGTGTTCGAAGTTGGAGGGCTCTGAGGGGCACGATGTGCCCATACTTTTTAATTTAAGAAAAACAGTTCCCCTACTTTTTGTGAAAGTAGAAGTGTCCCGGGAGGGTTCATTCCGAGTGTTGAAATGCTTCAGCTAAAATATACGGCTAGGTGTTTCCCGTGCTGCGAAACGAAGGGAAACCCTTGCTAAAAAGCCTTCTTGTCAGGGTACCTGCTGACCAGTGTTCCCACGAAGGCACGCGCCTGCGCACCCGCGCA
Source organism: Lissotriton helveticus (assembly GCF_964261635.1). Taxonomy (NCBI): domain Eukaryota; kingdom Metazoa; phylum Chordata; class Amphibia; order Caudata; family Salamandridae; genus Lissotriton; species Lissotriton helveticus. Next base: position 1,470,347,420 of record NC_136068.1, on the reverse strand, counting down.
CCTCTGTGCCCCAGAGCGCGCACTGCTGTGTCTGTGGCGCGAACACAGCCGCCGCTGCATTTAGTAAGTGCTCCCTCTTGCTAAATGTCTTTTGTTTTCTAGAGTGCGACTGTGGGGCTCATTGCATGCTTTTGTTTAAATATTCGTGTTAATTGCAGAGCCCGTCACGAGCTGCGATTAACACTAATGCTTTAAACAAAAGCACAAATCTCCCAGCAGACACACTCTAGAAAACATAAGAAATGCAGCACCAAACACAGCGTGTGCTTTTAGAATCACTCAAAAGCACACGCTGTGTATGTAAGCTTGCTGCATTTCTTCTCTAAATAGAGTTGGGCTGTGGGGGGATAGTGTGCCTTTTAGTTTTCATGTTAATTGCAGCCCATGAAGGGCGCTGCCATTAACATGAAAATGTTAACAAAGGCGCACAATCACCCCGCAGCTGTGCTCTATTATGAGAAGAAATGCAGCAAGCTTACAAACAAGGCATTTGCTTCCAGGTCACAAGCTACAGCAGTGACCATTTGCCCATGGTCTGCACTATGTGGTACAGAGCGGACTACTAAAACATCTCCCTTATATAGTGTCATAAGGGCAGGCACAGCTCGGTTGCCGCAGACAAAATAAAATGGGAGGGTCATTCTGGCACCAGTAGGGCGTCAGATGTGGACTGATCCATGACATGTGCACCAATAGGAAAGACTTCTAGTAATGCCAAATTAAAGCTCCATGTTCGCCACAATACCTACAGTAACCTGATACTATTACATAAAGTGTACAACAAAAATGGAATAAAAGCTATCCTACATGTTATACCGATTAAGCATGGGCGTAAAATCCGTTCCGCTCGCGGATTTTGCGAATTTTCGGTAAATTCGCAATCCGCTAACTTTTGCGAACTTGCCGAAAATTCATAAAATCCATGCGAAGCGGATTTTTTGCTTGGTCGCACTTGCCAACTAGAATACTATACAATTTCGCGGGAGTAAACACTTGCGAACACGTAGATGCGGCGGGCAGCGACAATCTCGCAATTGCGAGATTGCAAAATTTGCAATTTCGCACAAGAAATCCACCAGCAGGCAGCATAAACCTTGAAAATTGTGATTTTTATCAGAATAACTCCTCAGGTTGACATTTGCCTGCACTTTTTCTTTGCAAGGAGTCCATTTTGGGGGGTGGGGGTGGGAGGAAGGAAGTGCCCCACAGTCTCCAACTTCCTGTTCCTGTCCACCAGGCTCCTCCCAGTGCTTTCTTCATGTGCTGGTCACTTTGATTTGGATCTTGACCTGGAAGGATTACTTTTTGTGGATGCTGCTGGATATTTTGCCAAACTGAAAGCACTCAGCAGGTGCAAAAGTTCAATCTTATCATTAGTAACCATTCCCTGTAGTGCTTCCTGAGGGGCCCCTTCAGAGTTCATTTGCCTACTTGCAACTATTCTCTGACCCTCACAGCAGGCTCAGAGAATAGCTACATGTATACAACAAAGGTCCTGTTAAAAAAATTACACTGCAACAGAAAGCAATTACAGACAAAACTGAAAGCACTCAGCAGGTGCAAAAGTTCAATCTTATCATTAGTAACCATTCCCTGTAGTGCTTCCTGAGGGGCCCCTTCAGAGTTCAGTTGCCTACTTGCAACTATAGGCCACAAAGGTCCTGTGAAAAAAAAGTGCACTGCAACAGAAAGCAAATTACAGATAAGGAAGCAGGTGCCAGCCAGACTGGAAGTTTAAATTCAGTGACACATTAATCAACCCCAAATTAATTCATGTCAGTTGAAGCAGGGCAGGTGTGCTTGCTTTTTTTCACCCCCATAATCTACAGTGATAAACCAACCAGAGGGTGGCAGTGATGTACCAGAGGGTGGCATGGGTGTACCAGAGGGTGGCAGTGGTGAAACAGAGGGTGCTGTGAACCTGTGATGATGAACCAGATGTAGAAACAACATAGTCGCAGCCGTTGCGAGCCGACAAGTAAGTTCGCAATTGCGAACTGGTACAGAACCCTCTCGAACTGGCAGAAATCCTTGCGAACACACAAAAAAAATCTGCAAATTTGCGAGAGTTCGCGGATTTTGCGGATTGCGAATCCGTAAATACGCAAGTTCGCGGATTGCCAATTCGCAAAATCCGCCCATGCTTACGGGCGATTCGCCTACTACATCTTCAAGAAGGATACAGTCTGTGATGGGTGATTCCACTTAAGTCAGTGAAAGTGATTTTCATTTTTGGCATGGTGGGGAAGGCTTGTATGCTTGGTGATTCTATAGAAGTCTACTGGAAGCTTTTCCCATATTAGGAGGGTAAAAAGGATTGTCAGCTGGGCAAAACCCTCTAAATGATAGTGGGGTGTGGATATGTGAAATGTGGTGCACCCACTGCAACCTTCTTCCACTTGATCAGGGAATGTCCTAAAACAGCACATTTTTGTAAGTAGCTTCAATAGCTATTAGATTTGGTACTACAAACCTGCAAATTGAGAAAATTGAGGCAAGGCATGCATGCTTAACAAATCCCATGTCTCGAAAATATAATGAAGAGAAAAGGTACCATCTATGATTTATTTGGCCCTAGATAGCTGTATTGTTGCAATGTATTGACAGAGCTCAGAATCACTTGCATGAAATGGCTGGCTAAAGATGTTTGGAAAATAGGAGGAAGAAGTAAACATAGCTCGACTCCGTTGTGAAGAGAACATGGCAGGTAACATCATTGATTGGAAGGAATTAGTTAGGCACTTATGTGCCCACATGGCTGCATGCCACTCTAAAAAATTATTCTAGTGTTGTGATTTGTACATGCTGCCTTCTATAACTCGCCCAACTGACTGACATAACTTCAAAGAGAGATATGTGGGATCTGCTATGACCATAATGTGGTTTGGGATGGCACTGTCCCCTCAAAGATGTAAAATCATGTTCATATTCCTCTGCCATGAGTGCATAACTATGAATATCTGGTATCCTAGTTTTTTATTTTGGACCCAGTCTCACACTAATTTAGTGTGTGTGAAGGCATCTGCCTATCCCTACACATTTGGTAGATCCTGGACCTGTCCTGGATTGTAGGGGCACACCAATCATGCCCTTCAGTGTATGGCAATGGAATGCAGTCTTTGTTACAAGTTTACTTTGTAGAGAGGTGGCAGTAGCGTACCATGTTTGTAAATAAGTAGTCACACAGAGACAATCATATGTGTGTAAATCTCAGTATAGGAAATATTACACAAGACAAAGACTACAAGGTGTAGGAGTCACATGACATCCATACGAGTAGGCAGTATAGTTTTATAGTGATTGGTCTGGAGAAACACACTGAATTTAGAACGTAATACCATGATTGGGGGGTTCTCTTTAATAACCAGAATTGATTTCTATTCAAATGAACCCTTTTTGCAACATTAGGATAATCAGACTGGGTAAAAACATGCAGCTCTTAGATGACAGTTAATAGCTCACTGTTCTATGTTAGGATTTTTGACTTAAAAGGATCTCACTGACAAAAGCAGTAACCCACTGACCCATTTACAACATGTGCACTTTGTGATATTTGCGCTGCACCCACACGGGCACCTGGTTACTGGCACACATAGCCTTGGTTGCAGCACACATAGACCTTACACTGCGGCATACAGAGGAAAAAATTAGAGGGAACATTGCTGTTGACTGAAAGAAATGTATATGTGCACAACTAGTCAATACACAAATATAAAGTGTGCTTGGAAGCCAGTAATGGCTTTAAGTGATGGAGTCTCTTGAAGCTTCCTGATGACGCAGATTTAGGGCCTGATTATGAGCAGTGCCTTTGAAAAAGGCACTGCAATGGGAATGCCTAAAGCCCTTTACTGCACGGCATGGAGTGTGCACAACATGCCGTGCCACCCTGCATGCACCAAAGGGCCCAGAGGCAACATTGGGCCTTATGGAGCCCCCTTTGTTTCCTCAACGCCAGAATTTCATGGCGTGAACACCGCTATGAAATCCTGGCGGTAAGGAAATCTCGTAATACGCTTGGCGTGCCACAGTAGCAGCGCCAGAACATTGCGCCCCTCTGCTTTCTGGGACCTGTCTGGGACCTCGTAGCACTAAACCTACAGAAGTCCCTATTCTCCACAGCATCAACCAGGAATAAATTATGGGGCTCTCTGGTTTCAGACAAGAACCTCTGCAGTACTTTAACTAATAGATGTTTCTTAATGTACAATAGTGCATTTCCAACTGATTAACTTAAGTTGTATTTATTTTTTATTTAAACAATGCCTTGTTTTATATGTAGCTACCTGAAGGTGAAAGACTGAAAAAAGTTGAAGAATAGTGCTTTTTAGGTCAAGCTACAGCAGCGCATGCGCTGTTGCTCGACATTTAGTATAGGCTTTTTTGGGAAGTGCTACCCTGGCCTAAAGCTTGCGTGCATGTGGCCTAAAGCTTGCGTGCATGTGCGCGTGAACGCGTGCATTCCGCCATCTGCCTTTTTTTATTATCTCTTCCTCCGCATCTCTGGCTCGCTCTGCCTCTGTCTTGCTCGCCCCTCCCCCTCCACAGAGCGTCTTGCGGTCCTTATTGTCATCTCAGCTTGCATTCACCCCTCCTTTATCCCCTTTCGGCCGCTTTGATCTTCTCAGTGAGCTGCGCGCAAATGCTTGTGTGTGATTACATGCCGGAGACTCTGGGCCGGAGCAGTCGCCTGCCTCAAGACTCCGCTTGCCTCACCTCTCTGTGTTCATTTGTTCGGTCACCACCTCTCAGCATCCCTTCTCGCCGTGCCACAGCGCAAAATGCAAAAGTAATCTTCAGGACTATTGATGTCTTCAAATGACTCAAACTGAGCTAAAAAACATGGTACTTCTCTTTCCCGTAACACCTAGAACTGCCAGAATAAAATGAAGGCAAAAGTATAGGAAGCTATCGGTGCGTTTAGCGTAGTGTCACTTACATGCCTGCATACTGGTCTCCTGATTTGTTAATAGATAGGAAGTATTATCGCAATTATTTTCACTAGCCGGGGAAATAAAGCAAAAGCGAAATTGAAACTTCTACTAAAGCTTTCCAGTTCTTTGGTGCTTCATAAACTGCAGAGCAGGGAGGGATGCGCTCTGCTGGCAAGGTTGCTCACAATTAACCCCTTCAATGCTGATGACGGAGCGGTTCCGTCATCAGCATCGGTTGGGCTGTGCTGATGACGGAACCGCTCCGTCATTGGCACAGCCCTCGGGGGGAGCGCTGGCTCGATCTCGGCGATTTAAGCAGGGATGGCAGCGGAAGACATTCCGCTGCCACCCCCGGGGCCCCCCACATTTCCTGGTGACGTCAGCTCGCTCAGCGCGCGCCGACGTCACCAGGAAGTGCTGGTTGCACTGGAAGCCATTTATTTCCAGCGCGTCCAGCGAGCAGGTAAGGTTTCTGCTCTCCGGTGGGGCGGGGGGGCCATTTCTTGGTGCCTTGAGGCATCGGGGGGGAGGAAACACTGTTTCCTCTCCCCTGATGTCCCAATGCAGGGCATTCCTGGTTCAGGATCGCGCACAGCGTCTCGATCCTGCACCAGGAATGCCTCCACAAGACACCGGGGATGTTTTTTTGGGAAAAATGATGCAACCCCTTGGGCAAGGGTCGCTTCCAGGGGCATATTTTATAATTTCAGACTTTTCTGCGCCCCCTGGGGGCAGATCGCGCGTTGTTTCGCGGAATCTGGACCCCGGGGGGGGCAGAAAAGCCCACTAGACACCAGGGATTATTGTTTTTATCAAAAGGAAGCGACCCTTTGGGCAAGGGGCGTTTCCTGGGGTCATAAATATTATTTTAGACTTTTCTGGCCACCGCCCATTTTTTGGGCCGAATCTGGACCCAGGGGGGTAGAAAAACCCACTAGACACCAGGGATTGTCTTTTTTTTGCAAAGGAAGCGACCCCTTGGGCAAGGGTCGCTTCCTGGGGGCGAAATAATTGTTTTAGACTTTTCTGCTCCCCCTTGGGGGCGAATTGGGTGTTTTTTTACTGAATCTGGACCCGGGGGGGGGGGCAGGAAAGCCCACTAGACACCAGGGATTGTTTTTTTCTTGAAAAGGAAGCGACCCCTTGGGCAAGGGTTGCTTTCTGGGGGCAAAATTATTATTTTAGATTTTTCTGCCCCCCGTTGGGGCAGATTGGCCCCTTTTTTGCCGAATCTTAGGGGTTGTTTTTTTTTTTTTCAAAGGAAGGGACTCTTCCTTGGGCCCTTAGTTTTTATTGAATATATTCTGCCTCATAATGTTGCCTTTCTGCCCTCAGGAGGGAGCAATAAACCTTACTAGACACCAGGGAAATCTGTTTTTTTTTTTAAATGGAAGTGACCCTTGGGCAAGTGTTGCTTCCAGGGGGTCCAAATTTTAAAAAGATTTATATTCTGTCCCCCATTGGGACAGTCACCCCATTTGTAACATAACCTGTGACATAGCCTGTTGTAATGTGTATTTTTTGTTTTCTAAAGTGTAATGTTTTCTTTTCTCTTTAGACTGTTGCAGTGTGCAGTTTCATTACTGGTGGTTCTGCTGTTTGTGTAGTTGCATGTGTTTGGTAAGAGACCTTTTTTGTACAATTTTTATGTAAATGTTTTGTTTGAAAAGCATGTAGTAATACGAGTATGTTTGGTTTCTGTTTTTTGTGATTGTGAAACATGTTTTGCATTTGTGCTTGATGTGTATTTTGCTTTTTGTAGATGTAAGTTTTTTTTCTTCTTTCTAGTGCGATATCGTTGACTATTTGCTGTGTCTTTGCAGAGTAGGTGCTGGTGAGTGTGGCTGTATTTTGTAAGTGAATTGTATAGTTATTCAGTTCATAGATCTTTGTGATGAAGGCTTATATTTTTTACCTACTTTGCAAGGTGTTGGTTGTTGAGTTGTTTGTGCAGTCTCCTTTCTTAGTGAGGATAATGGCTAGCCGCCGGATTACCGCTCAGCAAGTTGTTGGAATGCTTTTTGATTCTTCCTCTGACCATGGTGCTGAGACTGACTCTGATTCTGAGGCAGAGGTGGGAGGTGAAGATTCTGGTAGTGAGTTTTCTCTCCACATGGCATTGTCTGATGATGAAGATACTCTGAGTGCTGATGAAGCTACTTTTGGTGTGGATGAAGTGTCTGTGTTAGAGGAGGACATTGCTGTGCCGGTAGTGCGGCAAGAGGCATCTGGGCTGCAGCCTGGGGCTGCTAGACTTCCAGTTGGTGTAGTGAAACAAGAGGCAGCTTGGAGCCAGCCTGAGGCTGCAAGACTTGTTGTCGAAAGTTCTGACCTCTGGGTTGCCCCAGGCATGGTGCAGCCGAATTGCCTGAATTTACTGGTGTTCCAGGGTGTAGGGCGAACACTGAAAACTTTTTGCCAATTGATTTTTTCAAGTTGTTTATGGATGATGTGTTTTTGGCAGAGATTGTAGAGCAGTGCCAGCCTTAAGCCCCACGCTAGAGCTACCCAGTGGACTCCCACAAATTTGGAGGAGATGAAAAAGTTTTTGGGGTTAACTTTTTTGATGGGCTTGCTTAGGAAACCATCAATGGCTTCATATTGGTCTACTAGTCCCTTGATGGCAACAGCTATATTTACGGCAGTCATGAGTCGTGATAGGTATTTGCTTCTGCTTCGGATGATGCATTTTGTTGACAATGGTTTTGCTTTGCCACGAAATCACCCTGATTGTGACCGTCTTTTCAAGATTCGGCCTGTCATTGATCATTTTGTTGATCGATTTCCAGAGATCTTTGCTCCTGGGAAAGAAATTGCAGTGGATGAGTCTTTGGTGTTGTTCAAGGGCCGCTTGGTATTTAGGCAATACATTCCTAGTAAGAGGGCACGCTATGGAATTAAGCTTTATATGCTGTGTGACAGTCAGACTGGATATGTCTCTAATTTCAGGGTGTACACCGGTAAGGAATTCAGGATTATCCCCCTGGTTGTCCGTCGACTTTTGGAGTGACTGAGAAAATTGTGTGGGAACTTGGTAGAGGATTGTTTAACAAAGGCCATCATTTATATGTAGATAACTTCTACACTGGTGTGCGGTTGTTCAGGGAATTGGCCAAAGTGGACACTGTTGCTTGTGGCACAATCCGCTCTAACCGTAAAGGTTTCCCAAAAGAACTTGTTTGTCAAAAGCTTGCTCGGGGACAGTGCAGTGCATTGCGTTGTGAGGAGCTTCTAGCTGTGAAGTTTTCAGACAGGAGAGATGTCTACATGTTGACTTCCATACATGATGAAAGCACTGAACTGGTGACTGTTTGGGGTCAGGTTGCAGAAGCACGCAAACCTGTGTGCATTTTAGACTATAATAGGCACATGGGTGGTGTTGACAGAGTAGATCAGAGGTTGGAACTGTATGCTGCTCTTCGTAAGGGTTACATTTGGTACAAGAAGTTGGCTATCTATCTTTTCCACTTGGCAACCTTTAATGCTTTTGTTGTGTTCCAGCAATCTTGTCCTCAGTCAAAGATGACTTTTGTAAAGTTTCAGGAGTCTGTAATAGGCAGCCTTGTTTTAGTGGAACAGGCAAGTGTTCCTAGAGTTGGAGTGGTGGAGGATGTTGCCAGAATGAAAGATCGCCACTTTCCTGATCAAATTCCTCCTACAACCTCAAAAGGCTTTCTCAGTCGGAGTCTGTTGGCGAAGAGGTTTGTGGAAGGAGGTTCGTATGTACTGCCCCGACTGTCCTTCTAACCCTGGGCTGTGTGTACCTGCTTGTTTTAGAATGTACCACACACAAAATAATTTTTGGGAGCATCCATGAGTGGTAAAGTGACCTGGCTGGTCTCTATTCTTTAACACTTATTGTTCAGTTTCAAAGTTGGCATTTGTGTAGTGTATTTAGATTTAGTTGTTGTGTTAGTAGATTTGTATCAATTTGCAATTTGTTTTTGTTTTTCATTTGTATTGAAAAAAACTAAAGTATGATGTTGGTTTGCTTGTAGTGTCCATTGTCTGACAGTGTGCATGGTTTGGCGCTTGGCTGGCGGTGTCTATGGACTGGTGCTTGGCTGGCGGTGTGCGTGGTCTGGTGCATGGTTGGCAGTGTGCGTGGTCTTGCGCTTGCCTGGTGGTGTGTTGGGATTGGTGCTTGGCTGGTGGTGTGCCTGGGCTGGTGCTTGTCTGGCGGTGTGTGTGGAGTGGCGCTTGCCTGGTGGTGTGTGTGGACTGGTGTTTGGCTGGTGGTGTGTGTGGTCTGGTGTTTGGTTGGCGGTGTGCGTGGTCTTGCGCTTGCGTGGTGGTGTGTTTGGATTGGTGCTTGGCTGAGGGTGTGCCTGGACTGGTGCTTGGCTGGCGGTGTGTGTGGAGTGGTGCTGTCCTGGCGGTGTGTGTGGACTGGTGCTTGGCTGGCGGTGTGCGTGGTCTGGTGCTTGGTTGGCGGTGTGCGTGGTCTTGCGCTTGCCTGGTGGTGTGTTGGGATTGGTGCTTGGCTGGTGGTGTTCCTGGGCTGGTGCTTGTCTGGCGGTGTGTGTGGACTGGTGTTTGGCTGGTGGTGTGTGTGGTCTGGTGTTTGGTTGGTGGTGTGCGTGGTCTTGTGGTTGCCTGGTGGTGTGTTTGGATTGGTGCTTGGCTGGTGGTGTGCCTGGACTGGTGCTTGGCCGACGGTGTCTGTGGACTGGTGCTTTCCTGGCGGTGTGTGTGTGGACTGGTGCTTGGCTGGCGGTGTGCGTGGTCTGGTGCTTGACTGGCGTGTGTGTGGTCTGGTGCTTGGCTGGTGGTGTGCGTGGACTGGTGCTCGACTGGGGGTGTGTGGGAAGTGACTTCTTGCTGGTTACTGTGCTAGCTGAGCGCCACTCCATGCAATCCATGAGTTTGTGTAGTTGCTGTGTCAGGAATGTGGACATGTGAAAGTGATGGGCCCTTGATTGGCGTTGTCTGCTGGTGGAAGTGTAGTAATGTGATGGGTCCGCGGCTGGTGGTGTGAATGTTTTGTATGTGTCGCATGTATGAAATATGTATGAATGGCCTGTAAAGAGGTTGGTGCCTTGTCGTGGCTTTACAACTCACGAGCTGTGAGTCAATGGTTCAGTTTCTCGTCCTTTCCATTATTAACAGTGTATTTCATTTTTTGTGAAATCACTCGCTAATACAATGGTATATACTGAACCATCACTCACCCTCGTGCCAAATCCAACCAGTATATGTGTGTGTTTGAGAACTTGATGTCTGTGTAGTTTATTTATTTTATTATTATTTTTTTGAAGCAGGACGCACCTTGTCACTTTTTTTGTAAATGTTGTGATGTGCTGCTTTTGTGCCTGGTGGTGTGAATGGTCTTCTGTGTGCCAGGTATGAAAGGTGTGTGAATGGCCTGTAAAGCGGTTGGTGCCTTGAAGTGGCTGTACAGCTCACGAGCTGCGAGTCATTGGTTCAGTTTTGTGTCCATGTAATTGACAGTGCATTTCATTTTTGTGAAATCTCTTGTAAATAAAATTATATATACTGAACCATCACTCGCCCTCATGCCAAATCCAACCAGTATGTGTGTGTGTCTGAGGAATAGATGGCTGTGCAGGGATCTTGTTTTTTTTAGTCTCTCTGCCAAGGTGTACATTCCGCCTACGAATAACCTGCCAATTGTAGATATTGTTGAAAACCCATGGTACTACATGGTGATGTCTCTCTGGTGAAATCTAAAAATTAATTTTATCCACAGTATCCTGCAAAACTCACAATGTCCGTCATATTTTTCTTGCAATATTGCGCCCTAATTGTCACGCTGCACAAGTAAACAACTAATTTTGTCAAAACTAATTGGTTTAGCTAGGGGGGTCACATGGGTTTTTCACTCCTTCCTCGGTTGCCATCTAGGGAAACCAAGCAAACATTTTTGGAAAGTAGACACCCGGGGGCTTTCAAGGGGGTATGGCTTGCGTGGATCCTCGAACGTTCCTTTTCTCAGAATCCCTAGCAAACTTTAAATGTAGCTGGAAAAATTTGTTGTTTCAAACATTTTTGTGTGTAAAAGTGTGGCATCACTGGGCTCACACAAATTTCCACCCACCCAATGTTCCCCCAGGTCTCCCGATAAAAATGGTACCTCACTTGCGTGGGTGATTCAAGGACCCGCAACAGGCAACGGCCCAAAACCTAGTGAGGAAACATCCAAATTACCTATCACAAAGCAATCTGGTTTTGCAAGGGGGTTCCCATGAGTTTTTGGCCCGGGGCTCGGCGAAACCTACCTAAACCATATATTTATGGAAACTAGACACCCGGGGGACTCCTGCGAGGTATGGCTTGCGTGGGTCCCTCATCATTCTCCTACCTAGAATCCACTGCAAAGCTAAAATTTGGCCAAAAAAAGGCTTTTTTCTCACTTTTCTGTGTGGTAAAGTTGTGGAATCACCAGCTTTTGTAAGGGGGGTTACCTGGGTTTTTGGCCCCGTGCTAGACGGCCATCTAGGGAAACCTACCAAACCCACACATTTCTGAAAATTAGACACCCGGGGGCTTCCAAGGAGGTATGGCTTGCATGGATCCTCCAACGTTCCTTTACCCAGAATCCCTTGCAAACCTCAATTTTAGCTGAAAAAAATCAGTTTTTTCACACATTTTTGTGTGGGAAAGCGTGGCATCACTGGGCTCACACAAATTTCCTCCCACCCAGCATTCCCCCCAGGTCTCCCGATGAAAATGGTACCTCATTTGCGTGGGTAGGCATAGTGGCTGCAACAGGAAAAGGCCCAAATCGTAAGGTGGAGACTTAAAAATTACCTTGAGCAAAACTACCTTGTGTTTGGGGGGACCTGAGTTTTTGGCCCGGTGCTCGGCGGCAAACTTTGGAAACCACCAAACCCAAACAGTTCAGAAAACTAGACACCCGGGGGAGTCCAGGGAGGTATGGCATGTGTGGGTCCCCCAACGTTTTCCTACCCAGAATTCTCTGCAAACCCTAAAATTAGGTAAAAAAAACATTTTTCCATACATTTTTGCGTGAGATCTCCGTGCTGGCACAAATGTCCTACCACCCAGCGTTCCCCTTGTTCTCCCGAGTAAAATGATACCTCACTTGTGTGGGTGGGCCAAAGGCCTGTGACTAGGATGACCGCAAAACAATAGAATTCTCTGTGCTTAATTTGTCAAACCCGAACGCCACAATTTCTTAAAAATACATTTTTAGCCTGTTCTGCTTTGGACACCCACAAAAGTGAGGTATCATTTTACTCGGGAGAACAAGGGGAACGCTGGGTGGTGGGACATTTGTGCCAGCATGGAGATTCCATGCAAAAATGTATGGAAAAGTGTTTTTTTAAACTAATTTTAAGGTTTGCAGGGAATTCTGGGTAGGAATATGATGGGGGACCCACACATGCCATACCTCCCTGGACTCCCCCGGGTGTCTGGTTATCAGAACTGTTTGGGTTTGGTAGTTTCCCAAGTTTGCCGCCGAGCACCGGGCCAAAAACTCAGGTCCCCCCCAAAAATAAGGAAGTTTTGCTATAGGTTATTTTTAAGTCTCCACCTTACGATTTGGGCCTTTTCCTGTTGCAGCCACTATGCCTACCCACGCAAGAGAGGTACCATTTTTATCGGGAGACCTGGGTGAAAGCTGGGTGGGTGGAAATTTGTTGATCCACGCAGATTCCAGAACTTTCCACCAGAGAAATGTGAGGAAAATGCGTTTTTTTGGTCAATTTTTTTGCTTTGTAAGGGATTCTGGGTAACAGAACCTGGTGGGAGGCAGTTGTGTCACCCCATCCTGAATTCCCCTGGGTGTCTAGTTTTCAAACATGTATAGGTTTGCTAGGTTTCCCTAGGTGCCGGCAGAGCTAGGGTTCAAAAACGAAAGGTAGGCACTTTGCCAAAAAAGGGCCAGTTTTCACTGCGAAATTGAGGTGCGAACACGTTGCGTTTTTTGCTGTTTCCTGTCCCAGGCACTAGGCAGACCCAGGCAAGTGAGGTACCATTTTTTTCGGGAGACTTGTGGGATTGCTGGGTGGGTGGAAATTTGTTGATCCACACAGATTCCAGAACTTTCCACCACAAAAATGTGAGGAAAATGTGTTTTTTTGTCAATTGTTTAGATTTGCAAGGGATTCTGGGTAACAGAACATGGTGGGAGGCAGTTGAGTCACCCCATCCTGAATTTCCCTGGTTGTCTAGTTTTCAAAAATGTATAGGTTTGCTAGGTTTCCCTAGGTGCCGGCAGAGCTAAGGTTCAAAAACGAAAGGTAGGCACTTTGCCAAAAAAGGGACAGTTTTCACTGCGAAATTGAGGTGCGACCACGTTGCGTTTTGCGCTGTTTCCTCTCGCAGGCACTAGGCAGACCCAGACAAGTGATGAACCATTTTTTTCGGGAGACCTGGGGGAACGCTAGGTGGGTGGAAATTTGTTGATCCACACAGATTCCCGAACTTTCCACCACAGAAATGTGAGGAGAATGCGTTTTTTTGTCAATTGTTTAGCTTTACAAGGGATTCTGGGTAACAGAACCTGGTGGGAGGCAGTTGAGTCACCCCATCCTGAATTCCCCTGGGTGTCTAGTTTTCAAAAATGTATAGGTTTGCTAGGTTTTCCTAGGTGCCGGCAGAGCTAGGGTTCAAAAACGAAAGGTAGGCACTTTGCCAAAAAAGGGCCAGTTTTCACTGCGAAATTGAGGTGCGAACACGTTGCGTTTTTCGCTGTTTCCTGTCACAGGCACTAGGCAGACCCAGGCAAGTGAGGTACCATTTTTTCCGGGAGACTTGGGGGAACGCTGGGTGGGTGGAAATTTGTTGATCCACACAGATTCCAGAACTTTCCACCACAGAAATGTGAGGAAAATGCGTTTTTTTGTCAATTGTTTAGATTTGCAAGGGATTCTGAGTAACAGAACCTGGTGGGAGGCAGTTGAGTCACCCCATCCTGAATTTCCCTGGGTGTCTAATTTTCAAAAATGTATAGGTTTGCTAGGTTTCCCTAGGTGCCGGCAGAGCTAGGGTTCAAAATCGATAGGTAGGCACTTTGCCAAAAAAGGGAGTTTTCACTGCGAAATTGAGGTGCGACCACGTTGCGTTTTGAGCTGTTTCCTGTCGCAGGTACTAGGCAAACTCAGGCAAGTGAGGTACCATTATTTTCAGGAGACCGGGGGGAACGCGGGGTGGGTGGAAATTTGTTGATCCACGCGGATTCCCGAACTTTCCACCACAGAAAGGTGAGGAAAATGCGTTTTTTGGTCAATTTTTTAGCTTTGCAAGGGATTCTGGGTAAAAGAACATGGTGGGAGGCAGTTGAGTCACCCCATCCTGAATTCCCCTGGGTGTCTAGTTTTCAAAAATGAATAGGTTTGCTAAGTTTCCCTTGGTGCCGGCAGAGCTAGGGTTAAAAAACGAAAGGTAGGCACTTTGCCATAAAAGGGCCCGTTTTCAATGTGAAATTGCGGTGCTACCATGTTGCGTTTTGCGCTGTTTCCTGTCGCAGGCACTAGGCAGACCCAGACAAGTGAGGTACCATTGTTTTCGGGACACCTGGGGGAACGCGGGGTGGGTGGAAATTTGTTAATCCACGCAGATTCCAGAACTTTCCACCACAGAAATGTGAAGAAAATGCGTTTTTTTGTCTATTTTTTATATTTGCAAGGGATTCTGGGTAACAGAATCTGGTGGGAGGCAGTTGAGTCACCCCATCCTGAAATCCCCTGGGTGTCTAGTTTTAAAAAAATGTATAGGTTTGCTAGGTTTCCCTAGGTGCCGGCAGAGCTAGGGTTCAAAAACTAAAGGTAGGCACTTTGCCAAAAAAGGGCCAGTTTTCACTGAGAAATTGCGGTGCGACCTTGTTGCGTTTTGCGCTGTTTCCTGTCGCAGGCACTAGGCAGACCCAGGCAAGTGAGGTACCATTTTTTTCGGGAGAACTGGGGAAACACGAGGTGGGTAGAAATTTGTAGATCCACGCGGATTCCAGAACTTTCCACCACAGAAATGTGAGGAAACTGCGTTTTTTTTGGACAATTTTTTAGCTTTGCAGGGGTTCTGGGTAACAGACCCTGGTGGGAGGCAGTTGAGTCACCCCATCCTAAATTCCCCAGGGTGTCTAGTTTTCAAAAATGTATAGGTTTGCTAGGTTTCCCTAGGTGCTGGCAGAACTAGGGGTCAAAAACGAAAGGTAGGCACTTTGGCAAAAAAGGGCCAGTTTTCACTGCGAAATTGAGGTGCGACCACATTGCGTTTTGCCCTGTTTCTTGTCGCAGGCACTAGGCAAATCCAGGCAAGTGAGGTACCATTATTTTCAGGAGACCGGGGGGAACGCGGGGTGGGTGGAAATTTGTTGATCCACGCGGATTCCCAAACTTTCCACCACAGAAAGGTGAGGAAAATGCATCTTTTTGGCAATTTTTTAACTTTGCAAGGGATTCTGGGTAAAAGAACCTGGTGGGAGGCAGTTGAGTCACCCCATCCTGAATTCCCCTGGGTGTCTAGTTTTCAAAAATGTATAGGTTTGCTAAGTTTCCCTAGATGCCGGCAGAGCTAGGGTTAAAAAACGAAAGGTAGGCCCTTTGCCAAAAAAGGGCCCGTTTTCACTGTGAAATTGCGGTGCGACCAAGTTGCGTTTCGCGCTGTTTCCTGTCGCAGGCACTAGGCAGACCCAGGCAAGTGAGGTACCATTGTTTTCGGGACACCTGGAGGAACGCGGGGTGGGTGAAAATTTGTTAATCCACGCAGATTCCAGAACTTTCCACCACAGAAATGTGAGGAAAACGCGTTTTTTTGTCTATTTTTTATATTTGCAAGGGATTCTGGGTAACAGAACCTGGTGGGAGGCAGTTGAGTCACCCCATCCTAAAATCCCCTGGGTGTCTAGTTTTAAAAAATGTATAGGTTTGCTAGGTTTCCCTAGGTGCCGGCAGAGCTAGGGTTCAAAAACTAAAGGTAGGCACTTTGCCAAAAAAGGGCCCGTTTTCACTGAGAAATTGCGGTGCGACCTTGTTGCGTTTTGCGCTGTTTCCTGTCGCAGGCACTAGGCAGACCCAGGCAAGTGAGGTACCATTTTTTTCGGGAGACCTGGGGAAACACGAGGTGGGTAGAAATTTGTTGATCCACACGGATTCCAGAACTTTCCACCACAGAAATGTGAGGAAATGCGTTTTTTTGACAATTTTTTAGATTTGCAAGGGATTCTGGGTAACGGAACGTGGTGGGAGGCAGTTGATTCACCCCATCCTAAATTCCCCTGGGTGTCTAGTTTTCGCCAATGTATAGGTTTGCTAGGTTTCCCTAGGTGCCGGCAGAACTGGGGGTCAAAAACGAAAGGTAGGCACTTCGGCAAAAAAGGGCCAGTTTTCACTGCGAAATTGAGGTGTGACCACATTGCGTTTTGCCCTGTTTCTTGTCGCAGGCACTAGGCAAACCCAGGCAAGTGAGGTACCATTATTTTCAGGAGACCGGGGGGAACGCGGGGTGGGTGGAAATTTGTTGATCCACGCAGATTCCCGAACTTTCCACCACAGAAAGTTGAGGAAAATGTGTTTTTTTGTCAATCTTTTACCTTTGCAAGGGATTCTGGGTAAAAGAACCTGGTGGGAGGCAGTTGAGTCACCCCATCCTGAATTCCCCTGGGTGTCTAGTTTTCAAACATGTATAGGTTTGCTAGGTTTCCCTAGGTGCCGGCAGAGCTAGGGTTCAAAAACGAAAGGTAGGCACTTTGCCAAAAAAGGGCCAGTTTTCACTGCGAAATTGAGGTGCGAACACGTTGCGTTTTTTGCTGTTTCCTGTCCCAGGCACTAGGCAGACCCAGGCAAGTGAGGTACCATTTTTTTCGGGAGACTTGTGGGATTGCTGGGTGGGTGGAAATTTGTTGATCCACACAGATTCCAGAACTTTCCACCACAAAAATGTGAGGAAAATGTGTTTTTTTGTCAATTGTTTAGATTTGCAAGGGATTCTGGGTAACAGAACATGGTGGGAGGCAGTTGAGTCACCCCATCCTGAATTTCCCTGGTTGTCTAGTTTTCAAAAATGTATAGGTTTGCTAGGTTTCCCTAGGTGCCGGCAGAGCTAAGGTTCAAAAACGAAAGGTAGGCACTTTGCCAAAAAAGGGACAGTTTTCACTGCGAAATTGAGGTGCGACCACGTTGCGTTTTGCGCTGTTTCCTCTCGCAGGCACTAGGCAGACCCAGACAAGTGATGAACCATTTTTTTCGGGAGACCTGGGGGAACGCTAGGTGGGTGGAAATTTGTTGATCCACACAGATTCCAGAACTTTCCACCACAGAAATGTGAGGAGAATGCGTTTTTTTGTCAATTGTTTAGCTTTACAAGGGATTCTGGGTAACAGAACCTGGTGGGAGGCAGTTGAGTCACCCCATCCTGAATTCCCCTGGGTGTCTAGTTTTCAAAAATGTATAGGTTTGCTAGGTTTTCCTAGGTGCCGGCAGAGCTAGGGTTCAAAAACGAAAGGTAGGCACTTTGCCAAAAAAGGGCCAGTTTTCACTGCGAAATTGAGGTGCGAACACGTTGCGTTTTTCGCTGTTTCCTGTCACAGGCACTAGGCAGACCCAGGCAAGTGAGGTACCATTTTTTCCGGGAGACTTGGGGGAACGCTGGGTGGGTGGAAATTTGTTGATCCACACAGATTCCAGAACTTTCCACCACAGAAATGTGAGGAAAATGCATTTTTTTGTCAATTGTTTAGATTTGCAAGGGATTCTGAGTAACAGAACCTGGTGGGAGGCAGTTGAGTCACCCCATCCTGAATTTCCCTGGGTGTCTAATTTTCAAAAATGTATAGGTTTGCTAGGTTTCCCTAGGTGCCGGCAGAGCTAGGGTTCAAAATCGATAGGTAGGCACTTTGCCAAAAAAGGGAGTTTTCACTGCGAAATTGAGGTGCGACCACGTTGCGTTTTGAGCTGTTTCCTGTCGCAGGTACTAGGCAAACTCAGGCAAGTGAGGTACCATTATTTTCAGGAGACCGGGGGGAACGCGGGGTGGGTGGAAATTTGTTGATCCACGCGGATTCCCGAACTTTCCACCACAGAAAGGTGAGGAAAATGCGTTTTTTTGGTCAATTTTTTAGCTTTGCAAGGGATTCTGGGTAAAAGAACATGGTGGGAGGCAGTTGAGTCACCCCATCCTGAATTCCCCTGGGTGTCTAGTTTTCAAAAATGAATAGGTTTGCTAAGTTTCCCTTGGTGCCGGCAGAGCTAGGGTTAAAAAACGAAAGGTAGGCACTTTGCCATAAAAGGGCCCGTTTTCAATGTGAAATTGCGGTGCTACCATGTTGCGTTTTGCGCTGTTTCCTGTCGCAGGCACTAGGCAGACCCAGACAAGTGAGGTACCATTGTTTTCGGGACACCTGGGGGAACGCGGGGTGGGTGGAAATTTGTTAATCCACGCAGATTCCAGAACTTTCCACCACAGAAATGTGAGGAAAATGCGTTTTTTTTGTCTATTTTTTAGCTTTGCAAGGGATTCTGGGTAACAGAATCTGGTGGGAGGCAGTTGAGTCACCCCATCCTGAAATCCCCTGGGTGTCTAGTTTTAAAAAAATTTATAGGTTTGCTAGGTTTCCCTAGGTGCCGGCAGAGCTAGGGTTCAAAAACTAAAGGTAGGCACTTTGCCAAAAAAGGGCCAGTTTTCACTGAGAAATTGCGGTGCGACCTTGTTGCGTTTTGCGCTGTTTCCTGTCGCAGGCACTAGGCAGACCCAGGCAAGTGAGGTACCATTTTTTTCGGGAGAACTGGGGAAACACGAGGTGGGTAGAAATTTGTAGATCCACGCGGATTCCAGAACTTTCCACCACAGAAATGTGAGGAAACTGCGTTTTTTTTTGACAATTTTTTAGCTTTGCAAGGGATTCTGGGTAACAGACCCTGGTGGGAGGCAGTTGAGTCACCCCATCCTAAATTCCCCAGGGTGTCTAGTTTTCAAAAATGTATAGGTTTGCTAGGTTTCCCTAGGTGCCGGCAGAACTAGGGGTCAAAAACGAAAGGTAGGCACTTTGGCAAAAAAGGGCCAGTTTTCACTGCGAAATTGAGGTGCGACCACATTGCGTTTTGCCCTGTTTCTTGTCGCAGGCACTAGGCAAATCCAGGCAAGTGAGGTACCATTATTTTCAGGAGACCGGGGGGAACGCGGGGTGGGTGGAAATTTGTTGATCCACGCGGATTCCCAAACTTTCCACCACAGAAAGGTGAGGAAAATGCGTTTTTTTTGGCAATTTTTTAACTTTGCAAGGGATTCTGGGTAAAAGAACCTGGTGGGAGGCAGTTGAGTCACCCCATCCTGAATTCCCCTGGGTGTCTAGTTTTCAAAAATGTATAGGTTTGCTAAGTTTCCCTAGATACCGGCAGAGCTAGGGTTAAAAAACGAAAGGTAGGCCCTTTGCCAAAAAAGGGCCCGTTTTCACTGTGAAATTGCGGTGCGACCAAGTTGCGTTTCGCGCTGTTTCCTGTCGCAGGCACTAGGCAGACCCAGGCAAGTGAGGTACCATTGTTTTCGGGACACCTGGGGGAACGCGGGGTGGGTGAAAATTTGTTAATCCACGCAGATTCCAGAACTTTCCACCACAGAAATGTGAGGAAAACGCGTTTTTTTGTCTATTTTTTATATTTGCAAGGGATTCTGGGTAACAGAACCTGGTGGGAGGCAGTTGAGTCACCCCATCCTAAAATCCCCTGGGTGTCTAGTTTTAAAAAATGTATAGGTTTGCTAGGTTTCCCTAGGTGCCGGCAGAGCTAGGGTTCAAAAGCTAAAGGTAGGCACTTTGCCAAAAAAGGGCCCGTTTTCACTGAGAAATTGCGGTGCGACCTTGTTGCGTTTTGCGCTGTTTCCTGTCGCAGGCACTAGGCAGACCCAGGCAAGTGAGGTACCATTTTTTTCGGGAGACCTGGGGAAACACGAGGTGGGTAGAAATTTGTTGATCCACACGGATTCCAGAACTTTCCACCACAGAAATGTGAGGAAATGCGTTTTTTTTACAATTTTTTAGATTTGCAAGGGATTCTGGGTAACGGAACGTGGTGGGAGGCAGTTGATTCACCCCATCCTAAATTCCCCTGGGTGTCTAGTTTTCGCCAATGTATAGGTTTGCTAGGTTTCCCTAGGTGCCGGCAGAACTAGGGGTCAAAAACGAAAGGTAGGCACTTCGGCAAAAAAGGGCCAGTTTTCACTGCGAAATTGAGGTGCGACCACATTGCGTTTTGCCCTGTTTCTTGTCGCAGGCACTAGGCAAACCCAGGCAAGTGAGGTACCATTATTTTCAGGAGACCGGGGGGAACGCGGGGTGGGTGGAAATTTGTTGATCCACGCAGATTCCCGAACTTTCCACCACAGAAAGTTGAGGAAAATGCGTTTTTTTGTCAATCTTTTACCTTTGCAAGGGATTCTGGGTAAAAGAACCTGGTGGGAGGCAGTTGAGTCACCCCATCCTGAATTCCCCTGGGTGTCTAGTTTTCAAACATGTATAGGTTTGCTAAGTTTCCCTAGGTGCCGGCAGAGCTAGGGTTAAAAAACGAAAGGTAGGCACTTTGCCAAAAAAAGGGCCCGTTTTCACTGTGAAATTGCGGTGCGACCAAGTAGCGTTTCGCGCTGTTTCCTGTTGCAGGCACTAGGCAGACCCAGGCAAGTGAGGTACCATTGTTTTCGGGACACCTGGGGGAACGCGGGGTGGGTGAAAATTTGTTAATCCACGCAGATTCCAGAACTTTCCACCACAGAAATGTGAGGAAAACGCGTTTTTTTGTCTATTTTTTATATTTGCAAGGGATTCTGGGTAACAGAACCTGGTGGGAGGCAGTTGAGTCACCCCATCCTAAAATCCCCTGGGTGTCTAGTTTTAAAAAATGTATAGGTTTGCTAGGTTTCCCTAGGTGCCGGCAGAGCTAGGGTTCAAAAACTAAAGGTAGGCACTTTGCCAAAAAAGGGCCCGTTTTCACTGAGAAATTGCGGTGCGACCTTGTTGCGTTTTGCGCTGTTTCCTGTCGCAGGCACTAGGCAGACCCAGGCAAGTGAGGTACCATTTTTTTCGGGAGACCTGGGGAAACACGAGGTGGGTAGAAATTTGTTGATCCACACGGATTCCAGAACTTTCCACCACAGAAATGTGAGGAAATGCGTTTTTTTTACAATTTTTTAGATTTGCAAGGGATTCTGGGTAACGGAACGTGGTGGGAGGCAGTTGATTCACCCCATCCTAAATTCCCCTGGGTGTCTAGTTTTCAAAAATGTATAGGTTTGCTAGGTTTCCCTAGGTGCCGGCAGAACTAGGGGTCAAAAACGAAAGGTAGGCACTTCGGCAAAAAAGGGCCAGTTTTCACTGCGAAATTGAGGTGCGACCACATTGCGTTTTGCCCTGTTTCTTGTCGCAGGCACTAGGCAAACCCAGGCAAGTGAGGTACCATTATTTTCAGGAGACCGGGGGGAACGCGGGGTGGGTGGAAATTTGTTGATCCACGCAGATTCCCGAACTTTCCACCACAGAAAGTTGAGGAAAATGCGTTTTTTTGTCAATCTTTTACCTTTGCAAGGGATTCTGGGTAAAAGAACCTGGTGGGAGGCAGTTGAGTCACCCCATCCTGAATTCCCCTGGGTGTCTAGTTTTCAAACATGTATAGGTTTGCTAAGTTTCCCTAGGTGCCGGCAGAGCTAGGGTTAAAAAACGAAAGGTAGGCACTTTGCCAAAAAAAGGGCCCGTTTTCACTGTGAAATTGCGGTGCGACCAAGTAGCGTTTCGCGCTGTTTCCTGTTGCAGGCACTAGGCAGACCCAGGCAAGTGAGGTACCATTGTTTTCGGGACACCTGGGGGAACGCGGGGTGGGTGAAAATTTGTTAATCCACGCAGATTCCAGAACTTTCCACCACAGAAATGTGAGGAAAACGCGTTTTTTTGTCTATTTTTTATATTTGCAAGGGATTCTGGGTAACAGAACCTGGTGGGAGGCAGTTGAGTCACCCCATCCTAAAATCCCCTGGGTGTCTAGTTTTAAAAAATGTATAGGTTTGCTAGGTTTCCCTAGGTGCCGGCAGAGCTAGGGTTCAAAAACTAAAGGTAGGCACTTTGCCAAAAAAGGGCCCGTTTTCACTGAGAAATTGCGGTGCGACCTTGTTGCGTTTTGCGCTGTTTCCTGTCGCAGGCACTAGGCAGACCCAGGCAAGTGAGGTACCATTTTTTTCGGGAGACCTGGGGAAACACGAGGTGGGTAGAAATTTGTTGATCCACACGGATTCCAGAACTTTCCACCACAGAAATGTGAGGAAATGCGTTTTTTTTGACAATTTTTTAGATTTGCAAGGGATTCTGGGTAACGGAACGTGGTGGGAGGCAGTTGATTCACCCCATCCTAAATTCCCCTGGGTGTCTAGTTTTCAAAAATGTATAGGTTTGCTAGGTTTCCCTAGGTGCCGGCAGAACTAGGGGTCAAAAACGAAAGGTAGGCACTTCGGCAAAAAAGGGCCAGTTTTCACTGCGAAATTGAGGTGCGACCACATTGCGTTTTGCCCTGTTTCTTGTCGCAGGCACTAGGCAAACCCAGGCAAGTGAGGTACCATTATTTTCAGGAGACCGGGGGGAACGCGGGGTGGGTGGAAATTTGTTGATCCACGCAGATTCCTGAACTTTCCACCACAGAAAGTTGAGGAAAATGCGTTTTTTTGTCAATCTTTTACCTTTGCAAGGGATTCTGGGTAAAAGAACCTGGTGGGAGGCAGTTGAGTCACCCCATCCTGAATTCCCCTGGGTGTCTAGTTTTCAAACATGTATAGGTTTGCTAAGTTTCCCTAGGTGCCGGCAGAGCTAGGGTTAAAAAACGAAAGGTAGGCACTTTGCCAAAAAAGGGCCCGTTTTCACTGTGAAATTGCGGTGCGACCACGTTGCGTTTTGTGCTGTTTCCTGTCGCAGGCACTAGGCAGACCCAGGCAAGTGAGGTACCATTGTTTTCGGGAGACCTGGGGGAACGAGGGGTGGGTGGAAATTTGTTAATCCACGCAGATTCCAGAACTTTCTACCACAGAAATGTGAGGAAAATGCATTTTTTTGTCTATTTTTTATATTTGCAAGGGATTCTGGGTAACAGAACCTGGTGGGAGGCAGTTGAGTCACCCCATCCTGAAATCCCCTGGGTGTCTAGTTTTAAAAAATGTATAGGTTTGCTAGGTTTCCCTAGGTGCCGGCAGAGCTAGGGTTAAAAAACTAAAGGTAGGCACTTTGCCAAAAAAGGTCCGTTTTCACTGAGAAATTGCGGTGCGACCTTGTTGCGTTTTGCGCTGTTTCCTGTCGCAGGCACTAGGCAGACCCAGGCAAGTGAGGTACCATTTTTTTCGGGAGACCTGGGGAAACACGAGGTGGGTAGAAATTTGTTGATCCACACGGATTCCAGAACTTTCCACCACAGAAATGTGAGGAAATGCGTTTTTTTGAAAATTTTTTAGATTTGCAAGGGATTCTGGGTAACGGAACGTGGTGGGAGGCAGTTGATTCACCCCATCCTAAATTCCCCTGGGTGTCTAGTTTTCAAAAATGTATAGGTTTGCTAGGTTTCCCTAGGTGCCGGCAGAACTAGGGGTCAAAAACGAAAGGTAGGCACTTCGGCAAAAAAGGGCCAGTTTTCACTGCGAAATTGAGGTGCGACCACATTGCGTTTTGCCCTGTTTCTTGTCGCAGGCACTAGGCAAACCCAGGCAAGTGAGGTACCATTATTTTCAGGAGACCGGGGGGAACGCGGGGTGGGTGGAAATTTGTTGATCCACGCAGATTCCCGAACTTTCCACCACAGAAAGTTGAGGAAAATGCGTTTTTTTGTCAATCTTTTACCTTTGCAAGGGATTCTGGGTAAAAGAACCTGGTGGGAGGCAGTTGAGTCACCCCATCCTGAATTCCCCTGGGTGTCTAGTTTTCAAACATGTATAGGTTTGCTAAGTTTCCCTAGGTGCCGGCAGAGCTAGGGTTAAAAAACGAAAGGTAGGCACTTTGCCAAAAAAAGGGCCCGTTTTCACTGTGAAATTGCGGTGCGACCAAGTAGCGTTTCGCGCTGTTTCCTGTTGCAGGCACTAGGCAGACCCAGGCAAGTGAGGTACCATTGTTTTCGGGACACCTGGGGGAACGCGGGGTGGGTGAAAATTTGTTAATCCACGCAGATTCCAGAACTTTCCACCACAGAAATGTGAGGAAAACACGTTTTTTTGTCTATTTTTTATATTTGCAAGGGATTCTGGGTAACAGAACCTGGTGGGAGGCAGTTGAGTCACCCCATCCTAAAATCCCCTGGGTGTCTAGTTTTAAAAAATGTATAGGTTTGCTAGGTTTCCCTAGGTGCCGGCAGAGCTAGGGTTCAAAAACTAAAGGTAGGCACTTTGCCAAAAAAGGGCCCGTTTTCACTGAGAAATTGCGGTGCGACCTTGTTGCGTTTTGCGCTGTTTCCTGTCGCAGGCACTAGGCAGACCCAGGCAAGTGAGGTACCATTTTTTTCGGGAGACCTGGGGAAACACGAGGTGGGTAGAAATTTGTTGATCCACACGGATTCCAGAACTTTCCACCACAGAAATGTGAGGAAATGCGTTTTTTTTGACAATTTTTTAGATTTGCAAGGGATTCTGGGTAACGGAACGTGGTGGGAGGCAGTTGATTCACCCCATCCTAAATTCCCCTGGGTGTCTAGTTTTCAAAAATGTATAGGTTTGCTAGGTTTCCCTAGGTGCCGGCAGAACTAGGGGTCAAAAACGAAAGGTAGGCACTTCGGCAAAAAAGGGCCAGTTTTCACTGCGAAATTGAGGTGCGACCACATTGCGTTTTGCCCTGTTTCTTGTCGCAGGCACTAGGCAAACCCAGGCAAGTGAGGTACCATTATTTTCAGGAGACCGGGGGGAACGCGGGGTGGGTGGAAATTTGTTGATCCACGCAGATTCCTGAACTTTCCACCACAGAAAGTTGAGGAAAATGCGTTTTTTTGTCAATCTTTTACCTTTGCAAGGGATTCTGGGTAAAAGAACCTGGTGGGAGGCAGTTGAGTCACCCCATCCTGAATTCCCCTGGGTGTCTAGTTTTCAAACATGTATAGGTTTGCTAAGTTTCCCTAGGTGCCGGCAGAGCTAGGGTTAAAAAACGAAAGGTAGGCACTTTGCCAAAAAAGGGCCCGTTTTCACTGTGAAATTGCGGTGCGACCACGTTGCGTTTTGTGCTGTTTCCTGTCGCAGGCACTAGGCAGACCCAGGCAAGTGAGGTACCATTGTTTTCGGGAGACCTGGGGGAACGAGGGGTGGGTGGAAATTTGTTAATCCACGCAGATTCCAGAACTTTCTACCACAGAAATGTGAGGAAAATGCATTTTTTTGTCTATTTTTTATATTTGCAAGGGATTCTGGGTAACAGAACCTGGTGGGAGGCAGTTGAGTCACCCCATCCTGAAATCCCCTGGGTGTCTAGTTTTAAAAAATGTATAGGTTTGCTAGGTTTCCCTAGGTGCCGGCAGAGCTAGGGTTAAAAAACTAAAGGTAGGCACTTTGCCAAAAAAGGTCCGTTTTCACTGAGAAATTGCGGTGCGACCTTGTTGCGTTTTGCGCTGTTTCCTGTCGCAGGCACTAGGCAGACCCAGGCAAGTGAGGTACCATTTTTTTCGGGAGACCTGGGGAAACACGAGGTGGGTAGAAATTTGTTGATCCACACGGATTCCAGAACTTTCCACCACAGAAATGTGAGGAAATGCGTTTTTTTGAAAATTTTTTAGATTTGCAAGGGATTCTGGGTAACGGAACGTGGTGGGAGGCAGTTGATTCACCCCATCCTAAATTCCCCTGGGTGTCTAGTTTTCAAAAATGTATAGGTTTGCTAGGTTTCCCTAGGTGCCGGCAGAACTAGGGGTCAAAAACGAAAGGTAGGCACTTCGGCAAAAAAGGGCCAGTTTTCACTGCGAAATTGAGGTGCGACCACATTGCGTTTTGCCCTGTTTCTTGTCGCAGGCACTAGGCAAACCCAGGCAAGTGAGGTACCATTATTTTCAGGAGACCGGGGAGAACGCGGGGTGGGTGGAAATTTGTTGATCCACGCAGATTCCTGAACTTTCCACCACAGAAAGTTGAGGAAAATGCGTTTTTTTGTCAATCTTTTACCTTTGCAAGGGATTCTGGGTAAAAGAACCTGGTGGGAGGCAGTTGAGTCACCCCATCCTGAATTCCCCTGGGTGTCTAGTTTTCAAACATGTATAGGTTTGCTAAGTTTCCCTAGGTGCCGGCAGAGCTAGGGTTAAAAAACGAAAGGTAGGCACTTTGCCAAAAAAGGGCCCGTTTTCACTGTGAAATTGCGGTGCGACCACGTTGCGTTTTGTGCTGTTTCCTGTCGCAGGCACTAGGCAGACCCAGGCAAGTGAGGTACCATTGTTTTCGGGAGACCTGGGGGAACGAGGGGTGGGTGGAAATTTGTTAATCCACGCAGATTCCAGAACTTTCCACCACAGAAATGTGAGGAAAATGCATTTTTTTGTCTATTTTTTATATTTGCAAGGGATTCTGGGTAACAGAACCTGGTGGGAGGCAGTTGAGTCACCCCATCCTGAAATCCCCTGGGTGTCTAGTTTTAAAAAATGTATAGGTTTGCTAGGTTTCCCTAGGTGCCGGCAGAGCTAGGGTTAAAAAACTAAAGGTAGGCACTTTGCCAAAAAAGGTCCGTTTTCACTGAGAAATTGCGGTGCGACCTTGTTGCGTTTTGCGCTGTTTCCTGTCGCAGGCACTAGGCAGACCCAGGCAAGTGAGGTACCATTTTTTTCGGGAGACCTGGGGAAACACGAGGTGGGTAGAAATTTGTTGATCCACGCGGATTCCAGAACTTTCCACCACAGAAATGTGAGGAAAATGCGTTTTTTTTGACAATTGTTTAGCTTTGCAAGGGATTCCGGGTAACAGAACCTGGTGGGAGGCAGTTGAGTCACCCCATCCTAAATTCCCCTGGGTGTCTAGTTTTCAAAAATGTATAGTTTTGCTAGGTTTCCCTAGGTGCCGGCAGGACTAGGGGTCAAAAACTAAAGGTAGGCACTTTGCCAAAAAAGGGTCCGTTTTCACTGCGAAATTGAGGTGCGACCACATTGCGTTTTGCCCTGTTTCTTGTCGCAGGCACTAGGCAGACCCAGGCAAGTGAGGTACCATTTTTCTCGGGAGACCTGGGGGAATGCTGGGTGGGTGGAAATTTGTTGATCCACGCAGATTCCAGAACTTTCCACCACAGAAATGTGAGGAAAATGCATTTTTTATCCCAATTTTTTAGGTTTCCAAGGGATTCTGGGTAACAGAACCTGGTGGGAGGCAGTCGAGTCACCCCATCCTGAATTCCCCTGGGTGTCTAGTTTTCAAAAATGTATAGTTTGCTAGGTTTCCCTAGATGCCGGCAGAGCTAGGGTTAAAAAACTACAGGTAGGCACTTTGCCAAAAAAGGGCCAGTATTGACTGCGAAATTGAAGTGCGACCACATTGCGTTTTGCGCCGTTTCCTGTCGCAGGCACTAGGCAGACTCAGGCAAGTGAGGTACCATTTTTCTCATAAGATTTAAGAGAACGCGGGGTGGGTGGAAATCTGTTGATCCACATAGATTCCAGAACTTTCCACCACAGAAATGTGAGGAAAATGCGTTTTCCCCCCAATTTTTTAGGTTTGCAGGGGATTCTGGGTAACAGAACCTGGTGGGAGGCAGTCAAGTCACCCCATCCTGAATTTCCCTGGGTGTCTAGTTTTCAAAAATGTATAGGTTTGCTAGGTTTCTCTAGGTGCCGGTAGAGCTAGGGTGCAAAAACTAGAGCTAGGCACTTTGCCATAAAAGGTCAATTTTTAACTGCAAAATTGAGGTGTGACCATGTTGCATTTTGCGCCGTTTCCTGTCGCAGGCACAAGGCCGACCCACACAAGTGAGGTACCGTTTTTATCGGGAGACTTAGGGTAATTCAGATTTGTAAATCAACTGTTATTACCTATTGAGTTTTCATGCATATCTCCCTTCCCAATGAAAGACATTGTATAAAAAAAATCGTTTTGAAAATTGACCAATAATTCTCATGCTAGTAGGAGTATTCCCAATTTTGAAAATGTGCAAATATATACTGTTTCTAAACTCTATAATTTGTACCCAATTCAGAAATACATAGGTGTCTTTCATAACGATTTTTCCATGTATACATTTTCCAAGAATTAGTGCTCTATACCCGGTAAATAATAAAATACCATTGCAAGTTGCTGCTCAGTTTTTGGGTCTCGGTTCGTCGGGTTCTTGGCGAAACTACAATTCCTATATATCCCCACAACCAGGAAGGTCAAACGGATGTAACGGTATATTGCTTTCAAAGAGCTGTCAAAAGAAGTTACAGGTGAAAACGTTGAGACAAAAGGCTGTTTTTTTCAACTAATTTTCAATTATTCCAATATTTAACTGTTAGTTTCTATAGAGAAACCTTCATGGATTTAGACAAATGACCCCTTTCTGAATTCAGAATGTTGTCTACTTTTCGAAAATGTATAGCTTTCCAGGATCCATTATTGCTTTCAAACTCATTTCTACCATTAACTGGAAGGAGGTTGAAAGCTCTAAAAATAGCAAAAATAGGCTATGTCCCAGAAAAATTCCAAAACTGTGTGAAAAAATGTTGGTTCTCTGACAAAAGACTGTCATTCCCTAAAAGCTGAGAAAATGGAGATTTCAGCCCCACAAACCCTTTTTTGATAACATTTTCAGGGAAAAACCCAGAGGATTTCATTTGCAGCCCGTTTTTCCCATTTTTCTGAAAAAATTAAAAATGTTACTGTATTTTGCTTAATTTCTGGGACCGCTCCAAGGGAATCCACAAACCCTGGGCACCTTTAGAATCCACATGATGTTGGAAGAAAAGGACGCAAATTTGGGGTGGATACCTTATGTGGTCAAAAGGTTACAGGAGCCTAAGCGCGCACTACCCCAAATCGCCAAAAAAAGGCTTAGCACAAGAGGGGAAAAGGCCTAGCAGCGAAGGAGTTAAACCTCAAGAGCTCGGTTTTAACCGTGGCTTTGGCATTTGATCAAATATTGTGAACTTCTTTACAAATGTTACAGTCCACATTCACGAGTCACCACCCTGTCTCGCAGGCCGGTAATGTTGCCACGCACACGCCTCTGCGTGAAGCAGTCACCGACTGCGGGCCACAGCTGGCCTGGGACACGCATAACCCAGCTGCCCAGAGCCCTTACTAGATTCTGTGAGCATGGTCCCTGGTCGCAGCAAGTACTGAGCTGCACCCACGCAGAGCAGGCACCCGACTATGAGCCTGCTCTTTCCAGGTTGTGGCCAGGGCCTGCATGCAGCTCTCTACTCATAGGCACTATGGCTACTACGGGATGACACACGATCTTGTACTGTGCATACAGGTGACCGTAGTAACCGCATTGTGATTCGAGGCCAATAAACACAAAAGGTCCCAAGTTCGCCTTGGTACAGCATTACAGGCCTCTTCTTCCTTACATGATGCTGAGTGTCATAGCTGAGGCTCATCGGAGCCGCCACAGAGCAAAATATGCATGAGAAACCCCGCAGACTGGGAGAGACCACGAGATAGTGCTGCTGCTACTCTGCAATAACGTTTACAAGATGGCGGATGTAAATAACTATCGTTCACTAGAACTCATTCAAAGATGGCTGCAGCTAAGAAAAATCATATAAGAAGTGTGCTTCACTATAAGGGGGTCTGTGTAAGAAGCCCAGGGCCTCTGAAACATAGTATCCCACTACGCTGCCTTCCAGCATTGGATGTATTTCTTATTTCTTGTTAATATATTTTTCGACCATGTACTTTAAGCTCCTATTCTGATGGATTGGTTACTAATTCTGGCATTGGATCTGCAGACTGACACTGCACATGACCAGTATTTGATAAGCTTTTCTGACAGAAGAAAAATGCATTCTACAATCCCTTTACTTGTCAGCCTTAATTAGCAGGTTCCAGGTACCAGGCTCTCCTGCCCTACTTCCACACAGAGCCACATGTCCAGCTTCCGTATGACTTAAGGGTGACCCTGCGTGTTCATGGCCCCACTTCATCATTTCCTGTGTCCCTTTCTTGGCAGTTATGAATATGTCACTTTGCCACATGGCTTACACATGTTAAAGGGAATGTGTGAAAATGTTCAATATAAATTCTACGTATTGTGCAGTTATTGGATTTTCCTTTTAGTCACAAATCACCTTCACTCCTGTCCTATTTAGGCAATCCGTAATGTGGGATCTGCGTGCAGAGGTTCAAGTAGGAAGGGCTTGTTTAGAAATTAATACAATATAAAATGCTTTGGCATGCCGGAGACTTTGGGCCGGGGCAGGCGCCTGCCTCAAGACTCCGCTTGCCTCGCATCTCCATGTTAATTTCTTGGGTCACCACCTCTCAGCATCCCTCCTCACCATGCCACAGTTCGCCAACCCTTTGCTTTCTCCCTCCCCTCACTTCCCCTTCCCTTACCTCCTCCACAATCCAAGCATAATCACGGCTTCTCTGCTTCTGCACTGCGTGATTTTGGGCAAGTTGAACTGCAGCGTGAAAATAAAAATCAGAGTGAGCTGCGCACCAATGCTTGTTTTTTCTGTTCTGGGCATGAGTTTGAACAGTCTTTGGGGTCAGCTCATGATTTCTTGAGTTGTAATGTCTATGAGAGCTCTGGTAACAGCCCATAAACAACCGGTGTTGTTGCTGGGGCCTCATTCCTGCGTTTCTGCCAGTCTTCAGAGAGCCTTCAAGGAATGCGCTTCCTCGAGATAAGCACTAGTTTTATAGGGTCCTTTTGTTCCACCCAAAGAATTCCTTGAGTCCTCTTTAAAAGTGGAGTAGGGGCGGGGGTTTTATGACCCTTCCGTCCGTTTGCCTGGAAACCCTTTGCAGACGTGAGCTGCATCTGGTGCTATGTTAGTTTTGTAGC
The DNA here is from genome assembly GCF_964261635.1 of Lissotriton helveticus. Lineage (NCBI taxonomy): Eukaryota > Metazoa > Chordata > Amphibia > Caudata > Salamandridae > Lissotriton > Lissotriton helveticus. The sequence goes on along the minus strand of NC_136068.1, from coordinate 1,470,316,616 downwards.
ACGTGCCTACAATTCTGGAGCAGTTTTGTTCCTATTAATATCCCTCTAAGCACAGCATCCTCTATTTGGAACTCTGGCCGATTGGACAGTTTGGACACCATACAGCCCCCCGCCTCCCATCCATTTTAGAGTGTTATATCAGCCCGGTCTCCGCGTAAGCAAACAGAATCAGTAGCACTCTCAGCTGACCATAATAAATGTACCTTCCTCTGATCTTCACCATTACTCCAAATATCCTGCTTATAGGCTGCACACCGGCTCCATCGCTCTGTATACTCTGCGGCAAGGCCAGAGAGACAACCAACATCTTTACAACCCCACATCGCTCAGCAAAGAGGCCAAAGAGTTGACTAGCAAATACTCTGAACACCGTTATAGTCCGCACCACTTGGTGCGCTCAGCACAGAGGCCAAGGAGTGAGTGAGCAGGAATTGTTAACACCGATATGGACACGCACCAGACACTGCATCACCTATCCAGCACAGCAGCTCACACACCCGACATGGTCAGCGACTAGCTGCCGCCTCCCCCCCAATCCGGCACCCAACACCCAGGAACGTGGACACGAGACGTCTTTACTTTTTGGAAGGCGGGCGCTAGTCGCCCGGCCGTATTTATTAAAGTATGAAATTAAAAAGGCTTTTAATTGCATAATCAACAATGAATACAAAAATCAGCAGGACATTTAGTTACACAATTCGTATCAACAAGTTTGAGAGCCTGACCTTAACAAAACTCTAATACATGTTGTTTCCTAACTTAGACTAAACATCCTAATCTTGATTTTTGTACATTTCTGGCCATATGGCAGGGTCACTACCGGTGTCAGGTCCTACAAGCTGCGCCTCCCCTGGAGACGTGCGCATGCGCAGTGTTACCCCGGGAATTGCCCGGTCTACGCCCTGAACTCCATTTACCCACTAAAGGAGGGCCCTTACTCTGCGCCGGTGGCGTCATGAGTCCACGCGCGCGGGGTGGCTACCAGCCTAAGGAAAGCGTGAACTACTCCTACCCGCACTCCTTTGCTTTGCAGCATCCATTACCTTGCCCCTGGAGTTTTGGGAGTGGCCCGCAGGCCCCTCCCCCTGGGCGGGAACCTCCATAGGATGATGCCCGCCCCCTCAGACCTCAAATATGTGCTCACCGATAATGACCTTACCGCATGCCCCATACCTAATAAATGCGACGACCTATGGGAAAAAATTCTAAAGGACAGCTACACTGGCTAATAAATAACAGTATCAACGTATAGCTACAAAGGGAAAAAAGGCCTAAAGACACATGGCATCAAATACAATTCACTTCACACATGGTTTGCTAAAAAGGGGAAAAAATTCCTAAACAAAAGCATCACAAAATATACCAACAGATCCATCTCTACTACCCTGTGAGACCTGTGGACCGTACCTTCAAAACTTACCATTCAACCAGACATAAAAAATTGCTACAAGACTTTTGTTCCAGGGATGGTGGGTGGGAAAACAAAGAAGCCCCGAGCGCGGGGCACAACGTTCAGCGAGGGAGCGTCCAGGGACAAGGGGGTCTCCTGGGCGCTCCCCACCTCTTATTCCCGAGGGGCCGGCCGGCCCCTCCTATCGCCCGCCCCCCCTGACCCGGACCCACTACCCTGGATCCGGGTCAGGAAGGCCGCCGGCCAATCGGCGGTGGGCCGCGCCCCCAGGGCACGCCCCCACCGCCGAATGACCACAAAGGGGAAAGGGGGGGCGACGGTCGCCGCGCCGCCATGCGTGCGGGGGGGCCGAGGGCCCCCCCTTTTCACATGGTCAGCGACTAGCTGCCGCCTCCCCCCCAATCCGGCACCCAACACCCAGGAACGTGGACACGAGACGTCTTTACTTTTTGGAAGGCGGGCGCTAGTCGCCCGGCCGTATTTATTAAAGTATGAAATTAAAAAGGCTTTTAATTGCATAATCAACAATGAATACAAAAATCAGCAGGACATTTAGTTACACAATTCGTATCAACAAGTTTGAGAGCCTGACCTTAACAAAACTCTAATACATGTTGTTTCCTAACTTAGACTAAACATCCTAATCTTGATTTTTGTACATTTCTGGCCATATGGCAGGGTCACTACCGGTGTCAGGTCCTACAAGCTGCGCCTCCCCTGGAGACGTGCGCATGCGCAGTGTTACCCCGGGAATTGCCCGGTCTACGCCCTGAACTCCATTTACCCACTAAAGGAGGGCCCTTACTCTGCGCCGGTGGCGTCATGAGTCCACGCGCGCGGGGTGGCTACCAGCCTAAGGAAAGCGTGAACTACTCCTACCCGCACTCCTTTGCTTTGCAGCATCCATTACCTTGCCCCTGGAGTTTTGGGAGTGGCCCGCAGGCCCCTCCCCCTGGGCGGGAACCTCCATAGGATGATGTCCGCCCCCTCAGACCTCAAATATGTGCTCACCGATAATGACCTTACCGCCACAGGCCAGCATTGTTAACCGACGATCTGGCCTCCCCCTGCCTAGACCTACCCTAAAAAGTTCTCACTTTAGCAAAACCTTCTAACCAAGCCCTGACATCATCAGACCTCAGGACCCTTCCTTTCTCCGTCAAATGGACTCCCCTCACCATGTAGAACAAATACACCCATGTTGGATCATCTGCAACCAAGGGGGGCTTGCAATAATTCGTCCCTCTGTGTGTTGATCCTCTTTACCGAGTGATTCCACGCCCTGACCGAGTTCCTGCCCCCACCGGATAAGTTGAGACCCTACTACTGTGCCACCCGGGCAAATCCTGAAGGCCCACCCACAGTGGAGATGAACCCAATGAGTAATTGTTTCACCAGTTTAGCCAATTCTGTCCCCCCCAGGTGAAGTATCACCACTGACAGGGGGTCGGGCTGCTGAGCTAAAAGTCCCTGAAGAAAATTCCTGAACTGACCATGGCACAGACCCTCAAACCGACTCTTCCCTGTCCTGTGTCCAGCCTGTTGCTTGTGCTGGCACATTGTAGCTCCTCTATTTCTAGTGCTGAGTTCCTCCCCTGCGTGACAGGTTTGAGAGACTGCAAGAAAAAGGAAAAGACCACGAAAACCTGGGTGACAATTCCCACTTCCACCTTAAGGAATGGGTAGCACTTACACCTGCCAGCAATACTTGGGCACTTGGTGTCCTCTTTATCGACGTATGCTTCCTTTTTGACGTCCACCCGCTGCTGATGTTGCGGTGTGGAGCACTCCTCAGATATCCGCCATGGACCCAGCCGTGACTGACGTAAGCCCCCCTTGGGCTGTCCACCTGTTGCAGCAGTTGTGATGTGGAGCACTCCAGGTATCCACCATGGACCCGGTCATACATAAATGGGAAAGATAGATACACACCATTAGTGTTTCCGGCAATACCTGCTGTACCCGCGTCAGACTTACAGTACCATCAGTTGCCAACTTTTAGATAATCTTAGTGCCATATTACTACACATTAACACGTCGACAGTAAATGTTAAGCATAGCCTCCTTTTGTCTCTTTGCTAGTGTAGCATCTATGTCGTTAAGCATAGGATCAGCGCCGCCCTAACCATGGTAGGCTGTAACATTGGCTTCCTATTTTTACAATCATTGTTACCCAAGAAAGTTGTGCCGTAGGCGAGGACATTGCCTCTTAATCCTGGTTTCCTACCCACGTCTTTATGCATAGGATCTATGTGTAAAAACAAGACAGTCTACTTAACAGTGCAGCACCACAGTCTTTAGCTAAAAGATTTAGCACAGCCCCAACCCCGCCAGGCCATAAGCTGGCCCAAGGACCCTTTCCGCTCACCACCTTGGCTTCTGGGAAATATCGTCCTAGCCAACCGGACAAGATCACATGCCTCCCCAGACCTATGTGATGCCGCAACTAGGCTCTTGGGCACCTTTTAGGTGTGACATCAGGGTGTGTATAGTTATCAGGACCCCAAGTAGTCTCTCTACCGGCCCTAGGCCCTGTCTCAATGCCATTCGTGGTTCCCCTACCATATTATTAATATATAGCTTTGGTACACCCCTAGAGCTCAACGTATATGGTGCTAAATCACTGTGTGCTATATAAGTTTACACACCGTAATTATTCGCCTCTAATCTCATCATAGGCTCAACGTATATTGTGCCAATTTACTTGTATGTTCAATAAGTTTACTGGCTGTAATTTCAGGCCTTTAGCCTCGGAAAGGAATTAAGGGATGTGTTTTAGAACTAATACATATATAGGTTATACACCTGTTCTTTTCCATTTACTCATTCATGAGATTATAGACTGGTAAAACAAGCTGCTCTACATTCCCTCAAGACTTAGCCTGAATGCAGCACGCCAAACCGCTACCGATAAGATAGCTCACTACTAATGTTGACTTTACCTGTCATCAATGGATAGTCAACTGGACTGGTGCAATGTCCCCCCCCTTAGAACAATGAACATCACCTCCGATGCCCATTACCTTTACAATGAAATACGTCCCTAGTGTGACTTGCTGCTTTGGCTTGCAACGGAATGTGGTGCCTGGGAAACTGGCTTTCTCGGTCTTGCCAAGCCATACCCTTAGATGTGTATTAATCCCCAGGAGGACCCCAAGAGAAGGGGGAATACCCTATTCGTGAACCGTTCGACTATTATTCTAACTATCCCCTCAGCAGACACCAATGATAGTAATTCTAGAGGGTCAAAATTTGACTTAAGTCAATGGCTGTTCCTCACGTAAGATAAATAAGCAGCAACCCTGACTTGGATAAAAATTTTTGCAAGTGTGTGTTCTGCTTCTGATACGTGCCCTGTTCCATTATAATATAGTGTATTCCTCTGAAAACGCTAAAAATTGTGGGGCCTTGGTGGGATGCCTACCCAACATTGTTTGTATAGTTGGCCCCCCAATACAGCCGTTACTACTAGGAAAGCAGCCGTATAACCCTGCTATCCAGACCGTCCTCATTGTGTGGTGCCTTCCCTAAAGTATCTTGGCTGGGAGCCTCACACCTAGATGTAAATACCATGGAGGCGAAACAAAGGCACACAGTGCCGGGTGTCAGAGTACTTCACATTACACGTACGCCTCATACATTGAAAAATTAGATTATGTGTGTAAACCGATGAACAGTGTGTGTTACTTAAGACCAGGGCCACTCAAATTATGCGGCATTGACGGATTAAATATAAGTAGCAGGGTTTGCTAAATTATGCAGCATAATGCGGCACATTTTTGGGTTAGTACCAGTTCTTTACTCTGTCACATGTTCACATCTTAACACTACCTGGATAAGAGGTCTTATCTTATAAGCATTAATTTAACACCCCAACCCACAACATGCATTTGACAGGTGAACTGTCAGCTTGTGTAAATTGCATTCTGCTTCCTAGGGACCTGCGTTTCTAGTAAGTCTTGTTCAGTTCGAGCTAAGGACAACTTGTAAATTATGCAGGAGAAGTTGTAATATGTGGCAAATGTAGCCAATCAAGTACTATGCGAAAAATTGCAGTGGCAGTAGAATCCCATAACGCCAGTGGGCCCGCATGAGATAGTGAGGGGTACATGATGCAGGAGACACACGTCCTTCCTAGTTCACTGTGCAATGTTAGAAGGGTTGTGATTTATGAACTGCAAACAACAAAAGGATCTCTGTTTTTTATACTATCGCTTCCAGTACCTGAGTGCATTTCATTTCATGCAGCAACACATTTTTTGTGTCGTTAGCGACACTCGAACCCAGATCCCCAGGTCTGAAGTCGAACGCCCTATCCGTTAGGCCAACTCCTCTCCCCTGCTAAAAGAGGAGTTACCCACTTACCTACCTACATAGAAGAACTGTGTAGGAGAAACAGTAACCCCTGGGATTGGATAAAACCTATATTCCTCCAGGAAATGTGGTAACCCCCCAGAGTTATTCTACCAATACTCTCGTTGACGTGTACTGGACTCACAAAGTTCTCAGCAGCAGATGCTCTAACCTTACCACATATCTTAAAAATGCCGACTTTGCGACCAGTTTAAGCAGAACAGATTTACTGTCCCCGTAACGGCACTTTAAGAACACTGTTTTCATTGTGTATTATCCACTCATTCTCCCTGGGTGACTAACAGCAACCAGGAGCCTGCTGCGGGGGGAAGGGGGTGTCAAACCAGGGGGTCGATCCTGCGATGTCATGATGCTAAAAGGCAAAAAAGGGGGGGGTCATATGTGTCATACGTACATAGTTGAATTGAAGGTATCTGAGACGGACACTACCGGAGATCCATTTGGGAGACTCCAATACTCTACGCAAATCTGGGTCCTTAATCGTCCTATTCAGGGATCTTTCCCACCTACCCTTCAATTTCTACGAGAATACACACTTCATGTCGTATTACAAGTAGGCCAATAAATAAACGTAGATCAGAGCATTTACCGTTTAGGTGTCTTTGTCTATGTGTGTGATTCAACCCACAATGACAATGTTCTACCTTGAGTTAAAATCTTCTGTGTTTTAAACCTATGTCTCACAAGTTACATGTAGATGTTTACAGTGAACGCATAATCCACTGGACGATTTTACCAGGATATGAACATGGGGCTTGCAGGGTACACGTGACTGCTGTAAGAAGTCACTAACTCACAGCGCGATCTCGCTAGGATAAAATCCTGTGACCTATAATTACAAACATTGTTCTAAAACAGGCATATTCACCCTTTCACCCAGTTAGTCATAATTCAATCTTGTGCTCAAAGGTTGTGCGTGGACCTCTGCAGCAAGTGCATTGGACACATTAAACCCTTTGCTAATGTTATAGCCTGAGACTTGCTAAATACATACAGATGTCTACAGTTGGTATCTGAATTCCATGAGCTATTTTTAAAAACGATCTGTGACTGATAAAGTAAACAAGAACATCTTCGTTATCACAGACAACCAAGTTGTTTAAGAATTTGTGTGTATAACAGATCCCACGCATTCGTACACATTCAAGCTGAGCTGTAACGTTTAAAATTGGGAGCGAAATATATTTGTGTCTAATGTAAACTCATGGGTCTGGGACCAATAGCACTGGATCCAGCCTAGCATGCGAACGTGGATTCCTCCCTTAAGGCAGATGCTCCAGTAGAAATATATTATGTATTTCCCCAGGGTTTAAATGTATAATATGTTTATTCTCATGGAAATTATAGATTGCACCTAGAGAATTAATTATATGCGAGATACCTACTTTCTTAAGATGAAGAGGGGTTTCACATTGTTCTACACAAAACCTGTTTCAGTGATGCAATCCTATCAAGGTTCAGTGCGGGTCCATACAAAAGGATGCTGTGCACAACATATTATTAAGCCTGGGCCTTTATGTGCTTGGGCACACGGCCACGTCATAAAGTGACCACATTCTGTCCACCTGGTTCACAGAGACCCCGGTTAAACCCAACTCTGCAACTTCGAATCCGCACCCGAAACGACAGAATATTTCTGAGGCTTGTACCAATCATTTCTTCCTGACACCCGCCTGAGCTCAGCATGGTCATTCATGACTGCAGACGAGTCTGCACCACTTGCCGAACAGACGACCCACAGTGCAAATCCGGCCTCGGAAAATCAGGGTCATCCACATTTCCCACCGTGCACAATCGGGCCGCCCCCAGGTCCCGCCAACAAATAATCAAAAAAACGACCCACAGTGCAAATCCGGCCTCGGACAATCAGGGTCCTCCACATTTCCCACCGTGCACAATCGGGCCGCCCCCAGGTCCCGCCAACAAATACCTCGTCGCCTGCCGGCCCCTCCACGCAGAAGCACCGACCTGTTCTCCCTGTCCCCGATGCGGCGCCGCTCTCCAGCCGGTCCTGATCCCGAAGCGGTGCGGTGCTCTGGAAGAACCATGCCCGAGCTGGCCTCCTCAGCCGGCGGCCTCCGCCCGCTGCGTCGACGCTCTCCAGCCGGTCACGAAGGGGCTCAACCAAAGAACGCCTCCAGAAACCTGAAAAAGAAAGCGGACAAAAATCACAGAAACCCAGACGCCCCGAGCGCGGGGGTCCGCTCGCTGCGTCGACGCTCTCCAGCCGCTCACAAAGGGATCCAAAAACCAAAACGCCTCCAGGCACCTGAAAAAGAAAAGCGGACAAAATTACTAAAACAAAGAAGCCCCGAGCGCGGGGCACAACGTTCAGCGAGGGAGCGTCCAGGGACAAGGGGCTCCCCACCTCTGGGCGCTCCCCACCTCTTATTCCCGAGGGGCCGGCCGGCCCCTCCTATCGCCCGCCCCCCCCTGACCCGGACCCACTACCCTGGATCCGGGTCAGGAAGGCCGCCGGCCAATCGGCGGTGGGCCGCGCCCCCAGGGCACGCCCCCACCGCCGAATGACCACAAAGGGGAAAGGGGGGGCGACGGTCGCCGCGCCGCCATGCGTGCGGGGGGGCCGAGGGCCCCCCCTTTTCATGCTGCTCGGTTCTTAATGGGGAGACATAATATTGGAAACTAATAAGGGACCCTGGACGATACATTTGGAGGCAAAAAAGGGGCCGGAGGCATGTGCAGTGAGGCACACCACACAGCAGTGTCACTATGCACAAGCATATCCATGTGTGCTCTTTTTTGTGAGCTGTGGTGCTTTGGGGCAAGAATAAACGTTCCTCCAGCAAGAGCTGTAGTGTTGTCTTTGGAGCGCCTAGCGAGTGAAGAGGGAAGACCGAGGAAGTGCAATACTGTGCTGCATACATGTATGGACTCAGCTGAAAACCAGCTAGGGCTTAGAATGCTATCTTCTGTAGGGATATGACAGCCTGAATTAGCCTGAGAACTTTCCTCTACTGACACTACAATTGTTATTTAACCACCCTTCGAGCATCTTTGCCCCTCACTGCACCACACTAGCACTAACAAGGCAATTAGCGTCTGTGGGACACACACACCACCAGCTGTCAGTGCACGCTTTGCCACCAGGCACACACACCACCAGCCATCAGTGGACAATTTCTACAGGCACACACACCACCAGCCATCAGTGCACGCATCAATTGTTAACGCATCCACAATTAACTATTGTAGCAATCGCAGTATGGCGCACTTTACTTTTAAACATGTCAGTGCACGCTTTTCCACCAGGCACACACACCACCAGGCTTCAGTGCAGGCTTCCAGACACACACACCACCAGTCAATGCACGCTTTCAACAGGCACATACACACCACCAGCAGGCAGTGCACGCTTTCACCAGGCATACACACCACCGGCCGTCTGTGCACACTTTCACCGGGCACAGACACCATCAGTCGTCCGTGCACGCTTTCACCGGGCACAAACACCTCCAGCCATCAGTGCACAATTTCGACAGGCACACACACCACCAGCCATCAGTGCACACATCAATCGCAGTAAGGCGCACTTTACTTTTAAACATATTCATCTAAAGCAAAGCATGCCACCATTGCTACGAAAATAAATACACATTTTTTTGGCCTACAATTTATAGACTTTTGTTGCAATTGGTGTTGCAATATTTAGCAATGCCAATAGCTCAAACTTAATTAATGCGAGACCTGTTGCATTGCAAATGCTAGTTTAGCCAGCATTGGACCCCTCTCTATGCTCACTCACCCGCCGACTTTGCACACAGCAGCAACGTTTCCATTCCTGTTTTAATACACTTCGACGGTCGACCACTGGCTTTACAAGAGAGGGCGAAAGAGCAGAGAAGGGAGCGAGAGAGATAGACAGGACTGGATTTTAACGGGAGTAATACATTCCGTTCTCTTCCACTGGCACTGATATCCAGGGCATTTGTCTCTTCGGAAACTATGGGCCTGATTTAGCCTTGGATGGATGGGTTACTGTCACAAACGTGAGGGGTATCACAAGTGTATTATCTCCGTCACGTTTGTGACGGTTTAACCCCTCCGCCGGTGCCGAGCTCTAAATTAGGCCCCATGTCTGTTTTGGCAGACACATGACATGGCTGAGGCCACAGCCGGACGCAGTGTTTTGTCTGATTATGCAATCTACTAGCGTAAGCTTATGACGTAAGTCGCCAACATTAAGAGCTCCAGAACTTTCGTACATTCTGCATTACTCTTCCTGATGCAATGGGCTCTTCTATGGCGTGTTTATAGGCCTGGTTTAGGCGATTGGAGCCTTTTAGCCCGAGCACAGCTCCTCAGAGGGCTGTCAACGGCCAGAGTCCTGCAGTTGTGGAAGGGTGGCCGGGGGAATGTGCACTGCCCAGCACATACCCTGGCCGCCATGTTTCCGAGCAGTGACTGCAGGTTCGCGCCCCTTGACCTTCAAACGTTAACAAGATAGCACAGAACGCGAACAAAGAATAGAAAAGGGGCCAGAAATGCCGACCTTCCCGCTACTTGGTGGATACTATTTCACCGAGGTCTTTCCCACTGCTTGGGAGGATACTGTTCCGGCCATGGGCGTAAATCACCACTTGTCCGAAAGTACAGAATAAACATTATTGTTTACTTCCTTCAAAAAGGTGCTTAGGAGACACCGTCCAGCTTCCGGGAAACACTGAAAAAGCTCTTAAATATAGCTGGGATACTCAATAAGTTATATACAAAAAACACACTATTTATTTATGTATTTATTTATTTAATTAATTATTGGCTGAACAAGTCATTTATATTAACAGCGATTTAAATATTCCATACTCGCTTTGGTGATGGTTAAAGCGGTTTACAATTTTTTAAAAAGACAAAATGATATTGATGTATTTATTAAGGCTGTTACATCCTATCTTACTATGCATAAAATAAAAGACAGTATTAAAAAAGAATGAGATAAAAATGCAAACAACAACAGAGCAAACTATGCGTGACAGATTGATTGTTTTCATCTGCTTTTGCGGCTTCTCACAGTATTATAATACCCCCATGTTTGAGGAGCGCTTGCCCGTTGTGATGTCCTGCGATGGTTGTCTTACTTGTTTCCCTATAGCCGTAATCTGCTCGGGTTGCGGTGTGGCGGGGTCAGACCATGGACAGTCTGAATGAACCCCTCGAGTAAGATAGGATGGTAGAACAACTGCTCAACCATGAGAGTCCACAATAGGCCACAGCGTGCCTGCAAGATCTTTGGATGTTCAGGCGATCAGTGGAAGTCATAGCCGCCATCTTCAGGGAGTCTCGCTGTATGACAGTAGCTGCAGTGTGGGAGGGCTTCACCACCACTTCAAATTATACTTTCCAGTATCTACACCAGAGAAGTGTACGGATAATGGTTGAAGCCATTTAGATGTTTGTGATAGCAAGGCATGCACAAAATATCTGTGAATGCTCCAGCCTCTTGATTCTAGCACGTCATTTACAGGTGGGAAAGTGCTCTGGTTCTAACGCCAGTGTGTCAGCTGGTTCCACTTTCAGAAGCTCCCTGTGTTTTTTGGACCACCAGCCGACATGCCATTGGCCAGCCCATCATACTCAGGACGGGCCTTTCGAAATCATACGAGATGGCACTGTCATGCATATCGTCCATGACCCAGGGAAGAAACACATTTAAATGTCTCTCTTTTACCGGTACAAAATTTCTAGCGCATCGGTGCTACTGATTTTACACCCTCCTCCATCCCCCGGAGTTGTCTTCGGAAAAAATTGCCAACCAGTCTGCCAGGGTGCCATGTTATAGTGGGGTGCGACCAACATTCATTGTTATTGTGAAACTACACCCACCATGTCAGAGAAAGGACTTTTAGTAAAACATTTCTAATGACTCTGCAGCCATTGATGGGCCCACCAAACTCATATTTTTTTGCTTGCTTTGGTGTATGGGCAACAATTTTGACATGGATCTAGGACTTGTGGGCCTGAGGCATCCATCGGCAACTTAGTTACAGAAAATGTTGGATAAGGGGATAGCCGAGGGTGAAAAGGGGTCTCAGTTGCATTTGTAGGGGATTTTCTTGAGTTTAGATCTCTGTACATAAACTCTTTGAATTGAGTGTTTCCATATTAGGGACTTTCCACCCCTGTTACTATTGATAAATATGAATACTGCTGAATATGCTATTTCTTCTGTGCCCATTTATTTTGAGCTCTGCAGTGGGAAATGAGGCATAGTGTGCAGTATTGGAGTTTGCAAATCTGAACATCAAATGTTGGGCCTATCTCAAACCAGTTTTTCCCTGGCCAAATTTCACTGGGACTTCGTGGTGAAATGTGTAGAGCCTGTTTGTTGGTAGGCTGATCGAGAGTTGCACAGCGCGTAGAAGGTGATGCCCAGTTGCCCACCACTCCATCCTTGCACAAGGGCTAACAAGATTTAGGTTTAGTGCAGGAATGAGTGGGGACACATAAAGTATGATTGTGGTTTTCACAGGAAACAGGCAGAGGAAAGGCTCTGGAAAAATAAAATAAACATACCAGGGAATTGTCAGAGAGGGAGTAGGGGATAGAAGCAAAGGAAACGAACAGGAGAGATTAACAGCTTTGGGCCAAGAGTGGGATGGCTGGCCAAGAGACCAATAGGGTAAAACAGAGTGACTGCCAGTAGGCCAAGATGGAATGTAAAAGCTTCAGTTAGAGAAATGGTTAGAGGAAGTGGGTGTAAAAAAACAACCGGGGACTCTATGGCATGGAAGCAAGACGGCAGCTTGTTATGCACACAGGAGAGTGGGAGTTTTGGACATAGCACCAGTCAATATTGATCTTGGACCACTCACAGCAACACGTCTGTCAAATGTTCTCAAAACTGAGGGACAACATTAATTATCGAATACCATCTTCGGCTGCAGATGATACCCTAGCTGCCATTGCACGACAGTCAAGCAGTCAGCTGCATAAACGGTATCAAAGCACCACCTTATATCTGATAAAATGTTTAGCAAGCATAGAGAAGAATGGAAGAACTCATTTAGCAGAGCAAAGCTACATGTTGAATCCAGATACATGCATCCATTTGGTTGCCCTCCAAAGTATGACCACACGTTCAATATATTTTCCTAGAATTTAGTAATTGATACCAATGAGGCGTTCTAAGATGACATGCTGGTGTGTACATGTAGAGTCTTTTCTGTTGGTATGCTGATCCAGAGTTGCAGAGTGCATTGAGGTTGATGCTCTGAGTTTTTAATTTGATAGGTTTAAGAATCCAATAGAAGCCTGTTCAATAGGTTGGAGTGTATGACAGTCCGGCAGATTCATTTTAGAATAGTACTGAAGCGTGGAGCGAACAAATGGGAAATCAATCAGGAAAGCATTACCATAACTCAATCCTGAGAGAATTGTGACCTAAATGAGGTCGGCACACACACAAGTAGGGCTGTTTTTTCAAGACAAATTCAGGTAGTGGTTACAGTCCTTGCATGCTTTGTTTATTTGTTGGATGACCCACAACTTTTAAGCCTTAATCGAGAAATGTGCCTGCAAGAAAATGCTTTTTTACGGGATCACCTCCATTTTTCTGCTGACTTTTATTGCTTGTTTTAGACGCTGTACTCGGGTACACTGCTGTCTATGTGCTCTGGCCCCTAAAATATGTAAAAATGTGCTAATCTCTGATTCGCTTATTTAACTTTCTTCTGAGGGCATAGCATATGATGCAGATAATACACCTAGGCCACATAAAGTTAAATGTCACCTGTAAACGGTAGTCCTTATTGTGCCACCCACTAGAGTAATAAGGAAAACGTGGCCTTCGGCCTGCACAGTTTAACCTGACAGCAGCAGCTTGAACCCTGCTGCACAGGCTTGTTAAAATCATGTTTTTCACAGGAAGAAATACCTAATTTTAAATATCAAATAAGTGACTCCTAGGGACACCCTGCTGTCCATGAGGTAGGGTTCATAATATTTGAGAGTGGAAGATGTGTGACATTAGAAATGGCATGTGCCCCCAGTGAATAGGCTCAAAACAACATTACCACTGGGCAGGCTGTAACTGGCACATAGGAAACATCAAAGTATAGCTTATACACTGCAATCTATAACTTTGGACTTGTATTTGCTAGAGACCCTATTCAAAGGACTTATTTTTATATTCAATACAAATCCAATTTAATGGTGAAGTTAGACTTGTATTGCACATTCGGGAATGTACCTTTTAGTAAGGTATCTTTACCCTACCTGAAGCTGCTGGAGGCTAATTTGACATAGCTCTCTTGCCACTGTCCAGCCTCTACTTGGCATGAATGAGGTATGAGAGAGGTGTGAAAACTGCTCTCAGAGCATGGACAATTGCCTGGGATTGAGGAGGTGATTTCTTCCCCTGGCAGGAAGACCAGCTGAGGTGGGCCCTTTTACAAGCCACTTGGGAAGCCCCTGGCCTTTATCCGCTAGTCAGGTTGGTACCAAACCCAGTGGAGGAAAAGCTACCCCCAGAAATATTTTTGAGTGTCCTCGGAAGAGGGCACTGTTCATTACCCTGGCCACACCCCTGTGTGGGCACGTGGGCTTTCCACAAAGAGAGAAGGGGTTCCCCATCTTGAATCTTGAGAATGAGGAGCACAGGAGCATTGTTTTCAGTAAGGCAAACAGGAATTTCTGAAAAGTAAGTAGGTTTGTCCTTTTGAAGTTTTACCCCATTGGCTACGGTGTGCCCACAAGTACCCCCTGTAGCTGGTGCCTGGCACAAATGAGGAACCCAAAAGAACATCCAGAATACTTTCTGGATGTGCAGAAGATCAGAAGAGGACTGGATCTGCTCTCTCTCAGCTTAGGGGAGCCCTGAAAGATTGGATCTACTCACTCTTGTACCCAGGACAAACAAGTGGACTCCAAGAGTCAGTTGGCTGACCTTCTGTGTGGCTACAGTGACACAACAAGCTGCAAGAGACCTTTTCACTACAGTGCCCAGCTGACCAATAGCAACTTGACCTGGACTGAACCCTGCTCTTACAAGTGTACTTTTGTGGTTGTTTGGACACCAGAAGAACATTTGGTAACTTTTGAAAACCTTCCTTCAGAGTTCGAGTGTGGGACTGGAAGTTCAATGGCGTTTGATTGAATTTCAGCTTTATCCCACTCCAGGCTCCCAGTATCTCCGATTCTGCGTTGGGGCTTAGAACATTTGCAGTGAGAAACCTCCAAAGCTCCAGATGGATCAACCTTCTTCAAGTGTCCGATCTTTGGTTACATGCTACAATTCCAGGGACAACCTGGTCAGGGGGAAATGTTCTTCTAAAAAAGTGACAAAGTCCCTTTCTTCATTGAGACTAAAAAGACATTTCAAAGTTTTATTTTTAAAAAGTCCCTTTCTAAAGTGGGATTTCAAAACTTTTATACTCCCAGACTTTAACCGGAACAAATCTGCTGTTGTATCTAACCTGGGCCCATTGCAGTTTCAAACGGCACGTAGGTACTGGTCTTGCATGCTCATAGATTACCATTGGTGCTTTGTTCCTTTTCTGCATTATTTTCATTTACATCATTAACAATTCATATTTCAGTTCCCTTTATTTTTTATTTTCGTTTAGGTAACATTTTACTTATTAAATGTTTACCAAATTTTATGACTTGGAGCCAGGTTTTTATAGTGTTTTGTCTTTGACCTTTTAACTGTTTTGGTACTTATAAATGTCTTACACATTTTCTCTAAGTTAAATCTTCCTGCTTTTTGCCAAAGCTACCAGGGGTTGAGCTCAGGTTTAAATAATTGAAACTTTTGACTGGACCAAATGTATTACTTGTGGTGGATCACCACCCACAGTAATTCATAGGTAATTTCAGACAGTGATACAATGCCAAGGTGTAAAAACACTTTCCAAAGCATAAAAGCACAACAACTATGCTGCATGCCTCCTGATATATCCCCTGTAAATCTGTCAAAATATGGGAATGCAATTAGAACATCCTTTTAACTCCTAACTGTTTTACATATGTTTATAATACATGGGATTCTATAATCCCTCTTTAAATGTATGTCTCGGATTTCTTCATAATCGGTGACTAGTGCCGAACTCAGTCGACGGTTATAAAAAAAAGATGCCAGAACTTGACTATTATGGTGGGGCATGGCCTGACGCAAAGGGAAATGCCCACCTGAGCACAAGCTTCATCTCCTCTGCACCACAATCTCAGCCCTGCTGCGAGCCTAATGCACTGATAGCAGCTCCGATCACAGAGGGAGGCTCTGGAACTGCTGGGGCATGTGCTGAGACGCTCTCAGCCGCCCCTCACCCGCAGATTACCTTCGGAAAACATGACACCGACCCTGTTCCCCGAGAGGTTTTAATGCATGGTAAAATAGGCGGTGGTATCGCAATTATCTTCTGCAAAGAACTCACATGTAGCCTTGAATCGGTCAACATCCCTGAATGTGAAGCTGCCTTTTTTTAAATCACCCTTAATCCCAATTTTACGTTCTCCGGTCTTCTAATGTACAGGCCCCCCGGAAATGCTAACACGTGGGCTGCAAATCTAGCGAACCACATCACACCGTTTCATCTAGCCTCCAACAACTTCTCACTGATTGGAGACTTAAACTTGCACTTTGACGATCCAGCTAACGCCTCATGCACAAACCTGCTAGATGATCTAGCGGCATTGAACGTGAGACTACTTAATTCTGGCCCCACGCACAAGGCAGGACACCTACTCGACCCTATTTTTTCTAACAATCCTGAAATGAGATGGCGAAATACTATTCCCATCTGCTGGTCAGACCACCATCTTATTCATTTTAGTCTAACACTATCAGCACCTACCCCGCTGAATCCTGTCTGGCCAGATACTTCAATGAGAAATTGGAAGTCGCTTGACCTTGGAAAACTGAATGAAACTCTAGCCACCAATCCCCCAACTCCTGGCCTCGATATGGAAAGCATTGCAAACGCGACTCACACTTGGCTTGGAAACGCCGCAGATGGCTGTCTCCCTTCCTGTCACACAAAAGGGAACGTTCACCGCCCCCCAGCCCCCTGGTTTAATGAGCTCCTAAAAGCGGAAAAATCGAAGTGCAAAGCGCTTGAAAGACAGTGGCGCAAAGATTACGCACACGAAAAAAAAGAGACATACCATAAAGCCAGGAATAAATACCAGACTGCCTGCATTAAAGCTCGTGCCCTTTATGTATCTAATACCATCAATACAGCATCAAATAGGGCAAAAACGCTCTTCAATACTGTAAAGGAACTAGCGGGTGCGCAAACTATCACAACTGCCTGCCCTCTTTACAAGCAACAATGTCAAGATCTCGCTGTTTTCTTCACTGAAGAAATTAACAAGATCATTATTGACATAAATAAGAACACCACTGCAAATGACCCACAAGATGACATGGTTCCCATGCCGGCTAAAATGAACATCTTAGAACACTGGCCTCCTATTACCCTTGAGTCACTAAGGTCCACCCTCAAGACCATCAAGTCAGGCTCCCCCGGTGATCCGATACCCATTAGTGTCTTGAAACAACTGGATGCTCCATCCCTGAACATCATCGTCGACACTTTAAACTCCTCCCTCCAACTCTCCACAGTCCCTACACTCTGGAAACACGCCATGGTCAGTCCACTTCTGAAAAAACCCACAGCCAACCCCGAACTGCTAGCCAATTACCGACCCATATCTCTTCTCCCAGCTTTCTCGAAACTTCTAGAAAGACACATCCACTCCACCCTTACCCTTTTCACTGAAGAAAATTCCCTCCTTCACCCGTCACAGTCCGGTTTTAGAGCAGGTTTCTCCACCGAAACTGCTCTACTAGGAGTAACCGAAATCATCAGGAAACTCCTAAATGAGGGTCAAACAGTCGCACTCATTCTGTTAGACCTGAGTGCGGCCTTTGATACCATCTCACACAATAAATTACTTGCCACGCTTAGTAGAATTGGTATCTGTGGTGCCGCACTAAAGTGGATAAGGTCTTTCCTGACACAAAGGACGTTTCAGATCACATCTTCCCTTGCTTGCTCAGAAACGTTCAGCGCCCCGCATGGAGTACCCCAGGGCTCTATCTTGAGCCCACTGTTTTTTAACCTCTACCTCTGACCCCTGGCTGACTTAGCAGACAGATCAGGACTCACCCTCATGACTTATGCTGAACAATGATCGAGCTCCGCTCCAGCTCTAAGACTCTGAAGTTCTTGAAGAAAAAAATGTCATTTACTACAATGTGTTGCTCTTTCATTTTTTCGCTCCTCTGTGGATATGTCTCCCCTTTATTCTATATCTGATGATTATCTGTGCTGTACCTACTGTAAAGCGCTCCGATACCCTGGGGTCTGGCTAGCGCTATAGAAAACTTCTTAAATAAAAAAAATAAAAAAATTCATCTTCTCACTGTCTGAATCTAATCCCCTAGCCCCATCCCTTCTCAGACAGGGGCTTCACAACATCTTCAGCTGGATGTCTATCAACCAGCTGAAGTTAAATGGTGAGAAAACGGAGATCCTCCTTCTGGGGAAAAACAAAGACCTATGGAACTCCTCCCACTGACCCTCTGAGTTAGGAAAACTCCCCATACCAGCCACTCAAGTAAGAAACCTGGGGGTCACGATCGACAATGCCCTCTCCATGAAACAACAAGCCAACAAAGTAGTAGGCCTCTGTTTTACCATCATGAAGTGGCAGAGGAAAATCCTCTGGATGCTGCCCGCTGCGACCCAAAAGACCGTAGTCAATGCACTTATTACTTCTCGTCTTGACTATGGCAACATTCTTTATCTGGGTTCAAATCAGGCTGTAATCAGGCGGCTGCAACTTGTTCAAAATTCAGCCGCAAGACTTCTATGCAAAATCCCGAAAACCGCCAGTGTATCGAAACACCTGAAGGACCTGCATTGGCTCAGGGTTGAAAACCGCATCAGGTTCAAAGCCCTGAGCTACATGTTCAGGATCAAAGCCGGTACGGCACCAAAATACCTGCTAGCACTGGCCCGCCCTTACATTCCTGGACGGAATTTGCGCTCTCAAACTGCAGCAAATTTTGGGGTACCTAGGTTTCAAACTGGCGAGAATGGGAGGGAGGTCCTTTTTATTCCTAGGGCCCACTCTCTGGAACGCACTCCCTCCTCACATTCGCAAGGAAGACAACTATGCCAGGTTCAGGAAAAGCATCAAGACCTGGCTTTTCGAGAAATTACTTGAATGATCAGCTCATCTAATACCTCCGTTCAGTGATATGTCTCGGCGCCGGGAAACCCTTTTTTGGTAGCTGTGCGCCATACAAGTGTAATAAATAAATAAATAAATAAATAAATAAATAAATGGGCAAAGTGGGCTCTGGCCCAGGGCCCCAGCCTTTCAAGGGGCCCCCTGACAAAGTCAGCTCCGTTCTCTAGAGTTTTACCCTGATGACCAGGAATATTTCTTAAACGGTTTGTTTAAAATTAAATACTGTTTTCCTTTAATTTATTTTTTATGTACTTGATGTGTGAGAGTCTATTATAGCCATTTTGCAGAGAAATGTTGTGTTTATGTTTCATGCAATATACATACAAAAAGTTCCTTTTAGATCAAAACAAGGCCTAACATATAACAAATGGAGGGTGTCACAGAGATTATTTGCAGTAAAGATCATTTCATTTTCAATAAGCTTTATTCGGGTCATTAAAAATAACCATAAAAGCAAATACAAATACATCATCAAGATAAAATTCATTACAGGCATTATTAGGTTGTAAAAAAGTACATCAGTTAAAATGGGGTACAATTAAAACATCATGCTTTTCCTTGCTTCAACAGATTTAAGGGGAAATGTTGCCGGAAAAAAAACATACATCCAATTCATTCATTGATACAATTAACCTCATAGCAGCATCGGTTGTAAAAGTGCGATATTTTAAGACTAATGCTTTTAGAAAAGCTACACGGAGATTCCTAAACAATTCACAGACTAGGAGGAAGTGCAAAGTGCTTTGTTTGGTGTGACCATCACACGGACATGGGGAGACTGGATATTCTTTAATCCGTGGAAAAGCAACCAGGTGGTGCGCAAGCCCAAATCTCAGCCTGGTAAGGACATATCTGTGGGACGCTCTGTTTACCAGGCTCAAATAGGTTTGGAAACCTACTGCATCTGAGTAACAAAAATAGAATTGACAGCTAGTTGGATGTCCAATGGTACTATTATTCCCCCTACTTCTATAGGACAGGAACAAGTTCTTTATTTCTGGTTTCGTCAATTCTAATGTTGCAGCATTATTTGCAGTAATATTGGTGAGCTGCTGCTGTGTTACAATATTGAAAACACACATAACTTTCCCTGAATATTAGATGTAAACACATTTAGGGCCTTATTTATGAGAAGTGATGCATCGCTGTGTGAAAACTGGGAAGCGTCACTTCTTAGTGCGCCCTCCTTGCGACATGATGGATGTGTCATATTTACTGTATGACGCATCATGTCGCAAGGAGTTATAGATATGTCAGTATTTCTGACAAATCTGTAGGCGCAAAAATTGCTGGGGTGTATCTGAAAATAGACGCAACTCCAGCAGTGTCCTTTCACATTGGGCAAGCCCAATGTGAAAGGGCCTGCATCAGTCTTACGCCTGCTGTGAGGCAGGTGTAAGATATTGATGCAATGGCGTTCTAGAAGTGGCGCACTGAGTTCTCATAAATTTCAATGCACCACTTCTACAAAGCTTTTTGCGGGGCAACACCCACCCTGCATACATTATGCTTGGTGCAGGTATAATGTGGTGCAGGGGTTTACAAAGTGACGCATCTGCCTAGATGCTTCTCTTTGTAAATAGGGCACAACATTGCACATTTTTTACGCTGTCAGTGCGTCACAAAACGGTGTTACATAAAAAGTGAAGCAAGGCCTCATAAATAAGGCCATTAGAATTTGGAAGAGTGTTCCTTTGCACTGTCAGGGATCTAATGAAATGAAATAGTGTATTTAATAAAGCGTGCAGATACTCAGACTAGAGTGTCCAGGCGCGTGACAGCGGGAGGGAAACGTGTGTAAAAGACCCATCAGTTATTAAAAAGCCAGGTTTTTAAGTTGTTCCTGAAAGAGAGTATGTCTCTGGTTAGTCTCAGAGACTCAGGGAGGCTATTCCACAATTTTGCGCCTGGAAAGCAGAGGGATCTGCCTCCAGTGCGGGCACGGCATATTTTAGCCAGGTTGGCATTGGAAGATCTTAGGGGTCTAGATGTTGTTTAGTGATTAACACGCTTATTTAGGTAGCCGGCTCCTAAGCCATGGAAAGCTTTAAGGAAGATGGTCATCGCTTTGAATGCGATTTGTTCTATTATGCGGAGCCAGTGGAGAGACTTAAGAATAGGGGTCCTACTAGTTCTGGGTTTAGGTCTCAGGATGGCTCTGGCTGCTACGTTTTGTACCACTTGTAGGCACTGGATAAGGAATTTGGGAAGACCGAGGTACAAGCAGTTGACATAGTCAAGCTTTGATGTCACCAGTGCCTGCACCACGATCTTTCTGCTCTCAAGCGGTAACAGTGGCAGAATTTGTTTAGCATCCAGAGTATGCTAAAACAAGCTCCAATAGATTTTGGATTTGAAAGCGCATGGAGAGTCTCTTGTCTATGACAATTCCTATGTTTTTGACTTTCTCCTTTTCCGCGGGCAGGAGCAGCAGATCTTTTGGCCACCAAGAGCTCCAGTCAGGCGTTTCTGGATTACCAAAGAAAACAACTTCAGTTTTGCCAGGATTGCACTTCAGCTGATTGATCTTAAGCCAGTTAAAAACCTTTGTGAGGCAAGACCTAAACATTGCCCTGTCAAAGTTGGTTCCTTTTTCACGGATGTATGATGTTACAACGCAGGCTATTATAACGCCTGCCTTTACAACGCGGTTTTTACATCGCAGTCCATTACAACGCATAGCGCTTTGGGGTGCTGGATAGTGAATAGTTTAATTTACTATTCCAACTCCAGTCCCCGTGGACACTAGGGAAGGTTATTGGATAGTAAATTAACCTATTCCCTATCCTAGAGCGCCCCCCAGAGCAATGCGTTGTAATAGTTTGTGTTGTAATGACCGCGTTGTAATGGTAGTGCGTTGTAAAAGTTTAGTTGTAACGGTTGTTCACCCTTTTTCACACGTAAAAATCAGCTGATTGTCATCAGCATAGGAAACAATTTTGGTGCCCTCTTCCTCTACCAGTATTACAAGGGGGGATAGCTATATATTAAAAAGGGTAGGACTGAGAATGGAGCCCTGAGGGACACCTACATTCATGGCTGAAATCATCGGGGATGAGAATGGGGGGAGCCAGATATCCTGTTGGCAAGAAGGATGATATCCATGTTAAGGCCGATGTTAGCAAGTCTCTCCAGGTACCTCTCATGTGGGACCGTATCGAAGGGCTCCGACAGATCGAGCAGTATCAGAACAGCCTTGCCTCCCTGGTCCAGCATACCCTTGAGAAATTCAGTCACTTCCAGCAGAGCGGACTCCATACTGTAGTTAGCCCTAAAACCGGACTGGGCCTCATGAAGGAGCTTCCCATGGGTGGGTGCATGCCACAGGACGTTCTCCTGCCGGGATAGTCTGATATGGTTAACTCCTGCTCCACTAGGACACAAAGACAACCACGACAGCGCAGCCACAGATGAGCAGCGCGTGCACGAGTAGGGAGGGGGCAGAGGGTCGGGCCGGGGAAGAGGGGGGGGAGAAAGAAAGAGAGACGGAATATACATGAGGTTTCTGCTACCGCAGTTAATGTTTTTTGTTTCATATATACACCATCTGTTTGCAAGCCCAAGATGGAGGGTCAGCCCTGAACTACACGGACCATTGAGAGGTCAGCACTCCGGTTCTCAAGGATAGCCTCGGAGTCTGCATTAGGGCAGGCGAACTACAGTTCAGACAACCCTGGGTGAGAATCTTTTGTATTGCTCATTACAAAGCTTGAATACTTGTAACATAATATGACAATGTGCTAATGCATTTATGAATGACCTGCCTCTGCCAATGAGCTTTTATAAGTGATGCTTGTAATGTAAAGTGTAACTCTAAAATAATAATAACAAGCATTTACAATGCAACGGTTTCGCCTTTGCAAAAGTTAGAGCTTTTTGCATTGCTCATCAGAGGTCTATTCTCACAATAGGATTGCGATTATAAAGGATTTTGCATACAATTCCCTTGCGAAGATCCACTGTCCAGTTCTTGTAAATCCCACACTAGACATTGCTAGCAGATGGCAGACAGCACATGCAGAAATCCTGTTAATCCCATTTCTGCCCCAATCAGCTCTCCCCAGAGAGACAGATAACCAAGCAATCGGAGTAAGGAAATAGGAAATTACGCAAAATAGAGGAAGCCCAAAAATATGGATCTAACAAGAAGATTAGCTTGTACAATACAAATTGCACACAGCTTTATTTACCACTTGGAAGTGAATTAAATTACTTTCCCAATTCTTGCTCACTGACACGGGAAGGAAAGTGTGGCTGTTGTTACTATATGTTAACAGCTGGCAGGCATCTGAGGTACTGTGGTGTTCCGATACTGGTAGCACTAAGGAAATGTTCAGGATTTTGTTTTTTGTTTCACATCAGTTGTAAGTTACATCTGTGTGAAGATTTTTCTCCCCACCTAAGTTTTGTTTATATATATTTTTTTATGTTCCTGGTTTCCCTTTGCCTTAGCCTCTGCAAAGATTTTCTGTGCAAGGGGAGGCCATTTTTACTCATATCAAACCCACCCATGATGGACAGTACATGCACATTATTTTCTTCTCTGCAAGGTACCCTTTCTCAAAGTATATTGTGGCAGGAGTATCAATTTATTCTGTGGCAGGAGTATGCAAGTATACTGTGGAAGGAGTATGCAAGTATAATGTGGCAGGAGTACGCAAGTACACTGTGGCAGGAGTACGCAAGCATACTGTAGCAGGTGTATGCAAGTATACTGTAGCATGAGTATGCAAGTATACTGTAGCAGGATTATGCAAGTATACTGTAGCAGGAGTATAAACATATACTGAGGCGGGAGTATAAATGTATACTGTGGCAGGAGTGTATAAGTATACTGTGAAGTATAGACGTATACTCTGGCAGAAGTATGCAAATATGCTGTGGCAGGAGTATAAACGTATACTGTGGTAAATATACCTTTTGCAATCTCAACTACAGCAAAAGCCGCCAACTTGGCAATATATGTTACTAAAAAAAACAGAGCAGCGGGAACTTAAGTTTTTAAGCATCACATCTTTGTGGACAGGAGATTCATATGGAATAAGAAATCACACATTAAAACGTTATATCCAGAACATTTCGCAAAATAAGGTGAAACACTTGGAAGAGATTTGTTTCATTACTTTATCTGTTGACTATCATATGTTTTGAGCATATTCTATTTTTTTAAGGTGCAGAAAGTTCTGCCCATTTGCTTCGCGGTATGCTATTTATGCCCCAGCCAATGGTACTTATTTTATCGACTCTATAATGTCACCATTCGGTGACATTATCGCGGATCATAGAAGCAGGCACAGAAGAGAACAAGCTATCCTGGTAGTAGGGACGCTGGATTCTCCACTGAGCCTCACGCTGTCAGCACATATACAGGAGGCACCTGAGCTGTAGCGAGACTGGATGATCACGTTCTTTTAACAGCACCTGGGAGTTTTGCTCTTTTTATTAAGTGTTTTGCGTCTGTTTCTTACGCTTTTGTAATATTACAAGAGTATGTAGGAAGTAAGACAGATGTTCTTTAACCAATGCCGTCACAGAATGCTTTCTTTTTGGTCCGCTGACCCATGATGTTAGTCAGTCCAGGAGACAAAGCGGCCTCTCTAGCAGCGAGTGTCTGGGGCAGCTCAAAACACCTCAATATTAAATGACATGCGCCATGTTCCTCACAAAATAAAATGGAAGGGCGGGCGGTCAGGTCGCAGTGCTACGGCCAGGTCGAAACCTAAAAACCCACCCCCACACTGAGGCAAATACATATAATTTGACTTCAGGGAATGTTTTTTTCTGCATGTCACATACGCCCTATGGGATAAACCATGATTATTTTGATTGGACCAACAGCACCCAGCTTGCACCATTTCCCTGCCAAAGTCTAAACTGGGGAACGGAAGGAGCAGGGTAAACTGTGGGCAGATGCTGGGCTTCAGCCCGACCCCTACCCTCTTACTTCATGGCACTGATGGGTCTATTCTAGTACAGCATAAAAGAGTTAACTCAAAAGGTGATGATGTGCTGCGACTATACACTCAATTATTCTTTAAACAACCGAAGAAATGTGCATTTCTTGCACATGAAACATTTAGAATGATTTATAGTCAAGGAATGTTCTTTATTGTATATTCTATGTGAATTAACTTATTCACCTAGCAACTGCTATTGATAAAACGTGGTTTGGAGAGACTTTACAAAGTCAATAACCTAACCTATACTATAAAAAATAGTACTACACTAGCACCCTACACACAGTTTATTCACAATCAGCGCATTAATAGTAAATGTGCAGTCTTGTTGCAACCTTGTAAAAAATGAAAATCCTAGTATAACCAACATATTGTCTAGCAATAGCATTTATACAGCACTTTCTAATTCTGATGAGGAACTGAAGTGCTTTGTGGACGAATAGCACGTTGCACTGTGCTATACTTACAGCATAAAAGACATTCTCATTCATATAGGATTACAATTTTGTTATTCTAAGTATCATACAGTAGAAATGCAGTATTTACTTAAATCTTGTGAGCAATTAGTCCTACAATGTATTGCACAAAGTTGCTACAAAAAATATCATGCGATGCGTCCTAAAGTGTTTATGCAACTGTTAATGTACTTGGAAATTCAGGTGTTTGTACATGTGCTCGTATAGAGGATATATGTAGGTGGTCAGCCCTGCGCTCAGCAAGTGGTCATGCGAGGGTCATGACCTTATGTATATAGGTATATAATTGCAAGCACATACATTCGCACACACCTACAGCGTGATATCACGTTCTCTGTGATTGTACTCTCAAGTAACCCCTCTGTGCGTGACAATCAGAGCAGGGTTTCTCCTACATCAAATTGTAGCTAACGAGTTATTTCACTCAGCTTAGGCCACCTTTAGATAAGTGTTTAGTTTTGGAAACAATATTACAAAAAAACGAAATAGTAATTTGGCAACATTTAAAAAATGGGCGACCAAATGAAGTAGCACAATAGGCAAGTTTAGTTTTGGAGAGAGAATTAAAAAGCTAAACTGGTTTTCTTTCGGGATGCAATGTAGTTAAGGGGCGGGGGGTGGGGGCTTATACTGCACACAAATTAATCATTTCTTGCTGTGTCAGTCTAGGTTGGACCAGAGCTTGACACTGATGGGCTGCACGTTTTTTTCCTTCTAGAAAATATGAAGGATGGTAATTGATGGCTTGGTTACACAGTCGTGTTTGACTTCCTTTTAAGGAACGGAGATGCCAAGGGTGACAAATTATTTTTATTTAGGTCTTTAAATAAGTCACCCACCCACTACACAAATCTACACGAGCTGGGGCACGGCCTGGGGTCATTTACCTGTTAGGTACACCAAATATAATTTGGCGGGACGCCTGAATGACACACACTATTGTAAGTCTCACGGGAGACCGAGAGCAGACACTCGAAACCCACCTTTCTATCAACCAGAAAACCACAGAGGGCAAGGTTAAGTGCACTTTAGTGTAGGGGGAGGTGCGCCTTGCTGAATGCAAGCCTCCCCGGGGGCAGGCTGCAGAAGAAAGACTGCCAGCATGGACTAACACTGAGCGAATCAGGGGGAAGTTATGCCGCCGCACCCCCGGGTACGTTCTACCTGTCGTGCCCTTAGGGTTTCTTTCTGGGCGGTAGTGGCACCCGCCTTTGGAATGCCACGGTTGCAAAATGCTTCCACGGCTCTTTAATTGCCATTAGCTTCCGCGAGCGTTGCGTCTTTCAGTGTTCTTTCTCTTCAAAGGAATGTAAACACTTTATAGAAACAGGAAGGCGAAGGCAGTTGTGAAAGCGGCGAGGAATCTAGCCAGGCAGCCTCCAGCAAGCCTCTGTTTACCGAGCGAGCAGTCGACGCCCGGTGCTCCTGGCTGGGCCTACCTTACGTGAGAGGAGTCCGAAAAATATTATTAACAGTAAACACCAAGGGGACTTGTAAATGAGCCCCCAAGTGAAAGGCACCCAACAGTCGAAAGAGCAAAAACACGCATGCACCTCACCTTCGATTTAGAAGGGTTAATTAAGACATAGCAGCACCCCTCCCAAAAATCCGCTGTCCACGGCGCGGAGAGCATGGCGTTGAAGCAACGCCCGCCCAACAGTGAAGTACACGTACCCACCAGGCTCACCGGTAAGAAGATTGCAGTAATCCCCTCCGCAATATGGGGCAGCTGAGCAGAGGCTATAAGCACTGTTGCAGAAAGAAATGTGCCGAAAGTGGCCACGTTCAGCATGCGATGGACTTTTGCAGGAAACTTAGTGATTTTTGTGTGTTTTTCAATTAGCAGAAACTCTAGCAGCGAGTGTCTGGGGCAGCTCAAAACACCTCAATATTAAATGACATGCGCCATGTTCCTCA
Source organism: Lissotriton helveticus (assembly GCF_964261635.1). Lineage (NCBI taxonomy): Eukaryota > Metazoa > Chordata > Amphibia > Caudata > Salamandridae > Lissotriton > Lissotriton helveticus. The sequence continues at coordinate 1,470,289,266 of NC_136068.1, read as the reverse complement.
CAAAATAAAATGGAAGGAGGCCCACGTGGGACGTAATAGGGAACTGGAAATGACAACACACCCACCAAAGTAGCTCGGGCCCTCGATCTGTTTCCGGTGGCCCAGCCCTTGCCTAAAAAATACAAGTCAGGTCCCGGGCCGGCCAGCCAATCACAGCGCGGCCCGGGGAATGACGTCACGGGGGTGTCCCGGGCCGGCAGCCAATCACAGCGCGGCCCGGGACAAAGGGGCGGGGCTTAAAAAAAGCCCGAGAAACGCCCCCGAATCGCGTTTTCGAAAGAAAGCGCGATTGACAGCCTCTGCCTCCCAATGGCTAGCCTCCATTTATGGAGCTAGCCAATGATAGGCAGAGGCGGGTCATCACCCCAGATAGAACTCAAGAGGTTTTGCTAGCGCATGCGTACTTCGTACGCATGGCTAAGGCAAAACCTAAAAACTGATTTGGGAAAAAAATGAAGGAGCTTCCCATCTTCAATGTGTTTTTGGAGGGCCTTGTTTACATGCTTCTCTAATACTTTGGAGAGGGCCGGAAGAAGGGAGATTGGCCTGTAGTTGTCAGGGTCTGTAGGTTTGGCGTTAGCCGTTTTTATCAGTGGAAGAATCTTAGCATTCTTCCATAATTTCGGCATGTTGCCTGACGAGAGGAAAGCATTAAAGAGCTGGTTTACCATGCGGTTTATGGTGGAAGCTAATAGGTTCAGGGTATTTGCTGGACATGGGTCGGTAGGAGAGCCAGACTTATTGCTTTGGAGAAGGATCAGTGACTCTTCTAGCTGAAACTCAGGAAAAGCTAGTAAAGAGGGAGGATCCAAGAGGTGAAATTTGCTATTAGAACTAAGGTAGAAGGTCAGTTCTTCCTCTGAGATGTTAGTGAAGGCTTGTTGGATCACCTAGTTTGTTTTGTGAAAGAATTGAGTTATTTTCTTAGACCATTCTTCCGTGCATGGCCCTTCCTTTGTGCCGGCTTTCGGGGAGGTAAAATACTTAACTATGCTAAAGATTTACTTACTCTTATTTTGGGCTTTTTCTATCTTGGTTTGAAAGACATTTTTCTTGGCTTTCTTCACGAGAATGTAATGAGCTTTTAAGGTGTCCTTATTCACCTTCCTGTCCTCAGGTAGATAGGATTTACGCCATTTCCGTTCCATTTTTTTATAATTTCTTTTGCTAGATCTGAGGGAATCGTTAAACCATGGAGCTGGTGGGGCCAACCTGTTTGAGGAGAGGTACCGCTGCATCAATGTTGGTTCAGAACCATGAATTCTATTGAGAGGGCGTCCGAGTCGGACAGCCAGACAGTTCTGGTGAGGAACGACCGAGGGCGGCTGCTAACATCGGGATGGATATTTTATGGAACGTCCTGTAATTAGAGACACTCTGCCCTGCGTTAGCTCGAGGGGCTGTGGCAGAGTTGAGTATGATGAATTTTAATAGGAGGTGGCCAGACCAGGTAATGGGAATAGGTAGGCTTCCTGATATGTCAAAGTTGTGAAAGATTTGGTCTAGGGTATGGCCCTTCTCATGGGTGGCCGAAGAGACAGATGGAAACATGTTGCAGGTCTGCAGCGTCTCCAACAAGGAAACTGTTTGAGAGTTTTTTCCAGTGTCCATATGTATATTGAAAGCTCCCAGAATAAGGCAGTTGTTGTATTTTAAGGCCAGGAAGGTGGTGGCTGTATTAAGCATAGTAATAACATTTCCAATTGCACTGGGAGATCTGTAAATCAGAAAAACAGCTATGCTATGATGGGGGGATAAGATACAGCGGAAGCCTAAGGACTCTGCGCCCTTGATGTTTTACATCGGGATGGGAGAGCAGTCTAGTTTTTGATTGTAAATTATGGCGACACCGCCCCTTCCCACTCGGTCGGTCCCACCTAAGGATTTTATAACCCGTAGGGATGGCTGAGGTGATAGTAAGGATGGAGGCTTCAGACAGCCAGGTCTCAATGAGAAATAAAAAATCAGGCTGTTCGTCTAAAATTAGGCCATGAATGTGTGGTTCATCCTTTTGCATAGAGCGACAATTTAAAAGGGTGGCCTTTAAGTCCTCTGTTTTCTTATTGTTTGTACACTTATTCTTGCGTGGGAGGATCTTGGGTGCAAGTTTCCTGGGCTGGAGGAGAGATCAGTTGCACTTATTGCATCGAAAGTCTACCTCCAAGCTTGGATCAGCTGCTGTACACTGACATGATGGTAGCCGTCTAAGGCTAAGCAGTTTTTCACTATTATAATATTGTGGAAGAATCTCACTGGAGGGGACCTCGGCAGCATGGCCAGGGCCAGATGCCTCCGGGTGCAGACGGGTTTGCCTTCGGCGCGCCAGCGTCTGCTGCGGCATCCGCTTGCATCGGGAATATGTAGGCTAATGCCTATGATGCAAACTGGATCGCTAACGCAGCTGAAGAAGCCAAAACTGCGTGGGCGGAAGTGAGGAGCCCGATAGTAGCCCCAGCCCTCCGCACAATCGGAATTAGGGCCACGGTGGACCAGGACTGGAGGAAAAGCGAGATGCGAATCAGAGCAGCTAAGGAGGTGTAGGCAAGCAGAATCGAGTAAAGTGCAAGTGCACATAGGTAGGAGAAATTGTTAAAAAGCACAGAGTAATTCAGCCACACATATACAATTTAAAAAGTATTAAAAACCTATTAGCAAGGCAGGAAACATTAAATCCTACCGCTGTCAGCTGCACACGCCCACTTACATCAGGAATATATAGGATTAGGCCTATGATACAAACTAGATCGATAACGCAACTGAGGAAGCAGAATCTGCGTGGGAAACGGGCTCAAATAGGATCATAAATTCAAAGCTGTTCTGAAAAGGGGCCCCCAAATTATGTTTGGCCCAGGGCCCCCAAAATCCTTAAGATGTCCCTGACTGTTCCACACCCGATCCAGGCCAGAGGCCGTAAGTAACGATCTGGTCTGGATGGATCGCAATAAGCGTTTGGACGAATCTATGATGCAGCGCTGAATCTTTCCCTCTTCTCACTTCTAAATGGTGACATTTCCCTCTGTATGAAGTGTATTTGGTAGCTCCAACCGGCCTAATCTAAAGGCAATACTTTCTCTTGAACAACCCTGTATGGCTCCCTGACGCAGGCATCTTGTTCAATCTCCTGCTCTCACATACAGGGCCCAACAGACCTCGACTCATTTCCTCAGGCAAAACAGTTTTTTGACAACCTGGAGGGGGGAAAATCAACTGAAGGGCGCAGTTACTACTATGAATGGCAGCTGCAGGGGAGACGCTCTCCGTACCATTTTGGAATAACCCCTCAGCTGCCTTACCTCGCTGAGCCAAGCTACGCTCCTGCTCATCAGTGTTACTGTTCTATTAGTCCCCAAGTTCTGACAAACCCATGCCTGGGATATCATCGTAGTTTAAAGCAGTTCCTATCCTATCTCGATATTAATTGCAGCACTTAATATTAGGGCTCCATGACCCCCTGTGCTTCCTCCCTGATACCGTCTAGACACAGAGGGGTTGTGTCTCCTACCTTCCCCCACTCGTCGATGTCTGACCACTTGGTACCTTCCAGCTCAACAATCCTGATTAAACAGACTCTGCTTACAAATCTCAGTCCAGAATTAACATTGGTGGGCCCTCTCCCTTCTACATAGCCTGCTTCTCGTTTAGCTCATTAACGACGAAATGGCAGAAAAAGATTCCAAACCAGGCACAAAACAGACAAAACTAGAACCTTAGTCACCAGATCCCCCATTAAAGGCATAACTGAACTGAAAGAAACAATGGATAGCATTCTCAAAAAACTGATGGATGTTCTACAGCTGGCTCAGACGACGAAAATCAGCATGAATATTATGCAACAGAATGTGTCTGGAATGAGATCTGACATAAAAACGGGCCCTTTAAAACGCCCTTTAAAACTTACTTGTTCTCCCCCAAGGGATCCTGCTTTGTCCTGTGGCCCTCGCTCGCCGCCACCAGCGAGCCACCCCTTAGCCACGCCCACTTTCATTAGGCCACGCCCACTTTTCAATTTAAACAGGCGCTGATTGCTAGCTCAGGATCGCCTGCCTCTCCCCTGCCTTCCGCGGGAGCTCAGACCTCTGCAGCCTTGTTTTTAAAACCTTAGTGCTTTACTTTGCTGTTCATTATTTTAAACTTTAAAAGTTACTTGTTCTCCCCCCAGGGACCCTGCTTTGTCCTGTGGCCCTCGCTCGCCGCCCCTTAGCCACGCCCACTTTCATTAGGCCATGCCCTTAACCTCACTATAAATCATGTGTCTCCCCCGTCCGCGCAGCGGACGGGCGCAGCGGGCGCGCCGTTTGCGCGCCGAAGGCGCGCCTAAGGCAAGCCCGTCTGCGCCCGTCCGAGACGGTCCGGGACCAGGGGCCATGCACCCTGCCCCTTCTCAGGTGTATACCTCAGCCCAACTCATTGCTCTCACTGCGGTCTCCCCTCCCTCACCTTCAGTCTTGCAACACATTGACACACTTGGTATTCTCGTTTCTCCCCCTGTTCACCCGACTCTGGCTTCTTCTAGTCCCATTCCTCCTGCTGCTGACTCCCTTCGCCCACCCTGCTTCCCCTTCGTCCCTGTCCCCACTGCAGCTTCTGCCTTACTGCTTAACACCCGCTCTGCTGTCAAACATCAAACAGCTCTTTTCAACCTCCTAACCACTGATTCCCCTGATTTCCTTTTTCTGACTGAAACCTGGTTCACTGCTGATTCCCTTCCCGACCTCTTAGCCATTCTCCCTGACACCCATTACGCCCTCCGGGCTGATCGCCCGGATGGTAAGGTGGGGGGAGGGGTGGCGATGATCATTCGGTCGACCTTCAAATTTCAACTCCTCAACTACCCCCCCTTACCCAACGTGGACTACCTTGTGGCTCGCTCTCTTAATCTTTCTACCCCCCTCACTGTTGTCCTCGTGTACCGCCCCCCTCAATCCATGCCTTCCTTTGTAGCCTCCCTTCAGGACCTTATGGCCACTCTTGTGGTCAACAATTCCTCCGTCCTTCTGCTCGGCGATTTTAATTATTGGCCGGGCGACCCCAGGGAAGACCTCCCCTCCAAAGATTTTTCGGGCACTCTTCAATGTCTAAACCTCACTTCTCACGTCTCAGTCCCTACTCACACCCAGGGTCATATCTTGGACCAAATTTGGTCCTCACGTCCCATTGTTTCACCCCCCCTCATATCCCCATGCGTGTGGTCGGATCATTTTAACATCTCCTTCTCTATCCATCTGGGAGCGGTCGATTAGTCTCCCCGTCCGAAAAACATCTTAGCTCGCAATTGGAATCGGACCGACCTTGATTCCCTCTCGCTCACTTTGGCCTCCTCTGCCCCTAACCTCACTAATATTCCTCTTGAATCCCAGGTTAACGCTATCGGCACATGGCTCTCCTCTTCGTGCGATCTAGTCGCCCCGCTTAGAAAGATCAAGGCGGTCCGTCCATATGACGCGCACAAATGGTTCTCCCCAGAACTTAAAACACTTAAACTCGACCTTAGGCGGTCGGAACGCCACTGGAGACAGACCTATTGCCCCTCTTTGTGCGTCAAATACAAATCACTCCTCTCTGAATATAAAAAAGCGATCCTAGCGGCTAAAACCGCATACTTCACCGAGAGAGTAGCTCTCGCGGCTAACAAACCCCGTGAAATCTTCTCTCTGGTCCACAATCTCGCCACCTCTGATCGCTCCACTCCTAGTTTAGTTCCCTCACAGTCCCTCTGTTCTTCACTTAACAATTTCTTTATCGACAAGATCGTGAAGATTAAAGCCAACATTCCTACAGTGCCTCAACCCCGTCCCACCTGCTTCCCTATCTGTCCCTCTTCCTCTTTCGCCCTTTTCCCTCCCATCTCCACCGATTTATTTTTAAAACTTTTGGTCAAAACCAAGTCCGGTTCTCCTGCGGATTGCACGCCTGCACGCATTCTCAAAACTCTTTTCACCAACTGTCCTGCCCCCCCTCTTGCTCTTCTTAATTCCTCTTTGGCTCTTGGATCTGTCCCCTCTTCCTTCAAATCCGCTATAGTCCTTCCCATTCTAAAAAACTGGCCTAGATCCCTCTCTTCCTTCCAATTTCTGCCCCATTTCTCTTCTTCCCTACCTCGGCAAGATCCTTGAAGCTCACGTCACCTCCTGCCTCTCCACTTATATAGAGGAGAACGGCCTCCTTGCATCCCACCAGGCGGGATTCCGCCCGGGCCATTCCACGGAGATGGTGGTCCTCGCAGTCTTGGACGAGCTCAAGGGGAAGGCCGATTCCAACCTCCCCCAAGCCCTGGTCCTTCTCGATCTGTCCGCTGCGTTTGACACGGTTGACCATTCCATCCTTCTCGACCGTGTCAGCGCAGCGGGCATTCGGGGCGCGGCCTTCTCCTGGCTGGCGTCCTTCCTGCGGGACAGGTCCCAGGCAGTCCATCTCCCCGGTTTTTCTGCTCCCCCCCGCCCTGTCACTTGCGGCGTTCCCCAAGGTTCCTCTCTCTCCCCCCTCCTTTTCAATCTTTACATTCACCCCCTCATCACCTCTCTCCTTGAGCTGGGGGTCTCGGTGTACAACTACGCAGATGACCTCCAGCTCGTCTTTGATCTTTCCTCTTCCCCTGATTCTCTTCCCAAGTTCTGCTGCATTTTAGTCTTCATCTCTGACTGGATGAGCGCTAACCATCTGAAGCTCAATCCAGACAAGACGGAACTTGTTCTCACTGGTGGCCCCTCCAACCCTTGGTCCCCTGCACATTGGCCCCTTTCTTTCGGCCCCCCCCGGTGCCCGCTTCCTCTGTTCGCACTCTTGGTATTAAAGTCAGTCATGATCTATCCATGCATAGCCAGATCAGCTCTGTCGTGTCTTCTTGCTTTCTCTCTCTTCGTTTAATCCGGAAAATTTCACGCTTTTTTCCTACCGATGCACTTAAATCCATAGTCATGGCCCTTGTCATCTCCCGCCTTGACTATGGGAATGGCCTGTACGTGGGCATACCGGCTTACGAATCCCGCCGCCTACAGGCCATTCAAAATCAAGCTGCTCGTCTTATCCTTTCCCTCCCCAAATCTTCTCACATCACCCCGGTTCTCAAATCACTTCATTGGCTTCCAGTTCACTTTAGATCCTTTTTCAAATTGGCCTGTTTAGCTTTTCGGGCTCATTTCCGTTCTGCGCCTCTCTTGTTTCTTCTCATGCCCCGGTCCGCACTCTCCGCTCTTCTTCTCTTTCTCTTCTTCATATCCCTCGCTTCCGTAAATCCAGAACGGAGGGGCACTCGGTTCTCAGTCCTGGCCCCCCAGTTCTGGAACAGTCTTCCTCTCTCTATCCGTTCCATTCCCATCTACACTCACTTCCGCAAAAGCTCTTAAAACTTTTATTTTCTCTCAGGCATTCCCTTCCTAAAACCTCCTTGGGTTCCCTCTGCTGAGCTCTGATCAGGTCCCCAGCGCCAGGAAGCAGTTCGGCCACCGTGCGCTTTATTAAATACTTTATTCATTCATTCATTCATAAAACAAATCACTGATAAACTCTGCGTAGCAGAACAACACATCAGCGATTCTGAGGATAAATCTCATTCCATAAAACAAGATCTCAGCTTGTTGCATAAATTATCCACCTCCATACAACGTAACATCGCTAAATTGAGGACAGAAGCAGGAGGGGTAACATCAGATTCTTTGATTTTCCTAAAGGCAGTGAAGGAAAACATGGCTTGTGCATCGCTTTCCTGGAAGACTGGTTCCCTCAACACATGAATATCTCCTTTGGCAAATGTTTTGAACTGAAGAGTGCTCATCTCATTCCCTCACGCCAAAGTTACCATCCTGCACCCCTGGTCCGACAAGACAGATCATCTGTAAGCCCTGCATCACCAGCATGTCGAACTAATCCTGAAATTCTTATGAAATCACAAAGTCATCACTTGAGAAGGTCACTGAATCACTATCTTGCAAGACTACTCCAAGGCCACTGTCCAAGTGAGGAAAGGCTTTCTCTCTGTTAGACCCAGACTACGAAACATGAACATTCCTTTTTCCTTTGCAGGTCCTGCCACGTTCTGCATCATTTACAAAGGCTCACCACACCTCTTCCATGACTATCAGGACCCGTCTTCACTCCTGGCCAATATCCAAAGGCTGAGATGGAAACATCATCCTTCAATCCAGGAGTGTCATAATGTATTGCAATCCTATTTTTTTTGCCTAATGCCTAGTCCTCTTGATATCTATTTTGATATGCGTATTTGTTGTTTCTTACATATGATTGAAATAGCATACATTAGTGTGGTTTTATTTCCCCTTTCTACAATGACTGTGCTTTATTTTGCTTCCTTACTATCAAAATTGTATCTTCGATATGTCTAAAAAACTGGGGTACTGAACTGTTCCATCCCATGATCATGATTGGGACTTCCACCTTCAAGTCATTGCTCAATATCTATTTCACTCATATATTGGTCTATATACTAGCCTTAATAAGATGACTTATGCCCCACTTGCCTCTATCACATCATATCTGATCTTTCATAAGTTTCCTCTTTGTTAAGCTACTATATACCTTTATACACCAATTGTTAAATATATTTACTCACTTGTGTTACTCTAGTTGTGCCCCAGATGTTCTGCACAGTGATGCACTGTCAACTCTACATGGGCTTGTTTGTTTGTCTGCTATATGACACCAGGAGATGTGTGGCTTCCTCCTTTAGGTTCCACATTATACCTGTCTTAGGTTTGGGGTGGGTGGAGGAGGTTTAAGTGCTGGTGGGCTTGAGTTTTATTTTCTCCCTCATTTCCCCCTCCCCTATTTCTGGTTGCCTCTTTTTTTCACTCAACACTATGGTCATGTTTGATAATCAATGTTTGCAAAGTATAACTCCATTTGTATCTGCCGCATGATGCATATTCCACAGGTAGCTCCTTTATATAACGTACTGCGCTGGGCCTGACTGACTCTTATTGACCTCCCTAACCATTATATTCCCAATGTTGATGACAGACTCCCTGCAATTGGTCTCACTAAACACGAAAGGGATGAATCCTCCGCTCAAGAGAAGGAAACTTCTTGAATACACATACAAATTCAATTACACATAAAATGTGGCATACTAATACTATGAAAATCCTAATTATCTGCCAATGGCATTTCCTACTTCAAAGTCTCCTGCACCTCAGAGGTCATAGGTTCACCTGCACAAAAGAAAAAATAGAGTGCTCACAATAATTACTGAACAAGCAAAGATTACGGTTATAGACACTCTTGCTGTTCATAACATAAGATGTTTAATACAACAAATTATCTAAAGCTGGCAAAGAGTTTAATGTGTTGAACTTGTATGCTCCTAATTTAAATGACATGAGCTTCTGGAAACACCTCGATGAACTGGTCGCCGGTCTCCCTAACGACACTCAACAGATCATAAGGCGACTTTAAACTTCGACTAGATTCTTCCTTTGTTTGCAGCTCAAGATCCAAGTTGAGACCACCGGCATCCCACAAATTACTCCACAAAAATGCTCTGAATAGTCCCAATCTGACTCCTGGTGCCTTTAAATGTAAATGTAAATGTGGGTGTACTTGTAAAGCGCACTGCGACTCCATGGAGTATCCTGGCGCTGAAGACCGCTGGGGAACCCGTCCTGGTTTTCCCTGTGAGATGGTCCCTTTCTGGGTATCTCCAAGGTGAAACCAGGCATCCCCGGCATCTGTGGGGGGCCGTTGTAGAGATGAGGCAAGCTTAATGCCCAGAGTTGCAGAGTGTGTTCCCTGGTTAGAGTAGGCACGAGGCGAGAATTATCGAGTCCGTTTTGACCCTGGTCCACGACGGGAATTGAACCCTGGTCCCGGGCCGCTCTCTGCTTACGGGTCTGCCGCCTCTAACCAGTGAGCCACACCACTCCACACACCCAGATATCGCCCCCCCACCAATAATTCTCCAGGATTGACTATATTTTGATTTACAGCAATCTAGCCAGACTAATCACTGACTCTACTCATGAACCCAGACTGATCTCAGATCACTCGCCTATATCAGCTTCATTGGACTGGTCCACGTCTTCCCCCACTGACAAATCCTGGAGACTCAAGCCCGACTTACTACAAGATCCTATCCATTTTGAGACAATCCGTTTAGGCATCAAAAAATTTCTTCAAGACAATCAGCCATGTGACTGTCAAAAATTAAAAATTAACTTTATTTGGTTTGTCATAATCATAAAGCATATAAATCACAATTTATTACATAAAACGATTAAAAGCGAAACGTGTTTCAAGTCCGTTTAAAATATTTACAACTTTCTGTAAAAAAAGGGGTATTTTCTTTCCCTATGCCTTTAGTCTTTCCCGGCTTTGGTGAGTACATTTTCTACTATTATCATGAATTTTACCCCCCGACATGTTAAAATATTTGATGAGGCGCCCATCCAATTTGTTACAGCATGTCTACATGTGCGAATGTTTAAGTCAGTAAAGACAGATTTTAACAAGGTCCTTCTTTCTACTTTTACTGATGTACAAACGCACAGTAGGTGACTTAACGACTCTGTGTGATACCCACATAAACGACATGCCTTTGATTGCAGTTTGTTTTTCCAGGAGGGGACCAAATCCTTTGAGTTGTGATCACCAAATCTAAATGCCATAAATCTCCTTTTTAATGACAGACGGAAGTGTGCTACTAGGTAGGGTTGTGGTTTTAAACTTAGATATGAGTTTATTACGACCCATGCATGGTGACGTTTCGCTAATCTCCTTTTGTCTTCCACAAATGATGATACCTTTGCCCTATTCTTACAGACTTTGTTGAATGAAGATCTTTCCAGCTTGCTGTTCCATGCTTCTTCCAACGCTAGTTCCTCCAGGGCGATTCGCAAGTGATCACCCCAGGTGTTTGGTTTTCTTTGCTCATATTGTAATTTTATTTCAGTCCAGCCTAGATTATTCAAAGTTCCAATTTCTGCTGCTCTGAGTTTCCAGCATAATTTTACCAAGATTGCTTTCCTTTGGAATTCTTGGTTCTGGAGCCCAAATTCCAAGCGTATTTGTGCAGGCGAGGAACCCTTAAAAAGATTGAATACTAATTTATAAACCTTGATTTGTAGTTTGTTTAAAATCTTGGTTTCTTGGCCATGCCATGTTTCCAATCCATACGATAAGCTTGGGAGCAATTGTGCTGCCATTATTTTTAGGAGGTGTCCATAAGAAGGGCATTCCAATCCAATTTCTTGTACAGTTGTTTATAGGCAAAGGTTAATGACTGAGCTTTTGCTGTGATCTCCATTTTCTGTTCCACCCGGGACAGATTTCTTGCCAGTTTGATGCCCAAGTATTTATAAGTGCTTGTTTCCTCTATTTGTGAGGTATTTGCGTACCATTTGTTTTTTCTTGACCTCGGGCCTGCCAGCCTTACCACCTTTGTTTTTGATTTATTTAGTTCCAGGCCTTGTGCATCCAGGTAGTCTGTTAGTTTATTTATGGTCCTTTGTAGCCCTATCGGGGTTTGGCTCACCACCATGATATCATCTGCATATTGCAGAAATTGGATTGGCTTATTTGCCAATTTTGGCGGGTGTCCGTTTACTTGTTGCAGGTAATTATTTAGATCTGCCAAGTATAGGTTAAATAGACATGGTGAGAGTACGCAGCCTTGTTTTAATCCGTTTGTAATATTTATTTTTGACGATACTCTTCTTCCGTCTCCTAACTTTATCGAAGCCCATGTTTCTCTGTATAATGATGTTATTGCATCAATCAGTGGTTGTGGGAGTCCCCAAGCTTTCAGTTTCTTCCAGAGGCGATCCCGTGGCACCCTATCGAAAGCAGATTTCAGGTCGATGTAACATGCCAATAGTACTCCCTTTTTCTTTTCTGCTTTTTCCATCAAGATCGTAATGCTGATAGGTTTGAGATGGTACCCATGCCTTGTCTAAAGCCCGTTTGGAATTTTGGGATGATGTTGTTATCCTCTGTCCACTCTTGCAGGTGTCGTAGGATACACTATGCAAAAAGTTTGGCCTTTACATCGATGAGGGCGATTAGCCTGTAGTTACCGGGTTCTGTTCTACTGCCGTTCTTGTAGATTGGATGAAAGAGATTACCGCTTCAAGACCGTGGCATCTTGTTGTCGCAAAATAATTGATTGAAAAGGGGTGTGAGGTATTAAGCCCAGACTTCCGGATCTCATTTAAACAGTGCGATTGGTAGTCCATTTGGTCCTGCTGCGCCTTCGGCTTTTAGTTTTTTTATCAGATATTTTCATGTATATTTCACTGTTGTTAATGATGTCTGATCATTTGTTTCCCTGCTGGTTCGGTCTTTCACACCCTCCTTTTTGCATCCGAGGCCCTCTGGGTCTAGAGCCGTTCCTATTACTTCGTCTGTCCTTTCTTCTTCCCACATTTGTGGTCCTGATTTGGGGTTGTACAATTTGTCTATATAATCCAGCCACGTTATTTCGCTTATTCCTATGTTGCGTATGGTTCCATTTCCTTTCATTAACTTATTGATTAAACCCCAAAATTCCCTTCTGTTTGGTAGTTTACTTGCCCACAGCAGGTCTTCCCATATATTTTCTTTGTGTTTCCTTTTTCCAATCTGCAATCTTCCTTGTATTCTTTTCTCAATTTTTGGAACTTACTATTGTCGCTGTCGCTTCCTTTTCTGAGTGCCCCCGTTTTTTGTCTTATCTCCTTAGCGATGTTTCTTTTTTTGTTTCGTAACTGAATTGTATAACACTGCTCTTTATTTGCCCCATACGTGCCATTGCTTCCTAGTTTTAATGGAAATTTGTCCAGTAGGGACCTGTTTAACTTTTCCCAGTCTTTTACTGATGGGTACTCTCCTGACTCCTCAACATTCTCTATATGTTTTTTCACCATGTCCATTATCTCATCAATTATTATTCCTCTACATTTGAGTTTCTTTAAGTTATAGGTTTCGGGTAATGCGACTAGCGATGCTACCCCCTCTCTTTGTAGAATGTTCAGGTGTAGGACCGTTTCTTGAAGAAAATGATCGCTCTCATGTCTTGTTATGATACGGAATTGGTCGACCTGGGATGCCAGGTCTTTGCTGATTACTGTATAATCTATTGTTGACTGTTTATTTCGACATGAAAAGGTAACACCTGCTGGTTGGTCTCCCTTCGTGTTTCCATTTAGTATGCAGAGGCCTAGCACTTCCAGCTCCTTCCATATTCTTTGAGTTTTATTCTTATTGTCTTTACCCCCTATTAGGTTGCAGTTGAAATCGCCTGAGATTATCATCTCGTGATTTTGGTGAGTAACTTGTAACGTTTTTACTATACTTGACAGGTTTGACAGTTTTTCCATTTTCTTGTTCTTTTCAGGATGAATATATATGTTTAAAACTATTAGCTTCCTCTCCACTCCATTTGTGGGGTGGTTCCATTCTAGTTTTACAATTTGGATCCAGTTTTCTCCGGAATCCCTTTCCTCTATTTTCCAAACGTAATCCATTGTTGTGTATATTGATAGACCCCCTCTTAGGTGACCATATTTGGCGTTTTTTCTGCCATTATATGAAATTCTTCATATCCCGCTATGTGCTTTGGTGTTACGTTCCATGTTTCTTGTAGCAGGATGATGTTATATTTACTCAAAAAGGAGATGGTCTCTTGGTCTTGTTCCATTTCTTTAAATCCATGGAAGTTCCAGGAGCAGATGGTTATTGTCCCATCGTATTGCTTTGTGACCTTCTTAATTTGTTCCCCACTAGTTATGTTGCTTCCATCAGGATCGATGTGAATTCAGCATGTGGGGTATCCAAGATCAATCTTGGTTTCCTTCTGACTGGGTAATCGTTTGTCTAAGAGTTGTGTTTGTTGGCCAGATGTCTCTGGATGTTTGTTCGGTTATGGACATACTTCTCGCTGCCTTTAATACGGAGGTTGCCTTTCCGTTTGTATTTGGCAACCGGAGCACCTCATTGTTTAGTAACGGGTATGGGTATTTTATCTGGGTTGGGTAAGATAGTGGTATACCCCAGGCTGCAAATACCGCCCTTGAAGAGAAGATCTGTTCCATTGTCTCTTTTGATGCCCATGTTGTTCTGCTTACTTCCAGGTCTGTTGCCTCGTTTCTTAGGACAAATTCTACCGCCAAAAGTTCCGATGATGATATTTCCCTTAATTTGAGAATTTCTCTGAACAATCGCATTATGTTTCCCCTATTTAGTGTGTCCCTTTTTCCTTTTGTTTGGTATTCTGGCCTGAAGATTAGTTTACAGCCTGTCTCTTCCGGGTCTGATAGGGGTTCCTGAGTATGCTTTTGGTCGCCTGTTTACCTTGTCAATTCCCCAGCCTTAGTCTTGTTCAGGGGCTCTGTGGATGGCCACTCTTTTAATGTCAAATTTGCCATTGAGTTCATCACGTCAATTTGACCTCTTTTGGACTCCCTTATTTTGGTTGGCCTAACGTTTTCCTTGGGGATCTTCCCTGATTGTGTATTGCAGGTCCTGCCTTTCTTATCCAGTGTGATTTGTATTTGGGTCTCCATACTTAAGAGACTTTCCCCCTGTAGTCCAGGGCTCTTTCCCCGTTTAGGCCGGTCAGATTTATCTTCGTCAGGACTCCTTATGGTTGTTGTTACCTGGTTCCTGCCTTTTGAGCGATCATTGGTTTTTGCTTCAGGTGTGTATTCCAACGATCTTTTTTTGCTTTCCTGTGTTTCCGTTACTGGTTTGTTTCTCCCCCTTTTTTCCTGTTTTCTGTTTCGTCCTCTAGATTGATTATATCATTTATTACTTTTTCTTCTCCCATCTGTCCTCTTTTTATTTTTGGGTGAGCGTTTTCTGGAGACCACTGGTTGCTTTGCCTGTAAATGTCAAGAGACCCAGGATTATCTAATGTACTTATTTCTTGGGCATGTAGTTCTGCTTTAGGATTATCATCATCCTGTTGTAACACACTTTTGTTGCCTTTTTGTGTGAATATGGCATAATTTTGTCTTTTTTCCTGCTTGGTTTTTAAGACGGCGTTCTTCCTTGCTTTTCGTGCTCGTTTGTGTTATCTTTTAGTTTGATTCTCAGATGCGCTTGGTGAGGCGAGGGCGTTGTTTCCATTGGGTCTGTTTCCCTTATCGTTTGTTATGTTTACTTACGTTGTATTTATAGTGTCTGCAGATTCGATACTTCGCCTCATGTTCCTTTGTTTTGCAGACCCTATAATTTCGCCATTATTTTCTTTGATCAGTATTTCTTCTGTTGCTCTTGTAATCTATGCCACGCGTAGAATTTCAGTCAATATTTCTGGTAGGGATGCCAGTTTATCTATTATTATTCCGCAACCACAACTTTGATCTAATGATTTGCTTTTGATTTGGCTATCTTTATATATTCCTTTTGTTAATTGTTCTGTGATTTTATCCAGCTTGGTATTAATTCCTGCTATATGTTATGTTATGTTATGTTAGGGGGTGTTTTATATAGCGCTCAGCTACTCCGAGGAGTGTCCAGTCGCTTCAGACCTAACACGGACAGGGGAGCGGAAAGAGGGGGGGCGGGCGCTACTGAACAAACAGCCAGGTTTTTAAATCCTTCCTAAAAGCCAACAAGTTAGCGTTCCTGCGAAGGGTGACAGGCAGGGTGTTCCACAACTGAGGAGCCAGGCGCTTAAAAGACCGGCCACCAATCCGTACTCTTCTTATGACCGGAACCGACGCCAGGGCCAGCGACTCTGACCTCAGGGATCTAGAGGGCTGATAGAAAGCCAGCCGCTTTTGAATGTATTTGGCGCCGGAATTATGAAGAGCTTTGAAGGCCAAAGTAAGTGCCTTGAAAATAATACGTTTTCGAATGGGCAGCCAAGAAGAGTCTGCAAGAGATCAGAAACTCTGGCTCTCCGGTGTAGGCCAAAAATGGCGCGCGCAGCCAAGTTCTGGACTATTTGCAGGCGTTGGAGAAGATATTCTGTCAGTCCAAGGTACAGGCTATTGGCATAGTCCGGGCGCGACTCAATAAGAGCCTGCACCGTAATTTTCCTGTGTGCCAGCGTGAGCAGAGGGAGGAATTTTCGAAGCATCTGAAGAAGGCCAAAACATTTCCCTGCTAGGCCAAGAATCTGGGACTTCATCGATAGATCATTATCGATCTTTACTCCAAGGTTCTTGGCCGTCGTGGATGCAACCGACGGTGGAAACATATCCCCAGGCCACCAGGACTGCCAGCTAGGATCAGACCCACAGCCAAAAAAGAGCACCTCGGATTTATCCGAGTTGCACTTGAGGCAGTTTTGCTGGAACCACTTAAACACGGCCCCCAGGCAACCTCTAATGTTCTCCCCATCAAAATCAGACCCCTTTCCACAAGTGAAAAGGAGCTGAGTGTCGTCGGCGTAAGACACGATCTGGGCACCAAATGACTCCACCAGTGCCGCCAGAGGGGTCATGCGGATATTAAAAAGAGTCAGGCTCAAAATGGAGCCCTGAGGGACTCCCACCTCAAGTGGCGGCACCACGGCAGAGAAGGGGGGGGCCCAGACCGTTTGACACCGACCAGCTAGAAAAGATTTAAACCATCTGAACACCGACCCCCGCAGACCGATCTCACTAAGTCTTGTAAGGAGACCCACGTAGGGGACGGTATCAAAGGCCGCCGATAGATCGAGCATTACCAGCATTGCCTTACCTCCTGCATCTAGTACCTCTTTGATTGCTTCTGTTACTTCCAGCAATGCGGTCTCGGTGCTCAAGTTGGTACGGAAGCCGGATTGAGTGCTGTGCAGGAGGTTGTTGTTCTCAAGGAAGCTGGAAAGGGAGGTATGTACGTGCTTCTCCACAACTTTAGCGAAGGCTGGCAGAAGGGAAATAGGCCTATAATTAGCATGGACCTCCGGATCTAAATTTGTTTTTTTCAGAAGCGGAATGATCAGGGCCTGCTTCCAAGCTAGAGGAACCACACCAGAGCTGAGAGAAAGATTCAGCACGGGGTTAATAAGGGGATTGATCACTTCCGCCATTCTAGCCCAAAAAAATTGGCTGGGCAAGGATCCAGAGGGGACCCAGATTTTAATTTGGTTAGGAGATCCAAGGATGTTGCAACGGAAAGCAGGGGAAATTCTGAAAGAGCCAGAAAGGATGCTAATAACGGGGGCTGCCACTACCCCAGACGGCAGGAAGGAGTCCTGAATGGTCTTCATTTTATTGGTGAAGAATTTAGCTAAAGAGGTCACCCAGACTTCCGAGTGCGCACACACCGGCGTACTCATTTTAGGAGAGGTAAATTCCCTCACAATAGAGAAAATCTCTTTGCTGGTGTTGGAAGCATCCTCGATTCTTCTAGAGAAATATACTTTCTTCTCTAACAGGATGTCCTTGTGGTAGGATTTATTGGAAGCCCTATATGCCAACTTTGCCGTGATGTCATAATGGCGACGCCAGGATCTTTCCGCGATCTTACATTGCCGCCGCTTTAAGGCCAAAGCTTCGGAAAACCAAGGAGCAGAGGATAGACTGGCGGGCTTGCGGGAAGAAGTCACAGGGGCAAGTTCGTCTAGCCTTTCCGTAAACCACGTCTGCAGAGAGTCAAGATCCTTCTCTAAAGTGCCAGACAACGGGCACGAATGGAGTAAACTGGCCTGAGCTAACATCTCTGGAGTGACACGATGGTAGGCACGTGGGGCTTGACAAGGCCGGCTGGGGATATTACACGCTGGTTTATTAGCGCACAGAATGTGGAATTCTGAAAGAGCCAGAAAGGATGCTAATACCGGGGGCTGCCACTACCCCAGACGGCAGGAAGGAGTCCTGAATGGTCTTCATTTTATTGGTGAAGAATTTAGCTAAAGAGGTCACCCAGACTTCCGAGTGCGCACACACAGGCGTACTCATTTTAGGAGAGGTAAATTCCCTCACAATAGAGAAAATCTCTTTGCTGGTGTTGGAAGCATCCTCGATTCTTCTAGAGAAATATACTTTCTTCTCTAACAGGATGTCCTTGTGGTAGGATTCATTGGAAGCCCTATATGCCAACTTTGCTGTGATGTCATAATGGCGACGCCAGGATCTTTCCGCGATCTTACATTGCCGCCGCTTTAAGGCCAAAGCTTCGGAAAACCAAGGAGCAGAGGATAGACTGGCGGGCTTGCGGGAAGAAGTCACAGGGGCAAGTTCGTCTAGCCTTTCCGTAAACCACGTCTGCAGAGAGTCAAGATCCTTCTCTAAAGTGCCAGACAACGGGCACGAATGGAGTAAACTGGCCTGAGCTAACATCTCTGGAGTGACACGATGGTAGGCACGTGGGGCTTGACAAGGCCGGCTGGGGATATTACACGCTGGTTTATTAGCGCACAGAATGTGGAAGTTGACTAAAAAGTGGTCTGACTATAGCACTGGTGAAGGGGCGCAGATATCAATGTGAGTGGTGGAGAACACTTGATCAAGCGTGTGGCCCTTGTTATGGGTGGGTACGGACAGGTAGGGAGAGAGTCCTAGGGGGGAGGTGATATCGCAGATCTTAATGGTATCAGCATCAGTCCCAATATCCATGTGGATGTTAAAATCCCCCAGTATCATACAGTGCTCCGCTTTTAGGCAAAGTGTCGACGCCACGGCATACAGTTCTTCGTGAAAGGAGCCTGTGGGTCCCGGTGGCCTATAAATCAGTAGTCCTGTACAAGATTGGTGCGATGACACAGATATGGAGAAGCCCAGGGATTCACAGCCTAAAATTTCATCAGTTGGAATGATGGAGCACGTGACGCACCTGTTCACCACTATCGCAACACCCCCACCCCTGCCCTTAACCCTATCCTGCCTAAAAATTACATAATTAGGGGGAATTGCAGCAGCTATGTCTGGGTTAGAAAATTCACCCAGCCACGTCTCAGTAAGGAATAGACAGATCGGCTCCTCAACGACCAGGAGCTCATAAATGTCTAGAGCATGTTTGCTCAGAGATCTCGTATTCAAAAGCAGACATGAGCGCTTGATGGGAGGAGCAATAGTGGCAGAGGCAGAGACGTTGCCCGGTAGCCAACCGCAACCGGGACAGCGCCTCTTGCCTTTATGCCGCCCAGGAAAAACCGTGCAGCAATTGCTCACCCTTTTCCTGAGAGAGGAGAGCTCGGCTGCCGTATAAAATAACATAGTGCCAGCACACTTGGAGTGAGTATCCAGGCCCTGCCCGGCCGCACCCGTCCGCCTCCGGGACGCTGACGGGCGCAGACGGGTTTTCCTTTGGCGCTCCTTAGGCGCGTCCGCCACGCGTCCGCTGCGCGGTGTAAGGGCCTCTACATTTATGACGTTTCAGCCGAGAGCCGGGCGAGAGAACCGCAAGACTAGTCCTCCTACCAGCGTGCCTGGCTCCCCCCAAGATGTCCGCTCCCAACACACTCTTCCTACCAGTCCCAGAGACCCATGCGGCACCTAATCGGCCGCAGGGATGGGGATCCTCGGTGTAAACTCCTGCGCAGCGTCACCAGGGCAGTGAGGCAGAAAAAGAAAACTGCGCAGGGCAGGGAGAGGTGAAGACTTTGAGCAAGATGTTACCCGGCTTCCACCTCAGGTAACGAAAAAGAGGCAAAGTTAAGTAAAATACACAGTAAAATACAACAGTGCAAATTTTAAAAATGAAGCGCTAGCAATCAGTGCGGAACAGCAGTTAAAAATAAAGCAATTTCCAAAATGAGGCTAGTAGTCAGCAATGTTAGCACCCACTCGCCCGCACCCAGCATCCGCCGTAGGCAAAGCGGAGAGGGCGGGAGGGGGGTGGGGTGGGGGGCGGGGGGGGGGTCAAAAGTCTGATCTGGGCCGTCAATTAGCTAAAATTTATGACGTCTCAGCCGAGAGCCGGCCGAGAGAACCGCAACACTAGTCCGCCGACCAGCGTGCCTGGCTCCCTCCAAGATGTCCGCTCCCAACACACTCTTCCTACCAATCCCAGAGACCCATGCAGCACCTAATCGGCCGTAGGGATGGGGATCCTCGGTGTAAACTCCTGCGCAGCGTCACCAGGGCAGTGAGGCAGAAAAAGAAAACTGCGCAGGGCAGGGAGAGGTAAAGACTGAGATCAAGATGTTACCCGGCTTCCGCCTCAGGTAACGAAAAAGAGGCAAAGTTAAGTAAAATACACAGTAAAATACCACAGTGCAAATTTTAAAAATAAAGCGCAAGCAATCAGCGCGGATCAGCAGTTAAAAATAAAGCAATTTCCAAAATAAGGCTAGTAGTCAGCAATGTTAGCACCCACTCGCCCGCACCCAGCATCCGCCGTAGGCAAAGCGGGGATGTCAAAAGTCTGATCTGGGACGTCAATTAGCTCAAATTTATGACGTCTCAGCCGAGAGCCGGCCGGGAGAACCGCAACACTAGTCCGCCAACCAGCGTGCCTGGCTCCCCCCAAGATGTCCGCTCCCAACACACTCTTCCTACCAGTCCCAGAGACCCATGCGGCACCTAATCGGCCGTAGGGATGGGGATCCTCGGTGTAAACTCCTGTGCAGCGTCACCAGGGCAGTGAGGCAGAAAAAGAAAACTGCGCAGGGCAGGGAGAGGTAAAGACTGAGAGCAAGATGTTACCCGGCTTCCGCCTCAGGTAACGAAAAAGAGGCAAAGTTAAGTAAAATACACAGTAAAATACAACAGAGCAAATTTTAAAAATAAAGCGCTAGCAATCAGTGCGGAACAGCAGTTAAAAGTAAAGCAATTTCCAAAATGAGGCTAGTAGTCAGCAATGTTAGCACCCACTCGCCCGCACCCAACATCCGCCGTAGGCAAAGCGGGGGGGGGGGGGGGTCAAAAGTCTATGAGTTGCTATCAAATTCATTAGGTCTACCTGAACGTCTAATTTATCCGATTGAAAGTTTAAGACGGCAATTGCTTGCTGGAGGCTTCTTAATAGCGAATCGCTCCAGGTGACCGACTCTGTGTTATTCGGTTATATTAAAATCCCTGATATGGAGTCAAATCCGCTTACTGATGAAATGGTGATTGGCGACTGCGTTTTTATGTTTCCTTCTAATACACCCCTTTGCTCACTGTTGATTTCTTTCCAATGATTAAAGCTGGGGGTGCGCTTGATGGGGGTTGAGACAGCTCCGCTTTCTACTCCCTTTTCCCTCTTTTCCGGCTGGCCCATGTCTTTATATTTCCCTTGTCTGTTTGCCCCTGGTTCCTCCTCCCTGTGCGTGTTGAATTCTAGCACCTTAATGAGATCGTCCTCCTCAGTAACTGAAAAAGATCTTGACCAGTCTATCTTTTGGGTGTTTCCTTGTGGGTTTGCTTGTGGGTTTGCTTGACCTCTAACTTCACTTTGATCCTTTTTAGGTTTCCCTTGGCGTCCGCTGGGCAGCAGCGTTCGCGCAGGCGAAATCTTTTGAGAAGCAGTACGGGGGCTTTGTCCCGCCTGCTCTTCCATTGGCTAGCTCCATAAATTGAAACTAGCCAATGGAAGAGAGATCTGTCCGTCATTGCCGGAGCAGATTCGTGGGCGTTCCGGCGATTTTTACTCATCCCGCCCCTTTAACAACATCATGCGGCGGTGGGCGTTTTTTTTTTTTGTTTACGGCATTTTTTTTGTTATTTTCAACCTGCCTTTTGTAGGAGTGGGCTGCGCTTTGTTTCCTGTCGTCTCTGTGTGCGTGGGGACTGTGCCACGGACTCGACCCGGATACTGTATTTTTTGCATTCTTTTTTTGGGCATGATTTTGTATTTTTGCTTTTGGGGAATCGGAAGGAAGGGAGCCCAAATGGATTACTGAAAAAATTCAGAGGGAAAGGAAAGCGAAGGGATCCCCGACTGCATCACCCACAGCGGAGGCGTCCAATGATTCTCAACTGCGAACCAATGCAGAGAAATGGGGAAACTTCATTCAAGCATGGTCAGTGTTTTTTTCTCGTTTTCCCAGCCTTCTCCCTTGCCTTTCATCATGTCATGCATGCAGTAAACCGAGTTTAACTTTACCCCTTATCTTTTTTTTTGCATATCTCACCCACTACCCCCTTCTTCCACGGACCTAATGGGCAGCTGCTGTGTGCAAACCCAGAGAAAGTCCTGAAGGTACGACATCTTTATTATTCCCCCCAATCGCCCCCTCTGCTCGGCAAATTTTTCTTTTTGCTTGGGATAGTTTGAAATTATTTTTTTTCGTGTCAACCTCAAACCCCCACCCCTGTCCTCATTTTAAAGACACTATTTCCTACGCTGGCTCCCCGCTTGTCAAAGTTGTAACATTGGTCATTTCACATGAAAACGCTGGCCAAGCTGTACCGTTTTCTCAGGAGGAAGGAACCCGTGGTAATGGGAACTTGCACCCAATTTGTGTGACCACATTACTAGCATTATCCTGGCAATATTTTTGAAGTGCCTGTCTCGTTGTTTCCTCGCAGGGGACAGTTTTGCGCTGAATGCCTGCCTGGCTCGCAAGGGGATCGAAGACTGGATGGTGAAGCAGAAATGTTCGAGCAGTGGGGCCTCCTCAGGACCCCAGAACCAGGTCTGTCGTCATAAGGCTGGCTGCGCGTTCCACCACTCCAGGGTATGTAGGGGCAAACACATGCCCCCCCGTTCTCGCCTTTCAGTCAATATTGCGTCTGTGTCTGCGCGGACCTTCAAAAGCCAGCGTGCGCTTACAGTGGGCTGCGGAAGCATCTTTGCCTAAAGTTGTCAGGCAAAAAAAGTATTTCTAAACTCCTGTGTAACCTTTTGCATCCTAAGCAGCGCCTTATATTGTAGAGCACCACCTGGTTATCAGCATATGCACTTAGGGACTTTGAGAAAGAGTTTTGGCACACTCTTTAAAACTTTTCTACAGTGACACGTATACCATGCATCATCGCCATCCTCACGGGCTAGTTCTGCCCCAGCGTAAGGAGCTGTGAAATTTGCTGTAACTGCACCTATTATCTCCTCAAATGGTTACAGTAATATGTGCTTTGTGGGGCTCGCAGTGTGTGGGGGGGCTCGCAGTGTGTGGGGGGCTGTGTGTGGGTGTGTGGGGGGCTCGCAGTGTGAGGGGGGCTCGCAGTGTGTGGGGGGGTCTGTGTGGATGTGTGGGGGGGGCCTCTGTGTGGGTGTGTGGGGGGGCTCTGTGTGGTTGTGTAAGTGGGGGGATCTGTGTGGGTGTGTGTGTGTGTGTGTGGGCTCTGTGTGTGTGTGGGGGGCTCTGTGTGGGGGGCTCGCTGTGGCATTTGCGAGAGATTAAGCTATTGCCATTGTAAATGACACTGCCATTTATTTATCTGTTTCTCAAAACCAACACATAAATAAAAATTTTGTCATTTACAATGCCAATAGCTCTAACTTTTGCAAAGGCGAAACCGTTGAATTGTAAATGCTTGTTTGATATATGACTTTGTCCTGTTATTTCTTCCTTACTTTTATCCAGCATGTTCGTGGGTTATGATATAGGTACGTGTATCTGTGCTGTTGTTTTTAATAGCCATTTTGTTATTGCTAGTTTTTCTTGGGCCAGTATTCCTTTGTTTCCTTCTATTCCGTTTCCTCCTTTTTGTAACGACTGTTGTAGATGTCTTGAATCTGTTTCCCGTTGTGCCCGGCTGTTTTCTTCCAATTTTTTGGGTGTTATTGAATGTATTGGTTTTATTGGGCTTTCTAGGCTTTGTGCCTCTTCTGTTGTGCCATAGATTGCCGCCATCGGGTCCTTTAAAAACTGAAATTTGTGCTTCGTATGGGTTCCCCCAAATTTAAATGGTTCTGTGTTGCAATTGGAATCAAGCTCTTTTTTTGCGGATTGGGGTCCTCTTTAGCTTTACTTTTGCTAGCAGATTTGTTTGCCGATTTATTTTGATCTTTTATTGTTGTTCTTCTTCTGTTTTTATAAGTGGGGGCCTGGCGAGCTTTTCCTGACCGCATGTCCCCAGTCCTCTACTTAGACTGGAGCGATGACTATTCACAAGAACTTTCTGGTGTGCCAAGCTGCCGCCTCTTCTTGTGAATTTGCCCCCTTCTGAGTACGTTTTGGCTCCTAGAGGCCGTGGTCCCCTTGTCCAAGTTGCTACTTGCTGCTTTCAGTCTTGCCTTTGTTACCGTTGTCCCCAATGTCTTCTATGCCCCCTGTGGCATTCTTATCGCTCTTGCGACTTGCGGCTCTTACCTCTACTGGTGCCGCTGCCTCCGTCGCTGCCGTAAGTTTGCGACACCTCCTATGCTATGCCTCCTGTGCCTCCTGCGCCGCCTTGGGCTGTGTGGCACTCTTGACTCTCCTCCGTCTCTCCTCTGTTAATCGGTGCTATGGACGCTGTGGATGGCGGGAGACACTCTAGGGAGCGGCAGGAGGCAGCAGGGGGTGCTCTAGGAGACCTCGTGGAGACCTCACGGCTCTCTGAAATACTGCTATGCTATGCCGCCGTGCCACCGTAACCGGTCCACTTCAAATACCAAACATGGCTCCAGCCGCGCTGTGTGGCCCTCGCGGCTTTCCAGCTCTAAAATTGCACTGTGAAGCACTGTTGGTGTGACTGTTCCCCCCAAATATGTTGGGATGCCTTTAAGGACACTATCAGAGGTGTGATAAGAGGAATTATTTCCCATATTAATAAATGTGCAAAAACACAGATTTAAAAGGTGGAAACAAAATCAATCAGTTAGAAATTAGGCATTACTCTGAGAAGGGTACCCCATTATTGGACACCCTAAATTATAAAAATGTATGAATATAACAAAATCCTCAGTACAAGGGCTGGTCAATGGATAACTAAAGCCAATAAAATTATGTGCTGGTAACATGGCTGGAAAAGTCTTAGCTTGTTACTTGAATTACAAACAAAATCACTCCCAAATGACCCCTGTCAGATAAGGATGGGAAACCGCACCAACACCCTCATGAAATCGCCTGTATTTTTTTGGCTTCTACAAAAATCTACATGATGAAAACAACAATTGTAATCCACTGATAGCCTAGCCTATTTAAATAAACTCAACTTGCCCAGACTAGATGTTCAATGCCAGCTACATCTAAACCAAGATATCACTGAATCTGAACTCCAAACTGCCATCAAACCCCACAAAGTGGGGAAAGTTCCAGATCCAGACTGACTCATTGCCCACTTCTATAAACTATTCACAGAGGAATTACGCATACCCCATCTTGATCTCTTCCGTAACTATGCCAAGTCTGGGTGTATCCTGGAACTACAGCTGAAGAAATAATTACGCTCATCCCCAAGGAAGGAAAAGACCATACTTACCTTAAAAACTACAGGCTGATTTCGCTTAGACTGACAATTATAAGCTGAAATCCTAGCTAAACACATCGAAGCAATATTCGCCTCTCTGATCGGTCCTTATCAAGGTGGGTTTCTCGAAGGGAGATTTTCCAATGACATTAGACTCCTGGGGCACATCCCTCAATTAGCCAAGACCAAAACCTCCTCTGTAGCAGCTATAGCACTAGATGCTAAAAATGCATTGGATAAAGTACAATGACCATCCCTGAAAGCTCTACCATGTCGTGTTTTAATTTAGGTGAGTCCTTTATAAAGATAACTATGGCCCTTAGACAGGGATGTCCTCTGTCCCCTTCCTTATTCCTCTTGTCCATAGAACCAATTTTAATGTCACTCAACAAGAGTATTAATTTGTTTGGTCTAAGTGTAGACGGCAAACATTTCAAAACGGCAACCTATGCTGATGACATCTTGTTAGTGACCAACCACACTGACATAGGCATACCTGAGATTTTGACCAAAATTAAGGACTATCCCTTAGTATCTGGTTATACTCCTAATAAGGATAAATCAGAGGTCCCTTCCCTTAGCCTGGCTTGTACCAAAGAATTTCTAGGCTTCTCAGGCTTATCATGGCAACCCAATGTTCTTAAATATCTGGGCTTTGAATTCTACTATGACTCACTGGCGTAACAAAACTTGAGGGGGCCCCCCTGCAAAGTACGTGGAGGGCCCCCCTCCGAACTCGATCAGGAGCTCTGCGGTCAAAGTATTGTGCTGAGGGGGCCCCTGGAGCTTGGGGGCCCCCCCACACCACGGGGGTTGCGGGGGCCTGTGTTACACCACTGCTATGACTCGGTGTAATCGATAAGACATTATGAGTCTTTAGCCATCCACAAAGTTGAAAAATACTTAGAGGGCTGACCATCAAAGTTCTTTACATGGTGGTGTAAGCTACAATCAATAAAAAATGGTCATCACCCCAATTATCTTATCAATTATCTATTCAATATGTCCTTGATCCTCTGCTTGAACGAGATTATTTTTAAAGAACATAGGCCCCTACTCAACAAAATCATTTGGAACTCTTAAAAAACTCTGAATCTCCCTGAAAACAGTCCTTTTACCCAAACATCAAGGTGGTGCCAATCTAGCTGACTTTAAGAAATTCCAAATTGCCTTCTTGGCAGCCCAGGGTGCGAACTGGCTTGATAGTGCGCAAGACCTTATTTTCCCATGGCTAAACCTTGAAACCTCACTTATAGAGAATCTCTCCCTGCCATTTCTTCTAACTATATCGAAGGATCACTATATCCTTAACAACCCTATTTTCAATCATAAAAGGAAAGTCCTCTTGCATCTGGACTTCCACTTCTCTGAGGTGAAATTCAGGCACTCTCTAGGGGCTTCCATTTGGCACAACAAAAACATTACACTCAACTCTAAACTCTCCATAGGATGTGGCAGGGATTCTGCTGGTAAAGCAGAACTGTGCCTTGGGATGATAGGACATCAGAATGTAGGGACTTCGTCTCTCTACAACATCAGTATCTGTCGGCCCAAAATCTGGCTAGCTTACAGTGCCTCATCTGAACTCCTAACCTTCCCAGAGTAGCAGAAGATTTTGGCAACCTTGAACATGAAACTCTAGTCCCCTCGGGAACCGTGGAAACAGATTATCACCTTTTGTCTCTCACTCATGCATGCCCTTAGTAAACAAAATAAAGACACGTAGTAGAAAGTTTACAATACATATATTTGTAATGCCTTTAGTAAACAAAAGAAAGACACGAAGAAAGTTTACAATATATTTATTCAAACTTTCGTAGTCTATTATAAAGCAAATGTGCTGGGATAACTATGCAGATGAAACTAAACAAAGTAATTCGCATTGCTATTAGGCTATATAAAAGAAACATACCCACCATGGCAAATTATCCATCTGTCTAGGCATACCCTTACTGTGTGAGCACGGGGAGCACGGGGATATATTACTAATCTCTGGAATTGGCAACAGACCTCATACCTGGTGTATGTAGTTAGGTGGTCTGCATCATTAGTTTAAACTCAGTTTACGCAAGGCTGCATGTCATGTTCTGCTGGTGTTGTTCCAGACCGGTCTCTCTGCCAGAGGACAAGACACAGTTTATATGATAAGAACTACTGTGTTGGAAAGCTGCAGCTATCCTACCGTGTTATGTCTAAAACGTTAGGTGCTGTTTCCACCGGGCTGGGCTCAGCATGTGTAATTTCCATCGGTCTGTTTCACTTGTCCATACTCATGTGAAAGTTCGAAGTATTCCCACTAATGTACGTGTCCACAATTCACTGGTATCGGGATTGCTGCACCACTGTCTTTCCATTGAACAACCGCTCCCCTGAATATATAGTCCACAGAGTCTGATTATTCATCGCCCTCTTCCATGTCAGCGGCCATCTACTGAGTGATCTGCCGTTTTCCGTCTTGACGGCTTAGACGCTGCTCTTCCCTCCGATACGCTGGGATATGCTGTTGTTTGCCCAGAAACCTTGGAATTGAGCTAAAATTTCATCCCTTTGATAAATTGGAGGATCTTGATGGCCACATTTAACTGAATGACTTGCGCCCTGATGAAGGAATTTCCCATGGTGGCATTTTTCCGAAACGCGCGTCGGCGCTTTCTTCTGTTTGTCTGCTGAGAATGTGTTTGCAGTTGATGGTATCTTGATGTATGTGGTGATTTTTTGGATATGTGTATGCTTGAGGGTATGAGTGACTATTGGTTGCTGAAACTGAACGCGGAGACCTGACAGGAGGCTGAATCACTCTCCCAAAAGCCACGGAAACGTTGGAAATTGTATTGCCCTTACCTGAGAGGGGGCTGTGAGGAGTACACGCTGTTTCCCTTGCCTGGTGCCGTTCTCCCCCGCCGCAAGCGCCGTCTTCCATCAGGCGCAGACACAGAGCGGGGGGGACGTGACACTACAATCCCCAGGAGCCCTCAGCTGGCAACGCCCGTAAACGCGCCTGGAGGCGCTTGAAAAGGGCGTCGCCTGTACTGCCACGCGGGACGCGCGCGGGCGGTCGCCGGGCTGAGCCCGGGCAGAGGGCGGGCCGTCTTAGGCCGTCTTAGGCCGTCAGAGGCCGAAGGAGGCTGGGCTGGGCCAGAAACTCTGCCCATTTTGTCTGCTGTATCCCGGACCGGTAGGGATTTCTTTATGAAACTGGTTTATATTGTTCTTCATGACTTTTTGAGCCTGACTATAAGATCACCATTCCAGACTTACTACATTCTATATTATGCTTAGTGAAACCAGAAGTAAGGCTGCAACTGGAGGGACAAAGCTGATTGGGACCCTCGATGACTTCATTATACGCACAAACACACTGATAGATCAGGGAATTGTGCTTATGGAGAGAAGGGTGTCCCAGGATCTAGCATTTGCTAAGAGGTCCTCTATGGGCCATATTGCTGAGGCTCGCAGCCCTGAAAACACTGTGGGCCAGATTACCTCTGAGCAGATACTTGTAGATGTTCATAACAATATGATTACTCAGCCAGAACTCCGGGACTCTATTTCTTCCGACTCACAGTATTTGGCACCATCCGGGAACATCTTGATTTCCACGCAAATAGATCCCCAGGTGGAAAGAAGTAATACTGAGCTACAAGGGAAAAGGGAGGGAGCAATCCCTAAGAATAGGCACACTAAAAACATTCCCACTGTTAGAAAGAAAAATCTAACACCTGTACATAAATTGGGACCCGTAATTAGTATAGAGAAAACGGGGGTAGCTCCCAGTGAGGACACTAGGAAAGAAGTAGTTGGCCCATTAACCATGCCTTTGACTATTGCTGACTCTACCCTAGATGATACTCTGGTGGATATCTTTAATAATAGCTCCACACCCAATAGTACAGCCATTAACATAGATAGGGAAGATCCTTTCATATCATCATTAAAAACCCTTATTAAATCCCTGTTGTCTCCTTTGGAAAATAAGCTTCTGGCAATAGAAACACAACTAATTGTTATGCATAAGGATATAGCAGCCCTGCGCCCGATACAGACTAAACAATTAGTGCATCCAACCCTCCCTGTAAATAAGCCACAAATAACAAAGAAATCTCTAGCTGAAGCTATAAAATCAGCCCCCAAAACGCCTCGGCTAAACCCTTGCCCACTCGTGGCAAGTAAAAATCCAGCTAAACCTACTCCATCGACTGAGGTTAACAAAAGCAAACCAGAGACCTCAAATACCCCTATCCACACTGCGGAGATACCCGCCCAAGACAAGATGGAAAAACATAGAGGGATCAATTTACCACCAGATGCTTGCCCATACGTGGTAATTTTAACCGGGGTGCCCGAATTAGCTGCCAAGGTTACAGAATCATTTTGGGCACTTAAAAATAAAGTGTTTCACTGGTTAAATTCCAACCACCCCTCCCACCGAATATAACCAGTAACATTTTAATGGTCCAGCGGGTTCCTTGGGTGGGAAAAACTAATAAAAGACTAGAAGGAGACTGTGTGGTGATCACTTTTGATGACCATAGATCGGTGGATCATATCTGTCTAAGGGCTAAGAGAAATAATGGAGCAACAATTGTGGCAAGACCACTCTCTTTTTTCTATATGCCAGCACAGACCATGGATAATAGATGGAGTTGGATGAGGGGCAAAAATCACCCTCAGGGAGGGTGGGGTCATGAAACGCGTGGGGAGTCAGTTTACAACATATGGGGAGAAGGGGTAAATGATGGATGGACCACAATCCAACGAAGGGGGGGGAGAACACATTATCCGGACCAATATCGACATACAGAATGGAGGGAACCACAATATGCTCCGTTTTGCATCCCCTGTTTCAATCGGTTTAGCGAATTGGAAAGCAGTAGATTGACAGTCAGACAATGAGCAACCACAATCCGTTTTACTCTTACCCACCCTTAGTAAGTTAATGGATAGTGCTGGAAATGTTTTACCACCTGATTTGAGCATAAGACAGGAAAACGGAAAAAATTCACTAAATACAAATGATACCTCAAATGCGATTAATATCTTGGAGAGCGAGAATAAAAAATCCAATGGAGCAGATACCAGGAATAATGGTGGCACAGACCTAATCAACGATACATGCACCATGATGTTCTGGAACGTGGCAGGACTGAAAACAAAAATCATTAATCCTTCCTGGGAGACTGTTACAAATGGTATGGACATCATGGCCCTCCAAGAAACCTGGGCTACAGATCAGATACATTTAAATGGTTATAAAACATTTTGTACTCCAACAGTAGGTGGTATACATGGAAGACCTAAGGGTGGTCTAATTACGTACGTCTCGAACGGATTAGGGTATGAGAGGGTACGTTTTTACTCTAAATGTGATTTTTACCATAAATTAGCAATAGATACGAAAATTGGATTGTGCCTTGTTGTTATAAATTTTTACAACAATATTCCAAGCAATATGTCACGAAACATTTTAAAAATGTTAGCTAATGATTTACAGTGCGAATTAGACAGCAAGGAAAAGGAAGTCATGATTTTATGGGGGGGTGATTTTAATTGTCCATTATGCACAAAAGGATGTAAAGGCATCTGTGGTTTAATGTTGGAGCAGGACATTAATTTATCACATTTTAAACATACACAGACCGGGGACTTATTGAAAGAATTACTGTTTGACTATGACCTGGGTTTTGTTAATGAAATGATCCAGCAACCAGTATCTTTTGTACCAACCTTTATTGGGAGGGGAGCATCCACTACCATAGACTTTAGCCTCTGTTCAAATGGTTATGGTCATAAGATAGGCAGTTTTAAAATTCTGGATGCACCAATGAGTAACCACTTACCGCAAATACTTGAGATTGAGAACCTTTTTTTGCCCCGTCGTAATGAACCTGTACAGGTTGCCCCAGATGTCACGCTAGGGAGGCAGAATGGGTATACGCTCAAGTGGAGTAAGGTGGTACCGGAATATTTTCTTAAAAAGTTGGTAAATACCTGTGCCGATAATTTTAAAATTTGCTTAGATGAAGATTCCGATAGCGAAAGTATAATAGCCCACTTTAACATCATTGCTTCCACTATCAAAGAGAATCTGAAATTAGCGTCAAAAATGGACTAAAGAAAGGCACAAGATGGTTTGATAGTACTTGCACTAAGGCCCTCACAGAGCTTAAGCATGCAATACATAAGGATCCACGAGACATTATTCACATAAGAAATTTAAGGAAAGGCTACAACCAGGCCCTAAAAGATAGAAGAAATGCCATTAAAAAGGGAATATGGGAAGAACTCTGTACAGCCTCACAAACAAAAGATATTTCTGCCTTCTGGAGGGTGGTAAATGCCCCGCTTCCATATGAAACCACTAAAGCTCGGGTAGAAATTGCGATTAATGAGGAGGATTGGGTCGCGAATTTTTCTTCCCTGTATACGCCCATAGATGAGGTGGAAAACCCAGGACCAAACATGGAAGGCGAATTAGTAGAGGAGAAAAATAAACTGAAGGTTACATTACCCGAGATTTTAATAAGTCTGGGAGCCACAATGGGAAGCAAGGCGGCCGGCCCAGACGGAATCCCGGCAGACTTGTACAAGGCAAATAGTGAATTCTGGGGCCCGATACTTGTACAACTTTTTAATGCAGCTCTGGTGAGGGGACTGAGTCCTTCCTGGTTTACATCAATTATCGTACCCATTTATAAGAAGGGAAACAGACAAGACTGTGCCTGTTACAGGCCAATATCCCTCCTTGACTCATCAATAAAGATCCTTGGTAGAGTGATTTTAGCTAAATTGCAAAATTGGGCAGAGGAGGTTGGGGCAATCAGTGATTTACAATTTGGATTCCAAAGGGGTATAGGAACAATAGAGCAGGGTCTAAATTTATTTTTGATCCAACAGAAATACACTATGATAAAAAGGGAGCGCTTGTATTTTATATTTGTTGATCTTACATCGGCTTTCGACTGCGTGTCTCACTCTAAATTATGGGATCTGATGTCACGGCTGGGCGTGAAAAAGCCGATAATTCAATTTTTAAGGGAGTTATACTCAGGAGCAACTGCCGCTGTGCATTATGGCAAAGGGGGGGAATGTAGTAGGTCTTTTAGAATAGGGCACGGAGTGCGCCAGGGGTGTGTCCTGGCGCCCTTCTTATTCCTTATCTACATAAATGGCTTGGAGAATCATCTGCTGCAAGAGTGTGGGGATATGCCAAAGATTGGAAAAAGATTTATCCCTGCACTGTTGTATGCAGATGGCGCCGTCCTAATGGCTCGCACCCCCATGGCCCTGCAAAAATTTATAACATCTTTTAACCGGTTCATGCTCAGCCCTGATCTAAAAATAAATTGTAGCAAGACTTTTTCCATGAACTGTGGCACACGCATTAAAAAACAAATGAAATTGATGTACATCAATAACGCCCCTTTAGAAAGAACATCTACCTTCCCCTATCTTGGAATCTTGTTTCACGAGACTGGCTCCTGGACAAGTGCGGTGAAGGCAAGAACGCTCTTGTTTTCTAAGACAATTATGGCACTGAAGAGCTTCACAAGAAAATTGGGAATGAAACCGATTAGGGAAATTTTAACTATTTATAATGCAACGTGTGTATCTGTGGCATTGTACGGAGCTGGACTCTGGGGATATTCTAACATAAAGGCACTCCAAACAGCTGAAAATAAATTTCTACGGCATATCCTATCATTACCAGAAAGTACAGCGACTTTCATTTGTCATGCTGAGCTGGGGTTGCCGTATATTTCTGACACAATTAGAGTACAACCCATTCTCTTATGGCACAGAGTCTGGACTGTGAATGAATGTGTACTAAACCGTGCCATACTACAGGATGTTTTAAAACTTGGTAGAGTAAACGGAGTTGAATGGCTAAACTATATTAGAACATTTCTGAAGGAAATTGACCGTTCACAATATTATGACGATCTGTCCACTATGGTACACATCCCCAGAAAAGCATTGAAAAAACTGTGTATGGACTGCCATAGAGAAAAAAGACTGCTCGAAGAAACTAAGAAAAATTCTGTTACTTCGCATCAGCTAATTTTAACCAGAGACAAACTACAGCCATATTTAAGCTTACACATGCCGAATTATGATAGATTTCTTTTAACACGTTTCAGAGCTAATATTGTTTTTAGATTATTTACTTTCCCTGAAATGAACTCGTGGTCCAATGAATTGCCTGTATGCCCTTGTGACGAAAAATCAGTACAATCTAACATCCATGTTCTATTCTTTTGTAAATTTTATACATTGCCCCGTAGAAAATTGATCGTCCCTATCCTCAAGGAAATGAATTTGTACAGATGTCGCCCAGCATTTTTAGAATTGCAAAAAATTGACAATGTTTTTACTGTTACCTCACTATCTGAGTATTTTAAACATGTTTTTAAATATCGGAAATCAATTTGTTTAAACGAATCGTAACAGTGTAAATACTATGTATTATATTAACTTCTTCCTTGTACATTACTGTACTATTCAAAATTGTAAATGAACTGTGACTTTCTGTTGCTTTTATGGTTATTGCTTTTTAACCGAATAAAGTACTTTTTGATCTTTGAGTGACTATTGTATATAAAATGTTTTTATTGTTCCCTGTTGCTCTGGGCTGACGTTACATGAATTACATATGTTAATAGAGTCTCTGAAGTAATGAAGACTTTTTTATAAATATATATGTACATGACAATAAAATGATTTAATATCACCAGCTGTTCTGTGGGCAATTGTTTATATTTGAACTTATTGGTCCTTTAGAGTAATGGGAACTTCCCTTTCATGTTGTTACAATTACAGCTGTTTCTGACCAGTCAAAGAAAACAGGACACCACAGTGTTATATATTCTAGGCAACCTTGGTAAAATTCATAGACTGAACCCGGTGAAGAATTGTTGAATAACAAACATGTACAGCGCATTCCTAACATAATGCCATGAAAACAAATGTGTTATGTGTGGCTGTGCAAAGCAGCGGCAGCCTAAAACATTTTATACCCAAAACTGAGTGAGAACCAAAGTGGGCACAGAAGAGAAATCACTGCACCCCCTCCTTGGTTGGGGAAGTTACTCAGCAACTAACAGAATAATAAAGATAACAAGCAAAGCAAACTCAATACGATGACAATAAGCATAATGTTTTAATTTAGAGGCATAATAAGAATGGTACAGGAACATTTTAAAAATGGGGCAAATTAGGTTGAGCTGAGGGTACCCAAGATTTCTTCCACAAGATCAATGTTTAGTGAATCCAGAACAAATTCAGTCTCCCAGACAATGATTCCTCAATAGCAACATTCAAAAGCTTTAAAGAACAGACAGCATCCTCAAAATCAGCCGATGCTGAGTAAATAGTCTGTTGTTCTGCATCCGTGTTATTAGAGCTGGAGTTTGGAAATCCAGGTGCTGAAGCACACATTACCCCAGTATCAGCGGCGTAGCTAGGGGTGGGAGCGGACCGCCCCTGGCGGCACCCTTAAGGGGGCGGCGGCCGCGCAGCACTAGTGGCTCGTTGCGGCGGCCTTTATAAGTTATTTGGGGACACACACTGACACTACTGTCAGTCATTACAGTGTCAGTGTCCCCACATAAATTATAAAGGGCGAGCAAGCAAGCCTCTAATGAATTAAACAGTGCGCACTGCACGCCCTCCCCGGCGTTTTAATTAATTAAAAGGTGCGCATGTCCGCCAGACCCCCAGCGGGCCTCTCCTGAGCCAGGCTCTTTATTAAATATGGTGCACTCGCCATGCGCGCAGATGTCTCCGTGAGTGCGTGTCTTCAGGGTGGGGCATGTGTCGACCATTCCACATTGCTCAGAAACGCAATTAAAAGTGCGCGTGAGCATGCCGCGATGAGACAAGTGAGGTGTGGCGAGGCATCCCACCAAGAGTAACTACTGTCTGAGAAAGAGAGAGTCACCGCACGGCGCCCCCGGCCATAATTATTACTAGCCCCTGCTGCCTGGCTAGCCAGCCTTGCCCTGTCTTCGGCTGCCATCTTGTTCCTGCCTATGCAGCTGCAGGCCGCCCAGGCCTCAGATGAGTCTGAGTGTTCTTTTTCAGTTCACCTGTTTATTCCTGTCAGGATTGTGTTATTTGGCAATGGGTTGTTAATAATAAGCTACAAGCCATGATTAATGCCGCTCAATTACCTCCAATCACGGCGGAAATGTTTCAGGGATCCGCATGAGTTGACGGGCCCTATAAGGTGAGTGCCGATCAATTTCAGTGTGTTAGCCGCAAAACTTTTTGCTGTTTAAATTTCAACCTCGCTAGGATGGGAGGCAGAGACTTCCTCATTCAGGTAACCTACCCGGGAACAGGAAGGGGCTTTCTTCTTTGCAAGACTCGAAAATGGAGCAGGCTCGGTGGCGTCAGCTCTTTGTGCCTGTGTGTTGGCCAGCCTTCATTTAACCAGAGCTGTGCAAGGTTGCAAAGCTTGCTTTTTGTTTTAACTTTCGCAAAGGCGTATAGAAAACTTTGCAACTTTCTGTCACGATTGAAACCTTTTTCAGGACGAGTCAAAAAAGTACTGCGTCAGACGCACTCTTTACAAAGTTGTGTTCTTTCCACGAATAATACATTATGGTGCATAGAAAGAAATCCTCAGAAAAGGTTGAACTTGCAGAGAGGAATGCCCCGTGCCTTTCCTAGTTTGGCTGGGTTCAGTTAGGCAGTTATCACACGAATTGCGATTAAAATTATTTTGGAATTTACAAAAACTTTGCGCGGGCAAAAGCGAATAGGGAAACTTCACAAAGCAACAACTTTGATAAAGTTCACTAGTATAAAGCCAACTCTTTTTATCTCTACAGAGACTGCCATTTCATTTCAACCACAGAGCCCTGCACAGGACATAGGCTCATAAACCGGCTCTGGTGGCTTAGTGGACTAATGCATCCAATCTAGGGGCCTGTGTTTGACCTTAAAGTCACAGGTTTAAATCCTGGCAGATGCACTCAGCCTTTCATCCTTCTGAGGTTGATAAAATTTGTATTATTGAGTTGGGTAACATCAAACATCTGTTATTCAGTGCCAACATGCCCGTGTGGGTGAGCGTGTGCTATGTTTTATGAACCGACTGGCATTGCACGCTAAGAACTTCTCTTCTGAGCAGTGCTGTCGCTGCCTGTCTTGAGCTAAGGCGGGTTTGCTGAAAAGCGCTGCTCCTGTTCTGATAAATGTTATGTTATATACTGAGTTGTATTATGTACAGCACATATCCAATGATGTTTATATAGGGTTTGCGTTCCAGATATTGGCCTCTTGACACCAGGTTTTATTCTATCGCCTGAACTTGAGACGGTCCATGGTTGCCTGATTGGTGTGGACCAAAGAGTTACACAGTTTCGAGGAACGGTTGCCTAAGTGCGTATTCACAATAGGCAACAGATTTCATATAAATACCAGTCAATAGCAGTATATTAATGTGCATTTGCACTAGTGATGTGTACATATATATGTGTATAAGTAAAGAGAAAGGGTATTTAGGTATATATCTATGGGCATCTATGTTAGTGGAACAATATATAGATCTATGCTATGACAGTGAAAATTAATGTGGCTAAATTAAATATGCTACTGGGGAGAATGAATACTAATACATGTATGCCCTCCCCCATTCACATTTTATACCACAGAACAAATGTCAGATTTTATGTTATTGCCATAGAGCAACCCATCTAATGTGAAAAAACACTTCTTCCTCAGAGATTATTTGCTACTATGTCTTTAGAGTATACTATCTCTGCTGATACTCACAAGGCCTATTCAGTGTGCCTGCATCTCACTGTATGTATTTAATCCACTATCTCCTCTTACATTTTTATTATATATAAATGTATTTGTTTATAACTACTAAACAAGTCATACATAAAGTATGCAAAGGGTAACGTGTTATGTACTACCAATTTTGAGCTAGGGAATAGTCCTCATGATACACTTGAGGCTTTGCTTCTTGTAAATCACTTCCCTCCCATCCAGAATGCTGACAAATAATAGATTACACTTTGCCCATAGATACATCGATAGTTAAATTGATAGATAGATAGATAGATAGATAGATTGTGTTTACTCGTTTTCTTTCATGCAATTGAAAAGCTTTCTATTAACTAATAGATACAGAAGCTAAAATGAAGCCAGTTAATTGGGGGGACAATGATATTTGGTCATTTAATGTCAGCTGTAGATGATGGATCCCCAAACAGTGTCATGTATGCGCATGTTTGTATTGTGCTGAGGGGATTACCAGGTATTCGTTCATGCAGCTCTCTGATGGACGTCACATGCGTTTTTTCTGAGTCCCCGGATAGATCATGCAGTCTGTGTTTTCTCCTTTGTATTGCCGGTCACCAGTGTATTCAACTGTGTAGCCTTGGACCGTGTCATGTATGTGCATGTAACTTGAATGATCGAGGTAACTATTAGCGGCGATACTATGTGTCTCTCGGACCTTTCTCAAGTGCTCGCCGTCCTTTTTCCCAACCACCCCTTCCCCCACCTCCCCCCAGGGGCGGCAATCTGAGGGATATCCCCGGACGCCACAAGCTACAGCTACGCTTCTGCCCAGTAGGGAGCAGTTCATACCATGCATCTTGAAGCAGCTGGAAGTTCATGGGACAACTCTGAAAATGGGTCGTTATTGGATTCATCAACAAGTTTATGTCCATAGGAACCGGCAATTGCACCAAAGTAAATATGAAGTGCCCACTCGAAGGGACACCTTAGGCAATGAAATGCGAGTTGTTCGCAGGTAAACCAGGTGAGTCGGAATGACAATGGCCAGTCAGTGTTCAGTTCCTGGAGCAGAGGGATTATGAAGAATTATATCATATGCTCACAGCACATCTGGACCGATGCTAGTTCCATTACCATAGGGCTTCCAAATGGAACATCAATTGCGGATTAGCAAAAATAGAATCCAAAATGCCGCAAATAAGGAATAACAACAAGGTTATCTCCCAAAAACAATAGAAGATAGAGAATTTATAAAGGCCGCCATCACTCCAAAAATTCTCTGGAAGCCAAGTTCCCATTGTTTAAAAAAAGTGCGCATTACTGGCAGTATTGGAAGCATAAAAAATTTGAGCAACAAGTTTGCTGAAATTCAATGGAATATTTGTGCTTAAAAGTGACTGTATTTTGCTGGATGTCCTTGCATCCTGCAGTTCAAAGTTTTCTCTGGCAAATGTTAATACCACGTCTATTTGAAACAATACGGCTTTGAGTCAGCATAGCTAGTTAAAATCTGCCATCAAAGTTGGAATGGAAGGCCATAATGAACTATCAGAAACCACATGTGTTGGAAGAAAAAGCACATTATTGCAGCAGTTCACTATCTGGGAAACAGAAAGAACATACCGGATTCTGGTCTACATTTCGCAATAGTCTTGGTCGCTTAACATTAAATACCTTCCATCGGAAAGGACAGTAATGAGGGGGAGAATTGAAGGGGTCTGGTGTTTCTTTTAGAAAACAGGCCAAATTTGCTACAGAAGTATTACATGCTCCATGAATGGTCACGTGTTTACAAATAGGTGAGTGACCAACAAAAGAGTTGCATTCATTTCCAGTAAGGAATATTACTCCGTCCGCCCGTTCACATTGGTAATGAAAAGGAAGTGACTACAACTCAGGACTAAAGCTCCCTGCTAGGGCTTCATACCTACCTACAGAACATTGTTTCACGCAACACGTGAACTGGAATGTTGAAAGTGGAAAAGATATTACTTCATGCTTTAACTACACTGCGGAGGGTGTTTCAGCTACCGTGAAGGGCAGTTGTTGAAACTTCTTGATGTGTAACATTGTGGAAGTGGCATCTTTATTGGCCATGAGTCACTGTTTAAGTGTTAGGTTGAAAGGTAAGAATAGTTGTATAGAATGTAAGTAATGCCTTGTAAAACTGCCTTTTTTAGAACCTGAATTATCCAACTAAACTGCATGATAGATCTAAGCTGACTTTGCCCATGGTATAATAAACACATGTCATTTTGCATAATATCAATAACAGACGACACAATGTTATTCGAATTGTAAATGCAAGAAGACAACGTATTAATGCTACTATCAACAACAAGTACTTTATCCAAATTATCTTGATCAGTTTGCCTTGAATGAACAGCTGCTTACATTTGTGACACTTTTCCAAGTTCATTGTAAGTTGATAATTAAATCTTTTTGGCTGAGGAGACTCAGGATCCAACAAGAAATCTGATAAGTCCATGTCTTCCGACAGGAGGAAGAGATGTTGATTTACTGCAGACAGTGTGGAATGTTCCAACCATTATTGGCACAGTTTCTCTACCAAATAGTTGGTGACTATGGCTGAGTGTTGATAATGGGACAAATGAGGGTAAGGTCTGCTTGCCTTAGACCCCAGTGTGGAATTAAAAAAAACTAGCATAACAACCATTTGTGTCCATTGGCCACAATAACAACCCGTTTGGACCTGAAAGAGTGGAGTTAAACGTGTTATTCTGCACCAGACTATTGAGGTGTTCTTCAGTATAATTTGTTAAATTTTGCTAATTGTCAAATTAGGCAATGGAAAAATATTGGGTAAATTCTTGTCTTTAATTTTAGCAAATCCTAGCCACAAACAGGCACATGCATCAACCATTTTTGCAAGCGCAAACGGTGCGATTCGCAAAAATCTGCCGTTTGCGCCCGCAAAAAGGGCATTTGCGATGCATCAAGGTTCAACGGACTCACAATTTGAAAATTCGCAATTAATTGTGAGTTCTCAAATTGCAATTGCATTTAAGGATTCGCAATTTGCGATTCCTTAAATTCAATGCAATAACCACTTTAGAATACCGATTTTGCTACTAGGGGGCGCAAATTACCACCAAGTTGATGGTAATTTGCAAAAACTTTGAAAAATGCCCTAAAGAGCATTTTTCAAAGTTGTAGGTTACACACACACACCCATGGGGCATGTGTATGTGCAACATGTGTGCACAGAGCAATTTCAGGGGTGCAACAGGATGTCCTTTTGACACCCTTGCACCCTTGAAATTGCGTGCGCAATTTGCGAATACCTATTGGTACTCGCAAATTGCGCATGCAATCTCCCATTCATTCCTATGATTTCTATGGGCCTTTAGGCCCGTAGGAATGAATGGGAAGGCATTCCTTAATTGCGACTTGCAAGTCGCAATTAAGGAATGTTTGGGAATCGCAAATTTTATAGCAATTCCTACATGCATAGGCTTTTGCAATTCCTTAATTACAATTCCTTAATAATCGCAATTAAGGAATCGCAAAAGCCTACATTGATGCATGTACCTGGTAGACTGTTGAATTGTGTCATTTAGAAATTGTGTAAGAATTAAGCAGGCGATAAATACGGTCTCTGTTCCCTGAATCTGCCAATGTTTGGCACCCCAAATTGATTTAATTTCAAAGGTATCCTTACAATGATCTTAGCCTTTCAAAGATAATTGTTTGACAAACAAATCTGTATATATTACCTAGGTTTGTGTCAGCATATGTTTCTTTGCTGGTGTAGGGACAAGTTTAAAATATAAACATTTTGTGTCTAATGAATCATGCTCAGAAAACTATGTGAATTTATCCCCAAATGTTTTTGAGTTCTCTTGTTGGGGAGTCAGAAAATGTTCCCATCGTGTGTAATTAAAAAATGTGCATTGAACACTAGCTTGGTGTAAATAATGATGTCCATAATAATATTATAGGGGGCCATATCCCAAATGATTCTATAAGTTACTGGCATAGTTGAAATGTTCCCAAGTGACAGTTCTCTTTTCAGTTTATGTGAAGATGGGTGAGGCATTAACACCTCAGCCATTTGTTCTGCGGCAGGGCGTTCTGGCAGATAATAGAAATTCATTAGCAAAAAGAAAACAGTCACAAATCCATTCCAAAGATATAGAAAAACCAAGGTAAGTGTTAATCAAACATATATCCAAGGAGGGACCAGATAAGTGTGTTTTATCCATGACAGGAAAACACAGGCTAGTGTAGGCAGAGTGTCTAGAACGTGGAACTGTCAAAAGAGTTGGATGAAAAATCATCGGTTCCCACAAATTAACCAGAAGCAGTTTGTTGAAAAACAGGAGCTACCGGTTCTGTAAGAGAAATGGTAGATTCCATGAGTGGTGGATCAGCATAAATGAAATCATCTGTAAGAGACGCAGCAAGTGCAGTACTCACTTCTTTCATATGGCTAGCATTTGTAGCGGTATTAGGAATTAACTGAAGGTCATTTTCCACCC
The DNA here is from genome assembly GCF_964261635.1 of Lissotriton helveticus. NCBI lineage: Eukaryota > Metazoa > Chordata > Amphibia > Caudata > Salamandridae > Lissotriton > Lissotriton helveticus. Next base: position 1,470,247,886 of record NC_136068.1, on the reverse strand, counting down.
CCCTAGTTGGGGAGAAACAGCTTGGATGTTGCACACAAGCTGTAGAGGAATTTCCTGTATGGTAGTGAGAGGAGTTGGGAAACTACCAAGGTACCCTCATGGTCTACTGTTCAGAATCGGCCACATGATGTAACTTGATGTGATCAATGCAGACAAAATGATTGTCTTTAGAACCAGCAAACGGTGGCAATATTACAGATCTTGTACCTTGAATGCCAAGGACTGGCACCGGTGAGTGGTGTGATGGGCCAAATTCCTTTTTCACAGCAATCTTTTCTCGCATGAGATCCATAATTTGTGGAATCCAGCAGGAAAGTGCTGGCAGTTCCTTGATTCCACCAGAGGCAGACGTCTTCAACTATTTATTTATTTTGAAGGTTTTATATAGCACGAACAAGACCCTTGCTGAGTATCAGAGCGCTTTACAAGTCAAATGTAAAAGACAAGATATATCACACAGAGATATATGTGAAACGGCTATACATAGCTTAGACACGTACACATAAGCTATCGCAAAAAAAACAAAAGGAAAGCTATGGAGAACAGAAACGAAACTGGTAATAATATATAGTAAAAACACACAGAGAGTTTACGTGAATTTAGCCATGAGGATCGCTTTCACTTCTTTTTTGAAGGAGGCATTGTACGGGTTCATTCTTGTTTCAATGGGCAAAGCGTTCCAGATCCTAGGAGCCATACCAGAGAAGGATCGGTTATAGGTTTTTTTCTTGGCAAATCGTTATGGTTTTAGAAGAAGAGTCTTGGCACTCCTGGATGCTCTGATGTCCGCAGAGAGCACCAATTTCTGAGCTAGGTAGTGCGGGGAATTGTGCTGTAAGGCCTTGTGCGTCATACAAGCGATTTTCAGATGAATTCTAGCTTCAAACGGTAGCCAGTTGAGGGCTCTCAGGTCAGGGGATATGTGAGAGTTTCTCTTTGAACCTGTGATGGGTCTCGCAGCTGAGTTGATAGTGGCTCTTAGTGGGGCTGTCAATGACCTTGGGAAGCCGCATAAGGTCACTGCCCCATATTCCACTCTGGGGATTACTAGGGCTTGAACTGCTTGTTTGAAGTCGTAGGCTGGCAGGGAGGGTTTCAGTTTTCGCAGGGTCTTCAAGTGGAAGTTAGCTCTTTTTGTGGAGGCGCTGATATGCTTCTGCATCTTTAGGTTGCTGTCAATTTCACTGAGTCTACGATGAGAGGTTGTCCTTTGAGAGCTGTTAAGTGCTTCAGCCAATCCAGGATAGTGCGAGTCTTGTGAGGGGGGGCGATTAAGAGTAATTCCGTTTTGAGGGAGTTTAGTTTCAAGTGGTTTTCGGCCAGCCATGTTTGGGTTTTTAGTAGTGTGGAGTTGAGTGATTTGATGTCATCAAGTGAGTGGATCTTGATGTAGATTTGGGTGTCGTCTGCATACATATGGAAGTGAATCTTGGCGAGGCTGAGAACATCGGTAAGAGGTTCCATAAAAAGGTTGAAACGGGTCGGTGAAAGGGAGGAGCCTTGTGGAACTCCTAATGTGACTGGCATGGGGTTGGACAGGGATTGGTTGACCTTGAATCTTTGGGATCTATTTTGGAGGAAAGAGGCGAACCAGTTAAATACAGATCCAGACATTCCCATTCTGTGATTCAGGAGTTCAAGCAGGTTGCCGTGTTTGACAGTGTCAAATGCTGATGACAGGTCGAGTAGGATAAGTAAACAAGCTTCGTTTTGGTCCAGGATTTTTACAGCGTTGTCAATTACATGTGTCATGGCTGATTCGGTACTGTGACCTGCTCGGAAGCCTGATTGAAATTGTTTAAGCAGGTTGAATTGCTCATTGTGACTGTTCAGCTGCATGTTATCGCATTTTTCCAGGAGTTTGACTAGCATAGGTATGTTAGAAATTGGACGATAGTTATTTAGGTCCGAGGGGTCAGCTGTTGTTTTCTTTAGGATAGGCAACGCCTGACCTGTTTTCAGGATGTCTGGAATGAATCCTTGAAGGAGGGACGTATTTATGATCTTGGTCCAGAGAGGTAGTAACAGAGGAATTGCGTTTTCTAAGTAATTAGCCGGGAACGGGTCTGTGAAATGATTGGAGGGTTTCAGAGCGGTTAGCATCTTTAGTATGGAATCTTCACTGTAAGTGTTGAAGTGGGATAAAGTTGTGTTGTTTTTGAGTTTGAATTTTGGGAGGTCGTTAGTTTGTGCACAAGCCCGTGGCCGTGATGAATTCTTTTTCATGTCTGAGAGGTATAAAAGTTCCTTGAGTAGATCTGATTTTATGGATTCTGTTTTGGAAGCGAAGAATTATTTAAATCAAGGGGCATGGCTGCCAACATGATGTCTGGTTTGTCAAGGTCTGGAATGTACATTTTGGTGTAAAAAAAGACCTCGTATGAGGTCCTGTCACCCAGAGATTATTTAGGGAGATTATTAAGTGCTCTCTGTACCCCTTAAAGGTGAAGGATTCAGCTGCGCCCTGTATCTAATGCTCTAGCTGTTCAGGATAGCTTTAAATGACGGTTCATCCTCTCCACTACCGAATTTCCCTCAGAACAATAGGAGGAAGCGTTATGCACCTCTACACCCAGGGAAATCATGGTACTGTAAGCCTTAGAGGCAAAAGCAGGGCCCTGGTCCAAGTGGTATGTAGTGAATACATGTGTTCCGATAAAGACTTGCAAGTCTTTAAAAACAGAGCGAGTGTCAGCTGAACATTGTGGCCACACATAGAGGAACCTTGAGCAAGTATCAACTGCTAGTAGGCTACATTTAAAAGCTCCATTCGAATTAAAGGACCACATTGGGCCAAATAATGTAGGCAAAAGGTTTGTTGGAAATCAACAGGTGTGTCTGTGGTGGGCGTGCCATAGTACAACTTTTAATTTGTTGACAAATGTCACAACAAAGCGTTAACGGCAGACAGTATATCGTCATCTACCCTCATATGAGAACGAGTAATTGAGCAACTGTTGCAGTCAAAACTGTGATTTTGACTCCTTCATCTGCCAAAGAATTCCCTACAATGTGGGTGCCCACATGCTGATGACACAAATTCTGAATGACATGAGTTCATGGCAACCTATCTTTCAGGTCTGACACCATCAACAAAACAATTTATGCTTTATAGTGTTGCCTTTAGAATCTCTGAATCCATTCTGGCACCAATAATGCAAATTGTCATTAAAAGCATGGACACAATAATACAAATCACACATCCTTGGCAAGCGTAGGGCATCTCCACTGTCGGGGTCCTTGGCTCCAAACAACACCCCCTTTTATTCTCTGACATCAAACAAAAATATAATATCAGCTCCATAAAGTTTTTTAACGATTTTCTTAAGCTAAAAGAAGCCATTTTCCAAGCACAAAGCTTTCTCATTAAAAGATGCCTCATTGCCTAGGCTCCTTGCTGTAAGTAAGAAAGGTGGTCATGATGATTCCAAAATATATGCTAAACTTAGACTCCTAACCACCTCACTATGTAACCCTGCTCAGCAGAGTTGGAGTTCAGACTGTATGTAAGACGGGCATCCACCATCTATTGACTGGGGGAGATTTTGGGCATCCCCATTTCACAAGAAGATAACACCCATTGATGCCTAAACCAAACTACATAACCTACAGAGAACTTTCTGGACTCCACACCAATTGGCCTCCAAGGATCTGATGGCAAGTAGTAATAGTAATTCTGAAAATGTCGACCTACGCCATAAGCTATATGAATGGCCCTCACTTTGCACATTCTAGACTAACACACATGACATTATTGACAATATCTTTCACACCAAACTCTGTAGGAAATTCTCGTTCTCCATCTTTGGCTCCTTTGGTCCTCCACTACAACTATGCTGGATCTAATGTTTACTCTGACCCATAAAACTATCTTATCGTGCTGGAAATCTCTGGACAGTGCCTTGATTAATAAACACAAGGAGATGATAGACGGAGCGCTGAAACTTTTTAGACACTCACCCCAGTCACAGATCTGGGTTAAATCCATCATCATTCTTTAGCTCACTTCACGACCTTCATTCAGACACAGCTATATGCAAATCAGTCTTGACCTTGTGCCTCATGGGAACAGTCCAGCCCGAACTGCCAAGCCAGCTCTTCCCTGAACCAGAAACCAGCACCCTGGGACCGGTTTCTGGGTAACACCTTTCATCAGTAAGGCTAGCTTGAATCTAGTGGCAAAGTGAGCAAGGGACCCACGTCTGGGCATACCCTGCCAACTTATGGCAAACAAAGCAAATGTAAGCAGATGATGGACGGAGCGCTGAAACTTTTCAGACACTCACTCCCAGTCACAGATCTGGGGTGAATCCATCATCATTCTTTAGCTCACTTCACCACCTCAATTCAGACACAGCTTTATGCAAATCAGCCTTGACCCTGTGCCTCATGAGAACAGTCCAGCCCGATCTGCCAAGCCAGGTCTTCCCTGAACCAGAAACAAGCATCCTGGAACCAGTTTCTGGGTAACACCATTCATCATCCAGGACAGTTTGCATCCAGTGGCAAAGTGAGCAAGGGAACCACGTCTGGCCATACCCTGCTAACTTAGGGCAAACAAAGTAAACACAAGGAGATGATGGTCGGAGCGCTGAAACCTTTCAGACACGCACCCTCAGTCACAGATCTGGGTTGAATCCATCATCATTGTTTAGCTCACTTCGCCACGTCAGTTCAGACCCAGCTATATGCAAATCAGTCTTGACCCTGTGCCTCATGCGAACAGTCCAGCCCTAAAATGTAAAAAATGTAAATTGATACTTGTATAGCGCACTACTCACCCGCAAGGGTCTCAATGCATTTGTACGAATACCGCTGTGGAACCCATCCTGGCTTTCCCTGTGAGGTGTCCACTCCTGGGCACCCCCAAGGTGGAGGCCAGGCATCCTTAGCGTTGTGGGGGCCGTTGTGGAGATTAAGCAAGCTATTGCCCAGAGTTGTAGAGTGGGACTCCATGATTGGAATAGGCACGAGGCGAGAATTATCGGGTCCGTGGAATTTTTTAGCCCAAGACCCGCCAAGGCGGGGAATTGAACCCTGGTCCCGGGCTAGACCTCTGCATCAGGGTCTGCCGCTCTAACCATTGAGCCTCACTTCTCCACTTCTCTAACTACCAAGCCAGGTCTTCCCTGAACCAGAAACAAGCATACTGGGACCATTTTCTGGCTAACACCCTTCATCAGTCAGGCTAGCTTGAATCTAGTGGGTAAGTGGGTAAGTGAGTAAGGGACCCATGGCTGGGCATGCCTTGATTAATGCCTGGTGGGAATGGCTGCAATATATCAGAGGTGTACACTCAATTGTGTCTTCCCAATACTCCTGGATATCATCCAACAAATCTTTGTGGAACAATCTGGACCATTACTTAGAGTTAGTCAACCCTCTATTTAGTGTGGACGGTGACCTCTGCTCCGCCCGCAGAGTGTGCAGAGTTTTGCCTACTCCGCGCTCCGCAAAGTAGGCAAAACTCTGCACACTCCGCGGCGGAGCGGAGTTGGTCACCCACCCGCCTCCCACCCGCTCTATTACCAATTATGAATATTTTAAAAATACGATTTAAAGAGTAATAAAACACCTTACCTTATCTGCAGCGTCCCAGAGCTGCCCCCTTCCTCCATCACGACTTCTTCCTCCAAACTGCGCATACGTGGGGGCCTGAGAAATGCGCATGCTCAGTTTTGAGGAATAAGTCGCGATGGAGCAAGAGGGCAGCCCTGGGACGCCGCAGATAAGGTAAGGCGTTTATTACTCTTTAAATAGTTTTTTTTTAAAATGTACATAATTGGTAATAGGGCGGGTGGGAGGCAGGTGGTGCGTAGCGGAGCCACGCGGAGTGTGCGGAGTTTGTTTTGAACTCCGTGGCACTTCGCGTAGCGCCACTACGCACACTAAGCCCAGGGTTACCCTCTATAGTGTCCTCTCAAAGGTGATGTTTTCCAATAACAACCTAGACAATTTGGTATGTGCTGTGTCTACCAGAACTATGGATGATTGTCAATTTATACTTATCCTTCTACTCTGTTTTGACATACATATGCCTCAATTGTTTAATGCGGCAATCTCTCTCTCTCTCTCCCCTCTCTCCCTCCACTCCACTCCACTCCCTCTATTTCGTTTTGTTTTTCACCTTATAAGTTGGCCAACACTAGACGTATGTGTCTTATTGAGCAATCTGTCACCAGTCTACTTTTTCCTTATAACTGCATTCAAAAGCTTGCTTAAAAATACCACCAATAATGTTCTTTTCCCATGTATATTTGCAGACCACTTGTCTTTATATTGAAATTCCAATAAAAACTTTTGAAATTTAAAAAGAACTTGATTATAATTTATTACAGTCGAGTTCTGATGTCACAAATGCCTGCTGTCTAAGCCAGCAGCCAAGGTGAAAGGCAGGGCAGGATACAGAGCATAATTGATGCAGCTGTTTAAAGCAAGGATGCTTTTCTTTCTTCTGCTCTATTTTTTAGCTTGCAATGACAAGCAGAGAGAGCATGTTTATTCTTTGCATTTTTTTGATAGAGAAAAACCAGAATCGGTCTACAGGTTTCTAATATCTGTTTGCAACAAATAACAAAAAGTTTTCGATGGGCTTAATTTTGCACTTAAAATTTATTTTGATTTTTCATGTTTGCAAACATGCTAGCTCTATCATATCATCAATCAATCAGGGGTTTGTAAAGCGCTCTACTCACCCGTGAGGGACTCAAGGCACTCGGCGGCGGGTCTGGCTGGTGGAGGTGCAGCCGAAAAGCCAGGTCTTGAGGCTCTTCCTGAATGTATGCAGGGTGGGGGAGCGTCTGAGGTTGACTGGGAGTTCGCTCCACGCTATGCACCAAACTTTGCAGTGGTTTGTGGGAAAGGTGATAGTGTGACCATATATTATATGGGACAAAGTATCTCTTGGTTTACATGATAAGGCTATTTCAAGTCACCTCGGAGTTCCATAGCCTTATAAAGGAACAAGTCTATGTACATTTATATAACTTCTTGATGACTTACAATATCCTTATTATGCACAGCAGGGAGCACTTTATCCCTTATATATTGGTGCACAGAATAATAAAGCTATCTGTTGGGGTGTCCAACATAAGTGTGGGATATCCAGATCTGCTCTGCTGCCTTTTGGCAAGGTTCATGCTATAGAAATACCATGTACGTACATAATTATGCATATAATATGCAATTAAGATAAATATGCATGATATAATCAATGAGGAATTCATGTGCCTAGGCAGTTTTTATCCTGATTATCTGGTAGGATACACCACTCCTGGACTTATGCTGTATATTTCTGTTTTGGATTAACTAACTATCTGGCTGCTTCTCTGAGTGATGTTCCCCAATGTTCACCTTGAGGCATTGATTCATAATGTTTTAGTCCATTTCTATTACCGATCCCTTTGCCCCCTTCCTCCTTTAGTCTTCTTGGGCCTACTGTCCTTCCCTACTCCTAAAAAATATTTATTTTCTAGGATATGGACTCCGTATTTAGTTCACTATCCGCACCCACAGGGCCTGGTCCACCTGCGAATGTGCTTACGTTTCTTGGGGTCTGATAAAATGGTGCAACATCAACATGTTGTTACCCTTGGCCTGTCCCATTCCTCGCCTTTTCCCATAAACACATATTTCGTATCGTGGATTTTGGGCGGGGCGGGCGGAGCTCAGCCATAGATACAGTGCTGAAGAGAGAGAGGCGTGCTCCTTGCCAGCGCGGTCCTTATCAAAGCTGAAGTGCGTCTGCAGGGATGCAATGTTCTCAAGCAGTGACCTGCAGACCCTTCAAATGCGGGTTCCATCATGGAGCCTGGCTTTCTGTGTGGTCGCATGCGTACGCTGACGCCAGAAGAGGGCGAGGACAGAGAGCAACAAAATCACAGTACGTAGTTTATGCATCATTTGCACACCTTCCCATTACAAAGGCATGCATTTTGCTTTAAGTTTTGGTGGCATATGATTGAAATTAAGACACAGCAATATGCAATATGTGTAGAGCTTGCCCTGTTGGGCCTGAAGAGGAGAGAGAGCCTCACGTTCGCGTCAGTAAGCATCAAAATGATAAACAAGCACTGGCAAGGACAATAGTTCACGACTTTGGCCAATGCAGTCTCACAGATTGGCTTTACCAATGCAAACCTGTTAGCTTTGCCGAAACCTTTTGACAATGCTGTTACAGAAAATGGAACAAATAGAGGTGGTATGTTTGATTTTATCATTGAGAGCATGGAAAAACAATGTTGTAAGAGTCGAGTTGTAAGGTCAATTGTGACACTTGCAAAGCTGTGGTTCCGTCAATGTTAGAGTGACTGGCGTGTTTGATGTACGAAGGAAAGCTTGGCATGAAAAGAAGTCAAAGTTTGGCAGACATTTGAAGGCAATGAAATTGTAGACTGTTGTGATCTCATGTACACTACATTCCGGCATAACATCACTGGATTGTAGAATGTCAAAATGTGCTTTGTAGTAGCAGATTCCATATTGGTCAGTTACCTGTTGGACTGCTGAGGCTGTGGCTAATAAATACAGATCAAGAAGTATTTCTGTCTATTGACTCTAATTACAATATACTTCACTACAATTTATCGACGGTATAGCCACAGCCAAGGACCTACGTTACAAAGAAGCTCTGCCACAAAAAGAGAGGAGTACTGTAGTGTAGAGTCCACACAGTAGAGTATTAATTAAAAAGATTTATTGTAGGAAAAGCACAGGAGCAAGGTAGGGAACAACCTACACAGGACTTCTTCCCCAGCAACTGTCAGTACAGAGACTGGAGAAGAATCCTGTGACAACAAAGAATGTTACAGGAGCACAGTTCTATGTAAAACATTAAAGGGCCAACACGACACATCTTCTTCCTTATAAAACAAAAAAAAAAAAAATTCAATCACAAACAAAATCTTGTAACCAAATAGGTTTAGAACAAACACGTTTTTTCCCAATGACGGTATTCTCAGAGCAAATGGAATTTCTAACAATAGTGTTGTTGGAGTTTTGACTTGAAGGACAACCTTCACCTGCAAGGTGAGTATCACTAACATTGCTAGTGGAAATTAAACTGTCCTTGTTGGCTACATCAGAAGTAATTGTATTGTCCATACAACAGGAACGTCACCATCAAAAACAGATACATTTTTAAATCCTGAAATAGACTCATTGTTAATGCCATCAGAAATTACAACATTAGATGTACCAACAGGAGCAGAAACATTTTCAGAAACATTTTCAGAAAAAAGAAAACCATCATGATCTCCATCATGAATAATTTGAGAATCAGGAGTAACATTAGAAAATGTCCCTGAATTGCTGGAACTAGAACATAGATCTTTCTTCCCTTTGTAAATAGCTATTCTCTTTAAATTCCATACTTTCCCATCACTAAGAAGAACAGCATTCCGCAAAACTTTTTTTACCATCAAGGGAGTGGAAAATTGAGAATCACCTTTGCGAACCTTCCAAGGTAATTTCACTTTCACCAACATGCCAGCTTCAACATTTATAGAACCAGAAGCATATTTATTGTCAAAACTCTTCTTATATTGGAGATGTTTCTCCATTATATTGTCTTTGATTTCACTCATGCGGATGTCAACACAATCCTTCTTATGTAACCAATCAGGATTGTATTTAGTCCTAGCGACACGACCCCTCATGATCTCAAAGAGTGACCTTTTCAAAGCGTCATGGATGTTGGTTCTGTAAGACCAAACAGCTTTATGTACACAAACCTCCCAATCTTCTTTTTTTAATTTGGCAATTTGGATAGCATTTTTAAGGACTTTGTTAAACCTTTCACATAAACCATTACCACTCGGATTATATAGTGAAGTGGTTCTGTGAGTGATGCCTGTTCTATCAAAATAAGATTTAGCCAATTTAGACAAAAATTGAACACCATTATCACTAATGATTTGGGTGGGTAAGCCTTCTTCCATAAAAACCTTATCAATGAATTCTAAGACAGTGGTCGAGTCAACTTTGTCTACTACAGTAATGCAAGGCCATCTAGAGAAAATATCAATGACAGAAATGATAAATCTGTGACTGTCCCCAACAGGTCCCATAATATCCATAGCAACAGTATGCCAAGGGCCATCAGGAACTATTGGTACACACATCTCAGGTTTTAACGTATTAAGGACTTTGTCTGAATTTGAACAAACTACACAATCACGTACCATTCTCTCCGTCATGATATCAATACCCGGCCACCAGTACCACAACTTAATATTCTGTTTGGTTTTGACAATTCCACAGTGATCTTTGTGGCATAAACTTAAGATAGAGTCTCTCAAGGATAAAGGAGGAATAGCTTTGTCACCCTGAAAAATAGTATTGTCCAAGACAGTAAGTTCATTCCTAACCTCCCAAAAAGGTTTAAGGTCGGAAGCCAATTTGCTTTTCTCTAGCCAACCTTCACGAATAGAGGAAACAACCAAGGTCAGCAGCTTATCTTTCACATACTCCTCCATCCAAACTTTTTTTTCAATACAAAAAGGATTTTCATCATGAATAAGGGCCACTTGAAAGGAATCCCATTCATTTACTGTACACTCTTGTAAATCAGAGGGCATGCGTGACAAGAAATCCGCAATAACATTACTCTTTCCTGGAAAATATTCAATTTTAACAATAAAGTCTTGTAAACGCATAGTCATCCTAGCAATTCTAGCAGTGGCATTGTAGAGACCTTCAGTGGAAAGCAATTTGGTAAGAGTTTTGTGATCAGTTCTAACTACACACCTCTTTCCCCATATAAAACTCCGAAAATGTTCTAATGACCAAACAACAGCAAGAGTTTCCTTCTCAATAACTGAGAATTTACTCTCAGGAACGGAAAGAGCTCTAGACGCAAAAGCAACAATGTGTTCCTTCCCAGAATTGTCAATTTGCGAAAGAACGCCTCCCAGACCTTTATTGCTGGCATCCACAGTAATAACATAATTAAGGTCCACATCGAAAGGAGATAGAACCGGAGCATTAATGATGTCAGATTTAATCCTATTAAATTCATTCTCACAAAGAGCAGACCACTCAAATTTGACCTTACTTTTCAAAAGTTGTCTAATGTTAAACACTTTGCTGGAGAACCCTTTAACGAATTTAGAATAAAATTCAACCATACCCAGGAATGAACGAACATCATCCTTACTAGTCGGAGAAGGTGCATCTTTGATAGCATCCACTAGCTTGGGTTTAGTTGAAACACCATCAGAACTTAAAACATGACCCAAATAATTTACAGATTTCACCCCGAAGTGACATTTTGAAAATTCAATAGTTAAACCTTTCTCTTCAAGAATAGTAAGAACCTTTTCAAGAATAGAATTGTGTTCAACTTCATCTTTTCCATAAATTAATATATCGTCCTGAACAAATCTAATTTTGGGGTGTTTGCCAAAAAGTTGGTGCATAATGCGTTGAAAAATGGCAGCAGCAGAGGCTAAACCAAAAGGCATCCTCTTGAATTGAAAACAACCCATGGGTGTAATAAATGCTGTGAGATGTTTACTGTCATCGTCTAAGGAAATCTGATGGTAAGCAGCAGAGAGGTCTAAGGTCGAGAAAAGGGAGGCATCTTTAACTGAAGACAGCATTTCAGAAATTTTAGGTAATGGGAATTTATCGACAACTATGTTTTCATTCAAATGGCGAAGATCTACACATAGCCGAATCTTGCCATTAGAACGTCTGGCGATCACTACAGGAGAAATCCATTCAGAAGATTCTATTGCCTCAATTATGTCTTCTCTAACTAATTTCTCCAGTTCCTTTTCCACATCATTTCGTACTAAAATGGGGATGTTTCTAGCTTTAAAAACTTTGGGTTTCGCATCACTCTTCAAAACAATGCGATGAGAAAATCCCTGAAAATTCCCAATCTTGCCACTGAAGACAGTGGGAATTTTTTTTAACATGGAAATACCAATCTTTTCACCATCATTAATTACCAAAACTGGTTCAGGGCTATTAGGATTGAGAATGATGTCCAAATCCCATTGATCCTTCCATCCCAGAACAGAAGGACCCCGTTTAGACACATAGAGCTTCCCTAAGGAATCTCTATCTTTAAATCTAAATCTTAAAGGTTTGAAACCAACGATCTCAATTTTTTCTCCCAAAAATCCTTCAGGAGAAATGTCAGAAGGGTAAAACTCATTCCCTAAATGTTGTGCAAATTCCGAATTCCATACCTTTTCGTTAACTATGGTATAAGGAGAGCCGGAATCAGCATAGATAATAATTGGAACACCACCAATTAACATGTTACAAATAGGTTTCTTAAGAATATTCCTTTTACAAGAGTCATTAATATTGAAAATATAAACTTTCTCAAGTGGTTTCTGAATACACTCATCTTCCATGGAGCAATGAGTGACTTTTTAATGCATTCATCCTCAACAGAACAATGTAGAACTTTTCTTACAATATCCTCGTCTTCACTAGAAGAGGAATTGCAAATCACTTTCACTTTTTTATTCTTAGACCTATGACAGGCTCTAGAATAATGTCCAATTAGACCACAATTGGAACATTTTTCTTTAATGGCTGGACACAATTTAAAGTTAGCTAAATGTGAACTACTACCACATCTGAAGCATTTGAGCTTCTCAGAACTTTTGACCTCATTAGGTTTAGTTTTAACTTGGTATTTCTGTTTATAATTAGATTTGCCCTGAACTTTAGAAACAGTATGTTCTGAAACAACATTAGAATCAGCAGATTTATCATTAACTTTGATAGCTTTAGCACTACGGCCAGAAAGTTCAGCCTTTCTAACGATAGCTAAAACATCCTTAAGATCTGAATCGCCATTAATCCACAGTCTATCTTGGATTGAAGGATCAGAAGCATGCATCACAACTTGATCCCTTATAAATTGTTCTTGAAGGTGATCAAACTTACAGTCATCCGCAATCTTCTTCAGTTCAGAAACATAAACGTCTATAGTTTCTCCAGGCTGTTGTTTCCTGCGGAAAAACTTATATCTAGTAATACCAATACACACCTTAGGGGAAAAGTGATTATCAAAATCCTTCAATACATCATCAAAAACATTGGATTCCCCACCACCAGTACATTTTGACATTTCCTCATAGATTTTCAAACCACCAGCGCCAAGAGAATGTAAGAATAACGTCTTTTTCCTTTCAGGTTTCATTTTCCCTTCTTCGTCGATGGTATCAATAAAATTTAATTTAATTCCATTGAAGCCATTTCATGCAAGGTTCTGTGCCAGAAGGCCAAAATGCCTGAGGTGATTGAATGGTAAAGTTTTGGGTAGCCATAGTTAGATTGTGAGGTCCCAAAACAGTCAATGAAAGTAAATATCAAATGTAGTAAATAGTCTAGGAAGGAGAGAGAAAAAAATTACTGACTGTACTGGAGACCTGGAACAGTAATAATCCGTGGAAAAATGAATAACTATAATAAAGGAGAACGGATTATTAATTAAATATTAAGCGCCGTTAAAATTAGCCCAAACAACACTGTCGATCGATTTCTTCAATGATGAACGCCGAGAAGTTAACAGCGTTACACTGTGTTGTCATGGAGATTCGTAAGATGGCCGCCGGCGTCCTACGTCATCACGCGACGTGCGTGATACATCACGAAGACAGAACGCCACGAAGGAGGAAGTTAGGGCGTTCGCGAGTGAGCTGGAGTAAGAACGCTCACTACGACGGAGAATGGAGGCTCTCGAGAAGATGGAGGGTTCAGAACGCAAGCGCTCGCTCCATTAAGGTAACCGCCTTCTAAGCCTCTGCCAGTAACCGCCTCCCAAGTTTCTGCCGTTGAAAGATGCACCAGTTTGTTCAGTAAAAGTATGGCCAAATTGGACCCAGAGCGTAAAAAAAAACAAATCCCCAAAGTGGTGTGCAGCGCAAGAGTCAGTGAACTCCCAAAATAATTTTTTTTTACTCACACGATGTAGGGGAAAAACTTAAACTCGTCTTTTACTTCCACGGTGCTCACAAAACGGCAAGAAAGAAAAGCCAAGGCAGATGTCAAACACGGCGTTCTTTAAGAATTAATTACAGAGACATCAGAGAAGTCACTTCCACACGAAGGGTTAGTTCCTTGTAAATAGGTGGAAAATTCAAAAATCCTTGAAGTTGCAGTCATCAGGGTTCGGGGGTTTCCTGGTGCTTCCTGGACCTCGTCGCCAAAATTGTAGTGTAGAGTCCACACAGTAGAGTATTAATTAAAAAGATTTATTGTAGGAAAAGCACAGGAGCAAGGTAGGGAACAACCTACACAGGACTTCTTCCCCAGCAACTGTCAGTACAGAGACTGGAGAAGAATCCTGTGACAACAAAGAATGTTACAGGAGCACAGTTCTATGTAAAACATTAAAGGGCCAACACGACAAGTACACATCGTGTTTGGGAAGATAATCAGGCCTGTATACTTTTTCAAGACAATGTTATAAGCGCTGCATTATCAGTAGTTTCCTACTCCTCACGTTATTTACACTAGAGAAGGAAAAAAAGTTTGCGCGGTTGAAAAGGTAGCTGTGCCTGTCAGAAGTAATATTTAAAAGTTATGCGCTAGAATGTTTGTGTCTGACATTGCTAAAGTGCATTTCGCATTGCTGAAGGAAATAATTTCTATTGAGGGAAACATAGTAAGGAAAAAATCGTTTTGAATGTTGTCATTCAAATATTGCGCATAACGAAAACCAACTCCTCAAGGGCACTGCGCGTGGTTCTGCCCATGAGGTATTATGAAATACGAGAACACTGAAGAATCTACTCCAGACGTGAGCGCACTGCGCGTCCTTCCACTTAGTCAGAACGTGATTGTTTTCGAGCATACTAGACAATTTACATTTGAGCGCGTTCTCAAGTGCAGTCAAACGCGTTTTTAACATAAAGATACCGAAGGTCTTGAATCTTTCTCACCTCGTTAACGCTTTCCTGATTAAAGCATCCTTTCATTCAAGCTGAACAGTTTTGGCATGTATTATATGTATTTACAAAGCAAGTCTCAGTTCTGCCCAACAACTAGAACGGCAACCTACCTTGTAAAGGAAGTTTCCAGGTAGTGGTTTTCTATAACTAATACGTTCATCCAGTGGATTTTGGAGCAGTGCAAGGAAAAAATACAGTTCATTAAAACAAAGTGCAAAGTTAAAGATTGTTTAAGACTGCAATCGTTTCATGGTTTTAAAAACAGATCTTTCTTACTAAGTGCACAGTCAAGAACCGTACAACATTCTATCTATTACAAGAAGAAATTTAGTAAAGTTACACAAGCTTGCACGTCCGGATGTGCACACGCAGTCCAAGGTAAAAGTTTATTAAAGAGAAATGTGCACGTCCGTGATGTGCACACACAGTCCAAAGAAATAATTTATTAAAGAAAAACTTGCCCATCTGTGATGTGCACACATAGCCAAAATGATTAGTTAATCTAATTACATCTACAATAAATCATTTAAGTATACATTTTGGTGTGCTGATACTTCTGCTGATACTTCTGTGGTACGATCACACATTAATGTGTAGTTGGTTATATGTCTACAGGTTACCATGCTCTTCATATGATTGTACATCCTACTATAGCACCCATGATGCACATATATTATCAAATGTGTTATCTATTGTCAAACTTTTAAAGTCTAAGTATCCATTATTAACATTAGATTTAGTTTGATATTTCTTATATTTTTTTTGTAAAAGTTAAACGGGATGGCTACCATGCAGAATATAAATGCACCATCACCCTTTCTTCATACTCCGGGTGATCCTCTTGTATCTTGGAGAAATTGTTACAGGGCTTTTACCAAGTATTTGGGAGTCTTTGGAGGGTATAGGTATCCTCCAGAACGCAAAAGGTTTTTATTAGAACATAAATTGGGTTTTGAAGGACAATCTATCTATGAACATCTCCCCCCGTATCCTGTCTAACAGGATCAAGAAGAATTAGATAAATATGAATTGGCAGTTAAAAAAAATTGGAAAAACAATTTGATGTGCAACCAAGTTTGATTGTTAACAGGCATACATTTTTTACTAGGGAGCAATTGCAAGATGAATATATTGACACATATGTTGCTTTGTTACGTATGTCGGCTGCGGAGGGAGAATTTGAAAATTTTACAGATCAACTTATTCGTGATCCGATAGTTGTACGCTGTTGGGACAAAAATGTTCAAGAAAGACTTCTCACCATGAGAAATCCAAATCTATTAGAAACCACTGATATAGTCTAGGGTTTTGAGGTTTCACGGAAATCTTTAAAGTAGCTTACTCATAAAGACAATAGTAGTGTGTCTGTAGTTAATGAGAATACAGTTTTAAAACAAAACAATAATCTTAAAGAATAGACTAAAAAGAAGGAGTTCAAAGGTGGATTTCTCTCCCAGAAAAACATTTGTTTTAGGTGTGGCTATCCTAACCATGGTCCCAATGGTCATACTTGTCCTGCAAAATATGTAGCAAAATTGGGCATTTTGCAAAAGCGTGCCAGTCGCCCAGAGACAAAGTCAACACCATTCCAGATGGAGATTTGTGTGACAGTTCAGATGAGGAACAAATCTGTTTGAGAGGTGTGAGGGACATGGTTGTCGTTGTACAGGATGATGAGTTTAATTGTGTAGACCCTTATGAAAACTTAGATGTGGATGGTAAAATGTTAAGACTTCTCATTGATTCTGGTGCCAGAATGACAATGGTGACTGATTAACAGTTTGCTGAGATCTGAGGGAAACAAGAGTTATTTCCACCTGACAGAAATCCTGTAACCTATGATGGGAGAAAGATTGAATTGCCTGGGTATTTTGAGTGTTATCTCAAATTTAAAACTCAAACTATTTTTGGAAGAGTATATGTTGCAAAAAAAGGTCTTAATATTCTTGGGTGGTACCATCAAGGCCTTTTTGGCATGACCCTCAGACCTGGTAAAGATGTTCAGGTTTCATTAGTTACTGATTGCAAAGAAAACAAATATCCTAATGACAATGTTGTTAACAGTTCTGAGTGGATTAAAACTTTTCCCACAGTTTTTGATGACAAACTGGGTGGAATTAAAGGTTTTAGACATAAAATTAAAGTACAAAACGATGTCACACCTGTAAAACACAGGTTGAGAAATGTACCTTTTCAGTGTGCGTGAAAACTTAGCAAAGATTCTGAAGAAGATGTGTAATGAAGGTGTGATAGAACCCATTGAGTCTTCTTTATGGTTGTCTCCTTTAGTTATTGGTAGGAATAGGAATGGGCTATTAAGAGTCTGTTGGATCTCAGGAGTCTGAACAAGGTCATTTGGATTGACTCTCATCCCCTACCTAGAATAGATGACATCATCAGAACATTGTCAGGTGCTAAGCTTTTCTCAAAAATGTATTTAGCATCTGCTTATCATCAAGTAGTACTTGATGAGTCTTCACACCATCTTACAGCTTTTGTGTCACCCATGGGCACCTTTCAGTTTAAAAGGATGCCTTTCCACCTTGCGTCGGTGGCGGCTGTTGTTCAATGTGTTTTAGAAAACGTCTTAGAAGGAGTTGAAGGTGTTGTAAATTTCCAAGATGACATCTTAATCGCGGGAGAAAATGTGTCCATTCACAACAAACGCATGCGTGCAGTTTTAGAGATGTTAGAAAAGTTCGGAATCGTTGCCAATCGTGAGAAATATGAGTTCGCCAAAAACACTATTGAGTATCTGGGTCATGTAATTTCCGAGAAGGGGGTTGAACCTAGACCTGCCTTGTGCGCGCTGCATCGCCAACTCGGCGATGCAGCGTGCGCAAGGTAAATTGTTTTGTTTATTTATTTACTTACTTTACGCCATTCCGCCGTATGTCGGAGTCCACTATCCCCCCACCCTGCCCCTCCCCCGCCTCACAGCACTCCCTCTGAGAGCCAACACCGCTCTCTAGTATACTTGTCCTCATTGTAAATGCCCAGTTCTGATAAAACTCAGGACTTTGACTTAAAACATTTCTAAATCTAACAACTGTGGGAAAATAATATATATAAGAAACCAAAAAAAAGGCACTTTTCCCAGGAGTATTTATATTTTAAATATTTGTTTTCTAAAGGGATTCACAAGCCCTATGGGTTTGTAATGCTTTCCTATGGCATTAATAATAGTTTTAGCAGTAGTGCGTTCTGACCATGACACCAGGTTGCATTTATTTTTCAATATTTTTTTTATTTTTTTTACATTAAAATAATTTAATAATAGTAATTCTTTTGTAATACAGGTAAATCACGATACATCACAGCTTAGAACAAATACATCATATTAACATCTTGTGTGAGGGAGAGAGAAAGAGAGATAATACATTGCAAACAACAAAATGCAATTAGGAATCATAAAAACTAAGACTCGGTTGTAGATTTTCCAGAATCAAGACACGAGATGAGCCCAATAGAATGATAGGGTACAGCGTACAATAACCAGACCTGCTCGACTTTACCAGCTGGTAAAGTGCAAGGGTAATCAAGAGAATTCAGTTCAGGGAAATCAGTGTTCTGACTGACACCATGTCAGGCTCAGGGTTTGTAAGGAAGATAGCCAGAAGAAGCGCACATCCTTTTCCCAAAGGGTAATTATTATACCTTTTTACATTATCAATTCCTCCTCACAAAATATCTTTTTTCACAGTTTGCACGATTTCCATTGGTCAAAATCTGTGGTGCCACCGTGGTGTGATCGTTTTTCATCCCAAATCCTCCGGAACCCATGCATAATATCTTTGTTCAATGTTCAATGTTTTTCAAGAGAGTATATTATCACTTCCCTTTAAAAATAGGAAATACATTTGCAACTTATCTTATCCGCTCAACACGATCTCCTCTGAGCTTGCAACAAGGTCAATACAGCTTTTCGCTACAGAGAATATGTCCATCATTCAAAACAAGTTAGGTCTCAACGGGCACTGAAGTTCGCATCATTCAGTTTGATTTGTGATGGTCCCTGAGACCCTCACGGGTGAGTGGCATGCTTCACAATTCCCTGATTGATTGGTCCCAATTTCCTGCTGTTCAGGAAATTGCCGCGGTGACTATCTTATCCTAGAGGTCCTGTGAGTACAAGCGTTTTGGCCGTTGGGAATCGCTGCGTATTTCAAGCGCGGAAAACGTTCGGCAGGCGAGCTCCTCTTCCACTTCCTTGTGTTGTGACGCACTTTTTTATTTTTATTTTTATTTTTATTTTTTTTCAATATTACATGTGATGTAACGAACATTAATTGGCTAAAAGGATGTTACCATAGATAGATAATTTCGGGTATGATGCGAGGTATGAAAAGGTTTGCCCAAGACAGGGGCAGGTGAACATGAAGGGAAGGCATAGTATGGGAAATATTTATCCCCGCTAGCAAATGCGGCTGCACACACTATCCAAACACAGTATCAAGGAGCATTCGAAGGGGGTTCAGGGGTGCTGAAGCAAGGTTACCTTCCTGAAGGGAAAGGAAGAGAGCAGGTGGTGGGGTCACCGAGACAGAGACACATAATAAACACTGTGGGAAACACATAGTAAACATTGTGGGTGCCAGCAGCCGATCTCTCATTCCTAAGCAGGGAGATAACACCTACACCATCAATCTATGCATCACAAACCTTCTACAGCAGTTATAAGATGAACTCAAGAGATTTATGAGCTGCTAACATGGGCCACAGAAACCTTCCACGTCAGCCCATATACTCAAAATTCATGTTATAGCGAAGTTGTACTGCAATAAATCAAGGAAATAGGCCAACTCGAGCATGGGCGTCAATTCACTAAAATGCTAGGGGTAGTGGAAGGGACATCACAGGAAATGACATCACATCAGGGCCAGACTGGCCATAGTGGGCATTGGGCATTTGCTCGAGAGGCTGGAAGGGTGGGTGCCAAGATGTTTTATCCATTTGTAGTAATTTGCCTTACAGTATTGCACGGTTGTATAGTGCCTTTATTATGAGTTTCTCCTCTGCTGCTCCCAAGTGTATTCCACAGGTCATATATTGTGACGGGTTGCATGATTCCAATTTCTTTTGGTATCTCCCTGTCTCTCCAATCTGGACCCCCCCCCCCCCCGAGAGCATACTCTAAAGTAGGTTCTAGAAGGCCATTTCCTCCGGGATGCTACCAGGCCATCTTTGATGTGCTTCTCAGAACCTTTCTAAAAGCAAATGGAGGATTGCATTTCCAAGGGCTAGCAGCCTTCACCTGTGGGCTGCTTCCTCTGTTCCATTTCCCAGGTTGCCTATTTCAAAGTGGAATACTCTGCTGAAAGAGTTTTGCATTGTTTTGAAGCTGAAAATGAATGATTATGAGTAAAATAAAGTGCCGCAAAATGCCGCTAAATTTCCATATTTGTGCCGCTAAATTTCCATATTTGTCTCACAAAATTTTCGAATCCATGCCGTAATATCCTCGGGGTCTGTCTAAATGTTTCATTTGGGGAGAAAATCATAAACCTTTAGTAAGCATCTTAAGTGGTTCTGTTATTAAAGATCACAGACCAAGAATAGCAAGATTAAGTTAAAAACGTTTACAATATAATTTCACTTTTGAACATATTGCTGGTGGTAAGAACATTAGGGCAGAGTATCTGTCTCTCTCACCCTTACGTTTTACTGATTATCTTGAGAATAACCATGAAAATGATGAAGAGTGTCTAATTGCAAATGTTGAAGTTTGTCATGACACTACTTTCACTGAAAAGGAGTGGAATACTGAATCTTTAAAAGATGTTGAATTGGAAATCTAAGGAAATATGTGATGAATGAATGGCCTAAAGAAAAGGCTCTACCTCAAGCTTATTTCAAAGTATCTGATGAATTGTCAATTGAAGAAAATGGGATGTTGGTACGGGGGATACATTCCACCTGTTTGTTTGAGAGACAGGATCATTACGTATGGACATGAGGGACACTTAGGCCAGACCATAACTAAAATAAAAATCAGAGACAGTTATTGGTGGCCTGGGATGGATTCTGCTATTATTGCTAGTGTTCGAGCATGTGTTATTTGTACTACAGTGATAAAGGACTCAAGACTGAAGTGGTTCCACTACAGCTTGTCAGTTTACCTGAATCTGTTTGGTCCAAGCTCGCCATAGATTTTGTTGGACTTTTCAGTGTTCTACCAAGCAAGTTCAAATTTGCCATTGTAGCTGTTGATTATTATAATAAATGGTGGGAAGTTAAATTTGTAGAAGAGCCAAACACGTCTGGTGTTATCAAGTTTCTAAAAAAATAGTTTTTCAGAGGTTTCCCCAAAGACATTGTTTCAGACAATGGTGCCCAATTTATTTCTAAAGAAATTAACTGTTTTCTAGATACCAATGCTATTAAACACACATGTGTTGCTTTATATCATCCTCAAGCAAACCGCCAAGTGGAAAAAATGAACCGCACACTGTTGGAGTGTATACAGTGGGCTGTTCAAAACAAGATTAATTTGTTTAAGGCTTTTGAAGAAATGTTGTGGCCTCATAGGTCATCTCCTAATCTTTTTCTAGTCTTTCACCTTTTGAAATACGACGGGGACATCCTCCTGCTTCCAGGTTAAGTCCTGCTTGGGTATGAGAGTGTAAGACCAAGAGTGATCGTATGTTATGTGTAGACAAAATGGTAAGACCAAATGTTGAAAAATTTCAAGTTAAAATGAAAAATCACTATGACACTTTACATAGAGTAAAATCTACAGAAAGAAATCTATGTGTGGGTGATTGGGTCCATGTTAAAGATCCTAATCATGTTCCCAAAGGAATATCGAAATCCAAACCTCCAGAATTGAAGTTGTGACCAGGAATGCAGTGAGAACAAGCAGGAATGAATGGTGGAATAAAGGAAGAGTTGTGAAGGTGTATCCTCGTGATCTTTCTGTTCCATTTAATTCGTCTTTGCACCCTCGTGTTGTTCTTCCTCCATCTTTTTCCTTAGATGTTTCTGAATCGAGTCATTCTTTTCACCCTGTGTCTGAACGAAGGGGCAGTAGCTGAAATATTGTTAAACCTTTAAGGTTTCGTGATTGAATTTCTTTTGGGCTTACTATGCTGTGTTTGTTATGTATTGAATTGTTATATCTCTTTAATATGTTTCATTGTTATTTGCTTTGTTTTTGTTTATAGTAAAGAAAGGGAGATAGTGTTGTGATCTCATGCACACTACATTCCAGCATTACATCACTGGGATGTAGAATGTCAAAATGTGCTTTGTAGTAGCCGATTCTATAGTGGTCAGTTACTTGTTGGACTGCTGAGGCTGTGGCTAATAAATACAGATCAAGAAGTATTTCTGTTTATTGACCCTAATTACAATATACTTCACTACATTGACTCTGGCAGTAAAATTGGTAGATGATCCTATCGCATTTCTCTTTTTGTAAAACAATACTCAAATGTGTCACGGAGCTTCTTGGTAGTCCAAAGGGAAAGTCAAAAAGTGTGACTGATGGTTCAAGGGAAGGTGGAGAAGATGTTCTGACATGGAATGAGAGAAATGTATAAAGGAGAAAGACAGATATCTTCTGAATCGGAAAGACTGTGGGGCTGGTTTAGAGTAACATACCGTTACGTCATTTATATCTCGTTCCATAAGTTTCCACGTTTGTTTCCTTTCCCTAGCACTTCACTATTGTTTTATAGATTTCTTCTTTTGAGAAAAAGGAGGTGTATGGAATCTTGACTACCAGTCTACGGTGAGTTGAATATAGAATGTAGAGTCTAGTAAGTTCTTTATAAAATGCACGTAAAATATCTGTATGTGCCTACCAAACGTTGCCTGACAGGTAGGCTCTGGACGAAGCTGAATAAGGAATAAACATAATTTACTCCTGTCTTGTGTATTGCTTTGTCTATTTATGTGAATACTCTTACAGGAACACAAGGAGAAAATTTAAGAAGAAAAAGAGACGAAAAAGGCCGAGGGAAAGTGGGAAAAAAGGAGGGAAGAAAGAACAAGCATTGCAAAGACAACAGGCCTCACCTTTCAATTGCATTACCTAACCTTTTGGCTTTGTCAGTGTGTTGTTTGCTGATGTGGAACAGCAACCGGAAACATGTGTTGGGGAAGCAGTAGAGAAGTTGGAATTAGAGGGGGCAGAAAATACAATTTAAAAAAAAAAGTCACACTGGAAGGGATGGGGAATGCAACGGACAAGCTTGGAGGGGATTGGCGAGCAACACAGAGAGAAAGGTGGGGCAGGGATTAGAGGGGAAAGCAGCGCACTAGAGTGCAAGGAAACACATGTACTTCTACAGCATGCTGTAATCAAAAGAAAAATATATAAATTCCTGAATTAAGCAGAGGAAGGATACAAGTTATGCCTTAACAAGGACAGTAAATAAGCTATACTCCAGTCAAGGGACAAACACAAGAAGAAGAATTGCCATTGATTAAGAAGCAAGCAAATGAAATTTGCAAAAAAGACAACCAATGATGAGCAATGGGAATGTGCAAATCCCACTTTAAGTACAACTATGGCACACAATAGGTCTTCGACATCTAAAAATCTGATGTAGAGACCTAAAATGATATGGTGTTATATATTCAGTTCTCTTACATTCCATTACTCTGATATTGTATCTTAAGTTAGTATGTAATATAACATCAAATGCTAAGAATTACCAGGTGTTTTGAGAGGTGCTGTGATAGTACCATCAGACAGCGTGCTAAACCTGTAGTACCTTTTTAGCTGATATTTTTTGCAGTGAGTTTTACACCTCGGGTTGTGGCACATTCAATTGAAGTGACACTGCATATTCAATTATGACCTGACCTTGTGTATTAGGTAGACAGAAATGTAGTCCTTAAAGATGCAATATTGTATTACTTATGACAAATACAATGTCTGTGCCTCAATGCTCCTATTCTCGTCCATTGGAACTGGTTTATCACGTCTTTGTAATTAGTAAGAAGCAGTTGGGAAAAGCAGCAAGAGTTATAAAGGGTACTAAGGATGTATGACGTTACAACGCATGCTTTTACCACGCATGCTTTTACAACGCAAACCTTTACAATGCATAGCGCTTTGGGGTGCTGGATAGTGAATAGTTTAATTTACTATTCCAACTCCAGTCCCCGTGGACACTAGGGAAGGTGTTGGATAGTAAATTAAATCTATTCCCTATCCTAGAGCGCCCCCAGCGCAATGCGTTGTAATGGTTTTCATTGTAAAACCTGCGTTGTAAAAGCACTGCGTTGTAAAAGTTTCATGGTAAAGGATGTTTCCCGTTTACTAATATAGCTCAGTGTGCTTAGTGCTAATGTAGTGATGGGCAAGTTTCCTTTGAATCATACAGGAGCTAATGGAGTCTTTCAGCAATTTAATGGTGATAAAATAAGCAATATAGCCTTATAGCCCGCCGTAGGGGGCTATACCGGCTATTAAAGGCCCTCTCCACCGTTAAAGGCCCCGAGCCAAAGGCGAGGGCCTTTAACAAGGGAGAGGGACTTTAAAAGCGGTATAGCCCATCTACGAAGGGCTATAAGGCTATTAGAACATTCTGTCACTAGAGGACATAATGTTCTAACAAAAAATACAAAGCCTTTTGGGAGCGTGAGGGGATTGGAATCCCCTCAGGTTCCCTGAAGCCTTTGTTCACAGCCAGAGCTGTGAACAAAGAAACATTGGAATGTTGGAGCTCCAGGCTTATACCAGCCATTATATGCCCAGAGCACTCCATTGTTTTCAATTGAGCTCCCAACATTCCAATGTTCTAATATTTCTTAACAATTGTAGTGAGTGCTTTGTGATGTAGTGAGGGTTCTGTTATCAGAATCTGTATGCCACCTTGTTCTATTACTATGTCTATGAAACACTTTCTTAATTTGGGTTCCTCTTTTCTTATGATTTGGATAGTTTCCTGCAATGGTCGTGTATTTATTTATCTAATTATTGGTTATTAGCGCCATTGCATATTTTTATAACCAATGGGGTGGGACAGACATAAACATATGGGGTAAAAAGGCAATCACTTACTCACTTTATTTTAAATCAAATGTGTTAATGTCTCATACAGGACAAAGGAGCAAATTAGGTCGTGGGGTAGAGTTGGTGTTATTGGATGAGCTGTTTTGTCATGCAATGGAAAGCAGAAGAAAACTTCAATAAAGCCAGTGAAAGTGATTAGATGACTTTTAATGTTCTGGTAGATACTTTTTACAACCTTTCAACCATCTAGTTTTGTGAAGGTAGATTGCAACTGTTGTATTTCAGTTGTTGGTAGGGTGCTGAAATAGGTGATCCATTGAGCACCAAGAGCTGTATCTATAGAGGTTTATTCTGCGGGCCATCTCAGACAAGACTACAGATACCAGCTGGGTCAGGCAAGGGCTGGCAATAGAGGAAGTACTGAACATATGCAGTAGTGTTTATTATTTTTATTTTTTTTGTATGTTTGAGACACAAAGAGAATTCTTCCGTATGTCAAACTCGGGTTTTTTATGTTTCAAAATCACCAACATCGGTCAACAAGTGTCCCACCCCAATGGAGAGCAGAAAACCAGATCTGCTCTGCAGCCATTTGGTAAAGTTTGTGTTCTAGAAATACTATATATGCACATGCATACATAAACAACTAAGATACATTTACATGAATTGAACCAAAGAAGAACTCATTTGCACAGTCAGTGTTTATCCTGAATATCTGGAATGGATGCACCACCCCGGGACCTAGATTGTAAGTTCCTGTTTTAGACTATCTGGCTCCTCCTGTAATTTCGTCACCTTGATGCATGTGTTCATAATGTTTTTGCCCATTTCTATTACCTAGCCTAATTCCCCCTCTCCTCTTTAGTCTTCCTGTTCCTATTCTCCGTGTCCTTTCCTGAAAAATATTTATTTTCTAAGGATATGGGCTGTGCATCTTGTTTACCATCTGACCCTCATAAAGTCTAAAGCTATTGGATTGAAATCGCAACAAGGTAGCTTTACAAATTTCTAAGCACCCACAGAGTCTGGTCCAAACTTCAAATGTGCTTATGTTTCTAGGATAAAATGGTGCAAGATCATTATGTTCTCCTCATGCCTGTCTCTTCTTCACCTTTCTACCAGGGTTGGACTGGCCTGTAAAGCAATCAGACAGTGCCTGATGGGCTGATCTGGCAGGCCAGTGTGTGGGCCGTTTTCTTTGGATGTTTGTGGTCTGCTAGATTGGTTTTTACTGTTGATTTCACCGTTATCAAAACATACATCACCTTCAGCCATCTCGTGTCTATACAGTATCCCATAACTTGCAAAACACTTAAACAGGGCATCTTTAGAAGTTCAAAACGGAACCAAATTGCAAGCATTAGCCCTTTTTTGGTCGAGCATGAGCCAGCGCACATGCGCTTCTCTGCGAGGCTTCTTGTAAGCACTCTAAACTAGTCTTTGTGGGTCTCTCTCCCCCCAACCATTGGGTTGTTTTTTGCCTGTGTCATTTTGTCATTGTAGCCTGCAAATGGCTAAAGGTGGGTGCATGTCCCACCTCTTTTGCAAAGGTTCACTTCCACAGCATTTGCTTGTGGGAGCAAGCAGCGGAGCGCACAGCGGCAGCTGCATTCCTGTGCCCGCCCCATTACTCCTCTCGAGCTTCTTGTTTTCATTTGCAGCCTGCGCTCCATGTTTGCACCCCCTCCCACTCTTCCTTGTTTGTTATTTGTTGCGCGGTCTGCTTTCAGTTTGGGGACTGCACTTGTTTATTTAAATAATTTGCCCTGCCATTTGCTTTCACCTTTACAGCTGTTCTTGTTCCTTCTGTTTTGTACGGCGCATTACAAGCACCACAACTTTCTGGTTTGAAAGTTAACTACATAACTTCCAGTTAATTGGATATCCCAGAAGCGCACACACATTCACAGTTCCTTATCATATTCATACTTTTTCAAAACTAATCAGTAAAACATCATAGCTTTCAAATTCATATATTAGCAGACTTCCTAGATTAACAAAAAAACATATATCTTTTGCTCGGCTTTACCTCGCCACTGCTTACCGCTACTTTGTGCGACCACTGTGGTTACTCACAAAAAATGCCTGTTTTTGAGCAACCCATGTTAATCATTGGGGAGTTTTGCGAAATTTCTCCCAGCACATGCTGGTAGGCCGCATAGGAATTTGCCATTTATCATTGTACACTACAATACGAAGAACACTATTTCAGTCAACATAAAAAGAAAGAGGAAACATTCTGCATGAAATTACACCCACTGAGGACCTCTCTCTTACAAGTACGGTGCGTGGGTCCTGCATGTTTTCTTTTCTTGTTTAGTTTGCCTGCTTCTTTTATTTTACTGTTTTCGTTTTATATTTTTGATCTGAAAGGGAATGTAGCAAAAACAATTTATAGGAGGGTTATTTTATTCAACTGGAAATGCATAGTACTTGCTGAGGCCTTCCTTGTCTAACTGTGTGTTGCTAATGCTTTTTGTGCTGTGCTCTGATGGCTTCATTTTACTGTTGAGGGCATCACCCACTGCATACTGTGCTGTTAATGGGTCCCGACTAACAAGGCGAGACCTATTGGCTTTGCTAATGCTTGTTTAGCTCTCTGATTAACTAATAGGTGCCATTTTTAAGGTCTGGTTGGATGGCACAGCTGTTGTCACACAATTAAGTGAGAAACACCAGCAGAGGGGCTTTGGCTCTAATAACTTGTTAGGAGCACATGTTTTAATTGGGCAGAAGTTGTGTGCTTCCACAAAAAGGTGCTTCCACTCCACACAGCTGTGATCATTCTGCTTATTTATCCAGCTGCCTGAGCTAGAACTATCAGGGGAACACACATGGTGCTGTAATGCTATTAAAGTGCCTTTGATCACTGGATCATTTATGTTTCTTTTACACTGGCAGCAGCACAGATGGGAGGAGGGCAGGCATTAACCTACATGGATTTTTAGTTCTGGATTGACTGACTGACTGACTGAATTATTTATTAAGTGCACTATTGCCAAAGCGTCTTGCCGCTGTGTGAGGAATAGGATTGACCAATTCCAGTCTAGGATTTAGTAAATAGCCAGGTTTTTAATGCCTTTCTAAACAGGATCTTATTCGTTTCCAGGCGTAACTCCGTGGGCAAGGAATTCCACAGCTTTGCCGCCTGAAATGAAAAAGCCTTACCACCCCATCGGGCTCTCTTTATCTTAGGTAGGCAAACCAGACCCAGACTACCAGATCTTAATGTGCGAGATGGTACATAGCGAGAAAAAACAAATTTCATGTCCTCTGCACCTTCTCCATTTACAGCTTTGTATACTAGGCATAAAGCCTTAAACTGCACCCTTCGTCGAACAGGAAGCCAATGTAGTAGCCTTATACCATTGGACGTCGGGTGGGGTTTCGGAAGATCCAACAGCACTCTTACAGCAGCATTCTGCAATGACTGGAGTTTGGAGAGCTGTCTTTCACCAGTTCCAACATACAGTGCATTGCAATAGGCAATACGCGATAAAACTAGGGCTCCTACTAATGTCTTCCTTAATGCAAAAGGTATAAATGGCAGTATTTTTCGGAGGACCTTAATCGTAAAGAAACAGGCCGAGGTGACCTGATCGACTTGAGAGGTGAGTGTTAAATCTTTGTCAATCAGGAAACCTGGGTTCTTAACTTTTTGTGCCGGGACGGGACAGATGTCAGCTTCTGGGGGGGCACCATAAAAGATTCCAAATCGAGGGTTTTGGGCCAAATTCTATCACCTCAGTTTTCTCTGTGTTGAGCTTTAAAAAATTCTTATTCATCCAGCTCATAACACTTATAAGGCAATTTCAGAAACGCTCCGCTGTGACTTCAACACTCTGTGTAAGTGACACCACTAACTGAGTGTCATCAGCGTATGACACCAGTTTCAGACCTTGGTCTTTTATCAGTTTTGCCAATGGGGTCACGTACAGATAAAACAATGTGGGGGATAACGCCGATCCCTTTGGGACTCCACACGGGAGAAAAAACTCTCCTGATTGACGTCCATCCCAGTAGATTTGTTGTACTCTGGAGTCCAAGAAGGACCTAAGTAAGGTTAGAGCAGTGCAACAGTCACTACATCTTTAACCTGCACCAATATTATTCTACAGTTCTTTGCTTCCACACAAATATGTATCCATTCCCATGCTATCTACCTGCAATGTTTGACATTACCATAAAGCAGTCCGTTAAAACCAGACCTATTGGCATTGCGAATGCTTGTTTTTTGGCGCCTGAACCTACTCTCTGTCTCATTCCAATCCTAATTTCTACATGAACATGTATTTCTAGACATGAGTTCTGAGTGGGATGGAGCTCAGCCACAGATCTAGTGTGCTCCTCGAAAGAGACATGCATACTCCACAGAGGACAGGTACGCACTGTGATGCCAGTAGAGACACAAGACAGTGAGTAACAAAGCGATTGCATGTAGTTTATGCATCCTTTACATACCTGACCACCACAAACCCACATTTTTTATGTTTTAAGTTTTGGCAACATGCCTGTACATTAATGTCAAAACAATATGCAATATGTCTGTGAGGCCTGAGGAAGAGAGGGCCGCATTAGCCTCAGTAAGCATTAAAGCAATAAACCAGCATTGGCAAAGCCAATAGGTCTTGCCTTTTAGCTTTGCAAAAACACTTCCACCTTTTAGCTTTGCCAATGCAGACCAAGGAAACCTGATGGAGGTAGTGTGCTTGATTTTGGCACGAGAAGCACAGAAACAAGACGTATGACGTTACAACGTAGGCTATTACAACGCCTGCCTTTACAGCGCGGTTTTTACATCGCAAACCTTTACAACGCATAGCGCTTAGAGGTGCTGGATAGTGGTAAGCATAATTTTCTATTCCAACTCCAGTCCCCGTGGACACTAGGGAAGGTGTTGGATAGAAAATTAAACTTATTCCCTATCCTAGAGCGCCCCCCAGCGCAATGCGTTGTAATGGTTTGCGTTGTAATGACCGCGTTGTAATGGTAGTGCGTTGTAATAGTTTCATTGTAAAGGTTGTTTACCACAGAAACAGCATTGGGGAAAAAGCTGAGTAGAAAGATCAGTTTTGACACTTGCAAAGCTGTGGCTCCCGTCAATGTGAGAGTGACTGACATGTTAGACATAAGAGCTCATGTTGGGCATAAAGCTAAGTCAAAGTTCAGCAGACCGTTGAAGGTAATGACAGTTTTAGATGTAGCAGTGAAACTGAAGTATTTTCCTATTTGGAGACTCCATCACAATTCTCTTTTTATAGAAAATACTCTAATACATTACAGAGCTGCTTAATAGTCCGATGGAAATGTCAAAGGGTGTGTCCGATGGGTCACAACAAGGTGAGGCAGATGGTCTTACACTGAATGAGAGACATGTATAAAGGAGGAAGGCAGATACATATGCAGTGCATCCGAAAGAATACGGGCCTGGTTTAGAGAACTAGCCTAATGCAATTGTTACAGTAATAGCCTTATGCAATTGTACCAAGGCGGGCGGGATTTCCGGAACATTTGTGACACAGTAACCCACCGCCAAGCTCTAATTTTGTCCCCATGCACTTAAATGACACTCTGTGCCTTCATAACTTGTGGAGATTGATTATGCTAATATGTTTGCCTCGAATAACTTTCTGTGAACAGATGCCCTTAAGGGTTAATTATTCATGTGAACAGTTTCACTTTGTGCTTCCTACTTTCCAGTACCTAGTCATATATCTCTGTGCCATTTACGTCCCTTTCGATAAGTTTCCCCATTTTCTGTGCTCTACTACTTCACCATTATTTTTTTGTTTACTTCTTTTGGAAAGGGAGGTGTGTGGAATCTTGGTTACCAGTCTACAGTGAGTTAAATTCTGAAAGTTGAGTCTGGTTGGTTGTTTAGAATGTGTATGGGTAATATCTGTAGGTGCCTACCAATGCCTGGCTGACAGGGAGGATGTGGATGAATCAGGATATGGAATAAAACAATTTTTCCTTATCCTCTCTTGTTGTGTCTTTGTCTATTTACGCAGAAAGTCTTACAGAAAGGAAGGGAGAACCATAAAGAAATGAATGGAGACAAAGATAGAAAAAAAGGGAGACAGAGATAGAAAAATAAAGGTAGGAGTAGGAGAAAAAGAATAGAAGAGAAAAAAGGAATGAAAAAAAGAGAAAAAAGGAGGGAAGAAGAACAATCCTTAGTAAAGCCAATGGGTCTCACATTTGAGTGACATTACCTTGCCTTTTAACTTTGCCAGTGTTGCTTGTTGATGTGTAACAGCAAGCAGAAATATTGTATTTTATTGTATTGTAATTGCATTTATATAGCGATTACTACCCCTGATGAGGCGTTGAAACACTTTTTCAGCGAGTAGCACGCTACTTCGGAACCCATTGAAGATTAGTGTTGAATTAGTATAATGAAACATGCAAGTAAATGTTAAGTGGTTGGTAGGTTAGTCAGTTATTTGGATTCAGAATGATAGCAGAAGGATAGAAGAGGAAAAAAGGTTTGTATTTATGTAGCGCTTGTTACCCCTGCAGGGGTGTTGAAGCACGCTACTCCGGAAACCCATAAAGGATTAGTGGTGAATTAGCATGGTGACATATGAAAGTAATTTGAGTGGTGGATATTAATCAGTTATTTGGAGTGAGAAGGTTTGCGGAGGGATAGAAGGGGAAGAAAGGTTTGCATTCATTTAGCACCTGTTTCCCCTGATGGGTGTTGAAGCGCTTTTCTGGCGAGTAGGATTGGGGAAAGAAGCGGAGAAGTTGGATTTAGAGCGGGTAAAACATTTACTTTAAAAATTCACACAGGGAGGAATGGGGAATGCAGCAGACAAGTTTGGAAAGAAGTGGGGCTCAACACAGAGAACTTGTGGAGGGGGGATTTGAGAGAGAAGCAGCATACAATAGAAACAATACTTTCCTGAATTAATCAGTGGAAAGATGCAAGACTTCACATTCAAAGGAGGGTAAAGAAGCTATGCTCCAGGGAAAGAGACAAACACAAGAAGAGTAAAAAAGCAATTAAGAGGCAGGCACTTGAGATTGACAGTGGGAGCAACGGGATGGCACAAAGACCACTTTAATTATTGCTATATTGCATAATAGGTTTTCGACAGCAGAAAGCTAGAGTCTGTGTGTAGAGGAGACCTAAAGATGATATGCTGTTATTGTACCTTGTATGTAAAGTAACATAAAATGCTAAGGGCCATGTTAGTGTTTCTGAGAGATACTGTGAACGTACCTTCGCACAGTGTGCTACAACAATAGTATTTTCAAGCTGATATTGTTGCAGTGAGGTAACAGATCGTGTTGTGGTGGAATGCAATTGCAGTGAAAATGGTCAAGTGACACACCACATATTCGACTGTAACTTGAGCAGGTGTATAAGGTAGACAGAATAAAGTCCTTAAAGATGTAGTTACTTCTAAGAAATAAAATGCGTGTGCAGCAATGCTTCTGCACCCCGCTTGGAAATCCCATACCCATATATCTCTATGATCAGGAAGAAGCAGTTGGTGAAATCAGCAAGAGTTCTGAATGGTCCTAATGTACCTCAGTGTATTTAGTGTCAATGCAGAGAAGGGTAGGTTAACCTCGAATCATGTAGGTGCTGATTGAGTCTTCCGGCCATTCAAAGGCAATAACATTTATAATATTTCCTAACAACTGTGGTGAGTGCTCTGTAAATATATTCTTATATATATAAAGCTTTATTTAGCCCGGACATGACCCAAGTGGGTATCAGAGCGCTTTACAGATGATCAAGGGACAGAGTTGAGCCCGCAGGTCGGTAACAACAACAGTGATAAGCAAGATGCTGGAGTAGAAATAGGAACAAGATAGCATGTCAACGCAAAAGTAAATAGAAGAGCATATATGTGGAACAGATGGATGATGCCGTGTTACTGTCCAGGACTCCCACGGCCTCCAACGCTTGATTGACAGATTCTCCATTTTTATTAGGAATAGGAAACTGCTTATAAATAAAACGAAAACCTACACTATGATCTGTGGGGGAGGACGTAGGAAATCCCACAGCTTTTTAGGTTTCGCCTGTCGAAAGCTGCGCAGCAGCCTTTCGCGCAGAGCGTAATCTTATGTCTTACACTGTGTGGCTTTGTTCCGCCTCTCTGTTCCATTGGCTATCTCCATAAATGGAGGCTAGCCATTGGAAGAGAGAGGCGTCCGTCATTCTGCGAGGCGATTCGTGGGCGCTTCCGTCGAATTTTTAACATCCCGCCCCTTTGTGATGTCATTCCGTCGGTGGGCGGATGTTATTTTTTTTTTGTCAAGGTTTGTTTTGGGCATTTCTTTGAAGATGGCGCCGTGGCCCGTCGACTTCTCGCATCTACTGGTACGGAAGAAGTCCAGGTGAGTGCTTTGTTTTATTTTTCTTGTTATATAGGGCATCACATAACAATTGCTATGTTAAGTAATGTGTTTTAACTTACACCGGGTATACCGAGAAATATGCCCCTCTCTATTTTCTCTCCTTCTATTCCTTTCCTGCTTTCCATTCCGCAAATCCTGCCCAAGATGGAGCCCGTTAATTTCCTACTTCAGTCTAGCCCTTAGTGTTATGGCACACATGCGTGATTCCACTGACGAGCACTTATACTTGCGCCGCATGAGACCTCTGCCTACTTCCCTCGAAAGTGGTTCCACCGGCTCCTGTCCATTGTGCCACATCTCCCCTTGAAGATGAGTGCGTCTGTTTCCATGCACCCGGTGCAACGCTGCCGACCCTCTGCCCTATTACTATTCTAATTTTACCCGCTCTCATCTCCTTCCCTTAGATCGTTAATCACCATGACTCCCTCCGGTTCTATATACTCCCATGTGTTTGGAACCACCGCAACTGACCAGACCATTGTGTCTTCTCATCACCAAACAGGTTAGCATGCCCTTACCCTACACCCGGAGTAGTCTCACCAGCCCTCCGCCTCCACTTGTTTACTTTCCTCCCCAGATCCCCTTGACGGTCCACCAGTATGTGCTCTGCCACCGGTAAGGTGCCTCCGTGATCACACTCCTACATTGACTGCCGGGACCGCTCCATCGGGACCATTCTTTCCAGCTGGCTGACACTGGTAAGCCTTGCCCCCCTTTTCACATGCCACCATCGTGTGCCCGCCAACCTTGTTTTTTCTCGTCCCCCTCCCCCGGCACACTCGAGTGAATGATTCCTCACATAACCCGCCACTCCAACTGTCTCTTCCTTCAGGCCGCCAGCCTGAGGAGGGGAGGGAAGAGGAGGGGGGGCACACACTTTCTCTGGCCCCGCTGACACGTCAGGCAGGGCATGCTGGCCTTCAGAGGCCGCCCTCCGCTCTGCCTTTCAGTGTACCGCCTGTCATGGCCACAAAACGGCACCTCCACTTTCGCTGCAGACGAGCCCGAGCCTGTCTTCCTCCAGAGGCAAACACCTGTCTGTCAAAGGGAAGCCTGACTTGCAAGAGCTCCCGCAAGTTCACCAACCCAAGGAAAGCTGCATCTCCCCGGGTACGAGACGGACGTGTGCCACACACCTCACCTCTTCCTGGAAGCTGGACTGTGGTTAAATGCGGCTGTGGGAAGGCCCCATCCTACCTCAGGTTTAAAATGTAATACTACACCTCTTGAGGGTTCCCCTGATTAACCAACCAAAACCTTGCTGCCGAGCTCATAAACAGGCTGCAACTTAAATGGAGGCGGGGTAATTGCCGTGTGAATGCTCTCCGGCACCTGCAAGTCAGCTGACCACCTCTTACAAAACAAAACCTCACAACTCGTCGGTGGCTCGACCTTCGAATCTCTGCGGTGTAAAGGTTTATTCATTCAAAGCGGCCCTTCTATAATCAGCCGTTTCTTGCCCGCTATGTGGCTTCGTGAACCTCTTAGCTGCAGTTCCAGTATCTCTTTTCTCATTTGTGAAATGTGACCAGCCTGTTATACCTAACCCCCTGATGAAATCTGAAACAAAGGCAGATGTATATTCAGATTGGAAATTCTTGAATCTAAGAGTCCTTTATTCGGTAATTGACCCGGACACGGGGAAGGCAAGCATACAAATGTCTTATTTTGGTCACTTACATGTCTGTATTTTGTCGTTCAACACATTGTGTGATTGCAGAGCTCTGGCTCCCCAGATGCTGGGGTCAGATTGTGCTAAAGTCACACGTGTGTCCATGTTGATGCTGTGGCAGATTGTGATTAAATTGGACTTGGGTAAGCAGGGGAAGTAGAGAGAAAGGAAGACACAGACCAAGGCACAAACACTTACTGAAAGGCAGATGGGAAGATAGATTGCGAATGATCCGAAGGCAATAAAGATACATGGACATACAATCTGGTAATGATGGATAGTTCATAAATAGATTTATTAAAACGTCGTTAGAAGTCCAGTGTGTGCCCATCTCTCCATTTCTTTCCTGTGCTCTAACTGTCTTTGTAGTGTGTCCATCGCTCCTTCTCTCTTTTTCTTTCTCAGTCTGTCCTTCTTGCTCTGTTTTTTTCTTCCTGTGGTGCTCTCTTGTTTGCTCTTAGTATGTCTCTCCCTGTCGCTTTCTCCATTTTTCTCCCGTCCTGGCTCTGTCTTTCTTAGTCTCTATCTTTCTTTTGCTTTCTCTCTTTCTATGCCTCTCTGCCTCCGTTTCTCTCCTCATCTTTCTCTAGCCAGCTGTCCTTCTGACGCTCTCTCCTTGTCTCTCCGCCTGCCTTTCTCTGCCACTTCCTGTCTGTCTTCTTTTTCCCTCTCTCTGTACCTTTGTGTATCCATGTCTATGACTTTCTATTTTCTCCCTATCTTTGACTTTTGTCCTGGTCTGCCTGTCTCTCATTATCTCTGTCTCTCTCTCTCTGTCCTTATCTGGAATTCCTAATTTCTGTCCCTGACTTTCTTTCTTTCTACATCTCCCTCTCCCTCCCCCTCCTGTTTATTTCTCTTTCTGTTCCAGGCACCGAGCTGTGGGTGTTCTTAATGTCCTGGACAAAGTACAAATGTTTGGTGCTAAGTGTTATTTTTGTGGTGCACGTATAATGAACAAGCATTTGCAATCCAATAGGTCTTGCATTTGAGAGAGTTGGAGCTATTAGCATTGTAAATGACAATGCCTTTTATTCATTTGTTTTGAAAACCTGCAAGCGGTGCATAAACACACACTTTGTACCTATAATCCTTGATTACGAGAAGCAAGGCTGTCAGTAAATGCCAGCTTTGCTTCTCATAAGCAAGGACTATAAGTACAAAGTGCTTGTTTACACACAGCTTGTTTAATGTTCCTTTGGGTAATGTCCGCGCTATATTAAAATGCCCTAAATAAAAATAAATAAATAATGCTGTGCTGTGCTGGTCCTTTCAGATCTCCGACCCTGCTGCCCCTCCCCTAGTACCTGCGGAAGTCGTTCCTGTCCGTTGCAAAGCCATAAGCTGTCTTTGAGCTGGAGGGGCGCAGTGTGCTCTGGGCCAGTGGTTTTGTGTTACCTGTTTTCGTTACTTTTGGTAGATATGTGTGTGTGTTTGGTGCGTGTGTTTAGTTTGTATTTGGTGTTTTGCCATACGTGTCTTGTATGCTAAACTGCATTGGTGCGCCTTTGAAAGTTTGTGCTTGCTGCTGTCCTGCCCCCCCCCCTGTTCGTGCTTGCTGTCCTGCCTTCCCCCGCACCCCCCTCCCGCTGTCCGTGTCTCCGATCCCACCCCCTCCATTGCTTTTTTAATGCTCCTTTGGGTAATGTCCGCGCTATATAAAAATGCCCTAAATAAAAATAAATAAATACTGCTGTGCTGGTCCTTTCGGATCTCCAACCCTGCTGCCCCTCCCCTAGTACCGTTCCTGTCCGTTGCAAAGCCATAAGCTGTCTTTGAGCAGGAGGGGCGCACTGTGTTCTGGGCCAGTGGTTTTGTGTTACCTGTTTTCGTTACTTTTGGTAGATATGTGTGTGTGTTTGGTGCGTGTGTTTAGTTTGTATTTGGTGTTTTGCCATACGTGTCTTGTATGCTAAACTGCATTGGTGCACCTTTAAAAGTTTATAATTGTGTTCAATGTATGTTTGGGTATGTGCACATGTCGTTTTGATATGTACATGTCTATGTGACATAAGAGTGTTCCGTGTGTGTCGAATGTATTCATTATGTATGAGTGATTGGTTGTGCTTCTATCGCTGTGATTTGTGTTACATATGTTTGTAAGTTTTTGTTTGTGTTTTGTGGTTGTGTGCCTACCCGGAATGCACAGGAGTTTGTATTGTTATAGGCGTGCATAGTTTGATTGCTGTATGTGTGTGCTTCGGTGAAGTATTTCTGTAATTGTGTTTTGGGCTCACATGTCCTTTTGAGTGTGTGTACTTTGAGTGTACGTGTTTGCGTGAATGTTGGGTGTTCATGCTGGTGTTGTGCTCTTTGAGCGCCTTGCTTCTGTGGCCCTGTTTGTGTGTGCGTGTGTATCTATGTGGCAGAGAAAGTGACGCGGGAGCAGGGATGAGGTGTGCCTCGGCCCAGGGGCAGCAGAGCTGGCCTTGTTTCTGGCCCTGCAGTCCCCTCGACACCACCCCAGAGCTGACATTACCGCAGGCATTATCTGTGTAATTGGGTTTGCTGGGTCCATCTCAATGGGTTTATGGAAACGCGATAACAAGGACACAATGGATTGCTTATGGAGTGGACCTGGGAACCTTAAGATTAGGGACAGGGGTAATAGGCATCACAATTTGATTTCATTCCCCTGCAGGCAATGACACTTTGGGAGCTCGCGGCTGACTCCCATGTGGTAATTTGCTTCACACCTCTTATTTTCGCAAGGGAAACAGACCCTACAGCTCACACACAAGATTTGGTTTAGTTTATGTTTGCTTCAGTGAGTTTGTTAATGGGAGGCCGAATATGCCAGACCACCTAGCTAGAGTGGTGTACGCATTATTCACACATTCAAACTCTAATACACTTGTGCATTCTTCCACAAATGCGCACAGACACACACTTACACGAGTGCACATACACGAACACACACGTACATTTTGGTTTATGATTGCATAGATGAGCAGGAGAATGAGTTGCTGACATTTGTTGCATATTGAAACCAGCCCTTCAAGGCCTTTTGCACACTATCTCTCTCTTTCACACACTTACCCTCACACATGCACGCACCACTTTCAACACATTGCCACAGATACAAACATATGCATTCTCACATTCACTTGCTTTCACTCACACATGCAGTAAACATTGTTTCTGGTCCATGATTGCCTCAGAGGGCATGATGAAAAAATCCTTGCAGACCAACGAACTAGAGTGGCACATACATTTTCATGCCTTGTGGATCCATGCATATGCGCACTCACTCACATGCGCACATTCATACACACTCGTGAATGTTCATTCACACAATGATCATGCACACACACCCGTGCACATGTGCATACTCACGTGCACACTCGCACACACACCTACAAACACACACACCATCACTCAGGGAGCTCCTAATTGAATGTGAGCATTGCATGTCAGCAATACACACGTGCACACACACACACACCTACGAAACACACACTATCACTAAGGGAGCTCCTAATTGTCAGCAAGCTCTTTAATGACTGCAACTTAAGGCAGGGTTTTTGGTCCTTTGATAAGAAGGTTAGTTATTAATAATCATTGTTACTGTTTGCGAGAGATTAAGCTATTGGCATTGTAAATGGCAATGCCATTTATTTATCTGTTTTCAAAACCAACACATA
The DNA here is from genome assembly GCF_964261635.1 of Lissotriton helveticus. Lineage (NCBI taxonomy): Eukaryota > Metazoa > Chordata > Amphibia > Caudata > Salamandridae > Lissotriton > Lissotriton helveticus. The sequence goes on along the minus strand of NC_136068.1, from coordinate 1,470,209,306 downwards.
AATAAACAAATTGTCATTTACAATGCCAATAGCTCTAACTTTTACAAAGGCGAAACCGTTGCATTGTAAATGCTTGTTTATTGAAGGTCAGAGAGTGCTTCAAGTTGAGAATTTCTGTTACCTGGGAATTAGTTTCGCCAGAGACCGTACTTGGGCACATGAATTTACCAATGTACGGGCAAAAATGGCTAAGACCGCCCATGGGGTTTTTAGATTTGCAGCCAAGATAGGGGATAGACACATTAGGGATATGTTGCAGATCTACCAATCGCGATGTGTATCGATCGCCCTCTATGGGTCTGGGATCTGGGGACATTGTCCTAATGGATGTTTGCAAGTTGAAGAAAATGTTTTTCTCAAGAGATTTTTGTGTCTGCCAGGCTCCACCCCTAATGATTTAACCCATAGAGAGATAGGGATCTTTCACCTATCAGACTTGATAGCTTTGAGACCACTTGTGTTATGGCGCTCAATCTGGCTTAAGGAGGAGACAGCTTTGAATAGATCTGTAATTAGTGACTGCCTTTCTCTGGATAATTACTCCAAGATCCCGTGGTTAAAATATGTTATAGTTAGTTTCCAGGAAATCTTTGGTATAAATATTTTGGCCGACCCATATGCTGCTGCAGCAATGTCTAAACATGAGCTGAAGACCACATTCATAAAACATAAAGCAGAGAGGCGGGCGAGCAATAGTAATTTAAAACCGACATGCATGTTCTATAATAAATTTGCAGGAAATGGGGTTTTTCAATTATATTTGAGCCAGGTGACCAGACCCTCGCATAGATTTGTCCTTACGAGGATGAGGCTTGGGTTAGTACATCATTTGGTGGCCTTCCCGTCCCCGAAAAAACATCCGGCGGGCCCGTGCCGCTGTGACGGTCAATCCAAGCAAAGCACTTTGCACTTTCTTTTGCTATGTAAATTATTTATGAATTATCGCATTGCTTATTTAAAACCTATCTTTGTGAAATATGGAGTCCGCACTGTCAATGAGGTGATGAACTTGCTTTTTAATATGCATAACTTCGATGTATGCTTTTTTACTGCTACCTTTTTAAACAAATCAATTCATGCGAGGAAAAGTATGATGTTTTAATATTCTCTGCGTTAACTGACTTAGTAAACCTTGCCTGTTTATATTTGTATGTTATTTTGCGCTTTTATGGTCATTTCTTTGATATGTATTAAATAAAGCTTTATGAAATGAAATGTGGAACAGACAAATATTGAGGTTGAGCACAGTCAAAAGTCCCTGACATTGTGAAAGGCATAGGAACATTTTCGAAAAACATTGTAGTAGTGTCACTCAGGGCGAGGCAGTCCGTGGAAGAGGAGAAAAACTTGCATGTAGCTCAACCAACAACCAGTGGTACCTGGTGGAAGGTAGGTGCAGTCAATACATGGCGTTCATCAATAGAGCTTTCACTTCTTTTTTGAAAGATGCCATAGAGGGAATTAGTCTGATTTGCGGAGGCAGGGAGTTCCATATTCTCAGGGCAATACCCAAGAACGCCCGATTTTCTTTTTTGGGAACTTTTGAGGTTTCAGCAGCAGGGTGTTGGAACTCGTAGAAAATTGGCTCCCTATCAGAAAGCTCCAGTTTTTGGGCTAGGTACAGAGGGGTGTTAAAGTGAAGGGCCTTGTGTGTCATGCAATCATTAGATGAATCCTAGCCTCCAAAGGCAGCCAGTTTAAGGATTTCAAGTCCAGTGTGATGTGACTATTTCTTCTGGATTCCGTGATGAGCCTTACCGCTGAATATAGGGAAGCCTCGAGCACTACCAACTTGTAGCTGAGTAGCCCACCGAGTGTTGCACTACCATAATCTAACATGGAAATTACTAGAGCTTGAACAGCAGGCTTGAAGTCGTCCAGGGGGAGGAAGGGTTTTTATCTTTCTTAGAATACTCATGTGAAAGTTGGCACTTTTGATGGCTGAGCTAATGTGTTCCAGCATGCTCATTATCTTGTCAAGTATTATTCCAAGAGGCCTTGTGGAGTCGATGATGTGTGTGGTACAGTTGAGGGCTGTTAGGTGTTTCAAGTGCTCAGCGATGATGGTAGTCTGTTTGCGTGGCGCAAGTAGGAGGAATTCCGTTTTGGAGGAGTTTAGTTTGAGATGTTGGAAGTCAGCCAGTGTTGTGTTTTGAATAGGGTTGAGCAGAGTGATCTGATGTCGTCTGGGGAGGAGATTTTCAGGTACAGTTGGGTGTCATTGGCATACATGTGATAGTGAATCTTGGATGAATTGAGTAATTCCGTTAGAGGCTGCATGAACATGTTGAAGAGCGTGGGAGAAATTGCAGATCCCTGAGGGACCCCAAGAGTGGATGGCATAGAGTTGGTAACGGATTGATTGACTTTAAATCTTCGCATATTTCCAGCATCTGTATAGCACCTTGTTCCTTTTAGTATGGTTAGGAAGCACTTTCTTAATTTGGATCCTCTTTTCATATTGTTTGGATAGTAACTAGGCAAATGATTGTTTATTTCTGTCTCTAATTATTGTTGTTTATTATGGCTGTTGTATATTTTTTCTTTCAGTTTTTGGTCTAGTGCCGAAATAAATGACTTCTTCAGCAGCAGGCTATGTATCTGTAGAGGATTGATTAGTGTGCTCAGCTCACACAGGATTACAGATACTGGTTGTGATGTGGCCATGCATGTAATAGGGTAACTACTAGACCATACACAGTACTGTTGGTTTTTCACATATTTGTGATACAGGAAGATATTCTTTGCGTGTCAACCTCAGGTTTTTTATGTTTCAAAATCACCAACATGGATCAGTTAGTGTCTCACCCCACTGAAGGGAAAAAGCTCAGTGCCCAGATGAGACAGCATCTAGCAGTGAAGTGCTATGCACAAGTCAACGCAGCCAGCAAAATTAGTGTCTCTCCTATTAAAAAATGTTGGTAAAACTTAAAAGCTGTAGGGATAGGATCTCCACACACCCAACCAACAGTGGGCACTGCCACTGAATAGCACAGGTGGGACGGGGGACTAGAAAAATACATTTAAAAAGTTACTTACCTTACTGCTGGACCGGCGCCTTGCGTTGTCCTCTTCTGTTCCTGCTTGAATCAGGAAGCCCGCCTAGGCTCCCCTAAGCCAATCACAATGCTGAAATGCCGTGGTTCAGCGCTCAGACAGGCAATGAGAGCCTGTGTATGTTCCATGTTATGTATTACAGCCTGGTGGGTAACATGCAAAGTGCGCATGACTGTTTGTCCTGCCTAAGATGGCCGGCCAAACCGTCATGCGCACTAAAGTGCTCACCACACATCCCCTTGCTGGCTGTGATGACAGCCATGCCCTGCCCCGTCGTGCCCCGTAAACCTGCCTGACAATGGAAAAATAAAATGATAATAACATAGTGTAATTATCAATTTATTTTTCCTTTTTTCACTGCTCTAAATGAAGTGAGGCGGCAGTCCTCAGCCTAAGCGGAGGAGCCGCCACTGCCAGCCAAGCAATGTAACTCCTTCCCACCAATATGGCTATTTTATTACCCAAAGGAGGGTTGGTCTTTCCTCAGAGACAACCCCCAGAGAAAATTAACTTGGCACTCACCCACTGGAGGTTAATTATTTGGTCCTCTCAAATTTTGTGCAGTATGTGAAAGGGGTATTAGGAAGGGAAAGTAACAAGAAACTGGAGATTCATAAGAATATATCCAGACAAGATTAATAGGGTGCTGGTGGCCCAGACAAACACTGAGCAAATTCACTCTTCTTTGTAGCCACATCTGAGATATATTGCTCATCAGCTGATGGCTAAACAGAGCCATTCACCAGGATTTTTAAATGCAAAATATTGTAATCTACTTTAGAACGCTTTGTATGTGAAGACTTATCTCAAGCTGCTGTGGGAGCTGAACCCCAGTATTGTACTGCACCCTAATATTTTTGTTCACCTCAAAATTTACCTCAGAGGTTCTACTGCGCCACCCTTGATCTTGCAATAAGAGTCACCACTCCCTTGAACATCAGACCCAACAAAAAGTAGCATAGTATTAAATAACTAGCATCATTCAATAACTGATTTCTAGATCAGGGGAAAGTTAAAGGATTTTATTACAAAGATCTCAAATTTGGAATTGCAGAGAAATGCAAAATATTCCATGAAGGCTCAGATACAGAGCACATAATCAGAAACCAGAATTGTTCCAGGTCTTAATAAGCAGCAGAATTCATATGTTGAATGGACATTATCCCTGGGAAGTCATCATTTAATAATCTGTCAGATTCACAAGGAACACAGACAGCATCTCTAATGGAAAGGTAAAGTCTTTGGCTCACCCCAATAACCAAGTTTTTAGACATATATTAATAATCCAAGATGAACAAAAACTGCAAATTCTGTATGGCATGACTAGTGATAAGACATACTGAGCAAATCAAAATGCAGATCGTCACAAACAAACATGTACCACTAACCTATTTATAGGGAAAGGAAAACTCTGTCAACCTCGACAGCAACTGCATCGGTCGAAGATGCAACACACAATATTAAATATTTATTTTTTTAAACACATACACTGGTTTATGCTACCGGGTCCACATCGGAACTTCCAGCAGAAATGTCCTTGAGTATGATACAGTTAGTGCACAAAGAAAGTTTAATTCACATTACATGCACTCTAAAGAAAATAGCCAATTGCGTCGCAGCATCTGGGCACTATGAAGACTGTGGGGAGAGAAGACATGCAGGGGAACACCGATTATGATGGGTAATAAGCAGAACCAAGATGAACAGAACACCAAAACAGCATCCATAGTAATGAAACGAAGTCTCTTCAAAAATGTGGCACAACTAAGCTATAATAAATAATCAGCACACTTCTAAACGCCTAATAATAGTTTTACATGCAACATTACTAATTCATTGTCATAAATAATATTAGTATCCCTAAAGAAATTGTCACCAAAATTGCACATTTAGAAAAAGCTACCACACTGCCTTGGGCACTTTTGTTACATGCACTTCTCGAACGACAAATGTGCAATTGTTTTTATTTACAGAGATTATATTCCAGCTCTCTGAATTAAAGCTCAAATCCTTCCCTTTGTTTATTTTTTGCTTTAACAATAAATACAGGTTGCTCCTCGAAATGCTCAGTAATATCCCCTGTATACTGGCGGAACTGTGAGGTTATACCTCTTTCAGCACATCTATAAGTAGCTGTGGACTCACTGTGGGAGTGCAGTGATCGGCGGTGCAAAGGAGGAGCTTGTGGCAGAAGAAAGCAGTGAAAAATAAAACAAGTATTGCAAAGCCAATCGGTCTTGCGTCTGTAAAGTAACACGGACATTGGAGGGAGGGAGGTGGAGTACAACAGTCACAACAGAGGAAGGTTGGGTTGGCAATAACACAGACAAGATTGGGTAGGGCTGCGGAAGCATAGACAATGGAGAGAAAGCTGGTGGGGGCAACATGGACAATAGAAGAAGGGTGGGTGAGGGTATACGGACAATGGTGGGCAGTTGGGATGCACTGGGGGTAAGTATAAGTAAAACAAGGGCTGGAGGGAGAGTTTGGAGCAAGCATACAGACAACGGAGGATGGGAGATAGATGCTGGGGGCAAACAAACTGACAGCAGAGGGTCATCAGGAGGAACACAGATGGGGGAGAACTCTCATGCTTAAACACAAAGAAAGTAACCACCCAAAAAATAAGAAGTGGAAGGACATACATCCATGCTCCAGGGGAGAAACAAATACACAAACAGGAAAGGAGCCTACTGCAGCTGACAAATAAGAAGAAAGCAAATGAGAGAGACAATGAAGCAATGGGTGGTCTCTAACATTACTGTTAGAAAACAAAAGGTTTCACAGGAGACAGCACTGGTGCTGTCTTAGGCGAGACCTAAAAAGCCAGATTGGGAGAGAGGAGGATTCAAAGGACCAACTGTGTGGAAAGAGTGAGCAAACGAGAGAGCACTGGGGGGATTTTATGGGGGAACCAAGCACATGAGGGAACGAGTAAAAAACGCATGCACTCCCATGAGGTGCTAAAAACAAGAGAAACAAGTATTGCCAAATGAGGTGTTATCACCCATTGGCTCTCCTAATGCTTTTAGTTCATTCTGTACAGCATTCCAAATGCTGTACAGAATGAACAAAACAAAGTAATTGTGATTATGTAGCTTTGCCAATTCCATTTTTTCATTTATCAATTTGAAATGGATCAGTAAAAAAATATATAAAAATCAAAAAACTCAAAAGCGTTTTTATTTCTAAAGCGTAAGGGCCACCTTTGCTGCCTGACCCTCAAAAAGACTAATTTGAAAAGAACATTTGGGCAGGAGGGAGCAAAAGAGGAGCATGTCAGCTTTGTAGGGGATGGAACGAAAAGGAAGTGCAAGAGGTAGGAAAGAACAAGACAGTAGGGGTGACACACAAGAGGAAAGTACAACACAGGGGCGAAGAGAGTAGCAAACGGGTGAAAGCAGTCCAAAGCATGGGGAGAGAAGCAAGTGGAAGAGAGAGAGAGTAACATGGAGCGCAAGTGGAGTAGAGATGCACACGAGGGAGACAGCTGGAAAACACATACACTCTCATGTAGTACTTAAGCAAAAAGAAATCAAACATCGGTAAAGCCAATAGATCGTGCATTTGCTGCCACTAATTGGCAATTCCTATTTTGTTTTCTCATCGCTCTTGCAAATCTTTATCATTAGGGAAACTGCCAGGCCCTCATCAATCTAAAAAGAAAACATTGGCAAAAGCCAAAAATAGTTTTTTTTTCTCTTAAGAAGAAGACCTTAACAAAATAGTGCCTAGCCCTGAAGGGAACTACTTTGTGTGTGGATGTGTATCTTGTGAAAGGGAGACTTGCCATAATTCATAGTGAAGACAGCCATTGGCAAGCGTGGGCTGATCCAATTGTCCCATGATGCATGCTGGAGTGGATGGAAGAAAGAATGTGAATGAAACAACAACAGACTAATGGATGAAATCTGGCTGAAAACTCCTCTACTGGCTATTTTACACACATACATTTAGTAAAATCAAAATGTAGTGGCTAACAACAGACCTAAAGCCATACCTCTGGCATTGCCTGCCAACCTCTTGCCTTTGCTAATTTATATGGGAATTGCAGTGGTCTAAGACGTTAAAATTGGTAGCCTAGATCACAACCAACGAGAATGTTGAGGAAGGTAAGGAAGCGTTTTGACAAGAGAAGAAGCATCAGGTAACACACAGACGCTAGCTTGTTGACCTGGTCAGTTAAAGATTTATATGAAGACTAGGTGACAAGCTGGGGGCACTAGGATGGAGCAGGACTAAGATGTGAAGACCAAACGTTTACAAACAGTTTACAAAGGGAATTCTGGCAAGGGTTAGGCATAATATCTGTCTTGTCTGTTTTAGGTTTTAGTGAGTTTAGTGACATTCAGTCTACTACACAGGTCATGCAGTCCTTGAAGTTAGAGGATCCATACGGAAACTTCTCATCAAAATAAAAAAAGGATTTGAGTATCACCTGCAAAACTCATAGGTTGCAGGCCAAATGATTAAATAAGTTAAAGCTGTGGGTGAATGAAGAGATTGAAAGGAGTTGGGCTTCGGGATGAGCTGTGAGGGTTCCCAAATGCAAGACATTTGAATACAGATTGATAATGAGACAGCAAACTGCTGGCGAGTGATTTATAAGATATGACTTGACCCAAGCAGTGCAGAGCGTTGAATCCAAACTTCATTAGGCTGTAGGAGCAATAGGTCATGAAAGACCATATCGAACGCCACAGAAAGATCTAGAAGGACCAAGATGGATGACATGCCTTTTATGCAAAGCTCATCCAGTAAAGAGATCAATGCTGTTTCTGTAGTATGAGCTGGACGGAAGCCAGATTGTACTTTTCGAGAAGATGGTGATCCTCCAGATAATGAGAGATCTGTCAATTAGTAGCTTTCTTAAGAATCTTAATAGGATAGGGCAAAAGGGAAATCGGTAATGACATTACTCATAATTACTCATAACTGAGGAGTCAGCAGTATTTTTTCTAAAGGGAGATTTGTAAAAACATTTCTCATAACTAAGGAGTTGCCATTGTTTTGTTTAAAAGAAAAATGACCAGGGTCTTTACTAGGATTGAGGGACAGGAGCAGAGTCTATAGAGTTATTGCAGAGATCAAAGACCTGAAGAAGCATAGCGTAAAACATTATTCAGGCATGATTTGTACATCTACAGCCTAGTGCTATCCTCGTTCATGTAAAACAGAGCTGGGCAGGATTGCACCAGTTCCTTGGAAAGATTAAGTGCCAGGGGCAGGTGTTCGTAAATAGCATTCTGAGAACTGTCAGTGCAATGCAGTGATACAAATGAGAGTCCAAACGTGTTGCTTCTGGGGAACGTTTGCAATGCCACTTGGCCAAATCCTTACACTGTGCTGGATGTATCAGTCATGCTCAATGCAGAGTCCATTCACAAACACTTGTAGAAATTCTGAAGTACTGTAAACAACTGACATGGGGAGATGAGATCATACAAGAGACACCAGAGCACAACTGTGTGGGAAAGCTCCCCTATATGCATGTTTACCCCCACTTTTCCCCTGATTTCTGCTGCACTTTGACTGAATGTGCACTGGGCCCCTGCCAATGAGGTTCCCAGTGTCTGTGTTCTTTCCCAAAACTGTACCTTTGTTTCTACAATTGGCACGCCTCTGGCCCACATATGAGTCCCTTGTAAAAGATACCACTGGTACCAAGGGCCTTGTGACCAGAGAAGGTCTCTAAGGGCTGCAGCATGTGTACATCTAACTGGTCTGCACCAGCCTGCCAGGCTCAGACATGTTTCTGACTCCCTGGGGTGGGAGCCCTTGTGCTCTTGTGGGTTAGGAACAAAGCCGGCTTGGGGTAGAGTTGGTTCTCAACTACCCCCAAACAGGAACAGCATTCAGGTCAGTGAGCCTCAAAGGCTTCCTGCTCTTTGTTATGCTAGCCAGGGCCTTTCCAGCTAGTGAATATGCCCACCCCTCTGACCAAGGCCCATTTTTGGCGGCAAAGTGGGTGGGAAAATTAGTAAGCAGGAGAGGTATGTTCCCTCTCTGCCAGGACCACCATTATGGTGTCCCGGATTGAGGTGACCCCCTCCTTAGAAAAGCATATATGTAAGTGCCATGTGCTCTCTTTTGCTAACACCATCTCAACAGGAAGTTCTTAAGCCACCATGATTCCCCTGAGCATTCCATTGTTGTACTTTGCAATTAATTGTATCTCTTCTTCACCTTTTTTAGTTTCATTTCCATTGTATATTACTCCAATTCATGTATTTCTTTCAGGTCTGTTTTGTACTTTGATGATCTGTGCTTGAACTTATGCTTTGTATGTTGACACCTTTATTTTCTCAATAAAATTCTTTTTGAACTTAAAGAAAAGCCTGCATATTAGATGTAAGGATTTTAGCCAGTCAGGTTAGGGAATGCCCCCTCCCCAAAAGGATGGAACATACAAAGGGTGTAGTCACCCAAAAAATATGCAGCCCATTGGCTACTACCTGCCTGTGCCTCTAAATTCAGTATTTAGGGGCACCACTGAACATTGATCCTCAGATTCCTGTGACCTAAGAAGAAGAAGGACGAAAAAGATGCCATGCAACCAAGCCTGAAGACGACTTCTGAGTTGGCCCCAGCCCTACCAGCCTGCCTCCCGCTTAAAGACTATGCAAAGAAGATAATGCCTGTCCTGCAATCAGCAAGTTCCAGAAACCCATAATGATTGCACATCAACAACATCCAGATCTCCCAAGGACAACAGCCTTGCCCAGATCCAGCTGGAACCGTAAAGCCGCCCACTTGGCACCCAACGCCGCCAGCCCGAGTCTAAGTGGCTCACCTGTCCAGTGAAGTCTCTGCAGCAATCCTGGCCTCGAAACCATCAGTGGCTGACCTCTCCTGGACTCCACGAAGATGCATGCAGCCTCATCTCGATAGGTCCCCCTGACCGCTACCGGCACCGGTAAAGAAGTTCTGACATCCAAAGGCACCCCTGCATCCTCAGCCCCCAACTTTGGGGAGCCCAGTCGACAGTGCCCAGTCGGCAATCAACACCTCTGCTTACCGTACCTGTTGGGTAGCTTTGTCCAGCTCCTTGTATGAGCCTGCAGCCTCTTGTACGACCGAGATTCCCCCTGCACTTGCATTGGGCGCCCAACTCTGAATTGCACCCTGCACCCGACCACCCCTGCGCTGCTGGTGGTGTATGGTTCATGCTGCCACATGGCCCGCCACAGGCTTGCCTAAACCCCTGGGGCCTGTGACCTGAAACCGCGGGTACCTACCTGCAGCCAGCACCTCTGTGGGTATCCCCAATCCCCAATGACTAGCATTTGGCTCAGTGACCTCTGCACCCGGTGACCCCATGACTTTGGAGATGCAGTACCTACCTTGATTTGACCCTTGCTCAGTGTCGGTCTAGAACCCCGAAGACTGAATGTGTAAGCCGAGTACTTCCCAGTAAATGTGCATAACTGTTTTACTCCTTATGCATACATTGCATTTCTTGATATTGCATGAAGGACCAGATGTAGGACCGTTTTTAGCTGTCTCAAACGAAAAATCGGCCCATTTGCAACCTCTAAAATGGGTTGGAGCATGTACAAACCCTATTACCTATTACCGACTCGCAAAATAGGGTTTGCGAGCCGCTATTAGGAAGGGGCGTGCCAAGGGGGTCCCTTCCTAATAGCGAGTCGCAGGAGGATGTGCAATTGTTTTGTGACCGCAAATGCGATTGCAAAACAATCACAGTTACCACTAATTTCAACTTAGTGGTAAGCCAGTCGCAAACAGGAATTTCAAACACATTTCTACTGTAACTGAAAAGTTTAGATATTTTAACTGGTACTGACCTGTAACTGATTTCTTCTTGTTTCTGAAATAAAGGTAACATAGTAATATTTTTTTTACAAAACAATTGTTCTTGGATTCAGTCTCTGAGTCTGTGTAACCATTTCTTGCCTGAGTGTGTACAACAAATTTATAACAAAGCCCTCTGATAAGCCTAACTGCTCAACCACACTACCACAAAAGAGAGTAAGGTTTTATCTAGTTAGCCGCTGTAAAACCTCTAGGGATCCACTGGACTCTGTCCACACTATACCTTACTTTGGTATAGTATATACAGAACCGTCTTCCTACAGACTGCTTTTACAAAGTGCCTCTATTACGAAAGCTGCTGCCTAAAGGAATGTGACCACAATACCTAAAAAAAAGTCTGGGACTTCTCTGTGTTCCCCCATGTCGACAACAGTAGAACATGTCAAGTGTCCACTCTGCAAATGTTAACTGTCTGAGAAGAGCAGTCAATAAACGTTAAAAGATTTGCCGCTGCAGGAGCAGTCACAAGCACTTGGTACATTTCCTTGCACTGGCATCCACTGTTGCTTCAGTCCTGCATGTCCATCAGTAGTCCACTTTCAACATCTGCTGGGCTTCAGATCCTTAACCAGTACACAGAGTTAGCTAACGGTGCACCTGCCTCCCATGCTTGCACTGGCTGCTTCCTGCTGTCTAGCCTCTCCTCCATTGGGGCGTAATCGCTTTCTGGTTGTTTCTGAGCAGTATTAGCTGTCAGTACACCTGCTTCATGAGTTTCAACTTTTGTTCTTCTCCAGGTAATTTCTGACCGTCATCAATCTCTGGTCTCCGGGCCCTCCACCGGTTGTGCGTTGAGGCAGCTGCCTGTAGCCCCACCTTCCGTGCATGAACTCCAAGTTGGGCTAATGAGCTGTGGGGTTGGCAACAGGCACTTCTGGATTTGAGTAAACTGTAGTTTATTGGCATACCAGATGGGTGGGCCTACCAGGCGATCAAAGGGGTCAGAGTCAGTTGATGGGCAGTTTCTTGGGTGCTGTTGGGAGTTATGTCCCAATGTCAGTCTGGGACTGAGTACAGTGACAAGGAGCAATGCTGGGTAAGTGATGTGGAGTGCAAATGAACTCGCAGTACCACAGCAACAGCTCTGACAGTAAGGGAGATGAAAGAAGGATAGCGCACTAGGGGGCATATTTACAAGTCCCTCACACCACAGGAACTTAACTTTATATGATGTTCATGTTGCGATAAACCCTTCGCCTTATTTACAAGGCGACTTTAAGCCACTCAACATGGCTTAACGGCGCCTTCTAAATAAGGCCTCCTTTCACGCTACCCGTAGTGTGAAAGGGGCGTGCAATGGGTGTTACGGTGGGCGTTCTGTCTTCAACACGCATTGATTTTGACGCTGTCCCCTATTTACAAAGGCGGCATAAATAGGAGGCAGCGCCAAATTGAGACCAGGGAAAACCTGGTCTTTACATGGCTAAAAGAGGAGAAATGCTTAATTTCTCCTCGTTTTTGCTGTTTCCATGTGTGCTGCATTTTGCAGCACACACAGAAACAGCAATTTGCCATGAATAATTGTTCATGTGCAGGAAGGTGTCCTTTCCTGCACAACAACAATCATTTAAAAAAAAAAATACGATTTGCAACTTCTATGTGTGCTGCACATATAGAAGCTACAATTCGCCATACTGGATTGTTTATATGCAGGAATGGACACCTTCTTGCACATAAACAATCATTCCCCCAATGCAGACACCCTTACGAGGGTGCCTGTTTTGGCGCTAGGCAGCTATATTTAGCGCCAGCGCTTGGGGAAACACAGGGGTGAACCACATTCTTGTGAATATGGCGAATCCCTGCATTTTCAGAATGCCAGAGCGTGCCGTTAGCAATGTTTGCTTAATGCCAAGCTTCGCCATTCCCTTGTGAATATGCCCCTAGAAATTATTTAAAGAGGAGTTTCTATACGTAAAGAGGCAGCTAAAAAAAAGCACATTGTGGATTACTTCCAAATTAGGAGAACAACCCAACGACAACAATTTCAAAGGAAAAACATTTTTTTTTAAATGCTGTTAGGAAAAAGAGGAATGAAGTACAAAATTGCATTGAGAGGTGATACCAATTTTGGTTAGGGAAAAGCCCATGCCATAGAGAAGGCATGTGCAACACGAGAGAGTTGTATTGCTGAGTGTGACTGTCCAGACTGCAGAAGGCAATGATTCTGATGTCCTGACCGACCTTCCTGCTGCAGGATGGTATTTTATTTCACTGCTTCGGATATTTTTGGTAAGAGCAGCAGGAGCAGATTCGCAGTCAGTGTTATATGAAAAACAATTAGGGAAGTCATGTACACTCTGGAGGGACTGTGGGTTCACCAGGGAGGGCAGCGACCCATCTACACTATTTAGGGATAACCACGTGAACCTGCTCCATGTGCTTATGTGTGATTCTCATGAGGTCGAACCTGGGCAGCGCATGCACTGCTCTGCGAGGCATGCTGTATTCGAGTATGGAGTTGAGGCTCCGCCCATATTCCTTATTGGCATTTTCCTTTGTAAAGGCTGAGTTCTGATTTGTTAATAGACTTGTTAGTTCCCCCTTAGTACCGCCTTGTCTTCACTTGTAACCTCCCATGAGGACAGGCCTTTTAAGTTCTGTTACACGGTATGTCAGTAAGCACTATTTTCTTTAATGTACTTCTCCTACTGCAGGCACAACATGCTTTCCTGCAACATTTAGCGCACCATGCATGCTTTCACTTTCCAAGCAGCCTTGGACAATGGCGCCACTTCCTTGAAATGAAATAGGTCTCGCATTTACAAGAGTTTCAGCTATTGGCATTTTAAATGACAAAAATGCATTTTATTTTTGTGTTAATTATGAAAACAGATAAATAAGAGGCATTGTCATTTACAGTGCCACTGGCTTAAACTCTTGCAGATGCGAGACCTATTGCATTGTAATACTTGTTTTTCACTTCCAGTGGTTATCATACTTTTGGATGAAGGACAAGAACAGCGAAAATGAGAGACAGTCGCTCAGCTGCCAGGACAGAGGCTTAGACTGGTGGAGCCCTCGTCTGCTCCAACACAGTGCTTCGCCTGACTCTAAATAGAGAAAGGGTGTCACAAGTGTCGCTGGGCAGAAGCATCCAAAACTGATTTGAAGCACTGCTCCCGCTCCATCAAAATTCTAAATAAAGCATATAGTTTGGCAAGCAAAATATTTGAATCACTTGGTTACAATGATTGCTGCCATGTGTATTGTGCCAGACTCATGGCCCTCTGCCTTTTAGAGTTTAGATGAGGTTTCACCAACCTGGGAAACACGTATATGACACAGTCCAATCCAATCCAAAAATTCTTTATTTCGGCCATTTGAGACCATAAAAGATTCATTAAAACATTTAAAACATTTAAAAACACATCAAAGACACAATAAAAACATGCAGGGTGCATTTCACAACTAGTACATTTCCCTGTAGGATCTGTGCATTAAGAGGCAATTAAATCTATTTCATTACAGTTCATAACACTTTTTACAGAAAACCAATCTTTTAGTATTTTTCCCCTTATCTACCACATGGCCGTTAAAAACTTAGCAACTGCAAAAACTATATGGGGCAGGGTACTTGTCTTCAGAATTCTGTAAGAGTGTAAATAGTTTCTAATGCCCAAATTCCTACACAATGGCACTAGCCAGTATTTCCTTGGTCTAGTGTAGGCAGGGCAAAAAAACAACACGTGTGTTTCATCCTCTTCATTCTTAGTACACCCAGGACAGATTTTATCGTCCCGCACTGTCCATTTACAAGTGAAAGTTTTGAGAGGCAGGGTGCCTAGCCTCCATTGAATGAACAGTTTCCTTGCCAGGATAGGAAATATAATGTCCATAAAACCTTCAAAGTAATAAGAATTTTTGGTGTCCAGAAATTGTTCAGTTAGGGTGCCGATTTTGGATGCGCACACGAGAGAGCCTAAACTTTTCTCCTTGAATATTTCAACGAGCCTTTTGCGTGACACCCTTTGGCAACCGCTTTCAGGAACCTCCCACAACTCAGGAAGACCCAGGCGATAGAATTCTCTTTTGGTGTAAGCCAACCACGGGATTCTGTCACGCTGGTTAAGGTTCATAACATGCCTAAGGTCTTCCCTATAGTGGGCAAGTTCACCAGTGGACCAGAGCCTGTGCCAAAACCTCAGCGGTTTTAGTGCCAGTTCATCCCCTATTGAAGGGAGCCCCAGATCTAATCTTAGAGGTAACAGGGGTGTACTTTGGGGGAGAACCAAAAGGCGTCTGAGGAAGTTATTTTCTACCATGACAAGATCTGTCCCGGCTTTGTGACCCCACAACTCACCACCATAAGATGCAGCTGCTTTGGCTTGGGTTTTGTACATCTCCAATGCTGGACTAATGGGTTTAAAGGTTGATGTATTCGCGACCTTCAGAATTGCCCCCGACATTTGGGCCAACTTTAAATGGGATCTGACTATCTGAGGACCCCATGATAAGTTCTCGTGTAAAGTTACCCCCAAATACTGGAACGATCTGACCCTTTCCAGCCTTGCAGAACCCAGTGTTGGGTTGGACCTAGTTGTAAAGGAGGGATTGAATATCATGAATTTGGTTTTCTCTGTATTAATCTCCAGACCATGTGTCCTACAGAAATCCCCAAACCCATCTAGGATCCGTTGAATCCCCAGCGGGGATTTGGAAAGCAGGAGGGTATCATCGGAAAACATAATAGCCGGGACCCTCCTGCCTGCCAACAAGGGTGCGTCATTGTCCCTGACGTTGTCAAGATGGAATATGACACTGTTAACAAAGAGGCAGAACAGGGTCGGCGCAAGAACGCAACCCTGTCTTACCCCTCTGAGAACTGGAAACCTAGAGGACAACGCTCTGTCCCTCCCACACCTAACCTGGGCAAAATTACCTTCGTGGAGCCTAATTACAGCCTTTAGCAGTTGTGAGGGAACGCCCAACTCCTTAAGAACCTCCCATAATTTCTTACGGGAAACCAGGTCAAATGCGGACCTCCGGTCCGCGAACACCATGTACAGACTCCCCCCTCAATCCTCACCGTTTTCCAGTAGAGAAGGACGAGGCGGAAAATCTGGTCCATGGTGGACGTGTTTTTCCTGAAGCCCGCCTGGAGGGGACTAAGAATCGCATTATCCTCCATCCAGTCGAGGAGATGATCCAGGAGAAGGCGGGAAAAGAGTTTTTGGGGTACATCTATGAGGCTGATCGGCCTGTAGTTGGCTGGGAGCAGAGGAGAGCCCTTTTTGAAAATTGGCACTATCTCTGCCCCCAGCCAAGTACAGGGGATCTCCATCCCTCCCAAGATAGAATTAAAAAGGATTTGAAAGTACGGGCCCCAGATCTCTGGGTGATATCTAAACAAATCACCGGGCAGTCTGTCAAGTCCTGGGGCCTTCCCCAGCGCCAGTCTCTCTAGGGCGTTTACTACCTCGCCCAGTGTAAATTCTAATTTATCTGCAGGATCAGATGTAATATCAAGGGTCACCTCAATAGCAAATTCAGGAGTATCTTGGTACAATTTGCTAAAATGGGATTCCCATACCGAGGCAGCGATATTTGGCTCCACTGCTGCTTTTGGTTCGCCTGTACCAGTGTTGACCAGGGACCAAAATGTTCTAGAATCCCTGGTTTCCAGTGCCAGGGCTAGGTCCTGCCATCTATTCCAGTCCCATTCTGCCTTTGCCTCTGCCATGGCTTCCCTGTATTCACGTCTGAGCTCAACTACCTTGTCCTTATTAGAGCCGGACTTTATCATAGAAATCAGCTCGGCCTTGATCTTTTTACAAGTAGAATTATACCAAGCTGAGGTTCGAGTCCTCTTCTTCCTGGTCACCACCACCGGGTAAAAAACCCCTCCCAAAGTTCCCACCAGATCTATGTGGATTTGGGCTAATTACTCATTAAAATCAATGGCTCTAGGTTGGTTAATTAGCCCGTCTATTTCTTCTAACTTTGGGAGTACCAATTCGTAAATTTTAGTTATGCAGTCTTTTGAACTTACTAATTTGCCCCATCTTACCCTGCGTCTATTGTTGGATAGGACCAAATTCCCTGTGTCTGCACTGGGGTCAGTAGATGGCGACCCTCCTTCTGGAGCAAGGTGAGCCATTTCTAAACAAAGGGCGTTATGGTCACTATCTGATCTTTCTATTACCCTAAAATCCTGGACCTTGGACCACAAGCCTGTATCTACAAAAATGTAGTCCAGGCGCGATTCGTGGTCCTCCCTATTAAAGGTACACGCTGAAGGGGTATCAGATGGAGTACGCCCATTACAAGCCCTCAGGGCGAAGTTCAGAGTCAGGGACATAATCTGCACCGCTAAAGGGGACCGTGATTTTGGATGAGGGGATTGATATGGAGGAATCCCCCAATAATCGTCTTCAGCAGTTAGGGCACCCTCCTTCAAACCTTCCAGGGGTTCGAAGTGGCAGTTGAAGTCTCCACCCATCAATATCTTGCAATCGGTGGGAAGTTGCCCCAAAAATGAAGATAAATCATCCAAAATGGGTGATTCCATGGACGCACTGACTGGACGCGAGTACACATTGACAATCGCCAGTAACCCCTTTGGTGCTAAGGCAATTCCAGCAATTTACTCTAATTTCCATTGAAATGAATGGGCACTGCATGACGAGCTGACCTTGTCATTAGCATGGAAGTGGCTGCGTTAGGCCATTTAAGAAGAACACATAGTATGTCCTCCGAGAAAGTTGGTATAATCTCTGCACTACAACCAATATGACTGGCCACCCAGACAGCGAGTCCACCGGAAGGCCTCCCTTTACCATTCCACTTAACATTGATGTAAAAGGTTGCGTAACCTGCCCTGAGAAAGGGTTCCCTAGCCCAAGTCTCCTGGAAGAGACAGATATCGTTACTACTTACTAGAGAAACCCAATCATTTAAAACTAATTTGTTGGCGATGCCTGCCACATTCCAGGAGAGGACCTTCATAGGTCCTATGGGAGTCTTGAATACCGTCCCCCTAGTCCTCTCGGCAGCGTTACCTAAGGATGGTACTACAGACCTATCCGTTAACACTCCCAAATCAGTTTGGGCTTCATATACTAAGTTAGCACAGAGTGGTCTCGGGGAGAGATTGGCGGGATAGGCCCGTAAACTGGTGGTAGTTGTGCTCTCCAAAGGAGATGCAACAGGGTCTCGGTTGGTGTTTCGAAAGCTAACCCTTGGGTGTCCCCATCAGATGCGCCCATCGGGAGTCAGTCAACCTGGTCGAGGCAACTGTATCTATTGGGATGAACATATTTGCTATAGGCAAAAGTATCATAGCGAGAGGGCCTATACCTTGACCCATCAATAGCAAATCCCACCCTGGTCCAGCCGTCGTCCCTCCCCATGGTCGCGTCTCCAATATTAGGATAAAAAAACGACAAGGGGACCAGTTCTATGGATGTGTTCCCTGAATTCCCAAACCTATTGCAGATCTGGGTCACAACCTGAGAATTCCTAAAACTTACAATTATACAATCTCCCCCTTTTTTCTTAACAGTGTACCCAACCCATGGGACCCTTCTAACCATCAATACTTCTCCTCTCAGATTAGGTGGTAGGGGCCTGTGTACATTTAACCAGCTAATGACTTTGTTACATAGAGAGTCAAAAGATTCCACCACGTTACTAGAGAGCTCAGGTACCCCCATCAGAATTACAGTATATGCCCCCGCCTCTGGAGGCAGGTTAACTGCTTTTCGCCGATTGAGGCTATTGCTAATCCGGTTGGGGCATTCAGCCATTACGTTAGGCGGTCTCTCCTGTCCCGTTGTGGTAGCCGCAGTGACACAGTCTTTTTTTGCTAAAGTGGGTTAACCTCCCCATTGTGATTGTTCCTTCTCAGAATGAGGGATGACCTGTGTATCTTTGAGTTCACACCAGATACCCACAGATATTTCTTCTTTTAAACCAACTTCCCTCTTGGAAATTAAACCAGTTTCTCTTAAGAAACTCTGTCCAGTGAAAATGTGCACCAAATTTGTGCAACTTTTAATGTAGACCGGAGTAAAAATCTGTTCCAGTCCATTTCAGAATTACTGTACCACTCAGGCCGAGGATCTGCGTGGACAATTATTCTGTGCCCAATATCTAAAACAAGCATGCAACAACACGCGCGCCAATTTTTTGTATTATTTGTGTCAAAACGGAGTTTGTGGTCTGTTGATATATTAGATTATATGTTATTCTTGTGAAAACCGATGGAAAAATGAACCCTCAAAATGAAAGAAAAGAAATTAAAACTGAAGTTTCTGGGTAACATTAAGTTGTCATGTGTGCTCTAATGAAATAGTGATCAACTAAAAATCAGTACTGCCATGTGTTTGTTGTGTGATTGTTAAGAATAGACCTAGCCTTACTGATTATGGGCCAAAACCCTCATTAGTTAATATCTCAAACAAGCATTGGCCAAGACAATAGCTCAGGCTTTAATATGACAACACTTATAAACATATGCATTTATAAATGCTGATTGCGTACACAAATGCAGTTTATCACTTCAAAGATCATGATAAAGCCTGCTCTATTAGCTATGTCAATGTTTGGCAAGGGAAGTATAAAAGGACTGCTTGCTGTATAGCACACAAATAGCTGGTGAATAACTGAATGTGACAAACAGCGTGATCATTCAGTGTACTTTTCGAATGTAAAATTATCTGCCTTTCTTTCCAATTGAAGCACTTTCTGGAAGGCGGAATGATACACTGAATAGCCAAAAGGAGGTGAAAGGGTAATGCGCCCATTTTCTATATAATTTGAAGAATTGATAAAAATGCGTAATGCATACAGCTTAGCCATCAAGCTAGACCTAAGATTACTTAAAAAATCCTTAACAATAACAGCTAAATTGCTCTTTTCACACAGTGAACATTAGAACACGGTTGTATTGTATGGAGGCATTTGTAAAATCGTATTCTCCTCCCTCCATTTACCTTGTAGAGCCGAAATGAAACCCACAATCACAGGCAGTGTGAGAAGCAATCAGGAACAAAATCAACAAAATGCATTGTGTGCCCTAAATCTTCAACATAGTGTACCACTGTCCCTAAAAACACCAGAGGGAGGGCCCATACACATTGCTGCCATTTTAAGTTGTGGTCATTAGGAGGACCAGGGCCCACAAAATATATATATTGCTGACTATGTGACTGATGCTGCCCAGCAATCGCTAGATGCACAGATTCTGGGAGCTGGAAGACATTTAACTATATTATCTACCTGTGCATCAAGGAGAAAGCGGAGGTAGTCAAGGAGTGGGCAAGGGGTGAGGTGGGCAGAGGAAAAGAGACAGAGAAGGAGAAAGAGGGATACATGGAGAGAGTTCGCGGGAATGGGCATAGAGGGGCAGGAGCATCTGTGAGAAAGAGTGTGAGTGAGAAATAGTATGAGGGAATGAGAGAAAGAGACAGCAGGAGGGAGGGAGCGAGGGATAGGAGACAGAAAACGAGGAGTGAAGGAAGAGAGTAAGACAGGGGTCTCAGGACAGAGGCAAGACAGCAGAGAGGATGGGAAAAAGGGTTAAAAGTAAGGAGAGTATAAACAACAAACGGCAGGGAGATCAGAGGGAGTGTAAGAGAGACAGAGATGATGCCTGGAACTGGAAGAAAGAAGAGAGATAAGGGAGTGATTGCCAAGAGAGTGGGTTAAAATTATTGACCGAATTAGAGAGAGAAGAAGAGTATCTGTAGGGACATTGGACGGAGGAAGGGAGAATAGGCAATTGATTGCATTGACGGCAGGAACCAGCTAAGCGGTGGTGAATGTCACAGGAATGGAGCAGAGGCGGCACAACAAAGAAATGGAGATCGTGGCAGAAACAAGTCACTAATTGAGAAAGATAAGCGATGTCCGGACCGCGACGAGATGGAGGGGGCTTGCACTAGACTGCGAGAGAGCCGCAGTGACTTTTGGTGTGTTCGACCGCCATCAGCCCCAAACCTGCTTACTATGAGGTTCCTAATTCGGGATACTGTGCGACTGACAGCGATTCATCGAATGGCAAGGGGGGCTTGGGGGGGGGCGGCCGACCACCGGGAGGCTCCCCCCACGGGCTGTTTGGGAGGGGCGGGGGGGGCGGAGATTAGGGACCATGGCGGCCATTTTAGGATTTGGGCTATTTTTTGGCATAGCCCAAAAGCAGCCCAAAGGCAGCCCAGCGCTTAAAGGCGCTGGGCGCCCACTCCCGGTCACCATTTTGTCATTGGTGACCTGGTGGATGGGAGTGTAGCGTAGTTAGTTTTTTCGACTCCCACCCTCCCTTTTTTTTCTCGTTTTGGGTTATTCCCCCCCCCCCCCTGCGGGGTGGGGTTTTTCCCCTTCCTTCAGGGGCCGTTTTTGTTGGTTCTGGTGCACAGGGGACGTTTTTCTGTCTTGTCGCTGGGAGCAGGTGCATCGTTGTTGGGTATGCGGAGTTTGGCGGAAGTTTGGCCAGGATTGGCAAAGAGTTGGATGGGATGGTTAGCAGGGGGTCTTTGACGGGGATTGTTGAGCGGTGTTATGGTTGGGGCAGTTACAGTTTTTGGGGGTTAGTAAATGATGAAAAGGCAGGCAGGGGTGTTTGCGTTAATAAAGATGTTGGTTTTATAAAGCATATGTATTGTGTTGATATGATATTGTATGTTATTAATGTTGTAATGTTGGGGCGGGGCTCAAATGACCAGTTAGGGGCGGGGGAGGGGGGGCGGGGTTAGTACGTAAAAGTTAGTGAGGTTTAGTTTTGTAAGGCATTGCCAAGGTTTATTTATTGTAATGTGCACCTGTTCCGAATAAAGCGGCCTTTTTCACACCTAGAAGTCGTCGGTGGTCTTCTTCCCCCCCCACCCCTCCCTCCCAAGTAAAGCGCTGGCCCGCGTCATGAATGTCCTGGAACGGGTTCGGGTTTGGTCTGGAATGGACTGACTTCTTTCAGCGGCGGCGGCCTGCAGCGCATTAGGGCAGCCTGTAACTGGCTGGCGCTGAGCATTACCACTCAATAATGCAGTAGGAGCAGTCTCACCGGGTACAGGTACTGAGGGTCCTCTACAACCCCAAATTCATCGTTTTGTTACTACAAAGCAAGGGAACGTGGGTCCATTTCTTGCTTGCATGGATCCCTGGCATCTTTCCAAAGCTACTGGTCTCGCGCCTCTGGGAGGCTGGCTAACCTGGCTGGGGCAGTCAGCCCTTTGTCCGTTGACTGACACAAGCTTGGGCCAGCCCTGCTGTTCCTTCAGGCACATTTACCCATAAGGCAGTATCCCCTCTTCTCCAGGCTCGAGAGCAGCTGGGGCTGAGGCATGTTACCTCAGCTGCAACATTCTGACTGTCCTGTGGATTAATATGTCGGGGCTGATGTAGAATAAGCTGATAAAGGGACTGAGGTGTGACAGAGCGAAACCCGTCCCGTAAATTGTTAATGAGGATTCGTACAGCCCCGTCAGTGACCCCAGAACAAAACCTTGTCCACGCATGTTGTGCAGAAATCTGAGCACCTACTCGGGTCCTGCTAACTGGTGAAAGTCGAGAGACATGTCATCACTTTGGCCTGCGCTGTGATGGGATAGAATGGACACATTCCAGAGAGTACACATGTTGGCTGTGACGTTACTGCTAGATAGAGAAGCATATTTTCCAAAGATGGAATAAGGGGCTCTCATTTCAGCAAGCAGGTATATGTGCAGGCTAAACAACTACAGACCCCTCCCCCAAAACCATATTAGAACAGCCAATCGAATCCTCACAATGTAGGCATTTTCCTCAATGTTTGTTAGAGTGGAGTTAGAATAGTAAATCTAGTCTTCCTATAGCATATTAACTTTCTCCAGTGCTTTCAGTACTAAAGTTAGAATATGATATCTTAATCTCCGTTTCCCCCACAATTTTGCCATTTTTCCAATGTTTGTGAGACTGCCATTACATTAGTAAATCTGACTACTCAATTTCCATAATGTTAGAGGGACCAGAGTTAGACTATTAATTCTAATGACCATTCATCCCAGTCGCAATTTTTACCGTTTCCCCAATTTTTGTGGGAATGGTTTTAGAGTAGTAAGCCTGCCATCCCTTCCAATTTATCAAATCAAATCAAACAGGATTTATAAAGCACTGCTAGTCACCCACAAGGTTAACCCGACACTGAGGGCTGCTGCTTCAAGAGGTTCAGTTGAATAGCGAGGTCTTGAGTCCCTTCCTAAACTCTTAAAGAGACGGTGTGGTCTGGAGGGCAGCCCATTCCAGGACTTGTCAGCGAGGTAGGAGAAGAAACGTTCTCCACAATTGCTTTGACAGATGCAGAGGGGTGCAGTCGAGGGTGGCGGAGCCGAGGTGCATTGGTTAATGTATGCTGGTCTTTGAGCATGGAGGGCTTTGTAGGCGTGGACCAGCATCTTGAATTAGCAACTCTTATGAATGGGGAGCCAGAGATGTTTTAAGGCATGGGCAAAGTGGGCGATGGCTCAGGGGCCCAGACTTTCAGGGGGCCCCCAAATAGAACCATCTATGTCCTTGAGAGAGATGTATCATGATGGCTTTGAATAATTCTTAAACAAACTGTTTTAAATACAATTTTCCTTTAACATATTTTGAATGTGGATGATGTGAAGAAATACATAGATATTCTTGAATTTATAAAATTATCTTAAGTAAAAGTGAAATGCCTCAGCCATTGCTTCAGTTCAACTTACAACTGACAACCCCCTACACATAACCCCCCACATTCTCACAATCCTTACATTGTCACCTTCCAAGAAAAGGTGCTGTAAAGATAGAAATATTACAATAGAGATACCACAGGTGACCTGTGGGAGTCTGTTACAGACATTTTGGAGAGCAATGTTGTGTTTATGTTTCATGCAACATCCCTAAAAACATTTTTGTTGATCATAACAGGATCTCACAAAATGGGAAGGTGTCACAGAGATTATTTGAAGTAGTATTACTGAATATTAGATGGAAACATATTTAGAATTCAGAGGAATGTGCCTGTGCACTGTTGTGACCTGACCAAAGAGGGCATGAAGAAGTTGAAATTGGATCATAAATTCAAAGTTTTTCCAAACGGGGCCTCCAAAATACATTTGGTCCAGAGCCCCCAAAATCCTTACAATCTCCCATTGGGGAGCGAGTGGGGCTTCTTTGATGTGGGGGATGAGGTGTGCCCATTTGGGAAGGTCGAGGATCGATCTAGCTGCTGTGGAGAAGCGTGGCTCAATGGTTAGAGCGGCAGACCCTGATGCAGAGGTCTGGCCCGGGACCAGAGTTCAACTCCCACCTCGGCGGCTCTTGGACTGAATTTCCCCGGACCTGATAATTCTCGCCTCGGTGCCTAGTCTAATCATGGGTCCCACTCTGTGACTCTGGGCAATAGCTTGCTTAATCTCCACACCGGCCCCAGCAGCACTTGGATGCCTGGCTTCACCTTGGGGGTGCCCAGGAGTGGACATTTCACAGGAAAGCCAGGATGGGTTCCACAGCGGTATGAATACAGCGGTATGAATACAGCGCTACGAGGCCTCCGGGTAGAAGTGCGCTATATAAATACAATACATTTACATTTACAGCTGCTGCATTCTGGATGGTATGTGGTCTCTTCAGGAGGTGATTCCAACGTATAATTTGTTGCCTTAGTCCAGTCGGCTGGTGACGAGGGCTTGGGTGTTTGTTCGCCTTGTGTTGATGGGGAGCCATTGGAAGGTTTCCCAGAGCATGTGAAGAGTGAGGAATGTATCGGACGAGATTGCGCTGATCTCGCTTTTCATGATGAGTTTGCTGTCAAGGATGATGCCAAGGTTGCAGGCATGGTCTGTCGGTGTGGGTCCTAGTATCCCCATTGTTTGTGGGAGTGGAGTTAGAACAGTAAATGTGTCTCCGTTCCCTATTTATGCACTTTTTTCAATGTTTGTAGAGGTAGAGTTACAATAGCCATATGCCCCCTATCAATCTATGCGCGTTTCTCAGTCTTTGTGGGACTAGAGTAAGAAAAGTCGATATGACCTCCTCACCCCCAAATAAATAATTTTTTTTACAAAGTTTGTAGGAGTGGAGTTAGCACATTAAATGTGAGATACTAATGTTTTTGTATTTTACATAGGGTGTTACAAAAGGCAACATTTTAGTGTTTTATGTATAGACAACAATATTTTTGTATCAGAGTATTTTTGTTGTCGACATTGTGACATACAGTCAAGGTGCTCAGGATTTGACCAGGTTATGGAAATCCAAGGCTGAGCGTTGTATATAGTGAAGTGTCGGGTGACTCCTGGCTGGTCTGATCCTGCATGTCTGGGAGTCAGTCAGGTGTGAGCCTCGTGTTTTCTGGCAGATATGTATTTGTAGCATTTTAGTTTTGACCATAAGGTGCTGACAATGGAGTTACATACATCTTGAGTTTGAAAGGTCTTTGCTGAAGTGCATCCTGGTTTGCGCAAATTTGGGAATATTCTGGGGAGCTCCTTTGTGG
The DNA here is from genome assembly GCF_964261635.1 of Lissotriton helveticus. Lineage (NCBI taxonomy): Eukaryota > Metazoa > Chordata > Amphibia > Caudata > Salamandridae > Lissotriton > Lissotriton helveticus. The sequence goes on along the minus strand of NC_136068.1, from coordinate 1,470,183,973 downwards.
CGATTGTAAGCTATGCTGAATCTCTGAAAACTCACTTTATCCGGCATGTTCGTGGATTTTTTTTAACTAAAGTTAGAGGGTGGATAATTGTAAATGAATTATTTATACCTTCATTGAGACGGAGAGCTGCTAATTTGAGATATGGGTACATAACAGTGGTATGCAGGAGATTGTGTGTGAAAGACAATCAATGGCTCTGACACGTAGGGACTTTTCTTCCTGTGTGTTAAGCAATTAAATGATTGCACTTCCCAGAAACGCCGGGGTGAAGAAATTATATATCAATAACAAGGCCAACCCCCACTTCAAACAGAAGCATGGGTCGACAACATACAAACACAAGACATGGTATGTGGCATTAATTTCTGCTCGTGAAGACTCCTGGAGAGAAGTTGTACTATTACCATTGGCTATTGGTCAGGTTGAACTTCCCCCACTAGTAAGTGGCCTACACTGTTTTTTGGAAGGATTCCAAATACTTGCACCATTGCAATTCATTTGTCCTTCTTGACAGGACTCATTGATTTACCAGTCTCATCAATAGCTTCTACACCGCTGAATCATGATTATTTCCCAGGCCGGTTGTCCCCAGAAAATTTAGACCCGATGGAATTAGTGTGACAAGCCCCCACATATTATTTTGTCCTGAGGAGACCTATTGACTGCTAGCCACAAGGGTTGGAACATCAACAATAAATACCCCACTTGACTGAATCCATATGAACATTTTCAATATGAGCTTGAAAAGAGTGATACTCTACTACCTACTCTACATGTTCAAACTAGATTCAGGTTGGGCACTTTTTTGTCACAAACACTATTATCCGCTAGCGTGCACTTTTCTCCCCTTTATGCACTGTGTCGTCAGCACCGTTTGCCCACTCTGATTGAGATTTGTTGCATGTGTATAATCATGAGAAAATGAATGTGTTTAGCATGGAGATGTGTTTTGGACTTAATCCTGTCCATTACACCAGCAAGTAAAGACAAATGAAATTAAGAATTAAAATACATTGGGCCAGATTCACAAAGGTAAACCAAGACGAAAGTTTAACTTTAAGACTTTTGTTTTGTTATTCACAAAGGGCATTTACGAGTAGTAAAGTTAGACTTTTGCCTCATTGCAACTTAAGTTTTGGTCTCAGTTAGACTTAAGACCACAACTTAAGCAAAACTGAGATGAAAGTTTAACTTTATGACTTTTGGTATTCACAAAGGGCATTTACGAGTAATAAAGTTAGACTTTCGTCTCAGTTTTACTTAAGTTTGCACTCAGTTAGACTTAAGACCAAAACTTAAGTTAAACTGAGACAACTTTCTACTCATAAATGCCCTTTGTGAATAACAAAATTCATAAAGTTAAACTTTCGTCTCAGTTTAACTTTGTCTGTCTTCTATAGTTTTCCTCGCCGCCTTTTATCTGTTACAAACAAATCTACTAAGATAGTTAAATTTACTGGTCTTCTATCCTATACATTGTGAATGCTATGCACTATATATTTCAACTAAGAAAGACATTTAAAATTACTTTATGTGAATTATTGTCTTGTGTTTCTATGGGGTGAAGAAATTAGTCATTAGGGTTTCCTGAATTTGATTTTCTCTTTTTCCAGTATAAGTTGGAAAGTTAGAGAGTTCCTTAGGGAGGAGACCTGTAAGACAGAAATCAACCCCTGTACCACCTTTACGTGAACGTTGGGATCGACAGTATGCACAGGAAATTACTCACTTTCTTTTGGGAGCTAGACAGAAATGCCTCAGACCCCTCGCACAAGAAAAGCTCAGCAGAAAACTCAGAAAGAGGGTAAAAACCCTATGAATACGTGTCAATATTAAAAGAACCAGGAAACCAAGTAGGACATTGCATTTACTGAGTGTGACTACTCAAAGCATTCCTGTAGAAAGATATGAAACCTTGTTAAATATTCTGAACCACTTTAGTGTTCACCGTATCAACCCAAACCCCTTTACCTATTTATGATGCATGTCATGAGGAGGCCATTTTCTGATACATGGGAGAAACATAATGGACAAACCAGTGATCAGCTTAACGCATTCTCTATGACAAATAGAACACTACTAAAACAATATGGTTGCTATGCTATGTGTATGTAAATTATGGGTGGACGGAAATGGCTAAATTCAGGACGCTCTGCTTTACTCTTTAACACAGAATTCAGGCCAAATTTTACCAGTTGCACCGTGATGGCATTTTTCTCCTGTGGGTTTCAGGAAAATGCGAGTGAGATTTGGCATCCTCTAGTGTGATTGTCTAATGTGGGCGATTGCCAGCATTTGCAAGTGTTCGTGGTCAGAGGGATGCAGTTCGAATAGATTTGCTGCTGTTCGAGTAGAATTTATACTCGAGTGGCAGCAAAACTAACTCGAATGGCTGTAAGCTCTTACTAAACGCATGGTGCCGTTTGCATTGATTTTTCAACTCTGCTTGTGCTACCGGCACTAAATTGCAGCACGAGCAGAGCGAGCAGTATATTTTCTGCCCCTTGGTGGAAGTCCGTGGAATCTCGTTTGCCCACCCCTCATATCAAAACACTGCTCAAAGCAGCATGATGTTGCTGAAAGGCAAAATGCCAGCACAAAGTGAAATAAAGTGTATGAATGAAAAAAATGATAATAATTCAAATAAATACTAGGGGATGCTCAATTGTCCTAGAGAGCATGCCACTGAATCTAAACTTGAAAAGTCCATGGTAAAGTATACCCCAGTAAACCTTTTTCAAAACGGCTCTATACAAAACAAACGGCTAATATAAAAGACCTTGTAAATTATGGACAATGGGCATGTAAATAGTGGCTTGGATATCTGGCAACCACTAGAAAGATCTGCCAGACACCACTAGACCAAAAATATAAATTAGACTCTCTTTCTATTTATAGATGAGTCCCTTTGGAGTAGGAATGTTGGGCTACTGCACTACCACGCCCCCCAAAACCCACAACCTTTCCACTTCAGTCCCCAAAGCTGTAGCACGGAATCTATTGTGAAGATTTGGTAAGCTTTCCTACTTTGTATCCACTGTAGTTCAATTTCCTCAATAGAAAGCAGCTCTAAGTAGTCCACTTTCATGACCTTCGGGGATTCGTCCTGAATTTGTTTACTTCCAATGAATGCAAATGTGGACCTTTATGACTTAATTGATGCCACATCCAGAAGGATACTAATGACTTTTTAAATGCTTTACATGCTGAGACCTTCACACCACCATATATTATAGCCTTAGAGGTCACTGCCGAGGGCTCTACTGGTTGTTAAAGACCCTGAACCCAAGTCATAGGCCCGAGCAGCAAGCGAGGACTTATAACGAGGGAAAGGACATTTAACAGTTGGTAGAGCCAGAGGCAGAAGGGCTATAAGGCTATTAGAACATTACACCCACTGAGGGTAGAATGTTATAAATTAAAAAGGGAGAAACATGAAGACAAACATTGGAATATTGGAGCTCAAGGCTAATGCCAGCCATTATAAGCCTAGAGCTACTCCATTGTCTTAAATGGAGCTCTCAACATTCCAATGATCTAATAATCCTTCAGTTAGGATCGTTCAGTGCTCACTTTTTTTTACTGGATTTTTGACAGTCTCTACCTCTCTATTATGAGTATGGCATCTCAACCTCGAGATTGATTCCCAAGAACTCGTGCCCCTTAACATGTCAGTCCTGATGATGAATTATACATTTTTTAATAGGTTTAAATGTCATTGACATAAGAAAAATTAGATGGTACTCCTATCAATTGTCTGTGGATTATTCTTTGACATTTCCTATTTATTATTTAAATATTAATGTTGTTTGTCTATACATATAAATGACTTGTTTGAATGGCTTGCATGCTTAAATGATGAACTTTGCATGGCAGTCTTAAAGGGATCTAAGATTGTTCCTGATAAAAGTTGCATAACCCTGTTGGGGTCAAGCGGTGGCTAAAAGATGTAGACCCATAGACACTGGAGCATGTTTTTAATCTTGCCAAAGGTCCTTCTAGTAAATAAATCCAGAGGTTTATTTCACAGACAATTTTTAATATTCCTAAATCGACTTTCCCAATGTATAAGTACAACCTTGATGGTCCAGGTAGAACCTGCCCAGAAACACAAGAGTCTCTGGGTGAGGACCTTGCATATCTGTGCTCGAAACTGATGGAGCATGCTATTAAGAACTTCTAGGGGGTGAGGTCCTTTTAAAACCAACTTTTGGGTATCCCTGCAGGTGATAAGACTGAAACGGCAGGTTTCCATTGAGGGAGTTTCTAGATTGACAGCTCGTTTATCGTGGTAAAATGAACCAGCCCTGGAAATCTCTTCTTTCTCTCCCTTTCTTAGTAGAAGACTTGTCAGCTGTCAATAACATGCTGGTTTGCAGGTTTACTTATTCATGATCAATAGCTGAGTTCTGCTCTGCAAGCAACTACGTTGTGAAATGACATCCTTATTGCAGTATGGAGGGTGATCAGTATATTTATATTCTGCATCTACACAACTACAAATTCCTAATTGTTGCATCTCTAGAACCAGAAAGATTTGCTTGTCAGTAATAAACTCTATACATTAAATTAACAAAATAAAAAATAGGCCTTGATAAACACCGCACTGTGTATGAAGGTATAATGGTGGACTTACAATTGCACTGGAAGCTTGACACTGACTGCTTTCTGGTCTTTTCAGACTCTCTGTGTCTCATGACATGTAAAGCCATATCTTCAAATACAGTGATTTGGACATTTTAAATCTACAGTAGCATAGGCTAGAGGCTGTTTTATGAATATAGAGTAAAGAAAGTAAAATAAAAGAAGATTCTTTAAAACTGGAAACTTTGAACTCTTGATCACTGAGTTCATCTTCCCATATTGTTTTCCAGCAGTGGCCCGTCCAGGTAAGAGCGGTGGCGTGGTACGGGGGATTCAGCAGACGACCAGAAGGAAAAATTATTTAATTTTCCCTCGTTGTCGCCTGTCGAAATCCCCCCCCAGGTGGCCCACCGCTCTTGCTTGCAGAGGCTGCTGCTGTTGTTTTCTCTATAAGTTTATGCCTTGCAGCAGTTCTACTCAATGGCTGGTACTGGGGCGAGAGTGCACCGGACTCCAATTTATGGAACATTGTGAGGAGGTGCGGGTTTCAGCTGTCCACCTCGTGGTTGATAATAAGTAGCATGGAGGGCGTTCTGGTTCCTATGAAAAGGAAGCTGGGGACTCTGGGGGTTGAAAAGAATGCCTACAGGCTGTCAGCATGCACTATGAATATGTCAGCATGTATTTAGGCAGTTATAGTTAACTATGACAGCCTGCAATCTACCACAGAATCATGAAAGGAACAGCTATTCTGTCAGCTCCAGTGCTCAATCATTGTGAAGAACTGCTCTCTTTGGCGCACTTCACAAGGCCCAAATGTACACCAGTCAGAGCCGAGATGGTGATGAAAAGGGGACTGGAGGGATTTGAATGGAGTGCCTTAACCTTGACAACAAATCACCTTTATGAACAAAAGACATTTTTGGAGTAAAAATCAAATGTCTGTGTATTCTTGAGGCAGTCCGCAGGGGCAGGGTCATATTTAGGTGCAAAATCGCTCAGTACAAAGAGAAAATATAGTAGTAAAATAACAAATTAAGTGTAAAAGGTGGCCATCAGTATGACAACACATTTGCTTGACAGCACTCTGAAGTCTAAAATCACCCTTTGTGCAATACTAATATGAATGTGGAAAACAATTAGGCCATCATTACAAGTACAGGGCTAAATTCCGATCCTGTTCAGTAACTATCCACCAGGGGTTTGTGCAGGGGTTGGAAAACAAACACTGACATCACCGCCAGCGAGGAGAATGGCTTTAGATGTAAAATCATTTTTACATGCAAAAGTACCCTTGGTGCAGAGTAAAGAAGCACGTTCACATTTAAGTGTAAAATCACATTATTGTAAACAATTACTCTTCATAAAACATCCGCAGGAGTAGGGAAGCTCCTTGTTGAGCACAAATGCACCCAACACTCTATATTGATGATCTCATTTAAAGGAATACAATAAAAGTTAATCAAATCTTCAGATCCTGGCGCATTGTTGGCTCAATGATCAATGTCGCTTTGAAACAAGGTATCTATGCAAGTAACCTGAAGAAGGGACAGATAACTCAAATTCTTAAAAAAATACAGAGCTGACTCTAAAATGCAGGAGAACTACAAACTGGCACTCAATCTACTATACTTAGGGAAAGCAATAGAGAAATGCACGGGAGCCCAGCTCAATACGAGATCTGGGTTACATTTTAATTACTTTTTATTAACAACAGAAGAGTGTCTGCACAGGGAAAGAAGCACAAATATCCAGCACAGGATATCGAGAGAAATGAAGAAAATCAACCTAGGCAGGGATCACTTAGGGATTTATGAGAAGCCCTCACTCACCACCCTGGGTGGTGACATGCTTCCTCATCGGGCCCACCAGGAGAAGCCGAATGCCTCCCTGGTGTGCTGCAACGCCAGATTACTGCGGAGCTGGTTTTGTGACAATAATGTGCAAAAGAATGTGAATTTAAAAAATGCCAGCAGGCTATACCATGCAAAAAACTTTATTCCGTGGTTAGCTGGGCATAGGTTAAAATCAAGGTGTCGGGAAATTTACCAACTACTGTGTTGGGTGTTTTCCCCTTTAAAGTGGGGTCAACATGTTTCTGCCCTTATGTGTATTGGTATTACGGGGCATTTGTCAGGACCATGTAATTGTGTACCTCGGTGGTATGGACGCGCTAAGGCCCACCCTACCCAGAGGACGTGAAAGTTAAAAATAAGGACTAAGTGTAAAAAGTTGTGCAAAATACAAACCAAAAAAGTGGTGGTTCGCAAAATTGTGCGGAACCTGTGGTTTGTTAATTAAAAGATCCACACTTCATGGGTCTCGGGAGGGGGGTGGTGGCGACAATGGCACACCGCCCGCAACGCCAAACACCCGCTCGGCACCTAGCGAACTCCTCTGCCAGACCCCGTTTACATTTTAATTACCCCAGAGTAATTGGAGTAAGGGTCTCAATGTTAGTGCAAGGCTTTTAGTAAAAGAAGTCACTATATTTGCACTGACTTTTACAGATTGCATTGCTTTTTTGCGAACTGACGTGTTCAAACAAGCTGGTTCGCCAAATTCCTATTTGTTGGAGTGGTCACAACTTGACTTAACTTATTAATATGCATGAAGTAGGTTGCATATAGTGGCCCACTAGGAATCGCTGTCATCTCAGGGATGGTGGCCTACTGGGATCAGCAGACCACCATGTCTGTGATTACTTTTAACTACTTTTAAACAAAGCAATATTTTTTCTTAAATTAAGCCTGTTTTCCTTTAAGGAAAATGGGATGTGTTTAAAACAAAAGAACAGTTTCGAAAAATCCCTCAAGGGACCTCTTCTCGTTTGTGAATGGGTTACCACCTCCTTTGGAGTTGTCAGTAACCTATCAATGATTTGTGACAGCAATTGCAAACTTTTGATACATACCATAAGAGATTGCAAATTGGAAGGGAAAGCCTGAACATACCCCTTTCAATTTGCGATTTAGTATGTGGTTGCAAACCTATTTTGTGATGCGGTAACGAGTTACTGAATCACAATTTGGATTTTGAACATACCCAAAAGCTATTTTGGGATCGCAAAGCCTCCGATTTTGCAAATTGTTGCCTTGATGACCCCATAATAAATTTGAATATAAGGCCCTAATTTTAGTAATTTTGAATTACTCTTTTGATGTCATATTACCAAAAATTACATGATTGAGTCTGTTCCCATAATTATGAGTAATTTGGAACAAAAATCCTACAGCAAGAGTGCCGGAACAACAAGCTTAGCAAGTATGAGTGGCTGTTGCTGTATGTGTTCTGTTCCTTGAAAAGCTATTTCCTTAGGGCATCCTCAGGCCCATTTTGGACACCAGGGAGCATTTCGCACTAACAAACTAGCTCTACATACTGGGTACACTACTTGCGTAATTATGCGTAATCTTGCACAATGTTGCTGTGATTGCGCTACAGCAAATTATGTGCGTTACGCCCAGCCCTACTAAACTCCTTCCTAAATAATAATATATTGTTTGAATCATCTCAATCAAATATCAGAGCTGGTCACAGCACAAAAACCCGTGATATTAAAAATCCTCAATGACATCCATCAAATTCTCGATAGAGGTGAGACATGTCTGCTGATATTGTTGTAATCATCAGTAGCATTCAACACTGTTGACCATGTCAAACTGCTCAGTACCCTAGAATACCAAATGGATATCAAGCAGACAGTACTCAAATGGTTCAAATCTTTCTAGTACGGTAGGACTCAATTAGCAAAACTTGGTAGCAATATTTCTCAGGTCCTGTCCTCTTTGGCCTGTGCTATGAACCACAGCATTTACTACTAAAAAACACCAGCATTGTAGTACACCAGAATACGGATGACACACAACTTTATTTAGGACCATCATCTATAAAATACATACTATCTTTACAATGCGGATTGGAGGAACTGCAAAAATGCATGACAACAAATTACCTGAAACTAAACCCTGTGAATACAGAATTTATATTGCAATCACGAAAACAGAAGAACAAAAGAGGCCCGAGTCTTATCCCAGAACTGGAAGAGAAAGCGTTCACACCTGTAGTTTCTGTAACAGTAAGATGATAGGGGCTCTTGATCGACCCTTTGCTATTAATGATCCCCTACATCAACAACGTGGTGCAGTCGTCAGATTTCCTTTTTCTACAACTAAAAATATATAGAGCACACATGCATTAGTTATCTCTGGGAATGATTTTAGCAACATGTTGATGACAGGTCTTCAAGTTAGTGTACAAATTATTGTCGGAGCAGTTCTCAATTCAGCAGTACAACTGAGGACTAGAGGGCTAGAAGCCCCGATAAAATTGAAAATCAGCTATCTCACATTCAAAACATTTTACTTGGGGAGACTAAGTGACCTTGCAGAATTAATGATAATTTCAAGAAAGGTTGAGAATATCAAAGAGCAAAAAACATGGAATTACAAAAAGAGCAAACTCCAAGAGAAACAATTGTAGATGCCTTATCAAACATCTGGTATGATCTTGTAGGATATCTAAAACCATTTTTAGATATCATGACTTTTGAAGGAATTTGAAGAGTCCCCTCTTCAAGTTAAACTTAGAATTCGGCTGTTCCTTCGGGACACAGTAAAGAATAAGGAATGAGAAAAATATTTTCTCAAAACATACCTGAAGGGAAGTTATTGGCCCATTCTCTTCTCCTTTTTCTTGCCTGATCTCACTTCTAACCTGAGAGAAGCTAGCAAGTAAAACCATTCATAGTTTTTCGCATTCCATCTCAGCTTTCTGATCTCGCTCCTATCCTTGTTATGAATCTATCATGTTCAACCTCGCTGTTAGACGTTAAGGAATCTCTCTTAGATATTGATCTTCTTTTTTGATCTTGCTTCTATCCATGTTAGAAAGTAAAACTTCAGTGTTAGTCTTTCAGACTTTTCCCTCTGACAGAGACACGGGTTTGTTGGTTTAAATGCATGAGTATGTTGTATGAAAAGTGCTATAGATCAATTATTAAAAAATAACAATATACGCCCCGTTGCATTACATGAACGCTTTGCATCAGCATCCATAAACTGCAATGGGAGGCCTTTTGTAGGGAGGTGGACTAACATGTTTCATAGCCAATAGTTAAAAATAAAAGTAGTCTGAAAAATATCTCTGGCTTTATTTAAAATGTTAATGTCACTTTCTTTAAACAATGGCTTACGAAAGTTGTTGAGCAAACTACTGGGTAAAATGGGCTCGCCGAAAGCCATTCTTTGTGTATGTTTTTGGTATTGATGAAATAAGGTCTAGGAAAAAGCAAAAGCTCAATATCTGCCAAGCATCACCACAGACGAAAGCATCCGAGAGATACCAGCCAGGTCCTCAAAAGAAGCCACAAGCAGCATCTGAGAAAATAGGGAAGACCTCAAGAAGACACAGGCAACCAGACCAATTTTATGGGAAGTGAGCTCCCAAGAGGTGCAAGGCCAAAGGCAGATAGACAAAGTGATGCACAGTTTCAAACGGAGACAGACAAACTAGGAAGTTCTATGGGCTGAGAGGATGTTTTACGAGGGATCGGAGTGGTGGTGTTTGGGCAAGTAAATTGCCTGATTTTTGGGTGAAACTCACCTCTCATCTTAGGTCTGCAAAGAGGAAGGTGAACAAAGTGGTAATGTGCAGCCTCAGAAGTGCTGTGCTAATCTTGGTAGAGCAACATGCACTGAAGAGACCATTGCCACTTTGCCAAAAAGTCCTGCATGACGCACTTGCCTTTCATGCTTCTGAAGTCAATTCTTTGAGCGATCATAGAAACAATTAAGGATTCAACTGCTTTTGTCCCAGAGGGTGACGTGGATTTCAGAGTGACCGACAGTTCCTGCAGCCTCATGAAAAGTCCAGGGGCTCGCCACCATCTGAGGTTGAGCCGACACCTATGGGCGGGCACAGCGAGACCAGCACCACACAAGATGGTGAGCTACCTTCTAGTGCAAGGAAGCCACCTTTTCAGGAGGTGTGGCCCGAGCCCTTGCAGGACCCCCATTCACTTCTGTGTCAGGTTGTAACCTCGCGACATTGTGGGACATCGAGGGGCATGGCCACATGCACGATTAAAGAGAGAGTGAGGCTAGGGCAAGGTCTTTTTCTTTCTCACTCTTCCTGGACTCCCTCGCCACCTCGCACCACCGCCGACAATATCCCAGCATGAGAGGTAGCGGCTGCGGGAATGGATTGCTGCCTTTTTTATGTTAACCCTCCCACCCTTGATAGCACTATGTGCTGTATATTTTTTAGGACTAATTGCTCTGGTTTGGTAGGGTACCTTGTTTTTTCTTGGGTGTTGCGTTAACTTTCTTATCTGTGTGCAAAGTACAGTCAAGTTTGTCAAGCGCTGAACTGAATGTGAAGTGGGAGTTGGACCTGCACTCCAGGTTACATATATGGACTGAGAGAGGTTCCAAGTACACACACCTCATGTCTCACAAAATGCCAGGTTTAAAGTAATACATTTTTACATTTTACATAGAGCATAACTTACACCAGGCAAAATCATCCGGTTCTATGTGACTGCTGCTGCGAAATGTTCAAGATGTGGGGAGTTGGGGGGCAGACTTATTCCATATGGTTTGGTCCTGCCCAAATTTAGTTGGGTTCTGGGAACTGGTTGTGGGTTGTGTAAATGGCATCACTTTATATACGATCGCTTGTACTCCCTTAACCTGCCTTCTTGGGGATATCCTTTCCCTAAAAAGAGGAAATTCACTACTGAATTTAGTGATTTGGCATTCATTTTGGCTAAACGTGAATTGACAATGCACTGGAAGTCTGCGTGTGGCACTCAAATAATGAGATGGAGAAAAGAACTGGTTAAATGGGAAGGACGGGAGAGTGCCATGTTGTTTCAGGAAGGTTGGGCAAAGAGTGAAAAATGTATGAGCAGGAGAACACCTTGGGGACTGTTGTTGACCCCGGACACTGATATAATCACACCAAATAAGTCCCTGATATCTCAGGAGGATTTAGAGGGTGGTAATAACTGATCTTGCTTGAGTTGTCAGGGGTGGGACATTGAACCAATGCAGTGAAAATACTGGCCATTAGGGCATTTTAAATTTGACAGCTTGACAGGGGATAGCTATGGATAGGTGTATTAGTTGTTAATGACTGCTAGTTGTGAAGCTACAATTGTTTAAAGGGGTGTTGCAATATGTCTGATTGCATTTATTGTATGTACAAGCTTTTAAAACTATCTATTATTTGTAAATATGTATGTGTGTCAAATTTAAAGCAACATTTTAAAATTATTATGGATTATCTATTATATGCATTATTTGAAATCTAATTCTTTAAATATTATTTATTACTTTTTTATTGTATGTATTTGCTTGATAGCTTTTAAAACTATTTATTAATTGTATTTGCGAACTTGTCAATTTTAAAGCTAAATTTTTTTATCATTATGGGCCAGATGTAGGTAATTCAAATTTACAGATTCTAAAATACCGAATTTTACCGATTCTGTATTTTAGAATCGGTAAATGCTATGTAGGAAAAAATTTGGTACGTTTTACCGAATCGGTACAATTCGGTATTTACCGAATCGGTATTTACCAATTTGGTAATTTCCATTCATTTCTATAGGCCTGGATGCCCATAGGAATGAATGGGAATTACCGAATCGGTAAATACCGATTCGGTAAAAGGGAGAACACATTCAAGGGGGGCAGGGTGTCACTTTGACTCCCTGTTGCACCCCTGAATAGTGCATGGGTGCACATGTGGCACACATACATGCCCTAAGGGAATGTATAAATTGCAAAAAATTGCTTTTTTTAGGGTTTTTGATATTTACCACCAACTTGTAGTTGGTGGTAAAAAACGAATCCTGAAATGGGAAAAGCACTCATTTGAGTGATCCCTACATTAAGGATTCGGTAATTTACCGAATCAGTATTTTAAGAATTCGGTAATTTACCGATTCCTTAAATTACTGATTCGGTAAATTACGGGATCCTTCAATTTGGCCTCCTACATCTGAAAAGCCTAATACCGGTCGGTAACGGCCGAAATTCGGTAATTTCGGCCGTTATCGACAGGTATTAGGCTACCTACATCTGGCCCTATGTATTATATTGAAAGTTACGTTTTAAATTATTATTTATTTCCTATTTAATGCATGTATTTGCTTGATAGCCTTTCTTTTTTTTGCTGTGCGCTTGCAGCTTCTGTTTTATGTTCAGAATTGAAACTAATAACATCATTTCAAAAAGTTTATCAAGTGCCCTTTGTCGCATTGGGACAGGGTGAGTTAATGGTTGACAGAGACCCTTGTGACCCATGGCAATTTACACAAATAATATTCCTACCAGAACAGTGTCATTAGGACCTCAAAGTGGGGTGTTGGCAGGATTATTTATAGAAGCTTCTAGTTACAGGTGTTGAGTGATTGCTTTCTGCCGCCCCTAACCACCTCTGAATGCACATTGGCACCTTCTAGCAAAACTGGCCATTTGGGGGTTGGAGGACGCGTCATGCGCCAGGGAACAAAGACATGGACAGATTGCCTAGACTGACTCTCTGATGGTGTGGTGGTCCCTCAGATAGAACTGCTCTGGGGTGGGCAGGCCTCCTGCATGATTTTAGGATCACAACTTCGAGTCAGAGAGAGTAGATTGGAACGGAGGAATTTCTGCGTCAGAGCGGATAATCTGCACTTGGAGGGTGAGTGCCCCACCAGAACTGAGGTGTCAGGGGGAGACCTAGTAGTATGCCAACCATGAGCTCACAGAATATACTACACGGGGAGATAGTTGGGGATATGTGACTGGATGTCTCGCGGACTATGTTAATTTCTTTGGGCCTTTGTAAAAATCATGTAAATTTGGTGTGATGAGATAAAAAATATCCAGTTTGAATTGTTTGTGAAATAAAATATACCCAGAGATTTTGATATCCAATACCAAAGCTGCCTGATCTCAGGGGCTGTTTCCTGGGTGAAGTGGGGAGTTGGCTATATGGCATTTGCTGTGTAGAGAGGGCCCCAGCCAGTCCCTTCCCATGCTGGCAGGGCTGATTTTTGCACATCGCTCAGAAAGGAATTCATTACTCGCCTGGCGTCAAGAGGCGACAGCACCCTATATTTGTACCTAATCAATCTGTCTCGTATGCGCAGTGGAAAGGACTCATTCAGCATGTGCTCGCTGACGCCACAATTACATCAGCAGAAGGACCGAGCACTTGTCCCCATGATCAGGACATTTGGTTATGGAACAAAAAGCATGTGTCTTTGTTCGCTCAGAAGTCTCCCTTTTTTAAGTTTTAGTAGGGCAGATCATGCTGCAAACACAATTTACCACCATATTATGAAAGCAGGGTTTCGGAGGTGGTAATGAGTGACACGAATATTTTAACCTATTTAGAAAGACAAATTGTTGTTAGGCACACTAACTCTGCAACAAGACACTATATTACAATAACATGTCACAGTAGCACCAATACAACACAACAGGAAAGGAGAAAATAACACAACAATGTAACAATAACACAACAAATGCACATTACACTAATATAGCATAGCTTATCCACTCGCCCAGACAACATCACAATAATACTGCAACAGAAAGCAATGCATTAAAACACCTTTTTAATTCAGTTGTGTTAAGTTGTTTTTTTGTGATCTGGTGTTGTGATATGATATTACTGCATTGTGTTGTCTTTTTGATTTGTATCGTGCTGCTTTTTGGCACATTGTTATGCTTTTGTGAAAGTGTGCTATTCTATTATTATTTTATATTGTGTTGGTATAATTGTTGAATCACTCTGTTCTATTTGCCATTATTCTGTTGTTTAAGTGTATTAGTGTGTCATTTTGTGTTGTACTATTGTGTTGTGCTACATTGCTGTGTTGCGTTTTTGTGATGTAATGTATCATAGGATGAGTTGAAGTGTTGATTTGTTGTGATGTTGTTTGTGCTGCTGTGTTTTGTGTTGCATTTCCATACTGTGGTGCGGGAGTGGAAGTGCACTCCCTTCACTGTACATGACGGTTTGGCCTGCGGTCTCAGGCCAGCCAAACTGTCATGCGCAGTGAAACTCTCTCCAGACCCAGCTACGTTGCTGGGGCTGGAAAGCGCAGGCACAGGCGCCCAATCTGCCTGGGAGCGTAAAGTCCCAGAGGTCAGGCCAATCCTGACGCTGCTCTTATACAACATCAGGATTGGCTGCAGTACATTCTGGGAGCCTGTACCCAGAAGAAGCCTGGAGGAGCGCGATGCAGCGGCAATGATCAGGTACGTTTTAATTTTTTTTGTTTCGTTATTATTTGACTGACTGTTTGCCAACACTTTAACCAGGAATAGTTGGCAGCCATCTTTGGACTTGGCTTCAGCTGAATCCCCCAAAACCACAAAAAAACAAGCATTAGAAATGCAATCGGGCTCGGATATATTTGAGTTTGAGCTAATGGCATTGTAAATGATAATGTATTTTTGCTAAGTGTTATGGAGTGTGTTAATGTGGTGGTGGTGGTAGTGGTAGTACTGGTGGTGGTGGTACTGGTAGTACTGGCGGTGGTGGTAGTATTGTTGGTGGTGGTAGTGGTAGTACTGGTGACTGTAGTAGTGGTAGTACTGGTGGCTGTAGCAGTGGTAGTACTGGTGGTGGTAGTACTGGTAGTGCTGATGGTGGTAGTACTGGTAGTACTGGTGATGGTGGTGGTACTGGTAGTGGTAGTACTGGTGGTGGTGGTACTGGTAGTGGTAGTACTGGTGGTGGTGGTACTGGTAGTACTGGAGGTGGTGGTAGTGGTAGTAGTGGTAGTACTGGAGGTGGTGGTACTGGTAGTGGTAGTACTGTTGGTGGTAGTACTGGTGGTGATAGTACTGGTAGTGGTGGTACTGGTGG
This sequence comes from Lissotriton helveticus, assembly GCF_964261635.1. Lineage (NCBI taxonomy): Eukaryota > Metazoa > Chordata > Amphibia > Caudata > Salamandridae > Lissotriton > Lissotriton helveticus. The sequence continues at coordinate 1,470,168,514 of NC_136068.1, read as the reverse complement.
TGGTGGTACTGGTAGCGGGAGTACTGGTGGTGGTGGTACTGGTAGCAGTAGCATTGGTGGTGGTGGTACTGCTGCCCGTAATACTGGTAGTGGTAGTACTGGTGGTGGTGGTACTGGTGGTGGTAGTGGTACTGGTTGTGGTAGTACTGGTACTGGTAGTACTGGTGGTGGTGGTAGTACTGTTGGTGGTGGTAGTACTGGTGGCTGTAGTAGTGGTAGTACTGGTGGCTGTAGTAGTGGTAGTACTGGTGGTGGTAGTACTAGTAGTACTGATGGTGGTAGTACTGGTAGTACTGGTGGTGGTGGTGGCACTGGTAGTGGTAGTACTGGTGGTGGTGGTACTGGTAGTACTGTTGGTAGTGGTACTGGTAGTGGTAGTAGTGGTAGTACTGGAGGTGGTGGTAGTGGTAGTACTGTTGGTGGTAGTACTGGTGGTGGTATTACTGGTAGTGGTGGTACTGGTGGTGGTGGTACTGGTAGCGGGAGTACTGGTGGTGGTGGTACTGGTAGCAGTAGCATTGGTGGTGGTGGGATGCTGCCCGTAATACTGGTAGTGGTAGTACTGGTGGTGGTGGTACTGGTGGTGGTAGTACTGGTGGTGGTAGTGGTACTGATTATGGTAGTACTGGTATTGGTAGTACTGGTGGTGGTGGTAGTACTGTTGGTGGTGGTAGTGGTAGTACTGGTGGCTGTACTAGTGGTAGTACTGGTGGTGGTAGTACTGGTGGTGGTAGTACTGGTAGAACTGATGGTGGTAGTACTGGTGATGGTGGTGGTACTGGTAGTGGTAGTACTGGTGGTGGTGGTACTGGTAGTGGTAGTACTGGTGGTGGTGGTACTGGTAGTACTGGTGGTGGTGGTACTGGTAGTGGTAGTAGTGGTAGTATTGGAGGTGGTGGTACTGGTAGTGGTAGTACTGTTGGTGGTAGTACTGGGGGTGGTAGTAATGGTAGTGGTGGTACTGGTGGTGGTGGTACTGGTAGCGGGAGTACTGGTGGTGGTGGTACTGGTAGCAGTAGCATTGGTGGTGGTGGTACTTCTGCCCTTAATACTGGTAGTGGTAGTACTGGTGGTGGTGGTACTGGTGGTGGTAGTACTGGTGGTGGTAGTGGTACTGGTTGTGGTAATACTGGTACTGGTAGTACTGGTGGTGGTGGTAGTACTGTTGGTGGTGGTAGTGGTAGTACTGGTGGCTGTAGTAGTGGTAGTACTGGTGGCTGTAGTAGTGGTAGTACTGGTGGTGGTAGTACTGGTAGTACTGATGGTGGTAGTACTGGTGGTGGTGGTGGTACTGGTAGTGGTAGTACTGGTGGTGGTGGTACTGGTAGTACTGGTGGTAGTGGTACTGGTAGTGGTAGTAGTGGTAGTACTGGAGGTGGTGGTACTGGTAGTGGTAGTACTGTTGGTGGTAGTACTGGTGGTGGTAGTACTGGTAGTGGTGGTACTGGTGGTGGTGGTACTGGTAGCGGGAGTACTGGTGGTGGTGGTACTGGTAGCAGTAGCATTGGTGGTGGTGGGACTGCTGCCCGTAATACTGGTAGTGGTAGTACTGATGGTGGTGGTACTGGTGGTGGCAGTACTGGTGGTGGTAGTGGTACTGATTATGGTAGTACTGGTACTGGAAGTACTGGTGGTGGTGGTAGTACTGCTGGTGGTGGTAGTGGTAGTACTGGTGGCTGTAGTAGTCGTAGTACTGGTGGCTGTAGTAGTGGTAGTACTGGTGGTGGTAGTACTGGTAGTACTGATGGTGGTAGTACTGGTAGTACTGGTGATGATGGTGGTACTGGTAGTGGTAGTACTGGTGGTGGTGGTACTGGTAGTGGTAGTACTGGTGGTGGTGGTACTGGTAGTACTGGTGGTGGTGGTACTGGTAGTGGTAGTAGTGGTAGCACTGGAGGTGGTGGTACTGGTAGTGGTAGTACTGTTGGTGGTAGTACTGGGTGTGGCATTAATGGTAGTGGTGGTACTGGTGGTGGTGGTACTGGTAGCGGGAGTACTGGTGGTGGTGGTACTGGTAGCAGTAGCATTGGTGGTGGTGGTACTGCTGCCCGTAATACTGGTAGTGGTAGTACTGGTGGTGGTGGTACTGGTGGTGGTAGTACTGGTGGTGGTAGTGGTACTGGTTGTGGTAGTACTGGTACTGGTAGTACTGGTGGTGGTGGTAGTACTGTTGGTGGTGGTAGTGGTAGTACTGGTGGCTGTAGTAGTGGTAGGACTGGTGGCTGTAGTAGTGGTAGTACTGGTGGTGGTAGTACTGGTAGTACTGATGTTGGTAGTACTGGTAGTACTGGTGGTGGTGGTGGTACTGGTAGTGGTAGTACTGGTGGTGGTGGTACTGGTAGTACTGGTGGTGGTGGTACTGGTAGTGGTAGTAGTGGTAGTACTGGAGGTGGTGGTACTGGTAGTGGTAGTACTGTTGGTGGTAGTACTGGTGGTGGTAGTACTGGTAGTGGTGGTACTGGTAGTGGTGGTACTGGTAGTGGGAGTACTGGTGGTGGTGGTGGTACTGGTAGCAGTAGCATTGGTGGTGGTGGTACTGCTGCCCGTAATACTGGTAGTGGTAGTACTGGTGGTGGTGGTACTGGTGGTGGTCGTACTGGTGGTGGTAGTGGTACTGGTTATGGTAGTACTGGTACTGGTAGTACTGGTGGTGGTGGTAGTACTGTTGGTGGTGGTAGTGGTAGTACTGGTGGCTGTAGTAGTGGTAGGACTGGTGGCTGTAGTAGTGGTAGTACTGGTGGTGGTAGTACTGGTAGTACTGATGGTGGTAGTACTGGTAGTACTGGTGATGGTGGTGGTAATGGTAGTGGTAGTACTGGTGGTGGTGGTACTGGTAGTGGTAGTACTGGTGGTGGTGGTACTGGTAATACTGGTGGTGGTACTGGTAGTGGTAGTAGTGGTAGTACTGGTGGTGGTGGTACTGGTAGTGGTAGTACTGATGGTGGTAGTACTGGTAGTACTGGTGATGGTGGTGGTACTGGTAGTGGTAGTACTGGTGGTGGTGGTACTGGTAGTGGTAGTACTGGTGGTGGTGGTACTGGTAGTACTGGTGGTGGTGGTACTGGTAGTGGTAGTAGTGGTAGTACTGGAGGTGGTGGTACTGGTAGTGGTAGTACTGTTGGTGGTAGTACTGGTGGTGGTAGTACTGGTAGTGGTGGTACTGGTGGTGGTGGTACTGGTAGCGGGAGTACTGGTGGTGGTGGTACTGGTAGCAGTACCATTGGTGGTGGTGGTACTGCTGCCCGTAATACTGGTAGTGGTAGTATTGGTGGTGGTGGTACTGGTGGTGGTAGTACTGGTGGTGGTAGTGGTACTGGTTGTGGTAGTACTGGTACTGGTAGTACTGGTGGTGGTGGTAGTACTGTTGGTGGTGGTAGTGGTAGTACTGGTGGCTGTACTAGTGGTAGTACTGGTGGTGGTAGTACTGGTGGTGGTAGTACTGGTAGAACTGATGGTGGTAGTACTGGTAGTACTGGTGATGATGCTGGTACTGGTAGTGGTAGTACTGGTGGTGGTGGTACTGGTAGTGGTAGTACTGGTGGTGGTGGTGGTGGTACTGGTAGTACTGGTGGTGGTGGTACTGGTAGTGTCAAAGTCAAAAAGCTTTATTTCGATAAAAGTCATTATCATAAAAGCAGCTCAATACATAAAAATTCATAGTTAAGAACAACAGTAATAAGTTTTTGAGGTTTTTTATATCGCTATACCAAAAATTAAAAAAAGACAATAGTTTCAATAAAAAATATTTGTACACTATTAAACTAGCCAACTAATTGATTAAGTTTTACAGGTTTAAGCAATTATGGCAATAAAAAAAGAGAATTAAACAGATTGTTTTAGCTTTTTGGCTCGGATGGCCCAGGCCCAAGATAAGAATTTGGCCACGGCACAGGCATAAGGTACACTACTGTCCGAAATAAGTATCCTGATTGCCACATCATGACTCCTAGTCCCCAGCTGACGACATAGATTTTTAAGCCAAACCCTCCTTGGAATAGCATACTCGCCGCACACAAACATAAAGTGTGCTAGTGTTTCAGGTTTAAGAAGACACGATGGGCATAGCTCAGATATTTCCATACAGGATTTCCATCTTTTAGTAAAGGTATTGAGTGGTAGAGTTCCCATTCTAAATCTAAGATACAAGGCCCTATCGAAGGGTTTTCCAATTGCATCCAAGTAGAGTTCCCGCCTTGGACAGTCTTTGAACCTCATGAAGTCCTCTGTTAACCTACCCAGGGAGGTACTAGAGTTTCTTTGAGAACAGGTCCAGTCCCAATAGAGCTTTTTAAGTGTTTGCTTTGGAGGTGAAGATCTATTTAACCATGATTCAAGTTGACCCAAGTTAGATAATAGGCTTTTCATGTCCTTCAACCATTTAATTTTATGCCAGCTTGGTGATGACATGATTTCCTTGAGGCCTCTGGCATATCCGCTTAGTTCTTCTACCCTCCAAATGCGAGCCCATAATAGTAAAGGGCGAAATTTCGCAATTTCGCTAATCTGAGTACAACCAAGGTCCATAAATAAAGGAAGTGTCGGGGTACCTTGTGGAAGGGACAATATTTCTCTGCAGAATTTGTTCTCCAATTTCTGCAGAGCATCAGTGGACGAAGAACCCCAAAGTTCCGCCCCATAAAGGGCAGAGCTAACACCTTTAGCTGTGTAAATCTCAAGGACTGTTCCTATAGGCCTTGTTGTGCTGGAACGTTGCTCTCTCAAAAGGGCACCTGTAATCCTTTTGTGGCTCAACAGCATTTTGTCTAGGTGTGGTGTCCAGTCCATTTTGTCCGATAGGCGTATCCCAAGGTAATCAAAAATCTTTACCCTTTCCAAAAGCTCAGCATTAAGGGCAGGGGGACGCACATGTTGTTTCGGAGGATTGAGGACAAGGTACTTCGTTTTATTTGTGTTTATTACCAGGCCTCGCTTGGTGCAGAAGGATTGGAAGTTGTCTAATAGTCTCTGGAGTCCCATTGGGGATTTGGAGATTAAAAGCGTATCATCCGCGAAGAGGAGGGTCGGTATGCGTTCACCAGCCAGGGATGGCTCATCAGATGGATGTTTGAGTAGATGCTCAACCACCCCGTTGATGTAAAGAGAAAAAAGGGTGGGAGCCAGAACACATCCCTGGCGGACTCCTCTCTCTACCGGAATACTGCTCGTCTTCTCACCTCCAGGGCCCCACCTGACTTGGGCAAAGCTGCCCTGGTGCAACCTAGCTAGTAGAGATAGTAAGTAGTATGGCAGCCCCATGTCAGCAAGTACTTTCCATAACAGGTCCCTGGGTACAAGGTCAAAGGCAGTCTTTAAATCGATAAACGCGAGATAACGACTGCCCTTGCCCAAGACCACAACCTTCCAATATACCATCATGAGCCTGAATGCTTGCTCAATTGTTCCAGTGCCCACTCTAAATCCTGCCTGGAAATCGGAAAGAATTTTATTTTCTTCTGCCCAATTTAGGATTCTAACTAACAGGACTTTACCGACAACTTTTTGGCTGGTATCTAGCAAGCTAATCGGCCTGTAGTTAGATGGGTCATCCCTCGAACCTTTCTTGTAGATGGGGACCACCTCAGCCCCTTTCCATGAGGAGGGAATAGGGGCACCCTTACAGATGGCAACAAGGAGAGAATGAATCAATTTGCCCCATTTAGCGCTATCGGATTTTAGCAGATCCCCGGGAATCCCATCAGGTCCGGCCGCTTTGTGTGGAGTGATAGTACTTATTGCATATTCCACTTCCTTTAGCGTAAAATCAAAATCGGTGGGGCAAGGTACATGCTTTATGGTTAGATGGAATGTAACAGGCCCTCTCCCATTGGGGCCGTCATAACAGGAGTAGAGTTTGGAAAAGTGATCCTCCCACGCACGGCTCGGGATATTGCAGGTTAGCAGGTCACTGTCTGGTCTATTACGCGCCCTTATAGTGTCCCAAAACCATTTAGAATCTTTTTTCAGGCTGGCATCTTTAAGGGTTTGCCAGTAGGCATCTTCCCACTCCCTTTTGGCTAGCCACAGAGCCCTTTTGTATTCCCTCCTAGCTAGTTGAATTGATAGGGGGGACTTCCCTTTAACTGCCTCAATTAAACATGTCTTGGCCTTCCTGCACAATGCAGAATACCAGTCATGCCTGCCTTTGGGTTTAGTTGGAAGTTTGGTTTTCCCTATAGTCCCTTTTACCCAAAAAAAGGTCCCCTACGATTTTTATGGCTACTTCGTAGATAGTTGTTACCTTATCTGCTGCCTTCAGTAAATCTATAGAGCTGATTTCATCTTGTGAGCCTTTAATCACCTCTTCAATAGTGGACAGTTTGTTAGTGTTACACAAGATTTTATTCCACTTAAGGCGTCTTCCACAAGAGGAGACAATAATCTCCTGTGGACAGCTCGGTGCTACTAACGGCACTCCAGTGGACCAGGGATTCATTAGGGTTGGAGAAAGTGAGTTGTGATCACTCTCTATAGTGGGAATAACAACCATATCAATGACCGAACTCCAAAGCCCCCGTTCTAGCAGAATATAGTCTATCCTTGTGGAGTGACCAACCCTGTTGAACGTTGGGGCACCCATCTGGTCAGAACGTGTGCGGCCATTAGCTGCTCTTAGGCCATACTCTAGTGTAAGTGCATTGAGTTGTATTGCACTACGAGTCCAGCGCTTAATGGGTGGAATGGAGAGGATGGGAATACCCCACCTACTGGTAGTGGTAGTAGTGGTAGCACTGGAGGTGGTGGTACTGGTAGTGGTAGTACTGTTGGCGGTAGTACTGGGGGTGGTAGTAATGGTAGTGGTGGTACTGGTGGTGGTGGTACTGGTAGCGGGAGTACTGGTGGTGGTGGTACTGGTAGCAGTAGCATTGGTGGTGGTGGTACTGCTGCCCGCAATACTGGTAGTGGTAGTACTGGTGGTGGTGGTACTGATGGTGGTAGTACTGGTGGTGGTAGTGGTACTGGTTGTGGTAGTACTGGTACTGGTAGTACTGGTGGTGGTGGTAGTGGTAGTACTGGTGGCTGTAGTAGTGGTAGTACTGGTGGCTGTAGTAGTGGTAGTACTGGTGGTGGTAGTACTGGTAGTACTGATGGTGGTAGTACTGGTAGTACTGGTGGTGGTGGTGGTACTGGTAGTGGTAGTACTGGTGGTGGTGGTACTGGTAGTACTGGTGGTGGTGGTACTGGTAGTGGTAGTAGTGGTAGTACTGGAGGTGGTGGTACTGGTAGTGGTAGTACTGTTGGTGGTAGTACTGGTGGTGGTAGTACTGGTAGTGGTGGTACTGGTAGTGGTGGTACTGGTAGCGGGAGTACTGGTGGTGGTGGTGGTACTGGTAGCAGTAGCATTGGTGGTGGTGGTACTGCTGCCCGTAATACTGGTAGTGGTAGTACTGGTGGTGGTGGTACTGGTGGTGGTAGTACTGGTGGTGGTAGTGGTACTGGTTATGGTAGTACTGGTACTGGTAGTACTGGTGGTGGTGGTAGTACTGTTGGTGGTGGTAGTGGTAGTACTGGTGGCTGTAGTAGTGGTAGTACTGGTGGCTGTAGTAGTGGTAGTACTGGTAGTACTGATGGTGGCAGTACTAGTAGTACTGGTGATGGTGGTGGTACTGGTAGTGGTAGTACTGGTGGTGGTGGTACTGGTAGTGGTAGTACTGGTGGTGGTGGTACTGGTAATACTGGTGGTGGTGTACTGGTAGTGGTAGTAGTGGTAGTACTGGAGGTGGTGGTACTGGTAGTGGTAGTACTGATGGTGGTAGTACTGGTAGTACTGGTGATGGTGGTGGTACTGGCAGTGGTAGTACAGGTGGTGGTTGTACTGGTAGTGGTAGTACTGGTGGTGGTGGTACTGGTAGTACTGGTGGTGGTGGTACTGGTAGTAGTGGTAGTACTGGAGGTGGTGGTACTGGTAGTGGTAGTACTGTTGGTGGTGGTACTGGTGGTGGTAGTACTGGTGGTGGTAGTGGTACTGGTTGTGGTAGTACTGGTACTGGTAGTACTGGTGTTTGGTGGTAGTACTGTTGGTGGTGGTAGTGGTAGTACTGGTGGCTGTTGTAGTGGTAGTACTGGTGGCTGTAGTAGTGGTAGTACTGGTGGTGGTAGTACTGGTAGTAATGATGGTGGTAGTACTGGTAGTACTGGTGGTGGTGGTGGTACTGGTAGCAGTAGCATTGGTGGTGGTGGTACTGCTGGCCATTATAATGGTAGTGGTAGTACTGGTGGTGGTGGTACTGGTAGTACTGGTGGTGGTAGTGGTACTGGTTATGGTAGTACTGGTAGTGGTAGTACTGGTGGTCGTGGTACTGGTAGTACTGGTGGTGGTGGTGGTGGTTGTGGTAGTACTGGTGTCTGTAGTACTGCTAGTACTGGTGGTGGTGGTGGTGGTACTGAAAAGAATACGCTCTTAGGAACTGCTGGAGCTTTAGGACCCTATCCCTCTCCCACATTACCAAATGCCATCAGTTTAATTAAGCCAATCATACGATGCCACCCAATAGAAAAGAGCAACAGCAAAGCAATTAAAAAATGTAGCATAACAAACAGAACTGTCGCCATTAAAAATGCTCGATTTACGGTAGCATCTTACCAGCATATGCTTCTAAGCATCAATTAAACTCCCCGTGCATAATAAATGTAGCTTGGTTTAATTTAATATCATCTACTACCTTCAGATCGACTTCACGCTACATAAAACTGCAAACACAAAATATAGTCGGAAAAAAATGATTTTGACACTAAGACAGACTACGCACGCACCTACACTTCCCTGCTTCACAAATGACCTGGTTGTGCAATGACTCCAAAAAATGGCACAAGGCACGGAGCAAGAAACGTTCCCGTCTTAAGAATCTTCTTGTCTGCACCAGGCTGTGATGCACACCAGACAAATGTTGTGCTTTGCATGGCGCGCGCCCACCAAACACACTGCAGAATGGTGAACGCGCCCACAGCATCTGGATTCCATTACAGCACCTCCCTGACAGCTCCTAATTGATATTTATGGACGGCCGTGCGCATAACCGCACAGAACATGCCAACAATGGCGACCGGAAATAACATGTAGCCTATCGCGTCAAGGCTACTAAAAAGACAGCACAGCGAAGACGAATCACTATGCAGATGCCAAACAAAATGACTGAAAAAGCTCGCGCACTGAGGAATTTATCCGGCACAAAACAGAATACCCTTTACAATACGGCTCGCAGCTCCTCCCCACTTCTGACGAAGTGGTGACGTCGCCGAGCCCGTAAAAAGAAATGGGCTAGGTTACGAATACCTTAACACCCTAGCCTTGCTCCTGGGGTCCCACAGGGACTCGAGCAGGGTAAATAAAAAGCATTTTTCAAAAAACGTTTGCCACGAATTTGCAACAATAAAAAAAAATAACAAGCGTGGGCTCCCACGCTTGTTTTGAAAAAGGTCCCCGGATAGGCTAGGTTCTGGGGAAATGCAGTGATTTTATTTAAAAAGGAGGGAGCGGCGCACAGGGCCCCCACCCTAATGCGCGTTGAGCCCCGGGGACCACCACCTCCTTGGGTTTTAATTTAGATATTGGAGAGGGACAGTGCAGAAACCCCATCCATGGGCTCTTTTAAGCCCCAGGGACCACCTCCTCCCCGGTGCTTTTGTTAAAATAGTGGAGGATGGCTATGTGCCGCATGCCGCCTCCAGGACCACCTTCTCCCCAGGGCCAGCTATAAAGGGTCCCAAAAAACACACAAAAAAGAAAAGGTGGCAGGGTATGAATATCCTAACACCCTAGCCTTGTTCCTGAGATACGAGGGGGACCCCAGCAGAGTAAAAAAAGCTTCTTTTAAAAGAAAGTTTGCCATATATTTGTGATATTTGCGACCAGAAAAAAACAAGCGTGGGCTCTCACGATTGTTTTAAAACTGACCGCCGGATGGGCTAGGTCCCGGGGGAATGCAGTGATTTTATAAAAACAGGAGGGGGAACACTTGACCCCCATCCTAAGGCTCTTCGAGCCAAGTGGACTGCCTCCTTGGGGCTTAATTTACATATTGGGGTGGGCATGCAGACTCTCCTCCATAAGTTCTTGGGACCAACTCCTCCCCCGGGCTTTTGTTAAAATAGGGGAGGGTGGCCACGCAGACCCCCCTCTATGGGCTCTTTAGAGCCCCGTGGACCACCACCGAGCCGGGAATTCACAGCAACAAATAGCTAGGACCACATGGACCTCCCCCACACCTCCGGGCCTCCCACCTCCCTGAGACCAGCTAATAAAAAACATGTGGGACGGTCCCAAAATAACCACAACAGAAAAGGGAACAGGGTACGAATATCATAACCCCCTAGCCTTGCTCCTGGGGCCAGAGGGACCCCGTCAGGGCAAAAAAAGCTTTCCTTTAAAAAGATGTTGCTGTAAATTCACAAAGTTTGTACATTTAGTGGAAAAATAAATAAAAATCAAGCGCAGTTTCCCACGCTTGGTTTGATAAGGGCTTTCGGGTGGGTCAGGACTCGGGGTCTACAGTGATTTTATCGCAACCCCCTCCCCCACCCCCCTCCCTCCGAAGGATCTTTGAGTCACAGGGACCACACCTCTCAGGGCTTAATTTACATACTGGAGGAGGTCAGCAACGAGCAGAACAAAGCTAAATAATGGTGAGAAACAAGCAGAAAAAGGCAATATAGAGGTCAGCAAGGCATAGAAAGAGGCTAAATAAAGGTGAAAACCCAGCAGAAAGAGGCAGAATAGGGGCAGAAACTTGTAGAAAGAGGCAGAATTAAGGTCAGAAACGAGGAGGAAGAGGCAGAATAAAGGTGAGAAGAAGCAGGAAGAGGCAAAATAGAGGTCAGAAACCAGCAGCAAAAGGCAAAAATAAAGGGGAACAATGAGCAGACAAAGGGAAAATAAAGGTAACCAAAGAGCAGAAACAGACAGAATAAAGGTAAAAAAGAGCAGAAGGAGGCAAAAGAAAGGTCAGCAACAAGATGAGCAGAAAGAGGCAAAATAAAGGTGAGATACAAGCAGATAGAGGCAAAATAGAGGTCATCAATGAGCAGAACAAGGCCGAATAAAGGTGAGAAACAAGTAGAAAGAGGCAGAAAAGAGGTCAGAAATGAGCAAAAGAGGCAGAATAAAGGTCATCAGGGAGCAGAAAGAGGCAACATAACGGTCAGAAGGGTGCAGAAAGAGACAGAAAAGAAGGTGAGAAATGTGCAGAAAGAGGAAACCTTTGTCATAAACCAGCAGCAAGAGGCAGAATTAAGGTCAGTAATTAGCAGAAAGAGGCAAAACAAAAGTCTGAAGCAATCAGAAAGAGGTAAAACAACGGGCAGAATGAGCACAAAGAGCCAAATAGAGGGCAGGAGCGAGCAGAGAAGAGGCAGAAAACTAGTTGAAAAACTAGCAGAGAAGGAACAAAATTGAATGTAGCCAGCGGTAGAGGACAAACTGCCACGGGGACCTGCTCCTGTGTGCCCCCCTACTTTTTTTTACTATTCACCCACTGACAGACCCACTCAGACAATCACGCACCCAGTCACTCACCCACTGAGATGCATCCATCCACTCACAGACTTTCAGACACTCATGCACCCACTCACAGTCCCAGTCAGAGACCCACGCACCAATTCACAGATCCACTCAGATACTCATGCACCCACTCACAGACCCAGTCAGAAACTCACACATCCAGTCACAGATCCACTCATGCACCCACTCACAGACCCACTCAGACACTCATGCAACCACTCACAGATCCACACAGGCACTCCTACACCCACTCATAGATCCACACAGGCACTCCTACAGCCACATACACAGCTATGTACACACCCATACATCACTCACACACCCATAAACCCATTCACACACCCCCTCAGAGACCCATACAGCCACTCACTTACCCACTCACCTACTAATATGGCCTCTCACACATTCGTTCTCAAAGGTTACAGGTTACAGTTAGGAAATACAATTTTACATGTTGCAATTCACTGGAAAAAACAAAGGTTATAAGGATGTTATAGTTAGGAAATAGAATTTTTTTTAAAGGTAGAAATTCACTGAAAAAAACAGAGATCAAAGAGGTTACAGGGACGTTATAGTTAGGCTCAGATTTCACTCATACAAAACCTGTGAATTTCAGCAGCTATAGTTACCCGAGCTCACTATAACTCATGTCCCCGCAATGCAGTGATATGACCTCACAATTTACATCACTGTTGACATGGTCAGTGAAATCACTGATGAAATTGTTGATGACATCTCAAATGTCATCACTGATGACATCATCCAGTGAGTGTAAGTGTTTTGTAAAATGTTTCTGAGAGATAAAGTAGTATACTAAGGCAGTTCATAAGTTAAATTACTAACCTTTTTGTACTTCTAATGAGTGATACTGTTTCTAATATATGTCATCTGAGTGGCACTATGACTCTCTGTATCAGTGGGAGTGAGGGTGTCTGAGTGGCTGTATGGATGCATTAGGTGAACTTTTTTTTAAAAAGGGTTTAAGGTGGGCATATTTTAGGTTTAGGGTGGGTGTGGGGTTTTGGGTGACAGAGGTAATTTTAGGACTTAGTGTGGGTGTGGGTTTTTTGGTGGCAAGGGTATTTTAGGGTTTAGGGTGGGTGGGGGATTTTGGATTGCAAGGGTAATTTTAGGGCGACGCATGCCTTTACCACGAAAATGTTTTAAATGCTTTGTGTATATATATATATATATAAAAAGAGTTTGTACTTACCTGTCAAATACTTATATGTACTGGTGAAACCTTTACCACGCATATGGCTTTGCCATTCATGCTTTTACAACAAACTTTGTTGTAAAGTCATGCGAGGTACACGTATATGTGTTGTAAAAACATGGTTGGTACAGATTATGTGTGGTAAAGGCTTTTGCGTTGTAACTGCAGGCGTTACAACAGAAGGAGTGATTCCATCATACATCCCTCACCCAGACCTCTACAGGATCTTTATGACTAGTCACCATTAACAGGCTGTTGTCACATCCAGAAAGAAAGACAAGAAACCTCGTAAATAATACCCTTTTCTTCAGCGTCTAAGGTGTCCTCCAATTGAACTATTCACTTTGCACATATTCTCCAAGCCACACAACATGCATTGATAGAGCAAGCTTTCATAAGTACAGAAACTTGCTCGTATTCAATCCTCTCGAAATAACATGTAACTTATTAACCAACATGCTTTGAGATTACTAAAACTGCATTACATGACATTTCTAGTATCTAGGGGAAGCATACCTGTGTGCTTTTACTAACAGTAACCCGAGTGTCTTAATATGGCCGCCGAAAACGCGGGAATCTTTCTGCGCATGCGTCTACTACATCTACATAGTGTAATGTATCTCTGCTTTTGGTGAGAATTTCTTGCAGCTGCGCACTAGTGCTAAAGATGGCCGCTTTCATGCTTTACATTCTAAGGCACATGCTCCTGCTCGAACTAAAACTTGTATGTTCTGCTCAACTATTAATGCTATAGTTAAAGTAAAGTAATGGGGTTAGAGTAGAATTGTGTGGTATACAGTGCATTCATTTATTTGTGTATTCTAAAATGTCTCTCTTTGACTTCATTGATAGCTAATATTTTGGGCCTGACGAGTGTTGCAAGCTCCATTTTGAAAAGGCTGTGTCTGCGCAGATGATTGCAGAAAACCTTGAAGCCGCTGAAATTTACAAGCAGCCAAAGTCCTGACTTACTCACAATGTTCCTGGGAACCTGACCGTGTGACCCAAGGAGAGGAAGAAATACAAACTATATTTAAATACATTGTATATGATTTGAAACAAATATTGCTGTGTGGAATAAAAGCATGGGAAACTAAATTATGGGAGGTAACATTGATCAACTATATTGAATAGAAATGATCTCATACTGGTATGGTGGGATACACCTCTCCTATTCTTTCTGACCAATCAAATGAAGGGAATACACAAATTTGCAACATTGGAGGGTGGTACACTCACTGAAATGGTATAACTAAGGTAGGCTTAGTCAGTTAGATTGTCCGACTTGTCACTGACCCAATGTATGCTGAAGGAGAATCGAGAGCAGAGTGCTAGTCGAGCCCTCTGACAGAATAATCGGGAATTTGCTGAGGGAGAAGAATCGATTTGCCCAGTCAAGGTCCGAGAGTAGCTGTAGAGAGAGAGGGGTGTGACGCTGGTGTTGGCTGAGGTTACCTGTCCTGTACCTGTCCTGTCCTGTTGGCACCTGATTGGTCGGGAGCCCTTCTCTTGTCCCAGCCCGTGGCCACGGTTGGTCCTTGCACCATTTTAGGTAAATATAATCTGTGTGGTATGTCCTTGTGCCATTTTACCTTTCCATCCTACCCAGGTACCAATGTCTAAAAGCATTTTCTTAAATTCCTGCAAGATTTATGTTTTAATTATTGTTTACTTACTTGCAATGTTCCTAATGTCACTACTGTGACCTCTGACTCACCAATATTATTATTATTATTATAATTGCATTTATCAAGCGCACAGCTACCCGGAGGTTTCCCGGCGCTAAGCAAACTGAGCAAAATGAGCAGAATAAGAGAACGGGAAAAGTCAGACCAGGAGGGTTAAAGATTAAAAAGCCAAGTTTTAATTCCTTTCCGGAATTTCAAAAAACAAAGTTCAGAGCGCAGAGATTGGGGTAGGGAGTTCCACAGCGAGGGTGCCAACAGGGAAAACGAGCGTCCTCCCATTTTGGCTCTGGTGACACGAGGAATCCTACATTTGTTCTGAGTAGAGGACCTAAGTGTACGGGGGGGGATGTATTGCTGAACTAGAGCAGAAAGATAATGGGGAGCTCTACCTGTCATGATCTTGTGCATATAGCAGAGTGCTTTAAATTTAATTCTACTCTCGACGCATAACCAGTGCAGTTTACGCCTATGCTGTGAGACCGAGGATCTTGCAGGGAGGTGACAGATGAGGCGAACTGCCATATTCTGTACCACCTGAAACCTCCTGGTCACCTCCCTGCAGGCACCGAGGAGTAGGATATTCCCATAGTCCAGGCGTGAGGTGACAAGAGCCTGGACTACGGATCTAAGGGTGTCAGTCGGCAACATCCACGTAATTTTCCTCAACCACCTGATGATGGTGGTACAGGTGGCTGAGACTTTCACCACGTGTTGTTTAAAAGATAGCTGGTTATCGACGATCACCCCTAGATTACGAGCAGACACGCTGGGAATAGGTAAAGGTCCCATCTCCGGCGGCCAATGTTGTGGGCCCCAGAGCGCGGTGTCTGAACCAAACAGGAGCAGTTCGGTCTTGTCCCCGTTTAATTTTAATTTGTGCTGCAGCATCCACTCGGATATTTGTTTCAGCCCGGATTGGAGAGAAGAAGAGGGAAGATTTTTATTAGTGGACAGTGAGTAGATGACTTGAGTGTCATCAGCATAAGAGTAAATTGTGAGACCAGCCTGTTCTGCCAAAAAAGCAAGAGGTCTCACATACAGGTTAAAGAAAAGGGGACTGAGGATAGACCCTTGGGGAACACCGTGAGAAGAAGGGAATATAGATGAAACAGAGGAAGAAGAGAAAACTTGAAACGTGCGATCAGAAAGGAAATTGGCAATCCAGGCCAGGGCGGAACCTCCAACGCCAATAGACTTCAGAGTGGACAACAAGATGGAATGGGAGACGGTGTCGAATGCGGCACTCAAATCAAGCAAGATGAGTGCCACCGTCTCCCCATTGTCCACCTGCCGTCTAATGGTCTCAGACACACCCAGGAGGGTGGTCTCCATCGAAAAACCAGCCCTGAACCCGGATTGAGAACCATGTAAAAAATTAGAAGTTTCAACATATGAATTAAGCAAAAAATTAACATGTTTTTCCAAGATCTTGGAAAAGCATGAAATCAAAGAAATGGGGCGGAAATTAGAGAAATTGTTGGGGTCAGCGTTAGTCTTTTTCAGCAGTGGGACCACCATCGCATGCTTCCAATCACTTGGCACAAGCGCTTCTGTTAGCGAAGCGTTCAGGACATCCAAAATAATTTGGAGTGAGGATGAGTCCAGAGAACTCAGGACTTGAGGGGGCATTGGGTCAAGGGGGGAGCCTGATTTGATGTCATGAAGATACTTTTTTAGAAGCCCAGGAGAAATGGGGTCCCACACTTGAAGTGGGGGAGTCACTGACTCAGAACAGGGCATGAGTATAGGGGGAACATTGCACAGATCTTGCGCAGAAGGAATGGCGGCTGCAGACATAGAATCAAAAGTGTCGTAGATCCTATCAATTTTCTCAAGAAAGAAATTGGCTAGAGCATTGCACTGGACCGTGTTCAAGCAAGGGTCCTTAGGTACCGAGGACGCACCTGACAGGTCTTTAACTATTTTAAACAGGGCCTTCGGCCTATTTTGTGCTGTAAGTATGGTGCTATTAGCAAAATTAGCTCTGGCGATGTCACAGGCCGAATGATATGATTTCAGGGCAGACTTATATTTTGCTTTGTGCTCTGGATTATAATTGGAGCGCCAAATACGTTCCAGCTTTTTACAGTTGGATTTTTTAAGGCGAAGGGAGTCCGTAAACCAAGGTGCCGGTGGATGGTGAATTTGTGCTTTATTTTTATGAATAGGAAGGCACGTGTCCAGAGCAGTTATCAACCATGATCTAACAGCCGGTAGCTCTTGAATGGTCGTGCCGGAAACTGTGGGTTTAGAATTGGCAAGAAAAGAATTTAATTTGTCAATGTCTAGACGTTTCCAGTTCCTACTGGCATTATGGGGAAGACCAGGGGTCGAAGAATGGGATTCCCTTAATTTGATGGAAAAGTTGACGATATAATGGTCAGACCAGAGGACTGGAATTGCAGAATGATAGACAATATCTGTAAGATTAGATATAATGGGATCGAGAAGGTTACCAGCCTTGTGGGTAGGGTCAGAATTATGAAGGTGAAGGTCGAGCGCTTCAAGATCCTGTAGAAGACGCTTAGAAACCGTGCAAGAAGCAGAGTTAAAATGAATATTTAAGTCACCAACAATAGTGAAGTTAGTTGATTGTAGTAAAAACGGAGCTATAAATTCAGGGAGTGAAGCAGCCCAGCTGCTAGCAGATCCCGGTGGTCGATAAATCAAAGCGCCGGTCAGGGTAAAATGAGGGGAGAGGGTCAGTTTAAATAACCCGGCTTCACAGTTAGGGAAATCGAGGTCTTCCCATTTGCAAGAGAATTCTCTCTTGAAAATAATAGCGATTCCCCCGCCATCTTTAAGGACACGGTTACGGCCTACATAAGTATAGTCAGAGGGGAGAGCCATGGCGATGTCAGGACCAGAGCAGTCATTCAACCAAGTTTCCGTGACAAACACGGCAGCTGGACCAGCTGACTCTAAAAGATCAAAAATATCTCTCTTGTGTTTCGAGAGAGAGCGGCAGTTAATGCTGATAAAACTCAGAGAGGTGCAAGAGTTACGCACAATAATAGGAAAAGTAGGCTTAATGGTGGAAGTAGTCCAAAAAGTAGAAGAGGTACAGTCAGTACCTGAATTTGAAGAATCCAAGGCAAGGGAGCAGTGGGGGCATGTAATGGGAGCGTTTTGGCAGTTCAGAGAAATGCCCGAGGGACAGAATGATCCTCGCAGCTGAAATAAAGCAGTGCGAGAATATGAAATAAGAGTATGGGCAGGGGAACCAGGCCCTAGGCCCGTGCTGGCGCGGACGGGCGCAGACGGGCTTAACTCTGGCGCGACTCCGGCGCGCCTTCGACGCGCCCGCTGCGCTCGTCCGCTGCGCTGACGCATGAGAGGCGTCTTTGTAGGCGGTGATGCGGAGGGGGAGGGGTCGGTAGGGCGGGGTAGGGCCAAAATTAAAACAAGATTGCCGATCCCGGCTCTTACTCAGCGGGACTGTCGAGTGAAAACAGACACGCTGCTAGCAATCAGCAGTTAGGGTTAAAAGAAGCCAAAGTTATACAAAGCGCTCAGCGCGAAGCCATCCGCCCTCTGCCACAGGGCATTGACAACGCGCGAGGAAAGAGGCAGCGCCTAAGTAGGCGGTGATGCGGAGGGGGAGGGGTCGGGAGGGCGGGGTAGGGCCAAAATTAAAACAAGATTGCCGATCCCGGCTCTTACTCAGCGGGACTGTCGAGTGAAAACAGACACGCTGCTAGCAATCAGCAGTTAGGGTTAAAAGAAGCCAAAGTTATACAAAGCGCTCAGCGCGAAGCCATCCGCCCTCTGCCACAGGGCATTGACAACGCGCGAGGAAAGAGGCAGCGCCTAAGTAGGCGGTGATGCGGAGGGGGAGGGGTCGGGAGGGCGGGGTAGGGCCAAAATTAAAACAAGATTGCCGATCCCGGCTCTTACTCAGCGGGACTGTCGAGTGAAAACAGACACGCTGCTAGCAATCAGCAGTTAGGGTTAAAAGAAGCCAAAGTTATACAAAGCGCTCAGCGCGAAGCCATCCGCCCTCTGCCACAGGGCATTGACAACGCGCGAGGAAAGAGGCAGCGCCTAAGTAGGCGGTGATGCGGAGGGGGAAGGGTCGGGAGGGCGGGGTAGGGCCAAAATTAAAACAAGATTGCCGATCCCGGCTCTTACTCAGCGGGACTGTCGAGTAAAACAGACACGCTGCTAGCAATCAGCAGTTAGGGTTAAAAGAAGCCAAAGTTATACAAAGCGCTGAGCGCGAAGCCATCCGCCCTCTGCCACAGGGCATTGACAACGCGCAAGGAAAGAGGCAGCGCCTAAGTAGGCGATGATGCGGAGGGGGAGGGGTCGGGAGGGCGGGGTAGGGCCAAAATTAAAACAAGATTGCCGATCCCGGCTCTTACTCAGCGGGACTGTCGAGTGAAAACAGACACGCTGCTAGCAATCAGCAGTTAGGGTTAAAAGAAGCCAAAGTTATACAAAGCGCTCAGCGCGAAGCCATCCGCCCTCTGCCACAGGGCATTGACAACGCGCGAGGAAAGAGGCAGCGCCTAAGTAGGCGGTGATGCGGAGGGGGAGGGGTCGGGAGGGCGGGGTAGGGCCAAAATTAAAACAAGATTGCCGATCCCGGCTCTTACTCAGCGGGACTGTCGAGTGAAAACAGACACGCTGCTAGCAATCAGCAGTTAGGGTTAAAAGAAGCCAAAGTTATACAAAGCGCTCAGCGCGAAGCCATCCGCCCTCTGCCACAGGGCATTGACAACGCGCGAGGAAAGAGGCAGCGCCTAAGTAGGCGGTGATGCGGAGGGGGAGGGGTCGGGAGGGCGGGGTAGGGCCAAAATTAAAACAAGATTGCCGATCCCGGCTCTTACTCAGCGGGACTGTCGAGTGAAAACAGACACGCTGCTAGCAATCAGCAGTTAGGGTTAAAAGAAGCCAAAGTTATACAAAGCGCTCAGCGCGAAGCCATCCGCCCTCTGCCACAGGGCATTGACAACGCGCGAGGAAAGAGGCAGCGCCTAAGTAGGCGGTGATGCGGAGGGGGAAGGGTCGGGAGGGCGGGGTAGGGCCAAAATTAAAACAAGATTGCCGATCCCGGCTCTTACTCAGCGGGACTGTCGAGTAAAACAGACACGCTGCTAGCAATCAGCAGTTAGGGTTAAAAGAAGCCAAAGTTATACAAAGCGCTCAGCGCGAAGCCATCCGCCCTCTGCCTCATTGCATAGATAAAGTGTTTAAAACTTTTCCCAAGTCTGTGGTTTATTTCTCATAAGGTGAATGTTATTCTCTACCTATTATTCTAACTCCTTTGATCCTTAGATTTGGGATTTAGAGCACAAGTGACAAGGATTGGTAAATCATGGTGTACAGGTATAAGTCCTAAGGTAAATAAAACTCTGATAGGCAGGAAGTTAAGTTGGATTACTGGTTCAAAGTGTGAATGTTTATGGGCCCAGGTGAGTATGAATAACTGGACTGTTAATCCCGCGCCATCAGCATGAAACACGCAAAATATAGAGCAATACACACAGTGTGGGCCAATGAAAAGACATCAGTTATGAGATATTGCAAGGATCCCTATTCTTTAGACATATTCTTCTGAACTATTCTTTGAAAGTCAATGATAAAAGTAAGCATATTACGATATGAAACCAATGGAAAGAAAAGTTTGTTAATAAAAGGGTGCAATCTGGAATGAAAAGAGTAAGTGAAAGTGAGACAAAAAGAGGCAAAAACAGAGAAAGAGTGGGTGAGGTAGTGAAATTGGAATAGGACGATGGGTGTGAACAGGAGTGACACGGAAAATGTGAAAGTGAGAAAGAGGTAGAAACAAAATAGAGATCTGAGCAAAAGAGATGATTAAAGAGAGGAACAGAAGGAAAAAGAGCAAAAAGAGTGACTAAAATAGACAAAGGGCGATCGTAAAAGTGGAAGGGAGGGAAGAATAGTGGAAGAAGCAGAGAGACAGTATAATTGCCAGTAGTAGCGAAGCAAGTAAAGAGAGAACTGGTGAAGAGGAAGACAGCGAACACACAGGGAGATAAAGGGAGTTCTGCAATGAGCAATGGGAAGATTTAATCCAGCTTTATTGGTGTTAATACGGAAACACATGTTTCCCACATGGACTTGGCAGATGAACGCACCAGCTGGCAGGGGTCTATTTACAGAGCTAACTTTGAACCTTAAGTATCTATAAAAATAAAAGGCAGATAATGGTGTATTAGCCATGGCCACCTATCCAGTCTGGCAGTACTGAGATCCTGGGGTCACTTAAGGATGCCAGCTGTTGTGGCTCCCTCCAGACAGGCATGTTTTTCCGAGTAAAAGATATAATTGTTTTTCTTCTTAGTTCGCTCTCTGTGCTCAAGGCTGCTGTAACTGATAGTTTTGCGACACGTGCTGGAGTCACATGCAAGGAATGAGAGTCTCCTCTCTCTCCATCCAAATTCAGAGACTCGCCCCACAAAATGCGTGGAAATATATTTGTCCCCATGAAGAAAGGTTAGGAAAAAGTTAGCAGGCGCATTTGCACATGGACAGCACATTTACACACTCAAAAATGCTCATGCAACAATGCTTTTGCATGTAAATAAGGTGAAACTGGCTAATAATTCTAGAACTAATCTTGGGAAGCTATGAACGCCACAGCTTCATATCAATGTTCCTCGAATTATTAGAAAATTTGAAAAAAGTATGATATTTACTCAAAATATAGATGTAAGTCAACAGTAGTAAATCTTTGAACATTTTAAGCAATCAGCTTGTGGTTCAATGCTGGTTTGAATTCGGGTAGGGAGTAGGATTGAGTTTGTCACCCTATGACTGCTTTCTGTCCTAACTGGTTCTGTACCTTTTCAGTACACTTCCAACTTGCCCACCTCCCTTTGCTGGTTGAGGCTTGGAGGTGGGGCAGCCAACATCAAAGGTCTAAAACATTCAACGTTACCCATATCGGTTCTCTGTCGGAAAACATAGCCACACTGCTTGATAATTCCACAAACCTCCAATATATAAAACAGCTGTGGGCCAGATGTATGAAGACATTTAGGGTCCGATTACAAGTCTGGCGGTCCGAGGACTGCCAGATTTGTGGGGGTGCGACAGTGGCAATTCAGCCACCGCCACACCAGCGGTCCATCCATCCCATTACGAGTTGGGCGGTTGGACCGTCCTGGGAGGGACCGCCGTCACCAACAGGGAACCGCCATTCCCTAGCGGTTGCGTGTTGGGGTAGAGGCAACAATATGCACCGTGGTGGAGAGGAATCAAAGGTCACCCTCGAGGGCCCCTTGTGCCTCCTCTGAATGTGGATGCACACAGAGGGGCAGGAAATTAGCCCCTCTGTATGCATGCATACCACTTCCTCCAAGGCATGGCCTTTACAGTCCATCGCGTGCAGGAACCTTGTGTGGCGTTCCCATTGAGGTGCCTTTTTCAAAGGTACTGCGCCTTTGAAAGAGGCACTGCACTGGGACCACCACCGTGCCCGTCAGAACACTTTTAAGTCGCATTTTGGGGGGCGGGCAGCTATGAGTTGCGGCGCTGACTGAGCGTGGCGGGGGAGGTCCATCCGCTCTCCCACACTGCCAAAACTCATAATCGGGCCGCTAGTCATCAGAAAGCTTGCAATTTGCTAAATCACAAGACTTGTGAACACTAAATGGCTTTTTTTCTGCAACGTTACTGATGAAAATGGGTTTAAAAAGGCATAACGATTTGTTATAAGTCTTTAGAGCGTTCCTTTCACATAATTTATTTTAGTATGTATCAATGATTTGCTAAGTCATTCACCTGCCTCTTTGAGACCAGTGCTCCCCTTGCGGCGAGTAGGCAATAATTCAGGTAACAGCTGTCTACTCTCAATAAACTTTTTAAAAGTTTAAATCTTTTGTTTTAGACACAGCCCCATTTCCTTTAAAGAAAACAGGCTGCATTAACAGACATGATGGTCTGCTGAACTCAGCAGGCTACCTTTCTGTGATGGCCTCTATTGAGTCACAATTTATGACTTACTTCATATATATTAATGAAGTAGGCTGGTTTATGACCCACTATGAATGTGAATTTTCTGAACTGACCTTTTTGAACATAGATCAGTTAAAAAAATGATGTACTGTACGCAAATTGCAACTAGTATTTTACGAACAGTAAATAATATATCTGGCCCTATGTTCGTTGATTGGGTAGAGAACCTGATAGCTCAGAGTGTTTCCGAAATTCTGTGCATACCAAGCCACCACCTTTTAGGAACAAAGGGCCAGATGTAGGTGAGGGACATTTACCGATTCGAAAATACTGAATTTTACCGATTCGGCATTTTCCAATCTGTAAATGCTATGTAGCAAATTATTTGGTAAAAATTACCGAATCGTTAAGATTCGGTATTTACCGAATCGGTAAATGTCCGAATTTACGCAAGAGTGTTAAAGGGGAGTTTGTGTAATTATTTGGGGAAGGGAGAGATCACGGTGGAGGGGGGGGTGCATGCTCTAGTATCGCAATAGTATGCCTACTAAGAAAGCACTCACATGTCCCTGATAACCACTGGTGCACTAATTCTTGTGTTTAAAAATCACTGGCACAGACCATTAGGAGAAACAAGCCAGTGGTTCCATGTGAAATTAACCCTTTACAAGTTCTAACCTTGAAAATAAAAAATAGACAGTTGTAACATTGTGCAGGGCCTGGAGACTGGCGGACACTAAGGAAGTGTAAATCCCTAACTACTCACCTCCTTCTACACACCACAGATTCTAAATGGAAACATTTTGCAGTGGTGATATTGTACAGGACTGTGAGAATAGGGGACATCAAAGAGATGTAAATCCCAAGCCACTCGCCCCCTTCTACACACATTTTCGTGGTAATGCTGTGCAGAAGTGGGAGAATGGAAGACATCAAAAAGATGTAAATTCCTCACCACGCACCCCCTTCTGTACACCACACATGCTCAACCATAGGTTAATCAAAAGTAAGAGGTTCACGACACCTGAACAAATTCCTTGGTGAGACAAAGTGTAGGGTACGCAACCCAATGCACAAAGGTACTAAAGTATAGGGTACATGTCCCCTCACACAAAGGCACAAAAGTACAAGGTACCAGACCCATCGCACAAAGGCAAAAAGTATAGGGTACACGACCCATCGCACAAAGACACAAAAGTATAGGGTACACAACCCATCGCACAAAGGCACAAAAGTATAGGGTACATGACCCATTGCACAAAGCACAAAAGTATAAGGTACACATTCCATCAACACACACCTAAGTGTAGGGGTGGCAGTAGTGTGTTGTGTAGGTGTAGGGGTAGTGTTGTACTGTGGTAGTGTTTTTGGGTTAGGGGTAGTGTAGGGGTGGGAGTAGTGTGTTGTGTAGGGGTAGGGATTTTACTTACCTTGCAAACTTTTACTGCGAGTATGGCTTTACCACGCATGCCTTTGCATTGTAATGGCATGCGTGGTAAAGGCATACTCATTGTAAAAGTATGCAATGTAATGGTATGCGATGTCATTGACATTGCGTAGTAATACCGATGTTGTAATGGCATGCGTGGTATTAGTATGTGATATATTGACATACATCCGCTGTATGCTGCAGAAATAATGGGCAGTGAAATGTACAGAGGGAGACATCTGTTTTGGAAAACATGACTGCTAGGCCCGATTTGGGGCCTAGTAAACAAGAGTCAGGAAAACACAGTTATGTATGTCATAGGAAACGTTTTAAAATGTTTTAAATCTCGAACACAAGATATACCCCACTTTTACATCCTTTATAAAGCTTTTCTGAAATGTCTGCACTATCTCCCAGGATGAACGGAGGAAGCAAACTCTTACGGTGCACTCCTCTGGCACACCATGAGATCCGCGCCCATCAAAAGAGCTACTAGCCTTCGCACCAATGTTCATCCCTCTGTTTCAGATATCCTAAAAATGTTACTTGTACCCATGGTCTACTCAGACTAATGGAAACCAGCAGTAGTCATGCTTCTGCTGAAAAAGACTTCCTAGACGCAGCTGATTTGGTTAACTCTTGCCCTGCATCCTAACCGTCTTTCCAGCCTCTGATCCTACAAGCTACCGCTACTCCCAATTGCAGGCTTATTTGAAGTATAAAGAAATTGTATGCCCCCTATGCGGTGGCATTAGAACTAAAAGGAGCACACGCTTGTGATGTTTACAACCTCAGACCACGTTTGGATGGAGCTGAATGGCGCTAGTGCCAGGGTTCTGATATTATTGCATTTATGAGCTGTACAGTCTATTGATCTCCTCACCTCATTTTGTTTTATTTTTATATATTTTTATTTACTGGGTTATCAAACATAGCCAAAGAAAGAAAGAGAAAAAACTAAAAAACAAAAGTTACAGACAAATAAAAGAAATCAGATCACATAATCCAGAATCAGTATCATTGCAATATTTGCATAGACACATTGATTTAAGGAACCCAACAGGATAGAGGGCCTATTAAAATGCAACTCATCTTTCCATACACATAGACAAAACAACATTGTAGAAAGGCTGATCCCCACACCCAAAAGATTGTGCCAACAAATCTGTAACAACCCAAATATGATTACTCAGTGTACAACAGTGGCCAGACATACATCATCACTCCTGTTCTTCGTCGTCACATTGGCATGACAATTGGTATTGTGTAAATAGACTCCAAAAGCCCAATAGGTGGCTACAGGGCGGAAGCAGTTTCTTATAAATGTCCTATTGGGTATTGCAATACACCATGTCCTTTTCCCACTCAGCAACAGTAGGTACAGGACCACGCATCCATCTCATCGCTAGCCTGCGTTTGGCTAGAAGAAGACCAATAGCTATCAATTTACTAACATTTTTCTGTAGTGGCTTCGTATACCCCACTAATGTCAGTAGAGGATGTGGCACAAGTGATAGACCCACAATATCAGTTAACGTCTTGAAAATATGGTTCCAGAATTCCTCTACAGGGTGGCACTGCCAAGGTAGGTGTAAAAAAACATCACCCGGCATGTCACATCGCTCACAGTTTTCTGTATCGCGCAAACCATATCAATGTAGGCGCTCTGGGGAGTAATTTACCCTGTTTAAAAACTTAAAATGTGCTAACCTATGGCGACCATTCAGAGAGACCTTGCGGGTAACCTCACAGCAGTAAAACCAGATATCGTCTATGAGTAGTGTCCCAATGTCCACCTGCCATGCCAGTTGAGCTTTCGTGAAAAGTTTCATCCTAGTCTGTAAAGTCGAGACATAGAGTCGGGACACTAACTTGATAGGAGACTGTGAACGCAACAGTATGGACAGTGGTGGGATCCCACTGGGTTCAACTAGCTCATCGTCCAGCACCGCTCGCAGAGCATGAAGAGTCTGAAAAAAATGAAATTGCGTTAGCGCAGAGGGGGTCGCCTTACCGGCCACCACTTCATTCCGTGCTACCATTCGACCATTCTTAAAAAGTTCTCCCATCTCGGATATACTCAGATCATTCAGCGAACGGAGTGTACCCCGCTCTGAGCTAAGAGCAAACCACTGACACCACTCTATGCGCATACGAAGCAAATACAATTGTGCACAGGCGTACAATTGAACAAGAACATGCCAAGCATATACCGTGGAATTCACTGAGTCAAGAACCCCACAATGTCTAATTGGCGCTGTAGTCAAAAACCGCGGCAATGGTTCAGGAGTGGCTGCCACTTTTTCTATCTGGAGGTGTGGGAGACACTGTGGGCCATGAACCTAACTATGGGCATGCAAAGCCTGTGCTATCCGCTAATAAAGTTCTAAATCCGACGCACCCAGTCCTCCCGTAGTATATGGCAACATAAGAATGTCCAAAGCAATATGCGGAGCCCTGCCCAACCATGCCAGTTTATTCATCAATGTGCGCAACTCTTTAAACATATGCTGAGGCACCACAATAGGGATATTAACGAAGAGAAAAAGGAATTGGGGAAGTACCATCTTCTGTAGTAGGGGATCTCTGTGTATAGTCATAATCTAGTGAATAGTCCCGCCCATGTGCGTGGACCCCGGAGCAATCAAAAATAATCTCTTACAGTGTCAAAAAATGCAGAAATGCATAGACACTTAAGAGAGAATTTAAAGACAGATAATGCAGCCTAAAAGGCTACACTGTCCAGTACTTCAACTAGAAATTCCACCAAAAAATCCACAAAACAGCAAAAGCCTGTACAGATTTCCATTGCTTTACCAGCAAAATCCCTCAGGAATGATAGAGAGAAGAACCTGGACAGACAAGCCCCATAGGCTGCCATTATGTGGCTCAGAACAGGATACTGTGCCTTTAAGAGAACTTTCCAGAACATCACAGTATCCCAGAATGCCCTGCGGGTCCCAGTTACTTTCAGTTCTTTTTTCCGGCTCCTGCAAGCAGGACCCTGGAGCATTGAGCTCTCCCTTTTTAGGGTTTATTAGTGTTTTTTCACTGCAAATTCGATTTGAAGTACTTTCTAAGTACTTTGTGACTTTTCTTCTTGGTGTTTGCACTCTTTTTATGTCGAATATGCCTTCTTTATTCGACAAATGCTCTGAGTGCTCCAGGAAGATGGCTAAGTCAGACCCTCATGAGGTGTGTATCCTCTGCCTGCCCTCTTCCCATGTTCCAGAGGAGTGTGAGATCTGTAAAGGCTTCTCTGGCAAGACCCTGAAGGACAGGATGAAGATCAGACTTCAGGGCCTCGAGGAAAGGAAGCTGAAGGCTCAAGGTGGGTCTGGTGGGGCTTCATCTGCCCATGCTGAGGCCTCTGGGTGGCTCCCCAGGGGCAGGAAGTCCAGCAAACACCCTAAATCTCCGTCTGGGTCGGTGGCTCCGACCACGACATCGAGAGGAAGGTCCACAGCCAGTTCCCGGTCTCCCCAGGGCTCTGGGTCGAGAAAACGTCGCCCGTCGACGTCGAGGAGCTTGCACAGGCCGCCGTCGAACCCAGTGACGATTTCATCGTCGTCGCCATCGGCGTCGAGTGGACGGCGTCGAAGGACCCGGCGTCGGCGCTCGCCGTCGAGGCGACACCGCCGTTCGCCGTCAAGGACGGGGACATCGTCGTCGTCGAGGGGATCCTCGTCGTCGAGGCCGCCGTCGAAGCGGAAGAGATCGCCGTCGAGGCAGAAGAGGTCTCCGGCGAAGAAGAAGTCGACGTCGAGGCGATCGAGGTCGCCGTCGAGGCAGTCGAAGAGGTCGCCGTCGAGGCGGTCGAAGAGGTCGCCGTCGAGGCGGTCGAGGTCGCCGTCAAGGCGCAAGCGATCGCCGTCGAGGCATAGAGGATCGTCAATCTGGTCAGGATCGACGTCGAGGCATAGAAGCCGGTCGACGCCGAGGCGTGTGAAACGGTCGACGCCGAAGGGATGCTCGACGTCGAGGGGGCCACGCTCGACGTCTGGACACCGTTCTTCGATGTCAAGGGGTCGTGCGGGCAGACCGAGGACTGTGGGGGGCTCCCCTCAGTCCGGAAAAGATGGTGGGTCACCGGGATCGGTGTACTCGGAGGTGTATACCCCGAAGAAGTCTATTACACCTCCTCCTCCTCCTCCTTTGTCTAGAGGTCCTCCTCCGAGGGCTCGAACCCCTCCTCCTTTGCCTCCTCTACCTCCTCTTCCATCGGGACCACGGGCCCCTGTGCCTGCTGCTCCTCCTCCGGTTCCACCGAGATCGGTGTCATTGCCCAGGCTTCCGACACCTCCGAAGAAGACTCCTAAGTCAAAGGACCCTCCTAAGCCCAAGACGTCCGTCCCGAGGAAGCCGTCAGAACGTCCCAGACCCAGGAGATCGAGGTCTCGCTCAAGGAAGAGAGACAGATCTAGGAGTAGACACAGGTCCTCCACTAGATCCAGGCATCGCCATAGGAGCCATAGGTCCAGGTCCCGTTCAACCTCTAGGACCCGTTCATATTCGCCTACATTGTCGGACTCACCGGAGACGAGGGTGTCTCCGATAGATGACATTGGCACGTTCCAGGAGGTTCTCCTGAGCGGGGCGGCGAAGTTGGGGATCACGGTGACGGCTCCTACACCTACGACGTCCGTGATCTTCGAGACTTTGCACAAGAAGCACCTGTCTCGCCCTCTACTGCCTTTGGTGCCAGGACTGGTTGAGCCTGCGGAGCAGCTCTTCCTTACGCCAGCGGTGGTGAAAGCCGCGCCCTCCAGGCTTCTCAAGAAGTACAGGGCGCCGGACTCGGACCCAGCCTTCCTACGGATGGATCCAGTACCCGATTCGGTGATTGTGACGGCGGCTAGGAAACAACATGCTACCTCCCCGTCCTCCACTGTGCCTCCGGATAAGGAGAGCCGCTGGATTGACTCGGCTGGAAGGAAGGCGTGTGGGACGTCTTCCACGACGATGAAGGCCTCCAGCGACTCGGCGTTACTGGGGCGGTACGACCGTGCGCTGTGGGATTCCATGGAACAGTTCGCAGACCTTGTCCCGCGTGACAGAAAAGAGGACTTCATGGAGATCGTCCAGGAAGGGATGCTGGTCTCGAACCAAGCCATCAGCGCTGCGGCGGACATTTCCCTGTTGGCTGCGCATGGATACTGCCACGGTATCAATCAGCGACGCCATGCTTGGCTCCGGCTTACGTCGCTCAAGCCTGAGGCGCAGCAGCGAGTGGCTAATCTGCCGTTTTCTGGCGAGACTTTATTCGGGAAACATGCAGATGACGAAATGGCCCGGATGAAGGCCGAAGCCGAAACCCTGACGGCTGTGGGCTTGGAGAAGCCCAAGGACAAGAAGCCCTACCTCCAGTTCCAATGACGGTTCGGGTCGCAGGGTAGAGGAAGAGGGCAGTCTTCTGGGCAACAGCAGCAGCAGCAACAACAGCAGCAATACAGAAGACTCTTCCAAAAACGTCAGAGGGGTAGAGGTGGACAGCAGTCCTCTACCGCGAACAAGGGCCCGGGCGGGTCTCGACCCTGAGCGGTTACTTCCCCGTCATCCGTTACCCGCTCCGGTGGGGGGAAGCGTTCAATTTTTTCTGGCAGAGTGGAGAAAAATTACTCAGGACAAGTGGGTGCTGAATATTGTTTGCAATGGATACAGTCTTCGGTTCACCAGCCCGCCTCCATCGATCCCTCCGGTCAGCTCGCAGTATCAACTGCGCGAGCTCCAGGCAGAGGCCGACATCCTGTTAAGGAAAAGGGCGATAGAAGACGTACCTCTGTCTCAAAGAGGAAGAGGTCTTTACTCTCGGTTCTTTCTGGTCCGCAAGAAGGACAAGAACGAGTTCAGGCCCATTCTGGACTTGCGTCAGGCAAACAAGTGGATTCGCAGAGAAAAGTTTTGCATGCTGTTGTTGCATCAGATCTACCCTCAGCTGCAACGAGGAGATTGGATGTGTGCCATAGATCTACAGGATGCATACTTCCATGTGCCCATTGCATGCAAACACAGGAAGTTTCTGCGATTTCAAGTCGGCACCAATCACTATCAGTACACGGTGCTTCCATTCGGGCTGAAGTCTGCGCCCAGGACGTTCTCAAAATGCATGGCAGTGGTAGCGGCACACCTGAGGAAGAACAAGGTGTTTGTCTACCCGTACCTGGACGATTGGTTGATCAAGGCCTCCTCCTTCTCGGAAGCTCAAGCACACTTCCAGAAGACGTGCGCTCTCTTTGAACAAGCTGGGGTTGCACATCAACATGTCCAAGTCTGTCCCGACTCCGGTCCAGTGCATCCAGTACTTGGGAGCCTCCATCAATACGCTGTCAGCAAGCGTGTCTCCTTCGGAAGAGCGACGTTTATCACTCCTTCGGAAGGCTCAGGCTCTCATGTCCACTCCATCCACGACAGTGAGGACGGTGTCTTCTCTGCTGGGATCGATGGCCTCATGTATCTTCCTGACGCCACATGCGCGGCTGCACATGAGACTGCTGCAGGAGTGCTTGGAAGATCAGTGGGACCAGAGGAGAGGATCTTGGGACGACAAGATACGACTGTCTCTACATGCTCTTCAGTCTCTGAAGTGGTGGTGCTCGAAGGAGAATCTCCTCAGCGGGGTTCCTTTCCACAAGGACATTCCCACACAGTCTATCGTGACGGATGCTTCTCTCCAAGGCTGGGGAGCACACTCCCGAGACCTACAGATTCAAGGGACGTGGTCCCCGACGGAGTCCACGTACCACATCAATTTCCTGGAACTCAGAGCTGTGTACTTGGCACTGAAGGCCTTTCATCCGTCCTTTCAGACCAACTCTCTGCTTGTTCAGACGGACAACACGACAACGATGTATTACCTCAACAAGCAGGGGGGCTCGAGATCACGCACTCTGTCCCAGGAGGCGCAGGCGATCTGGCACTGGCTTCTGACTCGAGGACTGTTGATAACGGCCACCCATCTGCCAGGTGTGCAGAATGTTCAGGCAGACGAACTGAGCAGACTGATTCAGGAAAACCACGAATGGGTCATAAACGACGAAGTACTAGGAGAAGTCTTCGCAAGGTGGGGAACTCCAGACGTAGATCTGTTCGCCACCGCCGAAAACAGCAAATGCCGAGGCTTCGCCTCCAGGTACTACCAGCCGGGGACGCTGGGGAACGCGTTATGGATCAACTGGTCAAACAGCTCTCTGTACGCTTTTCCACCCATTCCCCTGATTCCGACGGTTCTCATCAAGCTGTCCCAGTCCAGGGCAAGGATGATTCTGATTGCCCCGGAGTGGCCCAGACAGTGGTGGTTCACGGACCTGCTTCACCGGTCTCTCTTTCCTCACATGAAGCTGCCGTGCAGGCCGGACCTTCTCACGAAGTTCGGGGGGCGGATGGTGCACCCCAACCTCTCGTCTTTGAGTTTGGCGGCATGGCTCCTGAAATAGTGCAATATGGCCATCTGAATCTCCCAGAGGATTGTATGGACATACTGAAGGAGGCTAAGCGACCTTCCACTAGGACTTCTTATGCTTACAAGTGGAAGAGGTTTTGCATCTGGTGCAAGTCTAAGAACTATGACCCTACGTCATGCAAGGAGGATGTCATCCTTCCATATCTGTTACATCTGGCGCAGTCTGGCCTTAATGTCCATTCCATTAAGGTCCATCTGGCTGCTTTGACTGCCTACAGGAAATGCCCTTCACAGACTTCCTTCTTCCAGATCCCTGTGATCAAAGACTTTCTGGAAGGCTTGAAGAAAGTATTCCCTCCTGTCAGGCTTCCTTCACCTTCATGGGACTTGAATGTGGTGCTGTCCAGGCTGATGAAGGAGCCTTTTGAACCTATTCATAAGGCTTCGCTGCAGCACCTGTCCTGGAAGGCGGCGTTCCTCGTGGCCATTACATCGGCCCGCAGGGTGAGTGAAATTCAGGCGTTGTGTTGCCAAGAACCTTACACTGTATTTCATGCTGCTAAGGTTGTTATGCGTACTCACCCCAAGTTTCTTCCCAAGGTTGTTTCTGATTTTCATATCAACCAGACTATAACTTTACCTACGTTCTTTCAGAATCCTTCATCTCCAGCGGAAAGGTCTTTGCATTCCCTGGATGTTAGGAGGGTGCTGAAATTTTATCTGGATAAAACCAAAGATATTCGTAGGTCAGACCAATTGTTCATCAATTATGGATCAGTCAGGACCGGTCTTGCTACCTCTAAACAGTCCATCTCGAGGTGGATTGTGTCCTGCATACAATTGTGTTACTACAAAGCTAATAAGACCTTAGGGGTAAAACCTAAGGCTCATTCCACCAGGGGCAAAGCTGCCACGACAGCTATGCTTCGTAATGTTCCCATTGCAGAGATCTGCAAGGCGGCCACTTGGAAGTCGGTCCATACCTTTGCTAAGCATTACTGCCTGGACGCTGATGCCAGGGCAGACGCTCAGGTTGGGCAGGCTTCGCTGCGGAATCTGTTCGCACAATAGTGGCGTTATTTCTTTTTTCTCCACCGCCGCTTGGTGTGGGGATGGGCTTGCCATTCTATTCACTAGATTATGACTATACACAGAGATCCCCTACTACAGAAGGAGTAGTTTCTGTCCTGTAACTCCAGTTCTGTAGTAGGGGTATCTCTGTTATAGTCATAAGCGCCCGCCCTCCTCCCCGGTGGAGAGAGATATTCATGTACGGAATGCTACAGGTCTGGCGTGTTACGCCTTCAAAAAGAACTGAAAGTAACTGGGACCTGCAGGGCATTCTGGGATACTGTGATGTTCTGGAAAGTTCTCTTAAAGGCACAGTATCCTGTTCTGAGCCACATAATGGCAGCCTGTGGGGCTTGTCTGTCCAGGTTCTTCTCTCTATCATTCCTGAGGGATTTTGCTGGTAAAGCAATGGAAATCTGTACAGGCTTTTGCTGTTTTGTGGATTTTTTGGTGGAATTTCTAGTTGAAGTACTGGACAGTGTAGCCTTTTAGGCTGCATTATCTGTCTTTAAATTCTCTCTTAAGTGTCTATGCATTTCTGCATTTTTTGACACTGTAAGAGATTATTTTTGATTGCTCCGGGGTCCACGCACATGGGCGGGACTATTCACTAGATTATGTCTATAACAGAGATACCCCTACTACAGAACTGGAGTTACAGGACAGAAACTACTCCATCTTCATTAATGAGACCCTCCCCACCAGTGACAGCGGAAGTTGAATCCAGCGGTCTATGTCATCGCCCAGCTTGTCAAACGCCTTACTGTAATTTGCCCGTATCAACTGATCTGCGCCTGAATGAACTTGAATACCCAGGTAGCGAACTAGGTTAGACATCCACTGGAGAGGGAAATCTAGGGGGTGGGCACCGTGACTGGTTTCAACGGAAAAATGATAGACTTATCCCAGTTAACCCTCAAGCCCGACAGGCCACCAAAGCGCAACACCTCCCGAATTATAGGGGAAGGTGGAGTTCCGGGTTTCGAATATATAAGAGCATGTCCTCAGTGGAGGCAGAGACTATTAAGTTATAGTTAGGGAAACGAAAGCCCCTGTGACCATGATATTCCCGCAGTGCCCGTAACACGGGCTCTGCCACAATTGCATATGAGAGCGGGGATGGGGGACACCCCTGCCAGGTGTCCTGCGATATGTGAATGGGAGTAGAAACCATGTCTCCGGAATGGACCCGAGCAACCTGTGGATTATAAAGCACCGACACCATTTGTAAGAATACTTCACCAACGCCCATGCGACGCAGCACAGCACGTAAAAACGACCATTAAATTGAGTCAAAGGCCTTCTTGGCGTATAAGAAGACCGCCGCAGCATTAACTTCGGGCCGGACATGCTGAAGGGTGCCAAACACTGTTCGGAGATTGTGGGAGAGCGTTCGGCCCGGAATAAACCCGGCCTGTTCAGGGCCGATCAACTGTGGCGGCAACCGGGACAGGCGATTGGCTAGAATTTTAGCAAACATTTTTGTATCCACATTCAGCAGGGAAAGTGGACGGTAAGCAGAGCTCTATTGGGGGTATTTATCAGGCTTCAATAATGTGACAATCAGGGCCTCCCGCAAGATAGGTGGCATAATCCCATGCGCCACCATCTTCTGAAACAGGGTAGCCAAATGGGGGATCAACAGATCACTACAACCATTGCAAAAGGCCACCATAAGCCCATCCTGTCCCGGACCACTGCCCTCTCATAAAGAATTCAATGCCAGCTGTATCTCGGCATTATCTATGGGCCGCATAAAAATTCATGGTGCCAATTTTGTAACCAAGGCAGCTTGATATATTCTAGATATTGCAATATAGCAGAGTCACTAGGGGGGACCTTTGAACTGTTTAGCTTCTGGTAATAATCTTGAAACTGATTTGTAATCTCCGCCAGTTCGCTCAAAGTAGACCCCCCCATCCTCCAACGTGGTCACGCTTCCAGCTTCCCTTCTGCAACGGGCCAGCACCGCAAGGATCGACCCTGTCCGGTCAGCCTAACCATAAAATCTGGCTGAAGCATATTTGCCCATATGTCGGACTTCACAGTCTGCTTCTTTGTGGAATTCGTCTATAGTAGATTTTAGGAGTTCCAGCAGCTTGGGGTCACACCCGAGATTCTAACAAAGCCAACCTGTTTCTAATAGAGCGAAGAACTCCTGCATGATTATTGATGGCAACTCCGCGTATGTAGGCCTTAAACGACTCCCACACCGTGGCAAAAGACTGTACGGAACTGATATTAACGTCAAAGAATTCCGAAATAGCGTCATGTAGCTCAGATTTAAAGACTGTGCCTAATAACAAGTTCAAGTTCAAGTTCGAGCATTTATATAGCGCACTACTCACCCAGAGGGTCTCAAGGCGCTTGGGGAGGGGGTTCATTATTTGTCGAATAGCCAGGTTTTAGGTTCTTTTCTGAATGAGATGTGGTTTTGAGTAAGGCGGAGGTGAGAGGGGAGTGAGTTCCAGGTCTTGGCAGCCAGGAAGGAGAAGGATCTGCCACCCATGGTGGATTTTCGGATGCGTGGGACTGTGGCGAGGGCTTGATTGGACGATCTTAGTTGGCGGGTGGGTTTGTAGAAGGATAGTCGAGTGTTGAGGCATTCGGGTCCTAGGTTGTAGAGGGCCTTGTGTGCGTGGGTGAGAAGACGGAACGTAATTCTTTTGTTGACGGGAAGCCAGTGGAGGTCCTTTAGGTGTCCGGTGATGTGATCTCGGCGAGGGATGTCCAATATGAGTCTCGCTGATGAGTTTTGGATGCGTTGGAGTTATTTCTGTAACTTTGCTGTGATTCCGGCGTATAGTGTGTTACCATAATCCAGCCGACTCGTGACCAGTGCGTGGGTCACAGTCTTTCTTGTTTCGAGGGGGATCCAGCGGAAGATCTTTTTGAGGATGCGAAGTACGTTAAAGCAGGAGGATGAGACTGCGTTAACTTGTCTGGACATCGAGAGAGAGGAGTCTAGGATAAAGCCAAGGTTACGTGCGTGGTCTGTGGGTGTGGGTGCTGTGCCCAGAGCGGAAGGCCACCAAGAGTCATCCCAGGCAGAGGGTGAGGATCCTAGGATGAGCACTTCAGTTTTGTCTGAATTGAGTTTTAGGCGGCTCTGTTTCATCCATTCGGCTACTTCTTTCATGCCTTCGTGAAGATTGGTTTTGGCGGTGTTCGGGTCTTTGGTGAGGGAAAGGATTAATTGGGTGTCATCGGCGTAAGAGATGATGTTGAGGTTGTGTTGGCGCGCGATGGATGCGAGTGGGCTCATGTAAACGTTGAAGAGGGTGGGACTGAGTGATGATCCTTGTGGTACTCCACAGATGACTTCTGTGGCTTCTGAGTTGAATGGGGGAAGTCGGACTCTTTGAGTTCTCCCGACGAGGAACGAGATGATCCAGTCCAAGGCTTTTCCTTGTATGCCGATGTTGCTGAGGCGTTGTATAAGGGTGCTGTGGCAGACCGTGTCGAAAGCGGCGGAGAGGTCGAGTAGAATGAGGGCTGCAGTTTCTCCGTTGTCCAGTAGTGTTCGGATGTCGTCTGTCGCTGCAATGAGGGCGGTTTCGGTGCTGTGTTTGGCTCGAAATCCGGATTGAGATGGATCGAGGGAGTTGTTGGATTCAAGGAAGGCGGCGAGCTGGCTGTTGACGGCTTTCTCAATGACTTTGGCAGGGAAAGGGAGGAGGGATATGGGTCGGTAGTTTTTAAGTTCAGAGGGGTCTGCTGTGGGTTTCTTCAAGAGGGCGCTGAGTTCGGCGTGTTTCCAGCTTTCTGGAAAGGTGGCAGAGTTGAACGAGCGGTTGATGACATCACGAAGATGGGGTGCGATGATGGAGTCAGCTTTGTTGAAGATGTGGTGGGGGCAGGGGTCTGTTGGCGAGCCAGAATGGATTGAGTTCATTAGGCGGATGGTGTCTTCAGTGGTGATTGTGTTCCAGGCGCTAAGGTAGTTAGTTGGTGGAGTGGGACCTGAGGGGTGTGGGGAGGGTTGATCGTTGGGAGTGTTCTCGAAGCTGTTGTGGATGACGGCGATTTTGTTGTAGAAGAAGGAGGATAACGCGTCGCAGAGGTCTTGGGAGGGGGTGATGTCGTTAGATGCTGCGGTGGGGTTGGTGAATTCTTTGACGATGTTGAAAAGTTCCTTGCTGTTGTGGGTGTTGTTGTGGAGACGATCCTTGAATGCTGCTTTCTTGGCGGATCGAATCAGTTGGTGGTGGTTGCGGGTGGCTGCCTTGAGGGTGGCCATGTTGTCGGTGGTTGGGTTTTTTCTCCATGTTTTCTCCAGGGTGCGGCATAGCTTCTTGGATTTTTTAAGGTCATCATTGAACCAGGAAGCCTTTTTGCTGGCTGATTTGATCTGGTGCTTTTTCAGGGGTGCTAATTCGTCAGCACTGTGGGTGATCCATTGCTTGAGATCGGTGGCCGCTTGGTTTGGGTCCAATGAGAGGGTGGGAGGATTTTGGTTGAGTGATGAGAGGAGTTGGTTGGAGGTGATTTTGTTCCAGTTTCTCAGAGGAATGGGTTGTGGGCGGTTTTGTTCAGGGTGGTTTTGTAGCTGAAGTGAACACAGCTGTGGTCCGTCCAATGGAGAGCTGTGGTGCGATCGAAGGAAATGTGCTTGCTGGAGGTGAAGATAGGGTCGAGCGTGTGTCCGGCTACGTGGGTGGGGGCGTCAACGAGTTGTTTGAGTCCAAGATTGGCCAGGTTGTCCAGAAGGGAGGTGGTGTTGAATTCTTGTTTGTTGTCAACGTGGTAGTTGAGGTCGCCTAAAAGAATGTAGTTCTCGGAGGCGAGGGCATGTGGGCTGACGAAGTCCGTGATGTCATCGCTGAATTGAGTGCGGGTGCCTGGGGGCCTGTAGATGAGGGTGCCTCTAAGTGTGGTCCTAGGGTCGGTGTGGATCTGAAAGTGGAGATGTTCGGCGGATGTAAGATTATCATCGGTGCTGGTCGTGACTTTGATGGTGTTCTTATGGATGATGGCGATTCCTCCTCCTGTTTGGTTGGTGCGGTCTTTACGGGTAATCTTGTAGCCTTTCGGTATGGCTGTGGCGATGTCGGGAGCTGATGATGTGTTCATCCATGTTTCTGTAAGGAAGGCGATGTCAGGTGAAGCAGTGTCGAGTAGGTCCCAGAGTTCCGTAGCGTGTCTGTGGACCGAGCGGGTGTTGACCAGGATGCACTTCAGGTGGTTAGAGTCGGGGTTGCGTGTGGAGGAGGTGAGTTTGGTGAGGGTCCTGGAACAGTTGAACTTGCAGGAGAGGCAGGTGAATGGGCCGTGGGTACGTCCTGGGGTGGCTTTGCAGCATTGTGGTGTGCGACCGGGGTTGAGGGCGAGGAGAGTTGCGGCATCATATGTGAGTCTAGAGGATTGGGTGCGGCGGGGACCAGGGGGTCTGGCGCTGGGCGCGGTCCAGGCGTGGACGGGCGTAGACGGGCTTACCTTTGGCGCACCTTCGGCGCGATCGCTGCGCGTGAACGCTGCGCGAGAAAGCATCTGTCATATATGGATAGTGGACGGGGAGGGGCGTGGGAGGGGCAGCTGGAAGGCGGGGTCGGGGTGGGGCGGACGGGCTTGGAAGGCAAACAAACAAAACAAACAAAATGGAAGCGGAGCAAAGCCGAGTGAGGCTGGGGCACAGAGTGAGGATCAGGCACAGAGTATATTATGCAACAGGCAATGCGAGCGCCACGGGACCACCAGAGCAAAAAGAGCAGATACACAATTTCCCCACACAGCGCAGATAACTCAAGGCAGCATAAGAGGCACTGAAGCGCTTAGAAATCAGGCGGCGCTAATGGGCAAATAGAGCGCTATGAGCGCTAGAGATCCTAGCAGGCACCGAGTTTAAAGGGCACAGAGCAAAGTAAAAACGAGGTCAGTTACGATACCACAGGGAGGCCAGGGATCGAGGAAGCGACCGCTACTGATGGAGTCAGGACGGTCACAGCACTACTGTGGACGGAGTCAGCTGTATGGGTCAGTGGGTGGGAGGGGCAGCTGGGAGGCGGGGTCGGGGTGGGGAGGACGGGCTCGGAAGGCAAACAAACAAAACAAACAAAATGGAAGCGGAGCAAAGCCGAGTGAGGCTGGGGCACAGAGTGAGGATCAGGCACAGAGTATATTATGCAACAGGCAATGCGAGCGCCACGGGACCACCAGAGCAAAAAGAGCAGATACACAATTTCCCCACACAGCGCAGATAACTCAAGGCAGCATAAGAGGCACTGAAGCGCTTAGAAATCAGGCGGCGCTAATGGGCAAATAGAGCGCTATGAGCGCTAGAGATCCTAGCAGGCACCGAGTTTAAAGGGCACAGAGCAAAGTAAAAACGAGGTCAGTTACGATACCACAGGGAGGCCAGGGATCGAGGGAGCGACCGCTACTGATGGAGTCAGGACGGTCACAGCACTACTGTAGACGAAGTCAGCCATATGGGTCAGTGGGTGGGAGGGGCAGCTGGGAGGCGGGGTCGGGGTGGGGAGGACGGGCTCGGAAGGCAAACAAACAAAACAAACAAAATGGAAGCGGAGCAAAGCCGAGTGAGGCTGGGGCACAGAGTGAGGATCAGGCACAGAGTATATTATGCAACAGGCAATGCGAGCGCCACGGGACCACCAGAGCAAAAAGAGCAGATACACAATTTCCCCACACAGCGCAGATAACTCAAGGCAGCATAAGAGGCACTGAAGCGCTTAGAAATCAGGCGGCGCTAATGGGCAAATAGAGCGCTATGAGCGCTAGAGATCCTAGCAGGCACCTAGTTTAAAGGGCACAGAGCAAAGTAAAAACGAGGTCAGTTACGATACCACAGGGAGGCCAGGGATCGAGGGAGCGACCGCTACTGATGGAGTCAGGACGGTAACCTTAGCAATTAATAGCCTCAGCTCCGTTTCGGATCCAGTGAAATCGTGTCTCCCCGCACTCAGCCGAGCAGTTATCTAACAGAGATAACGAATATGGTGGGAACCTCCACAAGAATGGAGGAGGACCTTGTGCCGAAACTGTAGCGGTCAAGAACCAGATCTAGAACACAATTACAATCTCCCCCCACCATATCAGCGGCAAGGGAGAACAGTGTTTGATAAGCTGAAAAACGGAGTGGTAAAACTGTGGCTCATCATAATTCGGGCCATAGGAATTGACAACAAGGAGATTCAGCTCTTTCTTATAACACGGAGATATGACATACCAAACAGCTGGGTCGGGTTCACAGCATTCAATTTGGAGCCCCGTTTTAGGATTATTCCAAGACAATACCCCCCTATAGAGTGGGAGGTGAAACATGCAGCGTGGAAGATGCCCAATAATCGACTACCCGTCAGTAACGCACAGCCTGGGTAGAGGTGTGTCTCTTGGAACAAAGCAATGTCGACCTCCTTCTGTTTTAAATAGGCAAGTATTATACGCACCTTTCTATGATCATTTAGGTCCCTGACATTCCAAGTCATGAGGCTCAGTTTCTTTATATGACCTAGGTTGCCATGTGTGCTTGATATGAATTGAATTCAAGCATAACTCCCACCCCGGGATGTCACAAAATCTACCCAGCTCAACAAGTGAAAATAAATACATGTGATCTGCAAAGGAAAAAATATCGCAAAAAAAGGCCAAAAAAGTCCCTTCCATATCACCTCCAACCCACGTCATGCATGCCCTAACTGTGCATGGGGGAATAGCATCCCACCCTGTCGCAAAACATGCATATAAGAATCGTATTGTAAACAAACATAAACAACCATCCCCAGATCTACAGAAAAAACAGCGTGTAACGCATTAGGATGGATGTTACCCAGCGGTATCACACTAAGGGCCATATGTATCAAGGCCAGATGGGTTCGCAAATGCCGAAATTCACAGAATTTCGGCGTTTGCGAACCCATTTTCGCAAAATGGTATGTATTATACAATTTGGGTGCAAAATAAGGAATCGCAAAATTTGCCATTCCTTATTTTGCGATTGCATTTAAGGAATCGCAAATTTTGCGATTCCTTAAATGTAGTGTATCAAGGAAAAAAATATTCCAATATGCCTTTAAGGAATCGCAAATTACCACCAACTTGGTGGTAAGTTGCGAATTCTTTTAAAAAAAGCACTTTTTTGAAAATCCAATGGTGCCATGTGACGCTCATACATGCCCTTAAGGCATGTATGTGTGCCATATGTGCACACATGTCATTTTCAGGGGTGCAGCAGGGTGTTCTTGAGACACCCCTGCACCCTTGAAATGATTCTCAATTTGCGATTAACAAATTGCGAATTGCAAATTGAGGATAATTTCCTATTAATTCCTATGGGCCTCCTGGCCCATAGAAATGAATGGGAAATTATTTCTTAATTGCGATAAGCAATTTGCTAATCGCAATTAAGGAATTTTCAGGAATCGCTAAAAAGTAGCGAATTTCTTCATATATACCATTTTGCGATTTCTAAATAGCGCTATTAAGGAATCGCAAAAGGGTATGTTGATACATATGGCCCTAAGTCACCCATCGCCACACCACCAATGATCATACGTAAAACTCCAATCATCATATCAAGTAATACTGAGGAGATACTGATCATACCTAAATCCAGTGATCCTCCCTCCCCAGAGAGTCCATAAGTACTCCCTACTTAGCAAAGGAGCTGTAGGCATAATACCCTCATTTGGATGC
Source organism: Lissotriton helveticus (assembly GCF_964261635.1). Classification (NCBI taxonomy): domain Eukaryota; kingdom Metazoa; phylum Chordata; class Amphibia; order Caudata; family Salamandridae; genus Lissotriton; species Lissotriton helveticus. Next base: position 1,470,127,639 of record NC_136068.1, on the reverse strand, counting down.
ACAAAATGACCATACCAACCCATAAAAAGTTTCTGAACCCCAAAGAGCAACACTTAGGTACAAAAATTGAGGAGAGATGTAAACATGTACATCCCTCATTACTCACCTCTCAGTCATTATTATCTAGGTTGCTAGGCGTAGCTTCGGCTCCAAGACTGCTATTGTGACTCTTCCCTCACTTGCCCACCTTGTTTCAGTCTTTGAGAACTTTCTGAAGGGTCTGCGGGTCCGAAAATATTTGAGGCTCCCCGTTAAACAGACCCCTCAATCATGCAGGGTATAGCATAGCATATTACATTTTCTGATCGTGTAGCTTGCACTTCAGAGGAGCAAATTGCCTTCTGGCCCCTAGACCTTAATAGTGAAGTCAGAGAATAAGAAGAAAGAAGACCCCTCGTATTTCAGAGCTCCAAGTTCCCTCGCCTTTCATAGTGCAGCGTCTCTGTCACAGTAATTGAGTAATTTGCCAATGATGGGCCTTGAAGGAGTGCCAGGCTGGGGCCGAGGTCCCAAAGAGCGGTGTGCCCTCTCCACTACAAACATAGGGGGGAAGGTATCAGCTCCCAGCAGGATTTTGAGGTGTTTCTCCACAAATGCCTTCACATTGCTCATCGCAGTAGATTCAGGGAGGCCCATAATGCAAAGGTTACAGCGCCGCGACCTCGCCTCCAAATCCTCAGCTCTGTCTTGCAGGACAACCAGGGCCTTCTCCACACGCTTCTGGGCAGTGTTGGAGTCGGATTGGGCCTCTTCTTTTTCCGCAATGTGACCCTTCGCTATATCCAGGCGCTCTGCATGTTTATCAACCTGCTCCGACATCATGTCCATTTTTTAGGCCAAATTGTTAATTTTGGCACAGAAAGCGGTCAAACCCTGCTGCATGGATGCTATTATCTGCTTGATGTCGCTGACAGGATCCTCCCCAGGGTGATCCTGTTCAGGGATTGCGGTGTCTGCTGCGTCTTCACAGCGCCTAGATTTTCGCTGCTCAAAATTGATTTTCGGTTGAGATTTGTCGGGTTTGCCCATCGTAGTGCCACAGGCACTCTGGCCTCCCAGGTACGCGAGCACCAATCTCCGTCCACTGGGATTTTAAGGTCAGGTGCGTATGGCCTGCACTCGTCAAATGCATCCAGCCCAAGCCTCAGTGAGCCGGGATCGGCAACAAGTGCAGCGGTAATCGTAGAATTGGGGATATCAACGGCACTCTCCTCAAATAAACACTGACTTTGGACCTTCGCAATCAGTCTATGGGGATCTCAACATCAAACATATGCAGCGAAGCAGTCCTGGACAGTGGCCCTTCCCCCTGGCGCCGCCGACCACGCAGTACTTCGATAACAGGGATGCCAGGCTCAGGGTCCAAGATTAGGGTCACCAGGTGTCAGACGTCGATGCCATGCATTTCTTCTCCAACCAAGGGGCTCGCAGGCATAGGCGCAGGTCTCGTTCTCCCGGGCACCAGGGGGCTCAGGCAGGGCAGCACAATCCAGCTTCCAGCACGCCTGGCCCTCAGCACACATGCCTATAGTGGGGCTCACCTCACTGCTACTGGTCTTCAAAGTGGTCCCAGCAGCGAACCACAGCACCATTGATCCCCGGCGAGGAGCCGCTTCTAGGGAGAAACCACACATTGCAATTGCCGCAATCCAGTCAGCGGTCAGCCAGTACAGCTCGCAACGAATCACGCGACGGCCACGTTTCCAGGCCATGCGCCGATATTCACAGGAAGGGACAGATCGCCGGTTTCATCGGGTGAGGGGGAACTGGAGCACAGCAATGAAGTCAGCCAATGGAGGGCTACAACTGGGCAGTATCACTGCAAGCACACCACAGATCAGGCTAGGTTGGTTCACGTCACGCTAGCAGCCGGGCTACAGGACTCACCAGTCAATCAATGGGGCCCCCTCGCAGTGGATCTCAACGCCTCAGGCCTCCTGCCAGATACCTCATTGAACAGGACATCGCGCTGCACAATTCTCCAGGACAGCCGCTGCAAGCCATTACAGCGTAGGGTGTCACATCCGTAGGCCATGCAGGTAGGCCGCACGCCGGCACACACCCTGCAAGCACTCCGGCAGTAACGCAGAAAAACACTTTCTGGGCACAGCAACAGGATTAGCGAGTGAAGGGCTTCATCTGCCCGGTGTCTTCACATACGTTGGGGTATTTGAAGCTGCTAAATAATGCCAGATAGAGACGGCGGCTAGCGGAGCTCAGTTACAGAGCGGCCATCTATAGGCCAGGCAAGCTCCACCCCCATCTTCTCGCCTCATTCATAGACTTGAAGAAGGCGGCATTTGTGGCATTGCACTGAAGCAGTTAGGCTTTTTTACAGGTTCCATGGGCCATGGGATAAGTGCCCTCTCTTTCTCCATTACTGTTTAACATTTATATGGCTTAATTGGTGAAAACCAGGTATAGATTTTGAATCTGGCTCTTTTGTACTTCGATGACACACAGTTATGATTTATTTGATTCTTAAACCAGATGAGCTCCATGGTGCTCTGGCCTTTCATTGCCCATCCTTTATGATATCCTGAATGCCACACCATTACAGAAAATTAAAAACTACAAATATTGAGGTCCTTATCACAAGGTTCCTTTATTGTGGGATTAGTCTTTATAGTCAACCTTCATGGCTATCTGCCCTAAATCTCTGGCTTCAGTGCAGAAACTGGCAATTGAACTGGATAAGAACATTTCTATGGAAAGACAGGTGAGGTCAATGGTAAAAAGTAGTTTTATCCATCAAGAACACCTGAGATGGAGCTACCTTTGCCTAAATGAGTGTCCTTCAAATAAATACGAATCATGCATAAAATTGTTTTTCAAAAATGCAGTACATATTCAAGATTCAGGTCTCTGAAACAAGCCTGGTAGGTCTGAAGAATAAACTTTCAGGGCGGGAGCTTACATCCTTTGGAATACTTTGGTGACTCGCACATCCTATAATTTGTGGCCAGCTGCGCACGCCGGCCTCCCAGCATTGAGCTGGGAGCACGGATGCCCTTGTCCAAGTATCCTTCCCATCTACCCACACCTTCAGATGCTCTTGGGCTCGGTCCGGAGGTGCTCTCCTAGTCTGCTCATCACACAGAGACGAGATGACGTGGTCAGTCGGCTAGACTGCCGACTTCAGTGCTGGAAACCAGGGTTCGAGCCTCGGGAGCGCGTCCACATCCTGTGATTCTGGGCAAATCACATAATCTCCCTGTGCCTGAATGTGTAATGTAAATACGGTGCTCATGTAAAGCGCTTCAATACCTTTGGGTCGAGTTTGCGCTATATAAATATGCAACAAAAAAATCCACACCATTACAGTGATGATGTGCTGGCCGGTCTCCCGATATTGAACAGGGCTACTGAATCGGTCGGGCCACTTAAATGAACATGAACATGTAGTGACAGGGTACGCCTGATCAAAAGCTACCATGTGGGCCACTCTTCTCCAAGTTAGGGCCTTCTGCAGCTTCATATGTTCAAACCAGGGTATGCGACCAGCATTAGAATCATTTTAGGGTAGCACCTGATACCACCTGGCTTCCTCGCTTGCTAACCTGGCCTGGGCCAGTCAATCTGTCTCCATCCGAGACTCCGACTCACCTGAGGGCTGAGGACTGCAGCTTAGGTGGCACTGGCAGGCACAGGCAGGCGGCAGAAGACTGGGCTACCAATTATTTAATGATGGTGAAGAACCGAATAACCCACTTACTGAGTCTCGGCGGCAGGGGAACCGCCCAAGCCTTCCATACCTTTCATAAGTAGTAAAAGGAGACACAGGAGCCTTCGTCTGCAGGAGGAACCCAGATGTATTCAAATAGCCCGAGCTATGGAACAGAGTCCCAAGCTCGTCAGAAACAAGACAGAGGAGGCTGCTGCTTTACTCCGTATCTTACAAGCCTTTTATACTTTTTCATTCCAGTCTTTTGGCTGTAAGTTCATTGTTCAATCAGGGCAGTGTTTGCAGTTGATAACCAGATCCAGACGACATTTGTAGATGGTGACCTGGTCGAGGTTTGGTACACAAATCATTGTTCACTCGGCTTGATCAAGGCTCAATCTTTCGAGTCATTGTTTAATCACCCTGATCAAGATCCAGTAGTCAGACTATTGTCCAGATAACCTGATCACGGTGTAAAGGATGTTTACCAGGCTGGGAGCAGGAGATGGAAAACTATTCATTTACACAGGGTGTGAGTGTCTCGTGGCTTTTTGGTGGGGGTGTTGGGTGTGTGACAGTTCCTGGGCAGAAATACAGGCTGCAAGATGGTTTTTGTTGTGTCAGTTAGAATTTCCTCAGGCATCAGCAGAAACAACCAGGTGGGTCGTGTGGAAGTGTTTGACACAAGATGGCAATAAAAAAGCAATGTAGTCCTGGTACAAATGATGACGATCAGAAGAACACTTTTCCTCAGACCCTGTTTTTGCCACTGAATGGCAAATACTTTAAGAAATGTCAATGTTCATAAGGCCATCGGTTTCTTGTTGGAGCATCATCATCATATTGGTGTTATGAATGTTAGAGGGTGGAGGCTTGATGGTCTGGACACACATTGTACAGAGCACTGGCAGACACTGAAAGCGCAAACAGCAGGAGACCAGGACAGTTACTCCCAAGGCAAGGAAGATGAGGATCTTCCACCCCCACTGGGAAAGAAGGCCCCAGATCCAGCCTGTGAGGGACCAGTTGCCTTCATCCAGATGAATTTCGGAAGAAAGGTGATGCAGACGTTGGATGGCATCGTACACTGTAGGTGTGTTGTCTGGGATGTACAGCTGGAGCCGATCAATTTACACACACCACCACGTTCAGCAAGGATGATATCTAAGACTATTCTGTTCTGAAGCATTATGAGGCGGTCCGCCTGCAGCTCTGCAGTGATGTTGGAGAGGGCACCAGCTGTTATTGTAATGGTAGCTTCAAGGACCCTGGTCAGTTCTCGTACAGCCCCAACTGTCGGCCATGGGGCCTCAGAAAGGAAGGAAACCTTTAAAGAAGTCCCTGGTTTCCTGGCCTGCTGTATCCTTGGCAGATATGAGTTAAATGTTTTTGTGATATCACACGTACTGGTACCAACTTTCTTAGTCCCTAGGCCATGAATGCAGACACGGCCTTGCACATTTATGACATTCACAGTGTCTCGGTCATGTGGGTGTACTTGTAAAGCGCACTACGACTCCAAGGAGTATCTAGGCGCTGAAGACCGCTGGGGAACCCGTCCTGGTTTTCCCTGTGAGATGGTCCCTTTCTGGGTATCTCCAGGGTGAAACCAGGCATCCCTGGCGTCTGTGGGGGGCCGTTGTAGAGATGAGGCAAGCTTAATGCCCAGAGTTGCCGAGTGTGTTCCCTGGTTAGAGTAGGCACCGAGGCGAGAATTATCGAGTCCGTTTTTGACCCTGGTCCACAACCCTGCCGCGTCGGGAATTGAACCCTGGTCCCGGGCCGTTCTCTGCTTACGGGTCTGCCGCCTCTAACCAGTGAGCCACACCACTCCACAAGTCATCAGGCAGTATCCTTCTTGTGTGGAATCTGGAAAATGTTCGTTGAGTAGTTGAGTTGAAAACTACCATCTCACCGAGTTCATCTGGTGATAGTAGCGTTGCGGATGAGTTGGTCGGGCAAAAATGAGCATTGGCATGGCCGGATCTGTTCCGCCAGAAGTCATCCCGAAATGTTCCAAGGACAGAATTAACAGTACCATTGACAGTGTTGCCCTCCTGCATCAACATTCACCATGCAAGACAAGACCCAGAGATGGAAAAGGGGTAGGGAAAGAATGGGACAGGGTGTATCATGGAATGCGGGATCAGTCCACACACACAGCAGTTGGAAATGTTCATGATCAGCTTGTGATGATGCAACATTTGGATGAAGGTGTTGTTGAAGAATTCTGCACGGCGGGGTAATTCGTGGGCTGGTAACCATTAATACTGGTGTTCTACAGGAGTCGGGGTAGGAGTTGGTGAGGTAACAGGATGGTAGATTAGTAACAGCCAACCAAGGATAGACAGGATAAGGGAGACAAACAGCGTCACCACAGTGACCATGAAGCATTTACTATGTCGGAGGCTGACATCTTGTTTCTGGATTCGGGTGTTTTGGACGGCGGACAGTGTGCTAAGCCAGGGACCTCTAGTGGCTGTCTGTGATTGGTGGTTGTTTCACTGGGCGCAGGTGCCAAGGGCCCTTATGGCTTACCTTAGTCTGACACACCAGCACTACTCTCAGCCGGGGAAGATCAAAGCCTTACAGCCTATAGGTACTTGGCAAAGTTAAGGGTAAGCCTTCCCTCGGGGCGCAAGTTGTATCGGTCGGAAGTAGGGACAGTATGGTCGGGAAACAATAGTTCTTGGTGTTGAGCAGAGGAGGGTTCCACCCTTCCTTTCAGTATGTTGTCACTCTCTGCTTCCGTAGATGTAGTCTGGCATCGCTGAGTGGGACAAACGTTGGGACTGTTTCTTTTTCTGAGTCTCCTAGTTCTTCCCTGACCCACTGATCATAGGGGAGGGGCAGAGGCACAAGCCGGCAGTGAGACAAATGCACCCAATTCTTCCGACCTTCTACTTTCACAGCGGTGTGGGTGGCCAGTAACACTTGACGGGGTTGTGTCCAGCGGGGCTCGAGGCTCTTAGTCAGTTGAACATTTTTCACCAAGACCCAATTCCCAGGTTGGATGACGTGACCTGGGCCCTTGCTTTTGTAAGGTATGGCATTATGCACCTGGTGATAAAGAGTACGAAAGGTATTAGTTAGAGTGTACAGATAATCAGTTAAGACAGGGTATTCAACGTCAGACAGTTTCTTAGGCCGCGGGACACCCATACATTGGCAGGCCTCCCGAACACAATTTCATGGGAAGATAGCCCTCTTCTGGTGTGGGCCGTTGTTCTTGTGGACAGTAGGTCTAAGGGAAGAGCATCAACCCAAGTGACACCTGTCTCGGCTACTATTTTGGCCATTTTAGTTTTTTTTTTTTTTTTTCTGAATTTTTTTATTGTATATAAAAAAATATATATTTACATACATGGACAAGGCTCATACATGAGTGGAAGAAGAAAGAAGAAAGTAGGTGGAGGAGGAAAAAGGAGGAAGGAAGAGGGGGAGGGCGGGGGGGAAGCGGTAGTCCGTATTCTTGAGATTACTCGCTAGTCCGTTATTCCATAGTTCGTATTCCGTCGTTTTGATGTTCCATGACATTTGTACGTCTCTGTGGTCGCTCATCTTATGCCCCGCACCCCGGGCCCTAGGGGAACAGTAGAGAGAGATAGATATAGGTATAGTAGGAGATGTGCACGGTGTTCCGTTCTCACAAAGGTTTCAGCATGCGCCCTCAGTTGTGTCTTGTTCACGCCTATGGTGGCTTGTGTGATGAAAGGTAGTGGTCTAAGGACCCCCACATGGTCGACTGCTTGTGCGTTTTCGGTGAGTGTTTTGCTGTGATGTTGTCCGCCCCCCTTAGGAACGTCACCCAGTTGAGCCATGCCTGTGGTGCGGCCTTTGATGTGTCCTTCCAGTTAGTTAGGACTATTTTGACTGCGGCTGTTAGCAGTAGATCAATGAGGTCACGATCCTCTGTATTTGTGATTGCCTCGGATGTGAAACCTAGGGCCAGGCTTGTGAGGTCTATTTGTATGTCTATGCCTGTGATCTCGTGGATAAGTATTCTGATCTTCCCCCAGAAGTCCTTTATATTTGGGCATTTTAGTAGGAGGTGTTCTAGGTCTCCCCTCTCTTTATCACAGTTCCAGCATACGTCGCTATCTCTAATGCCTAGGGTGGCTAGTCGGGCTGGTGTCCAATATGCCTTGTGCACCAGCCAGAATTTCGTTTGGTTCAGTGTGGCCGTTACTTTTTTCCTAGTCGTGGATCTCCATAGCTCGGCTTTCACGTCCTCACTTAGTGCCTGCCCTGCTGCTTCCCCCCAGAAGTTTATGACCTTGTCATTAAGTTTGGTGTTTATGGGGCACAGGACCTTATAGAGGTGTGCTACCTGGTGTCCTAGTGTGTTCAGGCTAGTAGCGAGCAGTAGTATCGATGGTGTCTGGGTGTTGAGGTTTGCCTTCCTTATCGTGACTTTTATCTTTAGGAAGTTGTATAGTTCTATGCTGTTTAGGCTGTATTCCCCCTTTAGGGTGTCGAACGTTACGTCAGCGCCTTTGTTCTTAAAGTCTTTGGCTATGGATATCCCTTGGCTATACCACTCGTGCATGTCTAGGACCTTACCCCTGTATTTTAGGGTGGGGTTATGCCAGATGGATTCAAAGGGCCCCCCCCTGATGCTCGTGTTTAGAAGTTTGTCAACTTTCAGGAGGGCTCGTTTTGTGTTTCTGAGGACTGGGTTGTCTTTGATCGCTGGGTGTTTGGTGGCCGTGAGGAGAGTGATGGGTTTCATGCCTTTTAGCAGCCCTTGTTCGAGTGTTAACCACGCTGGGGTGTAGTCCTGTCTCGGGTCTAGCCAATGCAGTCCCTGTCTGGCTATACACGCTTCGTGGAAGCGTTTGAAGTTTGTTATGTTTAGTCCCCCCTGTTCTTTTGATAGTCTGAGTTTTTGCATGCTTATTCTGGCCTTCTTCCCTCTCCATAAGAAATCGTTCAGTATCTTGTCTACCTTTTTGTGGAAGTCGTCTGTGTTGGTTAGTGGTAGCATGGTCAGCATATAGTTCACCATTGGTGTGAGCATCATTTTTATTGTTTCTACCCTCCCCCACCATGTTGTGAATTTGGGGGACCACCCGTCTACTTTGTCCTTGATCTTCTGTATTGTTGCTTGCTCGTTGTGTTCTAGTGTGGTTCTCAGGTCCCTCTCAAAGAGGATGCCTAGGTACTTAATAGGTTTTGTTTGCCACGCTAGGCCTGACGCTCCTGGTACTGTGCTTGTTGTGTGAATGTTTAGAGGTTTGCACTCTGATTTGTCCTTGTTAAGTTTGTACCCTGAGACCTGGGCGTACCTCTCTATTGTGTCTGTTAGTGCCTTGATGGATCTTTCTGGGTCTTCTGTCATTATTAAAACATCGTCCGCATATGCTGCTAGCTTGAATTTTTCCCCTCCTATCGGCACTCCTGCTATGTCATTGTTCGTTCTTATCATTTTTAGGAGTGGTTCTATTGCCAGTAGGAAGAGGCCAGGTGAGAGTGGGCAGCCTTGTCGTGTTCCTCTGCCCAGGTTTAGTATGTTTGAGGTGCCGCCGTTCACTACCACCCGTGCCTTGGGGCTGTTGTATAGCGCCATCACCATCCTCCTGTAGGTAGGCCCTAGGCCGAATTTCCCCATGCACCGATCTAGAAAGGGCCATGAAACTCTGTCAAACGCTTTTTCGGCGTCTAGGGCTATCATTACGGCAGCTTTACTACTCCGGGTCGAGTGGTTAATTATATGGCATAGTAGTCTGGTGTTGTCGTGGGACATGCGGTTTTTGAGGTATCCTACCTGGGAGTTGTGTATGAGCTTAGGTAGGTACGCGTTAAGTCTGTTGGCCAGTATCTTCGCGTATATCTTGCAGTCTACATTTATGAGTGAGATCGGCCTAAAGTTCTTCGCCTCTGTCATGTCTTTCCCTTCCTTTGGTATGACTATTATGTTTGCCTCGGCCATTGATGGGGTCATGCGTCCTTTGTGGACGCACTCCTCAAATACCTGTTTCAATGTAGGTTGGAGCGTGGTGAGGTATTGTTTGTAAAACCCTGCAGAAAAACCGTCTGGCCCTGGTGCTTTGTTTTCCTTGAGGCTGGCCGTAGCTTTCCTTATCTCTTCTTCCGTTACTGTTACCTCTAGAGTGTCTCGCTCTCTTTCTGTTAGTGTGGGTGTGGATATGTTTTTCAGGAGTTCCTCGCCCCCGTCCTCTTTTAGCGCGTCGTCTCTTGTGTATAGGCCCTCATAGAAGTCCCTGAAGACCTCCAAGATGTCCTTATTGGCAGTCTGGGCCTTGTTGTGTTTGTCTTTGATTGCCCCTATTGTGTGCTGCTTTTGTTTCCCTTTTAGATAGGTTGCAAGGTTTTTCCCCGCTTTGTTCGCAGTGCATAAGTTAACCGATTTGTATTTGTTGATCCAGGTCCCTGCTCTTTCGCTTAGTATTCTGTTGAGCTCGTACTTCCGTTTAGTTAGGTTTGTGAGTGTGTTGTTGTCTTCTAGTCTAGTGATGTGGCTGTTCTCTAGTGCTTTAATCTCTTTCTCTAGGTCGGCTATTCTTTTGTTCCTTGCTTTGTTCATTCTGCCCTTGATTGACATTACTGCCCCCCGTATGGTAGCTTTTAGAGCATCCCATAGTACCTCTCTGGGTGTCTCTGGTGTATCATTGATTGTCAGGTACTCTTTGATCGCTGTCTCTATCTCTGCCTTCGCTGATGGATGTTGGAGAAGGCCGTCGTCGAATCGCCACCTGCGGGTTGGCTTTTCGTTGTGTCTGCCCGATAGGGAAAGACTTATGTGTGCGTGATCTGATATTGTTCTGGGACCTATTTCTGTGTGGTCTATGAGGTGGGTGTGTGTTTCTGACATTAGTATATAGTTTATTCGACTGTAGGAGTTGTGAGGGTTGGAGTAGAATGTATATTCTCTGGCGTCTGGGTTGCTTAGGCGCCATGGGTCTTTAATTCTCAGTTTGGAGCACAGGTTTTTAAGGATGTTAGGGCTAGTTGCTGGGTAGCGTCTACTGGGGTGTTTGTCAATCGCTGGGTCGAGAACTTGGTTCATGTCTCCGGCGACGATCAACATGTCGTCCAGTGGTAGTGTGTGTAACTGCGCTCCTATCCTCTCCCAGAATTGTTTATCCTCACTGTTGGGGCCGTATATGTTCGCGACATGGTAGGTTTCCCCTGCTCTCTTGACACTGGTCACCAGTGTTCTGCCCTGGGTGTCTGCTTGGTAGCTTGTAAGTGATATGTTCGAGTTTTTGCTGATTATTGTTACTACCCCATTCTTCTTGTTCTGAGCTGGAGATCCCACCACCTCCCCTATCCAGTTGGCTCTTAATCGCGGGATGTCTGCCTCTTCTAGTCTCGTCTCTTGGAGCACATAAATGTCGCCTTTAAGTTTCTTTAGGTGTTCAAGCACTTTCCTTCTTTTCACCGGGCTGTTTAGCCCCTTGACATTTAGGGAGACTATTTTGATATCTGACACTATGCTATTCTGGCTGTTGTATGTCATTAATGCCGCTTCGTGTTCGCTGTACTGGTGGATTTCCTTTGGGCACTTTTGCCCTCAGTGCCATGTGCCTGTTCATGTCTTCGTGCATGCCTTTGCTCCTACTAGCTGTGAGTGTGATGAAAGAGAAGTAAAAGATGCAAAAGTTGCAGAGAAAAGAAAGATAGTCAGTAAGCCCATGTATAGAACCCCCCCCCCCCATTTCCCCCCCTCCCCACTCCCCCGCTCCCCCCCCCACCCCCCTCCCTCCCTTACTTGCTAAGTGGGTGTGCGACGACAAAGTTCCTCTGCTCGCATCATCCCTGAGGTAGAGTTGGTTCCTTCTTTGGCTGTTGGTGTATCTCTTTGCCCGGGCCGCCTTACGCGACCTCCAGTCTCTCTCTCTCTTGCCGGGGCATTTCCTTGAGTCTGAACATTGTGTGTTGAGGTAGTTACGCTGTTCTTTGTTTCCTTGCTGGTGTTCCACGTGTGCCTTTTTACTCCGACTGTTCGCTCAGCGGCGACGCGCTCCTCTTTGCCGCTCCTGGGCTTTTGTTTTCTTCCATGTCCTCCACTGGTGGACCTTGCAGGTATCGTTTTAGATCTTCTGGGCATTCGAAGAACATCGTCTTCCATTTGTCTGTCACTTTGAACTTGGTTGGGCTGATGAAGCTGAAAGTGGCTCCCCTTCTGCGCAAGGTGTCTCTCTGTGCCAGGAAGCCTTTCCTTAACTCCACTGTCGGCTTTGAGTAGTCTTGGGTGAGTACTATCTTGTTGCCGGCCCACGTCAGATTCTGATTTTTCCTGGCGAAGGCGAATATGGCTTCGGTCTGATTTAGTCTCAGTGGGTTGCAAATTATCGCTCTCGGGCCTCTGCCTGTGGTTGGTTTTCCTGCTGGTACCCTGTATGCCTTTTGTACCTCGAAGCCTCTTTGGAAAGTGATGCCTGTAAGTTGTGGGATCATCTCCTCCTGCATGGCGGCGCAGGAGCCTGCTTTATCCTCTGCCCCTTCCGGCACTCCTAGTATTCTTACATTGCCTCTTCTTGCCCTATCGTCCTTTTCCGCTAGCTGCTTTTGTACAGCATTTGTGGCTGTTCTCAACTCTGCTATGGCCTTGGTGTGTTTGCTTGTTTCATCTTCCACCGAGCTTATTCGGCTTTCTGCGGCTTCTATTCTCGTATTTGTTTTGTAGAGATCCGCTCTTATGGCCGCCATCTCTAGTTGCATGTTCTCCAGCTTGAGTTTTGTCTCTCTCCCCACCTCATTGCCTTCGTTCACTTTCCGCAGGATGGTCTCCAGAGTGACAGGCTCGCCTTTTGCTTTGGACGGGGACCCTTGGTTGTCAAATTTTGGTTTCTTCTGCTGCTCGCCTGTTGGTTTCCCATCACTGCCACCCATTGTTCTGATGCCCCTTCTTGACAGGATGTTGACCAGCCTCCCTCCTGCTTGTGCTACCTTTGGTGTACTCGTTACTTTTGGGGCAGGCGGTTGGGCAGCTTGTCTGTATCTGCTCGGTTCCCTGATGTGTCTTGTTCTTGTTTTTGCCTTAGGTCCTGCCAGCGTGCAGGCTGCCCTGTTCGCGGTCTGCATGACCACTGGCTCTTTTTAACATCTCGGCCTTCGTTGAGGAGATGTACAGGGGAGCGCCCGTGAGCTGTTTGGCACAGTGGAGGTGTTTAGCACCACAACGGAGATGTTTAACACTCCCTTCGCTCTGTGTAGTCTCTGTGTTGCATGTTTGCTGCAAGGGCTGTTTTCTGGCTGTTTAAGGCTGTTCGGGCTTGGGATGTTTTAGGAGGGGAGTGCTTGCTCTGCCCTTTCTGACCCCCGCTGCCTGTTGTCTCACAGGGGTGGTGAGTCTCGCAAAAATTCAGCAAAATCAATGTCTCGTGCCTTTGCTAGGGTGCTGTCCCCTTCTCAGACCCCTCTCAGCGTCTAGCGTGTGCCTGGGGTGTCATATATCACATTGTCCCCCGTTGCTCTCTTAGCGCAGCTTCCCTTGTTCAGTGTCAGTGCTTATGCCACTTTTTGTAATCCGCGCTGGTTCACCGCCCCTTCCGGCCCTGTCTGCATAATCGACGTGCTCCTTTGCTTTGGCCGATTGGGCGCCTCTCCGTTTTGCACTCGCTAGGCTCTCGCCTAAGGTTCTCAGCGCGCCTCTCCTCTCAGGCGGCGACCTCGCTCCTCAGACCTTTCAGCTCCTAGCGTCAGTTACTTGCCGCACCTCTCTCCAGTATCTGCGTTCGGCTCTGCCGATGATCGCGCTTCTCCGTCCCCCTGTCCGCTATCGCTTCCGGCTGCCTGGTTCCTCCCCTTCCGCTTCCGGGTCACTTGGCTGCCTACCTTCCGTCTTCCGCTTGAAGTCGGGGAAGACTTCCGGCAATGGCGCCTTGTAGCCACTTACTTCCGGTTCGCTTGATTTCGGTCCTCCGACGCTTGGGGTAGTTCGGCTTCAGGAGAGGTTTGGGTCGCTTGCTTCCGCTCCTTTCCTTTTGCGCCACGATCTTCCTCTTCTTTTTGTTGTTGCTGTGGGCAGCCGTCCACTTTTGGGCTCATCAGTCTTGCCTTATTTGCGGCTGATCCATGCTTTTTAGACTGTGCTGACAGGTCTCCAGGCACCGCTGCCGTGCTTCAGAAGTGGGGGCTTCTTTTCTGTCTCTTGCTCCGTAGCCTTCCCCTTCTCGCCTCACACCGCCATCTTGCTTCTTTGTGCTGTTGTTGATGCTCGGTGGGTTCAGGCGCTCATTTCTCTCTCCGTGGTTGCGCTCTTCACCTCTCGCCCACCGATCAGTTGCGCAGACCTTTCCCACACCTTGTGCAGTCTCTTTTGTTCTGTTCTGTCCCGTATGGCTGGTTGTTTACCCCTCAGGGATGTGGAGCTGACGGACCTAGACGACCGTCTCCATTGCCGTCCAAGCCACGCCCCTTGGCCATTTTAGTTTTTAGGATGCCATTGTACAACTCCACTAGACCTTCTGACTGGGGGTGGTTAGCTGCATGAAATTTTTGTTTTATACCCAATGCTGTACAGACATATTCCATAATTTGAGCCGTAAAGTGGGTCCCGTTGTCACTCCAGACCAAGCGGGACAAACCGAATTGTGGGAGGTACTCTTTTAATAGCACTTTGGCTGTAGTGATAGCGGTGAAGTCTTTGACGGGGTAGGCCTCCACCCATCGGCTGAAGGTACAGACCACCACTAGGACATATTTCAAATTGTTACATCGGTCCATCTGGATGTAATCCATTTGGAGGACTTCAAAAGGGAGGGTAGGAGGAGAGAATCCTCCCATAGGAGTTACTGTGCCTTTTCCTGGGTTATACATTAGACAAATCATGCATGTTTTAACCAGCTTGTCAGCATATCCTTGTATCTTAGAGTTGTACCACGTAGGTTCCAACAGTTTACATATCCCTTTTGCACTGATGTGAGCAGGACCATGGGCCATCGTAACTACTGGTAGCACTTGACTGTCAGGTAACATCCATTGTCTTTCCATAGTCATACGGACCATCAATTCACTCCTTTGCTAATTGCTCCTTCCACCCCCTTAGTTCCTCAGGAGTAGTATGGGACTGAATATCAATCACACTCTGTACTGTGTTTTCAACCATGCCCTCGTCTGCCACCCACCTAGCTGGACCTCCTACATACATTCCTTCCCTTTTTTTAAGAGCTGTTTGTCTGGCAGTCTGATCAGCCGGGGCATTGCCTTTCCCAACATCATCTATCACTTTCTTATGGGCTTTACATTTTATGATGGCCACCTTTCTGGGGAGTGTCAGGGAGTCTAACAGTCGGTGAATTCGGGGGCCATGTTGAATCTTGGTCCCATGGGAAGTAAGGAAATTCCTTTCTTTCCACAACCTCCCGAAGGTGTGGGCCACCCCGAAGGAATATTGGCTGTCAGTATAAATATTTACCGTCATCCCTTTGCTTAACTCACAAGCTCTAGTGAGGGCCACTAATTCTGCTGCTTGAGCAGAGCACTGCGGAATCTGAGCTGTTTCTACTACTTGCCCTAATTTCGCGAGGGCGTAGGTGGCTGAGGTGTTAACATCTGACCCTCTGAGACATGATCCATCCACATACAGTGTATTTCTGCTATTGGGGTATCCTGTAAGTCAACCCATCCCTTCGTCTCTTCCTCTGTCCTTAATATGCAGTCATGTGGGTCTAAGCGTGTATCCTGAGTATCCAGGGGAAGTAATGTGGCGGGGTTTAGTACAGTGCATTTTTTGATGTTAATGTGTCTGGCAAAGAGTGTCAGTTCATATCCTGTGAGTCATGCGCTACTGAGGTACTGTCTTGGTGTTATTAAGGAGGGTATCTACAGAATGGGGGACCATCAGAGTCAGGGGGGAGTTCATGACGATCCCCGCACTCTGACGGACCATGAGGGCGGCCAAAGCGGTTGCCCGTAGGCATCCTGGGAGAGCCCTTGCAACAGGATCTAAGGTGGCTGAAAAATAGGCACATGGCCGATGGTGACCTCCGAACATCTGGTTCAAGACAGCGCATGCACATCCATCTGTCTCATGTACAAAAAGAAAAAAATGTGTTATAATCAGGAGTACCGAGGACTGGAGCAGTACACAGAGCCTTTTTTAAATCTTGGAAGGCCTGTGCATGCTCTCTAGTCCATGGAAAGGAACTGTCTGATATGTCTTTAGTGGTGAGGGCAAGAAGAGGTTTGACCATGGCTGAAAAATTGGAAATCCATTGTCTACAGTATGAGGTTAGGCCTATGAAGGCTCGCACCTGCTTTTGTGTTTGTGGGGTCGTCATAGCATTGATAATGGCGACACAATCAGCGGTGAGCTGCCTTCCCTCCTTCGAGACGAGATGACCTAAATAGGTCACCTTCTCTTGACAAAACTGAAGCTTTTTCAAAGAGACTTTGTGATTATGGAGGGCAAGGTGGTGTAACAAACAGAGGGTAGCTTCTTTACATGCTGAGGCAGAATTTGCAGCAATCCGGAGGTCATCTACATATTGTAATAGTGTGGAATTATTAGGGAGTTCTAAGGAATCTAGTTGACTTTTTAGGGCTTGACTATAGATACTGGGGCTCTCGATGAAACCTAGAGGGGCGCAGCAGAATCTAAAGCTCTGCCCATCAGGGAGAAACCAAAAAAATGTCTGCCGTCAGGATGTATAGGAATGCTGAAAAAAGCATTCTTCAGGTCTACGACAGAAAAGTGCGTGGCGTCAGAAGGGACCATCATTAAGAGGGCTGTAATGTCGGGGACAACAGGATATTGGGAGATTGCTATTTTGTTAAGGGCTCTCAGGTCAATCACAAATCTGTATATTTTAGGGGAGAGAGCATCTCCATTGGTCTTTTTAAGAATGGGAATAAAGGGACTGTTACAGATATTGCCACGTGTCTCCTCCACTACGCCCTTATCCATTAATTCAGATATTATTTTTAAAAGGGCCATTTCTCCTTCCACGGGCAGTCGATACTGCCAGAGGCGGGGGAGATGTGCACCTGGCTGGATGCATACCACATGAGGGGATATTTTGAGACACCCTACATCAGTGTCTGATGATGCCCAGAGGGAGGAAGGTAAAGTCTGCAATTATGGTGGGAGGGGACCAGACAGGTACATATAGGAAGCTGTGGTGGGAGAAATTGTTAGGGATACACCTTGGGGACTACATGATATGGTCGGATACAGAGCTTTCAGTAAATCCATGCCTAACAAGTTTTCACTGCAACCTGTAGTAAGGACCAAGGCAGTGTCAACATGTGCGGGGCCAATATCGAGAGGAAGGGGTTCAGAGACAGGGCTCGTCACAGGTGTTCCTGCAAAACCCACTCAGACATTCATATTGCCAGAAAGGGGTGCCTACGGGTACTGACAGATGTGCAATAGAAGACCTGGTGGCCCCAGTATCCAAAAGAAAATTATGATCATTCCCCACAACTGACATTTGAACATACGGGCCCCTTTGATCCACTGGAATTTGCACTCTGGTAATACCCCTTTCCTGGCTGTCCTATGCTTGGTAGGACCCTGTCTCATCAACTTCATTATAATCATCATTGTAATAAGTGTGTGTTACTTCGTACCCATCAAACCTATTGGCCGGACGCTGCCGGATGGGAGCGTCATCCCTGGGCCTACGTTCTTTATCCTGTGGATGGGGCGGGCCATGGTCCCTAGTCGGCCTCCCCTCCCTGGGAGCGCGAGGCCGAGTCTTCCCTGTTCGGATGTTTTCTGCTAACACGGGACACTCATCTATCCAATGGCCGTACCCCTTACAATAAGCACACTGATCTGTCTGGAGGGCTCCCGTACGTTGAGGGCGAGAGGGGGTAGACTGGCGAGCCCTCGGAGGGGGTTGGGGTCTGAAATTCCCGCGGGCATCGGGACCTCGGGGGAGGGTAAGCCTGCTGCAGAAGTGCCTTAGTCTTAAGATCCCTAACCTTCTTACTCTCCTTGTCTCTATCTTCATTCTCCCTATTCTCATGATATTGTGCCATAGCCAAGATACCAGTCATAGTTTGGGCAGACCACGTGCTTTCGACTTTCTTAAGCCAGGCGAAAATCTCAGGAAGCAAGTTGCTGACAAAGTTATCAACAAACACTGGGCCAGAACCAGGGGTCCGGGGATCCAAACCACTATGTCCCTTGTATTCTGTCTCAAAACGGGCAAAGAAGTCAGCCACATTCTCATCATTTCACTGCCCACGAGCGTTTATTTTATCCCAGTTAATTACAGTTCCGGCAAAACTGTTTTCATAAACGTCATTATTTTACCGGGCAAAGTCAGGATGGCAGCTTCTGGTTTAGTCCCTCCTACCCTTGCTTCTTCCATAGCCTCCAGGTCAGCCCATTTACCTCCCAACGCTGCTTCATGGTCAATATGTCGAATCTTGTCCCAAATTTCACAGGGGACAACCGTACTACCAAAAAGTAAATCTATATGCTCAAGAACGAGAGTACCTGCAGATATAATCTGACCTAATTCTCTGTAAAAGGCAGCCGGATTCTTCCGGGGATCAGGTAATTGTCCTTTTAACTGCATTACTTCTGACCTTTTCCAAGGAACATGAACCCAAAGTCTGCGCCAGTGTGCCTCAACAGCCCCTCAGCCATTATTTTGGGCATCGGTAAGTGCGTTAACAAAGACAGGGGCCGCCTCTCTCATTGGCATAGCTGTTTCTAGAGGGGTGTTGGAAAAAGCAGTCATATCATGGTAAGCCATTAAAGCAGACATAGCGCCAAACATCCCCTCTCCCTGAACATCGCCTCTTTTTATTTGCGACCTAAGGTCCATTAATCTGGTGGGTATCTGCATAAGCGCATTCTCAAATCTTTGCATGACCAGGGTACACATGTATTCAGCCCAGGTGGTCTGTTCCATAATCGTCTACTGGGAAAAGGTGGACCATATTTCTTCTTTAAAGGCATAAATATTCCCGTTATGTATCCAACATTCACACTGTTCCACTTTATAACAACAGATGGTGAGGTATATCCAGTGCATAGCCCATGTGGCGAATAGTGGGAATGAACTGATTTTAAGTTGCATCAAGGGGGACCATAGACAGCTACCACCTAACGCTGTCAGTCAACAGTAATTACAGAGTAATTGCTATTGTAATTAAAGGAAAACAGAGGGTTCCCCGAGCACATTTACACGTATCTGCAAATATTGCATATAGTTTCTATTCACAATTAATTGTTCATACCCACACATTCATAGCGTGAAAGTCCTTATTTTTTATTTTCTTAATCCATGGGTGTTCATGAAGACTTGTAGATACAGCAGTACAGTCTTGACAAAATACACAACAGCCAAATACCAACACGTGTTTCGTCAAGGGACATAACCCAATGACTTCTTCAGGGCCTAAGCTGTCCTTTCTCTCAGTATCATACATTTGAGGCCAAAATCAAAGACCATCATTTTTTGCATTCATAAAAAAAATTTAAATTACACCAGTAACATCTGCTTTCCATTTAAATTCGATTTTTTATGTATATCTCCAGGCTATATCAACATTCACGATTCGTAGACATAATTTTTGTCTAAGGCCCTATACAAATCCTCTTGTGTCCGGTCCTATTCCAATACGGCGTGTATCTACAAGTCTTCATGAACACCCATGGATTAAGAAAATAAAAAATAAGGACTTTCACACTATGAATGTGTAGATATGGACAATTAATTGTGAATAGAAACTATATGCAAAATATGCAGATACATGTAAATGTGCTCGGGGAACCCTCTGTTTTCCTTTTATTTACACTGTTGCCTCTGTAGGTCATTTTCTCGAAGGGACGAAAAGCTGACTGCAGAGCGCAAGGAGGCCAGTCGGGGGGAATTCAACAATTTATATAAATCCTGCTTAACTGTAGACCACGGGGAAGTAGGAAAAGGGCGTGTAGAGGTGAAGCCAGCAGGGGGTTGGGCAGATGGAGACTTGTTGTCATTCCCGTAGCGAGGACAGGGTTAGCGGGCATGGTCTGTGTCATAGGAAAAGTCGGGAGGGATAGTGTGACACGGAGAACAGTAAGAGGGCAGTGGGGGCAGGAGTGGGCTGTGGCGGGGGGACATACGTGGTGTGAGGCATCAGGGCAGGGTACATTGGGGCATATGCAGGAGGGCTTTCTAGCATGGTATCAAGTAAGGAATCACCTTCTTCTCCCCCTTCTATATGGCCCTTTCCTTTCCCCTCACGAGCTGGATAACATTTTTGTCATTTGATTTTCTTAATTTTCTCTGGCATGGTCGGCCATTGACATACGTTCCTGTTTTCTTTCTTGAGCCTTCTACTTTCTAGCTCTCTGCTCTATCTCTTTCCTCGAAAATCGGACAGATTCAAACATAGATGGGCGCGTTTTTCTTTTCATTAATTGTTCCTCTAAGTTGGCGAGAATTTGGGAATTAAAGGAGCCATAAAGTGGCCACTGTAATTCTGCATTACTTTGTTTCGTATATTTTACCCAGAATGAGGAAAACATTATGGCAGAAGGGCCATTTTTAACATACATCGTGTGGCCAGGGGTCCCTTTTGGAGGAAACAAACAAGCCGCCTCCAGCTGGGAGTCCTGCGTACACATACAACAACATAATCTCTTAAACTTACTACTGACTGGCATGCTTGAAAACGGATAACAGACACCAGCGGGTTTTAAAACTCACCTCGCTTGCTTGGCTTTTGCAAAAGTCAAAACCAGCAGAATCATACAGAACAGACACCACTGTTTTATTTTTTAAATTCACCTCACATGCTTGGCTTTTGCGAAAGTCAATAACAGAATCATACAGACTTGGTAGGTGATCAGTCCACCCTTACCTTACAGGGGTAGTTCTCTTCTGCAGGCGTAGGGCTGTGCCCTGCTCCAGAAATTAGTTGCTAGGGGACTCCAGCAATAACGCGGTCATGTGGCCCAGACCGGGTGGGGAGGAACAGCGGGCGAGTCGTTCGGCTTACTGGATTGCAAGAATCCCTCGGGTAGGGTACCTCCATTGGAGTCTCTCAGTGCACCTCCTCACATCCACCAGGCCTGACCTTCGTGCTCGTGGAGTCCCTGTTCAGGTGCCATTTGAAGAACCGGAATAACCCACTTACTGGGTCTCGGCAGCAGGGTAACTGCTCAAGTCTTCCATACCCTTCATACGTATTAAAAGGAGACACAGGAGCCTTCGTCTGCAGGAGGAACCCAGATTTATTCAAATAGCCCGGGCTATGGAACAGAGTCCCAAGTTCGTCAGAAACAAGACAGAGGAGGCTGCTGCTTTTTTTTCTCCGCAGCTTACAAGCCTTTTATACTTTTTCATTCCAGTCTTTTGGCTGTAATTTCATTGTTCAATCAGGGCAGTGTTTGCAGTTGATAACCAGATCCAGACGACGTTTGTAGATGGTGACCTGGTCAAGGCTTGGTACACAAATCATAGTTCACTCGGCTTGATAAAGTCTCAGTCTTTCAAGTCATTGTTTAATCACCTTGATCAAGGCCCAGCAGTCAGACCACTGTCCAGATAACCTGATCACAGTGTCAAGGATGTTTACCAGGCTGGGAGCAGGAGATGGAAAACAAATCATTTACACAGGGTGTGAGTGTCTCCTGCCTTTCTGGTTAACTGCAAAGAACAGGGGGGTTGGGTGTGTGACAGTTCCTGGGCAGAAATGCAGGCTGCAAGATGGTTTTTGTTGTGTCAGTTACAATTTCCTCAGGCATCAGCAGAAACGACCAGGTGGGTCGTGTGGAAGTGTTTGACACGAGATGGCATTAAAAAAGCAATGGAGTCCCGGTACAAATGATGCCGATCAGAAGAACACTTTTCCTCAATGGTCACACGTTCCCTGTACCCATGTGTCTTTGAAAGTGAAGCTTGTGCCATTGTTGCAAGTGTTTTCATGTTCTACTAGGAGCAAAATATTGTCGCCATCCAGATGTAAAAATATAAGAGCTAGTTCTGAAGTTGTTTCCTAGGAGGAATGATTTTCCTGGAGAGACAGTTTTGCTGTTATACAGGGTGAATCGTAGTGACTTGTCATTATATGATTGTTGGGGTTTGAATCTATTTAGCTTCTTGCTGTTGATATAGTAGTTCCTTCTCTTTCTTAATGAAAAGTAGTGGCCTGAGAGATTCAGAGAGCAAGCAGATTTCAGCAGCGGGAGCTTAATTCATCTGCGTTATGTGACCACCTATTAGACTATTAAGACAATTACAAATTATTCTGATGAGGGTTACTAGGGGTATGCATTGTGAACTATGGATGCAGTGCATGTGCATGGGTATGCATTTCATGAGTTTCAAGACATTAATTAAGGAAATACTTTTTTACGTACTTCATTTTACAAAGTATCTGAAGGGCAATGGGAAAAGGCAAATCCAAAGTACTGTAAATATTCTCTTTGCATTGGAAACACCATAAAAATACAAACGGAAATACATTAAACGGAGCGATTTTATGACTGACAAGCATAACATTATGTCTCTATTTCTATTATGTCCAAGCTGGGCCACCCGTCAGCAAAAACAATACAGCATCCTTCAGCTTACTGGATTCTATTCGTAAACTTTCAGAGCAAACTTAATCTCCCACTGACATAGTTATGCATGGGAATGTATGCCTTTGAACGATTAATGAAGAAACTGCAAGTAAAACTTTCGTTTTAAAGTGAGTTGTGCTCTGCACGCTGTTGCATGATGATTATGGTAGTGCTAGCCTGGAACAATGCAGCATTTTTGTGCAGAACTGTTTGGTCACATTAGTGAAAAAAACATGGGGAATATTCTGGTCTCTTCCCACAAGTTTCATGTGTTTCGTGAAACCTTGACTGCCAAATGTAAGCCTGCACTGTGCTCTGTATCATGTTTTGATTGTGCAAGTGCAAATCTGACAACAAATCTACATGGAACCTAACCATGGCTAAAATGTTGTTGATATTAACAGACTAGCAGTGCTAATTATCGAAAATAGTGACTCCAGGAGGGGAGCCCACAAATTGGGGGGAGTAGAACTGAAGTTGAATTATAAAAAGGAGAAATAATGAAGGACTGACTGACAGCCTAAGTTATGTAGACTGTTAGAACCGGCTATTTCTGGTAGGCTAAGGCTGATGCCAAAGCCAGGCAGAAACCACCATTCTAGTCAGGGCAAGGAAGTCACACGCCAAGATAACCCCTGCTCACCCTCTAGGTAGCTTGGCACGAGCAGTCTAGGCTAAACTCGGAGGCGATGTGCAAAGCATTTGCGTCAGCGCACAACAGCAGCAACATACTAGGTACACCACAAAAGAGACTCCACACAAGGTTATATTAAAATAACTTTTGTATTGTCAAAAACATATCAGATAGAAATCACACATGTACATTGTGCCAACGGGCACGGCAATATTCACAAGGGATTATTTACACAGGACAGGGACACATGGGCCACTGTCATAATCAGCACTTTTAGAAATAGAAATAGTACTTATAGAACTTAGAATAAAAGTGGATAATATCACTGTAACACAAAGTAACAGTTATAGATCACATCCAGTAACTACTGGGAACAGGTAAGTACCACCTACGCAACCCTAAACCCTTAGGAGACTGTCACGCAGGGGACCAGGACCTCACTAGGACCACCTGTACTAAAGAGAACAACCACCTAAGTATCACACAGCATTTAGGGGTCTAAGAAAGAACACATTACCCATGATGCATAAATGTACATTCAGAGGAGTAGCAAAGAAAAACACATAATGCATAAACCTACACATTCAGCGGTGTTAAGAATAAAGCACATGATGCAATGAAAATACATTCAGAGGTACCAGCATAAT
This sequence comes from Lissotriton helveticus, assembly GCF_964261635.1. NCBI lineage: Eukaryota > Metazoa > Chordata > Amphibia > Caudata > Salamandridae > Lissotriton > Lissotriton helveticus. Next base: position 1,470,104,210 of record NC_136068.1, on the reverse strand, counting down.
ACAGTAGCGCAAAAGTCACATGATGTCTAAAAACATTCAGAGGTGCAGGAATAACACATGATGCAAGGAAATACATTCAGAGGTGCAATAACCATACAATTGCGCAAAACCTACATAAGCCACCACCTGTGGCAGTCCCTAGGCCAACTGGCCTTGTTGGGGCTAGAACGCCCTGAGTCTCAATGTCAGGGGCCTAAACGATGCAAAGGCCCACTACTTGCTGGGCCCCTGGGAACACTCACAAGGGCCTAAACGCTGCAGCTGGCACTAAGTGCTGCGCAGCTGGGAAGGCCTGGCACCACTGTGCCCTCGCTGTCCCACACAGGGACTCTCTCCTGAAATTGCACCTAAACGGTGCAGCTGCCCACTAATTGCTGGGCAGCTGGAGATTCAAAACTGCGCCGGGGCCCTCACTGGCCCTAGAACGAACTGCGCGAAAGGTTGGAGCCACACAGGCTCTGAAACAGCTGGGGGGTGTTGGAGCCAAACAGGCTCTTAAACAAAATATGGCCCCTCTGAGCTTCTCTGGGCTCACACACGTTGGGGCGACCCACTGCCAACTGGGGCCGCCCTAGATGCACCAAAGTCCATTATGCCCCTACGAGCCTCGGGGCTCGCCCAACAAGATGAGGCCCCTTGAGCCTCTCTGGGCTCGCAAAACGCTGGGGCGACCCACTGCCAACTGGGGCCGCCCTTGAAGCCCTCGTGGCTTCGCACTGGCCACAGGCGCGAGCTCGCGCCACTGGGGGGGGCGGACACCGTCACCGTGCCCCGGCCCCCTCCCCTCTTCTGCCCCACTCTGCCCAGACTCACCGGCAGCCCATCGCGGGTGGGGCGACAGCAGGTCTCTGCTCCCTCGAGGCTCTCCCTCCATGCGGGGAGCCTTGCGCCGGCCTTCTCTCTTCCTCGCCGGGGCTCCCTCCGCACACGGGAGCCCCAAGCAGCAGGCCACGAGTCTTCTCCTCTCTGCAGGGCTCCCTCGGCACACGGGAGCCCTGCCAACCGGCCGCCTCGTCTCCCTGGGGCTCCCGTCAGCCGCCGCCATCTCCCGCGCCTTCCTTTCTTCTCCTCGCCGACCGCGGGGGGGCGGGCCTTCCGGCCGGCCGCGCTGAGATTGGCCGGCCGGCCAACCACTTCCGGGTCGCTGCCGACAGCGCAGCGGCCCTCCTCTTTAGGCAGGCAGGCGGGGAACCACGATCCGAGAGTTGGCACCCTCGATACAAACAGCACCCAATAAAAGTTGAAGCGCTATTAAGCGCTTGGGGCCAAGTAGCGCTGTAAATACAAATAAAGCGCTCTCCAGTGCTTGGGGCCAATAAAGCGCTCCGAAGCGCTAGAAAAATAGGCAAAGCGCTCCCGAGCGCTAGGAAAGGCAAATAAAGCGCTCCTAAGCGCTATTGACCAGCAACGTCTTCCAAGAAATGCAGCAGGCAGGGGGACAGTCAGGAAGAGTCCCCCAGCAGTCCATCAGGGCATCCAGGGGCTGGGCAGAGTCCCCCATCAGCCCTTTGCAGGGCAGAGGGGTCCCCCAGAAGTCCTCCAGCCTCCAGGGGCTGGGCAGCGCCCGCCCAGGGTAGATTCCAGTCAGCAACAGAACAAGACAAGAACAAATTGGAAGGGAACACAGCCCCTTCTTATACACAGAAAAGGCTTTGAAGTCTTTTGAAGTCTTTGTGGAAGCGAGCCCCTAAGCCCTGGGTGTATCTGGTTTCCCTCTCCTGTCAGCCTCAGGTCAGAGGTGACAGTGGGTCATCAGGAGGGAGAGGCAGCAGGGTGGGCTGACAGGTACAGCCCGGCACCACCAGAGCTCTTCCCTCCCATCCGTGACAGCAGATGGGGGCCTTTCATCTACGGCTGACTCAGACCCCCTCCTCCGGGGCCCTGCAGACCCCGTCCTACTCACCAGACAGTCCATCTACCAGCAGGCCCAGGCACTCCTGGGCCAGGCCCATCAGCCAATCACGTGCCAGCAGACTCACTACACAATTATGCCAACTTCTAAAAGTGGCGCTTCTAGACTAGACACAGCCATGCCGCATATACCATTCTGCAGCATTCATTCTCATGAGTTCACACATATCAAACTCGACCCTGCACTCCCCACGCATCAGGAATCTACCATGGGCATACATATTCCCCATTCATTCCTATGGGAGGGCAGGTCACTCACCATCCATACACAGAGAGCACACGCACTTTACACTGTACCACAGTGAAAAAGTGCGCAGAGGCCTAAAATCACCAATCCAGGTTCCAAAAACAGGCTAGGAAAAAGCAAACAGTCACGGAGTGAACCTGCCCAAAGGACCGGGTCCAACACATCCCCCTTCCAGCCAAAACGCAGGGTAGACCAATCACTACACTGATGGCCTTCACTGCTTTGGGCGACAAAAACCATGGACACGGGCCTGCACGGCAGGGCCACCTTCCAGTTTTTTCGCCACTCTGAACCCACATAGATTTCCCTCAACAACAGCTCTCTGGCACAACTAGGATACCCCACTGGTACACACTAGTCATCCACAGCCAGGACCAGGCCCTAGGCCATCCAAATATCACAGGTCCTAACCAATCCACAGAGTGGGGGGCGGTAACCCCTGGCACACACTAGCCAATCTCCACTCTCTCTCTCTCAGGGTAGCTACAACTACCACTGATCCCACAACCTTGGGACCACACCCTCAGGTTGACCATAGGTCACGGGCAAGCATGCCCCACCCTACCTCTACTTCTGAGTTTCCGCACCCTCACAGGGAAGCACTCACCAGGACACAACTTAGGACCTCACTCCATCACTGGTCTGGAAACTATTTCACTTCTGAGGCACAAAGCACACAGCACAGTCCCTCTTCAAGCAGGTGGGGGCACAGCACACAGCAAAGCCCCCTTTCCTCTACCTTAGTGGAAACAACAAACTGCAGGTGGGCCCCAGAACACACAGCAAGGGCAGCCCCCTCAGTCTCTTCAGCTGATCTACTTTGGTAGAGTTCCTCTTGACCTAGAAGTTTCCTAATCTCCCAACCTAGGATCTAAACCCTCAGGTTGCACCGGGGTCAGAAGTACACCGTCCTTCTGCACCCCCTTCCAGTTCCATGATTACAGGCCTAGTATGTCTCAGGCTAGACAAAGCACACGCCAGCGGCGTATCAGCGACACACTCTCCTCCAGTACTCCCTATCACAGGGTGATTCTCAGTATGTTCCAGGCTAGACAGAGCACACGCCAGCGGCGTATCAGCAACACACTTTCCTCCCACCGGGGTCAGAAGTGAGGACACCGTCCCTCTACACCCCCCTCCAGAGTTCTGCACCCTCCCACCTGGGAGCAGTACCCCTGGAAGCCAACAACCGGTCAGGACACTGATTACCGATGCCCTTCCCTCCAGGTCAGGCTGAACCTGAACCTGGCCTCCCCCCTCCTCGGGGAACGACCTCCAGAGGCCCCAAAAAAAAAAATGGTCAAGCACTCTAGACGGTCAAATGCCCAGCGAACCAGGACTTCTGCACCCTCCACTTAGGAGCGGTACTGCCCAACACTAGGACCGCCGGAGGTCTGGTTACAGACACTCCCCGTCCTCTAGACACAGGAAAATCCTCTTCAAATGACTTGTAAGTACAGCCTAGGCCCCTGACCTGGCGCTCCCTTAGGGAACCCTCCAGGCCCTGAGATACGGTTTCGGGCCAACGTGGGACACACCGTCCCACACTCACTCCGCCTCCACTGAGACAGGACGTGAGCCCCTACACCCCAACCATCCTAATGGGACCTAGCTGGGCTACACATGAACCTCTTCACCTACACAGGATCATCAGTTACACAAGCCACTACTTTTTAGAATCACTCCCTAATGCGTCTGTAAGACATCTAGCACACCGCCAGACATCCACCTTCTTGTCCAATGCCTCTGCAGGACCTCCTGCACACCACCAGAGGTACACCTCACGTGCAAGCTCCTAAAAAAAACCTCACACCAACTCCTCCAGTTCAACACAGCACTCATCCACACACTCCCTCTCCAGACTGGTGAGACAGTTCCTCACTGCCTCTGACTCTCAACCTGTCACCCTCTTACTGAGCACCAGGCACCATACTCTGGGAACTGGGAATGGGACTTCACGCACTGGACACATTTAAGCTGCCACCACTGGATCCTACCATACTGGGGAATCCAGACACACACACTACACTCAGGGAATAACCACCCTCCTGAGCAAGCAATTTCTCCTCCACCCTCCCTCTCTTACATCTACCCACACAGGGACAGGAACAGGGATTGGACACTGGACCCAGCAAGGGATGCCTAATCTATGGGAACCTCCCCTCTCTACTGGCGTCCCGCCCTGTCATTTTCTCTCATCTGCCACTAAACATAAAGCGCAGGAACACCATCTGAAAATGACACTCTTGAGGAAAAACAAAATCAAAAACAATAATCCCAAACATGTGACTATCTGAAAAATGCAGAGTTTTTGTAATGTAGCCTGTTGTTGCTATGGCACTGCGCAACACAAGTCCAAATCCGCACCGCTGACCCACCAATGTTAGAACCGGGGGTCTCTAGTTGGCAGAGGTAAGTACCTTAGACCAAGTAGGGACCCTTGCTTCTAGTCAGGGTGAAGGAATAACCCTCTGAGATAACCCCTGCTCACCCTCTAGGTAGCATGGCGCGAGCAGTCTAGGCTAAACAGAGGCAATGTAGATAACATTTGCACTTAACACCACAATAATCCCCAATCCACCACAAACTGAGACCACACAGGTAAGTATATTTTATAAAAATATATAGCTTTATCTAGTTTCAGCATGTAAATGAAGCAGTTGCATGATAATCACTTCTTTAGCAAACGTAGCATTTTATCTTAAGGGTTGCACTTAATTCTTAATGGTTGCACTTGTTAATAGGCAGTTCTCAGAACCAAAAACAAAACAGTCTCAAGTCTCTCAAATCAGTAATTCTGTCAGTAATTCTGTCAGAATTACTGATTTGAGAGACTTGAGACTGTTTTGTTTTTGGTTCTGAGAACTGCCTATTAACAAGTGCAACCATTAAGAATTAAGTGCAACCCTTAAGATAAAATGCTACGTTTGCTAAAGAAGTGATTATCATGCAACTGCTTCATTTACATGCTGAAACTAGATAAAGCTATATATTTTTATAAAATATACTTACCTGTGTGGTCTCAGTTTGTGGTGGATTGGGGATTATTGTGGTGTTAAGTGCAAATGTTATCTACATTGCCTCTGTTTAGCCTAGACTGCTCGCGCCATGCTACCTAGAGGGTGAGCAGGGGTTATCTCAGAGGGTTATTCCTTCACCCTGACTAGAAGCAAGGGTCCCTACTTGGTCTAAGGTACTTACCTCTGCCAACTAGAGACCCCTGGTTCTAACATAGACCATGTGCAATATTTTTGCTAATTTTGTCCTCTTCAAAATAGATAAATCTGTCGACTGGTAGAAAGATTAAAGGGAGTCGTCCTCATCTGAAAAATTATTTCCTGTCCCCCATGACTGACACCCATGGCACTGATGGCAGCTCAGTCCTCTGCCCATTCGCGGATTGGCTATGCCCCTTGCTTCCCCAATGGCCATCACAACTTGACCTAAGCCTCAGAAGTGGCGTGGGTAACAATGCAGAAAGGCCGAGGTGAGAACTAAAGTCCTAAATTGGGGGGGTTGAAACTTTCCAGACTTGACCCAGTAGGAGACTGAGTGCACATGATTTGCGATATTTACATTGAATTATTTTAGGATTAGAGATCTCTGGCTGGCCTCCAGGCAGTTGCCTTCTACCCCGTTGCTGCTGGGAGGTCTGGTCACCTGCACCCACCGCATGCACCCTTTAATTTATGAGGCACCTACTGAGCTGGTACAACTCCGGTGAGAGAGTGTAGAGCTGTGTGCGCTACAGCTACTGTGCTGATGGCTCGGGGACGGGGGGAATGCGGGGGGGGCTGGAGGCTGGAGCATGGGTGCTACGGGGCCTATGTTTTGTTTTACGCTGCCCATAATGTGACTGTAACATGTCCTGTATGGCTGCCCAGCCCACCCCACCTTCTGACTGAGAATCCGATGGATTTACCTGGGGCCTGTACTGCAGCTTTGGTGGCAGGTGCGGGCTGCAGAAGACCGGGCTAGGCTAGCTAGCAATTATTTAATTACAGCCGCACGGTCCCTCTCGGACGCCTCACATCACGTGCACTTTTAATTATGCATGCAGTGTTGCCAGATTTTGAGAGCCATCCCAAGCCCAAAGACAGTCAGATACTAACCCAAATTTAGCTCAATGCAGACCAGTGTCAGCCCAAAGAGCAGGCCAAAGCTCCAACTCTCAAAAAACACATAAATAGTCTTCAGGAAACATTTTCCTTTCTGAGGGGATACACAAAGCTGGCATGAATATATAATTCAAGGGGACAAGTTGCCATAATGATGCAATGTGTTACTCGTGCAGTCTATTCACAGTGCATTTTACCTCTTTATGTGCAGTGTCTTTTCGATGTATGTAGAATTACTGAAATTACATGAACCTAGCTGAGGGGCAAAAGAGCACCGCACAAAATAATATGCAAGAATAGGTATTAGTGATATCCTCCCTACAATGCAAAAATTGAACACAGGTCATGTGAACTTTGAAACCAATTAAGATAATTCCTAATTTTCTGGTGAATAGACATTGGTGCATTTCTACTTATGCTTCAACTACATCTGCTTCAGCACACATTCCAAGTCCCTTTAATTGCTATGTTTGGGACGGAAGATATCAAAGATGTTTAAAGTCACAAGCATCATTGCGATATAAGTAGTATTCAACTAGCAAAAGCATCCCAGCCAATAGATAATGCCAATAATGACACATAGATTAGACAGATTTCAAGTTTGTATTAAAAGAATCTAGGATCTGATAACCCCTCACTCTGCACCCAACACCCCTTCCGAAGTAATAATAGCTAAAAAGTAAGCTAACATTAAGTAAAACCAACAGCTCCATTCTGTTCGCTACCATACGTGTCAAAGCCTAGTGGAACAAGTGGGTAAATAGCATCCCTATTCTCTCCACTGGCAGCCAGAATGCCAACGAGGCATCTATCATTGTTCAAATGTTTAAATAAATACTGCACTTCCACAGTTTGCAAACAGTGAATACTTTTCCTAACTGAGCTGTTTCCAAATAGGCCAGTTCGATAAATTAACTACCACTTTAATATTCTTGAGGCAGGTCACAAATTATGACTCACTCCCGTTGGAGGCCTTCATGGGGGCTGTGATCTGCCTGGCACCAGCAGACCACCATGTCTGTGATCATTTTTCCAAAAGGTAAACTTTTGTTTTAAAATGCCGCTCAATTTTCTTAACAAAAATGGACTGTGTTTAAAAAGAAAGTTTACTCTTGTTTGTTTGAGAGTTGAATGTAAGCCCTTGGCCACTGCCTATTCCATAACAAACGTTTTCTTTTATTTAATTCACAAAGGGAAAGGAATCCTAAAAGGGACCCCTTCCCTTTTGCAATGGATTACCTCTACACCTTGGGGAGCTGTAAAGACTTTAATGTTCTGACAGTGGATTTTGGTTGCAAGACATTAATACATAGTATATCGTCTCTATTTGGAAGAGGCGCCTACAACTTGCTTCTTCCCACTCTCCATTGACAATCCAGTTTTAGAAACTGGAAGAACTTTTCTAACCCTTAAAATGGCAATAGTACATCAGAAAAAGCATGTTTATGACAACAAAAGCGAAATCAATATCTTTGAAACAGCAAAAATGCTCAGTATATCTGGTCCTTAATTCCAGCTCCATAATAACAAGGGAAGCAATGAGGCACTGGTTGACATATAAGTTGTGTAGTTCAAACTCCTCAAGGAACTGCTGCTCAAACATAATAAAAAATGTGTGCAGAACAAAACATACAGAAGATAGAATTTCTTTCCAGTTTCAATGCAGTGAAACAATGTGGCTCCCTCTAATAAATGCCTTGTGAGTGATGAGAAGTCAATTGTGTGCGCTTCCTCCAGCACTACATTGTACGTTTGTTCAGAAAGCAGCAGCAGAGCTGCTTTACTGTCTATCTAAAATGTCCAGACAACACCCTCACTCACAGTCTCTCAGCCTCCGTCAACAATTTGTCATAAGCCTGGAAAGGCTCTGAAAAACCTGAACTGAATTTCCAGAACTGATTCAGGGTGGGAGACACAAATCTTGCATCCCACCAGCACACTTTCACCAATTTCAGTTTGCAGTGCTCATCTTCTAATCTATGACATGTACAACACCACATATTCTCGTATTGATACATTTTAAAAGGACGCCCAGACTCGCTTGTGAAAAATAGGCATCCTGAGCGCAAACATTCAAGACAATGGCAGCAGATTTTACGAGATGCAAACACAAAGATTCTGGTGTTTTGACAGAAATCTGATATTTGCGATGCACACAAATATATGTCCATACATTTTGGACATGTATAGTTATGTATGCCAGCCTCCTTCTGCACAAGCTCACATACACACATGTAGAACCGGCTTTTGGAGACCCCTCCCCACTACGAAAGTCAAAGCCAGCGGTGCAGGGGACACCTTAGAATCTACGGGTTCTTCTTGCATAATTACATTACCAAAGAGACCAGGACAACCAACCGTGGAGGGAAGCAAGTTATTTATTAGCTCGAGCTAAGGACAGGGTCCCAGAATGGTACAAAGACAATTCTACGGAGACTGCTGCTTTACTCCGCAGCCTACACATATTTATAGCGCTAGCCACGCCCATTTGCACAGTACAAGTTACTTATTCAGATAAGTTCCTCATCTGACAAGTTCTTCGTCAGTCTTGTGTGGTGCAATCGTGGCCAGGGGACATCAGCCTCTGATTGCACAATGTACGCAGCCCCGTGCTTTCTTGCCCAACTGGTGTGGTCACAGTGCACAGCCTCGTGCTTCCTCTATCAGTTGGTGTGGTCACAGGGCACAGCCTCGTGCTTCCTCTATCATTTGGTGTGGTCACAGGGCAGTTGGTCGTGACAGGCTGAGTTGCCAACAATGGACAGGATGTGGCTGAGTCTCTGGCACAACTGGGGGAGTGAGGCACACAGGCAGCTTCTTGGAATCGGCTCGACCACAAGGAGCGGGGAGGGTTGTGCAAGTTTCAACAGGGACGCGGAAAGCAATTCTTCACCAGGTTGCCGAGAGCATGGCAACACAAAATGGAGTCATGTGGGTCATTTTAAAATACAGTTCAACACACAACACAAATGCATGTAATAACTTATTTATGCAAACTTAAAAAAGCCACTTCTAAATTGTACATATATTTCCCATCTTCCTAGACTCTGGCAAGTCTGACTTCTTTGTAGATATTGCTGGCTGTGTGCCACTGAAAAAGACTGTAGCACAAGGCACACTAAAGTGGATTCTAATGAACAGGGTTAAAAAATGGAAGCCTGAGGGAGGTGGGAGGAAACACACGACTCGTGTCTGCCCCCCCAACACAAGGCGGGCAGGCACTTGCATACCATACAAAGGCGGCAAAAGAAAAACATACATTTTCCTGTCAGACAACCGCTCTATTTGCTTCCTGCATAAACATTTTGCATTGTTCTGTAGAACGTTCCCACAAACTGATAATACGACTGTCAGACGGTATGATAAATCTACTGTTCATGACCTGTTACTCCTAGTCCATAGAGTCTTTCCTATTCCAACACCCTCATGCCCACCCCTCTGTAACAGGTCAGAATCATTAGACACACAATGGGACAGGCCTCATTATCCTCAAAAGGATGAATGCAAGTGGTAACCCACTGGAGTTTGAATGCTATATGTAACTGACACTAAGGTCTTTGTGGTACGATAATTAACACACTCCGTTGTATATATTAGTTACACAAACTGCTAGACTGCATTGCGCACACACACAAAATGTGGTTACAGGAACCTAAATCACAACGCTTACCCAAAGAAAATCCCATAGAAGGTTCATTTGAACCACAGCTTCACTTGGTTTCACAGAGCACAGAAAGCAGCCTGCAGGATTCTGAACCCAGGAAGCAGACAACCTTCAGTTTTCTCAGTTCAACATCCTCTGCAAGTATGGATGACCAAGCTCCTAGAGGCGATCCACATTAAAAGTGTAAGTCACATGAAAGTGCACGCTGCCACTTTGTGCAGCTGTGTCCCTGCTTAGAGAACCATTAGCTGCTAAATAACCACACTTATAATAAAAAATAATAACCCTTGAAGTTTGCTTGGCTGAAGGACACTGCACTGGTAAGTAAGGCATTCGGGACATGTATGTCACTGCTGCAGTGTCTAGACGATTACCCAGTATCTACTACAGATGAGGTACCTACATCTGGCTGTTTGTGGAGCACTGCACCTCCCTGACTATTCCTGGCATTAGCTGCAGAAACAACAGAAACACAATACGATCAGGCTCTACACTCTGTGGGACCAAAGAGGGTTCTCAGTGGTCGAAGTGGGGGGGGAGTTGGGGGAACTGTGGGTGCAGAATCAGAGGGCGTGAATAAGCAGAGGATTGGGTCACTGGGCATAGTCAGAAGTGTGGCTAGAAAAAGCAAAACATCCCAATTATTAGTATTTGCCATTTCACTGACCAGTTACAGCGTATTATGTTATTTAACTCAACCAATGGATACACATGTTTATTTAAGGTTTAATATGAATTTTTGACATTATAATACATTCACAATGTGGGCTACGTTTCCAATCACAGAATGTCCCAAATAGGCTTACAAGTGGAATCACAAGCCATTTGTCATCAGCACTTCTCCCTTTTTCCACAAGAGCAGTTTAAACATGAATGGCAAAATATTGGAGTTTGCAAATGTTTTCAACATAATTATGGTGCTGCCATATTTGCCGCATAATACATCCTCTGTTGCATAATCCGACAATTGTTTGTAGCTCAAATGCATCAAAAGTTACAAAAAAATGTGACTTGTGTTGCTGTGAAGTGGAGACCCTTTGCAAAAGTTGACTATTCACCCTTTTCACTGCTGCATTTGTATGTTACACTGGTACTGAGGCGAAATCTTTGCAAAGACTGTTAGTATGTGTTAAAATGTCAAACTAATAAAGTATCATAAAATGTACTGCATTACACTGCAACCCTTTTTTTGCTGCATAATTTAGTTAACACTGCAACATAATTTTGTCTTTCATTGCTGCATAATTCCAGTGGCCCCTAAGCACTGAGCACATGCTAAAAGTGATTGTGCATGAAGCAGAGAGACCCTAAAGCTTGCAAACTTAGCTTGGTGTGTGTGCAAATCCGCCATTGACAATCCCTGGTGAGTTGCACTGCTACTGCTGAAACAATGCAAATGGAGGTACAATGGGTGAGGCGGACTAGCCTCAGGGTCCTGTGACCTCTGTGACAGAGTCACTATTGCTCTAGGGTGTGCTGCTTCATAGGCCTGCCCGCAAGACTGAAGGTGAACTTCGGTATGGATTATGGCGTTCAGGCCTTCAAGGTTAATTCATACATGACACCGCTAGGGTCCACCTGCTGGTGCTAAGACACCAGGGCTTCTAAGGTCTAGCTGGGTGTTCTAAGGTCTAGCATGGGAATGTGCTTCCTTAGGAGAGAAGGCTGAACCTGGTTCCCCATTTCCAAATTCAGCGCCTATGGCCATAGTGCCACATCTTCTGCCCCACTGAACGCCATACACTTCCAAAAAAAGAAACTCGCACTGCCTTTAGATGCAACCCAATTGTGTTCCTCTATAAACGCCTGGAAGCAACTCAATTCAAATTATGCACTAGACAAGAGTAATATTCTGCCTGAGAAAACAGTAACAACCTCCTGGAAAAAGCAAAGACTCACAGGGAATTCAAGACTAAGTAAAGTAAGTGAAATGTAAGTAGGAACAACATGCTTACCTTAATGGTTGTGCATTTGTTATTCAAAAATCAATGAGTGTTTCTGCCTGAAAAGCTAAGGACATGACTACAGGGCCCGGAAGGGACCTGTTTCAATGTCCATTGCTTAAACCCTTACAAAACATAAGAAGTATGGTTATAAAAGACCACATTCAGTAACATAAAGCTGCAGTACACATTTCATAAACTAAGAAAATGAAAACAGCTGATAAGGATCACATTAAACATTTTCTACACCACGCATCAACCAGATATCGTAGTACCTCCAGGAATGGTGAACTTCCTCACTTGAGGAAAACAATGCTAGTAGTGCTTCACTGGCAAAGTCTGTAAAGTGGCGCTAATGTATTTGGGTGTGAATAAAACCAATCTGGGCACTTTGTGACCACTCTGTCGTTCTTTATTTTTTGTATTTTGAAAAAAAGAATTCTCTCCATTCTAAAACTGCACTTTGGAATAAAAAAAATGTAGAAAAAGACATTTACAGATTTCCAACAAAAGTATTACTTACTTTTTTAGATCGATTTCACAGGGGAACGGATGAAGCAAAGGAGAGGAAAGAGAGGGTAAGAGGCAGTTCTTGGCGTCACGGTTTTCAGCAAGTGAGGCGCTAATCAGAGACAGAAAACAGGAGAGGGTATGGCTTACTTCAAGCTGTGGGTGCAGACAGGCCCGGGCCTTCTCTCTTGATCTTGCCGATTAGTAGCAGTTTTCTCGTTCGTCAAGCAGGCCCGTCTTTGCAAGCGCTTTCTTGTTCTCTAAATATTGACGGCCCTGCAGACAAACACCACTGTGGGGGCTGCAGCTCATGACAAATTCACTGAGCGCAGCCCTACCTTATGCGTGAAGACACCACGCTGACGTATCTGCACGCAATATTTAATTTATGCTGACTGATAGGCGAGGTCAGCTGGGGAAGGAGCTACGAAGGCTAGCGTAATGTAAGAATAATACACATTCTAGAATGACGTGTGTAGTGCTTGCTGGCTGTCCAGTTGCAGAAGGGGAACCCTGGTGCGCCCCGCCCCCCCCGCAACACGAGGGCATCGGGCCTATGTCAGTGGCGGCTGGTGAGATTTGAAAGTGGTAAGGCGGAAAATCCTTGGTGTAGCACACCGTGCGAGCGAGCGTAGCGAGCGATCCTGAACCACCTAAGGAGAGTTCGGGGGGGTTCTCCCCCCGAGAAAAGTTTGAAAAATTAGCAGCCAAATGGTGGATTTTCAAGACTTTTACAAGCCATTGTGCTTAACAGAAACAGGCCACTGCCTCCCCTAAAACTATCATCAGTTCCAAGGCCTCATGAATAAACCATTCTAAATTGCAATAAACCACAATTCATTTTAACAATGTTGCATAAATAGGTTGGATCTGTCTACTGACCCAGTGAGATAAAGTGGCATTCAAGGTAGCCCATCAGAGTAAAAGGCCTACTTTTTCCACATAGAATTGAATATCATATTGGTTAGTGTTCATTTTTTGAAACTCAATAGCATGCATAAAGGCACCATGTATAAACAAAAAACCAATAAGCATACAGAGATAAAATATATACATACAACACATAAAATGTTTCCCCTACCTGTGCTTGTCTGTTTCCTTTATGAATCATTTGTTCAAAGCCAAGTACACAGGAGGTGAATGAAATCTTCATATTTTTTGATTGACATTTCTGTCACAATATGTTTAGTGCAACACGAATGGAATACATAGATTAACTGGTAAAACGCTATCATTCCAAATCCAAATAACTGACTAACCTATCCACAGTCACCCAATGTGGCTGTGCTCGTGATTTCAAAACTACTACATTATGAGGGGCAGCCGGAATACTGCGCCAGTTGCCAATCGCAAAATGACAACCCACCACAGGCCCCACACAAGGCAAACAAACCCTGCACAGCACTTCACAAGAGCTAAAGTGCAATAACATTGAAATGACAATATAACATTTCATAGCAGTTAATTTGACCTCGTTAAGTACTCATAATTGCAATTGCATTTATATAGCCTACATGCACTAAAGCCTACATGCCTACATGCCTACTCTAGCCTACATGCATTCTACTAAATAAGAAAAATAATAATAATTCAGAGCAAGCAATGGCATAGGCAAGAGGTCTCGCCTTTGGGACCATATAAGTGCTTAGCCATGCAACAGTTGATGTTGTTGCACCAGGGATATTGTGCTGGATAACTAAACACTTATAAAGTCCCAAAGGGGAGACCTATTTGCTATGCCAATGCTTGTGTGTAATGTCTTTGTTGTTGTTTAGATACATAAACAGCAAACACATTCATGTAGCACTATAAGCATACCCAGAAGCATATACAGACAAAATGTAGAGAGATATGCAGTGAGACAATACACAAAAGGCAACATGCAAACACAGGTGGTTGTCAATAGATGCGCTGATGGCTGTTAAGAGGAATACATAGTTAAAGAGACTGTTGGATGACTGTGGATAGGTTAGTCAGTTATTTGGATTTGAAATGATAGCGTTTTACCAGTTAATCTATGTATTCCATTCGTGTTGCACTAAACATATTGTGATAGAAATGTCAAACAAAAAATATTTTTCATTTCCATTTTACTTTTGTGTTCAGTTGGTGCATGGGCTGTGATTCAGAGACGCATAGACAATAAGAATAACTAATTGTGGTCTGTTGTGATTCCAGATTCCGAGAGTTGCACACATTGGAGTGTAAACGACAGAGTAATAACATTGAGTATGATGTACCACTGCTATATAGATGCATGTGCATCCTTAAGAGTTATAGAAGATATTTCCACAGCACGGACAGCGGCGAGCAACAAAGCGTTTTACGCAGCAATAGCAAATAACTAAACAATACGGTACAGAGGTGGTAAAAGAAGTCTAATATCTTACTTTCCATTCAGCACAACCACATTGTTTAAATGGGACCAGATTCAGAAAATAATTCTATGTTTGTACACGAAATGACATGACCATCATTTTGAGGTGTGAAAGTTTTCACAAATGTTGCAGAACAACAAAATATATCATGTGTGACAAATGCTGGGTGAGGCTTGCAGGATGGCTAGGGTCTGACCAGTTGCATACCTTTCAAAGCAACAGAAGCGTTGTGCCTTTTGTTGCTGCCACCCTTGGTGACTGGAAAGCCATTTAAAGTGAAGGGAGATAAAGGCAAGAGATAGTGGCTGGCTAGATAACTCAGCGAGTAAATGCTCGCCCCTGAGAAATCAGCTAATGGGGATAGGATGTGGCATTACGGCCAGAGCTGGTGACCATGTCACTGGAAAACCAGGTTGATATGGTGCAGGAATTATTTAAAATGTGATTGCGTCTTTGCAAATGACCAGTCTCACTCACCAGGGCCCTGGCATGTTACAGGTCGAGCTGCCGGCTTTGGAACCGGGGGAACAAGGTTTGAATCTCAGCGTCGGCTTATCACCCTGTGCTTGTGGGCGAAACACTTAATCTCCTCATGAGTCATGACTACAAAATGAATGTGATGTGACTTTGTGTAATGTAACTGGGGCTCACCGTAAAGTGATCCATACCTTTGGGTCAAGTTCAGGCTATATAAACCCCCGTCAGTACAAGTTAGCAAAGTAATTTTCACGGATATCTATACATGAAAATCGCACAGGGGGGGCACAGCTCATGTACCACTGGACTCTACCAACCCTTTGTTTTCTTCGATGAAAAATAGGGAATAAAGACAATTTGTAGGAATTTTCTTGACAAGATCCAGTTTATGTTTTTTTGTGTGCTTGCAATGATTTTATTTAATAATTTGGGTTTGGCCTGAAATTTGAGATGGTTGTGTGGCTGTCTCCCTCCCTGCTCAAGCACCTGGGAACATTCTGCAACTTAAGTCCGAAACACTTTGGAGACAGTTTGCTTTGACCCTACTCTGGCAACCTGCATAAACGTACACTGTATTGCCACAACCACACTTTACACATGAAACCTGTGACCGGTATGGTAGTCGCCATCTCTACGTTTTAGAAAGGACTATCAGCTTGGCAGTCAATTCTAAATTCGAGACAGCATTTCCATCAGGGCGGAAGAGTCCTGGTGGAGTAAAAGGATGCCGCCCTAAAATTGAGTCCTTAGTCTCTGGAATGGGCATTTAAAATCTCACCCTGCTGGAGGTTTTAGATTACAGCCAAGGCAGTCCTCTCAAAGCTCTATACCTGCTCGAGGAGGACCCACTGAAGCTGTGGGTTTTGTCTGGAAAACCTCCAAGGGATAAAAGTTCACATTTCGCACCCAGGGACGTGCTCTTGTTGGTGGAATACTTATCAAACCTTTCCCAGACTTAATCAGCATTTGTATAGCGCTATGTGTCGGTATTATTGCATTATAGCGCTTTAATTTGGGCTTGCTTTCATACAAAGTCTCAGAACGCTATAAGTCTGTTGTGCTGTGCGCTCAAAAGACACGCGTAGAATGTTTAGTTTATTTGGGTAGGTTAATGTGAAAATAAAATGCATTCCATTCAAATCTTCATTCGATCCTATAATAAACAGATCATAAAAGTACAATCTAATAACAGATTTTATGATAAAACCAAATACCAAAATATTTAAAATGTTATATTTTAAAACAATTAAAATCAGATTAAAACCATAATTGATCCATCCTTAGAAATTAATTACGGCAAACTTCTTACCCTTCTATTTCTCCAGCAGACCCATAAAAAGAATGCTACCACAAAACAAACGTGAGGGTTAGGCAAGGCTTTTAGAAAATATAATGCCTTCCATAAAGAGCCTCACAGGAATTCATGAGTGTGGGGAAGGAGTTTGCCCTTTTGCTGCTTACCAAGCATGTAACTATGTAATTGCATATGGCGATTGGTATGTCACTGTGATCCAAGCGTCCCATGTCTGGATTTAATTTAGGGTGTTTCATTTATGCACTTTAGTTCGTGTAAAGCGCGATGTTGGCCCTATTCAAAGGCGCCAGTGCACCTGACATAGCTGTGAAAACAGATTAATAGGCAGCAGGAGAAATCGTCAGCCAGGTGAAGTGAGGCCATTTTAAATACAGCTACGCAGGGGCCTCTTGCCTTTTATTTTAATGTATTTTGGGTATATTCGGTTTCTGCCCTCACAAATTTTGAGACCACTGTGTTGAATGGAAATTGCTGAGATTAGCAAGTAGAAGTGAGGAGGAAATATAGCCTACACCTTTTACTGTTAAACAGATAAAA
Source organism: Lissotriton helveticus (assembly GCF_964261635.1). NCBI lineage: Eukaryota > Metazoa > Chordata > Amphibia > Caudata > Salamandridae > Lissotriton > Lissotriton helveticus. The sequence goes on along the minus strand of NC_136068.1, from coordinate 1,470,087,110 downwards.
TGCATTTTGTAATCTTTTTTATTTTCGATACCTTACTTTTTAAAAATGTTTTCGCAGGTACCTCTTATGTATTAAACAAAGTCGCCTCTGCATTGATCGCATATTGGATGACAGGTAAAGCGGTGCCTCGCTGATGGGTCTGCAGAGCTCAAATGTGCATCAGACGCCCCCCTCCCGACACAACCTTCAGAAAGGGCAGGTCACAGGGCGAGTACCGTGTGCTAGAGCCCACAGAAATAGATCGATGTGGACAGAAAGGGATTTTACAACAAACCCGTGTGCAAGCGATCGACAAAGAAAATATAAATGTCAGGCATTTGATATGAATGCACACAAAAAAAACTCTATACCTCCAGCAAGATATGCGACCAACCAAGTAAACCCTCAGGGTTTGCGACCAACCAAGTAAGCAAACCCTCAGGCGTTCACAGGGTCACAAAAGATAAATTCGTACAGGGAAAAGGAGAGGAAAAATACAAATTAACGAAGAGAGTACAACTGAGAGCAGGATTGCTAAGTGAACCAGGTAAAACTTGAAAAAGAACAGGGTCAGTATTAAAGAGAGTACAAGAGTGTTCCAAGTCACCTACTGCAATAGTTTCGATTAAACTTAACTAGTGTCCCTCAGCTGCAAGACCTATAATTAAAAGAACAGGGTCAGTATTAAAGAGAGTACAAGAGTGTTCCAAGTGACGTACTGCAATAGTTTTGATTAAACTTAACTAGTGTCCCTCAGCTGCAAGGCCTATAATTAAAAAAACAGGGTCAGTATTAAAGAGAGTACAAGAGTGTTCCAAGTGACGTACTGCAATAGTTTCGATTAAACTTAACTAGTGTCCCTCAGCTGCAAGGCCTATAATTAAGGTAGTATGTTTACTTTTTTTGGAAATGAATTGTTATTGGTGCACAACTTTTTTTTGTTTGCCTCGGACTGTGGATTGTAATGATGCGTTCGTGTTTTATTTACTTTGTGCCGGCTTCATAAAAGTAACGTTTGTGGTCCCGTGCATTCACTCCAATATAAAATACATGCGTAAAATACATTTTCACTATAACGCCAAACGCCAGACCAATTAAGCTTTGCGTCTTTCCTTTCATGAAAACGTGTGGCTGTCCTTTCTTATATGAATCTACTTCTACCTTCAAACAACATTAAGACCCTCGCTGACTGCCCCTTTTGCTTCGCCCCCTCGGATTCATAGCCTCCTAAAAACTATCCCTGTGTGCACTATTTTGCCCGGCACGCCCTCTCCAATAATGTCTCCTAACACCCACACTGGCCACTTCTTATCCATTGCTGTCACTGAAGTGCCCACAAGGAGCCCGGTTCCCTCTACCACAGAGTGATGTGCAGAGAAGAGTTAGATGTCACTTGAAGTGCCTACAACTGAATACTGCAGAAGTTAAATTTAAAACTTCCCACCTGGGGGGCCCTACTTGTGGGCTGCTTCACAAGTCTCTAGTGCTGCATAAAATGGCTGCTACTTCTCCTCCAAGGCTCCAACTGCAAGCAAGCGCGGGAAGAAGTGTCTGAGTCTGCGCAGACAGTCCCTATCCCAACTCGTCACAGGGTGGGTCTCACCACGCCCTGTGACGAGTTGGGAGGGGGTGGGGTGACACGACAGCAAGCTCTCTGAGTCTCCTCCACTCTCTGATTGACGTGGAGACGTTAGCAATCCTGGGCTTGTGTTAAAAACGCCCGGGGCTAACTTAATCTCCACGCCATCAGGGGGTGGAGACTGGGCCTCCAGGCTATGTCTTTGCCGAGCTGATGACATCACAGCCTTCAGGGCTGTGAGGTTCTCATCCGGCAAAAGACAGAGCAGCAAATCAATCAGTGGACGTCACGAAACCGCCACGGAATCATGTAACTATAAACAACTTGGTGCGGTGACTGGGGCTGGGCAGCAGAGTCAGAGACAGTGCCCCATGTGTTCTTTGTGTGTATTTAATTTTAAGGTTTAACAAATAAATAAACGTGATCTTCATTGAAATAAACTGTGCAAATAAACTGTGCAAATTACCTGGGGCGGAGCCCCGACGCCCGCACAGGGAAACCAAGCCCCTGCTTCCCCGCCCAACATATGCTGCTCTAGAAGGTTGTACTCCATTACAAATGTGAAATAAATACATTTAGGAAAATAGAATAAATAATTATGGACCTAAACAAACAGCACGATACAGCAAAATTAAATACAGGGTAAATGTAACTTATTTAATGTACAATGGATAACAACTAATTCTTTTTAGTCTTTATATATACATTTTCTTTTTATTATAAATAACCAGTAAACAAATTATCTGGCAATTACATTTATCAAATGTTGTTGTCCAATACAAATGTTATTACTGTGTTTGAATTTTGTTATTATTTTTTCACAGTTTTAAAGGTTCGGAGGTGACTTTCTAAGTTCATTAGATCAGGTAACACATTTACAATGTAAGAACAACATTCAAAGATGACATGGCTTTAAATTCTTGTAGATCCTATGCGCGTTTCGGCTATCAGCCTTCATCAGGAAGCCATGAATATGATTCAATAAAAGCTTGCAATAGGTGCAGAATGCTCTAACAACATGCTGGAACAGCCGACTGATGCCTCACTGTGACTCTAGTGATGCCCAACCACTCAAAGGTCTGCTGTGAGCTGAGAAAATGGTCCAAGGTGAAGCAAGACCCAACACTATTCGTGATAAAATTCTGTTATATAGCAAATCTCCAGGAAAGATTTATCTTCAGGTTGAAATCCTAACGGTCAGAAACTATGTTGATAAATAGCCCAATGTAGCAGTTCTTAGATGCCAATAAGGATAGTTTGAAAGGGTGAACTAGAACATGCACACTGATAATGTAGCCGGATGGTATTAGTATCCAGAGTCCGTCTAGTTCACCGAGAATGTCCGCCTTTGGTCCAGGGGTCTGTTGATCGGGAATCCTGTCCCCCGCCTTTTGTCCGGGGGTCTGTTAATTAGGAGTCATATCGGCACGTCCGTTGTACTCCATTACAAAGCATGAATTTACTATGCCTACTTTTACCCCACCATGCCTTTACCATACAATACAAAAAAGAAAGGTTAGAAATAAGTTATGGTTAGAAAAACTTTATTTATTCTATCAATAAAAACCCAACTTAAAACAGACAAACATTAGAAATTCTAAAGATATAGTTTTAACTTAAATTTATAATTAACTCACCACATTCAAAATACTATGTCATGCACCTACGTATCCAGTGTTGTCACCTCACTCGCCACACTACATTAACTATAACTGATCCCCTAACATCTATACCAGCACTTATAGCTGTCATTGAGTCTTTCTCTGAGGTTCTCAGGCTACTGAATAAATTGGTCTAAGTGTGAAGCTATGCCCTTAACACCTACTACCACTAAAGCAGCCATCTCCATGCATGTGGCAAACCAGCGCCTCAAATATCTTGGTGTGTTTTTGAATATGGGCCTCCATAATATGATCAGAGACAACCTCTCCCTCATCATTGACAAAGTCACTTCAGAATTTGCTATTTGGTCCAAGCTCTAATTGTCTTTATGGGGCAGAGTGCAGATTATTAAAATGAATGTGATACCACGTTTAACTACATTTTTGGAATGCTACCCTTACGGATTCCTCAAGCATTATTGCGGGAGATAGACCATCTCATTAGTGGCTTTGTCTGGAATGGAAGCCAGCCACGACTTAAAACGTCCATGCTATGTGCCAAAACCAGCATGGGAGGCCTCCTCTTCCTGCGTACGGAATCGTACTGGCTAGCTTAATGACTGGCCCCCACAGTATGTATGCTGAAGATTTACAAAGGGACACCCATATGTTCCAATCTGATAACATTTACTTTTTTTCACTCAAAAGGTTATCTAGTAGTCTACTACTCCAACCATGCCCAAACCAGCTCTATTGGCAATCCTATTCTACACACCTCTCGCTATGTGTGGGAACAGATGCACACTCTCCTCAAATTTTCCAATACCCTACAACTACATGAACCCATTTGGAAAAATAGGCACAACCTGATTTGTGGGGGGGACTGAATGGTCGGAGTAGAGAGATAATGGCATACTCTTTTTTACTAAGGGTCAGTTGCAATGGGGCACCTTCCTACCCTCACCTGACTGGTGTCTACTCACAGAGTGTCACCCACTCACTGTTGGAAACATCTCTCACTGCTTGTGAGCCAGCTTGGGTATGGCCCTCTACACATTGGAGACTAACCTGTTACTCCAATATATAACTACATGGAAGAATTTTATAGGAACCCTGTCTGAGTTCTATACTAGACAGACTGATATTCTTTTCTTGAAGCCGGCCGCACACAGTCTACACCAATGGTCCAATGATAGAAAACCAGACCTGATCTCTCCATCCCATATGACAAGTGGATTACACATCTGGAAACCCATGGCTAAACATTGTGGGAGGCTAAGCAGAAATTTAGCTCCACAAGAGGCACTGATCACCAGCTAGGCTCCACAGAGCACATATTCTCCAGGATTGAAAATGTTGGAGTTGCAAGGCTTCAGACTGTGATATTACACACATTGTCTGGGAATGATCCACTCTATCTCATTATTGGTGCACAGTGTGGGATTTCGTCCAAACCGTACTGGGGATACTGAATTCACTGACGAGCCAACTAGTACTATTTCGTGACACGTTCATGCTGCCACCATTAGATGGCTGTCGTCGGCTTTGGCAGTGGCAAAGGTGGCGATTCCTCTCCACTGAAAAACTGCTACACTACCATCTTATCGCACATGGCTGGCGGTCATGCACACGATTGGCTTCTCATGAAAAGATCATTCATAAAGTCAATGATCAGTTAACCCCTTCCGCGCTAATTTTTTCAAAACTCAGCGCACAGCGGGAAAACCCGCTAGCGCGCATGCGGTTAAAGTAATGTGAGGAACAGTAGGGCCCGTTTCTTCTTCTGTAAATACTAGAGACGGACCCCAGGCACTGGGTTATGATGGCATGAGATACCCTTTTGCTTATTATACATATCGGGGCACAGGTAGCCCACCAGTGCCCATTGTTTCGCTGTTTGGAGGATATTTTATGCAAAAGTACGTTTGAGCACTGACTCGGGACAGCCTAGATAGAGGCAAACCAAAGGGAAGTCTTAAAGGGCATGTTAACTATGCAATTTGCAATGTCTGCTAAAATGTATGATTTGTTACTATCTCTGTTGTTACACTTGTCAGTGGGATAACAGGGTGGCAGGCTTTGATTTTGTTTATTACTTTCCGATCCCTCTTTGCTGGGAATTTTTTTCCTTCTTTTTCTACCCCCTGTATTCCCTATTGATGCAAAATCTTGAGACAATGTATATGGTTTCACATGCGAATAACGCGCAGTACCTGTTTTTTGAAACTCAATAAAGAAATGCGATATAAAAAAAGTTACATCTGATTTGGTGTCCACTGAAATGCCAACCATCCACAGTTTAACAGTTAGTTAGTTACACTCCATGGCTGCTGCCAGCGGCATCATAACCTGTGTTAAGCTGGATAACCAGGGTTAACACAGTTTGTGATGTGTGAGGTGACAGGTCGTTAATAGAGGGTTCAGACCCAGAATGGCTGAGACAGAAAGTTAGAATTTTTGAAACAATGCTGGGGAATTATTTGACAGTTGAGCTTCTGGTTGTGGGTAGCCTAGATACAAATCATCTTATTAGATCTTATTAGATTGATGTCTTGCCAAACTCATGTTTTTTTTTTTTTTTATCATTAAACAAATGACTTACAGATTTATAAACATAGACAGGCTTTCAGCCAGTCCTCTTCATTTATTCATTCATCCATTGGTCCGTTGTTATGTCATTCTACCAACCACTACAGCATGTAGCATGGGGCAATTGGTCAGTCCACTTAGGCCATTGGCTAACATCACTGTGAGTGATGGCATTCTGCTCTTTCACAAGGTACACATACACACACTAAGAAGTTCCCTTCAGTGCCAAGGACAACAGTGCGTGGTTTTTGACACAAAAAAAACCTACATTTTGGTTCTAGCAAATATTCTCTTTTGGTTTTAGGAAAAAAAATGACAAAGTAAGCACTGACAAAGCCAAAATGCTGGCAGCCAATGTCAGATATAATGCCAACGCTTGCTTTATTTTTGCGTTGTCACATTTTTGTTTACTTAAAAAACACACGCATTTCCACACCGCCCGTGGAGAATTTCCCAAGTTGTTACTTATTTGTAACTGTCACTCGTGTAATGTGTATTGCAGATATTTTCAAGGAGAACAAAAAAAACACATCTGCAGGCTTGCAAATGCCAGACAAATTGACTTTGCAAGTGCTATATTTTCTTAGCAGTGTGGACTGAGCAGATGTTAAGAAAGTAGCTGCTCAGCCTTCACCACAAGACAAGAGTCTGAGCAGGTGTCTCGAGCCTTGCAATAGATCTGGAAACCAGACCCTGCGTCCTGGGTTCAGGCCATGACCTTTGCGGGAAGTTAATGGATTCCCAATGAAGGCCCCTCCCAACAACACTCTAATTTACAGATTTCTGCGGCTGACGGGAAGAGGTGTGAGCCCGTTATGACATTCCATGGCAGTTCTGCTGGTTTGCTTGTTCCAGTTTGTACTCAGCATACCCTCTACATTGGATTAATAAACTGCCAGACAACCACGACAGACCCTCTACAGTCATTACTTCCGAAGTGAACTAGCGGCCTAAAATCCTCAAAGAAAATGTGATTGTAGAAAGTCACAGTCATTTTTGCTTGGCAGGGAGGATAATTTTTTCTTAATCCTTACTCACAGAAGGGAATGTTTTAATTATTGTTCATAGTGTCAGAGTCACTCCTAAATGTCTTATTTCTCATTGTCATTCTTGTCTAAAAACGTCACTCTTTGCAGCTGGCTAACATTATCTTTAACTTGAATCTTTGACAAAATCAAATATCAGGTTTCAATATTTTGCTTGGTGAGCCGTGTCAGGAGAGAGTAGTTTAAAAAAAATACGGCACGAAATGGGCTATTCCCACCTGATATCAGGTGCCTTTTAACACGAAGCGTCACTGTGTCATTATATGTAACGTATATGCTCCGATATTAAGTGCGTGTGATGCTTTATGTATTAGCTATTTTGTATAGGCAGGGCCATACCCCAGGGATGACAGAATCGAGGGTGGGCAGAATGTAGTCACTCCTCATTGCTCTTTAATGCAGAGCTCCTGCCAAATTCAACCAATCGCCACGTGCCGTTATGTTTCTCCCACAGGGGCGGCTGGTGACATTTGAAAGTGGTGAGGCGTAAATAAATTTGCATATTGCACCGCAGCGAGCGAGCCCGAACCACCTTGCATCCATCCATACATCATTCATGCATCCACCCATCCATCCATCCACCCACCCATCCTGCATCCATACATCATTCATTCATGCATCCACCCATCCATCCACCCATCCATCCTGCATCCATCATTCATTCATGCATCCACCCACCCATCCTTCCTGCATCCATCATTCATTCATGCATCCACCCATCCATCCATCCACCAATTCTGCATCCATCCTGCATCCATCATTCATTCATGCATCCACCCATCCATCCATCCATCCTGCATCCATCATTCATTCATTCATGCATCCACCCATCCACCCATCCAGCATCCATCATTCATTCATGCACCCATCCATCCATCCACCCATCCTGCATCATTCATTCATTCATTCATGCATCCTCCCATCCATCCACCCATCCTGCATACATCATTCATTCATGCATCCACCCATTCATCCTGCATCCATTCATGCATCCATCCACTCATCATCCATCATCCATCATTCATGTATTTTTATGACCATATAACTTGCACTCAGCTTGTCAGTGTTCAATACCAGTCTCGAACCTTGTACTCCAGCACCCATGATACATGATTAATATTAATTGTTTTTAAAACATGTATTTATTCGACACCAATTTCACACCTTAGTCGGAACATCATTTTTAATTATTTTTTAAAATATCTATTTATTTAACACCAAAGTAAGTCATGTATAGATTTTTATGGCTCAATAAGAGGCTCGAACCTGGTTTCCCAGCACCAAAGTCGGCCGCGCTAACCGTCAGACCACATCCTCTCCCCTTTGGTGTGGCCCTGAAGTTTTGATGGTACATATTCACACCAAAGTCATGTATACATTTTTACAACTTCACACCAAAATCGGAACATACATATTGAGCCCAAAGTCATGTATACATTTCTACAACTGAACTACACACCAAAATGGGAATCCCCGCTTTCTCCCATGCGAGCTCATTTTGTAATGCGCTGATAGTCACTAAAGGGGGCAGCGTCTGATGCTGCATGGACTTAGGAGGCTGTACTCTGCAGTGTGAGGTGGTGCCTGAGATGCTGAGGACTTAGCGAATTTATGTTTAGGTTATGTTTATGCACCTCCCGTGACACGCCTCACCGCGCTCTGCATTGGCAGACATGGCGAAGGAGCCACGGGCACGGTTTGTGACAGCTAAGAGGTCGCTTTATTGTCGAGGCAGAACAGTGCTATTTTTTGTGCTCCAAACTTGAGTCCTTACTTTTCCCGACCACTGTTCCATGAAATAGGCCCACACAAGAGGCAGGAGCACCATAGTGCACATTCATTATTTATGTGGCGGTGATGGGGTTCGGCGGGGCCGTATCCTAGCACTCTGAATTCTGATCATACCTAAGTTGAGTGTGAACGTCGGGTCTCCCTGGCCGAGCGGTTCCTTCGGTACTTGTCTTATTCCTGGGTCCGGTCAGGTCAGAGGTCAAGTCTTCAATCAAACCCCATACAGAGGCCGCAGTACGAGGGAGGGAGAGAGAGCTCTGCCCCCCCAGACAGGGGGTTATGTACCCGGGCTATGTATTGACCAGCCAATCCTGGCGCTGTATGCAGCGCCAGGATTGGCTGGGGGGGCACCATGACTCCTCGCCCAGTCGCCCTGTGTAACCCCGGGGGCTGCGGCCCGCCCCCTGGTCCTCTCTCTAAGGGGGAATTCACAGGAAAACGATCTGCGCATGCGCGGGCATGTTTGTGCCCAAAAATACACTTGCGCAGCTGCAGAGGTACGTTACTCTGTGGAATTCCATGGAGTGAAACTCTGAGAGTTCCGCCCACCCCTAGTCAGAACCGTTTCTAGAGTATATGCTGTTAAAATGTTACAATGATAGGCTCAGAAAACTCTCAGTGAAGCTACCCTTAAATTAATACTAATTAGAGCTATGTTCAAAACAATTTAATATTACATCTTCTTATAGATTGTTTTATGTGTCACGCCCAAGGAGCATCTTACAATTGTTTGAAATCAAATTAATTGAATTGAAAATCTCTGAGAAATAAATTGAATAAAATTAATATATAACTTTGAGCTAATTGTGTTAGAGGTGTTTGTACCTTGATCATGACACTCTGCTGTGGAAGTCAAGGGCTACACTTCCCCCATAGGGAGTGTATTCATAGTATACATTAAAATATTACATTATTGTCACAACGTAAGATGCATTCAATAAGTGGGCAGATTAGTATTTTAAAAAGAAATGCAAAAGCAGAAAAAAACGAAACGATCCTGGTTAAATATAAAACCGTAAAAACCACAATCTTCTGAATAAATATACCAAAAATTACAATAGATGATGACTTCACTAATCAACCGAGGGACTCCAGGTCCCAGAAATCATTGCTAGGAACTGCCTGCGCCAGAGTGCGAGGAGCACTGCCCACAGGGCACTATAAAGTGCTGCTCTCACCCCCGCAACGTGGGAAAGCGACGAGGGACTCCAGAAATAATTTCCAGGACATGCCTGTACCAGAGGGGGAGGCGCACTGCCACCAGGGCACTATAAGGCGCCGTGATCTCTGCTGCGATGCGGAAACAAACCAAGGGACTCCAGATCCCAGAAATCATTGCCAGGACCTGCCGCACCAAAGGGCGAGGAGTGCTGCCACCAGGGCGCTATAAAGCACTGTGCTTTCTCCAGCGACAAGGAACGTGCGCAGACCGCGCACTGGACACGCCCGGGCCAAGGATAGGCAGGGCCACCCCGTGATTTTTTCTTCTGGGCACACATCAAGGTAACGCTGGAGATTTTTGGTCATGTGGAAACAGAAACCTAATATGGCAAAGGGGTCATGACTGGTCCTCTTGAGAAATGTTTAAGAGCCACCATGAGGGTACTGAAAAATTAGATAAAAGATACCAAGGCTAAACTTGAGGCAACTCTTAAAGCTACACTAACAAGCATTGGCATAGCCAATAGGTCTCGCATTTGGGACCTTATAAGTGTTTAGCCATGCAACTGTTGGTGTTGTTGCACCAAGGATATTCTGCTGCATAACTAAATACTTATAGGGTCCAAAAAGCGAGACCTATTGGTTATGCCAATGCTTGTTTGTTTTTTTGTTGCTGTTTTCTTTGAGTTGCCAGATCTACATAAGCTAGACATGGTTTTTGTTAACAGTTCTTTGCATCAAATGAACTTGTTTTCATTGCTCAGAATGTTGTTTCCATTCTGGTTGTAGGAAGCAGTCTTTCCCGGGGGTGAGGGGGCTACCTAACTGTGCGCATGCGCTGAACTTTGCAAATGAGAAAAAGCCTGGTGCAGGCACAATTTACAAGTGTGGAGTGAGTGAGCCCCAGGCTGCATGACTCACTCACACAGGAGTTCATGCACTGCACCTGCATACTCAGCATGGTTTGAGGAAACTTGACCCACTCCCTCCCAGGCATCGAACACATATTTACCAAGAAACTCTGAGAAGAGCCTGCCTGCTGCACTGACGGCTGGTGGTGTGTGTGCCTGGTGAAAGCGTGCACTGACGGCTGGTGGTGTGTGTGCCCGGTGAAAGCGTGCACTGACGGCTGGTGGTGTGTGTACCCGGTGGAAAGGTGCACTGATGGCTGGTGGTGTGTGTGCCCGGTGGAAGCGTGCACCGACTGCTGGTGGTGTGTGTGTGCCTGGTGAAAGCGTGTACTGATGGCTGGTGGTGTGTGCCTGGTGGAAGCCTGCACCGACGGCTGGTAGTGTGTGACAGCTGGTGGTGTGTGTGCCTGGTGGAAGAGTGCACTGACGGCTGGTGGTGTGTGCCTGGTGGAAGCGTGCACTGATGGCTGGTAGTGTGTGTGCCTGGTGAAAGTGTGCACTGACGGCTGGTGGTGTGTGTGCCTGGTGGAAGCGTGCACTGACGGCTGGTGGTGTGTGTACCTGGTGGAAGCATGCACTGACGGCTGGTGGTATGTGTGTCTGGTGAAAGCGTGCACTGAAGGCTGGTGGTGCGTGTGCCCTGTGAAAGTGTGCACCGACAGCTGGTGGTGTGTGTGTGCCTGATGAAAGTGTGCACTGCCGACTGGTAGTGTGTGCCTGGTGGAAGTGTGCACCGACGGCTGGTGGTGTGTGTGCCTGGTGGAAGCATGCACTGACGACTGGTGGTGTGTGTGCCTGGTGGAAGCATGCACTGACGGCTGGTGGTGTGTGTGCCCGGTGAAAGCGTGCACTGACAGCTGGTGGTGTATGTGCCTGGTGGAAGAGTGCACTGATGGCTGGTGGTGTGTGCCTGGTGGAAGCGTGCACTGACGGCTGGTGGTGTGTGTGCCTTGTGGAAGAGTGCACTGATGGCTGGTGGTGTGTATGCCTGGTGGAAGCGTGCACTGACGGCTGGTGGTGTGTGTGCCTGGTGGAAGCATGCACTGACGGCTAGTGGTGTGTGTGTGTCTGGTGGAAGCATGCACTGACGGCTGGTGGTGTGTGTGCCTGGTGGAAGCGTGCACTGGCAGCTGGTGGTGTGTGTGCCCGGTGAAAGTGTGCACTGACAGCTGGTGGTGCATGTGCCTGGTGGAAGAGTGCACTGATGGCTGGTGGTGTGTGCCTGGTGGAAGCGTGCACCGACGGCTGGTAGTGTGTCACGGCTGGAAGTGTGTGTGCCTGGTGAAAGTGTGCACTGACGGCTGGTGGTGTGTGTGCCTGGTGGAAGCGTGCACTGATGGCTGGTGTTGTGTGTGCCTGGTGGAAGCAGGCACTGATGGCTGATGGTTTGTATGCCTGGTGGAAGCATGCACTGACGGCTGGTGGTGTGTGTGCCTTGTGGAGGCATACACTGATGGCTAGTGGTGCATGTGCCTGGTGGAAGCATGCACTGACGACTGGTCGTGTGTGTGCCTGGTGGAAGCGGGCACTGACGGCTGGTGGTGCGTGTGCCTCGTGGAATCGTGCACTGATGGCTGGTGGTGTGTAAGCCTTGTGGAAGCGTGCACTGGTGGCTGGTGGTGTGTACGCCTGTTGGAAGCGTGCGCTGACGGCTGGTGGTGTGTGACTGGTAGAAGCGTGCACTGACGGCTGGTGGTGTGTGCCTGGTGGGAGCGTGCACTGACGGCTGGTGGTGTGTGTGCCTGGTGGAAGCATGCACTGACGGCTGGTGGTGTGTGTGCCTGGTGGAAGCGTGCACTGACGGCTGGTGGTGTGTGTGCCTGGTGGAAGCGTGCACTGACGGCTGGTGGTGTGTGTGCCTCGTGGAAGCAGGAGCATTTACAGTGATAGAATTAGATAGATACTTAGATTGGACAGACCATCCAAAATTGGAGGTGGTATCGCCATAATTTATAAAAGCGGAATTAACATCTCGATCCTAGACCAATGTAGTACTGCTACCATGAAAACATTGGTCTCCAGGATAGATGCACCTGCACGTGCCTGCTGGAAAGGGGCGCTGGTATACCGTCCACCAGGTCCTATAGCAAATTATTCGCTGCAATTAGTTGAATTGCTAGCCCCACATCTTAAATCAGGCAATAATTTTCTATTATTGGGAGACTTCAATGTCCACAGCGACCTCATAGGCAACCCTGACGCCCAGACTCTTCTGACTGACCTGTCCCTTTTAGGACTAACGAAACATAATGAGGGCCCACCACACTTAGCCGGTCATTCCCTGGATATGATATTCTCTAATTCATCCAAAATCATATGCTACCCTCCCAGGCAAGTGAATTGGTCAGATCACTCTGTGATTGAATTTCTCATGTATGATCTGACCACTCCAAAAAGCTGGATTCCAGCAACCCCTTTTTCGCGGAGACAGTGGCATAAGGTCTCATTGGAAAATGTTCAAAATGTGTTTATTGAACATAAACTTGAAGAATCTGATAATATTGATGTAGCCTTACTCAAATATAACTCTGCCATTACTAAGTCGATTGACCAGATAGCCCCCATGAAAGTATGTATGAAACGTCCCAACCAGCGCCAGGAGGCATGGTTCACAGATCAGCTGCGCTTGCAAAAGCAAGGGTGTAGGAAGCTAGAAAGGGTTTGGAGAACCACACACTCTGAGATGGATAGAAACCTTTTCCACCTCTCTTTGACTAACTATCACAAAAGTATAAAACATGCACGAAAAACTCAAATTTCCTCACAATTAACACAGGCCGGAAATTCTTCAAAAATATTGTATCAGATTTTAAAATCCTTTACCAGACCTAAGGCTTGTGAAAGCCTTGATCTGCCCTCACAGAAGCTGTGTGACAATATCTCTTCATATTTCTCTCATAACATAGAGGTGATTTATGACAAAATCACAAGGTCAGACAGCCTAGTGGGCAATCCCGTGCCTTTACTGACATATAAGCTGACCAACCATGTACTACTCACTGAATTTCCTACCATCACTATGACTGAGGCGGAAACATTAGTAAGTCAGGTTAAGTCTGGCTCTCCTTCCAATTGCATTCCTGCAAAAATGTTTCCATCCTTATCTAAGCAGCTCAGTCCCATGGTACAGTCCCTTGTTAACCTCTCCCTCACAGTGGGGGCGGGTGCCGCAGGAGTGGAAGGTGGCCCAGGTGAGACCCATTCGTAAGAACTCCAACGCTCCATGGACAGAGTTATTGAATCTCCGCCCCATCTCACTTCTCCCATACCTGAGTAAGCTAACGGAGAGACATGTAAACACCCACCTGTCTAAATTTGTCGAACAAACTGGAGGCTTAGATCAATCCCAGTCCGGATTCAGGCCCAACTACAGCACAGAATCTGCACTGCTTTCTGTGACTGATAACATCAGAATGTCCCTTGATAAGGGACATTCTATGATTCTGGTACTGTTGGACCTGTCCGTGGCGTTCGACACAATCTCCCATGATGTCTTGCTCAGACGTCTGAAAGAGGTGGGGCTAGGGGGATCAGCCATGTCATGGATGAGAGGTTTTCTGTCTGGCCGCTCACATTGTGTAAGTATCGGCTAGTTTAGCTCAGCACCTCTGGAACTGACCAAGGGAGTACCACAGGGCTCTTGCCTGAGCCCTACACTTTTCAACATTTATGTTGCCCCCCTGGCCGGTCTCCTGAGGTCATACGGGTTTATACCTGTCTCACATGCTGACGACACGCAGCTCCTCTTCCCATTCAGCACACAAACCACCGCGGTCCAACAGGCCTTCTCTGATGTTATGCAGGCTGTATCACAGTGGATGGCTAATAACTTTCTACAATGTAATGTGGGAAAAATGGAGGTGATGCTTTTTGGTGAGGCCCCACTCCTGTGGACTCCGGAGTGGTGGCCATCAGACCTGGGCCCCAACCCTGTCCCAAGCATGTGGTAAAAAAGCCTGGGCATTCGGTTAGATCAAGGCCTAATTCTTAAAGAGCAAGTACACCAGACAGCCAGCTCATGTTTTCACGTAATCGGACTGCTCCGAAGAGTTTTTCCATTACTTCCGGACTCCACCCGGAAAACCTTGGTACAAGCTTTGGTGCTTAGCCGCTTGGACTACTATAATGGGCTGCTGATTTCAGTCAATGACACCGTACTTAGCAGACTTCAAGTAGTCCAAAACACAGTGGCAAGGCTAGTCCAGAACGCCCCTTCCAGGTCACCAACGCGCCCTCTGTTGGAGGAGCTCCATTGGCTGCCTATCCGCCAACGGATTAAGTTTAAAACATGCTGTGTTATCCACAAAGCTCTTCAGAACATGGGTCCCTCCTATCTTGCGGAGAAATTCACTCCTTACAACCCTGTACGTGCCCTTCGCTCCAGCAGTAAATTTCTTCATGAAGTCTCGACCTTAAGGAGGGCAAGATTGGGAGGGAAGGCCCTATCCTACCTTGGCCCTCGCCTTTGGAATGAACTTCCTGTTTCCCTCAGGTTATGCCCAGAACACCCCAAGTTCAGGAAACTATTAAAACCCTTCCTGTTCCGCACTTACTAAGTATTCCAGAATCATCAGCTTCCTTTAGGGCCGCTCTAAGCGCAGAGATACTCCTTCGGAAGTCGATTCAAGCACTATATAAACACATAAATAAATAAATAAGAAGACACAAATGAAACTGATGAAGAGGAGGGCGAGGAGGGGGAGAAGGGAGGGGGAGTGTGAGCAGAGGAGCATGATTCACAGCTAGAAAACACAAATGAAGCCGACCAGTAGGGAGGGGGAAAAGGGAAGGGGGTAGTGCAAGCTGAGGAGCCTGATTACAGCAATAAAAACACAGATGGCAGCTGTGCACGTGCACGAGCTCGTGAACGCAAGCTGTAGGCTAGCAAAAGATTCTGGTGGCACTTTTAAAAGCCACTTACTAATTGTCTCGAAGAGACAGTGCATGTGCTGTCTCAGGCGAGACCCAAAAATGACCCGCACACTAGTAAAGACATCTGCCCCCATGGTTTTAACAGCAATTAATGCAAGACACAAGCAGCAGTAAAAGACTCTATTCAAGTTTCATCATTAGAGGACGTCTTGTACCCTGCCCATACAAAAGTTGCAATCCCGGAGCAAGTACAATATCCCCCCCAAAGAAGAAATCGAAGAAAAAAGGCACAAAGTGGGCAGCTCAAAGTTCTCCCCTCCCGCAAATGGGCATTAAAACAGGAAAGAGGCAGACTGGGGGAACTGTTAGAAAGAACAACCTTAGTGAACATGAACCTGTGACAATAACTCTTAAAGACAGTAGGGACATGCTGGTTGATATGGAACAGCAAATGAACAGCATGATTTCATCAGTGTCTAACCATCTGACTTTAGTTGAGACTCTAGTTCAATCCCACATTGGCGTACCGAGTTAGCGTAAAGAAACCACTGTCCATAAAAAAGATGGAGCAAAATCAAGCAGCACCAAACAATAAAAGAGGAGATGAACTAGAGAAGGGTCTGGAGAGCAACTGTACCAGAGACACTACTGTCCCCGAGAAACACGAGATAATGAGTAACATAAACACACTGAAATAATTGCACTAGCTTCAAATCAACGTCAAGATCAGGAATTCAGTCGACTGCCCCTAAGAACCATAGACGTCCCTCCTGACTGTGCACCAAACGAAGATGTCCTTGTAGGTCCCCCCAATACATGAGGACAAGAAGGAAATTTGGGGCGCATTAAAAAAACAAATGCTCACACTGGAAAGGGAGAAGGATTGGAACGAAAGGGATCAGTGAACTTTATAATGATGTATTAATGGTCAGACTGTGAGATGGGTGGGCAGAGGAAAGAAAATCATTGCAGGGGATTGTGTGATTGTGAACTTCCGCTCCCCGCCATAGCTGGGAGGGTCCTCTATGCATGTGGTTCAAGTGACCTGGAGAGCACCAATATTACCGTGGTCCTGCTTGGCTTTTTCTGTAGACAAGAGGATGTTGACCCAGACCCACAGATCTCTTGGACATTGGCTAAAAGTAGGAGGGAAATCCAGCTGGGACCACAGTCACAGGGCTCTAGAATTCTAAGAGGGCCCTGGAGCGTGGGCAATAGGTACAAGTCCATCTCTGGGTTAAACGAACAGCACTGACTCGATCCTGATCCGGGAAACCTTCTGAAATTGCATCAAAGGAAGAAAGAGGAATGCCAGAGCTAATGTTTGTGAAGGAACAACTGAGGACCACGAAAAGTAACTCCAAGATGGCTGTGCACCCAGGTGCAAAGGATTTTGCAGGTCAAAGTAATGGCGCACAAGTAATCACAGAGCTGGGGTGGAACTTACATCATGGGACGTCTCAGGGCTTAAAAGTACAATTGTTATACCTGACTGGTACAGATTGATATTAAACGCCCATATTCTTTGCCTGTATGAGAGACGTAAATCAATCATATTGATGGATTTCAAGCCTTCTTCACCCTGACTGTGCCTTCTGAAATGGGCAGGGCAAAAGGGTGGTCTTGCGACATATATCATAATCACCATTACTTGGAAAATCCTGGATTTTTTATTAAACCCCGTATTTTCATCTATTATGTGAAGAAGATGAAGCACAGGATACCCTTTTAATTAATCTTTACAATAACTGCTTTGATAGTACGAGAAATCAAGTAGAAATGGGCATCGAAAGCGCTATCCAGAGAGTTTCAGATGCACATCATAACTATGTGAGCATCATCTGGATAGGTGATTTTAATATACATCACTACCCTCACATAGCTAAATCAATCTGCAGCATCACAGACATGCAGGGTACAGCCCTCACCCACTTTAATCATGACACATACGGATTAATGCTGAATAGTCTTATGGTGAATTTAGGTCTGAGGATCCAAAATAGTGTGTTAAGTGCGAACAACAGCCTAGCATCTACCTTTCCCAGAAATGATTGCGAGTCCACTATAGATTTCATTATGACCCCCGAATTTCTAGATCTAGACATCAAAGGCTAAGAAGCTACTTTTACACGTTGTAGTAACCATGCAATGTTAGAGGTACGGATGGCCCCGCCCATGAAAATGAAAGGTAGAACAAAGGTGAATTTTAACCCAGTCCTGGCATTGACAGATTGTATGATGCCTAGATCCCAAGGCCGAGCCAGTACATACTATTCCTTTGCCGCTATCACGCATTGAGTCAAACAATTTTTGACCCATAGGACACAACCCACACAAACTCATGAGGGAGCCTGGTTTGACATTGAGTGCAAAGCATCAAGTAAACAGCTACACTTAGTATTAAAACAAAAACCAAAGGACTAGCAAGCAATCAGGTTGGGTTTGCGGCCCCTCCCATTTCCACTTTATACAGACGACACTGTATTAATTACCAGAACTGGGAGGGTATTACAGGCCCTTATAGATGATTATATTACTTTTATGGTGGACCTGGATTTGAAAGTAAATGGCTCCAAAACTTTCATCATGATTTATGGGGCGAAACCCAGGATAAAACCCGTCTTCCATGAAGAAGAGCATAATCTGAGTGAATCGCCCACTTTTTGCTACCTAGGGATACTTTTTGATAACAGGAATAAGTGGTCATCGATGATAACAAATATGTGTGGGCAAATGGAGAAATCCATCAATGAGTTATCAGTCTTCACAAAGAGAAATTGGGTTTTAAGGCAATAAGGGATCCCCTTACCATATATACAAGCAAAACCGTAGCAGCGGCCTCATATGGTACAGGGATCTTGGGAATGGCTAACACACAGACCATCCAAATGGTTGAGGACTCATTTCTTAAACGTACCCTTTCCATCCCCTCCAGTTGTTCGAATTAAATAGCTCACGTCGAACGGGGAACCACGTACATCGCTGATAGATGAAAGATGGCTCCAATATTGCTCTGGCATACGATCTAGTCGCGCGAAGAAACAGGCCTGAACAAATCAATTCTTAGCGATGCAATGAAATTAGATCATGCCATGGAAATCCCCTGGTTTAGATATGTTAAATTTACATACGAGGAGATCGGCTTACCAAAACCTTTCACTAATCCTAAATCCTGCAAGATACTAGATAAAGAACCGTTGAAACAATGCGCCCTGTATAATGCTTTGGGAAGGAGATGGGCGGGTGAGGGGGCAAAATCGCCTGTGCTCGCTTACTACAGATTGGCACCTCAGGAGGGCTTGAAATAGTTTCTGACCTTGGTATGTAACAACCAACAAAGGTTTATCCTGACCAGATTCAGGGCAAACATGTTGCAATCAGAGGTCAGGCCAAGGGATCGATATTCTACCACTTGGGTTCTTTTATAGGCACTTTGAATGCAGAGGGGGGAACACTCTGGTCACTAAGCTACCTATTAAGAAGCCCCCTCTGCGTCCGGAGGTTCCCTCCTGGAACTAATAAATAGATATAAACTACTGACCGATCCAGATTCCCAAGACTCACTACCCATAGTACCTCCCACCCCACGAATTACTCTTGAGGAACCACCTGCCACGCAGTCGGATGAATCCCCTGAGATTTATATTAATAATGATATTGCCCCAAGCAACTTAGTAATTAGGAATTGTCACCATTACCAACAACTAGAGCCTTATGGAGAAATAAACATCACAGGACACACCCAGGAACCTCTGTTAGAATTCCAAAACCTCAAAATCCTATCCTGGAATATTGCAGGCATTAAGTCAATCAATCAATCAATCAATCAATCAATCAGGGAATTGTAAGCACGGTACTCACCCGTGAGGGTCTCAAGGCACTGAGGGGGGGATGTCCGCAGGTCTGTTTAGCCGAAGAGCCAGGTCTTGAGGGTCTTCCAGAAGGTGTTCAGGGAGCGGGCGCGTCTGATGTCTGTTGGTCGCTCATTCCAGGCCTTGGCTGTAATTCCAAGCTAATTGACCATGACTGTTGTAAACAAGTGGATGATTTCCATCTATGCCTACTACAAGAAACCTAGGTGGTAGGGTGGGTTCACACGGTGGGGTTCACCACTTACAGCATTGAAGCTAATCCGTCAACAGTCGGCCGCCAAGCTGGTGATCTTCTAATTTGGGTTAAAAACACATTAGCCTGCAAAATTAAGGTTTTTCACCTTCGTTCTGAGGAAATACCTGGGCTGGAACTGTCCTCTTTGAAAGGAAATATTCAAGTTAGGTTATTTAACATCTATAATCGTTTCAGTGGTCCTCATTAGCTATATGGAACAATAACAGCGCTAACCAACTATATTGAAATAGCTAAGGGGAATTACCAATTTATAGTTGAAGGCGACTTCAACATAACCTTTGAACCTGTTGATTATGTACAGGAGCTAATATCAGATGGAGGTAAAGCCAGAGGGATTGCAAAGCTCCAGACACCACCCATCAAGAAATGTACTAGGGTGGGGCAACAGGTTTTATCATTTACTATTACTTATGGAGTCCTTGCCTGCAACGGTCAGACAGGTTCTGACAGAGAAGCATGCCATGCGTTTAAGAGGTGGGATACTAAGACCAGGATTGACTATATTCTCGTCGATCCTGAGCTCTGGTCTAGTGTTAAAGATATGGCTGTATTAATCCGGGAAGATAGCGACCACAATGCCCTGGCACTCATGCTGTCTGGCACAGCGCTATTATATGGACAGCCCTGGGTCAAGAGCGCCCCAGTAATCCCTAGTAACAATAACAAAAGAATGAAATGGCCACTGATACTGGCTGATCCAACCGTTCTCCCTAAAATATATTCTGAGGTTGAGCAGATTCTCCCCAACCTGAGTAATACTGCTACCAGTATAGATGACATCATGGCCATATTCCTGCAATTGACCACCACAATAAGACCATTCTTTAGTAAACGATGTAATGAAGATCTACTCACACGGAGAACTGCTCCATGGTTCAATAAGGCCCGCAAAAAAGCCAAGAACGATCTAATTGGGTCAGTAAAGTCAAAATCTCCTATATACATTAAAACAGCTGTGTAAACTAGCACAAGCTAAGGCAAAAAGGAACTGGGTGTCAGAAAATTGGTGCTCACTTTTAGATGCATCGAAGCAGAAGAATAGCCAATTGTTCTGGCACCTTCTGTCAAAAGTGTCATCGAATTTGAAAACAACAGGTCGTATTAAGTAGTTCAACATGATCAAGGACTGGCTTTTAAAACTAGGGTTGGGGTGTATCTGGGAGGAGCCAGGGTCTATAATAAAATCAATGGTTCTGCTTCTTAAAAAAAGGTTTGGGGAGTATATGGACTTACAAAGTTTAGAAGGTAATGCGCATAGCACTTTAACCTCTAGTTTTTTTAAACATTAAAGGATGGTTTGGTTTCGAAATGTTTTTGGATGACATCAAACCCTCCAGGCAAGAGCCCTGCACATCCAATTTAGATACAGAGTCCTCCCTTTCAATTCAAGAAGAAGCACCCGGGAAAATGTGTCTGTAACACCACTGTGCCATACCTGTCACACTTCTCCCGAGACCCTTGATCTTTTTCTTTTCTTTTGCCCCTCTTATGTTGACCTTCGGAAAACCTGGATAATTCCTGCCTGCCGTTTATTATCTTTTACACGCCCCGGTGAATCTTTAACTATCTTTAGGTGAGACACCACAAGGTGGCTAGTATTTGCAATCTTGAGATTTCAGCTCCTTGTCTGGTGGAAAAGGTCAAAATGATCAAAATTGCTTCTGAGAATTTGATATGAAAATGTACATCGAAATTGACCTCAGGGATTAGAACTATGAATTTTATTAGTAAATTCACCCAGGTACAGGGTTTTAAAAGATAAACAAGCATTGGCATAGCCAATAGGTCTCACCTTTGGGACCTTATAAGTGTTTAGTTATCCAGAACAATATCCTTGGTTCAACAACATCAAGTGTTGCATGGGTAAACACTTATAAGGTCCCAAAGGCTATTAGCTATGCCAATGCTTGTTTTGTAAATGAGGTCCGTAGTCTGGCATGTATACCGAGAAGGTTAGTATATTTTAGTAGCAGACAGCCTTAGGTGTGTTCTGATGGGATAGCGTATTTTAGCAGCTTCCCAGCCTAGGGTATGTTTTGGGTGGGTATTGGTACTTTGGTAGCCCACAGCATCAATCTGGGGTGTGTGTTAGTCCCCAGTTACCGGTAACGTGGCAGGCATAGTCCTGAGGGATCCTTAAGAGGCCACATAGAAACACATGTGAGTTTGAGCACCTGCAGTAAGGTGTGAGGCGTACAATGATTTGTTATTAAAACAAACCTGCAGGCCCTTAATTATTATTATTATAATGCAGTATTATATAGCACAAACTAGATCCGAAGGTGTTGGAGCGCTTTACATGAGCACCAGTTACATAATTGACCAGAATCACAGGATGTTGAGCCGACACTGAGACTCGAACATGGTTCCCCGGTCCCAAAATCGGCAGCTCATGGCCGATACCCCCATCCTGCCTGAATCTTTGCACCATCTGCCTAATTAAGGCTAATACTTCCACAGGGAGTTATCACAGACACTCAGATTGCACTAATAATCACCACACCCCAGGCATCGTAGAGGTAAGTCCTCTTTCCATCACAGGCAGCGCCACTTAAGATTATTTCTATTGTTGGGAATGGAAACTGTGCCCTACCCCTGGCTGATGTGACTCGAGGAGACCACGTGATGCATGTAGTACGAGCACACACGGAAGAAAAACAACGCCTTCACAGCATTACAACACAACTTTTACACACATGCTAGTTCTCCTCCAGACATTCTGTGAAGTTTCTGAAAACATCCAATATTCTTTCCCGATTTAAACATACGCACTGTAAGTGAAAGATTATATTTTAAAACATAAAAGAACTAGTGAGGATAACTGCTGGAAGGTTAATTTAGAGGAATATATATAATTAAATGAATTAAGAATATTCTTACGGCTCAATACTTATTTATGTCATAATTGTTTGCTTTTAAAGTTCACGTGATAAAGAATACAACTGAATGAGTGCTGCAGCTCCAGTCAGTCATTGTACAGAGCGTATATTCTTGCTGTTTTCGTTGTATTACATCGCCTGGTTATTATGCTAATAATTCTCTAGGACGTTTTATTGTGTACGTCCATGTATCCCAGGAGTAGCATTAATCCGTACTATTAATGCCTTTACTGCTTTGACCGTTCAGCGCCAGTGCTGAACGTTCGAAGAAACGGGTGGGGCCGCGTCGGCCGTTGGACGTGCGCAGCACCAGGGAGGTAGCTCGTGCGACGTCCAACAGACGACAGAAGCACTAAACAGGTTAATGGCTGACGCAATACTAATGGGGAATAACTGCATTTTCCTTTTGGAGTAGCAAAGGATTCCTTATTTCGTGATGGTGTCTTTGGCTCCAGTAGGTGGCGCACAGCCAGTTTAGCTACGTCACGCCATAGGATGTGACTTCTAGCCTGCAACTGGATTTTCCACACACTGCACTGTCGCCTGGTCAACCTCACTGCCATACAATACTTCCTGTTGCAATCGTGTTACAGAAGCCGCACTCAGACATTATCTTTCTCCCTTGTGTAGAACATGTGTCAGGTTTCTTCGCTTCCGAAGGTAAAAGGTGCCAGCTATCAAGCAGCCAGTGGAAACAGACTGCCTGGCAAAACACAGCGGTATGGGCGCCTTCTAGTCATTTATATGTAGTACACAGTCACAGATACCATTTAAATACACAATTTATTAATTGCATTGATTACTGTTATCTACCTAGCCTCCAATGCTTGTCGTTATGTCAGAGTAGTGAACGTGCGAGTGAAAATCCTGCTATGTCAGCGTGCATCTGCTGGTAATCCTGGAGAGGGGCGCCTAATAATGTTTCACCAGTTTGAACCGGGATTGATATAATGCAACAGTTTTACTGAATGTTGATACAAGTCATTAAGAATGTATGGAAAAAAAGCATTGACCGCGCGCAAGAGGAGATCTGTGGTGGAGGAGAGGGATAAGCGGGAGTTGTGCGCGCGCGAAAGTGAAACTGATCGCAATCGCGATCAGGCGCTGAAAGCTGGCAGCTGCTCATGCGCGTAACTGCAAGCTGGTGACCGGCAAAGGCCTCTGGTGGCACTTTTAAAAGCCACTCACTAAATGTCTCGCCAGACCAGCGCATGCGCTGGCTCAAGCGAGATCGAAAAAAAAAGTCTACTCCAATTTATCCTGCAAGAAGTGGACGCAAATCAAAATGTTAACATTGCTAGATGCTGTGATAGCTTGTTTTAAAACATATTTTTTTTTATGATGCATTGTAATGAAAATGTTAACTCTTTTTATGCTTATGAATTGTTTCTTTCATGATGTAAATTATCATATTTTTGATCGAATAAATAAATATATATATATATATATATATATATATATATATATATATATAATATGTTGCAATTGATGTTAAGGTTTCCAAATAACTGCCACTCTGTCAGCTTTAGCTTTGTGCCTGTGTGACAGTGTGACACCCATAACCAATTTGCACATCATATTTTTCTGTAAATTATACTAAAACCTTAGGAAGAAATATATTTTATTGGCCCTTAAAAAACGTAATTTTAGCAAGTGCAGACCGTCACTCTTATATTTTCAAAAATGGCATACACGTCAGCAGCATATTGTCTTCTTACCTATACCATGTTCTAAAAATAAAGAAAAGCTTGCAGGGGGTCTTCCCATAATTAAAGTATTCCACAGGAAAACTGTTTTGCACTTTAGACCTAAGTCACTCAAATGAATGAAGTTGGTTTCTCTTTTTTTATTTTGACATTTCCTGCGTGTTTATAATCGATTTGTATATATGAAGAGTCATTCGTTAACATTTTAAGCTTTTAATTGTTTTGTATTATACTTTTGTGCTACTGAAAGGTAACGAATACAGTTATTGATTGATTGACCTCATCAGCCACGTCTTTCCTTATTACTGTACAGATGGCAAATGCCGAAGCTTCTATGAACTTGTAAAGTGACTTCAGGATAAACAGTCCACGCACTATTCCGGTCCTGAACTTTCCTTTCACTATATATTTTTTCTGGTCCTCTAGTCCAATTGGTACAACGGAACCGTGACTACAAATCCCAGAATTCTACAGGCAGCTATATACATGCCCAATGATACGTCTTCATCTGGTAACTCTATTCTGTGAACCCAGACCTCCTAAAATAAGTGTTCGTGTCGGAATGATCAACAGCAAACAGGCACTGACAGAGGCCTTTTCGATTTATGCAGCTTCTGAAGACCATCCGTCAAAACCTGAGACGCCCCCTCCCTCCTCCTTCTCGCATGTGGTCGGTAATCCCCGTCTTCTAGGGCAGACTCGTCGCTGCCTGGCTCGCACCCGGACAGCTTGATGGATGGCCTCTCTCTACCAGGGGAGGCAGTCACATTTGGATCCACAGATCCCGGTAAGCTCGGGGCGCGACCTCTCATGTCGGGTCGGGACAAGGCGAAGGAGTTAAGCACCTCCACTCAACGGCGCCTGTATTTACGGCCCAGTCACACAGGCGGCCTACTGCTGACGAGCGGTTGAAGAGTACCGGCCCAGAGGCGGCACAGAACCCGTAAAGCACTGGGCTGGACATAAATATCTATGTTGAAATAACATAAGAGAATAAATCCAAGCGTGGATAACCCCTTTAGTCCGGGTTGTCCCTGTGCATTGTGGTTGTTATAGTACTCCTTTTATAATGGAATGAAGATGACTACAGGTCCCAGAATGCAAAGAAATTGACGGGAGCGGCGAGTCACAAATGGGCCTCCATATCCGATTGTGGCTGTATGGCCATGACTGCCTGCATGCAGTGCATGTCTGTGGGTTGCTCACCTGTTAATCCTGTGTCGTTTTACAGGGATTATCTAACATTCTATGCAGTGCACGCCTGCGTGATGCTCAGCTGTTTAGTGTAGGTCACAAGCCTTGGCTGGCAGACCTCTCTTCATGCATTTATGTTATTTTTCTTGTTCCTAAGTGAACATTCCGATTTTTAGGTCTCACCTTTTCTATCCCGTAGGGATTGAATAGGCGAGATTATAGTAAGCAGTCCGAAGAGTCTACCTAGCTGCGGATCGCGTACAGTTCACGTGAGCCAGACGCGTGCACATCATCGCCAGCCACATCCCACACCATGCCTCGGCATCAGACTTCAAAGGAAGTCGCTTGCACACCACCATTTGTCTGAGCCTCGGCATCAGACTTCAAATAATCAGCTAACAAGCCGCTCCCCCGCCACCCAATGCTGCTCCCCCGCCCCCCTCCACGCAATGCCGCTCCCCGACCTCCACCACGCAATGCCGTCTCCTTATCTACTCTAAAAAAAAAATCAGCCTGTTGGCTGTTTTCTCATATAACTTTCTTTTATTTTGTATTGTTAGGATTCGTTTTTATTTCCCTCTTCTCCCTTCAGTTTATTTCTGTTTTAATTATTTGAATTTTGTTGCAAGAGGATCCTTTATATAATACCCGCCCCCCCCCCCTCCCCGATCACCCTCTTTTGAGGTAGTGCGTGCTTAACTCCAATATTTCGGTGTTTATCTAGCGCCGTTCATAATCTTACAGGCCGTCCACGCCGTGCCATCTGTTAACCCCCCCGCTGGCGTGTGTCTCTTCTGCCTTCATTGTGCAGGGGCCACCTTCCATGGCCTGTGTGTCACTGCTGTCCCGAGACCCCTCCTGCACTGGCGGTGTGTCCTGTGTGCACACGTCAGTCCTCACAGAGACCTGCTGCTTGCGAGTGTCTCCCTTCGTGTTTACCCGAGAATTGGCTTGTTTAACATCGCCGTCTGTATGTAGCAGCACGCGCCTGGGGCGTACGCCTCACTTCTGAGTGTACGCTTAGATAATTTCCCATGGCTGCTATGACCAGCACATTCCTGTGGGTTTCTATTCAAACCCATCCGAGAACCAACACGCTAAAATGGCAGGTAGTCCACGCGCACAGCTGTCTCTCACTGGCTTTCATTATGGATCCCTGACTGAACTGCACTGTTATGCAGACGCTTTAAACCGCACACAATGAGAAGATAAACACTGGCAAAGCCAATTAGTGTCACCATAGCAAGCTGGTGAAGGGGTGACATTTTAATATCTCTTACTACAAGTAAATGCCACAAAAATAAAAACGAAGACAACACGCCACCTCAAAAAAGTAGTGGTTATGTGCTTGCAGTAAAAAGTTTAGATTAACAAAAATAACCGTTGCATATCATTTTAATAGAAAAGTATGAGTGTTTCCTAACCAGCATGTATGTAGAACAAGTAAAGAAACCCTTTCTAGCTTTCTAGCTTTCATGTACATTACAGGAAACTATGATTCTTATTGGCACAAATAAAATATATATTCCCATTGAATTACTGTAACTTGAAGCCATAGTTTAAACATAAAAAGAATGACTACAAACATTAACAAGCATTGGTAAATGCAATATGTCTCTCCACCTTGATTACTAAGAAGCTGCTTTTTGTTGTAAGTTTTTAGCTTGGAGAGCAGTGTGCAATATAAGTTACTGAAACTCCATAAAAGTGTTATATCTTGTTTACCTAATATATAGGTACTGCCTAAAACGAACCTGCCAGCATTACCGGGAACTGCCTGATATCGCCGTAGGGGAGCCCGGGCGGAGGGCTGCTGAATCCTTTTGACCCCTCAACTGCTGGGGTTGCTGCCTGCCTCCCGCTGCCCGCCCCCACGACCATCTGGGGAAGCGCCGGCCATAGCGAGGAGGGCAGGTTAAGGGACTGCAATCCCCAGCAGCCCAGGGAAAACCACGTGACCTGCCACAAGCGCCAGGAGGCGCTTTAAAACTGCGACAGCCCTGCAGAGCGGGGGGAAACAAAAACGAACCTGCCAGCATTACCGGGAACTGCCTGATATCGCCGTAGGGGAGCCCGGGCGGAGGGCTGCTGAATCCTTTTGACCCCTCAACTGCTGGGGTTGCTGCCTGCCTCCCGCTGCCCGCCCCCACGACCATCTGGGGAAGCGCCGGCCATAGCGAGGAGGGCAGGTTAAGGGACTGCAATCCCCAGCAGCCCAGGGAAAACCACGTGACCTGCCACAAGCGCCAGGAGGCGCTTTAAAACTGCGACAGCCCTGCAGAGCGGGGGGAAACAAAAACGAACCTGCCAGCATTACCGGGAACTGCCTGATATCGCCGTAGGGGAGCCCGGGCGGAGGGCTGCTGAATCCTTTTGACCCCTCAACTGCTGGGGTTGCTGCCTGCCTCCCGCTGCCCGCCCCCACGACCATCTGGGGAAGCGCCGGCCATAGCGAGGAGGGCAGGTTAAGGGACTGCAATCCCCAGCAGCCCAGGGAAAACCACGTGACCTGCCACAAGCGCCAGGAGGCGCTTTAAAACTGCGACAGCCCTCCCTCGCGGGACGCGAGCGGGACGCCGGGCTAAGCCCGGGCAAAGGGCGGGCCCTCTGTGGCCCTCAGAGGACCTGAGGAGGACGGGGCGGGCCACCCCCCTTTGGTTTTCACACCTGACACTACATCACGAAGGTAAAGACTATTTCCTATGCATCTGTTGGTATTCCCTTATTATCATGACTTCTAAAGTGGATCACCCAGCTAGTGTTGCAGGAACTGGGCAAAAGTTTTCATGGCTAGACGAGCTAAACCTCTTATGTCAAACCTCCTATGCACCATCAGAAACCCCCCTTTCGCCCCAAAGCGACGTCATACTATCAGTTAATTCCATTCTTTCGGAGCAGCCCACATTATTTAATATAACTTGTTGTCCTCATATCGCACCCCCCCAGGGTTCATCGGTGAAAAGGACTCAAACACCGCCTCCAGGCTCACGCATTGTTAATTCTCCAACGATTCCATCGACTGCTGAGGCCCAAGATCCCTTAAGCCACCTTATACAACCAGATATATTACCGCTCATTGAAAAATTGCTTAGCTCTCTGATAGCCCCATTGTTGGAAAAAATTAACATGTTAGGGGATAGGCTTACTGGACTAGAGTCAGCAATCAAGTCAAATTTGTCGGCTGACAAACACTGTGACACATTTAACCGTCCAAAGTCACCTCCTACTCACGAAGGCATTAAACGGGATAAAAGCTGTCAAATACAATTAACTGGACCTAGTACAGTGGGGCAAAAAGTAACCAAACACTCTCCAAGTGTCCCCTTTCCCCAGTTGACCGCACCTAGAGCACTTCAAGATAAGATTAAAACAATCCATCTACCACCAGAAGCAGCCCCATTCGTGTGCATACTTGCTGGCGTCCCTGCTCTTCCCCCTGGAAAAATGGAGAGTCAACATGACTTACTTAACAAAACCAAATTCTGGCTGTCAAAAAATAGGCCACTGCCTCGTCACCTATATGGAGCAATAAGGAGCGTCAGGAGGGTGGACTGGCTGGGTTCCCTTCATAAGGATCTTCCTGGGGACCTGGTACTCGTGAGATTTAGAGATACAAACATTGTCCCTTACTTGAAAACCTGGCCGCCACAAGAGACAGACGGCCCAATATCTATATGGGACTTATATGACTTTTATCCCTCAATCCCTGGTGTTCCCCCTTTTTCGAAATCATACCCTACATGATCGCTCTACATCATGATCTTTTCGGGAAATACTGGGAGTGGTAATAACTAATCCTAACCCCCATTTTCACCATCTCAACCCGGGGGTGGATGGGAACTAATTATGTTTGGGACCTTCTCCTACTGTTTTTGGATTAGATTGGACTTGGCAATCATGGAGTGTTGTTGAACTTTGCAAGGTCCTACCTAAATTTACTCCTCTTTTTAGACTTTTTAACCTTTTTTCTTTTATTTAAGTTGACACTGGTTATTTTGATTTTTCTTTTTAAATGATGATCGTCTTTTTCTTTATCTTTTTATTTGAATGAAATTGTCTAAATGTATTGTATTATTTTTCCTGTTACTGTATGCTTATATGATATTCTTTGGTAATATCGAATAAAGCTTATTTTGATTTGATTTGATTTGAGGTACTGCCTAAAGTACATAAGAGCATTGATAACCCCGCTGGAAGGCCAATAATTTCGCCCTGTGGTTCCTTGTTCGAGCCTCTTGCCACATATATTGAATACTTTTTTGATTGACTTTGTTAAAAAAAACAGATTCATATGTCCGGGATACTATGGACTTTATAAATAAGATAGAGAACTTTCTCTTTGACAGTGACAAACAACTTTTAGTATGCTTTGACCTAGAGTCATCGTATACGAACATTCTGCTAGATGAATCATTGATAGTTCTGAGAAATACGTTAGAACAAAGAGATCAACCTCATCAAGTACCAACTGACTTCATTGTCTCTTTGGCTACCATTTGCCTTAGGAACAACTACTTCACTTTTAAAGATTCCCTCTACCTTCCAGGGCTGGACTGGCCATAGCGGGCACAGGGCGTTTCCCCGGTGGGCCGCTAAGGTGGGGGCCGTTTTTGTTACCGGGTGTTGGCAATATCGCATCCCTGTAACAAAATCAGCCGAAACCGGCCCTCGCAAACTGCTCAGCTGCACTCCCCCTCACCACAGGGGGGTGGTGGCTGAGCAGTGTGCCAGGGCCGGATATCTCGCCCTTGACTTGCGTACTCACACACAACCCAAAGGCAAACAGAGTTAAAAAGATTATCTTAAACAACTGGAAGATGGTAAGCCATTTAGGTTTCCCGAAACCACTTTTTGCATTCCGTAAGGCTAAGAACCTAAGGCAACAGCTTGTGAGAGCTGCACAACCTGCTAGAAAAAGACATAATTTGAGAGGAATGCTAGGCCTCCCTCCAGTGGTTGAACACTTTAGGTGTCAAAATTGTGTGGCATGCACGCTTACAGTAGACTCAAAAGAAGTCATGATCAATGGACAACACCATATTCAAAAGACTTTCTCCAATTGCAACACAAAGAATGTTATTTACTGTGTTGCATGTCCATGTAATAAACACTATATCGGTCAGACAACTCAACCGATAAAAAGTCGAATTCTTGAACACAAATCACGTATAAAATGTAAGACCATGGGGGCTCCACTTGTAGAGCACTACTGTAACCATGGACATACTGAAAATGATATTCAATGGTCAGTGTTGATTACATTGTAAAATGTGACCCAGGGAAGTATACAGGCAAGACTGGATAGGCTCGAAGCAAGATTAATTGAGAAATACCACACAGCAGTGACAGACCTAAACGACAGAGATGAAATTTGGGCATTGATACATTAATAAATGATTTTTCTTTGTACAATCAACTCTTGAGAAACATTATCCCTTAGAAGTATGAGTAGTATCTACTAACGTTATAGCCTGGGACAGATGTTTGTATAAGAGAATTGTATATATCCACTTTACCCAAATAGTACTTGTTAGACCTGGCATCATTGGCATGAGTCTCTCCTCCATTTTTTTGTCTGTTTGCCTCCTCTGTTCACGATGTTTTGCTGGAATATTGCTTTGGGCACTGTGCCACTGCTGATCAGTCCCACAGTGCAAGTGCTCCCTATGTTAAATTGATACATTAATTGGATTCCATGTTTGGCTTATTTGGTTTACTGTCAGTCCCTAGTATAGTGCACCAGGAGTGCCAGGGCTTGTAAATACAAATGCTGCTGGTGGGCTTGCAGCACTGGTTGTGCCACCCACAGAAGCGGCCTAGAAAAATATGTCTAAGGTCTGCCATTGCAGAACCTGCCTGCAGTCTGGTACTGCCATGCTGACTGCGCAAGTACACCTACTTGCCAATCCCTAAAACCTTCCCTTAACTTCATGTTAGTCACCCCTATGATAGGCCCAAGGACAGGCTTTATTGTAAGCATAAGGCAGGACAAGCCCTGATGTGTGTGGCATGTCCTAATAGTGAATTACAGCCATTTTCGTTTTTCACTATTGTAAGGCTACCTGCTCTCCTTAGGCCAGACTGGGCTGCTGGAATTATTACGCTATATAATCCTAACAGACTCAGAGAGCATGGTAGAAAGTCGAGTTTAGTATCCCTGAACTCAGAATTTGATAACACATCCTTTAGGATGGATGGTTTTTAGATTCTGAGTTTGAAACTAGCACTTTTAGAAAGTGACTAGTTTCTTGTCTAACTGTCTACCGGTCTCTGCTGGTTTTTGTGTGTGTGACAGGAGCTGGGTGGCTCCAGAGGTCTGAATGAGTCAGTGTGGGGTATATGAGGCATTTGCGTTTAGAGTGGGTGAAGAGTAGTTCCTGATAGCCTGCCCTGCCTGACACAATACTGGCTGCACCTCCTGCCGGGCGACTGATGGCCCTGCCCCTGCCAGTGACAATACTGGCTCCCCCTCCTGCTGGGCGGCTGAAGACCCTGCCATGCACAGTGAATAGGCCGGGTGCCTCGGCCTGGCAACACCCACAACAAACCCAGGATGGGAGAAATCCCCCTGCATGGACTAAGGGATCAAAGCAGAAAAGGGGTATAAGAGAAGGACCCCTGAACCAAAGAATTTAGATCACTTCTGACAAGGAAACCTATTCCAAGGACAAGAAGCCTGCTGATCCAATGACTTGCCTACCCCTTCTGCCAGAGTGCTGTTTGCTGGGTGGAATCCTGCAGTTGCTTCTTTATTTTTGCCAATGAACAAGGAGAGAGGAACTGAGTGTGTACTCTCAAGCATTGCCAAGAAAATCTCCAAGGGCTGGAAGAGTGCCAGCCTCCTGTTGAAGTCACAGGGCTAAAGGACTTCCTCATCTGCTAAAGTTGCCTGCTGCTGGAACGTGGGAGTCCAGCGCATCTGAAAGAAACCAGCAATATCGACGTCATCGTACGCCGCCGAATCCAGCTCGACATCGTGAGTAACAGCTCCAGTGTCTCGCACCTTCGACGCCGGCCGCCGGGCCCGATCGACGCCAGTAGCGACGCCGCTACCGATAGCATCGACCCGCAGCCCATCTCGACGCCGTGAGCGCTGCTCACTCTTGCAATGACGACATCGACAACGACGCCATATCCTTCTTCGCCACCGTGAGGGCTGCTCCAGCTTGACACCTGTCGACGCCGCTGCAGATCGCCCTGACTCCGAGGCCCGATCAACGCCGACGACTCAACGCCGATACTTCTCGACGCCGTGGATCATCGTTTTCTTCATTCTAAAAGGTATTGTTTGTGGGGTCAGTTTCGACTCCGGGCTCGACATAGCGCTCCTCGCGGTCGACGCCGAACCTTTGGAATAGCTTTACCTCGACGTCGTGCGACTCCTGTGGGGGTTACATTGTTGCCAAGAACTGTGCTTAAAGAAGAAGATTGCTTTTGTTACTAAAGAACACTTGCTAAGAAGGAACTTGACCTGAACTATTATTTTTCCTTCCAAAGAGTATTTATTAAGATTGTGGTATATTTTTGTCGTTATTTGGTCTTGTGCTAAGCCTTATATAAACATCTTTATTTTTATAATACCTTCTGTGTTGTGTCCATTTGTGGTGTATTCACTTTATTACTGTATGTGGTCATAAATGCTTAACACACTGCCTCTGAGATAAGCCTGTCTGTTCTGCCAAGCTACCAAGAGCGTAAGCGGGGGTTATCTGAGTGTGTGATCCCCTTGCCCTAAATAGAGGAGGTGGGTCCCTATTTGTCAGAAGTATATACCTCTGCCAACTAGAGACCTGCCGATTCTAACAGTACTGATAGGGAGTTATCCCAGAGATGTTTAGGCATGGTGCTATTGCGCTGTATGATTTATTCTTTGTACATAATATAATGCACTCGAGAATTTTTCTTCTCTTCTAGGATATATATATATATATATATATATATATTCACTGAAAAAACCATAGGTTATAGACCATATATAGTTAGGAATTAGCATTTACAAAACCTTGAAAATTCACTGAAAAAACCATAGGTTATAGACCATATATCGTTAGGAATTAGCATTTAAAAAACCTTATTTTACCCACACAAAACCATTGAAATTCCATATATAGTTAGTTGCACTAACTATATATCGCGCACCCGCAATCCACTGCTGATGATGTCACATATTACATCATTCATGACATGGTCAGTGACATCACTGATGACATCACTGATGACATCTCAAATGACATCACTGATGACATCATCCATTGACTGTGTGTTTCTGTAAAGTTTAAATATGTTTTACATATTGAAGAATGAGTAGATGTATAAGTGTCTGGATGAGGGATTTAGGTGCGTGACTGACTGTATGAGTGAGTGATTAAATGTGTCTCACTGAGTGCATGGGTTAGTGACTAAACTGTCCTAATTTGTGCATCATTATGTCTGTTGTTCTGTAAACTGCTGCATGTGTTGATCAGTAGCTATATGAGTAACTATATGGGTTATTGATTGATTGTCCAAGTATTTGTATGGGAGACTGAGTGTGTGTGTGGCTGGCTGGGAGATGTGTGACTCTGTGCAGATCAATGTGTACTTGTATCAATGATTGTATGAGAGAGTAAGTATGTGTTAGTATATGTTTGAAAATGTAAGGTACTCTATGTTTAAATGGAAAATGGAAAAAATAGAAAATGGAAGTGTGATTGATTCTTTACAGGACTGACTAGGTGTGTGAGTAACTCCATGGATGAGTGGCAGAGTGTGAGTGTCTGTATAGGTGTATGAGTGCATATGATAGTGTTGTAAAGATGAGTGATTGTATGTATGAATGATTGTATGGGTGAATGAGTGAATGTGTGTGTAGACGTAGGAATCAGTGAGTGCGTATGTAGTAACTAGTATTGGTGTGTCAATGGTTTCAAAAATTATACTCTGTATTTAACACTGGGTGTAACAGAGGTTATATTAAAGTGTGAGGAGATGCATTGTATTGTCACATGAATGATATCATCAGTGATGTGGTCATTGATGTCAAATGAGATGTCATCAGTGATGTCATCAGTGATGTCATTTGAGATGTCATCAGTGATGTCATCAGTGATGTCACTGACCATGTCATGAATAATGTAATATGTGACATCATCAGCAGTGGATTGCGGGTGCGCGATATATAGTTAGTGCAACTAACTATATATGGAATTTCAATGGTTTTGTGTGGGTAAAATAAGGTTTTTTAAATGCTAATTCCTAACGATATATGGTCTATAACCTATGGTTTTTTCAGTGAATTTTCAAGGTTTTGTAAATGCTAATTCCTAACTATATATGGTCTATAACCTATGGTTTTTTCAGTGAATTTCAATGGTTTTTTAATAGCAAATATCATAAGCTGTCGAATGTCAAGTACGTGGTAAGTAAAAACATTTTCGTGTTTATGCACACTGATCTGCTTTGAATGCTGCCCCCCCCCCCTCATTTCTATTAGGAGTACTCTCTCTTTGCAGATAGTGAAGGGTAGTTAACGCAGGCCTTTGCCCCCGTTGTAATCCGTCGTGCCTGCTTCTCTCTCCATTTGATTGATTGTTCTCTTTGGTTCATTCTCTATTTACAAACAAGCACAGAGTCGCAATACTCTGTTTAGTCTTTGCAGATAGCGAAAAATCGTGTAAAAAAACAAAAGGAATCGAGCAAAATCAGTAGGCCACTAATGGGATCTCTTTTTGACCTCGCTAAAATAGAAACATTAAGAACAACCCCTCATGACAAATACGAAACTAGTGAGATGAACTGAACTCCACACCATGATGGCTGCAATACAGCTCGGCTCCGCCACCTACCCCGCCCAAAATAACGATAAAGAGCGGCTGCCATGATTGCTCGCGGAATGGCCACGACGGAGCTACGAAATGGTGGTGCTCTCATGCTAACGCCAGCTTCAGTCTGAAACATCCAGAAACACTGTAGACTACCAATTCGATCAGTTCCGGTAGCGCCCCAATGTAACCCGGTAGAGAAGATCTAGCCCTCCCCTCTTTGACTGATGGTTCTTGTTGCCTGTCCCTTCTGTTGTCATTTAACAGAACTATTTAGCCTGCTGAAAGGGGTTGTGTTCCGACCGCTGGTTGGTGGAGACATTTTGACTATATTCTGGACCTGCGTTGTCGCGTAATGCGTCATATGACGCGCCGCGTTAGCGGATCCGGAAGTCATCCGGGGCGCGACGCGCAGCGCGTAACGTAAGCATAACAGGTCATGTGACTTGTTAATAAAACTTTTCATTGGTTCATTTTACTTTTCTTATTTTAATGATGAAAGGCTTGGTCATATGACCTAAAAATTACGCTTTTTATTACTTCCGAACATTATTTTTTCTTAAATATATGTTATAATGTTCCAGGCTAATGTACTTTCCCGGAAAATGTACAACTGTCCTGCAAGTAAAATATATTCTTTTTTCGAGAAAAAGGGCGTTTCTTCGTCCCATGACGGAGCCGTTGAGCAAAAGAGGGTCGACCTGCTGTCTTAGTCGCCGATACGCCTGAATATGAGATTCTTATCGATCACTTTATGTTGCAGGAGTAGAAAACACAACAGCCCTTGACCATTTATCTTTACTGCGTTCCTGCGTATTATACCTTTTACCCTTCATGTAATTGGTCTGCTTTATTTCACTTGCCTTTTAATGATTCTAAAACAGTGACTATTATTAAAAACTTTACCAATGTATATACTACTACCATGTTTTCTTTTAAAAACCTTTATTGTGAAAATTTCATTATACAAATACGAGCCTATAACCACGTGGGCCGGCCACGGAGCAAACTGTAATCATATATGATGAGTAGACATTTACACTGTAGAGGAACGTAACGGGCGGGCCATTAGGTTGCAAGAACTAAGGTGTCTAACAGTTGCGGAATCGGTGGACGTACATTTTATAATTAAAATACGACAGGGCCAGTTACAATAAAATTATCTAGATATACATTTGCGGGCAAGTACCATGCGCGACGTTAATTCGAACTTTCAATAGTACAGTAATCAATAACACATCAGAACTTAATATCAATAGGGATGTCGAAATACTCAATCAATTCTCGTCCCCGCCCGCCATGTGCTTCAAAACTGCATACGTATCTCGTGATTTCAAGGTTCTGCAACCAGTACACAACAAGGAGTTACGAGTCCCATTTATTCCGGCGCCATTTTGGGCGAGGACGGGCAGGTCCAGGATATAGTCAAAATGTCTGTACCAACCATCGACTATGATGATGTTCATATGCTGTATTTATAGAGTAACACTCATCTGTCCACATGAAATTAATTTGCCACAATCTAAACATGTCATTTTAATCTTTCCAAAGTTCTTCTAAATATTTGGGACCGTTTCCCTTGCCTCTGATGCTGTCAGTGCCACTTCTTTGATGAATGTACTGGCAGGTCGGGGGTTCTCCTCCAAATCTCTCTTTTATGCAGCACTATAATTAATTGGTGCCACCTCTCCATATGACGATGCATGGTATAGTTACCATAACTATATTTTTTTTCGGTTCCTCTGGAGAGTTCATCGTGGCAGATGAAGCGTATAACGTACCGGGCATTTACCTTTTTTTGCATGTAGAGGAAAGGAAAAAAAATCGAGCGTCCGAGTTCTAAGGTGTCCCAGGGCCATTTTAGTGGACCAGGCCCAAATCCAAAGAACAGGCCGCCATTTTGAGAGTCCTGTTGCAACCGCCTGTCGCTGTAGCATCAAGAGCGGCCAAAACTCAGCTGAATGGCAACTGAAACGGTAAAGGGGCGCCCCACTACAGCAGACGAGCCTCCACCTAGGAAGGCCCGTTCACGACACCTCCCCCCCCCCTTCGGGCACCCCACGCCGTTATTCGGAGCAGTATTGTAGGATGGCCACACCAGTGCAGCAACTTGCTAGACACCACCTCGGTGGTAACCGAATCTCAGCGCCTTGTGGTGTCTTCTATTCAGAAAACATTGTTGTGCTGCCTTCGACCTATTCGCCGCAAGTGCGCACGCAACTCAGCTGCATAGCTTGCTAGACACCACCTCGGTGCTAACCGAATCTCAGCGCCTTGTGGTGTCTTCTATTCCAAAAATATTGTTGCGCTGCCTTTGGCCCCATTCGCACATCGGTCCGCTACTGCCGCCATCTCACAGGCCAACGGGGCGCCCCACGCCGACTTTCAGCATTGTAGGATAGCCACACCAGTGCACCTTACTAGACACCACCTCGGTGCCATCCGGATCTTGGAATCTCAGCGCCTTGTGGTGTCTTCTATTCAGAAAATATTGTTGCGCTGCCTTTGGCCCCATTCGCACATCGGTCCGCTACTGACGCCATCTCACAGGCTAATGGGGCGCCCCACGCCGAGTTTCAGCATTGTAGGATGGCCACACCAGTACAGCAACTTGCTAGACATCACCTCAGTGCCATCCGGATCTTGGCATCTCAGCGCCTTGTGGTGTCTTCTAGTCAGAAAATATTGTTGCGCTGCCTTTGGCCCCATTCGCACATCGGTCCGCTACTGACACCATCTCACAGGCCAACAGGGCGCCCCACGCCGACTTTCAGCATTGTAGGTTAGCCACACCAGTGCACCTTACTAGACACCACCTCGGTGCCATCCGGATCTTGGAATCTCAGCGCCTTGTGGTGTCTTCTATTCAGAAAATATTGTTGCGCTGCCTTTGGCCCCATTCGCACATCGGTCCGCTACTGACGCCATCTCACAGGCTAATGGGGCGCCCCACGCCGAGTTTCAGCATTGTAGGATGGCCACACCAGTACAGCAACTTGCTAGACATCACCTCGGTGCCATCCGGATCTTGGCATCTCAGCGCCTTGTGGTGTCTTCTAGTCAGAAAATATTGTTGCGCTGCCTTTGGCCCCATTCGCACATCGGTCCGCTACTGACACCATCTCACAGGCCAACAGGGCGCCCCACGCCGACTTTTACCATTGTAGGATGGCCACACCAGTGCCACAACTTGCTAGACACCACCTCGGTGCCATCCGGATCTTGGCATCTCAGCGCCTTGTGGTGTCTTCTATTCCGAAAATATTGTTGCGCTGCCTTTGGCCCCATTCGCACATCGGTCCGCTACTGACGCCATCTCACAGGCCAACGGGGCGCCCCACGCCGACTTTCAACATTGTAGGATGGCCACACCAGTGCGGCAACTTACTAGACACCACCTCGGTGCCATCCGGATCTTGGCGCGTTGTGCTGCCTTCGGCCTATTCGCACATCGGTCCGCTACTGACGCCGCCTCACGTGCCAACGGATTTTCTACGCTTTTTATACCCTATGCCGCATAACAGGTCATGTGACTTGTTTATAAAACTTTTCATTGGTTCATTTTACTTTTGGTTTCCTAATGATGGAAGGCTTGATCATATGACCTAAAAATAACACTTTTCATTGGATGAAAACTTTTTTTTTTCCCAAACGATGAAAGCCCCACCTTGTTTCTGGATGTTTCACACTGAAGCTGGCGTCACCATGAAAGCACCACCATCTCGTGGCTCCGTCGTGGTCATTCCGCGAGCAATCATGGCAGCCGCTCCCCACCAGAAGCCTGCAGGAGTCGGGGGCCCCCAAAACTTTTGTTGAATCCTCAAGGCGGAGGGGACGCTTTCGAGAATGGGGTCCAAGACCTAGCAGACAAGCGTCCGATTTGCAAGGTGTCCCAGGGCCATTTCAGTGGACCAGGCCCAAAAAGGAAAGAGCCTGCCGCCATTTTGAGAGTCCTGTGGCAGCCGCCTATCGCTGCACCGCAAGAGTGGGCGCAACTCAGCTGAATTGCGGCTTTTGACACAGTGGACCAAAAGCGGACGGAATGGCAACTGAAACGGTAAAGGGGCGCCCCACTACAACAGACGAGACTCCACCTGGAGAGGCCCGTTCATGCCGCCTCCCCCCCCCCCCGGGGCGCCCCACGCCGTTCTTCGGAGCAGCATTGTAGGATACCAAAAGCAGTGCGGCAACTTACTGGACATCACCTTGGTGCCATCGTTCTGCTGCCTTGGAACTATTCGCACAACAGTTTGCTACTGATGACCCACCCCCCGCGACGCCCCACGCCGGATGCCGAAATCAGTGCGGCACCCAGGCAACATCACCTGGGTGCCGTCCAGAAATCTGGACGTTGTGCTGCGTTGGGACTATTCGCACAACCGACCGCTACTTCGTTGTTTTTCCCTAAAAATGTTTATATGTTTTTACTGTTTTTGTTTTGTTGTATATATTTATAAGTTATTAAAGTTTTATAATCTTACTACTGTGTTGGAGTGCTATATATTTTTAATGTGACACTTAATTGTAAAAACTTTGATGTACAAAGAGTCATCCCTGGAATCTTCCGCTTCAGGCTCGGTCCCCTCCCCAATCACAATACAGGATGGTTTTCAGATAGTAGGAACGCGTGTGCTGTGACGGATCTCATCGAGTGTGGGCCTTGATCTACTATAACTCCTTTGAAGAGGGGTGATTCTTTACAGCTGGGGCCATAAACTACATCTGCAGGGCTAGCTGATAGCCTAGGACCGGCCTGGACAATTGGACACAGAGGAAAAGGAGTGTCAGAGGGTGCGGTAGTGAATAGGGCGAAAGGGAGGTGTCGGGCGGGCACAGGGTGTGATTCTCAGGGAAGAGCAGCGCAGGTGGGGGGAGGTTTATTACCCATGCATAAGACAGAGAACGAGGGTGACAAGTGCCTGGGGGAGATGCTTGCGAGGGTGGGGAGCCATGCTAAGGATCGACAGCGTGCAGAGAGTGGGTCTGGTCAAGTCATCTAAAATGGCTGCCGTGCACAACAAAAGTGTGGCATTTGAAAAAAGGCAAGATGGCGCAGACAATGTTTTTCAACACTTCCTGATTTCCTTCGAATCGAACGTTAACAGACGTTGGGGCATATTACCAAAGTTAAGCGATATTTATCCCTAACGATGCTTAGCAACAAATTTTTTACCGCTAAGCATCGTCAGAAATTATCGCAGATAAACCTTGCTATTATCAAGGTTTATCGCAAATGCCATAAAAAACGACCGCAATGCATTAATATCGCTGAAAACTCACCGATATTCATGCATTACCGAGCTAATGCTCTTAGCCATGTTATCCACCTCCCATTGGATAACATGGCTAAGAACTGCTCAGGGCAGGTGGTAGCTTTTGGAGATATTCGCGCTTAGCGCGAATATCTCCAAAAGTTGGTAATAGGAGATAGCGATGTTAGCGACTGTTTCCAGTCGCTAACATCTTGGCATGCCCACTTTGCATGTC
Organism: Lissotriton helveticus; assembly: GCF_964261635.1. Classification (NCBI taxonomy): domain Eukaryota; kingdom Metazoa; phylum Chordata; class Amphibia; order Caudata; family Salamandridae; genus Lissotriton; species Lissotriton helveticus. The sequence goes on along the minus strand of NC_136068.1, from coordinate 1,470,046,387 downwards.
ATTAGTGATAAATATCACTGACATGCAAAGTGGGGCCCAAGATGGTCACTATCTCCTACTAGCGGTCGCTAACTGGTGTTAGCAACAGCTAGGTAATACAGAGATAATTTTATCTCCGCGAAGCGGAGCGCTGTTACAGATATATATCTTTTTTTGAACGTTAATTTCTCAAAATCCACTGAAGCACATATATTGAGACCTAGCAAAGGCACATCGAGCTACCAGTCCCTACAATTTTGCCAAGTTTCGTGCAAATCCATTCAGCCGTTCGATTATTATTATTATTATTTTTTTTTGCCCCGCGGGGCCCTTTTAAAACCTCCACATCAAACCTAGGGGGTCAGGGAGGATCTACTATGCCCCCTTATGGTCATTTGCCCCTTCGCTTTGGCCTCCTTTTGTCTCTCGATCCTACCGAGAGACAAGATGGCGGCCGCTACGGACTGTTTGGAATGTTTACAGACGCCGGAGAACCAATCAGCTTCGCTTCACAAAGCTCCGTAACGCGTAAAGTCCGCGAACCGGAGCGATGCCTGGTCCGCTGTTACAGATATATATCTTTTTTTGAACGTTAATTTCTCAAAATCCACTGGAGCACATATATTAAGACCTAGCAAAGGCACATCGGGCTATCAGTCCCTACAATTTTGCCAAGTTTCGTGCAAATCCATTCAGCCGTTCGGGCTAAAAGTGAGGCCAACCGCCCTATGGAAAACTCAATGTTAAAAACACGTTTTGGGACCCCCCCTTTTTTCTCGGCCCCCCCTTGACGAACCCCCCCCAAATTTTCAGGGGCTGCTCAGAAACAAAATGTTCCATTTTCCTGAAAATTTCAGCCAATTCCGTCCACAAACGCCAAAGTTATTAGACATAGAATTTTCAAAAATCCCATAGAGAAAAAATCCTACCTATATATACCTACTGGCGACCGCCAGTAGGTAATATATATATATATATATATATATATATATATATATATATATATATATATATGAAAACAAATTTGTCTTAGTGTGTGAAATGTGAATTTCCGACAAATCATGGGAGGGACTACAGAGAACCAACACATTATTTGGACTCATACATTTTTATTTTGGTGATGGGATCTTGATCTACTTTATTTAGTTATCTTGTATTTTTTCACCATTTTTTATGATCTTTGTTTATATGTTATAGTAGCTATGCGACTATTATATATACTAAAAATAGTATATTCGTGGATAAGGACTTTATAATCCTGGCCGGTACAGTTATGCGTGTAGACTGGTCAGTCTTGAATAGTGATTCTATACACACGCATTGGGAATATACTAGTTTACTTGCTTGCTCTATTAATCATTATACGGAAGGACTCCATTGAAGAAAGCCGTCCGGAGTCTGTTTTCCATGTTTATTAGGAGCGTCAGTTTATTACGTCATGACCCCGTAAGCCAGAAGCTTTCTGCTCTGGAGCCATTAGTATACTTGTGGAGAAGACCCAGTCACTTAGAATTCGTCCATTAGGTAAGCCTGCACCACACTTATTAATGATTTGTATGCAATGAGAGCGCTTGGCAGTATTACGCTGGTTTTAAATGCTGGCATTCACCCGTGTCCTTTTTTGTAGATTCAATTGTAATATTGATGGGCATGGGCGAGGAGGATTAAATCATTTAGTCAAAAGACCGCATAGGGATATAAAGAACCGAAGAGCTCGGCTAACCGATAGTATGTGTGTACTTTACTTTATTTAATCTGTGCACGCATTTAGATCCTTGATATAGAAAGACGCCCATATATTTAAATAAACTGTTGGAATATGTTGTTTGAGATTGTCGGTCTATATACAGTTGAGGTGCATCCTAGAGTTAACTGTGCCTATATTGAAACAGTGGTACTGGCGAGGTATGAATTCTTGGATTGATGGACTTATCACATGGGAAGATAGTTAGACCAAGACACGTGTGGTGGTGTCCTATTTGAGTTCGGCATGAGTCTAGCTATCTTTTCTTTGTGCGAGCTCCCACCATAATTGTAGCCTAGAGAATGGAACAGTAACTATTTCTACTTTTTTTGATTCTTCTTTATTTTTATATTTATTTTCCTTTTATTGGTCACTTGTTTATTCAGGCACTGGGTGAGATTTTAGAGATTTTTAAATTAGATAAAGGGTAAGTTCTTCCTCTTTTTCCTATTTTGGCTTCACTTTCAGCTCTACTGTTGTCCACAGAACATATTGGTTTATTTATTTATAAACGATATAGCTGTGAAATTTTTCTTTAACCCCTTGCATGCTGATGACGGAACCGCTCCGTCATCAGCTGCGGGTGCGCTGTGCTGATGACGGAGCGGTTCCGTCAGGGCCCGACCAGCTCGATAGAACGCTCATGCGCGGCGCGAATTCCGCGCCTGCGCTGAGGGTTCTATTGAGCGGGGCGGGCCGTGACGGAACCGCTCCGTCACCAGCACAGCTCAACCGATGCTGGTGACGGAGCGGTTCCGTCACCAGCATGCGGCCGCCGCGCGGCCGCCCCGCCCCCTTAGCACTGCGGCGGAATAGCCGCCGCAGTGAAGGGGTTAAGCAGCTGAGTAGTGCCCCTACTTGTAAACATTTGTTTATATACATTTGTATCTGTATATATGTTTATATGTAAAAAAGAGGGATCATATTTACTTTTGTTTCAGGTTTCCTTAAGTCCGTAGTCCTGATGAGTACCAGATTAAATGGGCTGAAACCCGTCAACTACACATTGAAAAGAAGCCCATATCATTGTGATTTGGATTTATAAAGAAAATTTACTACACTAGCCTCTAATAGAAATAGGGTTGAGCTATATGTGTCCCCTAGTGAGTGTATTTGAGAGGGATATCTTTCTATACAGGCTGCGGTTCATAGTTGTTTGTGAAATAATTGGTCACCTGCAGCTATGCAAATAGTAGGGCAGAAAGGATTCAATTTTATGAAATAGAAATGTATCTATTTGTTTTTTTTAAATTATTTTTGCTTGTATATATGTTTTTGATGTAAATGTTTGTAATTAATATGTTTCTAACGACATATAATGTGTATGTAAAAAACGGATGTAGAGCAATATGCATCTGATCTAAAAAACCAGTGTGAGTGCCATTGCCAATAAAATAATTTGCTTCTCTAAAAAGTTATTGTTTCCGAAGGAATCATTTAGGTTTCTGTCTGGTTGAGAATTTTGTTTTTTGGATCTATTCCGCCCCATCACACTTTTGTACCTTTGTGGTTCCTATTGCCCAGGAGCGGGTGGATTTTTAGGGCAAACCCCCTTTTGTATTAAACAATTGTTCATTGAGAAAGCAAATATATTGGACAGTAACTGGTGGTAATATAATGCAGGTAGATTAGGTAAAGAGGGGAGGACTAATAGAAAAAACACATGAAGCAGACAAGCTCGCTGGAGCTTTTGGGCCCCATGCCACTGCACCTACTGCATCATTCAACTCCTGGCCCTGGTACCTGCACGGTAACTGCTCTTGTGACTCCTTGTTTAGTTGTAAAATATAGCAATAATCAGTGTTCAGTAGGTTTCCTAGTCCTTTTGAACCTTGTGACACTGCACCTGCTGCACTGTTCAAATAATGGCCCTGTCGGCTGCAAGGTAACTGCGCTTGTGACTACTTTTATTAGGAAACACAAGGAGATGATGGACATAGCGCTGAAACTTTTCAGACACTCACCCCCAGTCACAGATCTGGGTTGAATCCATCATCGTTCTTTAGCTCACTTCGCCACCCCAGTTCAGACACAGCTATGTGAAAATCATTCTTGACCCTGTGCCATATGGGAAAAGTCCAGCCCAAACTGCCAAACCATATCTTCCGTGGACCAGAAACAAGCATCCTGGGACCGGTTTCGGGCTAACAGCCCTCATCAGCCAAGCTAGCTTGAATGAATCCAGTGGCAAAGTGAGCAAGGGACCCACATCTGGTCATACCCTGCCATCTTAGGGTAAACAAAGCAAACACAAGGACACTTTTATTAGTAGCAACATATAACAGTTATCAGTGTTCAGTGGCTCTCCTGGACCTTTTGGCCCCTGTGCCACTTCTCCTGCTGCACCATCCAAATCATGGCCCTGGTGCCTGCAAGGTAACTGTGCTTGTGACTGCTTGCTTAGCAGCAACATGTAGCTATATTAGGTGTTCCTTGGATTTCCTGGAGCATTGGGCCCCTTTGCCACAACACCTGCTGCACCATCCAAATCATGGCCTTGGTGCCTGCAGGGTAACTGCGCTTTTGACTGTTTGCTTAATAGCACTAAGTTGTGCCTCAAGAGTGATTTGCATATGGCTGGGTCTAAACTGGGGTGGCATGGTGAGCAAAAGAACGATGGATGTAACCCAGAACTACTGACTGGGGAAGAATGTTTGATTTGTTCTGCATTCCGTACATCATCTGTGTGTCTTTTTTTTCTTTCTCGCCCTAAGTGCGCCGGGTATGCCCATACGTGGGTCCCGGGCTCACTGTTTCACTGGATTTTGCTAGCCTGGCTGATGAGGGGTGATGCACTGAAACCAGTCCCAGGATGCTTGTTGCAAGTCCAGGGAGCTCCTGGCTTGGCAGTTCGGTCTGGACTGTTCCCATGAGGCACAGGGTCAAAACTGGAGTGGCATGGTGAGTGAAAGAACGATGGATTTAACCCAGTTCTATTGACTGGGGGAGAATGCTTGATTTGCTCTGCATTTCGTCCATCATCTGTGTGTCTTTTGCCCTGAGTACAGAATAACATTTAATCTTTAACTTTGTGGAAGCTCTGTGCACCAAAAAAGCCTGCATTCTGAATTCTGTTCAAGAATAGCAAAGGCCCGCTGCTTTATGCCTGATTCTAGGACCTAATGCCTGTAGGAGGAGGCAGTGGCAAGATCAGAGCTCCGCAATGTGCCCAAGGGGTACTACACCATCAGAGATGGCTTCTCTAACTGCCCCGCTCAAAGATTCAACAGTGCGACCTTTCACCCTTGTTTTTATCAAGACTGAGACACCTGGGCAGAGTTCACTAACCTCTTGATGGACTGCTGCCTTTGTGGTGGATTGGTCAAGGTTTTCTTCCTTCCACGTGCCTACTTTTATCTGCGTCTTGGAATGCACATTGCCACTTGAATGACTACCTAATGATGCCCACTTTGCATGATATTCTGTAATGCCGATAGCCAGCTGTAATATCAAAGTTATAGAAACTAATATACTCGAAAATACACAATTCAAGTTCCCAAGATACCCTGTCATACACATTGTAAGTTCCGACAATGCAACATATTCAGCCTCCACAAAGTACTCTAGTATGCATCACTTGTTAACATATAGCCCAGCAATAATCACATTACTTACCTAGAAATCATATTGTTTGGAAGCTATCGTATGTTTATAAACTATTACAATGTAATGAAAATAAAAATATTACTTTCTAAAAGTGACTAGACCTTAAAGTTATTGAATGGTACTTAAGTCTTAACTGTATATGGATTTTAGCAGGAAACTTCCGATGTCATATCCTCTACAGATTGATATTGGCAAATGCAGTAATGTCACTTCCTCTGGAAATGGATGAGGGGGGAATACAATTTTTGTTTTTTTAAAGATGGATGTGGCACAAAGTCAAAGATGCACAACACAAAAGAACACAGGGGGTCTAGATGCTAGATAGTCTGACAGGGCTGCCAAAACGGACTATCAAAGTCACTAGGGTGCCTAGGTCACATGGGGACAGCCTCTAAGATAAAGGTGAACAACAACACATGGAGAAAAACCGCAGACATTGTGAAGACACCAAAACCATTTCAAAAATTGGTTAACAAAATCCAAACCATCGGGTAAAGGGTTACATCAAAAAGACTTGATGATCAGTCATATCATCTGGCCAACCCAGGTGTGAGTTGGCTAATCCCCTGATCATTGGGATAAAAACGCCACACCATTAGTTTCTGGTCTTGGATTTGGTCCACCAACCAATACGGGCTGCCGATGGTTTGGATTTTGTTAACCACTTTTTGAAATGGTTTTGGTGTCTTCACAGTGTCTGCTGTTTTTCGCCACGTGTTGTTGTTCACCTTTATCTTAGAGGCTGTCCCCAGGTGACCTAGGCACACTTGTGACTTTGATAGTCCATTCTGGCAGCCCTGTCAGACTATCTGGCATCTAGACCCCCTGTGTTCTTTTGTGTTGTGCATATAGTGTAGCTGGGGATTTGAACCAGGCATGGGTCTTTAAACTCTGTATCCCTTTGACCCTCTCTCCACTGTTGGTTTGTGACAAAGTCAAAGATGTCACTTCCTGTGGAAATGAATGACAGGGAAAGTAGTCCGTTTGCCTTGTTTCTTCTTTTAAAGATGTTTTTTGCAGAAAACCTCTGATGTCACTTCCTGTAAATACATATACTGCATAACACATAAATGCAGTGATGTCAATTCCTGTGTAGAAGGATGATGAGGAATGGGTTTTTCTTTTAAAGATGGTTGTGGCAGGAAACACATCATGTCACTTCCTGTAGAGATGAATCACGTGGAATTAAGTCAACTTGCCTATCTCCTTGTTTTAAAGATGGTTTTGGTGCAAAACCAGTGATGTGAGTTGTTATACAGATGGATACTGGGAATGACAGTGATGTCATGTCCTGAGGAGGTCTCTTATTAATGGAACTGGCAGACTACCTATTTACATCCCCTTTTGCTGTCACACACACTTTTCAATGTGTTACCACAACTGATAATTCAGACACCATAACATCCTTGGCAACTTGATTTATGAGGACCTTGAAAGCTTAGTGGAAACTTAAAAGGAAATAAGAAAACTTTGTGATGGACATTAGGGAGAAAGAAAGTTGAGAGAGAAGGACCCGAATCAATTAACAGATAAGAGGGTGTGCCTTAACCATCTCACCCAGAAAATTCTAACTCAATCGCCAACACTAAAAAGTGCCATGACAACACTCATAAGGAGAACCTTCCCCTACAATTCCAGTGGAACAGCAGCTCACCTTCTCATGCATCCTTTCTGCCAGACAAATGATCATGGCATTATACCCTGAAGAGAAAACGATCAGCACATGGCTCCAGACCTAAATTATGCTCAACTAAGCTTGAAGATCGTGAAGATGCCACTGAATTTGTAAGCCTCGCATTTTTTAAGCAAAGGCCTATAGAAAAGTCTGGAAATTACATGCATTTGAAAATACTGAACTAAGCATAAGGGCCCTAATCAGCTTTCAACAAAATATTGTAGTCACCAATGACCTCAAAATCTCATAATGGCGCAAAGTGCAGAGGCAATATGGCACCAGAAGCCAAAGGTGAGTTTAAATCACAGAATGGTACAAACATAGCAAACCCTCTTATAAGCTCTAGAGCACACAATTGACCTGAATACTTATGTAGAAATAGCAACTTGGCAATAAAGTCCACTATGATGAAATTAAATCAATTGTGGGTCCACATACATACCTTCTCCATATTCCCCAATGTCACATAAAAATAAGTCCCCAAGAGCAAAATGAAAGGCCACCCAGATTGTTTCTTGATTATCCCTTTTGTTGGACGTTACCCAGTCACCATATATTGCTTTAAATTTACACAGAGTTTACGTCCATGCAAATGTCTCCCTTATACCTGCCTTCTCCCTCTGCATTTGGTGGGAAGGTCTTAATTTAGGAGAAGAAAAATGTTGATGAACACAACATTGACCACTGGCCTTTTTTTCAAAAGATACATATTGGTTCATGAAAGATGAAACCAGATCAATGATCTCTTGCTTAAAAGGATCAACCTTGTTGGAAGATAGAGATACATAACAGTAAGAAAGTCTTATTGTCTCCAAGAAGGTGTCACGTACTGGCCCTCGATAGGATCTGTTAGATCCCCTTTTTGATTACTGGAGGAAACAGCAATTCTTTTCAGTAGTTACAGTGCCACCTTGCACAGAATAGTTACATGAACGTTGTCAAGCATCTCCTTAACAGGGTCCAGTTAGGAGTGAAAATTCATAAAGAAATCAGCAAGTCACCAAACTTCTGCTGACAGTTCATAGGAAAGAAAAAACAGCCAAGCAGAATCCAACTGTAGAAATTCAGAAGAAAGGGGTCAAGACAGCTAGGCCTCCAGCATTTGGAAATGTATACTTATATAAGCTAGTAAGAGGAATTGACTTCACAGGGTTTAACTCTATCCCATCTTGGACTGGGAACATCTGTTAACATTCTGTGGGTGAACCTAGCAAACACAACAAGATGGTGGATTGAGCGCTGAAACTTTTCAGCCACTCACTTCAATCAAGAGATCTGACTTTCAGCAATGATTCTTTTGCTCACAATGCCACCCCAGTTTGACTGATGACTCAGCCATGTGCAAATCAGTCTTTACCCTGCTCCTCATGGGAACAGTCTAGCCTGAACTGCCAGACTGGGTCCTCCCTGGACCGGAAACAAACATCATGTGACCGGTTTCGGGCATCACCCCTCACCAGCCAGGCTAGCTTGAATCAAATGGCACTGTGAGCAATGGACCCACATCTGAGCAACATTCTGTGGGCAGCACAACACTTTGGAGATGACTAGTTGTATGGGTTTCCTTTTTTGTAAATCATGGTGTTCATCAGAGTGATAAAGGAGTCCAAGTTTGAAATCTCTTGAAAAAAGCTGTATTTCATGGTCCTGTCTCTGCCATCCACGACCAATAGTCCAACTACTTCATGTAAAATCTCTCTTGGCAGCTGGTAGTGTGGAGACATTAGGGCGGTCCAGAAAACAAAGCCACTCAGCAGCACCTAAGGGATTCCCCTTTGACCTATGTAGGGCCTCTGGTAAGTTTCCAGCTCTGCTTCCAGCATAGCTGCAACAAGAGCTGACGTTGTATCTAGATGTTCTCTAAGCCTTAACCATTATATATTAACCCATGTCCTAGGGTGTCAAGTATGCTGACACAATTGAACCAAAAGTGTCAAACATACCACAGTGCTACTTATTTTCTTCAATGAGTCCTGTGATTTGTAGATAGCATTGCTTAAAGAGAAAAATGAATGAATCTTCGAACAAATATCTATATACCTTCCTGTCCATTGGATAAGGGAAGAGCTTTTCAGTACCCAGTTGAAAAGGAAGACCTTCATAAGTAATATTGTTTAGGCCACTGGTAGAGATTCGGTATTAGAACCTGCTGTTTAACAAAATTGAAGGAATGAGGCGGCATGGCTAGGCACCCAACATGGCAACGCTTAATCCTGCTGCTCTGGCCTGGGGACCCATAACTCCCCTTTGGTATGCAGCCCTGGGGCCCATATGATTCTGTATCAGGCCTCATGCAGCCACAAGACTGTTCTGAACATCAGAAAGGGGAACAAAGCCTTCCATTTGGATGAATCTCTGAGAGGGCTAACATCGACACTCCCATGTGCCACTCAGGAAGGACTGCACCCATGATGATTGGGGTGACTGTATTTAATTCACGGATGGGCAGAACCCCAAAATGCAAAGCACCATAACAGGTGCTGACTCCATAGCCCATCTCAGAGGAGGGCGGGTGTAGGGCAGAACTGGGCCCTTGCAGACACTGTAGGCAAAACACCACCTAGAGTCTGCCCAGGGCCTGGAGAGTTCTATGAGAGGCAGTTGTGAGGTGACCCTGGTTGCTTTCAGCACCAGTGAGGGGCTGTGAGAGCCACACAAGACACAGGAGCTGTGCCTGTTGCATTGCAAGAGGCCAGCATTGTGGCCAGAGGGGGGCCTGAATGCCCGGTCTATGATCCTTGCTGGGGCACAAGGCCCCACAGCACTGAGATTTTTGAATGAGTGACCACCTGCCCTATAGCCAACAGGCCCTACCAACATGTGGGAAACCTGACGTTGGTAAGGGCACTTTTGGAGCAGCCTTCCAGCCACCTTGACTCACAAGATCCTTGTTGGCCCTGAGGGAGGTCCCCTGGATTGTTGTGGGGGCCCACACCATCACAGAACTGGGGACGACCTGTGTTGTGAGAGCATCAGCTCAGCCAAACCCTGGGGCTGCCGATCAGCACGTGCACCGCGCTAGGCCCCACGGCCTGTTTGTGATCTCTTCTCAGGTGGTAGATGCCTCTGGGCTCCCTCTAACCTTGGGACCTCATGCAACTGAGTGAATCTTTTCCAATCTTCCATAACCACTGACCGGAGGAAACTTGATGTGGGAGTAACCCTGGGCTGACACAGACTGGCATCCTTGGGATCAGAGGCAGACAAAGACGCTATAGGACAACATGTGTTGGCATATGGTGGGCCTGCCGGGAAGAACCATGACTGGGGGCAAAGGCTGTAAGGACAGTACTATAGAGATTATGCGCCAGTAGGCCACCTCTCAACGGAATCTCTGATACATTCTGAAACTCAAACAGGTGAGAGAAGCCATGACTCCTCTAGAATGGACTCCGGAGTCACTAATGACTTCCTACGAGCAGCATTCCAGGACCTTAAAGACGAGATCCTTAACCTTAAGTTGGATCTGTGTAGCGGCATTCAAGAGTTGCGGTGGGAGGTCTCCTACCTGGGCGTTGGCCCAGAAGAGGTGGAGAAAGGCCTACATGAACAAGTCAATGATTGTGGAAAACTTCAACAGCAGAGGTTACTCCTTGAATAGTGCCACCAAATCCAGCAAGACAAATGTGAGGACTTGGAGAATATATCCAGTCATAATAACATTCGCATACGTTGGGTTACCCTTGGAGGTTGAGTTTACTGACCTCTCCATATATCTCCAAGACTGTTTGAGAAATAAACACAGAACAGGAGTAAACCTGTTAACCCAGTTGAGACCGGGTAGTGATTGCAACAACAATACAGTATCTCAACAGGAATATCATGTAGACAGACAGTTTAAAAAAAAAAAAAAGAGGGTAAATCACATAGCACAGGGAAAAAGAACAAGGGAGACCAAATAATAATCAAAGTTGTTATTTACATATAGAAGCACAGAAGTACAACTAGATTGCAGTAACCATAACAACCAGAAGTGTACTGGCAATGTGTAGGGGAGTGAACGGCGCAGTGACACACATGATTGTGAAACAACGTGAGGCGGCGCAAGGTGAAAAGTAATCAGTGAAGGTCAAGGTAAAATATTTACAACTATACACAAAATTTCGTTATTTTGAAAGTGACCAATAGAATGCCGCAAATGGCATTGTAGGGTCGACGGCGTTTCAACCTCTATAACTTGAGGTCATCATCAGGACGATGGTTACATAGTTGGAATCAGTGCTCTGTGAGAACAGTAGATTCTACGTCTGTAATCGGAGTGGTAGTGTGGTCACCCTTGTCCAGGTCACTCTTCACTGGCCTGGTCAAAATGCAGACCACAAAAGGGGTTCCTGGTGAATGAATGATGGCCTTTGGAGGGACCAGGTAGAGCAACATGAGATTACAGCAGCAGTGCAGGCATACTTACAGACCAATTACATGGGGGAGGCGATACCCCAGCTAGTATGGGACGCTCTGAAGGGGGTGGCTCGGGGGGGGAGGTATAGGGTTGCTATCATGGTCAGAGAAGTCACACAGGGAAAAACTGATGCAGCATCCACTAGACCAGATTCATATGATGAGTTCTCAGATAATACAGTGAGGGGAGAATAGAGCTCGGAAAAGTGGGCGACCCAGTCTGCAGCCATGATGTTATTTTCCATAAAGGAATAATTATCCAGTCTTCCCTTAGCTTATCTGTGCCAAAAGGAACAATGGTCTCTTTCCTTGATGGCATGCAGCATAGAGGCCCAGTTTTCGACCCAATCTTTCTCGGCACGGGTTATGGTGGCCTTAAATTCTTACCTAGCTTCTGATATTGATGTCCTATCCTGACCGTAGATGGCTTTAGATAGAATCTGTCTAGCTTCCTTGCATGACTTATTAAACCATGTTTTGTCGGACTTTGGCTTCTTTTTAGATTTTGAAATGTGCACCAGAAGCAACTTGAAGGAGATGGTGAGATCAATCAAATCAATAATTTCTACCTGGCCCTTGCCCACTCGCCCTTGGGTGGGGAGACTAGCCTCCTTTAAAATTACCTCCCGCCCAAAGATTCTATATGTTTTAAGGCGCCCACTCCAAAAATTAGAACTGGTGCAATTGATGAACATCTGTAAATCCTTTAAATGGGCCGGGAAGCAACCCAGAGTCGAGTACCAGATCAGTACGAGACATCTCAAGCACAGGGAACTGGGGATTCCCAGTATTCGCCTTTGCCTTGTGACTCGGGTGCGCTACATAGTGGAGTGGCTTCATGGAGAGACGGATAATTCCTGGTGCTTCATTGACCAGAACTTAATGGCAAGGCCCCTTGCTGAGGTCCTCTGGCTCCCCAGGAGGCAAAGATGCTGTAACCGTTATAGTTCGCCAGTCACAAGGGCTACCCTCGAGGCTTGGTATTACCTCTGTCGGTTTAAGGGAGCAACTACCTTTCTGTCCCCTATAACCCGGATGCACGGCAACAGGACATTTTTCCCCGGTCTGGACAGATCCCAGATCTTGATGTGCATCTCAAATGGCTGCTTCCATCCCAGGGATTTCTTCCATAGGGATTCCATCAAACAGACATATCATATACCAGAGAGGGAGAGGTTTCGTTACTTACAAATTAGCCACTGGGTCCTCTACCCTGCCCTGAAGGCAGCTGCTACGAGACCCTTGAAGTATTCAGAGAAATTCCCGAAAGGTCTCCAAACAATGCATCATTTAGTCTCCTAAATTTACAATACTCTACTGGCCAATTTTCCCAAGCCATGTCCTCCCTACAACAAATTGTGGGTGGAAGACCTGGGAACAGCACTAGAGGATAACCAATGGGAAGCTATTTACATTCATACAACCAACTTTTTCAAAGGGAGGTCCCAGACACCATTGATACCACTGAAGCAGAACCTTTCACTAGTGCCCCTGTGTCAATGCTGCTGGGAGTACCCCAGAAGGACATATATCCCCTTCACACTGAGTATGTTATGTTATGTTATATCGATATCTAAATATCATAGCAGCGCCAAAACTGGACTTTCCAGCTCTGGCCTAGTACCACATGAGCACAACAGAGAAAACCATAGAAAAGACCTGTGCTGTAAACAGCCAGGTCTTCAGCAGCTTTCTAAAACACATGTGCTTTTGTGTCTTCTGTAGCTGTACCAGCAGGTTAGTCCATAAACCGTACCATTGATGCATGGAACAAGAGCCAAATTCATGTCAGCAGAGCGGGGGCCCTTGTAGGTATTTAGGGCTGAACCAGCTAAGTCAAACTGGGTGCTACCTGCTTGTTCATAATCCGATGAGCTATGCACAAAACCTTGAATTGAGCAGCTTGGAGACAGGTCAGAATTTCGGCAGGTGGAAAAGTAGTTTACAGCCACGTTCTGGATAATTTGCAGCATGTTTCTAACAGATCTCATGGCACCAAAATAAAGAATGTTTCAGTAGTCCATTTGCAAGATGATTAAAGACTGTGCAATTGTTCGCCGGACCTGCGGATGGATAAAGCTAATAATTGATATCAGGCTTCTGATGCTACCAAAACACATGTACCCACACGTGCCCTGACTTGTAGCTCAAATGAGAGTGTGTCATCAAGTCAGACACGCAGATTCTTAGCACCAGATTTTTTCTTGTGAGGAAACCTTAACACCATGATCTCCCCAAACCTGAACGTGTTTCCCTAGTAAAAGAATCTCTGTTTTATTAGCATTTGACTTCAAGCAATTGGAGTTCATCCACTCGCAATGGGGGTCATACAGTCCTGAAAGTTGACAGTGCCCTCCGTCGATTCCGCTGACAAAGAGACAATACATTGGGTCTCATCAGCATACGAAACCAGAAACATCCCAAAAGATTTCACCACATCTGCCAATGGCCTGATGGAGATGTTAATGAGGGTGAGACTTAGGCCCTTGCCTCAAAGCTCTTTGAGAGGAAGTGAAAGGAGGGGATATCGCTAGGAAAGATCAATCACTTAGGAAGCAGGCATACCAGGCCCAAGCCTTGCCACACACCCCAATCCTGTGCAGTCGCCGTAATAGCACCATGTGAGACACCGTAATGAGGGCAGCACTTTAACTCCAAAAGAATAGTGTAGTCGAGCCACCTTCGGCTGCACCTCCTTTACCATAAGAAGAGCAGACTTTGTACTGTGGGAGGGTCTAAACCTGTTCTGCAAAGGGTCTAACAAGGGGAAGAGAATCCCTCACCACCTTCTTGCAGTAAAGCAAACCATACTGACCATCTGGGATAGGGATTTTGGGGCATATGTATCAACATCCCGTTTTGCGAATCTCAAATTGCGAGATTTTGCGATTTGCAGTTTGAGATTCGCAAAATGGGATGTAATAAAAAAATCGCTAATGATTAGCGATTTCTTAAACATCGCAAATAATTCTCAGAAACATGATTTGCGATTCCTTAATTGCGAAATTCGCAAATTAAGAAATCGCAAAATCGAGAATCTGCAATACAGGTGCAGCCTGATAACATCACAACCAGGAAGTGGGAGTGATTTGCTGCACCTGATTGCCTGAGCCACAGTTAGAGGCAGTTTGGAGAGTGTGAGGAATAAATAATAAATAAATAATTTATTTGCACAGTTAATTAAAACCAATGCGGTACAGTACAAATTATAAGATTAATACACGATATAAAATCACATATATATAAAACCATCATGGTATGATCATTTAAGCTCTGCTCATCATAAATATACAATCATATCAGCCTTTCAATTATGAGTCAATATATAAAATTAAACATGATTTGTGTTGCAAGGCAAGTTGGAACCAAATAAAATCAAGATTCTGGCCCTGGCATTTTTTTCTCAACAGCCGTTAAGAATTTTACAAGGCTGCAGCTCAATTGAGGGTCCTGAGATGAAAAGCAGGTTATTACTGCGTTCCTTCGTGTACGTAGCCCAAGCCGAATGAAGTGTTGTTTTAAAAGAAGTTTCCTCTCCTCTTGCAATTTCTCGCAAGAGCACAAAAAGTGAACCATATCTTCTTGTATATGACCACATAGCCGGCAAGACTGTCCTGCTTTCTTTTTCAACCAGTGTGGGAAGTGCTGGGTGCAGGGCAGCAGCCCTAATCTGTATTTTAAAAAACACATTTTTGTCTTTTTGGCATAGCCCAAACCTAAATAGTTTTGAGGAGCTTTTGCCGAATAAGAGTTCAGAGTCATCCAAGCATGCGTTCTTTTTAGAAAAACTGTTTTATCTTGTACCCACGACTGGTGTTTGATAGATTTCTTTGCCAGTTTGTTGAAGGTTTTATGATCTAAAGAGGATGCCCAGAGCTGTTCCAGCCCAGTGTTTACAAGACTTTGTGCAAGATATTTGGCTGCAGGCGATGTCGAATACTGCTCTATCTCCCTCCATAGATATTCGTTCAATGTTCCCTGTGCAGATTTTCTCACTTTGTCCCATACACAGATGTAGGCCCCCTGGCGTGCCAAGAGCTGTTGTTGGATACCAAACTCCAGCCTGATCTGGGCTGGGGAGGTCCACTTGGGAAGGCTAAAGATGATTCTGTATGCGGCTATGATTGTGCTGTCAAGTATTGTTGCATCTCTGCCTCATAGTACCTCACTTCCATAGGTGATTGTAGGCAGTAGTTTAGCTCGGATGACTTGTACCAATGGTGTTAATGATGGACCAGATAGCTTATTGTTCAAGGTTTTTAAAGCAATTGCCAGGGCTATCCCTTTACCTTTGATGCAAGACCTTTGTGCACTGAATTGTCCGCCGTTATCAATTTTCACTCCTTAATATTTATATATTGTCGTGTCTTTAATGCGAGATTTGTTCCAGAGCCACGTGAGGGTTCTTCTTTTACTTTTGCTGATGGTCATAGTTTGGGTTTTCTCGAGGTTAGCTTTTAGATCATTTGCCTCGGAATAGCTCTGAGTGATGTTCAGGAGTCTTTGAAGCCCTACTTTAGTGTGGCTTATAAGAACAATATCGTCCGCATATAAGAGACATGGTACATTAAGCCCTCCTAGTTTAGGGGCATGTGAGTTACAGGCAATCAAATTTGGCGCCAGGTCGCCCAAAAACAGATTGAACAGTGTTGGGGCCAGGACGCAGCCCTGCTTAAGACCGTTGTTTGTCGGTATGCGCCTGGATAGCAGTGAGCCATCCCCCACCTTTATCCGTATCCAGGTCTCCGTGTGCAGATTAATTAGCAGGTCCAGCAGCGGTTTTGAGATCCCCCAGTTCTTTAGTTTAGACCACAGGAGATTCCGGTTGATGTTGTCGAAAGCCGCTTTGTAATCTATGTAGCAGAGATGTAGAGGCAGTTTTTTCGTCTCTGCCTTATCTATTAGTAGGCCCATGGTTAGAATATTAGTCGTCGTGCCCACTGTTTTAACAAAGCCTGTCCGATAGACCGGTATCAGCGATTTCTTTGCAGCCCATTCCTGTAGTTCCTCCAGCAGTAATCCTGCGAAGTACTTCGCTTCATTATCTATTAGGGCCACTAGTCGGTAGTTTTGAGGAAGAGCCCTGTCCCCTGCTTTGTATATTGGGGTTATAATAGAGCCCTTCCAGGAATCTGGCAAGATGTTCAAGCACCTGATTTCCAAAAAAAGGGGTTCGAGAGCTGCTGCCCAGTAACCCGCATCTTGCTTAAAGAGGATCGGGGGGATCCCATTAGGTCCCTGAGCTCCTTCCCTTCTGCCTTTTTTAATTTTACATTCTATGCTGTGTTGGAGCTTTGAGATGTTGATAGGTTCGAATTTATCTTTAGTTTCCGTGCACATTTGGGTTTGTTGTGCGGTGTTGGCTTTGTCGACTATTCTATTATCTGATATAGGCAGGACCTGGTTTTTGGATGATTCTTGATTGAAGTGCGTGTCCAGATAGGATGCCCATGTTTCCTCTGTAATGTTTGATGAGACCCCCAAGTTTGCCGGACGTATCAGCGAGTTGATGGTTTTCCAGAACCTTGCCCCATCATTCTGTTTAATATCTGAGTGAAGTTTTGCCCACAAATTTTCCTCTGTCGATTTTGTTGCTTCCCATTTCAACTTTTTTGGTTTGGATTTCAATGTCCGAAGATGGATTTGCTTTGCTAATTCTTTAGGGTCCAGCTGTATTTCCCTCATTAGGTGGTATATCATGTTTTTCACTTCCTTAATTTTTTCTCTGTGTTCTCGTGATAGGATTTCAATTTTGCTGTTCTTCGCAACTGCTTTGGGTTGTGTTGCGTAGTTGGACATCATATTTGTGAATTGTTCCCATTTTGTAACCTCGTTTAGTCCTGTGCGCTCCAAAAAGTGTTGTTGTGCACTTCCTATTAACATTTCACCCATTGCTACCGAATACTTAATTTTTTTAAAGTTAACGGTATAGATGGACTCTTTTGGGGCGTTTGATCGCTCGAGTGTAGGTTTCACTATATTCAATACCATTTCCTGAGGGCAATGGTCACTGTCAATTTTTTTTCCTATCTGGAACGAGATTATATAATGAAAAAGAGGTAGTGAGATAAAAGTATAATCTAGTATGCTGTTTGACCTTGTAGAGTGATAAGTTGGGGCTGGCGGACTATCTTCCGTGAACCTACCATTTAGGGCTCTGATATTAAAATGTTCCAACTCTTCGAGTGTCTGTGCTCCTAGTTTTGTTTGTTTGGTTGTATGAAATTTCTCCTGTAGTGGTAGGTCCCAAAGTATGTTTTGAGCTAAGTTTGCCTCTTCTTGTGGCGTACCCATAAGGTTAAGGTTAAAATCCCCTGTGAGCACAATATTCGTTGTTGACCTTCCCATAAAACATTCTTCCATGAAGTTGTCTAATTCCTTAACTGCTTTTTTTCCCCCTTTTGGATGGATGTAGGCATTGAAGAGCGTGTAGTCACCGATGGCTTCCGCCTCACCTTGGGGTGCTACGGCCAGCTTAATTGCAAGATTGGCTTCTGAAGAAGAGCCTATTTCTTCTATCCTGACAAAACTAGTGACTGATACGTAAATCGCTAGTCCGCCTTTGAGATGGCCATACTTAGCTGTCCTTTTGGCCTCAGTGGAGAAACGTAGGTAACCTTGTAGGTGTGGAGGTTCGACTAGCCATGTCTCCTGCAGGGCCACTATGTCAAAAGATCTTATGTAGGCTATACATTCTAAATCCTGCATTTTGTTTGATAGACCATTGATGTTCCAGGAGCATATGCGCAGTTGGTTTAGCGTGTTCTCCCCGGGGTTTTGGTCGGATTGTCAGTTGCTGTTTTTTATAGTTCTCACAATCCGTCTTGGATCTTTCATCTCAGTTGAAACTACCCTGTCCACTCCTAACCAGCAGGTGATTTCGGTGTTCTCATTGCTACCTGTTCTACATGGCCCTGCCGCACCTCTAAGAACCGAGGTTCTGTGGCTAGAAGCGTTATCCCTGGGCTCCAGCTTTACTTCTGGGTAAAGAATGTCCGGGTATCTTGGCTTTGTGTGTGGTTTTATCGTAATGCCCCAGTTCTTGAATGCCTCGGCTTCGGATAAGATTTTCTGCGTTGTTTTTCCCGAGGCCCAAGTCGCCTTTGTTGCTTCCCTTCCTGTACCTTCTAAGTCTATAAATTCAATGGATAGCAGGTCTGTGTTTAATACGTTTGCCAATGAGGGGATGTGGGATAGTAGTCGTAGTATATTTGTTCTGTTTAGGATATCATGACGTCCTTTGGAGATGTAGTCTGGGTTAAACCATATAGCCTCTGGAGTGTTCCTTTCTTCATTTCTGCACCGCCCTCTATTGTAGATGTCTGTGGGAGTTTCTAGATCAGCATATACTGTTGTTCTTGTGTTTGCCATGTAAGTGCCAGTATTAGTTGTCCCGCCAGAGGCTTGGTCAATTGCGCTTTTGTGGGGTACAAGAGTTTCGGGATCTGTATGACTCCCCCTTCCACCCAATAGATGCACGTTGCTTGTCCAGTTTGCTGATGCCGATTCTGTAGTTGTGCGGTCTCCCCGCGTATGTGATATCGCAGTTGCTTGATTGATAGCTTGTAATTGGCTTTCCGTCAGTCCTATGCCTGACTCTTGGCTTTCTACTCTTTTTACGATTCTATCTGGCGTAAGGCCTCGTTCTGTATTTTGCAGGAGGTTGTAGCTGGTCTTTGTATTGTTTTTTTGCGCATTTGCCAGGCCGATATCAACCTGCGTTGGGGTGATCCTTGTTGGTTGTGCAAATGCTAATTGGCCGTGTTGAAGATGGGCGTTTTGTTCATCTGATCCGTTGTTAACTGGGTTCTCCAGGATTTCAGATGTTTGGCGTGTTTCATTGGACTTTTGGCTTGAGGATTTCTCTTCCCCAGATTGTGTTTTGTTTTGCTCTATGGTAATAGATCGACCAAAGAGTTGCCTAAATCCTTCGCGTTTTGAGCAGAGCTTATGTTTTCTGCCTTTACGTTTTTTTGCTCGTCTCTGTTTCGCGTTAGATTTTGTGTCACTGGCATCTTCATCTATGAAATCCGTTGGTAAAGGGCTCTTTGGACCCATGTCTTTGACCGCTATGCAGTGACTTGGATCCTTCTTACTAGGTTGTGCCTGAGTACCTAGTTCAGACTTTCTTACGGCATCTGTGTCTTCACCAGATTTTTCTTTAGCGACCACTTCTGTCTGAACATGAAGAGCAATTATGGGGTCTTTTTTTGTCGGGTGACCCCGTGTCTCGTTGTGCGGCGTGTTGTTTTGCTGGGAAGGTCTTTTGAGTTGTGAGCACAGGTCTGTTAGTAATGTAGGAAGGGTGGATAGCTTGTCAATAATTGGGCCACATTCGCACCCGCTACTGGTGCTCCTCTTTGTTTCTTGTAGATGACCCAATTTACTCTGGAGAAGCGTATTTAGTGCACCCATTTTCCCATCTATGGCGACTACAAACACAGCTAGAGTGTCTAATAGCGTTAGTTGGGCGTCCATTTTCTCTGATTGGTAGTGTAATGCGTCCACCAAGAGTTGTACTGTGTTTAGGAGACTGGGCCAGGCGCTTTCCTGCCCATGATGTTTTGGTGTTTTTTCTTGACATCCAGATGGTCCCTTAAAGTTTGCTGCTCCTTCTAGCAAGCTTAATTCCACTTGTTTTTCCTGTACACCTTCAGTTCTCATGGACCGTGTGTGTTTGATCGTCCCGCTGCTATTCTGTTCTTGGGGATATGCAGCTACAAGTTCTTCCCACTCTTCCTTCTCCAAGTAAGAGGATATCTCTATTACATCTGATACTGAGATTGTTTGTCTTTCCTCTTGGCTAGAGGTCCTTCCCGTCTTATTGTCGCCAAGCTCTTGTTGTTTGTAAGCAGAATCCAGGGCCATCATGGACAAGTCCTTCTCTTCATCACGCTCGTTTCCACTTCCAGTTTCCTTCTTATTTGTAGGTTCCTCCAAGAGGCTGTTGACCTCTGACCTTTTATCATTCATCATGTTATCAACCTTAGTGTTGTCACTGATGTTAAGTATGCTATTGTCAGTTGTTCTTAGTGACCTATCCATTGCTTTATTAGGCCGATGTACTTGAACTATGTTAGTATCTATGGTCAGTTTTTTCCCGGTTCTGGGTCCCTCAGGTCCGATCTTACACTTAGCCTCCGAGTTCTGAGGCTGGGGTGTTGATGTTTTTTGAGGTAAGGAAATAGACATTGTGCTGTTTTTTTCCTTTGCTCTTTTCCTTGTCCTTATCCTGTAAAAACTGGGTGCCCCTAAACTGGAAAGGTGGAGGTATCTGAGTTGGCTCCAGGGGCGATTGTAATTCTAATTCCTCATTGATCTTTGAGAATAGGGTGTCCCCTGCGTTTTTTAGGAAACAGAATTTTGTGTAGATTTTGGGTTGGGATGAAGATTGGTTTGTTTTTTTGCTCCTTTCTGAGTTAACCGTAGTGTCACTTCTTAAATTTTTGGAGGGGGATTTGTCCGACGTTACGTCTATTAAGGAGCTCTGTTTGGCTGGCGGGGACCCTTTGGTCTTCTTGGGTGTTTTGGTCGTTTGTTTGCATTTTTTTCCTTTACTTGTTGGGCCTCCTCGTGTCCTTCCTGATCTCATTTTTTGGGCACAGATCCTTAGTTATGAATTAATAGATAGTTTTAGTGGTGACAGTCCGGACCCAATAGGATAGTCTCTTTATCCGCCCAGCCCTGCCTGAGCCGTTTGCGCTGGTTTATTTATTTATTAGTTTCTTTCAGGTTGCTCCAGCTTTAACACCTATCGGTGCAACAGGCACCAGCACACATAGCGCATGTACCACACCTGCCAGTAATTGTTGGCTAGAGTAGTTGATGTTGGTGTTGGATAACCTAGGTGTTGGTAGCGGCTGAGCCTAAAACCACTGGTGGAGGTGATTCGACCACAAAATAGCGCCGGAGGCTCACCTCTGAGTCACCAATCGCTAGTCGGGCAACCGAGTGCTGCAGGCGGCAGGTCCTCTCCTTTTCTCCTGGCTCGGCTCGGCCAACCTCTACAGCCGCCACTGCACTGCCACTCAGTTTCACTGTGGTTCGCTGCAGCTGCAGCCTCTGTTGCGGTATGGTGTGTGACCAAGGTCGAGGCAGGGACAGGTACTCCCCCCGCGGACCTAAAGCTCCTGCCGTCACTGTCTCAGCAGGGTCTCAGCAGCAAGAGGCTTGCAGCATAACGGCAAGTCGGCAATCGGCCAACGGGCACGGGCACGGAGCACCCGACTCACCGCGCTCTGCTCAAATGACCTGCGCCGACCAGCGGCCCCTCCCGCAGCAGATTTTGAAAAAGCACCCAGAGTTAGGGGAGACAGCAGAGAGACAAGACTTCTCCCACCTGTGGGGAATGCGGTGTCCAGAGCAAGATCCCACCAGGAGCAATGCCAGAAGTGGTGCCGGGCGTAGGGCCCAGGTGCGTGCAGAAAGCAGAAAAGCAGGACGTCTATAGCTGGGAAGGGGCACCCAGAGACTGCGTGGGCTACACGGGCTGCACCACACAGGTGCCGCCCACTCCCCCGCGGCTCTGCTCGCCCCACTCACCACGCTAGTTGCTAGTTGCTCTGCTCGGCTCCCGTGGTCCTCCCGCAGCTCTGTGCAGCTCCGTGCTGCTCCTGTGGATTCTTGCTCCAATTCAAGCCCTTCCGAGCAAAACGCAGGTTTGCAGGTTCGCAGGCCTCTTTCCGTTCACGGGCTACAGTCCCAATCTCCCGCGGTCTGCCGCTGCCTGCCTGCCTGCACTGCTGCTCTGCTCGCGTGCACCAAGGATCCTCCGCGTGAGGAGGCATCACAGCAGAGAAAGAACCCCAATGGAGTCCCAGAAGCAACATGAGGTCAAAGAGGGTGAAAAGAGGAAGAGAAAGCACACATTCTCTGACAAGGAGCAGGAGGTCCTCATAGAGGAAATGGTTTGCAGCCATGAGCTCCTCTTTGGGAAAAAGGCACTGAGAGTACTTGAATCAAGGAAGAGAAAGATTTGGCTGGACATTCAAGAGAAAGTCAATGCTGTGGGTGTGACTCATCACACTGTTGAAGAACTGCGCAAGAGGTGGTACGACATGCGGCAAAGGTCAAAGGAGAGGGTGGCAGCCAGACTGAAGGAGTCAGACAAGACCGGGGGAGGATCATCCACAGCAGCAGAGCCAACACCCCATGAGGAGCTTGTGGAGTCTACCCTCCTGCCTGAGAGTGTCAGTGGTGTGGCTGACAATGACAGCTCCGACCCTGCATCCAGAAGCCAAGGTAAGATGCATGCCAAATATATCTGCACACATCCCCCATCCCATGCACACTGTCTAGAATGCGCAAAATAGAAACAACACATGTCACTCCGGTCCACTTCTTACAGCACACCCAGCAATGCATCATGGGAGTTGTAGTAGGATGTAGGAGAGTGTGTCCATGACACATAGGAAACATAGGAAATCAAATGCAACATGTGGGTCTGTGATAAGAGAATAAGACAGTGTCAGAAGTTAGCCTACACAAAATGTAGAAACTTTATTGAGTGCAAAATGCAGAAAATGACTGAAACTCATGTATCTCCCTTTACATCCACAGCACAATCCAGGCCACTTGATGACAGTGCAGAGGGAGATGACTTTGTGATTCCTGAGGACCAGGCTGATAATGGGGACTCCAGTGAAGAGTCAGAGCACACAACCATCATGGGCAGGAGGCGCACACATGTGCCCCCACTGCCTCCATTGGAGGATGACTTAGAGGCCACAGGAATGGCGAGTGAGCACAGAGAGGCAAGGCAGGGAGTGTCACACATCCGTAGGTAGGAAACTCCACAAATCATTGTGGAAACACGCAGGTCAAGGCCCAGGAGCAGCACTGCCACCAATGAGGAGCATACAGTATTTGCAGGTCTGGAAAACAGCATGCTGAAGGTACAGCGCCTGCAACAGAAATCATTGCGCTCCATAAATAGGTAGCTGAGCACACTCAACAGGAATCAGCGCTACATGGGAGAGGGCATCATGGCCATGGCAGGTGCCATACGTGACCTCTGTGACACTCTGAAGCAAACCAAGACACCAGGGCAGGCCTGCCCAACGTGCTAACGCACGGCTGCATGACTACACAAAGGCGGTGAACCGCCTGTGCACCACCACCAGCAACTTGACCCATTGCAGCATTACCATGCAGGTGGAAATGTCACACTGCTGACAGAACATTGCAAGAGGGCTAGAACAGGTCACCAGTGCAGTGGAGCAAATGCAAACCACTAACTTAGGTGGCACCACACTCATGGTCTCTGTGGAGAGTGAGGAGACATCAAGTAGGAGTAGCAACACACCTACGTTGCCTGAAGCAAGAAGGCGCAGTGGCAGACACGGTGCAGTACCTAGGCACCCAACGGAGGGCACTCAGCCTGGAGACCGACCAGCACCAATCTGTCATCGGAGAAGGTGAACTGTACAGTGATACATTTGTGTCAGTAGGTGATGCAACCCAGCAATACAGATTGAACACTTGCTTGGGAAGTATCTGCACTGTGTACATAACATGTGCTGGGTACAGCAACAGTGAATGTTTTTGAAGTGTGAATAAACACATCACAGATTTCAAACATCATTTTGGCTCATTGTCATCATTCCTCACCTAGAAGTAGTTTTGTGTGATCTCAGTCTGTCTCTGACGTCCGGCAGCTACCCCAACTCCTGCTGCTGCACTGCTAGGGGGAGGTGGGCAATCGTCATCCGATGTGTCTGTATCGATCACATCAATTGTGGTGCCTTTCCTCATAGCCATGTTATGGAGCATTGCGCAGCTTGCCACGATTTTACAGCATGTCTCAGGGCTGTATTGCAGTGCTCCTCCACTTTTATGCAGGCACCAGAACCGGCTCTTTAGGATTCCAAACGTACGCTCTATGACACAGCGCGAAGATCTGTGTGCCCTGTTGTATCTCCTCACCCTTGCATTGGCTGGATCCACGTACGGGGTCAGGATGAAGTCCCGCACTGCATAGGCACTGTCACCTGCAGGAATAGAAACAATAGGTAAGTCAATGTACCCCCCCCCCCCCCCCCCCCCTCAGGAGATGTAGTGGATGGATGGATGTGTGCCATGCATTTACCTAGCAGGTATCCCTCTCCAAACTCTCCAGCACTCAGACATCTGTGTATCCCACTATGTCTAAAGATGAAAGAGTCGTGTGTACTGCCAGGGCATTTTGGTACAATGTCATTGATGATATTCTTAGCATTGCAGACAATCTGTACATTCAGGGAATGGTAGCATTTATGGTTTCTGTAGACATATTCAGTTGCTGCTGGGGGTGTGATGGCCACATGGGTCCCATCAATGCAGCCAATGACATGGGGGAAACTTGCAATCTGGCAGAAGTCAAGTTTGGTTTGCTGTAATGCCTGTTGGGTGCTGGGGAAGTATATGTGATGTGTTAGCCTCTGTAGCATTGCATCTAGAAAGCCATGGAAAAAGTGTGACAGGGCACTCTGTGACACCCCGCCAACCTCTACTATGACCCCTTGAAAACTCCCTGAGGCCAGGAGGTGCAGTGAGCACAGGACCTGCACATGGGTGGGAATTGTTTGGGTCCTGCGTTTTGGGTGTTCCAAATAGGGTTTTAGCTCCACAATCAGTTCCAAGATGGTCTGTGGATGCAGCCTGTACTTGTCATGGATCTCCTCCTCAGTCTGCTGGAACAGAGTGATGCGCAGCCTAAGGATACGTTCCTGTCTCATTCTCCTCTGTGCAAGAGCCCGAATACGCAGCCTCCTGGCTATCACATATAGTGCTGCCATTGTGGAAGGTTCAGTTACATTATGGGCTGGTTGAAGTGCCTTGCACCTGGTTACCACCTGCATGCACTTGATGGTAATTGCGATTTCTCAATTTGAAAATTTAACAAAATCGCAATTTGTGATTTTTTCATACATTTCTTTGCGATTTCCTTTTTGCGATTTTTGCAAACTGAGAAAATTGCAAATTAGGAATTCGCAAGGATATTCTCAGATTTTTCTTTTTCGCAAGATAAGAAATCAATATTTTAGCGATTTCTTATTATGCGGTGCGATTGTGTCTCATACATCGCAAATTGCGAATTTCTTATTGCAAACGCTGTTTTTTGTGATTCGCAGCGTTTGCGACTAAAAATTTGTTTCATACATATGCCCCTGTATCCTGAATGCTACTGTGTGGTTGAGTAGGTTATGGCAATCACCGATTTATGAAAAGATAGATTGCACACGACCTACAGGACACATCAGATACATTTTGAGAATGTAGGATCCCGTTCCAGAGTACCTCAGCAAAATCCATAGGAGCCTTACATGCCCCAATCGGCTGCGTGCACTGGGTCTGCTCTCCCTTTAGAGAGTGGTAACTGAAACAGACACATGACTCCTTTGAAGCTCAAAGCCCACATATATACTGGTGCTGGCAATCAGTTAGGCTATGGTGGATCCTGGTGGGGTGATGGGTGGAAGATTCAGAGGTGGGCATTGATTTAGTTTCTTTGTTGAGTTCTTTTAAGTTTCATCGGTAGGAATGCCCATCTAACTATCGTATGCTTCTTAAAACACTATATAAAGTGATTGCAACTAAAAACTGAAGTTATATTCCTCTAACAAAATTTTTACACAGCAACCCAACAACCATACAGCAAAGTAGACAGACTTGGATGAATATTGTATACAGAAATGTCATCTGGTATAAATATTGCGTCTTCAATATCTTTACAAAACTATTATCTTATTGTATACTGAATGTATAAATCATACTTTTTGCCAAATATTTAATCAACAGGTATTATTATTACCTACCTTAGATCCGGTTATGAGTTGGGTGAATCAGAATTCCTGTGTAGAGTTCTGCTCCATTGACTGGTGTTTAAGCACCCGGACAGAAGAACTCCATCTGGCCTGGCTGCAGTGCATTCTGGCTTAGTCCCCAGCTGACCCACTTGCAGCGTGGCTCAGACTCTTATCCTAGCTGATCCAGTCCGATGGGAATGAAGGAAGCATGCAATGCTTTTCCTGCCAGTCCACTTTCTCATTTTTCATCAGCCTCCTTTCCTAACCCTTTCCCTGACCCTGACTGTGCACCAGCCACCCAGCTCATACGTACCACCTGCTCAAAGTAGGTGGCACATGTGAGCACTAATCCTCCTGGTGAGAGTGGGTCCAAACAGTAATTCCCCAGTCTGTGGGGATTAACTGGTAATTGGACTATACTGGTATGGTTTTACCACACTGTACCAGTGTTTACGGCACTCAAGTTTAGAGGTGGGCAGAATTTACGGAGTTTCCCTCTGCAGAATTCCGTGGATTTACATGAAAACTGCAAGATTCCGCTGTGTTTCACCAGTGGGCGGAAATTGGCCTGTTGTGCTGCTCGCTCTGATTTTTAGCACTAGGTGCTTGTTCCATGCTGCAAAATCAGTGTGAATGGCATCATGCGGTGCGTCAGAGGACGCTCCTTCTTAGCTGATGCTCGGATAGATTTTCTACTCGAGTGGCAGCTTTCTCACAGCAAACAGTCGCAACCAACTGCGTTGGGAAAATCTTGCTGGGTGAGCTCCGAGCACCCAAAAATGGCGCTAGGGGGTGCCAATTCTTGCTCACAAATTGGTGACCTGCACATGAGAGAAAAAACCACCATGTGGAGGTTAGCGGAGTTTGGCCAGAACTCCGTGTTACATGCGTAACGCAGAGTTGTCAAAACTCTGCAGACTCCACTGGCGGAGCGGAATTTATCACCCACCCCATCTCAAGTTACAGAGCCTGAATGAAGAAGGGAGAGTCAGCCTTTATGGCACCCAAACTCAGGACCACTATCCCCACACACACATCTCTGCAATTAAATCTATGCTCACTAAGCCCTCTTTTATCAAAGAGTGAAATGATTTGCGATTGCCTTTCATGCATGAGCCAGCTTCAGGGACACCTCTCTAACTTTGACAGCAACTCATAGACTTCCTGGTGCAGACAAAACTCATAAATCACACACACAGACAATTAATTATTAGCAAATTCTAGGACCACAGCCCAATTCCCAACCACAGTAAGAGGTGTATAGTAAGAACTTATAAATGCCTGTGAAATATTATTGATTTTTTAATGTAAGACTCTGACATTCAGATCCCATCCACACTCCTCATAACTGACTAGAAGTGGAATACACTTCTGCACAAGATCCCAGAGTACCGAAATAGAATTTCAAGAAAGAACACAAGAATGTTGAAGTGGACACTTAAGGTTGAAAAACATGACATAACAACCACCACAAGGTGCCATTAGATCTGCTGGAAGATATAGAAGAAATACGTTATGCAATAACAGCAGATCAAGAAGGGTTTCCTTTGAAATAGGCAGATGAGCATAGATTGAAGGAGCCCATCTGATCTTCCACATACTCCCACAGTGAAGATCACAGAGGCTTCTCCATCCAGGGCCATTGCCAGATCCCTCTAGCCATGTTCTGGGGATCAATTTTCAAAGTGTCTTAATCTCAGCCTCTCATAATATGCATTGAGAAAAAGTACCTTCTTATATATCCCACCATCCTGATAAAAACAAGATTCCTGTTTGCTACCATGATAACAGATTTAAGAGAGCGTTGCCCCAACACTAAAATGTTCAGTCTGATGCAGTGGTATACTATAGAGGCTGAATGACTTATCTGGATGGGGGCAGTAGCAATTTCTCACAGAAATACACTAGAAAACGCACCTATCACACAATGAAAATGAACATCCATACACCTGACTCAATGGAGACAAAAGCAACATCAGGTTGTGGTGATGTTTCTGGGTTTCATTTCAGACACAAATAGGTTTTTAGTGAAAATACATTACAAAGAAACATTTTATTTAGTTAAGGGGTGTCAGCACTTTTAACTTATAAATTAAAAGGGAAGTGTTAGAAATGGGATTTCTGGTTGGCTAGGGCATGCGCCTAAGCCAGGCCTAAACCACCACTCTAGTCAGGGCAAGGGCGTTACACACCAAAGATAACCTCTGCTCACCCATTTGGTAGTTTGGCAGAGCAGTCAGGCTTATCCCAGAGGCAATGTGTAAAGCGTTGCGCAACACACACACAGCAGCGACGAGAAAGGCGGGGCCGACATCGACCCCACCGTAGGTATGGCGGGGTGCACCGGCCCTCACCCGCTTCAGCTGTTGGGGCGCGCCCCCATCGCGTCAACATGATGCGGCGGGCGCGCCTCAATGTGGATTGGACCCTTGGTCCCCTAGTGACCCGGAAGTGATTGAATCACTTCCAGGTAACTATGGAACAAAGGCCAGGCCGGTTAGATCCGGCCTGGCGGATGAAGGGTTGAAAGGCCGGGGAGTGCGGGAGTCTGCCTCTCTGACTCCATGTTCCACCGCCTGCCCCTCCAGCCTCTCTGAGGCTGTAATTCTTTTGCCCCACCCACCATCCCCTGAAGCAGATGATTGGTATTGTGTGTTATGAAAGTTTTCACAGGTTTGTTACAAATGTTTATAGATGACAGGAGTGTCTGACTAATACGTTTTTGTTCCTTATAACTTTATCCCGTTTGCAGGTCATCAATTGTCATATTTATTGCTATTCCTTGGTCAGGCGGGAAGGTCATGATTGGTGAGCGGTTAATTTAAGGTCCTTAGGGGGTGGCACCATTCTTGAGTGGAGTCACCCAAAGGGAGGGAAAAGTGGTCTCTCCTAGAACTCCAGGGGCAGTTACAGCCTGTTAGCTACATGGGTGCGGGGGAGGGGAGAGTCACGCTTTCTCTAGGCTGGTTGGCCACCCCGCACATGCACAATGATGCCAGTAAACGGCGCAGTGATGCAAGGCCCCCCTTTAATGGAGTTAATAGAGCATACGGGGGTAACCGGGGGGGCGGAAGTACCCTCACGGTAAGCGGGCCCTCTGCGCATGCGCACTTTGACGGACGGGCGTGGTTAATAGGGCGTACAGGGGTAACCGGGGGGGGAAGTACCCTCCTGGTAAACGGGCCCTCTGCGCATGCGCACTCCGACAGGAGGGCGTGGTTTAAGTGATAAGGACACCAGTTTGTGACCTTGTGGTAGGCTCAAATAGGATACACAGAAAATAAATATTGTATAATGTGATTTATACGTTAGATTCGGATAGGAAATACCTTGTACTAGAATTATGTTAAGGTTAGCCATCTGATATCTGTATATATCAATTGTAATCAAGGGCCAGATGTAGGTAGCCCAATACCGCTCAGTAACGGCCGAAATTTTTGAATTTTGGCCGTTACCAACCGGTATTGGCCATTTGAGATGTAGGGGCCAAATGTAAGGATTCGGTAATTTACCGAATCGGTAATTTAAGGAAATGGTAAATTACTGATTCCTTAAAATACAGATTCGGTAAATTACCGAATCCTTAATGTAGGGAGCACTCAAGTGAGTGCATTTCTGAGTTAAGGATTCGGTATTTACCACCAACTAAAAGTTGGTGGTAAATATCAAAACCTTTCAAAAAGCAAATTTGTGCTTTTCCAAAAGTGCCATGTGGCAGACATACATGCCCTTAGGGCATGTATGGGTGCCACATGTGCACCCATGCACTATTAAGGGGTGCTACAGGGTGTCAATGTGACACTCTGCCACCCTTGTAAGTCTTCCCCCTATTACCGATTCGGTATTTACCGAATCAGTAATTCCCATTCATTCCTATGGGCCTCCAGGCCCATAGGAATGAATGGGAATTACCGAATCCGTGAATACCGAATCGGTATTTACCAAATTTTACCGATTCTGTAAAATTTACCGAATCAATACCTACATACCATTTACCGATTCTGAAAAACCGAATCGGTAAAATTCGGTACTTTACAATCTGTAAATTTGGATTACCTACATATGGCCCTCAATGTTGTGTAACGTTTTCTGCGTAATTGTGTACAAAATGGTTTATTTCAATTTTTGATTTATTTTTATGTTTTAATAAATACGGCCGGGGGTTGTACGACCCCTGCCTCCAAAGAAAAGAAATCCCTTTCATGTCCTTTTAGTAGTGTGTGTTAACGGAACGGCGGGTGTCCTCCGGCAGTCCCTGGCCATAACACTAGGCACACTACAAAATAAACTCCACACAAGGTTATGTAAAAATAGCCTTTGTAATATCCATAGAACACATTAGAACAGAATCACATATATACACTGTGCCACCTGGCACTTGGTATCACTTAACAGGGATTATTTACACTCCAGGGCCAATTGGGTCACTGTCAACACCATCATAATTAACAGGTAGTGAAAACAACCAGTAACTACTGGTAAGATTGCACTTAGCACATTATTATGCAAAACATAATTAGCAACAACACCTTGGGCTCACATCCTAATCATCAGCATTTCTTAGAAGAGCATATTACCCATTATGCCCCTCTTAGGCATAAACACAATTGCCCATGGGCAACAATATGGCACCTATGCACCGAAGGCACGCCAAAGGCAAGCCCATCTGCGCCCGTCAGTGCCAAGTCCACGCCAGGCACCAGGGATGCTGGTTTCTTCTCTGCCAGGTTTAAAGGTAGGGCTAAGGTATTCTAGAGATGAACTGCTGGACCTTTGCAAGGTTAAAGCTCATTGCAAACATACTGTAGACCCAGAAACCCTTGCCAGGAAAGGATTTTCTCCTTGTGCGTTTTGTGATTTTGGAACTATAGGGGGACGAGAGGAGAGCTTTGTTATTACCAAGGCTATAGGTACTCCCTTCACTACTGAGAAGTTAGTTCAGGGCTTACTTATTAATGTCAGATCCCTTATCAAAAACAATGTGGCTTTTAAAGATTTTGTTCTACAACAAAAACCGGACTGGGTGTTCGTAACTGAAATGTGGGCTAATGATTGCTCAGGTCCTGATCTTGTAGAGGCTATCCCTTTGGGATATTGCCTTTCTAGATTGGACAGAGCAGGACGATTAGGGGGGGTCTGGGCATTTTGTTCAGGGATACTTATACCTGTCGCTCTGAACCACTCACCTCACCTCTCGACCAGTACCAGGTTTTATATTTCTCTATAAACATACATCTCACAGAAAGCTTTTCTGAAGTTCTCTGTTATCCTCAACCTTGACCTAGGGCATCCTTTAGTCAGGATGCTGGTAATCTTCTGGAGCCCTACTTAGAAAGAACACATTTTATACTTCTTGGTGATTTTAATTTTCATTTAGAGAATAGCGCAAGTCACAACACACAAACCCTTTTGGAAAGTATTAATGGCTGTGGCTTTTCACAACTGGTCACATCCACCAGTCATGCGGCGGGCCACACCCTAGATGAGATTTTTTCTAACGATCATCGTATTAGGTTGGGAGAGCCCCTTCCGCTAGTTTGGTCAGACCACTTTGCAATTCCCTTTAGTTTAAGGGTCTCGGCATCTTGGAATATGCGACCCGAAAATAGGAAAGTGGCTGACGAACGGAATCTGAATTTGATTAGTAATGAGGCCGTCGCTAAGGCTCTGACAAATTGTCAGCCTCCAGGTCACTTAAGCACTAACTTGGCTGCACACGAGCTATCCAAAAAGTTATTAGCAGTTATGGACACCTTAGCTCCCATAAAATGTCATTATTCAGCAAGGAAAAAGCCTTCCGCACCTTGGTTCTCTGACAGATTGCGTAAGTTGAGACAGGAGTGTAGGAGACTGGAAAGACTATGGCGCATTCACCTAGCACCCTCAGGTAGAGAACTGCATAAACAATGCTTGAAAGTATACAAAGCAGCTATTTTGGAGGAAAAGGAAATTTCGGAGTCGCTTAAATCCTCCAAAGAGTTCTTTAACATTTCTCTCCCTCGATTATTGACCCTGTGGAGTCTTCCTAGGAGCTCTGCGATAGGCTCTCAGCTTTCTTTTGCACTAAGATGTCAGACAAATATGTCCAGTTGGAAGCCTTAAACTTAAATAAGGACCTAGATGCCCAGCCTACAATTCATCCAATGGAAAGCTCCTGCAATAATGCGACTCCCAGTTTGCTTTCCTTTCCCAGTTTGTCTCCAGAGATTACAGACCACTTATCAGAAGGAATTAAATCTGGATCTCCTATGGACCCCTGTCCCCTGAAGGTCCTAAAAAGTGCCAAAGTTGCTATTTTACCACATCTTACCACTGTCCTAAATTTAGCCATCTCGGTGGGGCAATATCCCCGGGCCTAGAAGGCGGTAGTAGATAGGCCACTTTTAAAAAAGCCCTCTTTGGACCCGATGGAACTGAAAAATTATCGTCCCATTTCCCTCTTGCCGGTCCCACCAAAGATTTTAGAATCTTATCTGAATTCCCACCTGAGTGCCTACCTGAGGGACCATCAAATTCTTGATGGTTCTCAACATGGGTTCAGAAGCTGTCATAGCAATGAAACTGCGCTCATTGCGGTGTTTGATAACATTCGTACACAGGTGGATGCATGTCATACCACCTTACTAATTTTACTTGATCTCACCGCAGCTTTTGATACCTTATCCCCACTGAGACTTGTGGAGCGTCTCAGGGAGATAGGTGTTGGGGGCTCGGCTTTAGGGCTTCTCACCTCTTTCTTTAGTGAGCGAACTCAAACAGTGAAATTGGGCAATTTCTATTCAAATCCAACTCCTCTTTTATGCGATGTGCCTCAGGGCTCTTCCCTGAGTCCTATGTTGTTTAATATCTATGTTGCCCCGCTGGCAAAGGTGGAAAAATCTTTTGGTTCGGATGTGTTGTCATATGCAGATGACAAGCAGATCATGGTGTCCATCACTCATAACATCAGTGACGCGCTTGCAATTTTAAAAATTGCATGCAAGCAGTCTCGTCCTGGATGGTGCAATACTATCTGAAACTGAATGGTGAGAAGACGGAGGTTCTTATTTTTGGGGACAAGGTGGGCATTTGGTTCGGGGAGTGGTGCCCTAATCAATCAATCACGCAAACAAGTTGTCGTAGCTCTAATACTGTCCAGATTGGATTATTGTAATGCCCTTTATTTGGGCATTAATAAGGGACAGTTGCGGCGCCTGCAGCTGGTGCAGGATGCCGCTGCCAGGCTGGTGATCGACTTGACTAAACACCATTCAGTCTCAGCTTCTCTTCTTTCTCTGCACTGATGGACCGCAGGATTATGTTCAAAATCTTCTGCCTCACTCAAAATGCTTACTGTTGCCTGGGTGCTGATGGCATTAAAGCCTTATTTCACTATTATGTTCCCATTAGGAATCTCAGGTCCGCAAGCAAACATCGCCTTACTGTTCCTAGGTTTATAAAGATGAGATGGGGCGGGAGATCCTTTTTAATTGCTGCAGCCAAATTATGGAACTCCCTCCTCGAAGAAATTTTGGGACAACAATCACACACTCTTTTACGAAAGGTTTTAAAGATCTAGTTCTGCCCTTAGATGTCTGTCCGAGTGTGCCTTTTCTGCCTGCATATTGCTCTGCTGTTAGCACCTTGTTGGCCTTGGGCTAAGTTAGTGCTCCATAAATCTTATATTCATTCATTCACCTGACCCAGAAAATCCACTGGCCCCCAAGTGGCAGTCCCAGCGCTTCTGCACTCTCTACCGGGACAGCATGGTAGTTCTGTGGAAGGCCCTTCCTCCATCAAGGCTCAGGAACCTCCGTTGAGTTTCACCTCAAGCTTCCAAGGACTACAGCAAGGTCTTTGCCCCAAAAAGTAGGGCTGTGGGGCCAAGGGTCACTTTGGCAGCTGCCCACTAACATCCGGAGCAGCTGCTACCCTGGCCACATGTGGGGACGCCGACTGGCACCTCTCCTGGCTTCTTCCTCACTTACATTCACAGGGGCGCTGCTTCCCCCAGTGCAGAGAAAACACAAGACTCTTGTCGCAACATTGCGGCGCGTCCTTGATCCTTCCGGACCTCCCAGACCGCCGTGGTCGAACTTCTAGACCGAAAACATCGGCGCCTCTTCAGTCGTGTGGACCGCGCACTGAACACTTCCACAGCCAGGCAACGCTGACTTCCGGTGACAAGCACGTCCTGCCTTCAGCGACTGTTTTTGCTGCACAGGCCCGTCCACAGTCAAGCAGAGTCTCCGCCTGACTTCCGGCCACGCTTAATTGCGGAGCGAGGTCTCCGTCAATTCTAGAGAACCGGCGTGACTTCTCGATCTGCACCTGCCGGGCAATCATGCCCCACAAGCCCCCGTCAGGGCTCCAAACCCCCCAGGGCACAGCAATCCTGGGGCGCTCTTCACGCTGCTTCTTCTCCCCAGTAGGAGAAAGGGACTGCACTTACAAGTGCTCCCAACCACTCCACTGAGAGTGCTTCAGGCCCAGGTCCTGGGAAATCCGCAAAACTTGCAGCGCTCCGCCTTTCTCCCACTTCCAGATACCAGCAGGAAGCAGGCACCACTTTTCCTCCAGGAAAGCGCAAAGGCAGAGCTGGCATAGGCAGGCCATCACACTGGGTCTCCAAGACAAAACAGTAGACCCTTCAGCTGCCCAGCAGGGCAGCAGATCAGTCCCCAGCAGCGGTTCCTCCTGGCTGTCCAGAAGCCTGACGGCCACAAGTCCCAAGTAAGCACAACAGCACAACCTTTTCATGGAGTCACAGCCCCAATACTTATATGAGTCAGTGTCTTTGTTCTTCCCCCTGGCACAGGCCTAAGCTCAGTCCAAACCAGTTCTGGGGGCACTTAAGAACATCTTTACAGTGCACAACAACCTCCTTTGTCAGTGTAGGCTCTGGCCCCAGACACACAGGGGGGCAGAGCCAGCATTTTGGAAGGCAGGCACAGTCCTATTCAGGATCAGGTGCTACTCCTCCCACTACTCCAAATGCAATTAGGCCTATTTAGCCTAGCGCTGACTCACCCAGCCCTTCTGAAGCCACTGCACCTCCCCAGCCCCTGTCATCCAGAGCCAGACATTCAATACAAGTCAGACAGGCACAAAGACACATAGCGCACAGAAATGCCCACTTCTAAAAGTGGCATTTCTAAAATAGTGATAATATATCTGCCAACACCATTGCGCAGCATTTATTACCACTATTCCAAACATACCAAACATGATCACGCTACTCCTCTCATGTCTGGAATTACCACTGAAACAGATATCAGGGAATCCCCCATGTATTCCCATGAGAGGGCAGCCTCACAGTAGTGAGAAACCAAATGGGTTGTTTGTCACTACCAGGACATGACACACAGTTAAGGCACATGTCCTACCTTTTACCTACATTGCACCCTGCCCATTGGGCTAGCTAGGGCCTACCTTAGGGGTGACTGATATGTAGTAAAAGGGGAGTCACAGACATGGCACCCACATTATAAGCCACGTCACAGTGGCTGTAAACTGCGTGCGCAGACCCTGCAATGGCAGAGGCCTGAGACAGGTTTGAAAGGCTACTTTGGAAGGTGGCGCAAGCAGCTCTGCAAGCCCACCAGTCGCATTTAATGTACTGGCCCTGGGTACATGAGATACTACTTTACCACCGGTCAGAAAAATACTGAAGGAAGGCAAAAAGCTCAGAGATGACCCTGCAAAAAGGGCCAAGGCTAAAACGAAGAGTCCCAGGATGTAGGTCGTCTCAATAGACGATAGCCCTATGCCAATAAAGAAAAACTTCAAAGGACAAAAGTCAAAGTCATAACCATAAAGGTCTATTTGAAATTAACACACACTACAGAAGGCAAAAAGTAGTTAGTGAATTTCAAATCAGCATCAATAAAGCATCAAATAATACCAGTAGTGAGCAAGATCATAATACGTTTAAACTCCAAAGCAAGTAAATAGCTGGTACCAAAGTGTGGTTCAGTCAGGACTAGAATAACCCTGCCCAGTTTAAAAGTCACAGAAAGTCTACATATAAATCAGCAAGTAGAATGACTTAGAAGATGATCAACTTGTTAGGCAGGAAAAGTCTAAATATAAACCAAATAGAAGACTAATGAAGAGCCTGCCTGGTTTGGAAAGCAAGCAAAGGTTTAAGTACACATCCTTAAGCAGACTACCTAAGTCTGCCTAGTTCAAAAGGTGAGAAAAATCTAGAACATCTCCCAGAAAGGGCACATTTTGTAAGTTTCAGACAGCGAAAGGCCCTGTAGTAAAAGAGCCACTTTTGTGGTTGAGCGCCCCGTGAAGACCGTCAACTACCACCATCTTAAACTGTATTTAGTGTGCTATTTTATCCTAGCCTTAAATGTAGGACGGCCCTGTATATGCCTGCTCATTGGGAGCCGTCACAGGGTAGAACAGTACATTATATTATGAGTACTTACTATTGGCTTTGACATGGCTTCATGTAATCTTGCTTCCTAACTCTACCTTGCTTTAAGCTTTTCTGTGTGCATGGCAGTGCTTGCACAACTGATTCCATTTTCATAATTGACGCCATGTTCTGTGCTCGCACGTAGCTGCAA
Organism: Lissotriton helveticus; assembly: GCF_964261635.1. Lineage (NCBI taxonomy): Eukaryota > Metazoa > Chordata > Amphibia > Caudata > Salamandridae > Lissotriton > Lissotriton helveticus. The sequence continues at coordinate 1,470,009,640 of NC_136068.1, read as the reverse complement.
AAGTGGGAAAGGCATGTTTTTTGCTCCTCACTTATTTTTTGCTCTTCTCCGACCAGAGTGAACTGGAAATTATCTGTAGAATGTACAACTCTGTCTCGGAATCAAAATACAAGGGCTTGGCCAGCCACTGTCTTGGCCTTGACTCAGACTGGTACCAGCCAGCTCGGTTTTTTCCAATGAGAAAGGGGCAGGGTTTTCTAGCAGCTCCGTTCCACGTTGAATAATGGTATTAAAGCTGGAAGCTTTCTTGGGCCAGGTGAAAGTTCACCACAGAAAAGACTTATTGCTGTGGATTGGTGCTTGAACTTGGGCCCGACCGAACTCCTTCCTGGGTTGTTGAAAAGGACTTCTCCCAGGTAAAGTTGTCAAGGATGTTGCAGAATCAGTCAGTGAGGTGTTCCTAACCATACTCTCTCTTGTATATATTTTCTATTCTTTGCTACTTGGGTACATATTGCATTCTATTTCAATCGTTCATTTTAATTACTTACTTGATATGTGGTAGTCTGCCATGATTGATATATTCGGCCTGTGTTTTTAAACTGTTGCATTAATAAACTTGTATATGTTATTTTACATGCATTTGGGTGTGTTTTCTTACCCAGCCTTAAGGAAGTGGTGGATTTTGCCTTGCCTTTTGGGGGTGTTGGGTTAGGGTGTGTTCTTTTAGCGAAAAGCACATTCATTACAGGCCCTTTCTCAATATGGTGAGAGCTTGCTTCATAGTGCTGTACTGATAATGTTTCATTAACACAAACCAATAGTAAAACAAGAAAATATGACACATCATTTAAGAAACATTTAAGAACACCTACTTTCATGCATAATTATAATAATGCAACAATTATGCAACATGGAAAACAATACACAGTGCAACAGTTTCAGCGGACCCAGGCAAAGAGCCTTGAATATGTTTCAACTAAAGGAACATTTAAAACACGGTTTCCTTCTTGAGCAGCACAAATTAATAGATTTCAGTACAGCTGATAAAGACCACCATGAAATGAATTATATTTTGCCTATTTTCTGAAAAGGTAAAACAAAGAAAAGAAACATGCATGTAAGAAACTTGTTAACGTAATTTACAAAACCCACATTCTTTTGCCAACAAAATCTCCAAAGCTAATCTATTCAGTATTGCCAGTGCATGAATCACAACTAATTCCTCATTAATTGTAGTTAATGCAGCTGCAGTATTAGTAGTTAAGCATTCTACCAATGTAGACAATTTTCTAATCTTCACATCATTCAGAGGCACACCAATAGGAAGAATTACCACACTAAATACATCCATAAACACTTGACCAAATCCACATCCTACTCTCTCTTAAAACTCACTTCACTCCTTCCACTTACCTCACTGGTATGATATATTTTAGAAAATATTAATATTAGAATTGGGGGTCTCTAGTTGGCACAGGTAGGTACTTGTGACAAATAGGGACCCTCTCCTCTAGTCAGGATAAGGGGATTACACTCCTAAAATAACCCCTGCTCACCCCCTTGCTAGCTTGGCACGAGCAGCAAGGCCTTATCTCAGAGGCGTTGTAAGTTAAGCATTTGAGACCAGACACAGTAAGTCAGTGACAATAATACAAATGGACACCACACAAGGTTTTATATAAAAAATAAGTATATTTTATAAAGAGTTACCACAAGACAAAAAACAACACAAATAATCCACATTACTATTAGAATTCAGGAGTTCTGGTTGAAAAGGATGAAATCAAGGTTCTATGCATGTTGTTGAAATAACACAGAGTCTAACAAATCCAGTGGACCGCGTCGGTACGGGCCCACTCAAATGTCGACAGACTCAGTCACAGTACCTTTTACTTGAGGCGGCCAGCACGGACGTGCGAGACGGTACCGGTGTTCGTCGGGGTGCAGAAAAGAAAGCGTTGCAGGATGCGTTGTCCCTCGATGCGGTGCAGGAAGCGGCCCGTTGACAGAGTCGGTGGATCCAAGGCGTGCTTTGGAGGGCGAGACGGTGCTTCGATGCAGTGCTTGCAGCTTGCGGTGCAGCGACATAGCCGGACTTCGGGAGCTGGCGTCGATCAATCCGGACAGCGGTGCGACGCAAAGCGTGTGAGGCGGTGCCCAACTGCGGTGCGTTCACAGGACTCAAAGACAGCATCAGTGACCGCGTCCGTCAGACCAGTACAAGTCGGTGTAGCGAGAAGCTGCATGCCGCGGTGTCCACCAGTCGCGGTGCAGGCAATGGCTCGGTGACGGCATCAGGACGGAGTTGGTGAGCTCAGAACCTAGCGTTGTTAGAGGCAGACGTTGCTCGAAGCAGTGCCTACAGGACACCGGGCCGGTCGTGAGAGTTGGTCACAGCACTCTGCCTCTGTAGCCACTGAAACAGCGTTTCCAGCAGCAATTCACAAAGGCTGGTGAAGTCCACTGGTCCTGGGACTTCGGTCAGGGGGCAAACTCTCTTCCACGCCCTTGGAGATCTTTTGCACAAGTTGAAAGTAAAGTCCACAAAGTTCTTTCTCCTCTCTTTGGCAGTCAGGCAACCACTGCCGGTCAATCCCCCAAGCAGCACTTCGGCTTGGGAATAGTCTCTCCTCAGTTTCTTCAGGTTCCTCTCCTCAGCAGAGGTTTTGTCTTGTAAGTCCAGAAGTGATCTAATTTCTTGGGATCAGGGTCCCAATATTTATAACCCAAAATCCTTTGTTCTCTGAGGGGAGGGGGGCCTGTGCCCAGTCCAAACCAGTTCTGAAGCACTCTGTTTACCAGACTTCTCCTTTCCTTTCACAGTGCAGGGCAGGAACATCGGATGCCCCACAGGAGGTGGAGCCAGCTTTGTGGAAGGCAAGTACAGCCCTGGAGCACTTTGTTGACAGTCTTCCTTCTCTTCTTTCAGTGTGCAGGGCAGAGACATCAGACTCATTACAGGGGGTGGAGTGAGCACTGTGGGGGGCAGGCACAGTCCTATTCAGGTCCCAGGTGCAACTCCTCCCTCCCATTTAGATGCAGATCTCTCTATTCACCACTGGGCTGCCCCAGCCTGTCTCCTCAAATCCCTCACAAACCTAGACAAAGGAATACACAACCTCGCAGAGGCAGGCTCGAAAGGTTAGGCAAACAAATACATACTTTCCAAAAGTGGTATTTGCAAACACAGAATGTTAAAACCCACTTTACTAAAAGATGTATTTTATCATTCTGAGTCCAGGCATACTAAAGTCGAATTTCTACCATGTTCTCTGAGTCTGTTAGGATTATAAAGTGTAATAATTCTAACAGCCCATTCTGGCCTATAGAGAACACGTAGCCTTGCAATAGTGAAAAACGAAAATGGCTGTAATTCACTATTAGCACATGCCGCACACATCATGGCTTGTCCTACCTTATACTTACAATGCACCCTGCCCTTGGGCCTACCGTAGGGCTGAATAATATGAAGACAAGGGAAGGTTTAGGGACTGGCAAGTGGGTGCACTTGCCCAGTCAGCATGGCAGTAGCAGACTGCATGCAGGCTCTGCAATGGCAGACCTTAGACACGTTTTACAAGGCCGCTTCTGTGGGTGGCACAACCAGTGCTGCAAGCCCACTAGCAGCATTTGGATTTACACGCCCTGGGCACACTCAGAGCACTGTACTAGGGTCTGACAAGTAAACTAAATAGTCAATCATGGAATCACCAATGAATACATTAATTTACAATAGGGAGAGCATATGCACTTTAGAACTGATCAGCAGTGGTAAAGTGCGCAGAGTCATAAAATAGCCAACAACAGGTCAGAAACAATATAGAAGGGAGGCAAAAAGTTCAGGGATGACACTGCAAAAAGGGCCAAGTCTAACAATTAATGATTGATAACAAGAACTATCCAGTTACCTGGAATACTAAAATATACACTTATTCCACAGATGCAATAAATACTTATAAATAGAGGATCATGACCCTACATACAACCTTTATCAGCTATACAATATACTATAAAACAATATAATTATAACTACACTCACTCATTCCAAGCAACTGCTCTGTCACATTTCTTTTGCATTTTACACACAACTCCTTTCTTCTCCTACGAAATCCTATGCCTAGGATGCAACTGTGAATATCTAAAATGAGCCTCAGCTCGCTCTTATAACTGAATCAGCAGCATTCCTACCTGTTCTCACTCTCTTCTCGTTATATTCTCCTATAAAGTTACACTGTACATCAGCTAGCTTACACACATTCCTTTCATCACTGCTATTAGTCTTAGAAGTTAGAGCATAATTGGTCAATCATTTTTATTAGTAATATCTATGTTTTCAACTTCAGGAAATTCATCTATAGTAAAATTATAATCTACTTCAAACAGCTTTGAGAAAATCTTGTCCTAACAAAATATATATATATATTTTTAGAGTTGTATATAGCGCGAACTAGACCCAAAGATATCAAGTATCAGAGCGCTTTACATGAACACCAGTTTTGTTACAGGACACATTCATTCTTGTTATGCACAGGGAGATTAAGTGATTTGGCCAGAATCACAGGATGTTAACCGTCATTGCGAGACTCGAAGCCAGTTCCCCAGCTTCGAGGTCGACCGCTCTAGCCGTAAGGCAATATCATCTCCAAAATAGACACCTATACACTGCAAGAATTTCATAAGAGAGTTGAAGATGTAAATATGTAATATCTTCTGAAACAGTGCTCGTACAAACATAGAAATTTCAAATGTTAACAATTAGTTTATATTTTTTCAGCAGATTTCTTCAAAGTTTCCATTAAAACTATCTCAATCACCTAATTTTCTGTGTCTAGTACTAATATGTTGCACAGTATTTTAATGAATCACAGAATCTCCAACAGGTTCATACATACTCACTAAAATGTCAATCAATACAAATAGTACTAAATCATAAGAATTTTTTTAAAGCCATGCAAATGTTTCTTTACATGTAAATATCTTATTTCAATAAAAACTATCTCTCAATAAAATCTCAATCTCAAAAGCAAGGTACAAATTTCAAAAAATTCTCCAAAATCTTAGTTTAAAAATGATTTTGAGCATTTGGTAAAAGAGTTATTCAGAAATGTTGTTTGTGGACAAAACAAAAATGAAGTGTAGAAAAATATTTTCAAGAATGTAAATGTTCCTATCAAGTGGTCCTCACCTACTACAGGTCCTGAGCAACTGGTTCAAGTACTCTTTCAACACTTGACTCTCAGTGGTAAAACGTGTCGAGCAGTTCAAGGCTTCTCGGGGGAAGGCTAATACAGGATGGGTGATTTCCAGGTCATAACTCAAAATATGTTTAATGTTGTTATGGGGGGTGTCTTGTAGAGCGCACGGCTACTCGGACAGAGTGTCCCGGCGCTATAAAGATCTGCGGAGGAAACCGGAAACACAAGCAGATTAAAGCCCATAAAGCCAGGTCTTCAGACCCTTCCTAAAGGCCAACAGATTGTCTAATTTCCTAAGAGAAAGGGGAAGCTTATTCCAAAGCTGAGGTGCCAACAATCTATAGGAGCGTCCCCCGATACGGGCGCGCTTGATAGCTGGAACGATGGCCAAGGCTTGAGTGGCAGAACGTAAAGATCTGGAAGGGAAGTAGAATTGAACACGTTTCCAAAGATAGACAGCACCAATACCATGCAAGGATTTAAAAGTCATGGTTAGAGTCTTAAAAAGTATACGCTTTCTCACTGGAAGCCAGTGGAGCGAGTCCAGAAGGGCTGAAGTATGAGTCCTACGACTAAGGCCAAAAATGGCCCTGGCAGCAGAAATATGAACAGTTTGCATGCGAGCTAGAAGGTACTCTGGGAGCCCTATATAAAGAACATTGACATAGTCAAGCCTGGAGCCAATCAATGCCTGGACTGTAATGTTCCTGTGAGAAAAAGAAAGAAAAGGGAGAAATTTCCTGAGCGTACGCAGCAGGGCGAAACATTGGCCAATCAGACTTAGAATCTGGGGCTTAAAAGTTAGTCTGTTGTCAATTTTGACACCCAGATTTTTAGCAACCAGGGTGGGTGAGGACGGGGGATGCATATCCACAGGCCATCAAGATTTCCAGTGAGTGTCAGGGGCACCGCAGAAAAAAATTATTTCAGATTTATCTGAATTACATTTTAGCTGGTGACGCTGAAACCAGGAAAAAAACAGCCTCTAGGCAGCAATAAATGATTGTCTCATCAAATACTTTCTTTTATGATAAAAGCAGTATTTATGTACAAGCACAAAGTGAAATATGGCATAAACAAACAATACTTACAGACCCCTGGGGTCAGGTTTCCAGTGTTCAGTAGACAGGTCTCTGAGTCTCACTTCCTTCTCACTGGTGGTTATTCCCCATTCATTATAGGCAACATTCATTAGAGACCTCACTAGGAGTTCAAGTCTCAGGAGCCCCACTCCGACTCTAATAAAAGTAAAAAAGTATTCCAGTGTCTGAAGCACTATATAGCAGAACAAGTTCCCCATCGGCCTTCCGGCAGTGCGATCACTAATAACCGCTACTGCAACAATGTTATGGCCAGAGTCTTTGTGGGGAGCGGCAGGAGCTGCTGTTGGTGAATAGCGCTCACTGCCCAGCAAAGGCAGCAGCGCTTCCTCCGGTGAGATGGTATGTTCCTCTGTTCCTTTTCACAGGTGGGATGGTAGGTTGTCCCAGTCCCAATCTTCAGTTGGGGCTCGGGTTCTCATGGGTTACCATGGCAGCCTCTCCTTACGATGATGGTTTAAACCAGGCAACGATCATTGTCATTTCTGGTGGCCCATCTGGCATTCAGTGTCACTGACCTTAATCTGCACACGGGCACCAGCTCGATTGGAAGGGAAGTAAACTTCACGGCGGCCCCACCTGGTATAGAGGGTCACCAACTTTCCTCCTCACACAGACTATGGGTTGATCGGAATGGCAGGAATGTTCATGGTGCACCTCTTGGTATACAGGGTCAGCAACTTTTCTCTGCCTACAGGCTACAGCATTATCGGCACAGCAATAATCTTCACGGCGGCCCACCTGGCACATAGAGTGGCCTACTTCACTTCGCACACAGCTATGACCCGATTGGCACAGCAGTGATGCTACCACAGCTGACTTTATGGCACCCCCTCTGCCGTACAGCATGGCCAATTTGAACCTACACAGTGGCAACAGCCTAATTAGTGCAGCAGAAGTCTCCTCACCCCTCGCTACAAGGAACCACATGCCAGGATACCCCAATTAAACGACGCTTCCTGCAGCGCGTTCCTCTTCCTCACACTGGCACACTGGTCTTCGCAAGCAGGCAGGCATTGGTGGTCCAGGCACCAGAAGTAGGTGGTATTGAATGCCTCTAGGTGATATCCCTTCGCCCATCTGGGAGCTTGGATGGCCTTAGTCCACAGTCCTGGTTCACCGAAGTCTTTCAGAGCTTTTCCTCCTCGCACAGCCCAACTGTCTGCCTGACAGTTGACAATTTTGGGGGCCTCAAGCTCCTGACCTTATAGTCGATGTCCAGACACCAAATGTGATGTAGGGTCTTAGTTTTTTAAGTTTAGGTTGGGGGTCACCTTCTTTTTGAAGTGCCCATTCATCAGCCCTGCCCTGCCCTTCCTCCAGAATGCAGGCTATCACAGCAGGAGCAACTCCAAATCTGATAGCCCCACAGCACAGGTCATGGAAGTGACTAGAGTTTCACATCTGTATGTCAGCCACAGTTGGATGCATATCTAAGAGTTACCCCAGGACTCCCGGCACTACTCTTTATGATTTGCTTATCAACTCTATCTCATTCCTGAGATGTGCCAAGTCCCAGTGAGCTCTCTCTGAATCAAAGAGCACCCTTTGAAATGTATTAAAGAGCCAATCTCTTCTTTCTCCAGTGAATGCCCCACACAGCTCACAGGAATGCAGAACCCCATAAATCTGTCTAGGTGGATTCCTTTACCTTCTCATGCATCTCCCAAAGTGGAACCCAGAATCTTGCATGTACTGTACCATTCAAACAACCCTCCAAACCATCACGAAATACTTAGGAGCTATCACACTTTACGCCTCGGTGGGGCCCACAGCACTGCAAGTTACTCATTCACACAAATCACACCACTCCCAAGATCAGTGAGACTAGAAGGTGAGCTGCTGGACAGCGGAGTACCCTACTAATCTAAAAATGTAAGTTCTATACATTATGTACATATGCTTTTATGGACGTCTCCATTGTCTTTAAATTCATAAGAAATAACATCAAGGCACCCCACTGTTTTGGTCAATGGACCAGCTAGTAGGAGTTAGTTGATGGAAACCCTTTTGCTGCGGCGGCTATTCCGCCGCAGCGCTAAGGGGGTGGGGCGGCCACGCGGCGCTCCGACGCTTATGACGGAACTGCTCCGTCATGGCCCTCGGGTGAGCTGTGCTTGTGACGGACCGGTTCCGTCGTGGCCCCGCCCGTTCTTTAGAAATTCAGCGCAGGCGGAAAATCAGTGCCGCGCAGGCACGGCGAGCGGGCCATGACGGAATCGCTCCGTCACCAGCCCAGCCCACCCGAGGGTCATGACGGAGCGGTTCCGTCATAAGCGTGGGAGGGGTTCATTTACTGTTTCTCATTTATCTTTATTTCTCTTATTATTTCAATTATTCTGTCATGACTTTATTTATTAAAATCTAACATTTAACTCGTAAAATTTCGTATTTAAGCATTTCTATAGATTTATTCAAGAAGAAAAATGAATTCAATAAATTTGACAAATATTAGTAAAACAAATTTAGAAATAAGAAGTTTGAATAACAGTACCAGATTCGTTGAAGAAAAAGACAGAAATAAACGACACAGGTTCCCAAAACTGACTCTCTTTCTTCCTCAATATCTACCTCCCATCAGGACTCCGCATTCAATTCTATACCCCATGAAAAGTTAAAGTCAGGAAAAATGTCAAAGTCTTTTGCACCCAAAAATCATTCAGTCTGACAGCATGTCGTGGTGCGAAAAACAATTTCAGGAACAGCTTTTTTCTCTCTTTCGAACCGGCTCTTTTATACCCTTTTTCACTAACTATCTAACTAAAATTTGAAACTTTAGGGTCCATACTCATTCCTCATTGGTCCATGAGAGGGGTGGTGAAGATCACCTCATTTCCTTATTGTCCAAATTTTGCACTGTCATTTCCACATTTCTCAAGTGGTCAAAATTGTCCATTTCGATACTCATCATCCTGTCCTTGTATTGTTTATACATCATGTAGTTGCTTCACTCAATTTTCCCAGGCTCACAAACTCGAGCATCTCTTTGGCATCAGTCCATTTTTCCAGGCCACACTGACCTTGACACCAGTCGCCCAGGCACCGGCCATTCATACATCTCTCGAGCACAGTCGCGCATGCGTAGAGCCATACTTTCTCGAAGTCTCGCAAATCAGACATTTTCTAGCTAGGCCGCATGGGCCACAATGGAAACTAATATGAAAACAAACACAATATACGTTAGATTTAAGAATGAAAGCTCGTCTGTTTACCTCCCACCATTCTAAGTTTACCCTGTTAAAGGTTACCTAGCGGAAAGCAACACAAATGCATTGTTTACTTACCAAATTTGTTCGTTTTGCCACAAAATCTCTCACAATAAGCATAAAAGCATACCTCTATTTAACTAAAAGCGTTATTGCACTATATTAATATGACATCCTTACGTAATTAATACATTAAGGTTGCAAAAATAAGCAAGTTATTTTCCCAAGTGTATTTTTTCTGTGTGTGCTTTTCTTTTTGTTGATTAGTTAAAACAATTCACACGATTAATACATGTTATGATTATGGGAACTTACTTCGCAAGGGGTACACAAAAATATTTGTCATTCCCCTGCTCCATCAATTCCCCCCTTTTGGTGATTTTATCACCACACAACACCCAAACATTTTTAGAAAGTTTTAATAAAACATGTTTCAGGTTCTGGTAATTTAGTTAGCTTAGACTCTTGTATCCTCCTTTTTTGTATCATTGTACATTTTATTTTTGTACTCATCCAACTCCTTTTCTCCCCTTTCACGTTCTATTACTTTATTCTCTTCAATTTTGTTTTTTATTGATTTTCTAATGTTTCTCCTTTTTCTGCACTTGTAGTCAGAGGAATTAACACTTTACCTATTATTGATCTACCTATTTCAAGAAACCATTTCTTTACAGTTTAAAAACTCTTACCAAGTTTCTCAAAAACACCATCAACCTCCAGTGGAGTGATTTCTTAAGGTAATTCAGTAATATTTGTAATATACTTTTGAATATTTGGACTCTTGTCTGGGATATAAGTACAACACTGCTGTACCTTTAACATTCCACAGACTCCTCCTTCTTTTGCCAATATTATGTCAAGAACAAGTCGATTTTGCATCACCATAGCACTCATAGCAACCATTTCAGTATTTACTATTAAAAATCCTCCAGCCGTATCCGTTGATAAACGATCTACTATTGTTGACAATTTTTGAATTTTGTTTGCATTAAAAGATATACCCACTGCTGGTTTCAATGCTCCGAAAACATCACCTATTATTTCTAAAACACTTTCCCTCCTCCTACGTGTTAATGGTTTACCTATTTCATGAATTCCATTAGTTCCTCTATCTGCATGAAATATTTTAGGAAAGATCAAACCTACATAACAGGATCCATACCAATGGTCCAGTAACCTATATTAGGCCTTGTTACCACACAACAAATAAATTCCAGGAAAACAGGATCATTTCCACCTTTAAATGCCAATCCCCCTTTTATGATATATGTATCTTCACATTGACTTGCTCCCAAAAAATAATTGTCATACAACGTATTATCTCTCCTTATACATACTTTCCCTGTTTGTGGTGTATCAATGTTAATTGCCACATTTACATTATTTCCCTCAATATTTTCATCTTCAAAATTCCACATTGTTGATTTTGCTTTATTTGCAGTTGATTTTTTCTTGTATTGGATTATCCTTTCCTCTACCATGTCCAAGAAGGCTTTATCGTTACTACGCATTTTACATGCCAAATTGTGTTTTAAAAGCATAATTAAAAGTTAATTCTTGTGTCTCAAGAAAATATTCACCAAACACTCTACCCATCTTACTTTTGTTCAGTTCTTGTAAAATTTTCAATGTTGCAAAAGTGTCATCAGAATTAGAATAATAATATTCCAGTTTACCTGTTTTGTAAATAAACTAGATAAAAGACTACAAGTTATTCCATATGTCAAAGGGAGATGATAGTAAGTCACACCCTCTGATACAGATGCAGGTAACTGCATACAGACATAGCAGTCCCTTGTGTCCATAGTTTTCAAATATTCATACAAAAGTTTAGAAAAAGTTTTTTTTTTCGAAAAATCACTAATGGAATTATTTCTATGTAAATCAGGATTATATACATGTTTCACATCACTTTTTAACCCATGAATCTTTTCTTTTGTACTCCCATTTGTCTTAGCATGTTCAAATTCAGGTCTGAAAGGTATCACAATTGCTAATATAAGCCACACTACTATTAATAATCCTGTACATATTAACCACATTCTACACCATTTTCGAAAAATAGCACATTTTGATCTTTGAACATCATGAGTAGGCATTTCTTTTCCAATAATTCAAATACAATATCTCATTCACAGTCTTTTATCGTCACCACAGTGTCTTTATCTCTTTTTCACTTGGAAAGGTGTCTTTAAATCTCTCTCTTTAATATCAATCTCCTTTATGATTCTCCTTATTTCCTTTGCTTTTGTCCTCTTATTGTTTTCCCTGTTTTTTTACACAACGTTGTCTTTCATCAGTCTTTTACTCACTTTATTAGCTCATATTTTCTCGACTACTGTTCACTTCCTCTATTGAGGGCAATGCAACATATGTCCACGCAGGTGATTTATACTTCTGATTTGCCCTTCTTACTCTTTTTGGCCTTTGTAAAGTCTCTTTATTTTCTCTTGACAACTCCTTTCAACTTGTTATTTCTTTTACTTGTTCCTCTTGATTTCTATTTTTATTAAACAATTTGAATTTTAGTCCATCAATTCCTTTAGGCCATTTGTCTCCTTTACGTGGCTTTTTATTTTCAGGCTCTATGGTTCCACGTTCTAATTTCCAAGCTCTTTTTCGTGAACTTCTCCTTAGTTTTGTTTCATCATCACTTTCTTCAGACTCAGTTTCAGACTTTTCATCACTTTTTCTTATTCTGAATTTTATTATGTCTGACTCATCCACTGAATCTGTGTCTTCTCTTCTCAGTTCAGTCACTCTGTTAGGAACTTCTCCATGGCTGGTACTTGGAAGCTCATCCTTATCGTGAGATCTTTCCTTTTCACCAGTTTCAAGATTTACGTTCCTGCTTTAGGAGCTTTCAACTTGTCCTTTAGAATTGATACCTTTACCTGTTTTCTTTTTACTTTGGTCAGTGTCCAAACTGGTACTTGATTTTTCCAGATATCGACTTTCAGGTCGATCTTCAAGATCTGGTACTTCAATTATTTCACTTTCTCCTTCAGATGCTGAGCTAGTATCTGATATTTCCAGATGTCGACATACAGGTCGAGCTTCAAGATCTGGATTTTGGTCTTGTTTACCTTCAGAATCAGAGTCAGTACTACTTTCTGCCTCCTCCAATTGCTGATTTACAGGTTCAGGTACTCGAATTGTGTGGCTGGCATGAACCCATCTCTTTACTCTAGCACACTTGACTGCAGTGGTGCAGTCAAGGATGATTTGCCTCGGTCTCTCCCAGCGAGGAACTAGACAGTTTCTTCTCCTGTGCACCTTTATCCGAACCCAATCTTCAGGAACTAGATCATGAGCAGAATGTTTCTCTTTTGTACTTGCATCAATACCACCCTGGTTAAATACAGAAGTTACCACGTCAGACAGGTTCTTGCAGTAATCCAGTATGATATCATAATTTATAGTCAATAGTTTATCAACTGGCACAAATGCTTGCCTCATTACTCTTCCCATCATTATTTCATGAGGACTCAATCCTGTCTTTCTATCTGGTGTGCTCCTTAAGGTCATCAGAACAAGTGGTAAAGCATCAGGCCATTTCAGTCCTGTGGCCAAACACATTTTTCCAAGTCTGTTTTTTATTGTTCCATTTACTTGTTCAACTACCCCAGAAGCCTCTGGTCTGTAAGCACAATGCAATTTCTGACGAATGTCCAGTGCATCGCAAATCAACTGTATAAATTCGTTCTGAAAATGCTTTCCTCTGTCTGACTCAATTGTTACTGGGAAATCGAATATTGGGATAATTTCTCTCAAAAGAAGCTTTGCACAAGTTACTCCATCATTGCGCCGGGTGGGGAAGGCTTCGACCCACCCTGAAAACAAACAAATGATTACAAGAACATATTTGAGCCTATTACATGGTGGCAATTCGATGAAGTCCAACTGCATCCTAGTAAAAGGACCTCCCTCCCATCACATGGTTCCCAGACTTACAACAGTTTTTCTCCCTGGATTCAATTGTTGACACACCAAACATCGCTGACACAGACTTTCAATGATCATCCTGAAATTAGGGTTGTACCAAGTCTGTCTAAAAAGGTGTATCATTGCGTCTTTACCAATATGAACTTGACCATGATAAATTCGGGCCATGTGAGATCATGCTATCAGGCATTACTGGTCTTTCATCTTTGTATACCCAAATTTCATCTTCCTCTCTTTGTCTGCAACCTTCTTTTAACCATATATCTTTTTCCTCATCACCTGCCTCTTCTTGCAAGTGTTTTACTTCCTGCCAAGTCTCAACCACATTAGTAAGCATTATAGGACTTGAAACATGTTCCTTTTCTCTGTCCTGATTAATAGAACCCTAATTTTTAGCACAATATTGAGCAATTGAATCGGCAAAACAGTTACCTTCAGTGATATAGTCATCTCCATTCTTATGAGCTGCACACTTCACAACAGCAATTTTCTCAGGCAACTGAATCGCATCAATCAACATTTTCACAAATTCAGCATTTCTAATGATCCTGCAGAGGTCAGATATGCTCTTTGAGACCACAGTTGTCCCTAGTCATGAACAATTCCGAAGCCATACTGACTGTCATTCACTATGGTTATTCGAACCTCTTTTCCCAGTTCACATGCTCGAATCAAAGCAATCAATTTGGCTACTTGAGCAGAACGAATTCCTTTCAGACAAGATGCTTCCAAAACATCTGCCACTGTACATACAGCATATGCAGCACTCAAAGCACCTTCATCAGGTCTTAAGCATGAACCATCCACAAACATCACATAATCAGATTCTTCCAATGGTTCATCTTTAATGTCAGGTCTTGGCTTGGTGCAATATTCAAGCACATCCAAACATTTGTGATCAATGTCATCTTTCACTTCCACATCCAGGGTATCAGGCAACAATGTAGAAGGATTCACATGCATACATCTTGCCACTGTCACATTGTCTGCACCCAGAATTACCTTTTCATATCTGGTCAATCTATTGTTGGTCAAAAACTGTGTCTTCGTTCTAGTGAGGAGAATTTCAACCGAGTGTGGTACATATACCTTCACTGGGTATTCCATCACTATACCTTCACTTTGCTCCAAAATTCACACTTGTAGCAGCAACTGCTTTCAGGCATCCTGGCAATGCTTTAGCAACTGGATCCAATACTGCTGAAAAATATGCAATTGATCTTCTCATTTTTCCATGTCTCTGAATTAGAACTGTTAATGCACACCCTTCTCTTTCACTATAATACAGTTCAAATTCTTTCTCATAATCAGGCATACCTAGTGCTGGTGTTTCACACAGGCTAGTTTTCAATTGTTCAAATGCTGCCATTTCTCTCTCATTCAGCACTATAGGGTCTCTCACAACTCCTCTTGTCAATCTTTGCCGAAGTTTTGTAATCAATGAAAATCCACTTATCTATTGTCGACAGTAACCAACCATTCCTAGAACCATTCTCACCTGTTTCTGTGTCTTCGGGGGTTTCATTACTTGAATAATTCTGATTCTCTCTATGGTGACTTGTCTTATTCCTTTTCCAATATTGTGACCTAAATAATATACTTCTTTCTGGCAAAATTTTAATTTTGATGAAGACACTTAATGACCTCCTCCTGCCGAATTATTTAGCAATGCTATTGTGTCAGAAACACATGCATCTTTGGTTCTTGATGCGACCAGTAGGTCATCAATATATTGAACCAAAACAGATTTTCCTGGCATTTCTAGACTCTCTAGTGATTTCTTTAACAGCTGATTAAAGATAGAGGGACTTTCAGTATACCCTTGAGGAATTTGGCACCTTGCCAAAATACGCTTTCCAAACCGGAATGCAAATATTGGTTGGCTACCAGGGTGCAATGGAATTGAAAAGAACACATTACACAAATCCATAACTGTGTGCCATTCTGCACCATGTGGAATCTGATATAATAACACAGCTGGATTTGACTACTGGCACATACCAAAAAACGATGCATCTCTTTAAAATTACCAATTTCAACTTCTACTGGTTCAGTAAGAGGTGTTTTAATCTGCCTATTCGTTACTCCTACAACTTGGATGTACTCACCTGAGAGAGGAAGGTTTTGAATTTCTACTGATCTAACAGTAGAGCGGGTAGCACCTGTATCCACTAGGAAGGTAATATTTACACCATTCACCTTTCCATTCATAAAAGGACCAGATTGATCTACCTCCAGAGTTGCGCCAAGCACGCACTCCTCTTCCTCTCCTAGGCACCGTCAACAACTCTCATCTGACTCATTTCCATCCGACCTCAACCAATACTGCAGTTACATGCGGTGTTCTAATTACCTGTTCTCCTCCGTAGAATACCGTCTCTGCACTGTATTTTTTGAAGATTTACACTATGTGGGAGTGGTGGTTGTGGCACCTGACTCTGCTGGTTAACTACCTGTTGCTGTGGCGATGACTGTTGATTTACCTCATTCTGCAGCTGTGGATTCAATTATTTATTTTCTGGGTTAACCTTTTGAGGTAACGTACAATCGTTCTTCCAATGCCCTACCTTGCCGCTGTTATGACATGGCCATTTCTTCTTTACCTTATCTAAATTTAATTTCTCTTTTCCTTTGTTCAGATTACCTTTCATTTTTGCTTGACTTCCATCATTATTTTGGTTGATAATTGAGCTCCCTGTTGTTCACCTACTTTCACTTGTGCCCACATTGCTTTCTCTTTAAGCCTTCTCTGCTTGGCATCAAGCTTATCACCACACTAATTTGCATATCTTAAAACTTCATCCACTGAGCTGGATTTCCAGCACATCATGTGATGTTTTATCATGCCACTTATTTCTGGTCTTAAACCAAATACAAATCTGTATACAAAATGACTCATATCCTTTTCACTTAGTTCTTCATATCCACTGTGTTGTTTAAAAACGAAAAGTAATCTCTCATAATACACGTGTACTGGTTCTTTAGGCTCTTGCAACGTTCTGTCAATTTTTACCCAATCTGTTTCCTTAGGAGGAATTTTGTTTTTCAAAACGTTATTACTTGATTGTACTTCCGCATCACTTCAGGACCTGGAGCACCTGTTTTAGCATCCCTTGGATATTCTGTTTTTGGCCAGTCAACAGTAAATTTAAATTATGTCCATAAATCTGCTAGTACAACTATGTCAAAAAATCCATCTAAATCTTCCCACAACACTTTTGAGACCTTTACAAATCTATCTACTTGTCTGTACCATTCTACAGGTTTTTCTCGCAATCTAGGAAATTCATTGGTAAACGACAATATATCTTGTCTTGTCTAGTCCAAGGTGCATGTACATAACCTCCTCCCGGTATTTCTCTCATGGGAAATTCATTCACTACAGGTTCTTTCTCTTTGACAGGAAATGCTAATGACCTTTTGTCACTAATTTCTTCTCTTTTCTTTACCCATTTGCTTCTCCATCGTTCCACATCTCTCCATTTCCTCAGCAACACAATTCATTCTTTTATTTGGGTCAATCTTCCTGAAGTATTTAGATGTTCTATATCCTTCTCAGTAAAGTCTACTCTGTAGGGTTTCTGTAACATTTACATTTTTGCAAATTCTATTCCTAATTCATTCGCTGTTTCTTCCAATCTGTCATGCAGATTCTTAGCTCTCCATGTAATGCTTTTACACATAAACATGAGTTCATCATCTTGATAAGTTTTTAGTCTTTCAGTTCCAGTTGTTCCAATAATCAATTCTTCCATATCTATTTTTAATTTAACCACAACTAAAAGTTTAGGTTCCTGATCTTTTAATTTCAAAGTTTTAACCCAATCACTCAATTCTTCTGCCATTGGTCCTACCGGAGTTTTTGTCAGATCCATTTTATTTATGCTTCTTTCGGGTGTTACAGATACTGATTCTGCACCCACAGGAATCCTATACACAGGACTTTGATTTATAGTTAATTCAGGTGGTGTCATACAATTAGTATTCCTAACTTCAGTTAAATCTGGGTAAATCTTTTCTCTTACTTTTTGTAAACTTGGGTTCAAAGGAATTGTTAACGATGGTTCTTTTATTCTCCGATTTTCAAATACAGGAATTACAGGACCTATGGTTACTGGCACAGTCACAGCTTCTATGTTTTTAGTAAGTTCTTGTATTTTCTCAGTTAATTCATTTGTGGATCGCATTAATTCAGAGGTACTAGGATTTTCATCAAGTTTCTGTTCTCTTTTTTCTGGAGTACTTCTAATTTCAGAATACTGTTTTGGAGTTCCAGTAAAGCTAGTGGTGGAGCATTCGGTGTCACCACTATAGAATTTGGCTGATACGGAGGGGGTCTTCTATTTAAAATCTCCTCCATCACCTCATCCTCTGTGTCACTGATCAAACAACTCTTTCTTTCTGTTTCCACGTTTTTCCTTTTCTCTACATTTTCGCCCATCTCATCAACCGTTCTCACTGGATTCATTCCATCCCACATGTCAGCATTTCTCCATCTTTTCATTCTACTCTCATGAGTTGTTCCCCATACACCTCTCACATTACACCTCTCTCGTGACTACTTCCTTATCCTTCTCTCTTTCTTCTCCGTAATATTAATTCATTTTCTGCAGATTTCTTGTTTCAAAACAACCGTACGTTCTTCCTCAAACTGTTTCGCGACACCAACCTATCACAGTGCGATTCACCTCAACGCACCAATCAGAATAGACTACTTCACACTCACTTCGATCTATGCTCGCACAGTTCTTAGTTACGTTTAGTCACGTGGACCTATCCCAGCGCGACACTTCTAACATCAGCTCTGCTCCGGCTTCGGCTGACCCCGCCTTTACAAAATTTATCGGTAGAATATTTCTGTATTTTACACAACTTAAATCAGTTAGTTACAACATAAAACATTTCCATTTGTCTGTTTCGCTAAAACCAAAGTGAGAGTTTACTCAAACTCGCAAGAATTCTGTATTTCCAGTAGACAGTGCTTACCTCTTCTCTACCACAGAATTGTAGTTTCGCCGATAAAGCAGCACTTCCCTCTTCTTTACCCTTCTAACAAGCTTCAGTAAAAACTCTGCTACTCTCTTAGGGCTAAGCTTTAGTCAGAGTACATTTGACTCCTGTGCTTAGAGCCAAGATTTAACAGGTGTCCTTCGCTATACATTCACCACTTTCATACGGAAAATGTCCCTAACTGTAACACACGACGATGTTACAACTTTGAAATCAGACTATGTAATGTGCGACTTCACTTGCCACACGTTCCCCTCTGCCTGCAGACAGAGTAACCAGCTTCCTACTTCCCAGAAGCTTCAAAATTACGTCTACACATAACGTAATACAAACTCAACATATAGTGTTAGTCATAATTGCTGTACATCAGAACTGTATATACATTAACCTTGTTAATTTATACATTGCTTATCCAAATTAACCTATAGCAACCAGACTCCTGCTACCAAGAAAACTGATCCAGCACTGCTCTCAAACAACCCTCCAAACCATCATGAAACACTTAGGAACTATCACACTTTACTCTTCGGTGGGGCACATAGCACCACAAGTCACTCATTCACTCAAATCACACCGCTCCCAAGATCAGTGAGACTAGAAGGTGAGCTGCTGGACAGCGGAGTACCCAATTAATTAAAAATGTTAAGTTTTATACATTATGTACATATGCATATATGGACGTCTCCATTGTCTTTAGATTCAGAAGAAATAACATCAAGGCACCCCACTGTTTTGGTCGATGGACCAGCTAGTAGAAGTTAGTTGATGGAAATCAAGACCAGCTTAATTTACTATTTCTCATTTATCTTTATTTCTCTTATTATTTCAATTATTCTCTTATGACTTTATTTATTAAAATCTAACACTTAATTCGTAAAATGTCTTATTAAAGCATTTCTATAGATTTAGTCAAGAAGAAAAATTAATTCAATCAATTTAACATTTATTAGTCAAACAAATTTAGAAATAAGAAGTTTGAATAACATATTATCAGATTAGTTGAAGAAAAAGACAGGAATAAACGACACAGGTCCCCGTAAACTGCCACTCGATCTTACTCAATGTCTACCTTCCATCAGGACTCCGCATTCAATTCTATACCCCATCAAAAGTTAAAGTCAGGAAAAATGTAAAAGTCTTTTGCACCCAAACATCATTCAGTCTGACAGCATGTTGTGGTGCGAAAAATAATTTCAGGAACAGCTTTTTTCTCTCTTTCTACCGGCTCTTTTATACCCTTTTTCACTAACTATCTAACTAAAATTTGAAACTTTAGAGTCCATACTCATTCCTCATTGGTCCATGAGGGGGGTGGTGAAGATCATCTCATCTCCTTATTGTCCAAATTTTGCACTGTCATTTCCATGTTTCTCATGTGGTCAAAATTGTCCATTTCGATACTCATCATCCTGTCCTTGTATTGTTTATACATCATGTAGTTACTTCACTTAATTTTCCCAGGCTCACAAACTCGAGCATCTCTTTGGCATCAGTCTGTTTTTCCAGGCCACGCTGACCTTGACACCAGTAGCCCAGGCACAGGCCGTTCATACATCTCTCAAGCACAGTTGCGCATGCGTACAGCCATACTTTCTCGAAGTCTTACAAATCAGCCATTTTCTAGCTAGGCCGCACAGGCCTCAATAGGAACTAATATGAAAACAAACACAATATACTTTAGATTTAAGAATTAAAGCCCTTCTGTTTACCTCCCACTATTCTAAGTTTACCCTGTTAATGGTTACCTAGCGGAAAGTTACACAAATGCATTGTTTACTTACCAAATGTATTCGTTTTGCCACAAAAACATCCACGATAAGTATGAATGCATAGCTCTATTTCACTAAAAGCGTTATTGCACTATATTAATATGACATCTTTACATAATTAATATATTAAGGTTGCGAAAACAAGCAAGTTAGTTTCCCACGTGTGCTTTTTCTGTGTGTGCTTTTCTTTTTGTTGGTTAGTCATAACACTTCACACGATTAATACATGTTATGGTTATGGGAACTTACTTCGCAAAGGGTACACAAAAAAAATGTTGTCATTCCCCTGCACCATCACAGGCACATATAAACTCAGCACATGCGTACAATATAAACACTACCTCTGCATAGCGCTACATGCCAACTTGATGTAGGCTAAGGGTGAGTTAAGCACACAGCAGCAGTAATGTACACGAGTGAGCCTGAAGGCCTCACTTAAGACTCACAGGTAAAAAGGCATGTTCACTTATACTGATCACTACACAGTATGCTGCCAATACCTTGCTTGTGCTGCTTAATTCCTGGCAAAGGCAGTAGCCTTTCACCACTTTCAAGGTAGCGCTTTGGGCACCTCTCTTACGGTATAACAAGACTGCAATCTTTGAGACAAGCCTATGTCATGGGCACACGTATGGTCCTTGTCTGCCGATGACAATAAAAACATCTGCACCAAGAATCCAGACATTGTTGCCTTTGGAGTACTCAGGGCAGGTGTTCATGTTCATCATCCTGCAGCAACTTTTCCATTCCAACATCTGTCTATAAATCTAAATCAATCTCTCACAATATGCATGTACTGACTCAACTGAATTTTGAGTTGCTCTCCCGATTTTTGACTAATCAACTTGTTTCTGGGGAAACTTTGTTTTCAAATGCTCGATAGCCCAATTATATTTCTCTATAACAAAATTGAAGGAATGAGGCGGCATGGCTAGGCACCCAACATCAGCCTTCAGGACAATAGCCACTACATATTTCTATAAGGACTCTCCATTGACCACAAGCAGTCCTGGATGCAGGAATGATTTGTATGCAATACCACTTAATCTCTAATTAGTTCATCATATAAGGTACTAAACAGCACATCAGCACCAATTTTTGAAATTGAAACAATGACCAATGTTGTAATTTTGCTTTTACTGCGTTTGCATTATTCAGGATCGCTAATGATAAGAACTTCGAACCTATAAGGAATTTGCAAGTTTTGCCAGCAAGGTAATCCTCCATTTTACAATGCTTTGTTTGCAATTCAGTAACGATTGCAAATTATTGATGGTGTGAACTGTGCATGAATCAGTCTTCCATTTTACATTGACTGCATCATATTACGTTTGTTCTTGTTTTCCAGAGTTCTCCCATCTATTGAGCCTGAATGGTTAAAAAAGTTTACATTCAATTACTGTATTGTGTTCCATTCACGAGCATAGTTTGTGTTTTTACTAGCTGACCTTCCAGTTTCACTGTACATACATTTGAAGCTTGAGTTAAAACTCATTCCTGGCAGGACATTCGTATCTTTGTAATTGGATACAGTGCGGTTCCAGGAAGTCCTCATTGTTTTCTAAAATGTTAAAATATGGACAGAAGCCCTGAGATCTCACTACTTCTTGAGTATCATTCAGAAGCACCTACAGACTAAGCCCAGCCACAATCTCCAAAGCAACAAATACATAATGCAGACTGGTCCTAAACCGGCCTGTGATCTGGGAGAGCTTTCTCCTGTTCTGACAAACTACACGCCCCTGGTTCAACGTGTAGGTCATGATAAATTTAGACCACCTTTTGAAACCATTGCCACGCTTCCAGTCATACCTCTCCCTTCTACACCCGCTGGCCTGCTGTTAGCATCTTGTTTACACTCGAGAATGCACACCCTGCTGCTCCCATCGGGCCAGTACTGAGAAACCTGGGACATAAATAGCACCAAATGTTATTTTAAGATGGAACCGAACCACGGGCTTGAACAGCACGAGAACATAATCAAGTAAGTGTCAGAATTAAGATGGTGGGGGCTTTTGAGTGGGTGGGGGTATCTTCTGGTGCTGACTTTCTCCACTGCAGGAGATCGGCCCTGAGCTCACCCCTTCATAGCTGACAACTGCCATCTTTCCTGCTCTACCTTTAGCAAAGTGTATCTCTTATTGGAAGTATTAGTTAATTTCTACGGGATGCATTCAGACGTCGAATGGGGAACTAACACAAATTTGGTGGCAATCTTTTTTGAAAAAGTTCTAGAAGGTTCAATCTGTGACACCCTGTGAACATATTCAGAGTCTAGTTGACAAAACGTGCACACCTAGATATTACTTAAGTGCGGCAAAAATTGATTTTGGATGTAAATTGCAAATTCTGGTGTAGATTTGTATGCCTGCAAACAGCGGCTGCCAGCATGGATCAGAGGTAGGGGGCGGGCCTGGAGAGGGGGAGGACGCAGTTGGAGCGAGTTTTAAAAATTAGAATAAAAATAAAAAACATACTTTCTTGCCGCTTCCTCGCCATGTCCCATTGTAGTAGTCCTCTCCTTTTGGCCTGAACAGGAAGCACACCCAGGCTCAGACACTGCCAATCACAACGCTGCTCAGCAGCGTTGTGATTGGTCTGAGTAACGTGTTTTGGCACCCAGAGGCTTACTGGGAGCCGGGGTATGTTTTCCATGCAGGCTGTAATGCACATGCGAAGTGCGCAAGACTGTTTTGGGCAGCTCAAGAGTCATTGTGCACTTAGGACAGTGCTACCACGCCTCCCCTGCCCTCGCCCCCTCACGCAAAGCTGGTAGAAGTAGGACAAAATAAAATAATAATGTGAGTTTTTATAATTTTATTTTTCCTTTATTTCACTACTAAAAAGCAGTAGGGTGACGCTCCTCCGCCTTAGTGGAGGACCCGCCACTGCTGTAAATTGCTCTTCAGATAGTAGAAAATATGCTAGACTAGCCAATTTCCACAGTCCTAAATTTGTGGGCGGAGGAGACATGTTTGCTAGCATGTGGGGGTCAGGGTGGTGATCCTTGGAAAGTTAGTGAACATGCATAGAATTATACTTTTGTGGGTATTCACAAACCTTCCCAGTGTTTTCCCCTCCAGTTTGCTCACCTATTCTTACAGCCTAAAAAGGCTAGCACCAGAGTGCAAAATTCAAATGAAAATCACCTGAACACCGGTATATTTCTTGGGACTAATAGGGAAGTGATTTTGTGATTTCACCACCTGAGGGAGGAACAATGCAAACATGTTAAGAAAAATAGAATATAAAATTAATCTGTCATATTTTCCATTGTCAGATTTATGGTTAGGAGTACAAAAGGATTATGTTTTCCATAAATATGCTGTTGATTGATTGCTTTATTTCGATATGCACATATCATAAAAGCAGTACAAAAGATAAAAACAGCATGTCGAAAAAAAGTAAGACTGTACATATAGTGTAAGAATTAAAAACACGTTAGGTCAGCATAAATTAGATAAAAAAGGATTAAATTGATGTGGACAGTCTTCTAAGTCTAATCAACCAAGCCCATTTTAAAAACTTAGCAACAGCACAAACAATGGGAGGGGTTGTATTGGTTAAAAGAATCCGGAGTGCAACGGAGTGCTGACGAGTCCCCAGTTCTCTGCAGATGGGACCAAGCCAACGTGATCTGGGGCGACCATAGTCCGGGCATTCGAAGAGGAAATGTGGCACCGTCTCTGGCTTATCATGGCAAAGAGCACAGAAGCATGATGTGGGCTGGGCTTTATTCCACCTCGAGCAAAGGTCGGCCAAGGGTAAGGTTCCTAACCGAAATTTAATATACAGGGACCTGTCCATAGCAACTGATATTATGTCCATGTATGGCTCGTACATGGCAGCGTCTTTGAACAGCAGGAAAGCTGCGGTGGTTTTGCAGTGCTGCTGACTTCTCAAGCGCTTCACACTGATCCACTCCCAAAAAAGTTTTTTTAGGGTCTCCTTTGGGGGGGCGGAGTGACTATGCCAGCAAGAGTCCAAACCTAATTCCCCTAAGAGGTGTTTTATATCCTTCAGCCATTTGATGCTGCGCCAACCATCAGAGTGCATCACCTCTGCCAAGCCATTGGCATAAGATTGTAGCTCCGGAACCCTCCATAAACGTGCCCAGAGCAGAAGGGGTCGAAGCCGAGCCTGGTCCCTTATGGCTTTGCAGCCAGTGTCCATGAGCACTGGGATGGTCGGGCTGCTCGATGGAATGGCAAGGAGATCCTTGATGAATTTATTTTCGGCCTTGCTCAGTGAGTCAACTTTGCCCAAGCCCCACAGTTCCGCTCCATAAAGTGACGCAGGGACCGCGCGTGCTTTGTAGATCTCAAGTAGGGGGGCAACACAATGTTTTGTAGAGTTGTTAAACTCCTTAAGAAGGGCACCCCCCACCCTTTTGTGGGCCAATGTCATTTTCTCAATGTGGGCAGTCCAGCTCATCGCATCATTCAGTTGGATTCCCAGGTAATCGAATTCTGCCACTCTTTCTAGAGGTATAGAGTTCAGAATTGGAGGGCGGCCAAGTTTGCGCGGTGGATGCATAACTAGGTACTTAGTCTTGTCTACGTTGATAACAAGGCCCTTGGTGGTACAGAAGTCCTGGAAGCGGTTCAGCAGTGTCTGGAGACCTTGGGGGGTTTTAGAGATGAGGAGGGTGTCGTCGGCGAACAACAGGGTTGGAATTTTTACTCCTCCCAAGATGGGAGCGTCTGATGGTTCGCCCAGTAGGTGATCTACCACCCCGTTAATATAGAGGGAGAATAAGGTAGGGGCCAAAACACAGCCCTGCCTTACTCCCCTCTCGACCCTGATCTTATCGGTCTTTTCCCCATTCAGCCCCCATCTAACCTGGGCATAGGTGTTGGTGTGCAGGTTGATAAGGAGGTTTAGTATGTACGGGGGCATCCCTAAACCGTGAAGCACCCTCCAAAGTTCCTCCCTTGGTACCAGGTCAAAGGCAGTCTTAAGGTCAATAAAGGCCAAGTAGAGACTGCCTTTGCCCAGCACCACCACCTTCCAGTATAATAACAAGAGCCTGAAGACCTGTTCTATAGTTCCTGTACCTGAACGGAACCCAGCTTGCATATCGGACAGGATGTGATTGTCGTCCACCCATTGGGTGATCCTCCCCAAGATGGCTTTCCCCGCCAATTTCTGGCTTGAGTCTATTAGGCTTATGGGCCTATAGTTCCCGGGTAAGTCCCGGCTGCCCTTTTTGTAAATGGGGACCACCTCCGCACCTCTAGCACCAGAGTGCAAAATTCAAATGAAAATCACCTGAACACCGGTATATTTCTTGGGACTAATAGGGAAGTGATTTTGTGATTTCACCACCTGAGGGAGGAACAATGCAAAAATGTTAAGAAAAATAGAATATAAAATTAATCTGTCATATTTTCCATTGTCAGATTTATGGTTAGGAGTACAAAAGGATTATGTTTTCCATAAATATGCTGTTAGATTTTGTGAATCTCATGAAAAGAGTGTCTTCTTGAAAATCATGGACACAGTCTTACAAATTTTAAATGTTCCCTTTTCAGCGTGTGTTTCCTTCTCATATTATGGAAAATAGTGGTGGTAACCAAGGGGTATGAGAAGTCACATACTTATAACCATGTCAGAAAGCACAATCCACCACAAATTGTGAGGCCACAACCCCTTCTGCAAGGAATTCTTGCAGCAAAATAAAAGATAATACTAACTAATAAAGGGCCAGATGTACGAATCGTTTTTGCATACGCAAACAGGTTTGTGAACCCGTTTGCACAAGCAAAAACATATCGGGCCATGTACATAGCCTATTTAGCGAGGTATGTTATGTTATGTTATGCGGTTTTATATAGCGCACAGCTGCCCCAGCAATTATTTTGCGACTTGCTAAATAGGTTTTGTGACTCAGGCGTTCCCTTCCAAATTGCGAGTCTCAAAACAAGGTACTAATGTTTTGCGACAGCAATTACAGTCGCAAAACACTCACAATTACCACATAATTCAAGTAGGTGGTAAAGCATTTACAAATGGGAAGGGGTCCCATGCATGCAAAATTATTTTTTAAGGGCAGGCAGTAGTCCTAGAGACCACTGCCTGCCCTTAACAAAATTAAACGAAAATGTTTAATTTTTTTTTTTTACAATGCAACTCGTTTTCCTTTAAGGAAAGCGGGCTGCAATTTTTTAAAAAAGCTACTTTATTTAAAAGCAGTCCCAGACATGGTGGTCTGCTGACCCCTACAGGCCACCATCCCAGGGAGGGCTGGCATTCACAATGGGCTCACAAATTGTGGGAGGCTCATTAATATTAATGAGCCTCGCAATTTGCGACCCCATTTGGAATCGCAAAATAGTGTAAACACACTGTTGTACATTTCATTTAGTGCCTCTCAATTTGTGACTCGCAATGTGTTGCAAATTGCAAGGCGCTAAATGAAAGGGTCGAACATCTGGCCAAAAGAATCTTGTTTGTGGTTTGGTGCTAATTGGGTCCACTTTACAGAGGCATAACGATTTGACCGCACCCAGTAGGTGGTGTATCACCTCTGCCTTATGAGGAGGCTGCCCAGGCAGAGCATAACATGAGGTACAGGTGGTGGTAATTCCGGTCCTGCAGCACCACATCTTCCTCATTCTACTTTTGTAAGCATGCCACTCTTTTAAATGTGAGACCTCTAGGGGAGCAAACCCTACTATAGAGCAGGTGGAGCAGGACAATCTATAGGCGCCAAGAACGAGGACGGAAACGGGGAAAGGGAGAGTGGTCCCTCCCTGGGCTAAATATACATCACACCGAACACTACTTCCCTCATTCTAAGTATCTCTGTAATCATTTACAGCAGAATCACCCAGAGAACCACCTATACTGCAGGTATGGGTTTACCCGGTGAGCGTTTACCACCCTAGTCTAAATTTTGCTAAAAAAGGGATAACATGCAGAATTACATCATATTACAACACATTTCCCCCCTTTCTGACCTATTTACCCCCTTTCTGACATGTTTTCCCAGCGCAATTTTCACCAGTTTTTTCTGCACTGGGAAAATTCTCAGGTGGGGCACCTTTGCACAGCAAATTCCTCCAGTACCAAATTTCTTGGGGCAAAAAAACGTATTCACTTTGCAGATGACTTTCAAATAAAATGCAATAATTTGTTTTAAGAGTGGCCTCAAGGCTATTGTCAGAATGTCTTAACAGACAACATAATATCCAGCAAATCAAAGACATCTAGTCCTTGCCCAAAGTTATGAATGAATATTGAAATAGAGGCTTGTCGAAGAACATAACATTTGGAACATCCGCGAAGTCGCATAGTGGCATGGAAAGGAGTGATATCATCAGATTTGTTAACAGACCATGTGGGAGAAAGGATGAGAATAAACTAATCAGTGGACACTAAGGGAAAGTCAGGTTTTGCTGGCCTTTACTTTGATGAGTCTCGCTTGGATGTTCATGAGTTGGAGTTATTGCTTGACACAAAGAAGTTGGGACCGCTTAGGCATGGTCCCACACATCTTTGCTCACCAATATATTGCTTAGCAGGAATTTCTGGTTAGGACCCATGTAGGTCAGGCTTTAGTAGATCCCTAGAAAGAGTAGAAGATTGCTCTTGTCTCACTCAAAAGTAATACAGTCTCCTTTATTAGATGTGCCTCACCCCTTTATGTTAACTTATTTATTGAGCACACGTTTACTGAAATTCTTGACTCTGCCAAGCGACGAGCTTCACGAGGCGCGCCCTTAGGACGCGTCCCCTCCGGCCCCCGCCCCCAGTGGTGGCAGGGGGGCGGCCGGGCGGCCAATGGCGGACGGCCGCCCCCCCCTTCCCCTTGCTTCGATCACCTCCGGGTCGCGGGTGACGCACATCCGGTGTGGGGAGGGGGCGGAGACCTCGGGCCTATGTAAGGTCAAGCTCCCCTGACCGAGGTCTCTGTTCCCGTCGCCACTACTGGACTGTGTGTGCCCCGCTGCTCACCCTCGTAATACAGGCCAAAGCTTCCTTTAAACTCTTCCCGCGTCTCCCGTTGGATTGTCGAGGAAGAGCAGGCGGCATCGGAGAGGAGGTTTACCGAGGGAGTGCAGCGGCCAGCTGGTTTCAGGGTCAGGCACGGAGCGTGGAGAGAAGGGTGCCGTGCACGTGGCCAGGTAAGGAGTCGGGTGCCTCGGGGGACCTCGTGGGCAGCCGTGGTTCACGGGAGGGGGGGGGGTGCTCGCTCAGTTGGTTCTCTGCTCCTCTCGCGGGGTTGCGGCTGCACGCGGGGTTTCACTCGGGGTGCGGGCTCCTGCCGGGCGGTGTGGGCGGTTGCTCTGGGGAGACCGGGTTCAGGGTGCGCAGGCGTTGAGGCTCATCGGCGCGGCTGGTAGGGTCGAGGATAGTCAGGGAACGCCAGCAGCGCAGTCTTCGAGCGCAGAGTTTATAGGTGAGATGGCTCCCAAGAAAGGAGGGCATAAGAGGAAAGACTCTGACCCGGAGCTGGCGCAAATAATGAAATTATTGTTGCGCAAACTGAACAAAGACACCCCGGACAGTGAGACAGGGAGCGAAGACGAGCAGCCTGAGCCGGTAGTAGAGAGGCCACGCAGGGAAGGGGTAGCGCCTAGAACGGCATTCCCCCCGCTAAGGAAGAAGGGAAGAAGCATACCTCAGAATAAAAGGGCAGATAAGGGCAAGAAGCGTAGTCAGACGCATGTATTGGAGGAGCAGGACGTGGGATCAGTAGGTCCCGTCCACATCCCCCCCCCTAGGGTTCCCGAGGTAGTAGTGGCCCCCGCCCCAGTAACAGGGGTGCCACAGTCCATTGTCCCTCCCGACCCGGTGGGGGCACTGTTGTCCGAAATTAGGGAGACATTACATACACTAGCCCCAGGTGGGGGCACTCCGGTCCCGCCCCCGCCGCAGCCGGTGGCAACAGGGGCAGGAGTGCAAGACCCCTTAGAAAACTTGCTGGCATCAGTGGCTACCCTGGTAGGGCAATTGTCGTCCTCAGATAAGGGAGGAGAACGAGTGAGTGCAGGGGCGACAGCGCCATGGGCCCCACAGCGGACAGTAGAACATGGGGCGCTGCAGACCATTCAGAGGCAGCTTGCGCAGGTGGCAGAGTTGCGCAAGGCGACTCCAAGTGGAGCGAATGGATCCCTATCCCAGGCAACCGCGCAGGCAGCGGGACCCTTAGGAGGTAAGCTAGGTAACGATGCTGGGGGGGCCAGCGAAGTTGGGGGATCTCTGGGAGGAATGCAGGGGAATGTGCTGTCCCAATCAGGAATGCTGGCCACTCATGTGACCCCAGAAATGCGGGAAAAAATTTGGAAAGGCGCTTACATTGACATCTTTTCCCTGATCAGGCCCAATAGGAGGGATATAGACCTTAGGGAGAGGGAAGGCAAGGAGGGTGCCTTCAAGGAGAGGAGGCCCCGGGTGGAGGAGACACTGACCAACTGGCTTTTTGGTTTCCATGTCTTTGTTTCAGTGCTGTTGGAGAAGAGACCGGATTTACCCATCCCACTGGTATTTTATATGAATAAAATTGTGAAGGCTCATGCTACACAAGGGGGCTTAGTATGGTTGAATTACGACAGGGATTTCCGCTGGGCCAAGGAGCAAAACCCAGGTATTGGATGGGACCAGGTGGAGGTGAATGCTTGGCTGGAGAGTACTAGCTGCAGGGAGCAGCCAGCTAGGCAGCCCTTTCGGACATCCCAGGGGGGCCCGGGGGAGAAGAGGGGAGTTTGTTGGACCTTTAATAGTAAAGCGTGCACTTACCCCCCCGGGCAGTGCAAGTTTAAACACGCATGTTCCTTCTGCGGCTATCCCTCCCATCCCGAGTTTAAGTGCAACAAAAAGGCGAGAGAGCGGGGAGGCGGGGCAGCTTCTAGAGACGTTAAACCCCGCAGGCCTAACCTGCCTACCCCGGTAGACATTGGACGTCTGAGTTATTGGCTCGACCGGTACCCTGATAGGGGGGCGGCCTTGGTATTGTTTGAGGGTTTTTCTTTTTTTGGGTTCCAGATCCCTGCGGTGCATGTCCCTCCCGTTAGCCGGTGCAACAATCTGTTGTCAGCCAGGATTCTCCCATCAGTGGTAGTTACAAAGGTAGAGAAAGAGTGCTCCCTGGGCCGGGTAGCTGGACCTTTCCCCTCCCCCCCCTGGAAAAC
Organism: Lissotriton helveticus; assembly: GCF_964261635.1. Lineage (NCBI taxonomy): Eukaryota > Metazoa > Chordata > Amphibia > Caudata > Salamandridae > Lissotriton > Lissotriton helveticus. Next base: position 1,469,979,336 of record NC_136068.1, on the reverse strand, counting down.
TATGTGTGCTCTCCACTGGGGGTGGTGCCTAAAAAGGAACCTGGGCAGTTCAGGATGATCCACAACCTTTCCGCTCCCAGGGGCTCTTCCGTGAATGACTCCATTGACCCGGCTCTGTGTACAGTAACGTACTCTTCCTTTGATTCCGCTATTCAGAAGGTCAGGGATCTGGGGCGAGGGGCCTTGTTGGCAAAAACGGACATAGAATCGGCCTTTCGCCTGTTGCCGGTGCACCCGGACGATTACCATTTGCTAGGCTTTCAGGTGCAGCACCAGTTCTATTATGACAAATGTATGCCTATGGGATGCGCTGTATCTTGTAAATACTTTGAGACCTTCAGTTCCATGCTGCAGTGGGTCTTTTCATACCGGTCAGGGTGCACTGATGTTATTCACTACTTGGATGATTTCATGGTGATGGGCCCAGCTGGGTCTGGTAAGTGCGCGCAGGCGCTTGGCGAGCTAGTGAACATGTTTCAGGAATTTGGGGTCCCCCTGGCGCCCAGCAAGACGGTGGGCCCAGAGACTTGTATGTCCTTCCTGGGGATTGAAATTGATACTGTGGCTGGGGAGTGCAGATTACCTGTAGACAAGGTGGTGGCGTTCTCCCGGGCGATTGAGGCGGCCTTAGCAGGCCCAAAGGTGTCCCTACACCAGCTCCAAGTCCTGGTGGGACAGCTGAATTTTGCACTGCGTATCATCCCAATGGGGCGCCCTTTCTCCAGGTCTATCGCCCGCGCCATGGTGGGTCTTACCCAAAAACACCACAGGGTGCGGTTGAGGGCTAGTGTGAAGGAGGACCTGAGGGTATGGCGTAGTTTCCTGGCGGACTTCAATGGGCAGGTGGTGTGGCCCGCCCCTCCGGTGTCCAGCGCAGAGCTTGGCTTTTTTACCGACTCGGCAGGTAGCATTGGCTTTGGCGCCATCTTGGGCGCCGCTTGGTGCGGGGCAGTCTGGCCTCCTGCCTGGCACGAAAGGGGCCTGACAAAAAATATAGCCTTCCTGGAGCTCTTCCCCATTTGGGTGGCGGTGACCATCTGGGCTGACCATTTCAGGGACAGGGTGGTGACCTTCTGGTCGGACAACATGGCGGTGGTGCAAGTCATCAATAGGCAGGGAGCTACCTGCCCGCACGTACTGCGCTTGCTAAAATTGTTGGTCCTGGCATGCTTAAAACTGAATTTAACCTTCAAGGCGGCGCATATACCGGGTATTGATAATCATGCAGCTGATGCTTTGTCTCGTTCCAAGTTGCAGGATTTCCGGAAGTTCCACCCACAGGCAGAGGAGCGAATGACTATATTCCCTACGTCACTGTGGACAATTGGAGCCCCGCTTTAGCGGGGCTGGTAGGTGCCTCCCTGAGCGAACGCACAAGGCAGACGTATCAACAGCATTTTAATGTGTACTTGTGTTTCTCCAAGCAATCAGGCTTTCCAAACATATTTTCCCCAGAGGCGATACATTGTTTCCTTCAGGGGTTAAGGGATCAGGGGAGGGCCGTGGCTTACGCAAGGGCAAATTTGTCAGCCATCCCCTTCTTTGCCAAAGTAGCAGGGGAGCGAGACCCGGGGGCTTCCTTCCTCATCAGAAAGGCGCTGTCAGGGTGGGCCAGATTGGAGGGACCAAGGCGGGACTGTCGTAGGCCACTGGATCTCCCGACCTTGTCTGAAATTTTAAGGGTCTTACCGTCTGTGTGCGATTCTCCGTTCAAGGGGGTCTTGCTGGGAGCAGCTTTCTGCTTAGCCTTCTATGGGGCCTTCCGCCTGAGCGAATTAGTAGGGTCCTCCAGATTTGACCATGGGGGGGCTTACAGTTCCAGGACCTGGCTCTTTCCCCGGGGGGCTTAGTGGTACTGCTCAGGCGTTCCAAAACAAATCAGGGGGGGAAGGGTGCCCCCGTGCATCTTCGGCCCGCCCCTGGGGTGGCGGCATGCCCGGTAGCCCGGATGCTAGCCTACATGGCCCTTCGTCCCGCGGGGGGGGCGCGGCCCTGTTCATTCACGAGAATGGCCACTGTTTGTCACAGTTTCAATTTAAAGCGGTTTCCGGCTGGCCCTCGGGGTGCTGGGTCTGGGTTCTGCCGGGTTTTCCTCACATTCCTTCAGGATAGGCGCCGCTACCTTAGCAGCGGGGGCGGGCCTTTCTTCCGACGCTGTCAAGGGTGTGGGGCGCTGGGCATCAGGCTGCTACAAAAGACACGTGAGGCCGGATTTGTTATGACCAGACTTGGCCACATCTTTTTGGTTTATGTTTAACGGTGTCCTCTTTCTCCTTCTGATTAGTATGCCCGAGTCGGTGGTCTGGGTCCTGGGGCACTCGTTCGTGCGCCGGGCGGCAGTGCGTGTGCAGCAACGACAGGTGGTGAAGCCAGCAGACTTGGGCGAGGTCGAATTCGTGTGGCCTGGCATCGGGGGGATGCGGATCTGACACTTGAGGCGGACGGTTGAGGAACTCAGAGCACGGAGGCGGCACAAGTCTCCAAACTGGATTGTGATACATGTAGGGGGCAACGACAGGGTGGACAGAGGACGCTTGGCCGTCAAGGAGGCCCTCCTGGCGGAATTCGCCTGGCTGGGGCACACGTTCCCGGCAGCCACAATTGTTTGGTCGGGCATGCTCTCACGCAGGACATGGGGCCCGGGAGTCCGGGTTAGATCTTTGAACGTTTCAGTGAGAAGACTGAATGGTGAACTGGCAAGGTTGTGCTCAGCGAAGGGCCGCTTGCGCTACATTCAGCACCGGTTGATCTCTGGAGAAGCAATGTACCACCAGGATGGGGTACACCTGTCGGACTTAGGAACGGACACATTCATAAGCGTACTTTGGTCATTTATTGCGAACGCAGGTGGGGAGGGTGTCAGGCCTGAGGGCCTTGGCCACCCTTGTGGCGGAGTACAGACCTGCGAGCAATAAACAGTGATTGAGGGGAGGCCGCCTGGCGGACTCCATAGGCCAGCTCTGAGGGGGGATATGGTGAGCTCTCCGCGGGGAGGAAGTCACCACCGGCTGGGGAGGCTAGGGCGACAGATTTCGAGCCTCCCGGGCGTCCCAGGGCAGCCGGGTGGTAGAGGGGTGGGCCCTGGTAAGGACGGACAAGGAACGGCGGGCCTACCACTCCAAGGGGCAGGTGCACGGCACCTGGCGTAGGATACCCCGGCGCGAGATGCGAACCAGATGGTGCTCCTCTCTTAGGGCTGGGGGAACAGGAAAAATACATGTGTTGTTTTGAAAATGGATTTATGAATATCAATATGCATTGTGGATGCTTGTCATGTTTATTCAAATGTGGAGAATTAAACATGGCCTTTTTTACCCCACCAAAATCTCCTGGTTATTACAAAAGTAAATGTGGGGTACTGCATGTTGGTATCGTGTGGAGGGTGGCGGGGGCAGATCTGGAGGGTACGGGTCCTATGCCAAGCGACGAGCTTCACGAGGCGCGCCCTTAGGACGCGTCCCCTCCGGCCCCCGCCCCCAGTGGTGGCAGGGGGGCGGCCGGGCGGCCAATGGCGGACGGCCGCCCCCCCCTTCCCCTTGCTTCGATCACCTCCGGGTCGCGGGTGACGCACATCCGGTGTGGGGAGGGGGCGGAGACCTCGGGCCTATGTAAGGTCAAGCTCCCCTGACCGAGGTCTCTGTTCCCGTCGCCACTACTGGACTGTGTGTGCCCCGCTGCTCACCCTCGTAATACAGGCCAAAGCTTCCTTTAAACTCCCACCCACCCGTCCCTGAGATTAGTGGTTTGAGGGAATGTTGTTGCGGAGTACAGACCTGCGAGCAATAAACAGTGATTGAGGGGAGGCCGCCTGGCGGACTCCATAGGCCAGCTCTGAGGGGGGATATGGTGAGCTCTCCGCGGGGAGGAAGTCACCACCGGCTGGGGAGGCTAGGGTGACAGATTTCGAGCCTCCCGGGCGTCCCAGGGCAGCCGGGTGGTAGAGGGGTGGGCCCTGGTAAGGACGGACAAGGAACGGCGGGCCTACCACTCCAAGGGGCAGGTGCACGGCACCTGGCGTAGGATACCCCGGCGCGAGATGCGAACCAGATGGTGCTCCTCTCTTAGGGCTGGGGGAACAGGAAAAATACATGTGTTATTTTGAAAATGGATTTATGAATATCAATATGCATTGTGGATGCTTGTCATGTTTATTCAAATGTGGAGAATTAAACATGGCCTTTTTTACCCCACCAAAATCTCCTGGTTATTACAAAAGTAAATGTGGGGTACTGCATGTTGGTATCGTGTGGAGGGTGGTGGGGGCAGATCTGGAGGGTACGGGTCCTATGAAAAGAAGTTGTCACTGCAGAAAATGGAATTAGCATTTGTACAGCTCCTGAATTTCACCAGGCTCATTGCGGACTGGAGGTGAATAGACACAGTGCTCTGCAGACTGACAGAAGGCAAAGATAAAGTTGTATGTCTGAATTTTATGACAAGACCAGAGGCTAAGATTATTGCAATCTTCCTTTATTGTGCCACCCACATCAGCACCTTTAAAGAACAAGAACATTGACCAAAGTTCTAAGAATCAACAAAGGGCCAGAACCAACAGCCATCTTCCTTCTTTTTTGCTGCCGCCCAAAGAGATAAGTCTGATCTGCGGTCACTATGTCTGATTGAATGTTTTGGTATTTGCTTGTTATGAAATACTTTGTTTCGAGTAATTTAGCTTTTTTAATATATGGAATGATTGATCGCTCAAGTGTGAGTGAGTTTTCCTTCCCAAATGCCTGATTTGTGCTCTCTGTAAGCTCTCCTGTTTGTTCACTGTTTTGTCAGTTCATTATGGTGATGTTTCGACGAAATGCCTTCTGATTTGTGAGCGTTTGTGATTTCCGACTGGTTGATTTTTGAATTATGCCTGCTTGTGTGGCTTTTGTGCTTGAATCAGTGAGTTAATTGATTTGACCTTTGGTGAAGGGCTCTCCTGTACTCGTTCTTGCAAGTCAAGAATGGATTGATTGATTCAGACTTCGCATGCGTTTCTAACGCTTGCTTCGATGTGAATGTGCTTTTATAGTTAAAATTAATTTAAATATCTCTTCAATGCGTTTATATTTGAGAAAACTCATTTATTAGGCTCGAGCCAAAGGAAGACGTCACTGTGCTGCTTGTCTTTACTGAGTTCCACGTTATGGTGCATGCGCACCCACCCACGTCTTCGAGCTGACATTTACGCACACCCTCATGTTGAGTTTGCTGTGCACGAGCGCTCAAGACAGCTTCAACGATCGTTTACTTTCCTCTGAAGTGTTTTTTCATAAGGTTTTTTCTTTTCTGCCTGAAACAGGGTTTTAAGCAGTCAGATTACAGATTTTGATAGGAGTCTGGAGTGTTATTTCACAAGTGCTTTTTCTTGAGATTTGTTGACAGTTCCTTATTCAAATTGTGTTTATTTTTTTATTTTTTTATTTTTTTTTAAAACCTTTATTGAGGCAATAAGGAAGTACACAGCTGTTGTCTCCTACATCCTGCAGTGTGCAGGCCGGCAGCAATCATGAAGATCTCAATACATAGTATTTATTAAGAGGATCATATCTGACACAGCAAGCAGCCTACAACCCTTCTGGGCCGGCCGCGTTAAGGACTGTCAGGAGCCGTGTTCGGTAGCATTCAATAATGTTGGAGGCCACAATATACACAAAGCAGAGAATGCATGAGGTTTTCGATTTTTCTTTTTCTTCCCCCCCCCACACTCATGTATGAACAACAAACAACTACAATGTAGTAGTCTAAACATAGTAGAACTTGCTGCTCAGCCAGAGTGGAATGAGTGGAATGTTGGTGAGTGGTTAGAATGGAGTGTTTAAATGTCTGAGCGTGAGGATCAATTGTGAACAGGCTGAGCAGCAAGTGGGCTGCTCCTGGTGGGGTCTCACATGAATACTAACCATCTATCTTAATAAAGAGATCTACAATCTCTACACCTCGTCTTCTTCCAATTCATCATAGAAATGAGCAGCAAGTGGGCTGCTCCTGGTGGGGTCTCACATGAATACTAACCATCTATCTTAATAAAGAGATCTACAATCTCTACACCTCGTCTTCTTCCAATTCATCATATTCCTAATATAACATTTGGCGACGATCCGGAAGAACCTGCATGTGCTGTGTTGAAGGATGTTGAACTGAAAACGGAATTGAACAAAGGTGAAACAGCTAAAACGGAAACGAAAACGGAACTTTAATAGGTAAAGCAGCTGTTTTTTGGGAGCCTGACACCTGGGGACCCCACCAGTGACCGTCACCGTTGCCCGCTGAAGCGTGTCAGGACTCACGTTCAACTGTCAACAGGTCGGGGGGAAGACGATCTCCAAGTTTTGTCAATTCCTGCCTTTCAAGAAGTATTACAAGAGATCGTCTAAACTTTAATTATTGGGTAATCTGCGTGAGCATCAAGCGCCATCTAGCGTGGCTCCAAGAGTACTTCACCTGGTTATTATAAAGGTTTATTCGTCACTTATTTTCATTTTCGTGACCTGTCTACGGTGATTGCGGAGCCTCGGACTATATGCTCGGTGACAAGCAGTTCTGGGAAGTCACTGCCAATTAATACAGGTCAGATTGTGCTCCAATTCATACTTGTTTTTAATATTAAAGATGGGCTCCTTTTCAGTACTTGGGAATGTTTGGCAGTTAGAGGCATATATCATGCGATATTTGAATTATACACGAGGGCATTCTTACCTCGAGCCTTGTTGTGCGATCTGCTTACATCACAAGAGTCTCTGCGCAATCCACCTCTGGAAGTCCACCACTCCTATGACGTTGTGGGAGTCTGCAGGAGCACGCATCTGCCGAGAGCCAGCCGGTCCAAGCGTCAGAAGACGTGATGCCATTTTGAGTTTCAGCCACATCTTTCAGTGCTTTCATGACGTGCTGTGCATTACTTCCCTGGAGCTCGGCACTACTATGACGTTTTGGGAGACTGAAGGAGTCTTTAGTAAAGATCGAGTTCTCCAACTTTGGTTCGTGTCTTGATATTGACTAAAAGTGTTCACAAGATAAATTTTGGAAATTCTCGGACTCCGTTTGAGATCGGGTGAGACACCGCTCACCATGACAACATGGCATTACTGTATCTGTACTACTGATTTAAGTTAATTTAAGTTACAGTACCTGACTGCTGCTTTTGGTGAATTTTACAGTTTTTATCTGTTTAATTCATTGAGTTAATGCTATACACGTTATTACATACTTTACTGGTATACTGCTCATGTTACAGCCACATAGCGAAATCTTTATTTATTTATTGAGGTTTCCATTCTGAGGATTCTGGGCATGATTTGGTTTCTTTAGGGTATTCATTGTGTTAGAGCCGGTCTCTTCACTTTCTGGTAATCTACAGTGTGGGTAGTGCACACCCTATACACTGATTCTACCCTTCTTGCCTATTAGTAACAAAATATCTTCCTTTTATGTGCAATGGACGGTACATCTTTAGTTTAAGGTTCAAAAGGCAGTGTACCTACTTTTTATTTAAGAATGCATATGTTTAGTTTTATGTACAATGGGCGGTGTTCCCATCTTTAGTTTTAAGGTACAAAAGGCAGTCTACCTATTCATTAGTTAGGGGTGCATATGGTTAGTCTTAGGACAATGGACTCAGTTCACATATTTTAGTTGGTTGTGTACAATAGGCAGTGGATGCTAGTGTTTTAATGCACAATGGGCTGAGTACCCATCTTTAGTGTTGGGCTGTGTACCCATATTTGTTTATGGAAATGCACAATGGGCTGAGTAACCATCTTTAGTGTTGGACTGTGTACCCATATTTGTTTATGGAAATGCGCAATGGGCTGAGTACCCATCTTTTGTGTTGGGCTGTGTACCCATATTTGTTTGTGGAAATGCGCAATGGGCTGAGTAACCATCTTTAGTGTTGGGCAGTGTACCCACATTTGTTTTTAGAAATGCGCAATGGGCTGTGTACCCATCTTTTGGGACAGTTTACCCAATTTTGCTTTTAGAAATGTACAATGGGCTGAATACCCATCATTTGACCAGTGTAACCATATTTGTTTTAAGGAATACACAATGGACTGAGTACCCATCTGTAGTTTTAATAGACAAATACACATCTTTAGTGTAACCATACTTTAATTGTGTATATATACAGGGTACTACAACCTTCATATTTTGGAACTCTACACACTCAATTCTCTTTCTTTTTCAGGTTATGACCGAAATAGGCTTCGACTATGGGTCTTCCACCAACAAGTGGATTTCTCATCTATTGTTGTGTATGGTTCAGAATGTTTTTTTTCTAAAAACTAGTTTAATTAAAGGGGTTGTTTTATTCACGGTATGACGATGTTCACATTTGCGTGGACAGTTATAAACCTTCTAGCTTTGTGATATGAACTAAGATGTACAGATATCACTTGTTAGATTTCTACTTCTTGCTAATTTACGTTACTGGATTTTTATTCACGGTGTGTAGAATCTACAATCTGTTTCTGAAACGTTGGACTTATTTTAAAGTCCAACTGGGTGTAATTTTCACCTGTCTTAATTTTTATATTACAGTCTTTCCTTGTATTATTACTATCAGTAGCAATGTTAACAATTTTCAGACTTGCTATGTATTTTCTTTTATGAATTATTACTTGTCTTTTTTCCTCCTTATACGATGTTAACAAATTTCCCCTTGGTTGATTCATATTTTTATTGTACTTGCATAATTCTTTTTGTTTCTGTTAAAAGGGGGAAGGTGATGTAGTAGTCTAAACATAGTAGATCTTGCTGCTCAGCCAGAGTGGAATGAGTGGAATGTTGGTGAGTGGTTAGAATGGAGTGTTTGAATGTCTGAGCGTGAACATCAATTGTGAACGGGCTGAGCAGCAAGTGGGCTGCTCCTGGTGGGGTCTCACATGAATACTAACCATCTATCTTAATAAAGAGATCTACAATCTCTACACCTCGTCTTCTTCCAATTCATCATATTCCTAACATAACATACAACTTAATCCTATTGTCCGGTTATCTAGTGTACCCAGTGTGTATGGTCCGCCCTCCTCGACCCCACTCCTCCGTATCTCAAGGAGAAAAAGGAACGCCTAGGCCAGAGAGCGAGCCCCCTGTGTTTAGTGGCCCTGGTTAGGAGACCACACGTTAACGCTCCTTATCGTGTGGAGAAGTGTGTAGTTCGGGGAGGAGGAAGATGTGGGGAGGTATAGTCAAGCCAAGCAGCCAGAGGACAGGGCGTGGTCAGTAGTCTGTGTACGAGGTCCGTACCTGTCAGGAATCGTGGATAGGCTATATGTGACAGCTATACGATGTGGAGTGTCGTGGAACCTCATATGCCCAGTTTGCCAAATGGGGGAAGGAGATGTGAGTTATTCTTTTCATACGGGCACGCTGAGCGTTATGGAGTGCAGCACAAGTGAGTCACCTGGCTAGGGGAACGGTTAGTGGGACATGTCGCAGGTATGGTACGTGGATAAAAGCGTGAGTCGCAGGCAGCATGTATTAGGGAGTGTCTGGCTGTGCAGTGGCTTGGAGACGCAGAAGGTATGTAGTGAATGGACCCCATACGTCTTTGGGCCTTGATTTCTGTGGGAGGAGTTCTGCATAATTATGCAGTTGGTCCTGCCAAGTGGACATCGTCGTGATCCAGTCTTTAAACTTGGGTGCCCTGCCACGCCCCCAGCGGCATGCCACCAGTTGCTTCGCGAGAAGGATCCCCAAAGCAAAAAATGTACGGTGCGTTTGCAGCGTTGGACACGCCTGTCCCAGCAATGCAATCCTCGGACAAGGTGATGCAGCCACCCCGACCATGTCAGACAAAGCAGCGAACACCTCCTCCCGGTAAGCCGCCACCTTGGGGCATGTCCACGCAAGGTGGAAAAAGTCCGCACCCTCTGCCCTGCATCGAGCGCATCTGTCATCTTCTCGGAGTCGGAAGCGGTGCAGTTTGGCCGGCGTATAGTAGAGCCTGTGCAAGAACTTGTAGTGTATGAGTCGAAGGCGTGAGTTACCCGTCACTGCCGCAGTATGTGTACAGCTTTCTTCCCATTGTTCGTCCGACATTTGGGTATCCAGGTCCCGGTCCCAGTCACGCCTCGCTCTGAGGGCGGGCGGGGACAGAGCCGCCTGTGTGTGTTTGTAGAGCAGTGAGACGACATGTTTTGGCGCGTCAGTTTGGAGCAGGGAATGAAGGGGCTGTACCGTGTCCGGCTCGTCTGGGAAGGCGGGGGTGACCGCCTTTACATTCTGCTTTAGACGTACATATAGGAAGGTATCCATGACGGTTGGGGAGTTCTCGCCAAAAAATTGTGCAGATGTTCGGAAGGTGCCCTGCAAGTACAGATCACCCCATGTGTGTAGCGCTAGCCTTGAAAGCATTTTGCGGCCTATTTTCTCGCAGGCAACTCGGAGCCGGGGGTCATGAGCAAGTGTCATCAGTGACGAGTATAGGAACGGCATACCCATAGCGTTAGCTAAGCTCCTCCAAGCTAGTACAGTGCAGTCTACCGTACTGGGATCCCGGTCTACAATCTTGGAGTCAGTGTAGAGGTAACCCGCAGGTTGCATAGGTCTCATGTAGCCATCTTCAACTGCTAGGTGAGCCATAAAGGGGTTGGGATGTAGCCAGTATGCAGCAAAGTGGGCTTGCGCACAGTCATAATATCTCCGGAAATTAGGCACGTCAAGTCCCCCCTGATGGTAGGGGAGCATCAATGTGTTCATGCCAATCCTGGGCTGCTTGCCACCCCATATCAACCGTGACATTTGCGAGGTGAGTGCGCGGAAAAAGTGGGAGCCCGGGTTATACGGGATGTTGGTGAAGAGGTACAGCAGTTTAGGTAACACCACCATTTTAATCAGGGAAATACGGCCTGCCATGGATATCGGGAGATGAATCCATCTGGTGACTTTGTTGGTTAGTTTGTCCAGGACTGTGCCATAATTCGCTCTGATAAGAGTGTCACGGTGTCTTGTCACATTTATGCCTAGGTATTTGATTTCCTCTGCTTCCCAGATTAGAGGGTAATCGAGGGGGAATGGCGTGGTGATGTCAGTCAGCGGGAACAAAGCTGATTTCGACCAATTTATTTGTATTCCCGCGAAACCACCAAATTTGGTGATCTCTCGTAGCAGGGGGTTAAGATTCTCCCTAGGGTTATGTACATAGAGGGTCATGTCATCGGCATAGAGTGCAACAAGCAATTGTCTTTCCGGGTATATGAGGGATCGGTGGTTGTGGTGCTGACGCAACTTGGCCGCTAAGGGTTCGATTGCGATGGCAAATAGCACCGGGGACAGCGGGCATCCCTGCAGCGTCCCGCGGTGGATCTCGAAGTGGGGAGAGCGGGAGCCATTCAGTAGCACCGAGGCCACCGGCTTATGATATAGCAATCGAATCCAGTCTAAAAAGCTAAAAGGAAACCCCATCCGTTCGAGTAACGCTAGTAGGTAATCCCACTCTAGTGAATCAAACGCCTTTGTGGCATCTAGGAAAACGGCAGCTGCTTCACACGTGGGGGTAATGTCCTGTATTACTGCCTGGAGTGTGCGCAAGTTGTGGGAGGTAGCGCGGTTTGGGACAAAGCATGTTTGGTCTGGTAAGACCAGCCGCTCCATCAGTAAATTAAGGCGCGTTGCGAGTACCTTCGCCAGAATTTTTATGTCAGAGTTCAGTAGGGATAGGGGCCTGTACGAGTCGCAGGACTCTGGCGGTTTGCCCGGTTTTAGCAGCGAGGCTATGAGAGCTTCTCGCATAGTGGTAGGTAAGATACCCTCCTCCAGAGCCGCGTAGTATACTCGTTGCAGTATCGGGGCGAGAATGTGAATGTAGGCCTTGTAAAAGTCAATTGGCAGACCGTCCGAGCCCGGCGACTTACCCGACTTCATGGACATTATAGCGTCTGTGATTTCATCCAATTCGAGCGTGTGATGCAGGAATTTCTGTTGAGATGGACCTAACAACGCAAGTGCAGTGTCTTCAAGGTAGGCATTTAGATTTATGGGTGCGGACCATTGGGAAGTGTAAAGTGTGGAGTAATGGTCAACAAGAATCTGTAGTTGTTCCGGTGCGTTGTGTTGGGGTGTGTTATGCTCATCTAGCAGTGTAGTGATTTAATTATGATATTTAGGGGGGTTCACCGCGGACGCAAGCGCCTTGCCAGGCCTATCCCCCTCACAATAGCTACGGGCTATATGTGGCTTCCCCAGGAATTTCCATTCTTTTTCTGAGAGGTCTGAGTACTCATTTAGTTTTTCACGTAGCTGAGCCTGTGCTGCATGATGGGGAGTGACACTAGCCGCATCTTTTTCAAGCTGCCCCAGTTCCAGTTCAAGCTTCCGCAATTCGCCCCGAAGGGATTTGAGGACTCCACCCCCTTTAGCAATACACCACCCTCTGACGGTGACCTTAAAGGCCTCCCATACCGTTGTTATGCTGGAAACCGAAGTCATGTTGCGATCAAAAAAATCTTTTATGTCTTGTTCTAGTTCAGCCCTGAAGGCCGAATCGGTTAAGTGTGCTCGGTTCAGTCGCCAGTTTAAGTAAGGAGATACGTCCTGCGGGATACGGAGCGTCACTAACACTGGGGAATGGTCAGAGAAGGTGCGAGCCAGATGGGATGCTGCAACTACCCAGGAGGAAAGTCCCATGGAACAGAATATGTAGTCTAGACGCGCCCAGGTGGAGTGTACTGCAGAATAGTGGGTGCCTTGGGAGTGAGTCGGGTGGATGTGTCTCCAGACATCAGTCAAGCGATAGTCTTCTACAATATTCAAAAGGGTGCGTTGGGTGTGCGTGTAGTGCATCGCTTGTGGCTGGGACCTGTCCATATGTGGACGTAGTGCTGTGTTGAAATCCCCACCCAAGACGACATGTGCAATCCCCGTCGATTGAATCTTGCCCCATAGCGTAAGGAGTGTGGATGGGTCATCAATGTTGGGCCCATAGTAACATGCAAAAAGAACCTTGTGCGAATACAATCTGCCCCATACCATACAGAATCTTCCAGTCGAATCTGCTTCTGATCCCTCAAGGATAAAGCGTTCCCCCCGTCTGACCAAGATCGTCACCCCTCTAGCGTAGTTGGAGTATGATGAAAATATTCTGCCAGATGCCCACCGGGCTGCAAACAGTGGAGAGTTACCCGACATTAAATGTGTTTCTTGGAGCATTGCGATGGACACTCCGTGCCTAGATAGGTAACTTAAAATTTGCCTCTTTTTCCGCGGGTTGTTAAGCCCTCGGACATTCCACGACATCAAATGCAGTTGTTGAATAGGCCGCTCATCTGTCACGTCACCCATCCCAACAAGTGCAGAGATAAGCATTGAACGAGCATAAAATAGTAACACACCTCAGAAGCTTCTGTATCTATGCTTGAATAGATCATCAATTTCAAACCGACCACTTGACACAGACCCACCCCACTATTGCAATGATTCGGATTTCGAGTAGTTGGAACCCCATCCCACCCACACCGGCCACCCCAACCCGCCGGGTAAAGAACACCCCCCTTCCCACCCAACATTCTGCAAGAACAAAATACATCAAACCAACAGTTCAGAGTCATATCTTCCATGAGGGGGAAGAGGTTATAAAGGGGATCACCCATTGGAGTAGCAATGCTAGGGGCGCCCGACCTGCCCCCCACCTCACAAGTCACACCCAACGGACGCCAGTATAACACCGGGTCGTCCTCCTTGGGATGGAGGCGGGTGTCGAGCCCATTTCATTATTCAGACCGGTATAAAGGAAGGCTGTGAAAGTACCTCACCGGGAAAGTAGTGTCTGGAGCATCGTAGTGCGCACACGTGTGTTGCCGCCTCACAGCATGGTCCCAGTCAAATTCAGTCTTGTTGTTCCAGTGGCGAGCACGATCTGGAGCGGCGTCTCGCCTCGCTGTCCCCAGCACTGTCGCGTTTCTGTTGTTTCAGGAAGTCCTCTACCTGCTGTGGGTTGGCGAAGATATGTTGCTTGCCATGATAGGAGAGCTTCAGTTTCGCAGGATAGAGCATGGTATAGGAGAGTTCCAAGGCTTGCAATTTCTTTTTTACGGCAGTGAATTTACGTTGAGCCTCTTGTACAGCAGGGGTAAAATCCGGGAAAAAGGACAAGGTGGAATTACCATAGTTCACTGTGCCGAGTTCTCGGGCACGACGGAGCACCGCGTCGCGGTCTCTGTAATTCAAGAAGCGTGCAATTATGGGCCTAGGAGGAGCTCCTGTGGGAGGACGAGCAGCCAGAGATCTATGAGCTCGTTCGACTATGAGGTGTGGGGAGAAGGACTCCTTCCCAAACAGTTCCGTGACCAGGGTTTCTATAAAGGGTTCCATCTTCCCTGTGTTCGTTGTTTCCGCCAGGCCTAGGATGCGGACGTTGTTTCGCCTGGATCTGGCTTCCAAGTCCTCACTCTTATCCGCAATAACTTTGAGGAGTCTGTCCATTTGGGAGGTACGGCGATTCACAGTGGCGGCTCCGTCTTCCAGGCCAGATATTCTTTCCTCGGCTTCTTTGAGGCGTGTGTCATGTTGGTCAATTTTTGCCACTATGCCGTCCATGCGCAAGTTCATATTGTCTATTTTGGCATCTATATTGGAGAGGCTCTGTTTCATACCCAGTAGTAGGGATTTCCAGTCTTCGTCTGGCGGCGTGGGGGTGGTGGGGCTGTCATCCGGCCCAGGCATCGTTTTGCTCGTTTTCCTGGCCTCAAACGGGATCTTGGATTGCCTGGCATCGCCACGGCCCATGGCACGCCTCGCCGTTCTTGATGTCGCGATTTTGAGAACCCGTATACAGCCCGGCTGGTGTCGAACCTAGGACAAAGAATGGGGGGTCCCAATGCAGGAGGGCTGTGAAGGAGTCTTTCGGTTTCACGGTGCGATGGTTTTCCCAGTATGGCCGCTTCGGCGGGGAGAGGAGTGGCTCCTGCGCGCTCGTCCAGCTGGTCTGGTCTCGTGTTAGGGGAGTAGGCTGTGGTGTGTAACCCCGTGTGTCCGCCCGGCAGCGTCCGCCCAGCCGTGCAGGAAGCAAAGGATGTAGGGCAGCTGGGTGCCCCCGCGCGTCCAATGTCCGTGCGTAGGCGCACCTCAGCTGGGCCGTTGAGAATGGGAGTATGTCAGCTCCCGGGTGCGAAGGTCTCCGCAAACTGGCCGCTTCGGCGGGCAGAAGAGTGGACCCTTCACGCTCCCCCAGCAGGGCTGTACCAAGAGGAAAAAGAGGCAAGGGCCTCGTGTTTGAGGATCAGGTTGCGGTGCACTCCCCCGCTAGGCCGTTCGGCAAGGCCCGCTCGGCCGTGTAAGAGTTGGGAGATGCAGGGCAGCTAGGTTTCTTCGCGCCCAATGTCCATGCGGGGTTGCAACCCAGCGGGCCGCCGGAAGAAGGCCCTCCCGATGCCCCGCAAGGCAAGCAGCGCAGAAGGCAATTCAAAAAGTTGGGAATGCGCTCGTACTTGCGCCGTGGCCTCAGGTGTGGCAGCAGTTCATAGAGTTGGGCGCCGAGCCGCGTATAAATACAGGCAGTTGTGGGTAGAAGAGGGGGTGGTCCACAGGGGATGTTGCCGTTCGGGGGTCCCTCACCTCCACCAGTATCCGCCGCAGGAGAGCAGGAACGGTCCGCCTGGCCCGCGGACAGGCAGCCGCGAGCAGGCCTCAAGTCCCCGGTGTCGCGTAGCTCGGCGCCTCACAGGGGCCGGGTCACAGAGGAGCGCGAGTCTCCGCTCACAAGTTCCGCGCTGGATATCTACGGCTGTGGTGGCAGGATTTGAAAGATCTAAGCGTCGGAACGCTCAGCCCAGCAATACGAGTCCGTTCCCGTTGTGGGTTAGTCGATTTTCACCGGTCAGGATAGGATGCAGGATCGTCGTAGGCTCGACTGGGCGAGAGCCTCACTGCAGTGCGGCCATCTTGGTCCGGCGCCACCTAGCGCCCCCCCAAATTGTGTTTATTGTTCATATTATTTGTGAATCTTGCAAGTAGTTTTTTTTTATAGATTTATTCACTTGAGGTTAAGAAGAAAAGGTTTTGTTTTAAGAACTGTGTCAGAACCAAACGTTAGCGAATGTCACTTGAAAAAGATAATTAGTGATATGCGAACTAAATTCGCAATTGATCTAGATGAAAAAATGGAGAAGAAGTTTGAGGACGTGTTAATTAATAAAGCTAGTTTTTTGCAAGATGAGCATTTCTGGTCCGCAGGAAGAACTTAGATGAGATTGGTTTTAAGAGCAAGAAATCTAAAGCTGCACACACAGATGATGGTTTTCGTAAACGTACGAAACAGGGTTGTGTTGAGGACACACATGGGGACCTGGAAAGAGGTCAGCCAGTCACTGGACATAAGAATAAAGGTAGTAGAAGACATACTACCGTCCTTTGTGATGAATCTTCTTTGAGTGTGCGGAAATAGAACTGAGCTACTCTTCTGAGTTTGATTCAGATGTGGAGATTGTGGAAAAAGACAAAGGTCTGGACACAGTGGTAACTGATAAGGTGGATGGCCTTACTGGGGCCTTACTGGGGTCGTGGACCCCCTTGGTGAGTCTATGTTTGACCCCATCATGCTAAAACACCCACTTTCTCAAGAATGGAGCCCGGCTCCGCCTGTGGCACAATATGTGGAACTGTGGCTTAGGAAACAGATCCAAAAGGATGTCAGAATGATATTATGGTCTGGGTGTCCAAGACCCATTCTAGCTAAAAAGATAGGAATGACTCCAGACTTGGATGTTAAAATTATAGTGTTTATTGGGAAAGGAGGTAAAGATCCTAGGAAAGGGCTAGATAAGGGTTTGAGAATGTGTCAGGATAGACTTTTAGTCCTGACCGGACAGATCATAAAAATATTTGATATGGCAGAAGAGGCCTATGTGGGTAAGAAAGATCTAGAAGCGGAAGAACTGAGAGAGTGGATACAAAGAGCAGTATCCTTCTCAAGATTGACACGAAATTGGATGAACTAGCCAATAATGAAAGCGGCATAGAAGCCAATGGGGTGTTGTTTGATGATACCTTCATCAAGGAAATGTCAAAATACGTTGGGGCTTTTAGTTCCTTACAAAAGTCGCAGTGAGAAATTAAAAAGGTCTTTGACCGTCGTGTTTTTGTTGTGGCCAGGTGAAATAGAGGTCGTTTCCCCGGCCGAGGACAGGGTATCACAAGGGCCTCATTTTCATGAGGGTTTAGAGGTTACCAGAACCAGTCACAAGTTGGCTATCAACTCGGAAATTGATGGGCAACGTGAGAGGAAACAGGAGATCAAGAGGCACAGATAAGTCGAGATCCTTTTGTTAACAGTGAAAAGTTGGGCAGCAGAGTTGCTCAATTTTATCACACTTGGTGTACGATTTCAAAGGACCCGTGGGTTCTTCAGACAGCTATGAGGTATCATATAGATTTCATAAAGGAACCAGTTCAAAAAAGAATTGTGGAAGTTTGTTTGTCTCCCCTTCGGCTTATCCTCGGCTCTGTGGTGTTTCACCAAAATGCTCCATCCTGCTGTAGCCTTTTTGAGAGAGAGAGGAATTTGTGTAATCCTCTATTTATACGATATTTTAATTATGGATCAAGAGAAATCGAGAGTTGCGGATCAATGAAGTTGGCAGTAGATCTTTTGGAGAATCTTGGGTTGGAAGTAAACAAGGAAAAGTCATGCTTGATTCCAAGTCAAGAGACTCTGTTTTTGGGGTTCTTCATAAACACGGTTCAAGGTCAGTTAAGACTACCTATGGACAAAATAAAGAAAATAAGAAAGGAAATTCAAAGAATTTTGTAGTTGGATGTGATCTCCTTGAGGATGTTAGCAAGGGTTGCAGGCTTGTTGTCCTCAACTATTCAAGCTATTTTTCCAGAACCTTTGAATTATCATGCTCTTCAGAGATTGAAGAGCAGTCACTTAAGGAGTGGTTTGAAGTATTCAGAGGATATCGCACTTTCGGAGGAAGCAAAGCTAGAACTGCATTGGTGGCTAAGAAATATGGAGGTTTGGAATGTGAAAGCTATTTTCGCAGCAAATCTGGAATTAGTTCTATGATCAGATGCAAGTTTAACTGTCTGGGGAGCTCGCTGTGGTGGGACTTCAACATGGGGATTATGGACTATGGAAGAAAGGGAAATGCATATAAATTGTCTGTAATTGCTTGCAGGGTGTTTTGCGATAAAGAGCTTCACGAAGGACAGGACAAGGTGTTCGGTTCTTTTGAGAATGGACAATGTAACTGCTGTGAGGTATGTGTAAAAATTAGGGGGTCCGAGGTAAAAAAAACTGGCAGATCTTGCGAGAGTTTTCTGGGACTATTGTTTGAGTCAAGACATCCTTGTTCAGGCGGAACATATCCCAGGCTTGACGAATGTGGAGGCAGATTGGTGCTCGAGGAATTACAAGGACTCCAGCGATTGGAGTCTCCACAGGTCAGTGTTTCTGAGGGTGATTAAAATTTGGAGACCTTGTTATGTGGATCCTTTTGCGAACAGGAGAAATACCCAATTGGTGAAATCTTTCAGTTGGCATCCGGACCTGGATTCAGCAGGGATAGATGCTTTCAGACAGGATTGGAGGGGACTTCATCCCTATGCTGTCCCTCCTTTTGTTATGATAACACGGATAACCTTGTTGGTTCGGAAATGGAGGGAAACAGTAGTCTTGATTACTCCCCTTTGGAAGTCTCAGGTCTGGTACCGAATCCTCCTAGAAATGTCGATAGATTTTCTAATTTTGCTTCCATCGTTCCAAGACATTTAAATGGGTCCATTGGCGAAATGTCACTATTTGGTACTATCCGATCAGTTGATACTGATAGCATGGAGAATTTCAGGCGAGTATGGCAGTGACTGGACTTTCGCAAGAGTCTTTAGATCTTATTAGAGAAGCCTGGGCTCCAGGAACCAGGAAAATGTATAGACTGTCATGGGAGAAATGGCATCGCTGGTGTGTTGAGAGGAATTTTGATTCCGTTTCAGTGGATGTAGTTAACGTTGTTAATTATTTAGTAACCTTGTTTGCTTCTGGTTTGGCTTATTGTACTATCAATGTACATAGATGAGCCATTGCTGCCGGTCATGTTTTGGTAAATGGAAGCAAATGTTGACCCTTGACCCTGTTCCAGGCAGGTCGCTCCCCATGCCACACAGCTCCACCGGTTTGTGCCCGTGTTGCCCGTCCTCGATGCTGCTATGAGTTCGCATCAGTCCTCTACCTCGTTTGTCCTCCCATCTGCCTGACAGCTTTTCTCTCTTGCTTTCACTGTGTGTCCTGCCACCTTCATTGTAGTTTGGTTATTATTCTTGTATTGTATTGTCTTGTATTATTTTTGTATTTCCTTTAGCTCTCCCATTTCTCTTTCTCTCTTATTCCTTCCAATTTGCCTGCTGCTGTGTCCCCTGTGGCCCCGCCCCCCACGCTCGCTCATTGGCCCCGCACCCGCCTCCCAGCTGCTTCTCCCTTCCACCTACCCTTCCTAATGCCGGCCGCTGTGCCAGGGCACCGAAGGCACGCCTAAGGCAAACCCATCGGCGCCTGTCCGGCCTGGACCGCGCCAAGCGCCAGACCCTCTGGCCCCCGAGAGAGCCACGACACCCGACGCTGCCATGACGCCAAGCTACTCAACTCCCACCGCTCATCTACCTGCTTCCAGTCCACCCCAAAGCGCACCCACGGACCCTTCACTTGCCGAAACTGCAGCTTCACCAGCCAGTGGACACCAGCATGACCTGCCCCTCCAACCAAGACAGCTCACAACCACCTCAGAGGCATACTTCTCAACACCCGCTCCGTCCATAGGCACGCCATCAAACTCTGGGACCTATTTGACTCATCCTCCCCGGATGTCGCCTTCCTGATGAAGACCTAGATGAACCCCTCCTCGGCGCCTGACATTGCCATAGCCATCCCGGATGGCTACATGATCATCAGCTACAGATGGAAAGCTGACACAGGAGTTTGCCTCTGTCAGTTGTATTGCGAGCACGCTGTTTGTTTGTTTCTGCTATATTTTCCTTTATGTGTGATATAGCAATTTTTTACTTGTGCAGAGTTACATTTATATGTTTTTAAAAGACTTACCTATTTTATGCCAGTATTCTCCTCAGTCCACCACAGCCTGTGCTGTTTGTTGTGGAGGGAGTTCATGGCGACATTGTCCTTGGTTTCCCCACTTCCGATTGTTTGAATTGCGGGGGCCATTTTGGAAGGGGCTGACTAGTCTCTTGGCTGGGCACACCTACTGGCAGTATAAAAATAGACCTATGGCGCCTGCTGCGCAGAAATTGAGCTAAGCGGGCACGCCGGCGGCTCTCCGAAGGCACGCCAAAGGTAAGCCCGTCTGCGCCTGTCCACGCCAGTCTGCGCCAGTTCGACGCCAGATGCCAGACATGCTGCCGGTTTTGAGATAGATACGGTCACCTATATTCGGGAAGAGTTGTGGAATATTAGGAAGTTGGGGAGCGAGTGCAATGTAGATTCCAATCTACATTGCCACCCACCCCCCAGATCTAAAAATATGTTAGCATATTCAGTCTCATCTGTCGCTCTTTAGCCATACATCACGCTGATGTTTTGGATCTGCTAGAGGAGGCCTCTCCAGATGTCCTCTTTTTGACCGAGACATAGCTCTCAGATGACATGACTGCTGAACCTGGCCTCGCGCTCCCTGTGGGGTACATTTTTCTTTTGATTAACAGAGCAACTAGAGGTGGGGGTATAGCGATTATTTTTAAATCATCCTACTCATGTTCTTTTCCTAAGCAGAGGATCACTGGCTGTGAGAGTGCTCTTTTTAAGGTCACCCTGAGCCCTGCCTACACTTTTTCTGGGCTTTTGATATATCGGCCTCCAGGACTGTCCCTAGGTTTTAGGAAAGCCCCGGCAGATATAGTCAGCACTTTAGCAGTTCACACTGCCAATTTTACTATTTTGGGGGATTTGAACCTACACTTAGACAAAATAGAGATTATTGATATGGCGAACTTTGTGGCCGACTTAGCAACCTGCCAATTGTTACAGCTAGTAGTGGGACCTACCCATATTGCAGGGCACTTATTAGATCCAGTTTTTACTAACATATCCCACATCATAATGCACACACCGATCAGGTTAGGTTGGACAGACCATTTTTTGGTTTCAATGTCCCTTTACGATGTCATTCCTGCTTGGAATGAGGGTCTAAGTTATCCGGTTTTGGTTTTCTTTACCTATGTAGCCTTGATAAAAGTAACAAATTGGCTTGCTTGTTTTTTCTCGAATAGTCGACAAAAAGACCAATTCTGTCAGTTTAAATATCGTCATGATACTACTTCAGTCCTGGAGTTAATTGCCCGATTGCTAGTCCAAGAGACTCGTTTTGATTAAAACATGGGTAATGGTCCGTTTTTCGTTCCCTCCTTTTTCTCTCCAGCCAAGATATTGGGCAAACAGTTGGCTAAAATTTGAATGCCACTGCAACACTACTTAACCCTCAACTACCGGAGTGTTCCTAACACGTTTTCTCAGTAAGTTTCTAAACTGGGGATTTAGCATAAAGTGAGAACGTGCAAGCTGCAGCCTTACTAAATGTATGTAATTTTGCGTTTTAGCTCACCTTAAGTCAATACTTGGATGACCTTTATCTATTGTTTGGTCCCCATCAATCTTTTCTCAGGTGATGTTGCCTGTTTTTTTAAAAATTTTTGGTGGTGTGATGCTTTGAGTCACTTCGTGGATTTTAGTGGTGCTGGTCTATTCTAAAACTTTTTTTGATTTCCCAAGTGGTACCTTTTTCTTTCTTCCTTCTGACTTTTTTCTTTGCAAGAAGCCTGTATGAACCATAAATATGTATGAATCTGATTTACTGAATTTTTATTATACAGATGTACTACGCTCAAGCAAATTCATTGTCCTGAAGATGACTGCATAAATTATTAGCTGTCGAAACGCCGTCGACGCTTTCTCTGTGGCCTCAATTTATAAGGACACTATATTTATGTATATGTTGTTCTTCCTCTACCATGTAGTGGTTTTGTTTGCCACATGTCTGGTTTGTGTTATATGTTTTGCTTATGTATACCAGCACTGTTTGTCTTGAGCCAAAAAGTCTCTTTTTTAATATGTTATATTTATAATAAATGATATAACTTTTGATACTGATAGTTCGTTGGGCTTCTGCTAATTTCCCTCTTTTATTATATGTTTTGTGATAGATTTATGTATTTTCTTGCAATAGACCATGCATGATTTTTAGGTTTCCTTTCCCTGAACCTATTGTTTGATGTTATAAACTGATTGTCCCGGGTTCGGGGTTTATGGACAGCCCCTGTGGTTGTTAATGGAATGAGGGTCAGCCTTCCACTTGGAAACAGCTGTGGCACAAACTAAATTGGGATCATCTGGATGCCACTTGCCCGAATCTAGCTGAAGATTCCAACAAAGCGTACAGAGCATTCTCAGAGTGGATAGAGCACCCACTAGACAGCTTAATCCCTATGAAGCGTTCAGCGAATTGCAAAACCAAATCACGACCTTGGTTCAAGACTGAACTTGCTGATATGCGTAAGGGGTGCAAAAGATTAGAATGAATATGGAGAAAAGACTTTTGCTCCACAGCCGAAGCCAGCTATCGGGCAGCAATTAAAAGCTACCATAAGGCCATATATCAGGCACGCGCGTTTTTTTATCTCCAACCAAATACCAGAGAGCACTAATCCTTCTAAGAGTACATTTTCCATTCTAGCCAGTCTGCAATCTAAACAAACTGCAGCTGGGTCTACCATTAAGTCCAATAAACAGTGTGAGGACCTTGCCCTCTTTTTTGTGGAAAAGGTGGACGCTATCTATCGGTCCTTCCCGACCACTTATAGCATCCCGCAGGAGTCACGCGGTTGTGAACAGGCTAACACACCTTTCCGCCAATCACGGCTGATCAACTCTCTATAAGATCAAGTCAGGATCTCCTGCCGACCCACTTAAACCTAACCAATTTAAGAAAGTGCTGTTGACAATCTTACTACCCCTGAATCAGTTGATGAATGGTTCCCTTAGAACACCTGCGGTGCCCAGGGCCTGGAAACAGTGATTCCTCTACTTAAGAAATCTACCCTTGATCCAGCCAGACCGGAGAACTACCGCCCAATTTCCCTGCTCATTTGGGCAGCTAAGATCACAGAGACCTATGTGAACTCCATTCTATCGGACTATCTGACCGCTAATAACCTTCTGGATCCCTCTCAGAATGGTTTTAGGCCGGGTCATAGCACGGAGTCAGCACTCCTAGCAGTTACAGAACACGTCTGGTCAGCCATCGATGAAGGTCGAACTTCGGCGCTGATTCTGTTAGATCTGAGCGCCGCCTTCGACACAGTGTTGCATGACATACTGTTGCGACGCCTTGCGGAGGCTGGAATTATGGGCTCGGCTTTGGAGTGGCTGGGTTCATTTCTTCATGAGAGGTCATTCACGGTTATTGCCCCTCCGTTTGCCTCTGGCAAACATTTAGTCAAACAAGGGGTGCCGCAGGGCTCCTCCCTTAGTCCCCTATTGTTTAATATTTATGTTCAACCTTTAGCGGCAGTCGCCAGCAGTAGGGGTCTGACCATGGTCTCCTACATTGATGATACCCAGTTGTTGGTGGCACTTTCTAATAAAACTGAGCGGGATGCCTTCAAGTTTCATGGCGACCTTGCGGTAGTGGCCGACTGGATGAACAGCAACTGCCTCCAACTGAACTCTAACAAATCAGAGGTATTGTTAGTCGGTAGGGACCATGGTCGGTGGAGTGATCTGTGGTGGCCAACCAGTCTCGGTAAACCCCCTCTCCCAAACAGGCAGTAAAAAACCTTGGGGTATGGCTCGATTCTTCCTTAAATTATCGAGTCCAAACAAAAAAAACGGCCGGGACATGCTTTGGACTCCTTCGGGGGCTTAGACCCCTGTTGGGCTTTTTCGATGCCTCAACGTGTCAGGTCATCATTCAGGTGACGGTTCTGTCAAGACTCGACTATGCCTGCTCCCTTTTCTTAGGGTCCAACAAGGCGGAGGTCTTGAGGTTGCAAAGGGCACAGAACGCAGCTGATACAACACTCTTAGGCCTATGCAAATTCTGCTCCGTTTCTAATGCTATCCACCGTCTGCACTGGTTACCGGTGGCCAGACGCATTGAATTCAAAACCGCTTGCTGGGGCCGCTGTCGTGCTTTATAAACCAAGATAACATAACATAACATAACCCGCAGGGATCACACCAACAAACCAGGAGGTAGAATCACCATCATCCATAGGAACACCCTCGGAATTACAACCAGCACCGAAGACACCCTCAGCACTGCTGAACACTTGCACTTCTAGATCCACATCGGCCCCATCACCACCATCAGAGGAACCCTCATCTACAGACCACCCGGACCCCGACCACAGTTCAGCGACTCCATCTCTGACCTCATCAGCACGCACGCCCTTGCCTCCACAGATTATATCCTCCTTGGAGACGTGAACTTCCACCTCGAGAACGCCAACGACACCAACTCCACCACCCTGCTCAACAACCTGGCCAACCTCGGACTCAAACAGCTCATTACGACATCCACCCACTCCGCCGGACACAAGCTCGACCCCATCTTCTTCTCAAGCAACCATGCCACCTTCAGCCACACTACCGAACTCCACTGGACCGACCACCGCTACATCCACTTCTCCTTCAAGAAACACGCCACGCACAACCACCCTCAACAAATCCCCTACAGCAGCTGGAACAAGGCCACCGAAGACCAACTAATCACCACCCTTGCCCGTGACCCACCAAACGACCCCACCAACACTGATACAGCCGGCCGCAACTTCAGGCAATGGATCGACAATTGCGGCAACACTCTCGCCCCGATCAGGAAACCCTCAAACAAACGCACTGACAGGAGGGCCATCTGGTTCACCACCGACCTCCAGGCATCGAAGCAGACTTGCCGAAGACACGAGAAGAAGTGGCGCCATGAACAGACACTGGAAAACCACGCAGCACTCAAAAACGCCAGCATTAAGCACCACCAACTCATCCGAACCGCCAAAAGAAGCTCCTTCAAGGAACGCATCAACAACAACGCGCGCAGCAGCAAAAAGTTCTTCAACATCGTGAAAGAAATCGCCAACCTCAGCTCCGCCATCGTAAGACCTCTGCGACTCCCTAGCAACCTTCTTCCACCGCAAGATAGCAGATATCTACAACAGCTACAACACCCAGGCCCACCAGTAACCCACCATCACCTCAGACTCACCAACCCCCAACCACACCAGCCTCCTGCTCTCCTGGAACCACATCAACAACGACAACACCATCATAACCATGAACACCATCCATTCCGGCTCACCATCCAACCCCTTCTCTCACCACATCTTCAACAAAGCAAGCTCCATCATCGCACCCCAACTCCGGAAGATCATCAACAGCTCCTTCAAGACCACCACCTTCCCGGTGAGCTGGAAACACGCAGAGATCAACGCCCTATTCAAAAAACCCAAGGCGGACCCAAAGGACCTCATCTCCCTGCTCCCCTGCTCCCGTTCCTGATGAAAGTCATTGAGAAGACTGTCAACAGGCAACTGACCAGCTTCCTCAAGGAGAACAACATCCTGGACTCGTCCCAATCTGGATTCCGCATCAACCACACCACCGAAACTGCCCTCATCACCGCCACCGACG
The DNA here is from genome assembly GCF_964261635.1 of Lissotriton helveticus. Lineage (NCBI taxonomy): Eukaryota > Metazoa > Chordata > Amphibia > Caudata > Salamandridae > Lissotriton > Lissotriton helveticus. Next base: position 1,469,953,715 of record NC_136068.1, on the reverse strand, counting down.
ACATTAGGGCCCTGCTGGAAAACGGAGAAACCGCGGCCCTCATCCTCCTGGACCTCTCGGCCACCTTGGACACCGTCTGCCACCTCATCCTGCGCACACGCCTCAATGATGGAGGGAACTGCGTCAAAACCCTTGAATGGATCACCTCCTTCCTCACCGGCAGAACCCAGAGAGTACGCCTCCCCCTTTCCATTCCGAAGCCACAAAGATCACCTGCGGCAAACCCCAAGGATCATCCCTCAACCCAACGCTTTTCAATGCCTACATGGCACTGCTCGCCAACATCGTCCGGGCGCATGACCTCAGCATCAGCTCATACGCCGACAACACCCAGCTGATCTTCTCTTCCACCAAGGACCCCGCCACTGCCAAAACCAACCTCCACGAAGGAATGAAGGCCATTGTCGAATGGATGAAGGACAGTTGCCTGAAACTGAAATCAGACAAGATGGAGGTCCTCATCCTCGGCTGTGCCCTAGAAAGATTCCCACCGGAACCAGACGGATGGTCACCCAGGCCAGGCCCTCATCAGCAGCAGGTTGGACTACGGCAAGGCCCTCTATGCAGGAACCATGGCAAAACTCCAGAAAAGACTTCAACGCATACAGAACGCCTCTACACACCTCATACTCAACATCCCCCACCACAGCCACATCACTGCCCACCTGAGAGACCTGCACTGGCTCCCCATCAACAAGAGGATCACCTTCAATCTCCTCACCCATGCTCACAAAGCACCCCACAATGGCGCACCAGCATACTTCAACAAACGAGTCACCTTCTACACCCCGAACCGCCGGCTCCCCTCCAATGACCTCACCCTCGCCACCATTCCACACATCCACCGAACGACCACCAGTGGCAGATCATTCTCCCACCTCGCTGCCAAGACATGGAACACCCTTCCCATCCACCTGCGACTGACCCAGGACCTGCTGACCCTCAGGAGACTTCTCAAGACCTGGCTGTTCAAGCAGTAGCAGCATCCCCTCTTCCCCACCTTAGCGTCTTGAGACACTCATGAGTGAGTAGATCGCTTTACAAATGACTGACTGATTGATTAAATGGAGTATTTGTGGGACAGAATGTCATGGTAAGAAGACTGATGAGAAGTGTGAGAGTCTCAAAACCTCCAGTGGATAGATATTCTTCATTTGGGATGTATAGAAAGTGTTGTCTTATTTGCAGAACTTAGGTGACAACTGTGAGTTGGATTTGAGAATTTTAAGTGGAAAATTGACAAAGTTGTTATGTTTTCTGTCTTTTAGAAGTATTCTGACATGAAAGCATTAGATGTCTGTGCTAGGATGATTTTTAACCCACAGGGTGTATATTTCTACCTGTGCAGAAGAATGAAAATTAATTCTGAAACCATTCTCTACCCTTATTTTGATGAACATGAATGTTTATGTGTTGTGCGTTGTTTGAAAGAGTATGAAAAGAGGACTTCAAGTGTTCGATCTTCTAATGAAAAGCAACTTCTAATATCTTATAGGAAACTGTACAAGGCCGTGACTAGCCCAACCGTAGCTAGATGGGTAAAAGAAGTGATGAAGAATTCTGGTGTTGATGTAAGCAGGTTTGGTGCTCATTCAGTGAGAGGTACTTTTGCTTCAAAAGCCTTTATGCAGGGTGGTGCTTTGACTGATATTTTGAGATGTGCTGATTGGTCTAATGACTCTGTTTTTCTAAAGTTTTATTTTAAACCTGTGATTAATGCAGCTTCTTCTTTGTTAGAGAAGCTTTAAACTTGCAATAATCTTAGCCTCCGGTCTTGTCATAAAATGTAGATTTTCATCAGCCTTGATGGACAGAAAATCTGGATTTTATTAAAGACACGGAGGCTAATATTATCCCACCGTTTTTTCCATGCCCTTGTTTGGTAATTGTCAATTGTTCTTTCACAGGACATGGTCAACAATGAGAGAAGAAGTTGGTTTTCTGTTAAAGCTGATTAACCTTCGCATGGTTTTATCTAGATGTCAAATAGGACTTATGTTTATGTTTTGTTGCAGTTAACAAAAAAGAAAGAAGATGGCTGGTGATTCTGGAACTTTGTTGATTCTTAGAACTTTGGTCAATGTGAGTGGTGCAATAAAGGAGGATTGCAATAATATTAGCCTCCTTGTCTTTAATAAAATTCAGATTTTCTGTCCATCAAGGCTAATGAAAATCTACATTTTATACTCCTTGTGGCGGGTTCCTGAGGCTGAAGTAAAGGGGTTATCCAAGAGTTCTATGAGGTGGGTATTGTGTGAATTCAGCCTTCATGAAGGCGGAGGACTGTCAATAAATGACTTTTGCTGGTCCTGGCACTTTTTGCAGGGTCTCCCTCAGATTTCTTCCTTCTGTTGTACCCGTTTTTGTTGGCATTAGCACTCTGTGAACCTTTTCCCTGCTAATCAGTAGTAAAGTGCTTGTGATTTCTCCCTAAAACCTGACAGTCTTGGGATATACCTGTTTGGTAGATTTGATTTACCTGTAAGTCCCTAGTGAATGGCACTATATGTACTGTAAATTAAATGCTACTAGTGAGCAGCAGCACTCATTGCGCCACCCACTGAAGTAGCCTTTTAAAGCATGTCCGGGCCTTTCACTGAAGCCTGTAGACCAGTTTTAAACTGTCATTTCGACCTGGCAAAATAAACCTTTTGCCATGCTTAAATCTTCCTTTTTATACATATAATTCACCACTAAGGTGGGCCCTTAAGTCTCATAGGGCTAGGTGCATCGTATTTAAAAAGTCGTGCATGTGGATTTAATGTTTACTGGTCCTAGCAGTAAAAAACTCCTACAGACACATTTTACTGTTGTAAGACCAATCACTCTCATTGAATAGCACTGGGTTACCTTAATACATTTAGTAAATGATAACTTTGGATTTGGGGCAGATAGTATGCTGTTTACACTCACATTAATTGTATTTTAAAATGACATTTAATGGTAAAGTCAGGTTTTAAGTCACAATTCTGAAAATACCACTTTTAGAAAGTTGCTGCAGCAACAAATGATGAACGGAATGTTGAATGAATCAAACATTCACCCCCAGTCAAAAGATCTGGATTAAATCCATCATTCTCTTGCTCACTACTCCACCCCAGTTTGGACCCAGCCATATGCAAATCAGTCCTGGGGTGAAAGTTTGATTGATTCAGCATTCCGCCCACATTTTTTGCCGCAGCACATTTAGGAGGTTGACATGTTCTTGTCATAAGCATTTGTGTCTACCAGTGGCGGCTGGCACAATTAGGAGCGGTGCAACGTTAAGGTGGTAGGGCGGGTGGTTTGGGGGTCGGGGAAGTCGATAGATGATGGGATAAGTAAAATTAAATGGCAAAATAAATAAAACCACTTACCTTGCGCTCACCCATCGCCAACTCGACAGTGCGGCGAGCGCAAGGTAAGTGGATTTATTTATTTTTTATTTAATTGTACTTATCCCATCATCTGTCGACCCCCCCCAACCCAGCCCGCCCCACCCCCACCCTACCGCTTTTACTTTTGCCAGCTGCCACTGGTGCCTAATGTCACTATCCTGGGTCACAGGACTGAATGGCTCTGCTGTTGGAGTTGGGTACTCCTTCCAGACAGTGACACAAAAGGGGAGTAGGGGATTGCCCATCCTGCCAGGATGGCTGGGGGTGGAGTTGAACCTTGCCCCCGTAACACTTCAAAGGGCTTGCCTTTGGCAAACATAAAGGAATTTGCGGACATTACAGAAGAAGGCCTGCTTTGCTCTTCAGAGGAGTGCCCTGCTGCTACCAGAGGACTGCCCTGCTGATAGAGGGCTGCCTTGATGACCCAGAAGGCTGGCTGATGTCTGAGGACGGTCCTGCTCTTTAAGAAGGAAGACTGGACTTACTCCTTCATCTCATGCTATCTGAGTACCTCCAAGGGTCAGTTGGATGACCTCCCATCTGAGCTCCAAAGGCCTCCCGTAACTGCCCAGCTGACCTGCTGCATTGGACCTGCATGTGCCTTGCTAGCATCTGCTGGAGTGAGTTCCTTATCTCCAAGAATTTAACTCTCTGCACTGGACTTTTAGAAGATACCTTTTTCAGATGGAGTTATCCGTATATCCGACCCTCACTCCATTGCAGTCTGACTATACCATGAAGGTGAGGTGAGATAAAGGGCAAAATATTTCACAAGACCTTCAAGAGCAAGAAGTAGGAATTTGTAATGGAAGCTGATTTTCTCTTTTGTGACAGACGGTGAATTATATGGAGGAGATGTTTTTCAAATGATCTTGTGGGCTTGGTGTCCTGCCCAGGTTTAGCAGCCATATTAGAAAAAGACATAATAGTGTAATCCTCCTATAGACCAATTCAGTGTCTGGTGGTCTGACTAGACCCACCTAGGATGTTATTCCTCACAGCTCACCTTGGTTCTGTTCTTAGCATGTGGTTTCTCATTAGACATCTATGCTTTGGCCTTCTCAATAGTCAAACAAGCCTCAGTTGTTTATTCTTTTACAGGTTCCAGTTCACTATTGTTTTCTACTGCTGATATAGGGACTTTAGGTACTGTATTAGTTAGTTGTTTTTATTTCTTCTGAATGTACACAGAGCGCTCTACAGTTAATTCCAGGCATGCTTCTCTAACAAACGTATTTGGTTGGTCACATTAGGGTCTTCATGTTCTAGTTCTTGACAACTGGTTCCATCTGTCCTTATCTCTATGCTTTAAGCCAAGTAGAAATTTAGCCATATCAATAGTGTTTTCATTTTCCCCTTATATGCACCATCAAGTTTAACCAGGTCCCTGCAGCGGATTGCACCATGGTCGCAAAGCATCCTCTCTCCTGCAAGGCTTCTGAATCAACTAATGAGGCCCATTTTTCAGAAAGCATTGCTTATAGGTTCTCTTGTAAATATGTATTACTGTGTTGGAGTCATTCATGCAAAACAGCATTTGGTGTTTATTATGTAATACATGCACAGAGAATTTTGTTCCAGCAAGAGGACTAACAAAGTGGAGTGAGATTTTTACTGTTTATGCATCACAAGCTTGGCAACCTTCTATAGCTCCTTGTGTTGATGATGAATTTGTATGCTGGGATGGGGATTTTCTGATCAGTTCCATTGTGTTTCTTCCTCCCTCAATCCTACTCCTCAATCTCCTGTCAACAATGGACTGCGTGGAATCTGCCTGTGTAGGGAGTGTGTGCATGTTCTTCCTGTCACCCCATCCCAATCTTTCAAAACTTCTTATTGGGATTATTGGCATTCTAAAAACTTACCTATTAGTTAGCTTAGTGGATTGGGATTTCCTACATGCTGCTCCACCTGGAACAGTGAACGTTGATGAAAAAGGATGCAATGAACCCATGTCTTAACCAACTCCTCCACCGGATGCACTTTTCAGAAACACTACTGTTTAATGTGTCAAGGCGGTGGTCAGATGGCCTCTCAGTACTTAAATGTCTAGGTCTATGTACTTTTTCTTGTTTAGCGCATATATCACCCGAGGGTCTCATAGGGATTTGCCTAGACTCAGGGACAGACAAAAGAAGATACCTGGGAATAAGAGAGGTTCAAATAGCCAGGTATTAAGGGACTTCCCGAACTTTATATGCTCTGTCTCGGTTCGTAGGTGCAGTGGCAGGGAGTTCCAAAGAGTGGGGGCTAATTTCGAAAAGGATTTATTGCCATACTTGACTGTTTGAACCTTCTGGATGATTAGTAGGTATTTGTTTGCAGAGCAGAGTGCCCTTGGTGGCTGATGCCTCTTCAATTTATTTGCCAGGTATTGGGGGCCCTGTTCATTTAGGGTCTTATGAACAAGACAGCAAAATTAAAAACCTTTTCGCTTCTTGACTGGCAGCCAATGAAGAGTCCTCAGGCTGGGTGCAGAAGGAGAGCGGGCAGGAAGGTTAAAGGCCAGTCTGGCTGCTGCATACTGTAGAACCTGGAGCTGATCAAGAAGTTCTATAATTATAGATGCCAATAAAGCGTTCCCATAATCCAGGCGACTGACAATCAGACCCTGGATCAATAGCAGACAGGAAGGCAGTGGGATCCATTTAAGGTTTTTACGAAGAGCATGCATTAGCCCGTAACAAGTACGTATTATTTGATTGACATGATCACGCATAGAAAGTTGGTTGTCAATCATTATGCCGAGATTACGGGCTGATACTTTCGGAAGGGGACAGGTACCTAAGGTAGAAGGCCACCAATCGTTTGTCTACAGCATCTGTGCATTACCAAAGAGAACAACTTCCGTTTTATTTGCGTTTAGCTGGAGGTTGTTTGTTGACATCCAGTTGTTTATATCTAGCATGCATTGCCCAAATCTGTGTTTAGTATTGACGACATCAGGTCCAAGAGTAATTAACAACTGTGTATCATCGCCGTACGACAGTGAGTCGAAGCCGTGATCCTTGATGATTTTTGCCAGGGGGGATATATATAGTTTTAAGCGCGTAGGGCTCAAAATGGATCCCTGAGGGATGCTCCTGTTAATGAGTTGGCTCTTGGAAGTGAAAGCCCCAATTTGGACTCAGAAAGTGCGGTTACTCAGATAACTCCTGGACCAGGCCAGTGCGGGCCTTCGACACCCGCCTCTCTCAGGCGTTCCAAAAGGATGGAATGGGAAATGGTGTCGAAGGCAGCCAACAGATCTAACAGGACTAAGATGGCCGCTCTTCGATTATCCAAAGAGAGTCTGATGCTATCCACAACTTTAAGTAGTGCTGTTTTGGTGCTATGAAAAGCTTAAATCCTGACTGAGAGGGATACACCACTTTATTTTTTCCATATGTTTAATTAGTTGACCATTTATCAATGACTCTTGGATCTTACCAAACAAAGGGAGAAGAGATATTTTTCGGTAATTGTTTGGTTGTTCAGGATCTGAGTTGGGTTTCTTTAGTATAGGTCTGACTATGGCCTCCTTCCACCTTATGGGTCCCAGCGAGTGTAACAATGAGAGGTTCAAGAGTCTAGTTAGACTGGGAGTGATAGCTGGACTGATTTTTAATCGAACCTGGGAAGATACTGTATCGATGGGGGAGCCTGATTTTACCCTTCTAAGTGCCAGGGTTACCAACTGAGAAATACTCTGTATTTGGATGGGGTGTTTTTGTCTTTTATAACAGGTGTAGTGCCCCCCTCACTTTCTCTTGTCATCAAGATAAGCCACTCCCAGCTTTCTTCTCCAGGAATGAATTGTTTATGAATGGAATCTTATGGATAGTAGTTTACTGGAAAATATCCATGTTAGACCTGTCAGCCTTAGAGTGGTCTTCCCCTAAACATTTGGCCTGAATCCCAAATTATTTTTGTTCTTGTTGTTTGGGCACTTTACCACTGCTAACCATTGCTAAAGTGCTTGTGCTCAAGCCTTAAAATATGGTAACACTGGCTTACACTCAACTGGCACATTTAACTTACTTGTAAATCCCTAGTACAGTGGTATCAAATGTACCCTGGGCCTGTAAATAAATTAAATGCTACTAGTTGGACTGCAACACTAATTGTGCCACCCACTTAAGTGACTCAGACCTGCCATAGCAACCTGTGTGTGCAGTTTTAAACTGCCCGTTTGACCTGGCGAAATAAATCTTTTGCCAGGCCTAAAATTATTTTTAATACATATATGTCACTTCTAGGCCCTAAACAGCCCAGAGGAAAGAATGCAGCATATATATGTAATTTTAAGTTTTACATGTACTGTTAGTGAAAAACTCTTACATTCGCTTTACACTACTGCAAGCCCTACCTCTACCATAGGTTAACATTAGGTTACATTAGTATGGTTAATAAGTGCTAACTTTCAAATGGGAACAAGTGAGAATGTTGAGTTTGGTGTCTAAACAATTACAATTTTAAAACCTCTGTAATAGTAAAGTTACTTTTTAAGTTCCAATTCTGAAAATGTCACTTTTTGAAAGTTGGCATTTTCTTGCCTAACCATTTGTGGCCTGCAGCTTGTATCCTGAGTCACATGACTCAGTGAAGTTGCATATGGCCATTGTGTATTACTCCCAGAAAGTGAGACAAAAGGGGAATAGGTGTTGTCAGGATGGGCAATCTATGACTTGATGGAGCAGAGCTGTCACCTACCACACTTGCACATCACAAAGGCTCTGCCTGAGCACACTAACAAAGGATTTGACATTAGTTTTTTTGTGACCCCCAACAAACTGGGGCCAAGACAGGAAAGCATGAAATTCCAAGCACCTCTGGGGATGGAAACCTCTAGAAGCTAATCCTACTGCAAAGTGGGAAATCAGGTATAAACAATGGACCCTCCTGGACTTATGGATACTAAAGAAGAAGATCTGCTATGCCACTCTGCTGCAAGAAAAATGGCTAGCCTGCTGCCCTGCCCTTGACCTATACCCCTCATCCCAAGCCCAAGCTGACGTGACTCCAACTGTCAGCTGACTGATCTCCTGTTCTGAGGGACCAAGCTTAAGAAGCCTCCCTGCATCTGCCCAGCTGACCGGCTGCCTAGACCTGCACCTGGAACTGCTGGTTATAGCTGAAGTGAGTTCCTCGCCTACAAGAGGTATCCCTCAGGTCCTGGACTCTTGATGTGGCATCAATTGAGCTCTCGCTCCAAGAAAAGGAGAAATCCTGAAAGTTTTGGACTCCTTGTGACTGAGAACGGGCCTGTTTGCTCCAAGATCTTACTGCCCACTTCACCCGCCTCCCACCAACAAGAAACTCCAGTGGACTGAACTCATCAACCTCCAGCGACGCCTGCAAGATCTGCATTTTGCGATACAGCATCAACAGCCCATAGTGACCACCAACTAGAATCGCCAGCCATAACCATCCTCTACGCCCAAAAGGATCTTCACGCTGCAGCAACAACCGTCCGTGATGACCACTCTACTCTTGGCACCACAGCGTCGACTATCTGTAACGCGCTCCCTGCTCCTCATTGCCCGCCCCACAGCAAAACAGAACTCTTTGCGCTGGAATTTTGAAGATAACCTTTCACTGGGACTAACCTGGTCCCCGTATCTGGCCCACGTTTCATCATGGTCGGCCTCAACTTTTGACTTTTATCTAGTCTCGCACAACCAGATAAATGTGAGTGCCACTTTGTGCTTTTTGGCGACATACTTACCTTAAATCTTTGAAATTGCATAACTCCGGCTCTGCCAATTGGATTTTTGTTGTTTTTGTCTCGAATAATTGTTTTTTATTTCACTTTTATACTGTTAGAAGTGCTGCATAAATACTTTACACATTGCCACTAAGAGGGAAGAGGATGTAGCCTGACGGCTAGAGCGGTCGACCTCGAAGCTGGGGAAGTGGGTTTGAGTCTCGGCAAAGATGCTCAATATCCTGTGATTCCAGGCAAATCACTTAATCTCCCCGAGCCTAACAAAAATGAATGTGTCCTTCTATAACGAAACTGGTGCTCTTGTACAGCGCTCTGATACCTGATGTCTCGGGTCTAGTTTGCGCTATATAAAACTCTAAGAAAACAAAACAAAAACAAAAAAGTTACGCCTGACTGCTTTTGTGTCAAGCTACCAGAGGGTTCAGCACAGGTTGATTTGGGGTTTGCTACTGGTTCACCCTGACCAGGATTGTGATTGCTGCTTGAGTAGGATTTCACCCCCTGCAACCAGTAACCCAATTTCCAACATTGGTGACAGCAGTGGGATATTAGGGCTTGTGTTTGCAAAGTGCCATACAGTGATTTTGTGTAACATTACAAATCTCTGATTGATAGTTTGATACCAATTCGAGTTTTTAAAATTCCCCATGAATGACATTTTGCTTTTTCCAAATCCACTCTCTTTCTATGTGACTGTCTGTGACCATACCTTCAGTAATGGAATTGAAGCTCGTCAATTGTAGAGCTGTCATTGAGCTCAAGAAGTTCTATAAGGAAAGGGGATTGCAACAAAGAAAGGCATCAAGACGTTGGAGCTCCAGATAGCTCTTAGGGTCTGGGCGGAGGTTCACCAGTTGCTAACAGCAACAAAGGATAGGAATGAGGAGGATGATATGGAGGAGCAGAGTCTGGATGCCAGCCCTGAGATCCAGGGCTCAGGGGAAGGGTATGACTAGTCTTATGAGTTGGAGCTCCCTGCCAGAGCAGAGAGCAATGTGTCCCAAGAGGAGCTGACCGACAGGAAAGCTGAAAGGGCATTTAAGTTGCAAATGGCCAAGCTCAAGTGGAAGAGAAAGCTGAGGCAGAGAGGGCCTTAATTGAAAATAAATTGCTTCTGGGTCATGATCTGAACCTGAGAAAGCTGGACATAAGAGTTAAGCAAGCACAGTCCAGCAAGAATGGTTGCAGCATACGCGCAGAGTCTGAAGGGCACAAGAACGTTTGCATGCCCAGCTATGTGTTAGGGGATGACATAGATAAGTGGATTTCTGCCTTTGAGGTGGCCTTTAAGATGCACAGGGTCCCACAAAAGTTTCTGGGGCCTCACTCTGGAAAACCATGCCTACACTGGGGAGAGATTCAGTACTAAAACTGGAGGTGGGGGACCAGATGAAGTACATTCCAATAAAAACCATCCTTGTTACCAAGTTTAGACACCCCAGAAAAGTAGTGCATTAGCCCATATGCCTTCAAATGCTTCTATGTATAGACAATGGCCACCATAAATGGGCACAGGGTAGAAGCTCTGCGAGACACATGAGCCAGTATGACTTCTGTGAGGTGTCATCTGGTGTTTTCAGAGCAGGTTCTCCCTATTACATTCCACCAGGTCATAGTCGTAGACAAACATGAGAGTCACTAACCCAGTGGCTCTGGTTCCCTTTGAGCTGGGGGTGGTGGTCTCAGATTCTCTAAAAGTAATGGTGAGCCCTGCTATGCCTGTAATTTGTCTGTTTGGCAACCACATAGAGCACACTGTCTGGAAGAAAGTGGAGCTCAGGTCACACCTGGAGATGTTAGACTTGCCTGGATGAGTCTGTATGACCACAAGATCCATGGCTGCACAAGAGGAGAGTCAGGGAAAGCTTGGACCCTGGAAAAAAGGCCAAAGCAGCTGCCAAGAGGAGGAAGGGCAAGGTTCGCGGAAAACCAGCTCCTGAAATTCTCATGGTCCAGGTTAATGGGGCACCTGAGGAAGCTGCCCCTGAGCCTACCGGTAACGGCATTACCACTCTGGTAGACCTGCCTGAGCTTGCTGGAGTTCTGCAAGGCGCAGAAAGAGTGTGCAACTCGAGAGTGCTTGAGGCGGCAAGCTCAGACCCAGGCAGAAGGCGATATCTCTGGAGATCACCTTATCCTTTGGGGGAATGACCTCCTATATAGTGAATTTAAGGGAAATCCTCTGGTTCTTTTGCCTGTTGTTGACACTCCATTTGAGAGGGTTGGCATCAATCTCGTTAATTCCTTGGGCGGCCAGGCAAAATTAGGCAACAGGTTCATCATGGTATTAGTGGACCACATTACATTGTACCCAGAGGCCATCCTTCTGAGGTCGGTGACTGCACCGGCAGTGGCTAAGGCCTTTAAGGGGATTTTCCCCTGGATAGGATTCCCCAAGGAAGTGGTGTCTGACATAGGTACCAACTTTATGTCAGCATACATGAAGTCCATGGGGGATGAGTGAGGACTAACATAGAATTTATCAACACCATATCACCCACAAATAAATGGGCTTGTAGAGAGATTCAACAAGACCCTTAAGGGTATGATAATGGGCCTGCCTGAGTCCATGAGGGACATCCTCTTGTCATGCCTGTTGTTCGCCTACAGGGAATTTGTTCCCAGGAAACCCCCTCGGGATGTAGTCAGCTACATGCTGGCTCTCTGTGACTAGATGCAGTGGTTCTGGAAGAAGATTAAAGGCAATCTTGAGGCCATTCAAGAAATCATGAAACTATGGTATGTCCAGAAGGCCACTCTGGTGGAGTTTCAGCCTGGCCAGAAGGTGTAGGTCATGGATCCTGTGGATTCCCGAACTCTCTAAGATTGTTGGACATGTCTCTAAAAGGTGAGAAGTGGAAGGAGAATGCCACCTACCTGCTGGATCTCAAGACCCCTAGAAACACTGTAAGGGTGTTCCACATACAACAACTCAAATCGAACTTTGAAAGGTCTGAAGTCACCATGCTCTTGGTGACAGATGACGGAGTGGAAGAGGAGAGTGACCCTCTCCCTGACCTCCTGTCTACTTTAGAGCACGATGGGTCAGTAGATGGTGTTGACTTCTCCCATAATCCCAGAGTAGCAGAATGACTGTCACCAGTTACTGGGGCAGTTTTCTTCTCTGTCCCCCCTCACACACTTGTGTACCCACAACATTTTTACTGGGGACAGTGTGCCTGTTAAAAACTAAATTTACAGGCTGTCAGATAAAGGGAGGGCCAATATCATGGAGGGAGTCTCTAATATGCAGGTATTGGCAATGATTGAACCCTCCAGCAGTCCCTGGTCCAGCCCAGGCGCGCTGGTTTTAGAAGATTTCCTCACTGGGTGTCACCCCAGAAATCAGGAGCTGTGTAGTCTACATGGAACACACTTTAGTCACTAAGACTGATGCTCACTCCATCCCTCAAGCTGATTAGCTCATCGACAGACTAGATGTTGCCAAGTTCCTCAGTACCTTTGATCTCAAATTAGGTTACTGGCAGATTGCTCTGACTGAGGGAGCTAAAGAGAGGTCAGCTTGTTGCCCGCAGAGGGCCACTTCCAGTTCAGGGTGATGCCCTTTGGCTCGACAAATGCTCCTGTCACCTTTCAGAGGTTGGTGAACAGGGTCCTGATTGGGAAGGGGGCATTCTGTGCTGCCTACCTAAATGACATAGCTGTGTTCTGCTCAAGCTGGGAGAAACATCTGTACCACCTCCAGGAGGTGGTTCAGGCCGTGCAGGAGGGGGGCCTGACTATACAGCCCCTTAAGGGCCAGATAGGGCAGGGTACTGTGGTGTATCTGGGCCACATGGTGGGTGGGGTAACATGCAGCCGCTCCAAGCATAGATTGCGCCTGTCCCAGCCTTGCAAAACCCCTTAAACACAGACTGCAATGAGGGCCTTCCTGGGTCTCACCAGATATTACAGGTGGTTTGTTAAGGGTTATGGCACCTTTGTTGCCTCCTTAACTGATCTAATTGCAAAGAAGCAGCCCAAATAGGTGATCTGGATTCATCATTTAATGAAAAGAAGGCCCTTGATAGACTTGCTAGCAATACCTTCCTTGTCATCCGTGAGGCAGACAAGGGAGGTAATGTAGTTCTCATGAATAGAGTGGACTACTTCCATGAAATAGATAGCAACTTGCAGACCAGAATACTTATGTTCAACTGACAGGTAATCCCATTAAATCCACTGTATTGTTAATTGAAAAGAGATTACAACATTGGCGAGGAGAAGGTCTCATCTCAGACTCAGAATATAAATATCTTTACAATGATACACCAACCAAGCATATACGTACTGCCAAAAATCCACAAGCAAGGCACATTTCCCCCAGGAAGGCCAATTATCTTGGGGATTAATTCCCCAACAGAAAGAATATCAGAATACATTGATATGTATCTTCAGCCGCATGTAACCAATCTACCCTCATACATTAAAGACACTCAAGACATTCTAAGCAAAATAGCGGATGTAGAGTGGGTAGAAGGACATCAATTGGTTACAATGGATGCATGCTCGTTGTATACGAGCATACCAGGGGACCAAGGTATTAGTGCAGTGGAACATTTTCTGGACAGTAGTCCTATTAATTTTTAGGAACACACTATTATGCTACTTGACCTAATCAAGCGGGTATTAAATAACAGCATCTTCACGCACAATGGCCATTGGTTTCACCAAATCAGAAATTGAACATTCATACTGCTATAGAAGTTTCATCTTCAATGTACTGAATTTTGTTCGCCAGCAACAACTACAATTACTAATAGGACATTTGTCTTGAAGCCTTGAAAAAGCCCTGCGGGTGAAGCGCGCATCGGCTGCTGCTGTGCCTTCGTTCATTTTGGAAATAAAAGTTACAAGACCTGATTTGGAAGTGTGGCTGAAGAACTTATTGAAGTCTGATTTTCAGGACTTTAGACTAAGGACTTATTGGAAACTAATTATGAGAGAGTTCTTCCCACAATTTCTTGTTATTTGAAAAAGTTTCTATTGGATTATAGATATAATGATCGAGTGTGCTCTGGTGCAGTGTGTTCAACATTATAACATTTAATAAGTGCTTAATTTCAATTGGGAGCAAGTAGGAATTTCGAGTTTGGTATCTAAACAATTGTAATTTAAAACTCTCTTTATAGGTATAGTCGGATTGTAAGTCACAATTCTGAAAATGCCACTTATAGAAAGTTGTCATTCTCTTGTCCTAACTAGGGGTGGGGTGGTAAGCTCTGCTCCTTTGGCCAGTTTGCTGAGTTTTAGGACATAACTTGCCATCGGTAAGTTGGCAAACCCAAGCCAAATAATCAAGCACTAGACCGTCTCCTTGTGAGATTTCTCAACTTGGGCAGTCACAGCCGGTCGCTACCGTTCGTAAAGAGAAGTTGTCACTCGCGCTGAGAAAGCTGCAGCTCGAGTCGAAAATCTACTCAAATGGCAGAAAGAAGTAGCATCCTCTAGCACAGCTTGTGGTGCTGTTTCTGCTGATTTTACAGTACGGGATAAGCTCCCGGTGCTAGAAATAATCGCAAGCAGCGCAACGTACCATAACTCCACCACTCATGGCACTCCGTGGAGTCTCGCTGAGTTTTTGTGTAACTCTGCGGAACTCGACTCTGACCACCCCTAGTCCTAATCAACTGGTGCCGGCATCCTGTATCCTGGGTAGGTGTGGGCGGTAAACTCTACTCCGCCAGCAGAGTTTTCAGAGTTTTCCCACTCCACGCTCTGCTTGGAGCGCGGAGTTCAGCAAAAGCTCCTCCTACCTCCACGTGGCGAAGGTTACCGGTGCCCACAAAAACAATTTACGCACTGAAAACAGAATATCATATCATCCAAAATGAATTGCATCAAAAGATATCTAAGACTTTATTTAAATATCCACTAGGTGACAGTAGAGTTCTAAGGTACCTTTTTTGGCCTTTAGACCCGGAGCAGAGATGAACAGTCCAGTGCAAGAATGCAGAGTGGTGGAGTGTCATGCAAATACCGGTGGATAAGCTTTGAAATGGAGATTTTCTCTCTAGCTAGTCGGGTATCTCTCTCAGCTCAGGCATTTCAAGACAGTTCTCCTAGAGATGATACAGATAAAAAATACACTTAGCAGCCAAAAGATAGTATTCATTTTCCAACTTTGCACTACGTTTTTGGGGCACATGCTAGATACAAACTGCAATCCTTACTTAAAAGATTTACAAACTCTCTTTGATATCCTACAAAAATGAAGAAATCAATCCCTCTACCAGCTATGATGGATTCCTGTCTGACATTACTTTCAGTGAAATTTCTGATGCAGGTGTTGCCACTGGGGTAGCAATGTATGCTTGTTGCCCTGTGTTGATGCATAAATGGAAATTGGCTTCAGCCCACTGCATTTATGTCATTCACCTATATTTTCTGGGACGAGTGATTAGGTGCGCTCTACCAATTCACATAACATGCTGTTTGGTCATCAATATAAGTTTTTGATTAAAAAATCAGTGAAGGATAGTAAGACACTCTTGCAATTTTGTCAAACTCCTGCTAGGGATCAACCTGTTACCAATAGCCAACTTTTTGGAAGAGGTGGTCAGCAACAGTCGAAACATCCCTTTTATGGAAGCACCAGTGCCTGGGGGCCTTCCTTCCTTTGGTCTTTGCTTCCATCCTCCTTACCTCAGGTCCTCCAAAAGCAGGACTATCAGAGAGTCAAATTCACCTTCCAGTATGGTGAAGGTTGGCTTTACTTTTATTTTTAAACTATTGAATAGAAGCAGTTTCAGTTCAATGGGTTCTTCAATTGGCAGGGCAGGGTTGTTTATGGTCTTCAAAATATTCCCAAATCAGAACGTTTTTTTCAATCAATCTTAATTCCTCCTTCTGCCCTCAAGATGTAGGCACTGTGATGTCCAATCTCTGTTTCTTTGGAAAACTATCTGGCTCATTCGAGGACATGAGAAGGAAAGGGACATTTATTTCATTCTGTTTTTGGTAAATTAACATTGCCCTTGTAAAATGATGGCATTATAGTCATTCCAGCGCTTGATACATTCTCTGGATTTACTGTGTCTATGGATCTAAAAGAGGCTTGCTTTCATATAGCAATTTATCGAAGTCATGGATGTTACTCAAGATTCACAGTGGGTGAGGCTCACTATCAATTTCAGATGCTTCCTTTTGGTTTGTCTACAGCTTCTCGTATTTGCACCTAGATATTGGGCTCTGTGCTTGCCTTTTTCATTCCAAGGGTTTCAAAATATTTACTGTCATGTACAAGAAGGCAGACTCGCTGAGAAACTTCTGCCATTCCTTAACCTCTCATCAACACGATGAGAAATACAAGAGCACCAACAGAGAGAGGGGGGACCACAGAGAAAGGGAACAAGGAATAAGGATGGGAGAAAACAAGGACTGGGCCTCCTCAGATTGGAAATGTCTCAGGTACTGCAAACAAGCTCTCTTTCCTAGGATTCCTTATGTGGCAAGACAATTAGGGAAACAAACGAAAAGGAAATTTAGTAGAAGGGAGGTTACATTCGAAAGAAGTACAATTAGAGGAAAAAGAAAGATTAAGAAACATAAGTACTATAGGGCAGAGCGATCTCGAAGCCTAAAATGGGGAGAACCAAGAAGGGAAGACAACAGCAAAGGTGAATGAACAAATGTGGGTGCAAACTCAAGCAAAATCAGGAAAACATCAGTCATATAGCAATACACTGCCGGTCATCCTTTTTCTGCAAGAAAGGCCTAAGTACTAGTGCTACTGCGACTACCTCGAAAGCACTCACACTAACCAAGAAGTGAAGATTTAAGTAAGTGGTCTAGTTGTTATGGACACAAAATTTCCAACTCCCCATCCTTCACACTTTACATCATTTTCAAAACTATGGTGCACTCATATCTGCAGGTCTTTCTAATCTTGACTGTTTCTATACTTGGACTACTGGTTCATTGCTGCTTCTTTTTTCTAAGACTCAGGATGGTGCCAACCTGGTGTGCCAAAACCTAGAGGATCTCAGCGTTCTATTCAGCATAGAGAAGTCATGTCTTCTGCCTTGGCAGGAGTTGGGTTTCAATTGAGCTGTCTTCTGCACAGGCTTGCAGATGATGTTCCTTCTAGAAGACTGTGTTCTTCATGTCTAACTACATATAACTTACCTGATGAAAAATCCAGCTTCAATTAGATCATCTTGGGCACAATTTGATCTAAAAGTTCTAGTGAATTTCACTCTGGCACATTAGACTTCAGCAGCACAAAACTGTGACTTTATTCTCAGGAAATCTCCGATTTTTCATACACTTCTGGCCTACTGGCTGAACAAAGGCCACCTGTTTAAAGGGATGTCCCTTCTACCCCGTTTCACACTTGTTCCAATGACTGATGCCACTCTATTGATTTATAGTACCACTCTTTAGAATCTGTCAGCTCAGGAAGAAGCTTGGCATTCCTTTAATTGGAGTAAATTGTGTGCAGTTGTCTGAGACATTCAGTGCTTTCCTCTTCAAATGGGAGGGTGCCATTTCTTGAGGAGAGCTTAAAATCAGGTTTCCACGGCCTCTATAAAGCAGGAAAGATGGGCAAAAGCTAATTCCCTGATGCTTCTGGCTCAGAAAATATTTCCTTGGGCGGAGTCTCGCTTTTGGCTCTAAACTCCCTGTCTTCTAAGGAGGGACAATATGCATGCGCTCAACCCTTTCTCAGTTCAATTCTGCCAGTGCCACAAGAGTTTTCTTCAATTTTGCAATTATAATCCCTCTCACTCTCCCACCACGGTATATTTATAAATTAACGACGGCACTATCTGGCATTCCTCACTTCCACACTTTAACTCGAGGTATCCTAATGTGGCACTCATAGCATCATGCCGTAAGACTTCACTTTTCATCTGATGTGTGGATTCAATTCAGTTGTCTTGTTCTGTTTATATTGTATGTCAAATGATGTTCAGAGATAGCACTGACTGTGATCACAAAGTTTCGTCTAGCAATCACGTGTCGCTTTCATCAGGATGTATTAAAACATTCATGTCATATAAGATAACTAAGGGAGTTTTAAAGACAGTCTTTTCAAAGTGGGGTGTATCTTTAGCTTCTTACAGCTATTGTAAAATGTCTCATTTGCCTGTATTTGACATTTAAATCCCAGCACACTTCTCTCCCTCAAGCAGATTACCCTAGTTATTTATTATGGCGCCATCATTGTCCATTCATGTTTTGGGATGTAGGGAATTCCTCTCGTAGAGCTCTTTGCGTCCCAGAGGGTTTTCTTCTCCCTCTGTTTTGTTCAACGAGGACCTCTCCCCAAGTTTCGTGGGTGAATGCTCTGTTTCTGGCTTGTTGGGTGAATTGAAGGGTAGGGAAAATCCGATATTTCAAATGGGAACTAGGTATCAAATACAGAACATAAGGGCTCCATCGGATCGATGCATTATTAATGACTTCGAATGAAGTAGAGCAACCCATGAACTAGGAAAAAGTAAAAAAAGGGGCAGGGGACTTTTCTAAACGAAGTATATAAGAAAAAGAATATTTTATTATACTAGACTCATTTTTATAAACCCAATGTGTATGCATGTGAGCTAGCATAGCGACAATCAATATGTATATATTACATAGCCTTAAACAGAACGGCACAGTCAGAAAAAAACCCATAAAATATATTCAATACATTAAAACGCCACTACAATCTGCATTGTAGTTTAAGGACATACTAGATTTTAGCAGTACTTAAGGGACTTGTGGGAACAACACGGCTTTTCACCTTATTGGTGGAGCCCTGAGCATTTCTGCCTGTAAGGGCTGCATGTCCGCGCCCTGATTGACAGTATTGAAAGTGATATCAGGCTTATTGGCAGCAATTTGTCGTGTGGGTGACTTTCCTCCACAGTGGCGCCCCGTCCTACCGGCTCTTCAGTGGCACGGCTTGTCCCGGGGCCATCCACCGCTGAGTTTCCAAATGATATTTCCTGAAGAAACACAACATTTAATTTCCACATTACAGCCTTCTGCACGCGCAAAGAGGCAATGCCAGTGCTTTGTGGGTTTAGTTTGGATAAATAGTGTTCGGTTGTCCTGAGGGCTGTAAATGGTAGTGTGTGTGAGTGGGTGGGGGGGGGGGGGGGGGGGAGGGGGGGAAGTCTTGAAGTCTTGAATGGCAGAGATGCAGGAGATACTCTTTCCAGCTGCTCTCGCGAGGATTATATAAAGCGCCTGAACTTTGCACGGCTCCAGATACCCTCCGACAGCTTCCAAGCAGGAAGGCTGCAGCAGAAGTCCCGCTGACAGATGGAATGGGCTCGAGGCGAAGGAATGTCCTGTTTCGGGTTGATTAGCTCTCAGGCCTGCCCACAGAGAGCAAGCAGCTGCCACTCGCCTGGTTGATGCTCGTAAATATTGTGATGTAGGGTTGCCCATCACCTCCAGATGATGACAGCTGTCTGGAAACGGAACATGCCTTCGTTATGGAGTGATCCCAAGTAAAGTAGGAGGTTGGCTGAGCTGCAACAGCTCGCAGTGATCAGTAGTCAAGAACAAGGGTGTACAGCAGGCGCCTGCAGCCTCTACCGTGCAGTGTTGGCCCCACACCCTTCAGGGACCCCACGCGTTCAGCAGGGCCTCATTCTGACCATGGCCAATAAATATCTGTGAATTATGCAAGATTCAGGGGCCCCTCTTCACATTCTAAAAGGGGAAACCATCATGTTATGTTGCACCACTGGTCAAGAACGCAGTGAGTTGAAGCGCCTTGAAGATACCAATAGGGGCGTGTGGGTGGTGTGAAAAACACAAATTCATAAATGAAAAGATCCTTTGACATGGAGGCTGCCTTGCACCCTAGCTTGGTGGGTTGTAAACATCTTGCAACAAACTGTGTTTACATGCTCCAGGTCACAACATAAGCAATCTACCAGGATCCTAACCTTTCATCATTATCCATTGTGTAAAATGAGTAACGTTGAGTAAGCAGCTGGTACACTTGTGAGCCTTAGGATGGCCTTCCCCCAAATGTTCTGCTTGTTTCGCCTTCACCTTTTGCTGAAATGCGTTTTGGTTGGACTTGGGACTCTGTGCACTTTACCAGTGCTTAAGTGCTTGTGCTCACTCCCCTAAACATGGTTAAATTGGTTTACACTTGATTGCAATATTACATGTAGGCCCCTTGTATAGTGGTACACCATATACTCAGAGCCTGTACATGAAATGCTTCTAGTGGGCTTTGAACACTTATTGTGCCACCCACTTAAATAGCCCCTTAGAACATGTTACAGGCCTGCTATTGCAGCCTGAATACAGGTTTAAAATGACAATTCGGCTTGGCAAGCCTTAAACTCCCCTTTTATTATGTCACCCCTAAAGTAGGCCCTAAGTAGCCTATATGACATTATAATTAAAAGGTTATACATGCACTTTAAAATTTTACATGTCTTGGTAGTGAAAAAAATGAATTTCGTTTTTCACTACTGTGAGGCCTACCTGTCCCATAGGATAGCATTTGGTAGCCTTATTATATTTAATAAGCACTAATGCTTGATTGGGAACAGAAAAGCATTTCATATTTGGTGTCCATGAAATTGTAATTAAAAATCCTCTTTAAAGGTAAAGTCGGATATTAAATTACAATTTTGAAAATGCTAGTTTTAGAAAGTTGAATAAACAAATAGGTAAGCGCGGCTGGCATGCACTCAGTGAACTAGTTTACCTCACTGTAACAATATTTCAATGGGATTCAACCTATGTAAACTGGGAGTTTTGTGTGCACCAGGCAAGGGGGACCGCTGACCCCTGGTTCAAAATGAAAGAAAGAAACTAGACAAGTGAATATCTAGATAAACCCAGTGCACTACTATAGTGTCACTAATAAGTGTACGGTCTAAGTGTCAACAGTAATCCAAATTTAGTGAAAAGCTTTATACATTTCATGAAAAGTAATCAAAGAACCGAATCAAATGCATCAATGATAATGACTTAAAAAAAATCTTCATGAATTCCACAAGTTGAAGGAATCTGCGGGGTTTACTCATGTATGAGTTACATGATTAGTGAATAAAAGTAAACAATGACAATACTTATACTTGAATTATAAGCTGACAGTGGCTTAATGCCCGGGCTCAAGAAAGAGGAAAAGAAGGGAGGGGATAGAAATGAAGGAAAATAGAGTGCCATTGAATCATGTAACTCATTCATGTTGTAGATTCTCCTGACGAAGGGCCAGTGTTTTAGGCCCGAAATGCATTGGGAACATCTTTGAAAATTGATTCAATACGCTGCATTCAAGCTATATGATTTTCATTTGGAACTGATCTGATTGTCATTGGACTAAACCACGCAGATTCCTTCAACTTGCGGAATTCATGAAGATTTTTTTAAAGTCATTATCATTGATGCATTTGATTAAGTTCTTGAAATGTATAAAGCTTTTCACTAAATTTGGATTACTGTTGACACTTAGACCGTCCACTTATTAGTAACACTATAGTAGTGCACTAAGTTTATCTAGATATTCACTTGTCTAGTTTATTTCTTTCAGTTTTAGAAAGTTGGCATTTTCCTGCACTTAGCCATTTGGTGCCTGGGCCACATGCCTGTGTGCAACTGACAGACTTTGTGAATTTCTCCCAGATAATGACATATTATCTGGATTAGGTACGCCTGAATGGGCCATCTTCTGCAAGGTGGGGGCGGTGCTGAACAGAGCCCCATTTGCAAATTAATAGGCTGTGTTCTGCCTTCATCCATAGGGCTTGTCACCTCCACATTGTCTCTACAGCCAGCTTTGAGCCATGGCAAGAGAGACAGAAGATTTCAAGCACTTCAAAGAGAAGCCTCCAGAAAACTTCTCACAGTTTCAAAGAAGATACCAAGTATAGCATAGGGCCCTCAGACCTACTCTTCAGTTCACTTTATGGATTTGTGGCAGGACTCTCAGAGGGCTACCTGCTACTGTGGCCTACTGTGTACTCCACAAGACCTGGAAGGACTGCTTTGCTGCCTGGAGCCGGCCTTTAACCCTCAGAGACCATCCCTGATATTTGAGCCCTGCATCTTCACCTTCCCTCAGGACTACAAGAGCGATTCAAATGGCTAGTTTGCTGTCCTCCTGTTCAGAGTCACAGGGACATAAAAGTCTACCATCGTCTTGAATCCACACATGGACCAAAGACTGGGTGAGACATGGACCCCCACGTGGTGACCCAACTGTCCTGCACCCTCGGTTGTCGTGCTGAAGGTACCCAGATGGCCAAAATCCAAAACTTGGAACTTAAAACATTTTTGGCCAAAAACTGCTCTAAGAACCAAGAACAAGGCAATTCGTAGGTTGGATGGGAAAATATGGTTTCCACAGGCTGAAAATGGACCCTATCTGGACGATACAGTGCTACTTTTGAACATTTGATTTCCTAATGAAAAATGGAAGACCTTTTATGATCTCTAAGGAATGGTAACACCATCTTGTTAATACGTCTTTTACTTTTTTCAAACTTTTCTGCATTTTACAAAAAAACACTTCTACTTTTGTCCGTTAGAAATATTGGAGAACACAAAATGTGTGCTTCGAAACATAGACATTAAGGTGGAAAATGTCTCCTTCATCTCAATTTCTAGTCTAACTCCTGTTAGCTCCTGGTAATTGGCCAACATCACTCTAACCACAGTGGATAATCATAAAGTGCAGATGTTCACTATCAGAAGAAAGTAGAGAGATAAACTGATGCCAACTCAAACCTCTTTCTCCAATCTATGTAATATCTAAGCCTTTTAAACCCAAATTAGCTTCAAAATCAGCTTCTAAGGCATGCTCTCCGTCCCAAAAAATGAAGCTATACCTGTCAAGCCAAACAGAAATAATTTTGCTCCTGCGTCACATACAATAATGATGAAGAGTCTGCTAGGGAAACAAATATTTACAGGCTTAGATGACTTGCCAGTCAGAAAGTATTTAACATTGGCACATTTTCAAATGAGAG
The DNA here is from genome assembly GCF_964261635.1 of Lissotriton helveticus. Taxonomy (NCBI): domain Eukaryota; kingdom Metazoa; phylum Chordata; class Amphibia; order Caudata; family Salamandridae; genus Lissotriton; species Lissotriton helveticus. Next base: position 1,469,930,697 of record NC_136068.1, on the reverse strand, counting down.
CAATGGTTTGCTTAGATTCATGTTGGGCTGAAAATGTAGCACAATTACCAAATATAAATATGATGTCACGAGGAGGAGCTTGGCGGGCATCCGTGATGGCCGCGTGAGCACAGCGCTCTCCGGACCCCCGCCACTCCCGGCATAATATCCTGAACAGATCCTGATTCTTCACGAGGATTTGTGTAGAGGACACTGGGCTGATCTTCCTATGATTTTTGGATTTTGATTTGGACCGGGGGCACCGAAGATACGTCGACTCGAACTTTCGGGGTCCGTCCTGGAGGTGCGCCCGGGTCTGGGGGAGACACTGTGGCCGTGTCTGAGTTGAACAACAGCGGCTGGGGGATTCGACTTGTGGGTCCCCCTCTTAAGTTTCGGTTTCGATTCTGCCTCGGACTGCGACGTCTGGCAGAGGAGTCTGGCCCTTGCTGGGTCCAGCGGCACGGGACTGCTGTTGTGCCTTTGGCTAGCTTATTATCCTTCCAGGCTGGTTCACACCTAGAGGTACCCTCGTCGCTGCTCTTTGGCTACAACGCCCTGCTCTCCTGCGGCCATTTTCACCTGATCGAGTGAGTCCCCTGGGACGCGGTCTCCAACATGGCGGGCAGAGGGGACCGAGAGACTCGGAAGACCAAAACGCCCCTTCGCGGGGGCCCGGTCCAGTCTAACGTCATGGACCGGTACACCCATTCGAAGGGGTCCCCTGGAGCCGCCTTGCCTGGCCCGAGTGCAGTTGACCACACTGTGGAAGCGTTGACGGAGCCGTCCTTGCAGGACATCATGGGCGCCATTTCTGGCATGAAGGAAACAATAGGCCAACAGTATGAAGCCTTGGCCCACAAAATCGACACCGTGGCCATTGATGTGAACTTGATTCGGGCCGACCTATCTAAGACCAATGAGAAGGTGAAGTCATTGGATCTCAAGTCATCCAGCCTCACGACCGACGTCTCGGAGATACAGACGGAGATTGGCAATCTCCGAAGGGTGAACGATTTCATGACCCGGCGCTTGGAGGACTTTGAAAACAGGGCACGTCGTTGTAACGTGCGTGTGGTTGGCATTCCGGAAAATCCGGACCCACATTCTGTTGATCTCCTGGTCGAGGACCTTATACAGAACTACCTCTCTCCGTCTGGGTTGAGTAAATTCTTCGCAGTGGAACGGGCCCATCGTGTTCCGGGAGGCCAGGGCAAGCCGGGCGCCCCGCCGCGGCCTATTGTTGCGAAACTCTTTCACTATAGAGACCGGGACGCTATCCTGCAGGCATCGCGAGTGAAGGGCCCGGTGGCCTTTGAGAATGCCACGGTGAACTTCTACCCGGACTTTTCTCAAATGGTGCAGAAACAGCATATGGGCTTCCGTGGAGCCAAGAAGCGTCTCCGGGACTTGGGACTGCGCTACGCTATGCTTTTTCCAACCAGGCTGCGAGTTGAATACAATGAACGGACCCTTTTCTTTGATCGGCCTGATTCCGTGAATGACTGGCTGGACTCTCTGCCGGACCGACCTCCTGAGACTGAGCCCGCCGAGCATCTGGGTGGTGCCAAGGGTGGTATAGAGAGCTGAACTTATTGTCTATGCCCCGGTCTCCGTGCCACGTAACTTCTTCAGGGATTTTATGCCTAAGTGCCTCTATTTTCTGTGTGTTTTCCTCCTTCTTTATCTTGATCGGGGTGGCGGGTGGGACAGGGCCTTTCCTCCTCCGGGGTCTTTTTGTAGAATGGGGGTTCTTGGGCGACAGGCACACTGCATGTTTGGGTGGCTTTTTAGCTTCTTGCAGGGGTGCAGGGTGGGTGGTGTTTTCTTGGTTGTTGGGGGGTGGGTTGATGGGAAGTTTGATGTTTGTGTTTTGTTTTTCCAAGGCGATTCTATCTTGCTAATGGTGTTTTCGATGTCATGCTCATTGGGGGAGGGTTCCGGCATCACTGTGTGGGATGGGGGGTAGCGGGTTGAGGTTTGTTTCGTGGAATGTCAATGGTCTGGGGGGTCGTATAAAACGGGGTGTGGTGTTGCGATGTCTACGACGTTTGGCTCCTGATATTGTCTTTCTGCAGGAGACTCATCTAGTGGGCAATACTTGTCGTGCAATGAACAGGTGGGGCTATCGCCTCGTCGCACATTCGGGGTTTACCACGGGTTCCAGGGGGGTGGGCATCCTTGTCCGGGCTTCCCTCCCCCTGGCAATTGATGATGTGATTCTTGATGATCGGGGGCGTTATGCCGTCCTCGTGGGACGCTATGAGGGTCGGACCATTTCCCTGTTTGCCGTTTATGTGCCCCCCGGTCTGCAGACCTCTACCTTCTCCGATTTGGGCAGAGTGTTGTTGAGCCTCCCAGATAGTACTCTTTTCCTTGCAGGTGAATTCAACTCTGTGTTCTCCGGTCTATATGATCGTCACCCCCCTAGGGACACTCCTTCGGCCCAACAATGGCTGGGTGGGTTTCTGGATACTTTTGGTTTAGTGGATTGTTGGCGACTTATGCACCCTATTCAGCTTCAATACACTTTCCATTCCGGGGCCCATGGGAGTCTGTCTAGACTGGATTATTTCCTGATGCCTGCGGCGCAGTCGTCTGCTGTTCGGGAGATTAGACACCTCCCCCGGGGCATCTCCGACCATTCTCCGCTTTGGCTTTGTTTTGAGGTGGGGGTGGAGGCGGCGGGCCGGGTGGCTCCCATCAATCCATGGTATCTGACCTCCCCTGAGACCCGTGGTCTCTTGATCAAGTCGTTGGACAATTATTTTTTAGACAACGAGGGGTCCGTCTCCTCTGCGGTGTCCCTATGGGAGGCCTTTAAGACAGTGATCCGCGGGCAGGCCCTCTCCCTTATTGCTGAATCCAAAAAGGCGAGAAATCGGGAGGTGGTGGAACTCGAGAGGGAAATTGTTGGGATAGAGGCTGACTTGGAATCGACTGTTACTCCTGATAAACTCCACGCCCTGGGTCTGAAACAATTTGCTTATAGGTCTCTGGTTACGGATGCGGCTAAAATGATGTTTCGGGAGCAACAGGGTCGTTTGTATGATGTGGGGGACAAAGCGGGTAAATTGCTGGCGTGGTTGGACAAGAAGGAGAGGGCGAATCGTGTGGTACCGGTGATTCAGACCCTGAATGATGTGAGAGTGACTGACCCGGTGGGAATAGTGGACTGTTTTGCGGACTATTTTCGTGTGGTTTATTCCCCTGTGTCTGACCGGGATGTGGATGACTCTCGCCTCTTGTTGCGTGATATCGCTCTGCCCTGTGTCTCCGATTTAGACCGAGTCTCTTTGGACTCTCCCTTTTCCACGGACGAGATAGCGACTGCCATTCGCTCACTCCGTTCGGGCAAGGCTTTGGGCCCGAATGGCTTGCCGATTGAGTTGTACAAGCTACGTCCTGATAAGGTAGCGCCCTATCTTCGTACCATGTTTTTGGAGTCCCAGGAGCGGGGTATTCTCCCATATGATCAGCGTCTGGCTACGATCGTTGTTATTCCTAAAGAAGGTAAACCCCGGGACCTTTGTTCGTCTTATAGGCCCATTTCCCTGTTGAATGTTGAGCCCAAGGTTTTGGCTAAGCTCCTGGCTACCCGCCTCCTGACGGTTATTAGCAGCTTGATTCATCCAGACCAATCCGGATTTATCCCGCATCGTAATACGGCTCTTAATCTGCGTCGTCTCCACGGAGCCATTGCGAGGGCGGGGCTTCTGGCGGAGCCGGCCATTTTGGCTTCGCTGGACGCTTCGATGGCCTTTGATACGATAGAGTGGCCCTATCTTTGGGCGGCTCTTGAGAAATTTGGTTTCGGTCCTGGGTTTATTGGTTGGGTGAAGTTATTATACGCCGAACCCTTGGCGCAGGTTGTGGTTAATGGTCGAGTTTCTGCTCCCTTTTGCCTCGGTAGGGGGACCAGACAGGGGTGCCCCTTGTCTCCGCTACTTTTTGCTCTTGCTTTGGAGCCGTTAGCTGCGTGGCTTCGATGGGAACCTTCACTCAAAGGGATCCGTTGGTCACCAGATTTTGAGGACCGCGTCTCGCTTTACGCGGATGACATTCTTCTTTACCTTACTTCCCCGCGCAAATCTTTAAATGTCCTATTTGACGTTCTCACTTCGTTTGGCGCTAACTCTGGTCTGGTTATTAATTGGGCGAAGTCCTGTGTATATGTTATTTCGGGTGTTCTGCCCCCGTTGCCGGATAGATTTCCTATCCAGGTTGTCCAGTCCGGCTTCAAATATTTGGGGATCTTTATTACGCTGGACTCCTCACTCCGATTTGAACGTAATCTCCTCCCCCCGCTTCTTAGACTGCGACTGGATGTGGCCCGCTGGCGTAAGTTACCCTTGTCTCCTCTGGGCAGGGCTGCCCCTTTCAAAATGATGTCTTTGCCACGATTTCTATACGCACTTCAGAATTCCTATGATGACGTTCCCGCTACCTATTTCCGAGAGATTGAGAGTCTCCAAAGGCAACTGATTTGGGACGGGCGTCCACGTATCGCCCTTGCGAAACTTACCATCCCTTGGTATGACGGGGGCATGGCGCTCCCTGATATCAAAAGATATTATTGGGCTACCCAATTGTCTGCCATCAACCACGCAATGTATTCCCCGGGTCGGGATCCGGCCTTTGAAATGGATAGACTCCAGCTACCGGGAGGGGATTTTAATAGAGCGCTTTATTCCAGGTCGGCTGGGCGCCATCTTACGGGCCCATCCAGGATTGCAGTCAGTGTGTGGCGCGCCGCGAATGTGAGTCTGGGATGGGAGAATCGATTGACACTGGCGACTCCGCTTTATGCTTCTGAGCGTTTGGGATGTCTCTGGTCTACTAAGGGCTTTGACCGCTGGGATATGATTGGAATATGTAGAGTGGGAGATGTCTGTGTGAACGGTAGAGTGAAGTCCTTCGAGGCCCTTCAGACCGAATATGACTTGAGCGATAGGGATTTTTTTCGGTATCTGCAGGTCCGACATGCCCTGGCCTCTGTTCTGACTCCGGGTGTGGCCCTCCCCGAGTCCTCCCCCCTTGAGGATCGCATTCTGGATGGCCACCTTCCCGATAGCACTATCTCCCTGATTTACAAGAAGCTGATTAATAATCGCGCCGACTTACTTGTTCGACTCAGGGAGGTTTGGGTCGGCTACGGGCTAGAATTAGACGACGAGGATTGGCAATCGGCACTCTCTTCTCCGAAAGAGGTCGCCATCCCTGCCCGTCTCCGTTTGGTTCAGCTTAAGATCCTCCACCGGGTGTATGTTACGGGTCCGCGTCTGGTTGTGATGGGTTTTTCCCCGGACGGTCTATGCAAACGCGGATGTGGGATGAGTGCTACATTTCTGCATATTATTTGGGAGTGCCCGGGGGTGGCGGCCTACTGGACTGCGGTGCTTGCGGTGATGACTGTTGTGACTGGGATTGCCCTTCTGCCTGAGGCCCGACGTTGCCTGTTGAATGTGTGGGAACCTACCGACTATTCTGTGGCCCAGACCAGATGGGCGACCTTGGGATACATGATTGCAAAGCGGGACATTGCGCAACTCTGGGGCGCATCTAGACCTCCCGACGTCTCGGCGTGGGAGGACAACATGGACTGGTCCATGTTCCGCGAGAAGACGGTCTATGTGGCTAGGGGCAGACCCAGGGCGTGGACGAAGATTTGGGGTCAGTGGAACGAATATCGTGGGAATATTTGTACTCCTCCCTTGGTTGATGCACCCGATGTTACCCTGTCTCCCTAGGCTGATGTTCCTGAAATTTCTCATGCTTTTCTATGATTTGCCTATCCTCCCCGCTGTCCCCCCCTCCCGCCTTGCCGAGTCCCATCGATTGTGAATTCGTGTTTCTGATTAGTGAGTTTCCCCTCCGCCTTCTGGGCTGACTTTGATTAGTATGCATTCGCCTTTTTGTAGTTTGTTGTTTTTTATATGTATATAACAGAAAATGGTTGTGTCCTGTTCTATATCCCGAGTAACATTTGGTATCTGATTTATGCCTGACCACGGGAGTGATCGTATGTTTTTTACATTGTGCCTTGATCTTAGCGGCCGGCCCGTGTGGTTGTAGGCCCATCCTTGTGACCCTTATTTGATTACTCAATAAAAGTTTTTAACCAAAAAAAAAACAAAAATATGATGTCAGAACAAACATCAACTAGCCTTCAGCTATGAATATTGTGATGTAGTAGAAAGGCATGTGAACCACCCATTTCTGTTCACATGACTATTTAAGCCAATAGACAACTACATAACAAAGACAATAATTAAAACAAGGAATATGTGATTGGTTATGAATAGAAAGTGGCCTATACACACAGTCTAATACTACCAAACACATAGTACTGGCCACACGACACTGACAACAAATAGAAATAAGGATAACTAATCTCATCCATTAGTAAAGCTACATGTCATTGGATTAAAAGCTCATTACTACTAAATAGCCACAAATATAGCCACTCTGGTGACTGTTGGAAAGCAACAGAGCAGTATTTCTTCTTCAAAGAGATAGAGCATGAATAAAACATTGTACCTCCTTACCTACATATTTCAACATAAAATAGGTAAATTTTAAGTACTACTGTTACAAAAACAAAACACAAGTTTAACACAATATGCCATACCGTTTAACACAATGGCTATGAAACATTACCTGCTGGAGCAAAAAAAAAAGAAATTGTACAGGAAAGACATAAGATAAAAATAAAAAGAAGATAAGAAAACTAATGGTAAGAGTATAACAATGTTAACACTCTTTCTAGACAGCCTAATATGAATAGTAAAAAGATTCCTAGATAGATATTGCCTAACAGAGCAAAAGTAACAGTTATGCAATCCACAAACACAAATTCTGCCTATTGTGAACATATTTACACTTTGACCAGAAGAGACAAAATTAAGAACATTACTAGAAAGCGATATATTATTGAAATCATGTCCTCACAAATCTTCTCCAAACAATTCATAAGTAAAGAATGGGTGAACTCACACAGAAACAATGTGTTCAACATATTGTTGAAAAAGCATTTCATGTGAAAAGAAAACAATTCATTTCTAACATGAATCGCAAAACATCCCTGGACCGGTTCATTTCTACCAATAAAATACATACACTACACCTAAATAAATGAACAATATTAAACTTCTGCAGCCTTTTCAGGGTAAGTTGGAGACATAAATCAAGTACTGAACTATACTTTCATGAAGAGACTTACCACCAACATAATAATTGTGTGTTTTCAGTCACACATGAAGGGTGTAGTTATCAAGTATTACATAAAAGTATAGTAGGGAAAGAAAAAGAAAATGTGAAACAAAACAGTACATCTACTGACGATTTACAGGAGGGGAAAAAACAAAAACCAGTACCTTAATTGTAATGGCACTTCTATTTGCACTATTTCAGATACATCAATTCAGAAGCTAAGGACATTACTGATGACATTTAAAAATCCATCAATCAAAAAATAAACTACAAACCCTAGACAACTGCTTTTTTCAGAGTATAAGTAAACAACACGGACATTCTTTTGGTTGCCTTACAAATCACATGTGTGACAGCACATTCCAAATACATCAAAATGCTCTCCACACATCATGCACCTATAAGAACATTTGTACGGACATTGTAATCTGTGAAAGTGTCATAATTGCAATTAGAACAACTCAATTCTGCTCTATGCCACTCTAATCCTGTAGAGGTCAACAGGATTATGGACTACATACAATGTAAATACTTTGATACACTCTATTAGTGCAATAACTGTCCACAGGTTGTCTTCACTTAGAATGAAGTTAAAAATCCATGAATGGACTTGGATAATTATGAAACATATTATCTGCAATTTCATGAAACTATTTCTGAAATACAAAATCCAATTTGCATTTGTTGCTGAAGAACACATTATAAAATGCAAGTTAAATCAATTGATCTGCTTGATTAAACTGAAGATGCAAACAAAATTGCATTGAGAAATTTGACTCGGTTTCCAATTGCAGAAGAAAGATATGATGTCTGCGAATACCAGCTAATCTGAAATTACTGTCTTTAGAAGCTAGATCATAACTTCATACCTTCATGAGGGATTCATAACAATTTTGAAAGTTATCTAATACAATCAGATCTACCACAACTAAGTTTACATGAAAGTATTTTAATTACAGCAATCCAACATTTTCAGACTTTTGTTAGAATGCAACCAAAATCAGGAAAATTTAGACAACATGAATTACTAAGCGCACTGAAAGGAAACGTTTTCTTTCATTTAGATTTCAACAAAAACATAACCACTCTTAGGATACAGGGCAAAAATAAATGGACCTTTAGTGGTTTTAGTGAATGGAGTACATACAAAAGAGTTTGGCAAGAATTAAAAATCATCAACAAAGTTCAAAAAGCTGTACATTACCTTAAAAAAATCAACTTGTACTGTAAAGATTTGAGCACTGATAACTTTATCTCATCTGTATATTTATCATTTGAAAAACAAACTATTACTGGACAATTTGAGCACATTAATCTGGAACAAGCGGAACAATTAAATAAACATTAGGCTATACATCCACTGCACTCAAAAGACCTGATGGATGATGTTGCGAAGCCAAAGGAGAGCCAATTAGTGTCTGGGGAAAAAACTCTTGAAACAAGATGATATCACATTTATTCACCACTGGGAAAGGTGAAAGATATGATGATGGGCCAGTGCAAATTTCTGAATCTGAGTACCGAGCAACAATATTATATTAAAAGGATCCACTCTTTCGTCAAGATATTCCTTACATTTCATGCTATTATATGGAAGTGAACATTCAGTCACTTCTTATGCTGTTTCACACGTGATGTTATAATAATATAACAGCACACTATTTTGTTCGAAAGGTGTACGACAAAGATGAGAATCTAGAATATAACTTGATCAACAAAATGGCATGCCACCAAGGGACTAATGGATATTGGTTTAGAAGACATGAAGAAATGAAATGTATTCTCTGAATTTTAGGACCATCTACTTGGTTTATTACTTTAAGCTGTGCTGAGTACCTATGAGACGACATATATCAATTTCTCCTTGAAGCTAATATTGCAGACATTAACTACAAAACACCAGCTGAATTATATTCTTTGGATCATGCTAATGCTTGCATATATTTCAACCACAAATTTCAAACTATCATTCAGTTCTTAACCAATAAAAAGAAAAGTCCCATTGGAAAGGTGCTTGATTTTTTGGGGGGAAAAGAATATCAAACAAGAGGTGCACCACACATTCATAAGTTTTTGTGGATTAAAGATGCACCTAAGTTTGGATACAACTCTGATGTATCTGTTCTACATTTCATAGAACATTATGCCACTTGCGACATTCCAAATAAAGAGCAAAACAATAAACTATTTCATCATGTTTTACACTTCCAATCACATAGGTGGGGTAGATACTGCTTAAGAAATATTGGTACAATTCCAAAAATTTCTCTAAGCATCACTTTGGATTTCCAAGACCATTTTTACAGAAAGCAGGAGCAAACAATTGTGTGTTATCTGTAAGAAATGTTGTTACTGCCAAATCACCAAAAATATTTACAATCTAAGAAGACTGCAAGCATCACAACAGATCAACAACTGCAACCCTTTAATTCTACATATGTGGGATGCTGACATGGATATACAAGTTGTTGCATATAACTCTACAACGGTTGCATGGTATGTTACTTCCTAGATTGCAAAGCCTGAAAAAATGTATATGAAGGAAGGATGGGAGAAAATATCTGCCGAATAATCTTTAAGTAAAAGTAACACCGGTTTAGCCTTCAAATGCTATCTCACAGAGAGGTTAGTACCTATGAAGCGGGTGACCGTTTGAGTTTGCAAGGTAATCCTGGGCAATAATATTGCTTAGTTTAGGATTATCATCACCATGCCAAAGAGTTCTCAAAAGCCTATAAGAAATTGAATACCTTGCACATTTTGATCAGAATAACAAAGGCATTTTGAAAACCAATATGTTGGACACATATTACCCAAACAGAAGACCTTTGTTAGAAAAACTATCGCTCTATGAAGTTCCTCAGTTCTACTCATATTGAAATAATTTGGCAGAAGATATCAATGCTGGAACATTTTGAATTCAAAGGGCCAATAGATGTTTAATATGTAATTCTAAACCTACTCTTATTACTCATGGGAAAGTGAGTTGTGACACAGTTGAAACAAATAAATCCACTGTTTAGTACTTCTACAACTACTTAAACCATGGAGGAAAGAAGAAGGGGTTATAGGCCCCTTTGAATACTATAAATATGCCTTTTGTGGATATAAAAATAACATTGCAGAACCTTAATTTCACACATATTTAGAAATGCTGGAACAAGAAATAGCAGATGAGAACAACATTAGTTCAGAATTCAATGCAATTCTGTAATAAGTAATAATACTTCTACTTCCAGGACTGCTGACCCACTTGGACAAACAATGATTGAAAATGAATCTATGGTTGCAATGGAAGAGGCTGACGATGCAATGGACAAAGTAAACATTGGGAATTTGGAGTACTAAGTACCACAATTAAATTAAGAACAACTACAAATATACAAAGACATAAAGCAGTCTGCAGATCATGGACTTCAACATGAAAATAGATTATGTGAATGAAGTTGTTTTTAACCTACATTACAATATGCTATTGGCCAATCTGGAAGAAAAAAAGTGTTCCGGTTAAAGTAATTACTGCTTATACGCATAAGCCTGCCGGACAAATTTATCTTGTGCAGTTACTATTCCTACTGGATTATCAGCAAATAATATCAAAGAAATACATTTACATTGTCTACTATTAGTGCCCTTGGCACATGATAACAAATTGGAATACTTAAAATTGAATACAGATACATGTCAAGAACTTGAGTAAAGATATTTAGAAAAAAGTTTGATCACAAATTAAGTCAGCATTGTTTTAAACTTAATGTTGATATTTGTTCATTTGTGAATGCAAGAAGTACTGCAAATATCTCATGAAGTCTTCTTTAGAGGAAAACATGCCATTGTTCTGGAGACTCATTACAGTTTATACCTATAAATGGTGAACCAACTTTCAAAACATCTTTGCAGTAGTAAACTTGGTTGAATTTTACATACAGAAAAATTAATGCAGAAGTGAGGCAAGGTAAGGATGAAGAAATTTGCCAAGATATAACAAGACATTCACCTTGTCTTCTCACAAAAGAAGCAAAAATTAAGCTAACTTAGTGAAGTACAATTATACTGTTTCCTACCTTATGTTCACCTACTGAAGTAAAGCATTTTCTTCTTTTACTATTACAACCCATGGTTTGTTTAATGCTAACTCTTCAAGAATGTTCTAAAATAAATAATGCAATGCTACATCTGGAAAAACAGGATATTGTACATCTTTCTTGCAAGGATAAAGTTGAGAAAAATGGACTGATCTTACTTATTAGCAAAAGTTTAGGTACAAAATTACAAAATATGGAAAAATCAGTGTCACGTAACGTGGGATTTACATCAGTGTAAAAATTGTCTCATTATTTAATATCACAATTTACATCTAATTGGACTAATAAATGGAGCCATGGGATCTGTAGTGGACTTTGTCATGTCCAGAAAGAATGAATAGAATGAATTTATTGTGATCAAATTTGACTACATTGAAGAGGAAAATAAAATCTTGATTCTTACTTATCAAAGATCTATATAATCAAAAAGAAAAGTTTCCTCTTCATTCGGCTTACACGGTTACAATACACAAATTACAAAGACTAAACTTATATTATGGAATTATTAACCTTGATCTACAATATTCAAAGAGGGAATGGCATACATTGCTCTGTCCATTGAAAAATTAACAGGATTATATATAATCAAGTTGGATTACACAAGAACTAATGCAGACAGTAGCTGTGTGGGCAAATACAATTGTTTGCAAAAGAGCTACACTCCTGAATATACCATATTTACAAAACCAAAACTGTCTTTCAAAAGAAAAATTACATCAAACTACAGTTACGAACAAGATTTGGAGCATGCAGAAAAAATAAAAAATTAAACACATGGAAATTACAGGACATCAGTTTAAAAATCAAAATGGTATTAATCTGCATCTAATTCTCAGTGAAAGAACTGATAAAGTAACATGTACATCAACCTTTTTACAAATATGGTAGATCTCTGTAGATGTGTTGTTCAATTTTCTATGCTATGCTATGTGGATTTATAAAGCACATGGCTACAAGTAGGCTTCACAGCGCTGGCATTATGTTGCTTTGGGACAAGTGGAAAAACACAGGGGGTGCATGAATGTTGTTATAGCATGCTTTTAGCCTATTCCTGAACTGTGATTTGTTATTTAGGCATCTTAATTCTATGGGGGGCATGTTCCAAAGTTTGGGGATGAGATATGAAAAGGACCCTCCTCACAATCTGGCCTTGTGACTTATAAGTGCCTTCAAGAATTGACCCGTAGAGGATTTTAAATCCCTACTGGGAGAGTAGGGGATCTAGAGTGCCCTTATCATAATATATATTTTGGCATTAAGCCTTCTATGTGCCAGATAGAGTTTTTTTTAATGTTATCATTGACACAATGGGTAGCCAGTGCAAAGAAGCTAGAGCTATGTTTTCTGAGGTACATTGTGGTGTCTTGCATAGGATCCTTACTGCCACATTTTGGACAACCTGGAGTCTTTTGATGCCACATTTGGGGAAGTCTATGTACAGAGAGTCCCGTAGTCCAACCATGAGAGAACAAGGGATTGGACCACAATTCTTCTGGACACATTCGTGTAATGTCTGGGAATTTATGGAGTGTTCTAAGGGTTTCAAAACAAGTTGAAACAAGTTTTTGGGCCTGTGTATCCATGGAAAGGGACTTGTCCAGCTATGTTCCAAGGCTTTTGATAGGGGTGGAGGGGATGGGTAGATTGGCCAAACATTCTGGACAGTCTGTAGGTGGTTGGCGGTCAGGTCTGTTCCCTAGAATCATCAGCTCAGTTTTTCCCCATTCAGTTTTAAGAAGCAGTTTCCAATCCACTTGGTGTCATACATTTCCCGGGGCGAAGGAAACAGCGACGGGAAAGAGGACGACATCGCGATTGCCTCGGACTACATTTCTGGATTCACAACCCCGGAAGGAACTACGGTTCCCGTGAGGCAGTGCGTGGCTCATGCGCACTCCAAAGGGCAGTATTTAAGAGATGGCGGCACCCGCGGACCCTGTCGTGTATTGCTGCCGCAACGCTGGGGATACTTCGCAAGGTAAGAGACAACGAACTCCTACGCTTGCTTTCTCGAAAACCCCAGGGGATGTATGAAGCCCCTAACCTACGGCCGCTTTGTCAGGAGTTCTGCGCGCCCACGCGCACGGCGGACACGTTTGTTTACGAAAGCCTCCCAGTGCTGAGGGGGAACTATCAAGGCACTAATAGGGTGCACGGCTATGACCGTAACACGCACTAAGGGCGGTCAGAACTTGCTAATTGCTCCACAGCTTGACTGCAACACAGGGGAGCCAGTGAGTTAACTGCTCACCCAGTGTGGAGGACAATAGACACCGGTGTTAGAAGGGCTTATCGGACTAGCAGCCTTTGGGTCCTCGGATCTCTGGTGATACTCAACCAGACTTACTGTACCCCACGTTGGGGAGTGCCGGGACCGGCATTCTTGCGGAGGACGGTCGAGTGGCATTGTCGGCCATTTCTTAGCACTGTGCCCTCCGTTGGAGAGTGTCTGGATGGGCACTCATGCAGAGGACGGTCTAAAGACGTAATGAGCACCTAGGGTGGAGTTAACCCTTGTTGTACTTTCTAGCGTGAAACGTACAAACATAGAAGTATATGTATTGCTCATAAAAACCCTCATACTTTAACCTTGGAATACGTTTGCCTTATTCCAGCGTATGTGCGCCACTGTTTGAGAGATAGGTTCACACCCAATCCCAAGGGCACTCAGGGATTACACTTGGATACTTTTTCGAAGAGGGGAAACAGCTTATAGGATTGTGAGCCTTTTCCAGGGGTTAGGGAAACAACCAGTTGCGTATCGTCGGAATATGATACTATTGACAACCCAAACTCCTGAACAATATCTGTCAATGGACGCATGTGCAGGTTAAAAACTGTGGGGCTGTGGGCTGAGCCCTGAGGGACCCTAAACTTCAAGGGAAGGGAAGGATGTCAGTGTAGCATGAATTCTCACATATTTTGAAAAATATGTCCTTTAAAAAGGAAGTGAGCCAATAAAGAGCACAGCTCTTTATTCTGGCTTCACCCATTCTGTGTGTGTCTCATGGTCAACAGTGTTAAACGCTGCACTTAGGTCCAGAAGGAAAATAGCAGCTGTTCCTCCCTGGTCAAACAACATTTTTAATTCCTTTTTTGTTGTGAGGAGGGCAGTTTCCGTACTGTGTTGTGTACAGAATCCCATCTAGGAAGTGTGCAGTAGATTATTTTCTTCAAGGAATGTAGACAGTATTTGGTTCACATGTTTCTCCAGCACCTTGCCTATTACTGGGAGCAGGGACATTGGCCTGTAGTTACCTGGACATGTCAGCTTGAGCTAGTTTTTTTAGCAAGGGTTCGACCACTGCATGTTTCCACTTAGATTCCAGTGGATATGGACATGTTAAGGAGTTCCACTATAATGGAGAAGGTGGAGGGAGCTCCTTGAGACAGTGTATGAGGGGGTGCAAGGTCAAGCGGGGATCCTAGTTTGACCTTGCTGAGAAGAGCGGGAAGTTCTTCCTCAATGAAAAGCAAAATGCTCAGGAATTCTGTATGGATGTACTAGCAATCTAACAAAGCTTAACCGAGTTCTGACCTCTTTACTGTAAGCTATTCTTTTTTTTTTTATAAAACTTTTTATTGAACAATCATCGGCATATGATCAATGAAGTCTTTACGATACAGAAATATGCCTGACAACAAGGCATTACAATAGCATATTACATGCAGTGAGGGCTTTCAGGGGGGTAGTAAATCGTCCAGCCCGATACTTTGTTGGGGGGTCCAAATATCTCCATGATAGGAGTTCGACTGTGACCAAATGCTGGCCCATTTTTGGGGAAAACCTCAGGCTGTAAACACTGTCTTCCCTCTAAACATACAACAGTCCATATCATTCTCCCACCTGTCTGATTTAGGAGGGGATGCCGCTCTCGAAGCCTGTGCAATATTTATTTTTGCTAGCATGAAACCCAAAGTTGCCCATTCTTTTGATGAATGTTTGATGAATGTGCAGATCGGTCGGTTCCCAAATGTTTAGTAGGCACCTGCGTGCCTCCGGATGAATAGGGACAGTCAATACTGCGCTCATCACTTTCTGTACCTCCTTCCAGGACGTTTGGATTAGGGTGCATTCCCACATAATGTGTATAAATGTGCCGGTGAGGCCACATTTCCTACAGCATTCCCCTGTTTTGGCTCTTCCCATCATCACCAGCCGAGGGCCAGTCATATATACTCTGTGCAGGATTTTAAGCTGGACGAGCCGTAATCGAGTCGGAATGGCCACCACCCGGGCCGAAGAGACCGCTTCCTGCCAATCCTCATCGTCCAATTCTATCCCATCAGCTACCCATTTCCCCCTCAGAGTTAAAAGAGGGTCGTCCATGTGGTTTATTAGTTTATTGTAAATTAGCTAAATAGTCTTGTCTGGAACATGTCTATCTAATATTCTGTCCTCTAACGGGGATGAGTCGGGAAGGGATGGGCATCTAGGGATGAGAGAATATAACGCGTGGCTAACCTGATTATATCGAAAGAGTTCGGCATCAGCAAGTTCATATTGAGTCTGAAGGGCCACAAAGGGTTTCACACCACCCTGTACCCACAGATCCTTGACTTGCGATATGCCAAATAGATCCCATTGATCAAGTCCTTTCGAGGACCACAGATTGCCGAGTTTTGCAGAGTCCCATAAGGGGGTAGCCATCGTCAATTTACCATCCCACCCAGGGATATTTTTGCTGAATGCCATACTTTAACCGAGTGTCCAGTGGGTCCCATAAGTCTGGATCTATTTGGTGTTGAATAGAGAGAACGATTATAGTTCCCTCTGGAAGGAGCCACTTATCCATCTGATAACCCGGGTTGGTGAGATCACTGTAAGTACTATGGTTAATGGCTGCCAGATGAGCAGCCCAGTAGCATTTTTTAATGTCAGGTAGGCTAATGCCACCATCGTACCTTTTTAACGTGAGTTTACTCAGGGCTATACGTGGTGACCCGTTCCATAACAGGTCTCTCTGGAGGCTTTCGATTTCTTTGAAGTATTTTGAGGGGACTGGATCAAGTGTATTCTGCGAAACATAGAGAAAAAGGGGTAGGGACATCATTTTAAAAAGAGCTGCCTTACCCAATAGGGAGAGGGGAAGGGACTTCCAGCTGGCAATGTCTCGCCTAAGGCGGAGCAATGGTGGGAGAAGATTCCTTTCATAGCGAAGTATAGGATCTAGGGAGAGAAATATACCCAGGTATTTGAACCCAGAAGTACTAATTTGGATAGGACAATTGTGGGGCAGAGCCAGAGGGCCGCCTTGAAGAACATAAAGGTGGGATTTAGACCAGCTAATCCTGAAACCAGAATATTTACCGAACACGGCTAAGATGTCAAGAACTGCTATAAAGTAGTATATCATCCGCATAAAGCGTGATGCGGTCCTCCCATTCAGGTGACCACTGCATACCACGGACAACCGGGTCTTGTCAGATCCATGCGGCCAGTGGTTGCAGCGCTAACGCAAAAAGGAGGGGAGAGAGTGGACATCCTTGGTGGGTGCCCCGGCTCAGGACAAAGGAGTCTGACTTTTTGTTATTCACCACGACTTGCTCCATGGGTTTCGAATACAAGAGACGGACCCACTGTAGGAATTCCTGGCCGAATCGAATCCTAACTTTCGGAGGGCTGCAATGTGGTAAGGCCATTCAATAGTGTTGAATGCCATAGTGGTATCTAGAGACACGAGGACCGCTGGTTCAAGTATCGTGCCTGCCCTGTCTAAGACACCGTGGACACGGCGCATATTTAATGCAGTGTTCCTATGTGGAATAAAGCCGGACTAGTCCGGGTGTATCAGCTCTGAAAGGACATCAATGAGACGGTTGGCTAGAACTTTAGCGAGGGTCTTGGGTTCCGCGTTGAGGAGGGGAAATCGGCCTGTAGGAGGCACAGTATGTTTTGGCCTTACCGTCCTTGTGTACGGTTACTATGGTAGCCATACATTGATCAAACGGCAACGTACCTAATTCTCTACTTTCCTCAAACATGTTTTTAAGATGAGTGGACAGTCTGTCAGGGCTGAGCTTGTATAATTCTATTGAAGTACCGATCGGACCAAGAGCTTTCTCCGAGTTCAGTGACCTAATTGCTTTCGCTATCTCATCTATTGTTAGGGGGCTGTCTAAAAGACGCTGATCTTCTGAGGAAAGAATGGGGAGTTTGATGTCCCGTAGTAGTTCGGAAGATTCCTCTTCGGTGTAGGACGCCTCTGCGGTATAAATTAAATCAACGTGCCTGGCAAAGCAGTCCGCTATATCTTGGGGGTCAGTCAGGCTAACGTCATTAATATCTTGTAGGACTGGGACCAGTCTATTTGCCCATTCACATTTATCAAGCCAGGCTATCAGTTTCCCGGCCTTATCTCTGAGATCATAGAGCCTACCGAGTTTCCAGCATCCTCCATCTTTCTGTCAATAGTGCCTTATGTTCATCTTGTTTAAGTTGCAATAGGTGAGTTAAGTCAGGTGTGATCGTCATTTCCATTTCTAGCTCTAAGCTATAAATCTCATCTTCTACACTTGTAATTTCTTTATATCTTTCCTTCTTTTGTCTGGATATCAGCGACAAGGCTCTTAAATGCTTCCCATAATGTCTGGGAGGAGTCCACAATACCCAGGTTTTTGGTAAAGTGTGTATCTATTGCCTTGGTGGGTTCTTGCCAGATTTTGGGGTTGCGGAGATGCCAGGAGTTAATAGGGGCTACTCTTCCCACCTTAGCTTGATCAAGGAGTATATGTACCCAAAGTGGCGAATGATCAGAAATGCCCCTAGCTAGGTGCCTGATTTCATGGATGAGTGCAGGTTATGGGGCGGGAACCAAAATCTAATCTAATCTGGATAGGCTACCATGAGCCCCCAAGTGAAAAGTGTACTGTGTACTGTCAGGGTTATAGGTGCGCCAGCATTCAACCAGTCCCATAGCATCGAGAAAGTCTGGAAGCCATCTATGTGAAGGCCCTAGCTCACATGATGGGTGGCGATCCAACACACCTGACCCCATGGAGTTGAAGTCCCCTTCCATAAAGCAACAACCCCTCGGGCAATGAGAGGAGAGTCGCATGCAGGTCCTGAAATGTGGTGGTCTGGAGGCCAGGCGGAACATAGACGGAGACTAGTGTGATAGTTTGTCCCTCCCAGGACCCAGTGATACCTACGTAGTGACCCCTGTCATCCATCCAAGTATGGTCTACATTGAGTGGGAAGGTGTTTTTCAACATTATACCCACACCTCTGGAACTTGTGGTGAATTCTGAATGCGCCACCAATTTGTACCCAGATCTACACAATGCTTTACATGAGCTGCCCATTAAGTGCATTTCCTGTAGCAGACGATGTCTGGGGCTTGCTTCCTAAGATATTGGAGAACTATGCTTCGTTTAACCTAGTCTCCAAGCCCGTTGACATTCCAGCTCAGGATCCTGGCACTTTTACCCCACTGCATATGCATCATTACCATAAACGAGGTTCATTGCCTTGGTCATGCAACTTATAAGTTTTGCCAAAATACCAATTCTAACACAAACCAAACTTACATCTCCAGCACACCTATCCCTATGCTTACTCCCCACCCACACCCAACTCCCACCACCTCCCACCCTGCTACCCTGCCCCCTAGGTGCAAAACTGCCTAGTCTGAACTTGCAGAGTGGCTGTCGCCCAAGTAAGTTAACTAAAAGTAGAAAAAGAAGGGGGAAAAATCTCAACGCTCTGTCCTCCTGTCCCACGGCAATTCTAAAAATTGTACGTCTCTAACAGGATAACATCCCAGGCACTAGGCTACTACAATAATTTGAATCTGACTGTAGGCCACCCGGTCAAACTGTAAGAGGGCCAACCGCCTCCTCCAGGTCTCACCCCCTGACCTGCGAATCTGGATCACCATCTCCATCTCTGTCTCTAGTTCCGTTGTCCACTCGGTAGTCGAGCCAGTCTGAAGCCACCTCAGGATTATCAAAAAACCAAGCTCGCCTCTCCGCCTCTACGCAAAGACGGGCCGGGAACATCGTGGCGTACTTGAGTCCTCTTTCCATAAGCCTCCTCTTAATGGTCATAAATGTTCAACGTTGTCTTTGGACCAGTTGGGTGAAGTCAGGAAAGAATGGGAGGTCCGCATTTTCATAGAGGAGGGGAGTTACAGTCCGAGCATGTTGGAGGATCGCATCTCTATCTTGAAAGTTGAGAACCCATGCAATCAATGGGCTTGGAGGTGCACCAGGTTTGGGCCACCTGCCCGGGACCCTATGCACTCTCTCAATGGTAAAGAATTTCCCAAGGCCTTTAGGTGGAAAGTGATTAAGTATGAGGTCCTCCACAAATAGATCCGGAGCTAGCCCTTCTGTCTTTTCCGGCACACCAAGGATGCGAATATTATTCCGTCTTTTGCGGCCTCGCAATCATCCAGCTTGCTCTCGGCCGTGTCACGGAAGGATTTAAGGTCCTGCACTTCTCTTTGAAGTAGGGAGACATCATCTGTTAAGATGGTGGTTTTAATGTCTAAATTCTTGACTTTTTCGTTCATTTTCATAAGGTCGGCGCGGATTAGGTTCACGTCCATAGAAATGGTGTCCATTTTGTGTTCTAGGGAATCCTTAACTCCGCTGATAGCAATCATGACATCCAGTAGTGTCAGCTCTGGGGTGGTGCTTTCAAGGTCTTCTGCCCCCGTAGAAGTGTTGCGTGAATCTGCAGGTGAACCCTTAGGGAGGGTGTAGCGATCGAGCTTGTTAGATTGGACCGGTTTCGTAGTTCTGGGACCCCGGGACGCACTCTTCTCCGAGTCGTTCCACCCCGCCATTGTGTATGTAATCAGCAAAGCCCACCAACTGCGGCCGGTCTTGGCGCCACTTCTCAAGTGAGAGGCAGGAAGGGAGGGGGGAGGGGGCAGCGCACCGGCAGCTGTCCTGACGGTCCCCACTGATCTGAAAGGGCTGCAAGATGGATAGTAGGGCCCGCCATATGCGACCATTGAGATGTGTGCATGTGGCGGCACAGGTACTCCCTTGACAATCTCTCACTTGCTGCGAGTTACTCTAGTCCCAAGGGGAGGGGGGTGCGGAGTCTCGAAGGGCAGCAGTCGTGGTAGTTCTGTGGCAGAGTGTGTCCGCAAATCTGAAGGCCAGGTCAGCTCACAGCATGGAAAGCTGCTTTCTGTTAGTGCTGCGCAGATCCCTCACCCGATCACAAGGTGGCGCGGCCAGAATAGGGCCCGGCAAGACGTGCCAGATCAGCGGTGCTCTTCACTCACCCCAGACACCAACAGGGCTCTAGCTGTAAAGTATGTTGTCGCCTCAGGTCCGCTCTGCGATGGTGGAAGGCACAAAGCGCCACAATAGGCACAGGTGCACACTTTCCCCTTTATAGGTTCCAGGCAGTAGGCTCATTTAAATGCCCATTTCCAAGGGATTCCGCTCCCAAAACCCGTGGGCTGTCCCGCTGGCCACCTGCAGAGCAGCACAGGGGGGCCGACGGGTCACTCACCACTCAGGCGGCAGCGTGGCCCCCGGGAGAGTCCCAGCAAAGACCGCGCCGGGCCGCAGATATAGAAGTGCCCAGGCAAGGTTCAAAGGGGGTCTGCAGCACAATCCTCTCTGTGACCGGGGGGGGGCTGCCACGCCAAGACGTTGCAGCGCTTTCCCACCACGGGGCGCTCCGCCGACCGGCGACTTCCGGTCTGAGGCAGCCACCCTCACTGCTCACAGTGCCGGCACGAGGAGATACTTTAGCCCCAGGTGTCATGGATGCGGACAGGCCTCAAAAGGCGGGACCTGTTTCCTACATTTGGAGGCAGTGCCGGAGCTCGGGAGAGCACGTACCGCTCACCCTCAGCACGCCATATCAGGTGTCAGAGGCCAGGATAAGTCACAGGATTAGTGCCGGGGAAAAGGTTGTGGCGGAGTTGAGGATTTACGCAGCCATCTTCGATGAAGCTAGGCCACGCCCCCCTATTGTAAGCTATTCTTGGGAACTTGAATGTATCCATTACCTATATTCAAGCCCCACTGTTAAACAATTTGAAAGATTTGTGTATATACCAATCCCTGAGTATAATCCAGTTTCAACCCTTAATTAAACTTTGATAAGAAAATATGTGATTTTGATGATTCAAAGATGTAGTGTGAATAACAAAAGATCAATACGTGATTCTCGAATTTCAGTTTCTTGGTGATCCTGTTGGGGAAGACACTGAAGCTGTATCCCAGCAGAGAAAGCATAACTCTTCTTGGTCGCCACCTTCAGCATTTTTCTACTTTCTGATCGGAACCGGCACACCCTACCTGGGATGCATCATGAAGATATCAGTTATTAAGAGAGAGTATTTAAGGAAGAGAGTGAGGTGCAGAAAGAGGCAAGTGAGATGCAGAAAGAAGCAAGAGAGGTACAGAAAGAGGCAAGGGAAGTGCAGAAACAGGCAATGCACAAAGAGGCAAGAGAGAAGCAGAAAGAGGCAAGAGAGATGTCGAAAGAAGCAAGAGAAGTGCAGAAAGAGACAAATGAGGTTCAGAAAGAGGCAAGAGAGGTGCAGAAAGAGGCAAGAGAGGTACAGAAAGAGGCATGAGATCGGCAGAAAAAAGCAACAGAGGTGCTGAAAGAGGCAAGTGAGGTACAGAAAGGGGCAAGAGAATTGCAGAACGAGGCAAGTAGAGTCCAGAAAGAAGATAGTGAGGTGCAGAAAGAGGAAGAAAGATGAAGAAAGAAATAAGAGAAATGCAGAAATGCAGAAAGAGGCAAGAGAGGCACAGAAAGGAGAGAGGTTTGTGCACCATTAGTACCAATTTAACACCCACATTTAGCAATAAGTAACACGTGACCATTCCAACTTTGCAAAGGGCTTTCCACCACGCTGTAACACGTGACGCTGCATTTTTGGGAACATTTGAACCGTTTGAGCTAGAAACAGGGCTTTTTTGTTCAACTCTGCAGATTAGGCAACAGATGATGGAATATTTGGCAAATGCGGAGAATGTTTAATTATATGAAAATTGGTGCAGCTGAACAGTCACATACGTCCAGTGGCCCTGCTCATACCTCTGACTAGGTCCAGAGGTGCTCCTCAGTGGTTCATTCTTTCTTTGTGTCTCATTGAGTTTATAGTTTAGCGTCTGTGGAAACAAGAAAGACTAAACCCGAGGTTACCACTCCACAATACAGACTACAATATCACATAATTACTCTCCAAAACACATAATCCCACTCCACATAATTCTTATACACTAAATACTACATACTTTTTATTCATGTAATTTCACTGCACAACATACCACATAATTCCACTACATACAACATACATCCACTCTACACCCAAAAACATTAGTAAAAATCTTTTACATTTACAACGCGAATAGCTCTAACTCTGGCAAGTGCTAGACCTATTACATTACAAATGCTTATTTAACTGGTAGTCACGTTTGCAGAGTGGTGCAGAAAGGGTCTGGGCCTCTGACCAGCGCTCAGGAATTCCACTGCCTAGGAATTACAGGAGGTACCAGGAGTACTTCTTGGCCCTCAAAGTGCCTCAGGGGTAAAATGGACTTCATCCCCCAACCAGTACTGTGCCAGGAGGTGCGTTTGCAGAGTGGTGGAGAAAGGTGGGGCATGGCCTCCGAAGTCCTCTTAGCAATCCCACTGTGTGGACTTAGTGGAGGTAATAGGAGATGTAGTTGGCCCCCAAGGAAACCTTTGGAGGCCAACTACCCCTCCTATTACCTCCATTAAGTCCCACACAGCCGAATTGCTAAGTTGTCATAGCAGGCCAAGCCCCCATTCCCAACCACTCTGCAAACGTACTCCCTGACACACTCTTGGATGGGGATTAAAGTCCCCTTCACTGCTGGGGCTACTAAGGGACCAACTAGCCTACCTGATACCTCAGTATTCCCCAGATAGTGGGATTGCTGGTAGGTGGACAGAGGCCACGCCTCATTTGTCCACCACTCTGCAAATGCGCCTCCTGATGCGGTCTTGGTTGAGGGATGAAGTCACCTTGCTTCATGAGGGTTCCTGGGGTCCAACTAGCCCACCAGGTACCTCCAGTAAGCCCCACACAGCTGGATTGCTGAGAGTGGTCCAAGGCCACGCTCTCTTTTTACACCACTCTGCAAACGAGGCTCCTGGTGCACTGCTGCTCGGGGATGAAGTCTACTTGTGTCCTGATCCTAAGGGTCCCTGGGGGCTAACTAGCCCACCAAAGGCCTCCAGTAAGCACCACAGAGCTGCGTTGCAGAGTGGTGTAAAAAGGGGCGTGGCCTCAGACCATCTCTCTGCAACGCAGCTCTGTGGTACAAATTAGAGGTACCTGGTGGGCTTGTTGGCCCCCAGGGCCCCTCAAGATTAAAAGGGACTTAATCCCCCAAATTACAACGCACCAGGGGTGGTACAGGGAGGCAGCGGGCCTGATATAAAAAGCGTGCACACCGTCCCCTGGCGCGTTGTAAATTGGGGGATTAAGTCCCCTTCAATCCAGAGGGTCCCTGGGGGCCAACTAGCCCACCAAGAACCTCATGTAAGCGCCACAGAGCTGTGTTGCAGAGAGGTGGTCCAAGTCCACGTCCCTTTTTACACCACTCTGCAAATGCTGCTTCTGGTGCACTGCTGGTGGGGAGATGAGGTCTTCTTGTGTCCCGAGGACCTCAGGACACAAGTGGACTTCATCCTACACCTCTCTGCAACGCAGCTCTGTGGCACTTACTGGAGGTACCTGGTGGGCTAGTTGGCCTCCAGGGACACTCAAGATTCAAGGGGACTTAATAGGGGCGTTATAGTTAGAAATTTGCCTTTAAAAAACCTTTGAAATTCACTGAAAAAAACATAGGTTTCAGGGACGTTATAGTTAGAAATTAGCATTAAAAAACCTTAGAAATTCACAGAAAAAAACATAGGCTTCAGGCACGTTATAGTTACAAATTAGCATTTAAAAAACCTTAGAAATTCACAGAAAAAAACACAGGTTTCAGGGACGCCATAGTTAGTTGGACATTTCACTCGTACAAAACTAATGAAATTCGTCCGTTATAGTTAGTTCAGCTAACAATAGCTCATGCCCCCGCAATGCACTGCTGATGAGGTCACATATTACATCACTCATGACATGGTCAGTGACATCACTGATGACATCACTGAGAAGAGTTGCTAACCACGACGGACACAGTAACCGCACTCCCCTGTTGTGTTCCCTTTGTAATTGTGTCAACAATATGTCCAGACAGGTGTGCACATGCAACTCCAGCACCTGCCGTCATTCGGTGCCAGCTGCTAGGCAGAGGAAGAACAGACCCAAAATTGGAGTGGTGCACTACTTCGAAGCAAAAGTTGTCTTTCAATAAGTCATTTAGTCTTGTTATATTGTATCAGTAAATCCTTTATTTTCATAGACATCCAACAGTTAAAGATACCAGCCAACGTGTTTCGTTCATACACAATGAACTTCTTCAGGGCTGTAAATTTCTTTTTTTTAAATTATTTTTACTAAGCAATAATAGAAGTTCATATAGTACAAAATAGCAAACAGTAAATAAATATATACAATGAGGATTAATAGCAAGAGACAAAAAATTTGACACTAGATAGGGAAATCAACAAGATCATAGTTGAACCCAAAAACTGAGCGGTATACATAAAAAAGAACTATTTACAAGCAGATCAATTCAAATCAATTCATTAAAGGTTATCCCCTTTACTACTGAACACTAATTTTGTAGATATCATATTCTTATGGGCCCATATCTTTCCGGTCCAGGCGACAATAGGTTACCAGATTTTATGGCCGCGCCTTCTCGAGTGTCTACCCCTAGTGGAATAGATAGCTTTTTCCTGGTTGTAAACTCCCAGAAATCTGGAAAGCCACATCTGGAAGGATGGAGGATCAGCATCTTTCCATCTAGCTGCCAATAGTATCCTATAAACCGCTGTCCCCATAAATAGACCCAATTCCTCCTCAACACTTAATCCCAATGTGTTGTCATAGCCAAGAATAAACAGTGCAGATGTTTCGGCTATACTGCGCCCAAATACTTCCTCCCAAAACCTTGACATTTCCCTTTTAAGTATGGTTAATTTGTTGCAATCATAAAACATATGGGTCAAGTTAGCTGGCCCTAATCCACATCTGGGACAACAATTATCTATCCTTTTCCCCATGCAAACAATTCAGCGTGGGTAAAATACAAGTTAAAGATTGTTTTATATAGTTGAGCTTTTAAACTTGAGGATAGAAGTATTTTTAATGTTAAAGAAAGGCTCATGTCAATATCAATTTCGGTATTAGCAAGCTTCAACGCCCAAGATGACTCTGTTTGTTCCAAATCATCGGATATTTTATCGAGAAGCAGGCTATACAAATTCCCGATTCTAGTCGATTTCTTGGCTAGCATATCCAGCAGTGGGATACTTTCTAGAAGGATCCTGGGGGTCTTTACATTAAAAATGTTATCTTCTACGACCAGGGGTATAGCCCGAAACAAAAAAAGTATTCTTGGGAGCACATTCATTTTTAAAAAGTTCCCCCTACCAATAACAGATAAGTGTAAACTATTAACTCTTCTTAGATCTTTCCCTATGTTTTTAATCAGGGGTTAATAATTAAATTTACTATTGTCTTCTATGTTTGAGCTTAAACAGACTCCCAAATAAGTAACCGTATCCACTTTCCTTGGGTCATTATAACCAATGTTATCAGTACACAAGATAGCAGTTTTCCCTTTATTAAGTTTGCACCCTGAATATCGACCAAACAGTTGAGCAATCATATCTATTTCTAAGATTGCCTCAGCTGGATTAGGTGGTACTACTGCCACATCATCGGCATGCGCTAGCACTTTGGTCTCATAAATCCCGGTACGAATTGGTTTGATTTTCTGACTCTGCAGCAATTTAATAATCAGGGGGTTGATGTAAAGGGCAAATAGAATCAGAGAACAGGGACAACCTTGTCTCGTCCCTCTGGATATATTGATGGTACGTGATTCTTTGCCCATTAGTTGCAGTCTAGCTCTCGGATGTTGATACATAGCTCTAATTGATTTAATAAATTTGGGCCCAAATCCATTTATTTCAAGTACCCCCCATAAAAACTCCCAAGACACCCCATCAAAAGCATTTCGGCGTCGAGGAGGATCATTGACATCTGACCCCCCGTTCTGGACATGATATCAAAAAGTGAAATAGCTCTGCGGGTGTGGTCGGTTGTACCCTTCCCCGGGATGAAACCATGTTGCCAGGGGGAGACCAGATGTTCAATGACCCTCCTGAGCCGATTAGCCAAAACTTTTCCATACAATTTAGAGTCTGAGTTAATCAGAGAGATTGGTCGATATGATGACAAATTCTCAACGGGTTTGCGTTTTTAAGGACATATAATTATATCCGTCTCTTTCCAAGACTCAGGGGTGATACCGCTTGATTGTACTCCGTTAAATAGATCCAATAAAAGTGGTAATATTAAGGTTCCTAATTTTTTATAGATCTCAGAAGGGATTTTGTCAGAACCTGCTGCTTTCCCCGAGGCCAAATCAGACAGAGCTAGTTGCAGTTCTGTTATGCTGAATTCGTTTTCAGGTTCCTCTCTAATAGGGTCATCTAGACTTATGCCTGCTACAAGTTCTTCTACAGCTTCCCTAACTTTAACAATATCTTCCTGAATATCCTCTTGATATAGCTGTTGATAGTATCGCTGGAATCCCTCAATGATATCGTCTGGATCAGTATAATCATGACCATCTATGTTAATACTGGTTTTGATGTGATGAGCTCACATCTAGTTGCGCACTGTACACATGGTGTTATCCTACACCTTAAAAAATTATACAATATCAACTCAATATACTGTTGTCAATCAGTTATTTAATATCATAATCTGATTTCTTCCGAATGAACAACTCATATCACTTTTCAAATTCTTCATACAATGTATAATAAACTCCTTCCACCAATGTTTTCCTATATACAATGTTTGCTAACAGAACATTTGGTGCTCAATCCACATTATACATCTTAACATTTCAACATTGTAATAGTGGCTGCCCAATGCATTTCGGCACCCAATTGTGCCTTCATCAGGGGCTAATCTGTAAAAAAGGGAACAACATAATATGTAAATGTATTGTGATAATGACATGTATGCCATGGGGGTTAATATGTTGAAAAATTCCTGTTTCATACCTTTTAGATTGTATACGTTATAAGTCAGCTGAAAAATAAGAATTAAGACACCTCGTGTTACACCTAGAGGATCATGCTATCACAACGATGCCTGCAAAAAGCCAAATGGCTGCTCACTTACCCAGTGTTTTATGTGATATGTAATTCTGAGGAAAGAGATTGTAAACAACCAGTCGTTAATATAAACGCTACTGGGTCTCTGAGGACGAAAAAATAAGTAGACAAAACCTTACCTTGTCTTGGTGGATTATGACGACCTATAACCGCATGACAATGCATTTAGTCATGATTATAGAAATGTTATACGGGAGAACGTTCAGATGAAAAAATCAATGAAAACGTACCTCTAGATGTTTTTATGTTCTTCCTACAAAAAAACGAGCGAATATATTTGAAAACGAGCGAATATATTAAAAAATCAAAAAGGTAACGTGGTAGGTTTAAACTGTTACCACGGAATACAAAAAATACCTGTATATGCTGCCGACGGTATTTCAAAATAGACTGCTCGCGTATAGGTGGTTCAATGTTCTCCGGCGTCTCACTCGTATATACCAAGCTGCACTACACGCCGAGGACTAAACACAAACAACGGACACTAGCCTCTGCGTGTTACTAAAACGATATGCGCTGCACAGCGCCATGTTGTGATATTAAGGAATCCTGAACAGATACACCAATTCCAAATTAATAGATAGGTATGCACTATTTGTGTATGGATGCAAATGTAATACATGATGTTACGTGCGTTCGAGATTAAAATCTGCAAATCTCCCGAAAAATTAAGACCAATGCCTATGCGATCGGACTTAGTCCTAATGCAAGTTTATTACTAAAAACGTGACTATTAAGGTCCTTTATTAATCAAGAAATGTAGCCCCTATTATTGTGTATTCAACGTTGCTGTACTCCAAATAGTGGTGTGCTAGTTCTATATAAGACTGTCACTAAGTGAGATCTCTACTAACCTTGTATGTGTGGGTAAATATACCAACATCCAGCAATAACATTTATGAAAATTGGAAATATAACATAATTATATTATACTGAGCATACCATATACGATCCATCAGATTTAGTATCAGTTATACATCACAAAAAGCTTGTGTCCTAAATTAACATTTGTGAAAATATTGGAAATATCCTATACGATCCATCAGGTTTATTATAAGTTATACATCACAAAATGCTCGTGTCCTAATGATAACCTCTATATTCGGTCGTTACTCTAAGGATGGTTGAGAGTGCTGATGTATCACCCAATCTATCATCAATACTAGAGGTAACAAGATAGATCATATCTATCATTTAATCCCGTAGGCTGCATTGTCTGCAAATGTTTGATCCAATACAACTCTCGTTGTAGGAGTCTCTGTCTATTGTCAGTACCAGATTTGATTTGCACTTTCTCTATGATAAGAAACCTTATTTGGGAAATATTATGATTGGCTTCCTTCCAATGAGTGGCAAGTGGTGAAGATAAATGCTGGTTACGTATTCTGCTCTTATGCTCAGTCAGTCGAGTTTTTATCTTCCGCTCAGTTTTGCCGACATACATTTTGCCACATGGGCACTTGATCCCATATACCACATTTTGAGCGTTACAATCACTAGTATGTCTCAATCTTATAGTTTCACCAGTGGTTGGATGTGTCACGGTGTTACCAGGAATTATATTGTTACAATGTATACAGTTTTGAAATCGTACATTTCCTTTGTGGTCGATGTTGCTGTTGTCTAGTATAGGACGTTTCAATATTTGTCTAATATTTGGCCCTCTTGTGTAGGCATGCATTGGTTGTTGCAAAAATATACCATTGAAGTCCTTCTCTGAGGACAAAAGTTCCCATCTTTGGTTGATGATCTGTTTTATTCTTACTGACGCTGTAGTGTACATTGACACAAAGACCATTCTTTCCTGACGAACTGGAGTTTTTAGTTGTAGCAATGTATGTCTTGGTAATGATTTGACCCTCTCTTTGCTATGTTCCACTACTTCCATGGGGTATCCACGTTCTTGATATCTCTGAGCAAACCTTTCAATGTTAGCTTCTGATGTTGTATTTTGTGAACAAATTATCTTGATACGGATAAATTGAGATAATGGTAAGTTCCGCTTTAATGACCCTGGGTGAAAACTGGTATAGTGCAGTGTACTATTACGGTCTGTGGACTTGGTATAGAGTTCTGTAATAAAACCATTCGACCCTTTGTGTATCCTCACATCCAAAAAATCCATCGTGATGTGGTCAATTTTATGTGTGAATTGAATTCTTGGGTCCACCTGGTTCAAATGTTGTATCATGTCTAGTAAAGTCGCTTCAGTGCCTTGCCAGATTAGAAAGATGTCGTCAATAAAACGACAGTACAACTTGACTTGTGACCAATTATTTGTTTCCATCAGGTGTTCTGTCTCAAATTGTGCCATGAAGATGTTAGCGTAGGCAGGGGCCCCTGCAAAGCCCATAGATGTTCCAGTCATTTGGGCGTAAAAATGATGGTTCCACTCAAAGTAACTGTTATGCAAACAGAATTTTAACAACTGCAAGATAAACACTTTGTCTGTAGGTAAGTCGTCCATTTGTAGAAGTGCCCATTCTACTGAGTCTAGCCCAGCTGCATGTGGGATTGAAGTATACAAAGATACCACATCAATCGTACAAAGAATCCAACTTTCTTCAACCGAACCTTCAAGTTCTGAGA
Organism: Lissotriton helveticus; assembly: GCF_964261635.1. NCBI lineage: Eukaryota > Metazoa > Chordata > Amphibia > Caudata > Salamandridae > Lissotriton > Lissotriton helveticus. Next base: position 1,469,900,568 of record NC_136068.1, on the reverse strand, counting down.
TTTTTGTTAAAAAATCATTTGTGTCCCTTATATAGGATTTCCAGCCTTGTACAAATTTTTGAAGAAAAAAATCCAAGTATTTCCCAAGGGGGTCAAAAAGTGACCCACACCCTGATACGATGGGTCTGCATGGTGGATTCGTTAGGTGTTTATGCACCTTTGGGAGCATGTACAGTTTTGGACAGCGAGGATGGTTGGTCATTAGAAAGCTTTTAACTTTATCATCAATCCATTCATGTTCAAGTGCTTTTTGCAACATCTCTTTAAGCATTTGCTGTAACAGTCCCGTGGGATCTCTATCCAACAGTTGGTATGTACTTTCATCCGAGACGTGCTCTTCAATTTTTGATGTGTAAAAGTCAGTATCCATTACAACCATTGCCCCACCTTTATCAGCTGGTTGAATCTGTATTGCTAGATTGTTAGATAAATTATCCAGTGTTTGTTTTTCTAATCTTGTGAGATTACTATGTTTCATTTTCTTGTACTCCAAACTTTGTATATCCTTTCTTACCATTGTTTCAAATGTGTCAAGCATTTTATGTGACACGGGTGCTTGAAAATTACTCTTAGGTTTAAAGCGAGTACTATATTCAGTCCGTGTTGTCTCAATCGGTTGCACTATGTTATTGAAAAAGTGTTTTAATCTTAATGTTCTCATGAACCGATAGAAAGCAGCTTCAAGTTCCATCTCATTTGCTCTTACTGTGGGCACAAACGATAATCCCTTGTTCAACACTCTCCTTTGTTGTTGTGTTAGAGAGATTGAAGAGATATTAATAATCAGACTACTGTCCTCCCACTCCTTAGTGATTTCCCTGCCGTTTCCTCTCCTTGTTTTTCGCGTGCAACTGGAGTTGGTGTTTGACCCGTAGGTTGTAATCCTTGATTCTGTGTTTGGTACAAAAAAGCCACATTTCCACTGGTAGTTGGTTGCTGTGTCTTCTCAGTTGATGTTGTCAGGGTTTGATCAGAGAGTTGGACAGGTCCACGAGTCATTGATGTTTCCTTATCAGTCACTAAACTCTCCTCAGAGGAATGTATTGCTGTTTGTGCTCTCTTTGGATGATATTGCCGACGGGCATAAATTTCCGCCCAAGTGTATACTTCGTTCAATTTATAATCGATGGTATCGCGTTTATATTTCCGCAGTTTACCCTCCTGAAGTTCTTTACTGTACTTGTCTAATTTTTGATTAAGTCCATCAATACTCATTTGCCATGAATCAGCCTCCATTCTGGTCTCCAATTCTGATTTTAATATAGCGATTTCCTCTTCAAGTTCACGTATGGTTTTAGAAAGTTCCTCAATAATTAGAAGGATAAGATCAAGTGAACACTTATTAAGGATGTTATACCACGTCTCCATAAATTTTGCGTTAAGGTTAAATCGAAAAAGCATAGGCTTGATCGACAATCTCAGCCCTCTGGGAATCCGCTTGGCTTTGTGATATTGCACCAATGTAGATGCATGCATTCTCTGATTTAACTGCCGTCTAGTTAAATATTCAAGTTGTTTCAATTGCTGGCTTATAGAGCCCCCATGTGCATCCATTGTCCGTACTTCTTGAATCATTGAATACATTTTATCAGCCTGTTCTGTTGTATAAGCCATTGTGCTAGCCCTATTATCTGTCATTGCTGTGATATTATCGAACTGCATTTTGGCGTTTCACCAGTGGTTGGATGTGTCAAGGTGTTACCAGGTCTTATTTTTTCGTCCTCAGAGACCCAGTAGCGTTTATATTAACGACTGGTTGTTTACAATCTCTTTCCTCAGAATTACATATCACATAAAACACTGGGTAAGTTAGCAGCCATTTGGCTTTTTGCAGGCATCGTTGTGATGCAATATCACAAAGCCAAGCGGATTCCCAGAGGGCTGAGATTGTCGATCAAGCCTATGCTTTTTCGATTTAACCTTAACGCAAAATTTATGGAGAAGTGGTATAACATCCTTAATAAGTGTTCACTTGATCTTATCCTTCTAATTATTGAGGAACTTTCTAAAACCATACGTGAACTTGAAGAGGAAATCGCTATATTAAAATCAGAATTGGAGACCAGAATGGAGGCTGATTCATGGCAAATAAGTATTGATGGACTTAATCAAAAATTAGACAAGTACAGTAAAGAACTTCAGGAGGGTAAACTGCGGAAATATAAACGCGATACCATCGATTATAAATTGAACGAAGTATACACTTGGGCGGAAATTTATGCCCGTCGGCAATATCATCCAAAGAGAGCACAAACAGCAACACATTCCTCTGAGGAGAGTTTAGTGACTGATAAGGAAACATCAATGACTCGTGGACCTGTCCAACTCTCTGATCAAACCCTGACAACATCAACTGAGAAGACACAGCAACCAACTACCAGTGGAAATGTGGCTTTTTTGTACCAAACACAGAATCAAGGATTACAACCTACGGGTCAAACACCAACTCCAGTTGCAAGCGAAAAACAAGGAGAGGAAACGGCAGGAAAATCACTAAGGAGTGGGAGGACAGTAGTCTGATTATTAATATCTCTTCAATCTCTCTAACACAACAACAAAGGAGAGTGTTGAACAAGGGATTATCGTTTGTGCCCACAGTAAGAGCAAATGAGATGGAACTTGAAGCTGCTTTCTATCGGTTCATGAGAACATTAAGATTAAAACACTTTTTCAATAACATAGTGCAACCGATTGAGACAACACGGACTGAATATAGTACTCGCTTTAAACCTAAGAGTAATTTTCAAGCACCCGTGTCACATAAAATGCTTGACACATTTGAAACAATGGTAAGAAAGGATATACAAAGTTTGGAGTACAAGAAAATGAAACATAGTAATCTCACAAGATTAGAAAAACAAACACTGGATAATTTATCTAACAATCTAGCAATACAGATTCAACCAGCTGATAAAGGTGGGGTAATGGTTGTAATGGATACTGACTTTTACACATCAAAAATTGAAGAGCACGTCTCGGATGAAAGTACATACCAACTGTTGGATAGAGATCCCACGGGACTGTTACAACAAATGCTTAAAGAGATGTTGCAAAAAGCACTTGAACATGAATGGATTGATGATAAAGTTAAAAGCTTTCTAATGACCAACCATCCTCGCTGTCCAAAACTGTACATGCTCCCAAAGGTGCATAAACACCTAACGAATCCACCATGCAGACCCATCGTCTCAGGGTGTGGGCCACTTTTTGACCCCCTTGGGAAATACTTGGATTTTTTTCTTCAAAAATTTGTACAAGGCTGGAAATCCTATATAAGGGACACAAATGATTTTTTAACAAAAATCTCAGAACTTGAAGGTTCGGTTGAAGAAAGTTGGATTCTTTGTACGATTGATGTGGTATCTTTGTATACTTTAATCCCACATGCAGCTGGGCTAGACTCAGTAGAATGGGCACTTCTACAAATGGACGACTTACCTACAGACAAAGTGTTTATCTTGCAGTTGTTAAAATTCTGTTTGCATAACAGTTACTTTGAGTGGAACCATCGTTTTTACGCCCAAATGACTGGAACATCTATGGGCTTTGCAGGGGCCCCTGCCTACGCTAACATCTTCATGGCACAATTTGAGACAGAACACCTGATGGAATCAAATAATTGGTCACAAGTCAAGATGTACTTTCTAATCTGGCAAGGCACTGAAGCGACTTTACTAGACATGATACAACATTTGAACCAGGTGGACCCAAGAATTCAATTCACACATAAAATTGACCACATCACGATGGATTTTTTGGATGTGAGGATACACAAAGGGTCGAATGGTTTTATTACAGAACTCTATACCAAGTCCACAGACCGTAATAGTACACTGCACTATACCAGTTTTCACCCAGGGTCATTAAAGCGGAACTTACCATTATCTCAATTTATCCGTATCAAGAGAATTTTTTCACAAAATACAACATCAGAAGCTAACATTGAAAGGTTTGCTCAGAGATATCAAGAACGTGGATACCCCATGGAAGTAGTGGAACATAGCAAAGAGAGGGTCAAATCATTACCAAGACATACATTGCTACAACTAAAAACTCCAGTTCGTCAGGAAAGAATGGTCTTTGTGTCAAAGTACACTACAGCGTCAGTAAGAATAAAACAGATCATCAACCAAAGATGGGAACTTTTGTCCTCAGAGAAGGACTTCAATGGTATATTTTTGCAACAACCAATGCATGCCTACACAAGAGGGCCAAATATTAGACAAATATTGAAACGTCCTATACTAGACAACAGCAACATCGACCACAAAGAAAATGTACGATGTCAAAACTGTATACATTGTAACAATATAATTCCTGGTAACACCTTGACACATCCAACCACTGGTGAAACTATAAGATTGAGACATACTAGTGATTGTAACGCTCAAAATGTGGTATATGGGATCAAGTGCCCATGTGGCAAAATGTATGTCGGCAAAACTGAGCGGAAGATAAAAACTCAACTGACTGAGCATAAGAGCAGAATACGTAACCAGCATTTATCTTCACCACGTGCCACTCATTGGAAGGAAGCCAATCATAATATTTCCCAAATAAGGTTTCTTATCATAGAGAAAGTGCAAATCAAATCTGGTACTGACAATAGACAGAGACTCCTACAACGAGAGTTGTATTGGATCAAACATTTGCAGACAATGCAGCCTACGGGATTAAATGATAGATATGATCTATCTTGTTACCTCTAGTATTGATGATAGATTGGGTGATACATCAGCACTCTCAACCATCCTTAGAGTAACGACCGAATATAGAGGTTATCATTAGGACACGAGCATTTTGTGATGTATAACTTATAATAAACCTGATGGATCGTATAGGATATTTCCAATATTTTCACAAATGTTAATTTAGGACACAAGCTTTTTGTGATGTATAACTGATACTAAATCTGATGGATCGTATATGGTATGCTCAGTATAATATAATTATGTTATATTTCCAATTTTCATAAATGTTATTGCTGGATGTTGGTATATTTACCCACACATACAAGGTTAGTAGAGATCTCACTTAGTGACAGTCTTATATAGAACTAGCACACCACTATTTGGAGTACAGCAACATTGAATACACAATAATAGGGGCTACATTTCTTGATTAATAAAGGACCTTAATAGTCACGTTTTTAGTAATAAACTTGCATTAGGACTAAGTCCGATCGCATAGGCATTGGTCTTAATTTTTCGGGAGATTTGCAGATTTTAATCTCGAACGCACGTAACATCATGTATTACATTTGCATCCCTACACAAATAGTGCATACCTATCTATTAATTTGGAATTGGTGTATCTGTTCAGGATTCCTTAATATCACAACATGGCGCTGTGCAGCGCATATCGTTTTAGTAACACGCAGAGGCTAGTGTCCGTCGTTTGTGTTTAGTCCTCGGCGTGTAGTGCAGCTTGGTATATACGAGTGAGACGCCGGAGAACATTGAACCACCTATACGCGAGCAGTCTATTTTGAAATACCGTCGGCAGCATATACAGGTATTTTTTGTATTCCGTGGTAACAGTTTAAACCTACCACGTTACCTTTTTGATTTTTTAATATATTCGCTCGTTTTCAAATATATTCGCTCGTTTTTTTGTAGGAAGAACATAAAAACATCTAGAGGTACGTTTTCATTGATTTTTTCATCTGAACGTTCTCCCGTATAACATTTCTATAATCATGACTAAATGCATTGTCATGCGGTTATAGGTCGTCATAATCCACCAAGACAAGGTAGGGTTTTGTCTACTTATTTTTTCGTCCTCAGAGACCCAGTAGCGTTTATATTAACGACTGGTTGTTTACAATCTCTTTCCTCAGAATTACATATCACATAAAACACTGGGTAAGTTAGCAGCCATTTGGCTTTTTGCAGGCATCGTTGTGATAGCATGATCCTCTAGGTGTAACACGAGGTGTCTTAATTCTTATTTTTCAGCTGACTTATAACGTATACAATCTAAAAGGTATGAAACAGGAATTTTTCAACATATTAACCCCCATGGCACACATGTCATTATCACAATACATTTACATATTATGTTGTTCCCTTTTTTACAGATTAGCCCCTGATGAAGGCACAATTGGGTGCCGAAATGCATTGGGCAGCCACTATTACAATGTTGAAATGTTAAGATGTATAATGTGGATTGAGCACCAAATGTTCTGTTAGCAAACATTGTATATATGAAAACATTGGTGGAAGGAGTTTATTATACATTGTATGAAGAATTTGAAAAGTGATATGAGTTGTTCATTCGGAAGAAATCAGATTATGATATTAAATAACTGATTGACAACAGTATATTGAGTTGATATTGTATAATTTTTTAAGGTGTAGGATAACACCATGTGTACAGTGCGCAACTAGATGTGAGCTCATCACATCAAAACCAGTCTAATTCTTTACAGGCGTGACAAACCTGATTAGTTGCAGCACCATTAGATTAGATTGCAGATATTGGATCAAATAGGAGTGCTCCCCCACAAACCTTTAAACTGTTCATCTATGTTAATAGACACTATTGCATTATAAGAGATCCTTGGCCGAGTATGTAGAGCTAATTGCTTGCCTACCCTTTCTCCATTTGCATAGAGACTACTCCGATGTGACTGGAATAATTCAGCCGATCTCTGGGTAAGCCAGCTATTTGGTTCTGTTTTTAAAATCAGTATTTGGCAGAGAATGTGAGCCCCATTTTTCCCCTGCATTATCGTCGAAACATGTAGATCCTCAACCCTGGCCAATTCACTTAGCAGTTGCTGATTCTTTTGCTCTAGCCGTAAAACTGATAGTTTCCCCTCTAAGAGTGGCTTTAAAACAGTCCCAGACAACCCCCCTGGCAGCACTTAAGCGATTCATATTGAAGTATCTTTGTGTCCACTCACTAATACATTTTATATAATCTTCATTGAAAAGAAGCTTTCTGGCGAATGTCCATTTAGTATGGTGCCTGGTAAACTTTTCTAGATCTATTACTAAAATTAGTGGGTTATGGTACAAGATTATTTTAGGGAGCTTCATGATTTCAACCTGACAAACCAAATCCCTTGTCCCAAAGAAATAGTCAATCCTGACATATTTATTATGTGGATATGAAAAATAAGTATATCCAGGATCTGATTGATGTTTTAAGTTCCGAATATCTAACAGATCATGACTATTTCTAAGTTGGTTTAGGGCTCTATATACTCTCGGTTTCCGACCAGCGTATTTACCCTGCATTAGTTTCCCGGGTTCAGAGTATAAGGAGATATTTAGGTCTCCGGAAAGAATTATGGATTTTGGCCATGAAGCGTGCTCCATCTCAAGATCCTCAAATATTTGGGGATCATCCTGATTCGATCCATTGACTGAGCAGATGGTAATGCCTGATAATAATTCTATAATGACCCACCTCCCAAAGCATCAACTATTTTACGCTTAGCTAGCCCTAAAGATGTTTTGGCTAGGATAGCTACCCCATGAATATTTGAGGTTTGGGTTGTGCAGGCAAGAATGTTGTAGCCCCCAACCTTTAGTAATTCTCTTTTCTCCCAGGGTATATGTTTCTCCTGTAAGCAAACTATGTCCATGGAATTTAGCTTAATAATTTCAGCGAAGCGACCCCTCTTAGCCTTATCATTCATGCCCGCCCCATTCCAAGAGCATACAGTTATCTTCCCATTGGAGTCTACTAGGGGTTTCCAAGGATCCCTTTATCCACACCATTTTAATGCCTTTATAGACCTTCGAAGTATATCTTGCTTTTGTTTTTTACACGTCTCTCCTTCCTGTTTCGTCTTTTTTTTCCCATATTACCTCTGGTACTGCTTTTTAAAATAATGTTGTGCCCCCCGCCTTCAGCCACCTCCCCACCACCCCCAAAGCACACACGTCGCCCCAGTTGAGGCATACAGACTCCAACTAGAGCCTGTTAGTGATGGACGTGCGACACGTGACCAGAGCTCAGTCACAGTAACACTGTTATATAAAGATGCTGAGTTCCCAATTAGAACAAGGCTTTTTTTTCTTTTTTTTACATAAGCCCCTCTCCCCACTTGTATTCACTCTCTTTCATCCTCCTTCACACCTCTCCTTGCAATTAGGCAGGGAAAATAACATCAAACCTTTTACATTACCCTTCAAGCCATTACAATGGAGGGTCATCCCTCGTTGTATCAAAAGGAGAATAAAACTAGATTTTAACCCAGCTTATCCCACCAAACCATCGAGATACTCTTTGGCCTTTATTTCTGAGAGAAAAAATATAGTTTGCCCCCCCAAACCTCTTTAAGCCGAGCCGTATTATTAAGATAAGCCTGGGTTTTCTTATCTTGAAATGGCTTGATTAGTTGGCGCAAGCTCCACCGTCAAGTGGCAGAAATTAGGTCGTACAAAGTAGGAGATCTCATTTCTGATTCTTTTGGACTGGCTTTTTCAAAAAACGCCTGCCGCAATAAGAAATTGACAAAGTATACCAGGATTGCGCGAGGAAAAGCCCCGACTTTAGCTGGATGTTTTAGAGTGAGAGAAACACGGTGAGCACGTTGGACTTCTAGAGCCCAGTTCCATCCAGTGAGTTCTGGCATAGGGTCTCGAAACAGATCAATCATGTATGAGCGAGTATCCTCCCCCTCCACCCCCTCGGAAATCCCAAAAACTCGTAAATTGTTTCGCCGCTGGCGATTCTCGAACTCTTCTAGTTTCCATTTAATGTCTACTAGTTGAGCCAGACGTTCTTGATTTGAAGCAATCTCTGTTTCATTAGAGACAATCCTGGTCTCTAAATCAGTGAGTTGGTCCCCAAATGCACTACATGTTTTAGTAAATTTACGGACAACCCCTTGCACCTTAAGCATGGCTACTTGGGCCTTACGTCCATCTTGCCGTGTCTCTTCGCGGTGCATTGAGATGGCCTGAAGAATGGTATCTAAAGTCAGGGCTCTTGAACCTGAATGTTCCGGATGTTCAGCATTTAAAGTAATCGGGGGATTAGTCAGTTGAGTTGCAGGGGTATAATCCCAAGCTAACTCCTTCACTCCATGTTGCTTAATTTTTTTCTTTAGGGTAGTTTTTATTTTAGACCCGAAATCATCAACCTGGTCGCTGCAGCTCTCATCTGTGGTGGAAGAGATATTCTCAGACCACTCCCCCTATCTGAAAAAGAGAAAAAGTCACTGGGATCTTTTTCAAGATCAAGGTCATAATGAGCGATCTCATTATTTTTGTTGCTCTGCGAGATTTGGGTCATGTTTTGCTCAGACCCCTGGTTAGCTCTAGCTTGGTCTGGCTGATGGATATGGGGCATCTGCGAGGGTGTTGTTCTTGCTTCTGCTGCTCCAACCGTTATATCTAGAGACCCCCCTAAGGTGTTATCGCAAGGGGGAGTCGCCGTCTGTATAGCCCCCCCAGAGTCAATCGGGCTCCCTTCCCTCAAAAGAACCGCCAGTGTTACCAATGGAGAGGGTGATGTAGGCATACCTTTATTCGCGCTGATGATCGGTCTATCCCGCGTACTCTGTTCAGGTGCTAGCGCTAGCTCAAGCTCCCTGTTATACCACTCCGCGCTCCGCGCCTCGATTCCTTCTTCTGGGACATTAATTTTACCTTGTGTGGCACCAGCTAGGCCGTCAGTTTGCTGTTCTCACCGCTTTCCACCGGTTCCGTCACTCCCTTCAATCCTGCCTTGCACTTCCCATCGTGACCCGGAATGGGTCTAGCAGCCGCCCCTCGGAGCAGGTCAGCAACAGTAGGGCTGGCCGGATGTGCCTTCTGTCCCACAGCGGCCCCACATTTCGGCGTCTGAGGTTGAGCACACACCCCGGGCGTCTCAGCGGCAGCCTTCCTGCCTCCAGTATCGCCGGACTCAGAGACTCCCCCCAGCACCAGCCTTGCTGCACTGGCCTTCACAGCCGCTGCTGCAATTTTCGGTGCCATCACAGTTAGCTTCTGGGGACTACCATGCCCAGCGCCAGTGTCGGCCCCAGAGACCAGGTAGGTTTGCTGAAATTGATTCGCCTCTGTCTTATAGTGCGTTCTCCCCAGGTATCTCAGGACGGCAAGCTCAATAATTGTTCCAAGCGTATAAAGTTGATTCATAATAGGTTTTATACGTCCCCCACAGGTCTCGACATTCATTTTGTTGTTCTTCTGTGGTTCTTAACTCAGCATTATAGTTTTGCATGCGTTCACTCAAGAGCTCTGGTCAGTGCGTGTGCACTGTGGTCTCAGGCGATCTTTGCCTCTCTTCGGGGCTGTAAATGTCAATATAAAACAAATAATAAATAAACTGACACAGGACTTTTGTGATAATAAAGAGAGAAAAAGGAAAAAAATGTGTTAAAAAAGAAACATAGGCTATCGCGTTGGTTACTAGTGACCCTATGTAATCAATTGGTATAATTGAAGAAGAGGCTAAAATCTTTGGCGAGGTATCTGGATATAAACTAATCCAAGACAAAACCCAGATTATCCCCAATAGTAAAATTGAGATGAGTGATGAATGGGTAACAAAGAAAGCTACATATCTGGGTGTCAGCATAACGGCCAAATTGGAGAATTTAGTTAATATTAATATTGTACCACTAATACAACGCACAAAAAAGGATATGATTCGGTTAAATAATCTACATCTATCCATCGGGGGAGATGTAATCTGATTAAAATGCTTTTCTTACCCAGATTTTTATATTTTTTTAGGCCAATTTGTCTGGAATTCCCTTCACAACTGTTTAAAGATATAGATAGTATGTTTCCTAGGTTTATACGGGGATACAAGAGGCCACGAAGAGCACTACGATTCATCACCTTACCTAAGGATAGAGGGGGAATGGCATTGTCTAACATCAAATTATATTATTGGGCCACTACACTGAAATGTTGTGCTGATTTATTATTTAAGACAGACGATAGAAGAGAAGGTAATAGTCCAACACCACAAGAACTCTTATTAGCTGATGAATCCAGAGGGTGTCTATGGCGACATGTGAACAATAGTTACTTCAAGAAGGTCAGATTTAAAATCTATCTTTGGCATTTATAAGGTCTGGAATAAAATCAATATTATAAAACCGTTTACTATTATATTACACTCCATACAAAATCGCTAAATGGGAGACTGGAAAAGGAACATCATGTCCTAGATGTGCATTATTCGAAGCTGACAGCGTACATATATTTGCTTCTTGTGACGTATTAACAAAGCTAGTGAATTATATATCACCTTTTTTATCAAAGGTATTAGATACAAGAATAGAAATTTCTGTTGATTAAATAATGCTAAGTTTAGATAATTTAAATCTACCAAATTACATGCAAGTGCTGATATTCGTGGCAATGGCGGTTTTCAGATTATGTATAGCATCAGCGTGGCTGGATCCAAATGCACCGGTGTTCCAATGGAGATCTCGATTGCACGCTACTTGCAGCTTAGAGGTAGCTAAATATGAAAGAAAGGGGCATAATAAACTTAAAAAAGGACTTGCAATCTGGGACCCGTTAATGCAATGGATATAAAGACAGCCAGAGACTGGTTAATTTGTGTTAATTATCGATCACAAATCTGGGTTGTGAGGTATTATTTTTGTACTAAACTGATTTTTTTTCTTTTTCAGAGCCCTTGTTTCAGAAAGATCTCTTTTCCGCACGGGGAGCTGCATGTCAGCAGCTCCCCATGTGGAAAAGCAAAGCCGGCTTCCGCAGGAACCGGGGAGCCGGCAGGGACCGTGGAGGCATTGGGGCTCCCCCCACAATCCCCAACGAGAGGCCAGGCCCCAAGGGATGGGGTACCCAGGCCAGAATTAACCAGGGAGGGGGGCCACGCGGCCCCCTACCCCATAATAAAATTTAAATAAAAACAAACATGCATATGACGGCCACGGGGGATGGGGTGCCCGGGGCCATAAATGGCCTGAGGAGGGGGGACACGCGGCCCCCCTCCAAACGAATTAAAAACATTAAAAAACACAGGCCATACGGAGGGGGATGGGGTCCCCGGGGCCGAACATGGCCTCAGTAGGGGGGCCACGCAGCCCCCTTCCATTTAAAAAAAAAATAGGGTTCAGGCCCTGGAATATCGGGTTCCCAGGGCCCATAAAATAGAAAAAGAAGGGGGGTCGCACAGCTCCCCTTCTAAAAAATAAAAAAAGACTGGCATCGCCGAGGCCCCGCCCCCTCCCAGCAACACACTGCAAACGCACCCTGTGGCACGTTTTAAGTTGGGGAATTACTTCCCTTTCAATACTGGGGGTCCCTGGGGGCCAACTAGCCCACCAGGTACCTCCTTGAAGCGCCACAGGGCTGCGTTGCAGAGAGATGGTCCAGGCCACGCCACTTTTTACACCTCTCTGCAACGCAGCTCTTCGGCGCTTACTGGAGGTACCTGTTAGGCTAATTGGACCCCAGGGACCCTCAGGATTCAAGGGGACTTTATCCCTAACTTAAAACGCGCCACAGTGGTGAAGGGAGGGGGTGGGGCCTGAGGTGGCATGTGTGAAAACACGCCCTGTGCCGCATTTTAAGTTGGGTAAATAATTCCCCTTCAATCCTGAGTGCCCCTGGGGGCCAACCAGCCCACCAGGTATCTCCAGTAAGTGCCACAGGCCTGCTTTGCGGAGAGGTGGTCCAGGCCATGCCCCTTTTTACACCTCCCTGCAACTCGGCTCTGTTGCGCTTCCTGGAGGTACCTCGGGGGCTAGTTGGACCCACGGGACCCTCAGGATTCAAGGGGACTTCGTCCCCCAACTTATAATGCGCCATGGGGCGCGTCTGCATAGTGGTGAAGTGTGAGGGAGGAGCGTGTAGCCCCCCTTCCTTTTGTAGTTTATGGGCCCTGGAGACCCCATCACACAGGGCTTGACCCCTATTTATTTTTTTTAATAGAAGGGGGCTGCATGGCCCCCCTCCCAAGGCCATATTCGGCCCCGGGGACCCCATTCCCCGGGCATGGCCTTTGTTTTTTAAAAATGTATTTGGAGGGGGCTGCGGGCCCCCCTCCTCAGGCCATTTATGGCCCCGGGGACCCCATCCCCCAGGGCCGTCCTTTGCGAGGTTTTTTTAATTTTCATTTTATTATGGGGGAGGGGGGGCCGCGTGGCCCCCCTCCCTGGTTACTTCTGGCCCCGGGGACCCCATCCCTCCGCGCCTGGCCTCTCTTTGGGGACCATGGAGGAGCCCCAATGCCCCCACGGTCCCTGCCGGCTCCCTGCGTCCTGCGGGAGCCGGCATTGCTTTTCCACATGGGGAGCTGCTGACATGCAGCTCCCCGTGTGGAAAAGCAATCTGGCATGAATTTTGGAAGAGAGAACAGGTTTCCTGCTCTCTCTTCCAAAATCCAAACCAGTGTTTGCGGCTCCTGCCCTGCCATAGCAAACAGCAGTGTCCTGGGGGTGGGCACCCCCAGGACACTGCAGGAGCCAGCCCTGGAGGGTGGCAGTCCCCAGCTCCATCACAGGCTCCAGGAGGGGGGACACGCGGCCCCCTTCCAATGCACAGCCCCGGGAAGTGGTTGTCCCCGGGGCTCGGGGGTCCGTAACTGACCCCCAAATTTGCATTATAAGGCCCCGGGGAGGTGGCGGTCCCCTGGGCATGTGGCTCGAGTCCCCCCACAGAGGTATATATATTTTCTTTAAAGAAGCCCGGGGGTGGCGGTCCCCAGGACTGCAGGGGTGGCAGTGTGCCCCCAGAAAATAATTAATTAAAGCCCTGGGGGTAGCAGTCCCCGGGGCTTGCAACATTAAAAAGGGCTGCGGGGGCCCTTGTGTGCCCCTGCAAATATTTTATCAAAGCCCTGTAGGTGGTGGTCTCCGGGGCTGTGGAGGTCCCCTTGGGCCCCAGCAATTTTATTTCTGCATGCCCCCGGGACTTGGCCCACCCGGGGTCTAAATAATAACAAATCCCAGACTTCATTTTTTTTTTTTATTTTGGCCGGATTCGCACACCCAGCGCAAATTCGGTTGATTTATCTTTTTTTATGCTTTTTTGGCTCCTGGGGGTCCTTGTGGGACCCTGTGAGCATGCCTAGGTGGTCAGGGTGTTTCTAGCCTGCCCCCTTTTCTTGTTTTTAGCATTTATTTTTCTCTTTTCTTGTGACTCGGTTATCGAGGCACAAGATGGCTACCAACACTTCCTGGTTTGGAGTGTTGACAGCCAATTAGAATAAAGCTCGTGGTTGGGAGGGTGCGTGGATCCTCCGTGCCTCTAAATAACAAAACTTTTATTTTTTTATTTTCTCAGCAACTACTGAACGGATTTACACCATTTAAAAAAAGGATGCTTTCTGAAGCAAGCACTACCTTTTTGGTGTAATTCTGTTCAGCAGTTCCAGCTGTAGCCGTGTCTAAAGTTTCCTATGGGAAATGCATTTTTGTACCTCTTTTTTTTAAATCTCTCAGGAACTACTGAACGGATTTACACCGTTTAACAAAAAGAGTTCTTTCTGAAACAAGGGCCACCTTTTTGCCAAATTTGGTGTCCTTCCGTTCAGCAGTTCGGGCTGTAGCCGTGTCTAAAGTTTCCTATAGGAAGTAACATGGAGAAAATATGCCTTGGGACCTCCCTTTTTTCTCGGCCCTCGCTTGCCAAACCACTCCGAAACTTTCGAGATAGGAGCTGACCAGAGCGGGCCATAAGTTTTGAAAATTTTGCGAAGATTCGTCAACCGGCGCCAAAGTTATTGGGAAAACAAAAAATGAGTTTCCTATGGAAACTAAGTCCTAACTATAACTATCTACTGATGACCGCCAGTAGATAAAATATATATATAATATGAAAAATCACAAAATCATATTACTAATATGTATATATATATTTTCTTTTTCCTTTATTCTCTGCAGAATTTACAACACATCTTGGGGCACAGGAAGATCATTGTTACTGTTATGAGCACGGGATTTCCTTTCGGTCTCTCTTTTCCTCTTCATTGAAAGCATATTGAATTATATTGAACTCCAGGCCACAACGAATTTCATTGATACTTACATTGTCTAAACGGGCACTGGACCCTGAAGTAAGGGTACTATACCCTCTATAGATCATACGTTGTCAGGAGTGATAACTCTCCCGCACAATTATATAACTGTCTATTCTGCTACACTGGAAATTATTAAGTGAATACAGTAACAATATCAAATACCATATTGACATTGTATGATCATTGTATTTAATGCAATTATGTTTCATTTATGACTATTTACAATTTATAATTAACTGTGAGGCAACATTCTGTTTATTATGTTAATGAATTATCACATGACTCACCTATACTTAAGATGTTCAATGGAGGCGTCAGGTCATGTGACCAAGTACACGACTGTGTACGAAACGTGTTGTCCTCGCTTGTGGCACAAGAAAATAAAGCTGAACAAAACCCAAAACGGAGGGCTCGTCTGGACTTCTTTGAATAGGATTTCCAGCTTCCCATATATATATATATATATATATATATATATATATATATATATATATATATATATATATATATATATATATATATATATATATATATATATATATATATATTTATACATATATATACACTCACACACATATATACACACACACACTTATATATATATATGTGTGTGTTTTTTAATACCCCCTAAAACCCCAAAATTACCCGTAGTACCCCAATAACCATACCCCCTAAAATCCTAGAATTACCCTTACTACCCCAATACCCATACTCCCTAAACCCTAAAATTACCCTTCCCACCCGGAAACCTAATTTACCATTAGCACCCCAAAATCCATACCCACCCTGAACCCTAAAATTACTTTTAGCACCCCAAACCCCATACCCATCCCGAACCCTTAAATTACCCTTGGCACCCTAAACCCACCCTGAACCTTAAAATTACTCTTAGCACCCCATACCTGCCATGAACCCTAAAATTACCCGTAGCACTCCAAAACCCAGACCAATCCTGAACCATAAAATTATCTTTGGCATCCCAAAACCCAAACCCACCCTGAACCCTAAAATTACCCTCGGCACCCAAAAACCCAAACCCACCATAGACCCTATACTTACCTTATACTTACAGGTAAAACACATATGCCTTTACCATTCACGCCTTTACAAAGAAATTTGTTGTAAAGGCATATGCCATGCGTTGTAATGGCATTGCATTGTGAGGGTACTTGCCTTGTGATGACATGCTGTAATATGTTTATCTAGGGATCTGTATCGATATCGACGCTGCCCCTCCCTTTTGACACGCTGAGAGAGACGCTGCCTTTTCTCCTGCCGAGAAATCCAGCCTCCGGCGTTTCCAGCCGCCCTCGTGGGTAACTGGGATATCGAGTTCTGAGACTGAGATACCAGCCCTCCAGCCTTCTAAATCCCAGGTACTGAACTGACTAACCCCTTACAGAGAATTCTTGAGTCAGATCCTTGGCAAAACAAACTTAACTTAAACTGCTACTTATTTATTCCCGCCCACGAATTAGGCTTAGGTCAGGAACACCGGGGTAGGCGTAGTTAGGAGCACCAGTTGAGTACGAGTAGTCAATGTATATATGTATGTATATCTTTTATCCATTTTAAGTATCATATGGCTAAGAAACCATATCAATGCTTTTACAGTATTATTTTATAATCTTGCTTTTACTGTATGCACTTTACTTAACCTTAAGTATTGCAATCGTAACGATTCATTTCTCTTGTATGAGAAAAGAGACTGATCAATAAATAACACCTTTTTATTGAACACGCCCGTCTCTTCTTTTCTCTACAATCTGGTGAAACTAAGAATGCACGTATTGACTAAGTAAAATAGCTGTCTTTTGTTTTCACACGACTCTAGAGATATACTCTTGATTAGGGGGAGCAAAGTTGTCATGTTCTATGGTTGTCAGAAACTAAATCCCTTCTTGTCTATCCAGAGAGGTTAAACTCCTCCTTGCCTATTCGAGAAAGTTTCTAGTGAACTCTGAGCTAGCTGGCACACATAACTTTAAGTCTAATATCGTCAGTAGAAGACCTAGTTAACCTCAGTCCTACGTCTATACTATTGAAGATATTATTCCAATGCGCAGAGCCTATTGGGATAATAGGAACTACACTATATGGCGCCCAACGGTTTGGATAGGCGATAAATCTAACGCAAGGCATTAGAGTAACTCAGTCGTGCTTTTTCACACAGACCCTTTTTTCCCATAAAACTCCAAAGACGTCTGGAGTGGGTGAAAGGTTAAATCCGCCAAACTTAGTAGGAGGAGACTCCTATGTATGGTTCTTGGTTTATTCAACGTTGAAGGATACACTGTTCCAAAATATTGTGCATCTAATCTTTGTTTCCGTAGAAACCTGATCTGTTAAAAAACAGAAAAACCTTCCTGTCAGTGAAATGTCAGACAGTGAAGTAGAAAGGGAGACAGCTAGAGTAGCAGCTGAACTCCTAGCGGATGACAATAGTCTCCTGCAAACTGACCCGGGAGCAATACTCATCCCGGTCAACATAAGAAAAACTATAACTTTAAAACTTATAGAAAATGGACTGACACCAAGAGGTGGTACAGTCATATTCGTAATTGAGGCACACGAATATCGGCAGACAGAGGTATTCTATTCATGGATAAACTTTCCAGCAGCAAACGCTGTAACAAAGGAATTTCACTATTACAAAATAGAGGAACCTCCGAATGAGTACACTCCTTTCGAGGAGGTGGAAATACCACTGAAATACCAAGAGCACCTGCTCTGGTTTAATGGCGCCCTAAAACATAATGATCACATCACCAGGCTCGGTCCACTAGGTAGACCAGGAGCAACGTGGCCGGTTCTAGCCGGATACACACCTCATCCAGACATTGAAAAAATGTCTGTACCAGATCTTTTAGCACAGCTAAAACAACTGATTAAAATACACAGACAATTAGTCCAATATGTAATGCGGACTTCAACAGTCCAACCAGCTATTAACATTCCACAGCTGACCCCTCATCAGGGGAACACAAATAAAATTACACCACAGAACATACAGTCCTGTCTAGGTAAAGTACCCATTAAACGGGAACAAATTCCATTCTGGTTAGCACAAAAAATCACTCAAATAGAGGCGGTATTTCCAGATACCACCCCTGTTGAGAAACACAGAATTCTGACTATCTGTCTTCCAATGGGGATCGCACCACATGTGGAGGACTGTGACACTTGGGGCACAGTCTTTGCTTCCATTTACACAAAAACACATGGTGTTCCATCCATGTCGGTAATACCAGAAGTGCTAAAACAGATTCAAAATGAATACGGTCCAGAACCTGCCTTAACTCTGGGTATGAAATTACTGAAAGACTTCAAGCAGGTCTCGGCAATATTACTAGCCAACATAAAGGGGGAAGCAGCAAATGTGGCGATCCGCCAGAGGTTGAAAGAAACAGATATAGCAGAACAACCATTTGAACTTGCCAGAATCATAGAAAAATCCTATGAAGAACTAGGAAGAGATAGTTTGGGTGGGAAACCAGTCAAACCCCAACTAATTGAAAATCCTGAAAAGGTATTTATTAAAAATAATCTAAACACTCCAAAAAAGAGCTGGGATGGAAATAAACAATCCACTCCCAAAGAAAAAAGATTCCAGTCCAGAGGAAGGTCTCCTCGGCGGAGAGAAAGATCTCCGGACCCAGGACACAAGTCTCCCCAAAGGGAGCCCTCTGAGAAAAGATACAACCTTAGAAATAGGGATAATTTAAAGAAACCTGATAGATATCAAGATATTGATACACGTCCCTCTCGATCTTTTCAGACTTCCTCGCAGAAATTGGAAGAAGAGGACAATCAGAACACAGGGAAGAGCAAGTCAAGTCTAAAGACAAAGAACTTGCTCATCAAAGTAAAAAATTACAATTTCCAAAGAAGAAGGTAGCCAGTATTAAAGTAATCAAACATGCCGAAGATACTGAGGACACAGCTGAAAAACGGAGAATGGGCTCAGACAATGCTAGACAGCGCAGCAGAAGTGAGCATAGCTCGCAAGATCCTGATGAAACATCTGGAGACAGTGGACACGAATGAATACATTCAGGTGGAAACTGCAGATACCAGAGTTAGCAAACCTCATAAAATATATGAAATAACATTGCGTATAGAGGGAGATAAGACTAGGAAAATAAGGGGTCTATTTCGGGATAATCTCTCCAAGGGCTATGACATCCTTCTAGCTGAAAAAGACTGGCCACCGGAGTTTGTCAGGGAGTGCCCTCACGGCGAAGAAATGATTATGCCTGCCTTCTCAAATCATATTCCAATTCATAAAAAATATACACTTGCAAGAAAGTGGGCAGTAGCCCAAGCTCCTGCATTATATAAAAACCATGTGGGATGGGATGAGGACTCTCCTCCTCACAAAATCCAGTTAAAATCTCAACCTACTGCGCAGAGGAAGTACCCAATTAAGCAAGAAGCTAAAAAACAGGTAAAAGAGATCCTAGATCAACTTGAATACCAGGGGGTGATTGAAACTTGCACATCACAAATGAACAATCCTTTGTTTCCTGTCTCCAAGCCAGATGAGTCATATCGTCTTGTTTTGGACTACAGACACTTAAACTCATGTTGCAAGACCTTTGCAGTACAAAACTCAAACAGTGCAGCACTAATGAATAACATAGTGCGCAAAAAATATAAAACAACATTAGACATCTCTAATGGATTCTTTTGTCAAAATATAGCACCAGAAAGCAGATATTTGACCGCGTTCTCAATAAACGGCTCGCAAAAAAATTTCTGTCGTTTGCCACAGGGGTTCAAGAATAGCCCAGGATTATTGTCAGCGAGAGTAACAGAGTTACTACAAATATATGATGACGAGGCATTATCTTATGTCGATGACATCTATCTAACAGATGATGACTTGGATACTCACTTGAAGAGAGTGAACACCATAATACTTGGGTTCGCAGCAGAGGGTTACAAATTCAACTTCAAAAAGTCAAGAATTGCCCATCTAACTGTCCTGTTTTTAGGATATGAATTATCAAGTGAAGGCAAAAGCCTGGCTGACAATTTCTTAGAGAAATGTGCTGTAATCCAAGCACCAAGAACGCTGAAAAACTTACAATCAATTCTAGGTTTCCTGAATTTTGGAAGAACTTACATTATAAATTATGCAGAGAGAGTTAAACCTCTCTATGACCTAATAAAACCAGATTTTAAAAGAATCAACTGGGCTCAAAAACACACAGAAATTTTGAGATCTTTACAAACAGACATGTTAGTTAAAACAAAACTACAAACACGCGACAACACACGCAACCTTGTGATTCGAGTCATCCCAGGAAGATGCGGATTCACATACCTAACCTCTAATGAGGGAGAAACGGTACCAATAGCATACAAATCACATTTATACACAGAAGCTGAAAAAACGTTCAGCATTAAGGAAAACATTGTTCATGCGGTTCAAACAGCTGTAGCAAGAGAAAAAGACCAAGCTGACGGTAGACGTATTACAGTCAGAACACCAGAATCAGCCTTTGAGGCATTAACAAGCCCATGTAATTTACCGACTATGACACTGAATCCAGAATGGATACAATGGGAAAATTCTCTTGCTACAGACAAAGTAAAATACTATTTTGATCCAGAAATGAAAAAATTAAAAAATCTAGAATATGAAAGAGAATATCCTCTGCCGACCGAAATTCTGCCTCTAGAACATTACGGCTGTATAATATATACGGACGGATCAGCACAACCCGCAGTTGGGGGTAAACATGCTTACAGTGCTGTGTGCGAGATTATAAAAGACGTGTGGCGCGGAGGTAAATTGAGACTTCTATTGACAAAAACACACTCAGTGGAAAATAATTCAGAAAAACAAACTGAAATAATGGCGTTAAACATGGCGCTAGATAATGCCGATCGCGAATTCCCGACACTAATAGTGTGCGATTCGTATTACTGCGTCAAGTCATACAATAACGAATTACAGAAATGGATTCAAAACGGTTACAAAGATGACACAAGTGCAACAATAAAGCAAAAATCGCTTTGGGAACAAGTAGTTCTGTTACAGAAAGAACTACCAAAGACTCACGTGATACACGCACTGAGTCATCAGCGTGATGGCGTTCACGTTGCAGGGAATTCATTGGCTGAGACAGCCACAGCGGAAGCAACTAAATCGGCTTCCGTAGCTACAAAAAAGCGTTCAGTAAAATACATTGACGGGGAAACAATGCTGGCGGTGAAAACGTCATCAAAAGGCGACTGCTCAGCACTACCCATCAACTATCCACTCAATTATACATACATAATCGATGCAAACTCCGTTCCTTTTGCTCGAATCCCTGGCATGGGGGATAGAGTAATTCCAAACATGGACAGGAGAGGCTGGTTAATAGCAGACGCACATATGGGTGAGGGTCTTAGACACCTTACGCTTAAGGATTCTCTAGAAGAATTACAATCAATATACTGGTGGCCAGGAATGAGCCTGCATCGTCACATTTTTGCAAAAAACTGCCCAGACTGCAATAGAGATCGCAGTGGCGAGCGAGACGGTGTATTACCATGGCGTTTCGCTCCAGATTGGATTAAACAATAGACATAAAATACCCATTATGAATAATGCGTCATATTAACATGTAAAGACTATTTTCACTTATAATGTAGACCCCAACTCTCGGCTGACGTCTGAACTGTTATAAAGATTTGCGAGTCTTTATCGGCACATACGCAATTGGCATGCTACATTCTGACCAGGGTTCTGCTTTTAGCTCTCGAGCTTATAAGGAGGCCATGACCAGCATGGGCATTGCATTGCGGTACTCTTGTCCCTTTCATCCTGAGGGAAACGGAATTGTGGAAAGAAAAAACCGTGACATAAAGCAATCTATAACGGTATTAGGTTCGGGAGCTGGGTGGGTCAAACATTTAATAAGTGTCCAACGTAGTCTTAATAATCTGCCAAGAAATTCTCTGAGAGGTCTCAGTCCATACGAATTATTGTTTGGGACTAGAATGTTAATCCAGGACTTGGATAGTCAAAGTTCAGTGGTGAAAGAAAAATGCTTTGATATCAAAGATCGTTTGGCTATTTTACAGGACTTAAATGAAACAAGAAAAGACCTGAGCAACATAAAGTTGAAACAGCAGCCAATAACCACTGAAGAGAAACCACCTGTCCCAGCAAGGCCTGTCTGGATTCCAAAAATCGGGGATCTGGTCAGAGAGAAGATCGCGGTAAAGAAGGAATTTGGGCCCTCTTACAGAAAAGCAGTTCCTGTCTTGTCTGTCAACGGGACAAGATCAGTAGTACTACCGCCCCTTGCTGGTAAAAAGGAGAACCGAGTTGTATCCATCGACCTGGTTAAACCACAATCATGTGGCCGATAACAAGTAGTAGGCCAAGTGGACTCCCAAGAAGTAGCAGAACACCAAAGTTTGCTACAAATACAGAGGTTCAAACTGAAAGACTAATCACAACTGATAAACCTACAGTGATTTAACAAGGACTATGCAACAAAGCAATGGAACTTAAACCTCTTGAAACCCAAATCAAAGCTTTACATCAAGAAACTCCACCATTGACTATGCTAATGAAACAAAGCAAATACCTAAAGCAAAAAGGAATCAAGAAGCAATTGAAACAATTGACAGAACAGCATCCGGCTACTTCATCAACTTTGATGATTTTTCTGAGGATCCAAGTGAACCAGAGGTACAGCCAACAACAAAAACTTTTAAAGACAAAGCAAGGGAACTCTTTCATCAACTAAAAGAAACCTATCTGATTTCTCCATGGATTGAAATTTGGGTGGCACTAGGTGTATTTGTCCTCATACTTTGGCTCATCATGGTACTATGCTTTGGGACACTTCATTGAGGGAAAATATGTTACAATGGACACAGCAAGTCAGAATATCAACTTGGTCCTGAAACCACACAAGTCTTCACACATCGAGAAAAGAGAACTTTCTTCAGTAAACTTCACAGCCAATCCTATACCCGGCGGGGTAGCATGGGACAAAACTGATTACGAAATATATGGTCCGGTTGAGCTCCTGAAGTATCCACATCAATTCAAGATTTCATTGAGTGACTTTGTAAAACCAAGCACATTCGCTGATGATTGGGACTTTGAAAGTATTAATGATATGATGTCTGATCTAGTGATGTCTGCTAAATTTACAGAACATGATTATTTGCAAGGTTCATCTAATTATGATCAGATGTTTTGTTACAACCACTATGGTAACCATTATCTGCATAAATCTACTCAACCTGGAAATGTTTTAAATTTTAACCAATGGGAACATTGTGCAACTCCACTGAAAGGCAGTTCAAAAACATTTTATGATAAATATTCATACTTTTCAGGGTATAACATAAGTAATGCAGAAACATTCTATTTCAAATTGTTAAATAAGACAGGAGTGAAAACCATGCTTACAAACACAAAATTGATATATTCGGACTCATTTTTTGAAAAAATGAATACATTCGGTTTTGATTTCTGGAACAATAACATTGAAACGAAAACGGTCTGGGGCACAAAAGATTGGCAAGTGCAAGGTATAGAATCATTCTTTAGAGCCTGCATGATCCCAGAACAAATTATATTTTTTAATGACACAATTCAACAGATTACCTGTCTTGGCCTAGCCAAAATTAAAGACTTAAACAAACCGTCTATTCCAAAGCCAACACCTGACAGTACTAGCACTACAGATGTTGAGATAGACGTATCCCATATTTTAAACCAAAACAGAACACATCCTGATTGGAAACAATGGTTGTGCAAAGGTCAGTTCGCCCCTCATACTTTTTGATGGCTGCGTTCACAAATGGGTTATAAGGTTACACATTTTAAAAGCTTCACGTCCAGCACAAACATCGTTTACCACAGGGGTCGTGGATAGTTTTAAGAGCATTTATGTATTTGATGCAATAGAGTATACAAGATCATAACAAGTACAATTGTATTCCAGACGCTTAAATTTTCTTATGTTAATTGTTTCAGAGAAAGAATCCCCTGAGGAAGGGCATTATTGCTTGAAATGCATTGGGAAGTATAAAATGATTATAATGTGGTATGATAACAATACACAAGGAAGAAATCATGAATACTGAAAACAATGATAAAAATTGAAAATACAACAAAATGAATATACTTACCTGATTGGAGTTACTTTTTAAGGAAAATATAAAGGAGTGCGAGGCATGGTTATTCTTGAGTGACAGGAACCACATGGACATTCATATTGCACTTATCCTATTGCTCAGTAGGGTAACCTACCTACGCACCACCGAAATAATTGAAACTAATTGAAAAATCAAAACAAACCATTCAAACAAAACTCAGAGTGCGGAATCACATTCCAATTGGATCTAATTATACGCCTGGGCAACACGATTCACGCACCACAAACAATCCACATACAAAGATGCAATTTGCGGATATTGCACACACCACGGAACAAAGAGCAGAAACATTGGTATTTACAGAGGAGGACACCAATTGTATTTATTCTTTAATTGAAGAAACAGAAGAAATAAGTGCTGGAACAGGTTCAAAAGAATCTACAATTAAACAACTGCTATACATATCCAAACGAATAGTCAATCAAAAATTACACGCTAGTACATTGATAAAGTACCACAAAACTCAAAGGATTCCAAGAGGATTAAGGATATCTTTAAAATCAACTTTATGCAAAAATAATGCAAGGTTCACTGAACGCTGGCATGCAATACTAAATAAGTGCTCGCTTGACTTAATTTTACTAATAATAGAAGAGTTGGCCAAACTAATAGAGGACCTCACAAAGGAAATAATCCAAACCAAAGAAGAATTGTCAAAATTAACAACCAAAGACGAATGGAATCAAGTACTCGCAGACATCAATATAAAAATAGATGAATACACAAAAGAGATAAATGATAGGAAAGTGCGCAAATTCAAAAGAGATACCACAGACTACCGCCTAGGAGAAGTTTACTCATGGGCAGAAATCTACGCAAAAAGACGTCAACAAAAACCTAACGCTTCAACGAGTGAAACTTCGTCAGACAGTTCCGAATACAAAAGACCAGCCTTTGAAAGAAGACCCAGAACAGACACAACAACCCAAAAACAATCAGGCAAAGGGAATAGGCCTGAACCAATCAACGTGGAAGCACCCACAACTTCACAAGTCCCGGTCTCTTTTTTAGAGCCAGGCCCAGGACCTTCAATAGAACCAGGAGGAGCAAAAAGACAAACAAACGTAGAAACTGTGGCTCAAAACACCAGGAGTCAGAAACCTTAGTAATAAACATCTCGAAATACACATTGAACGACACAGAATCAAAGACATTGCAAAAAGGATCATCATATGTTCCAACATATCATTCAAATTTGTTAGAAACAAAAATCTGTTTGTACAAATTTTTAAGATCACTACGTTTAAGACATTTTTTCAACAACATCGTTGATTCTGAAGCTTCAACAGGGAAAGAGAACACATTGATGGGACTGAGATCTAAAAGTAAATTCATGGCTCCAGTAAGCCATAAAGTTTTAGATGCATTCGAAAAAGTGGTAAACAACGGAATTGGAAGGAATTTTCAAACGGCCTAGACCTAAATACACCAACTTATCCCCGTAAGAAAGGAACACACTACGAAATTTAGCTAACAATTCTCAAATTACAATCAGACAAGCGGATAAGGGAGGAGCCCTAGTCGTAATGGACACGACATTTTATGAACAAAGCGTAGACACCCATGTAAATGACACCAACACATATACCGTGATTATGTCAGACCCAACTACGGAATTTGTTAAAATACTAAAGAACATAATTGAAAAAGCCATAGACACAGGAACCATCGGTGCAAAAGAGAAAGAATACCTAATGAAGACTAACCCGAGCATACCATATATATACATGATCCCAAAAATTCATAAGAACGCAACCACACCACCACTGCGCCCAATTGTATCAACCATTGGATCAATCCATGAACCAGTGGGTAAATACATTGACAGACACTTGCAGAACATCGTTCAGAACAGCAGTACATACGTAAAGGATACAACCCACTTTTTAAATATATTGGAGGAAGAGAAAGACAAATTCACCAGAGAGATGCTCATGGCAAGCATAGATGTTAAATCATTATACACCTCTATACCTCATGATTTAGGTATATCAGCAGTAGAAAGCTTTCTAGTGGAGGAGGACAAACCAGAATCATTGAAAGTGTTTATAATGGAATTATTACACTTCACGCTGTATCACAGCTACTTTAAGTGGAAAGAAAAATTCTACATACAGGCCTCTGGTACATCCATGGGCAATTGCGCAGCTCCGTGCTACGCAAATACCTTCATGCATAGATTTGAGATTGATCATATACTCCAAAACGAAGAATGGCAAGAGAATCTCATCGTTTACAGGAGATATATTGACGATATTTTCGTCCTATGGAAAGGTAACCAAGACAGTTTGGAACAAGCTTTAAAGAATTTGAATGAAGTAAACAACAGGATTCAGTTCACTTTTGTTATCCACAAAAAAGAACTATCATTCTTGGATGTACTAATTAACAACGAAGAGGGCATAATTACCACCAGTGTATTTTCAAAAGCAACCGACAGAAACAACTTATTACACTTTAAAAGCTTTCATCAAAACTCACTAAAGAACCATCTACCGTTTTCCCAACTGTTGAGAATAAAAAGAATAGCATCCACAGAAGAGTTGTATGAGAAACACAAAAAAGAAACATTGGACAAATTCAAGAAAAGAGGATATCCGAATACCATCTTGGAAACCGCGGCGGAAAGAGCGGACAAATTACAAAGGAAACATTTACTCACACAAAAAAGGAAGGAGGATGACCAGAGAATGGTATTTGTGTCAAAATACTCCACCAGAAGTGGAGAAATAAAAAGAAGCATCAAAAAACATTGGCCACTCTTAACCCTGGAAGAAGATTTTAAAGGCATCTTAAAAAAAAAACCTATTTTTGCTTATGAAAGAACAAAAAATGTTAAAGAATTGATCAAACAGACTTCTTATGAAGTCACACAAACCTACAAAGGAACTTTACCATGCCACAACTGTGGAAATTGTTCCGCAATTATAAAAAGCAATACCATCAATCATCCCACAAAAGGAACACCCATTAAATTGAAAGTCACAGGAACATGTGATTCGACGAACCTCATTTACATGTTGAGATGCCCGTGTGGGAAATCATATGTTGGCAAAACACAACGAAAACTGAAAACTCGAATAATCGAACATAAAAGTAACATCCGATTAAAAAATCAAAAATCACCAATTTCGGTACATTTTAATGAGGCGAATCATAACGTAAGCCAACTCCGATTTTGTATTTTAGAAATGGTGCCAATCATGCTAGGAAGAGACAACGCCAGTCACCTATTAAGGAGAGAAACCTTTTGGATTAATCATTTGAACACCATGAATCCATCTGGGCTCAATGAGAAATTGGACTTTAACTGTTTTTTATAAACATGCTTTTCAACTACAAATACAGTGTGGTAAATAGTACGTCACAGTGTGATGAAATCTTGTACACAATGTATCCATTGCTAATATTGTCAGTTTTTTTCAATATCCCCATAAATTTAATTTAACGTGCAATGTTGATTGCCTAAACGTTTAGATATGATTTGCGCATACATACACATACATCCACGGCCGTTTACACGTAAAATATTGAGTGTTTAAACCCGAGACTTCCGACGACCCGAATGCATCCGAACATTTTTACACGGTGTCCTACACTTATGTTTAGTATACAAGAACGGCAACACAAAGTCCGTTCTCTCTGTTTACGCGTTCCACACTGAATATGAAGCGACTTCCGGTCACAACCGGAACCTGAAAACGTCGCTGACCGAACACCGAGACGAGATGACTTAGAGCCGCTCAGGTAAAACGCCGTCTGGCGTAACTTTGATTCATATAATCCATGTCTGTAATGTACATGCAGAATTTGACGGTCGGACGTTTACTTTACAGATCGTGATTTCGAAACACAACTTTATTTTTGAAAGTTACCGACAGTTGTGCAAAGGTCAGTTCGCCCCTCATACTTTTTGATGGCTGCGTTCACAAATGGGTTATAAGGTTACACATTTTAAAAGCTTCACGTCCAGCACAAACATCGTTTACCACAGGGGTCGTGGATAGTTTTAAGAGCATTTATGTATTTGATGCAATAGAGTATACAAGATCATAACAAGTACAATTGTATTCCAGACGCTTAAATTGTCTTATGTTAATTGTTTCAGAGAAAGAATCCCCTGAGGAAGGGCATTATTGCTTGAAATGCATTGGGAAGTATAAAATGATTATAATGTGGTATGATAACAATACACAAGGAAGAAATCATGAATACTGAAAACAATGATAAAAATTGAAAATAAAACAAAATGAATATACTTACCTGATTGGAGTTACTTTTTAAGGAAAATATAAAGGAGTGCGAGGCAGGGGTGATTCTTGAGTGACAGGAACCACATGGACATTCATATTGCACTTATCCTATTGCTCAGTAGGGTAACCTACCTACGCACCACCGAAATAATTGAAACTAATTGAAAAATCAAAACAAACCATTCAAACAAAACTCAGAGTGCGGAATCACATTCCAATTGGATCTAATGATCTGGCCCACAGACACAAATAACTGTCAAGACAGATTCCTGAACAAAATACAGGGGTTCACATTGACCAGGCTAGACCCTAGATACTCCCAGAGACAACATCCAGGGATTGTAACTACCTACAGTGTGGGGAAACTTTGCCTTCAATGGCTACATACATCCACACTGGCAGAAATTAAGCAACACTTAACTTTACTTAAAGAAGGTGCTGACTTGCGTGATTTCATTATGGGACCACGCAAACAGCGTCAAAAACGTTTCATAGCGGCCTCTATATATGCAGCTTATAACGAAGCTTGGAAAGAAACTCAAATTGAGACAGCAGAAATAATACGGGAAATTGACCGTGTTAATTTGGAAAAATCTCTTTCTGTTGTGGACAATGGGTTAAGGACTCTGTCTTCCAGAATATATTCACTGGACAGTATTGTATCTTCTGCAATCGATATAATAGAGCAAGACTTACTGATGTTGCAACACGGTCAGTCTGAATTACGTTCTATTGTACAGCTTGGCTGGATGTTACAAAATCTGCGTTCAGGCTATGTGCCTTGGCGTTTAATCAACACAACATCACTATTCAATATCTTTAACCTTACTGATAAACAAATCAGTTTGGCACAAAAGGGTGCTGATTATACAATTCTGAGCATTGAAAAACTTGAGAGATTACCATTGACAATGTCAGAACCACCTGTCATTGAATGGATAATACATGGGATAATAAATATTCCGATAACAACTTTCCAGTTTCAATACTGCCAAAAATATATACAGGCAGGCCAGTATGAAAGGTTGGGTAAAGGATACATTAAGTCAACATGGAACTTGCCCTATACACACACATGTGTCAGTAATAAAGGACAGAGTGTATTTCTTAGTGGTAATATTTGTGAAAAATCACTAAGTGGTATACTTCTGTGTCAGGGTATAAGTTTGCATGGGGCCTGTGAAGGGACTTCAAATAACCTTTCATGTCACCAGCTAGGCACACCTGCAACACAAATAGAACCATTCTTTAGAAGACTTTCGAACGGGAGTTACATTCTAATTGTAGATCACAAATGTTGTGGCTTGCTGCCAGGAAAACCTTATCTAGTAAGCGTGACTTCCAGGGTCATGTGCTGTGAAAGAGTATTGTTCCCGAATGATGCTCCAGACAGGGAGGGAAGGTTATGGCCCAGTTTAAAAATCTCTTCTATTCGAATTGATACACTTCGCAGAAATGCTAAACGAAATCTTAAATATTTCTGATACAAGTGGTATCGCAAGTGTATTTAAGACAGTTTTTTCAGGAGCTTTAACCCCATTCAAAGCGATCCTGGGTATTTTCCCAAACTTCGTCCATTCCATCTTTGGCGGACTTCCTCTCCTGTTGGGACTAGTAGCAGGCATCCTATTTTTGCTACTGTTGCTTCGCTATGGCAAGCCATGTCACAGACAAGACTCCAGCAACAATGGAAGAAACGATCCTAGCTATCCGCTACCGGGACCGCATAACTAAAGTCCTTGGATTAGCCCGGCTACGAGATCTGAATATGACCTGGTTTCTTTCGTTCAGACCCATGTGGCATAATTGTGTTAAGCCTGTATTAAGGTGCATGCTATGCGGCGAGGAATGCGTGTTGGACACCTGTCTCACACTACAATCTGAAGTGCCATTGGATGCAGAAACTTTGTTGAGTCCAGTACCGGCTCATGCATTGTGCTGTCCTCAGCGGCTACCTATCCTGATGACGGCATTCGTGGAGACTTCACCACTACGATTGAAGAGTAGTGAAGTACTAGATGAAAGCAGCATCGATCAGGTACGACCTTCTGTCAGCTATGCTGATCAAACCATCACTGAAAGCGATCATGCGCATGACTGCATGGTAGCGACATTTTCCAACCTAGTCGAACTTTCACCAGAAGCTGTAGACTGTTTTTTCGAGAGTCTATCTGAAATGATGTTTTCACCAGAACAGAGAGAATAACTTTAAGCAACGTGCACACAGCGTTCCCTGAACTCTGAATTTGGCCTTCAACTTTAGAAACAAAGCCACTAAGAATTTTTTCCCGTCTTCCCCTGAAAACGAGAACTTTTTCTCCAAATCCAAAATATTTACCTTTTTGGCACTTATCTTCTGCTTAAAGTAAAACTATTCTTAGAGAACAGAGCTTCTATTTATAGGAACTCTAGAGACATTACCTCAACCTCATCCTCTAGCTTATTTACAAGTAAATTGTATTTTTATGTGATGAAGTGGTCTCGCACTTTTCTTCTGTATTAAGAGCCATTTCATGTGTAATTTTCGCATATCATTCATGCTGATTTAAAATGTGCATCATTCTTTGCATTATTATACTGCTTGATTGCATACAGTAGCTATACTCATTTTTTCGTGTATTTCGCAATACCAATTTTCAAATGCAAATTAATGTATTTTGGGGTGGTTCGGTATACACATGCACTGTTAGTTATGTTTACTATTGCTTAGGTTAGTAAATATGGACATAAATTCCGTGGAGTGGGTGTAATATGTTTATCTAGGGATCTGTATCGATACTCCTATTTCTGACCCTTGTCCGGTTAATAAATCACTAAGGGCCATACAACGGCACAGAAACCCGTTTTCTGATTAGGTCATAGCGCATGCTATCACATTAGGCAAGCACTATTCCTCCAGCCCCCCTAGAAAGCATACCGAGTTCTCAAAACAAATCAAACCTCCAGCAGTCCTGGGAAATCCCCCGCAGCTATTGTTTTGATTCAGCCGAGAACTCCAGTAAAGAATGTAAGAACGACCAGTTCTTATGACATCCTTATTGACGTATTATGTCCATCCTTAAGTCAAACTCGGCACCTTTCAGGTATAAATAATACCGACATTGCCCTAAGCAAACACACGGTGGTGACGAGCTTGGAGCAGCGCTACTTGCCGGAGATCCCAGCTGATGTAGAAAGCCCACGGACGCTGCCCCTCCCTTTTGACGCGCTGAGAGAGACGCTGCCTTTCTCCTGCCTCGAAATCCAGCCTCCAGCATTTCCAGCCGCCCTCGCGGGTAACTGGGATATCGAGTTCAGAGACTGAGATACCAGCCCTCCAGCCTTCTAAATCCCAGGTACTGAACTGACTAACCCCTTACAGAGAATTCTTGAGTCAGATCCTTGGCAAAACAAACTTAACTTAAACTGCTACTTATTTACTCCCGCCCACGTATTAGGCTTAGGTCAGGTACACCGGGGTAGGCGTAGTTAGAAGCACCAGTTGAGTACGAGTAGTCAATGTATATATGTATGTATATCTTTTATCCATTTTAAGTATCATATGGCTAAGAAACCATATCAATGCTTTTACAGTATTATTTTATAATCTTGCTTTTACTGTACGCACTTTACTTAACCTTAAGTATTGCAATCGTAACGATTCATTTCTCTTGTATGAGAAAAGAGACTGATCAATAAATAACACCTTTTTATTGAACACGCCCGTCTCTTCTTTTCTCTACAATCTGGTGAAACTAAGAATGCACGTATTGACTAAGTAAAATAGCTGTCTTTTGTTTTCACACGACTCTAGAGATATACTCCTGATTAGGGGGAGCAAAGTTGTCATGTTCTATTGTTGTCAGAAACTAAATCCCTTCTTGTCTATCCAGGGAGGTTAAACTCCTCCTTGCCTATTCGAGAAAGTTTCTAGTGAACTCTGAGCTAGCTGGCACACATAACTTTAAGTCTAATATCGTCAGTAGAAGACCTAGTTAACCTCAGTCCTACGTCTATACTATTGAAGATATTATTCCAATGCGCAGAGCCTATTGGGATAATAGGAACTACACTACAATGCATTGTAATGGTATGCGTTGTAGGGAAGTTTTTGTAATGGCTGTTTCCCCTAGCTGTGGTCACCTGACTACTCTTGATTGGTACCTAGGTGTAAGTTAAGACCAACTGAAATAGAGCAGGGGTAGAATTCAGAACCAGGCTTAACTCGGACGGAAGTTTTATCTTCGACGTTAGACTCTGAAATGGAAGGCAAAAATATACAATGGGATAAGGCAGCAGGATGGCCACAGAGGGCTGCACATTGGCGGGTATATGCTGGAGAGGTCTCAGTGGAGACTTTGACTTTTGGCCAGAAAGCTCCCAGTGGTAGAAATTAGAATTTTGCTCCCAAGAAATGTCCCTTGTCAGCTTCACCCGCTGAAGATTTCTACCTTCGGACTTAGGGTCTGATGTATATCTTGGCAGTATGTATACTCCATCACCAGATTTTAAAGCGGGTGGATCTCAGGTTTAATCACAACAGAGACTACTCCATCTCCACTGTTATTAAACCCCTTCAACAGCACTGTGTAGTAAGGGCAATCTGAGGCAGATCTCTAATTCTGTCCACCTAATTAAGATGGCAGAACTAGAAGTCAATTTTCATTGCCTGTCCCAGCCAGGAAACCCTGTTGGTATGGCACAGTGAAAAATGCTAAATGCTCCCTTCACCATGGGGATCATTTTATTTTATTTTTTCAAAAAGAAATCCCACTTTGGGATTTTCATTTTGAAAATAAAAAAGAAAACAGTATGGTAAAGGGATCAGTTATGTTGATGGAGCCTTGCAACAAACTGTTAACAGCATTGACAGGAACCACTGTGACAACAGTTCCTGCCAATGCTTTAGAAATAACTGCCAGCTTGGCAGTAATTTCTAAATTAGGCAGAAGGTACCTCTGTCAAGGCGATGAAGTAATTTACTCTAACAGAGAAACGGACTGCTAGTCACTTTTTCAAAGTTCTTATTTGTTGCTGCAGAAAAGCTCCGAGCAGGAGCAACCTGAATCTTTGGCCCAGCAGCAATGCACCTTCTTTGGATTGGCTTGGCAGGTTGGTCACGGTCATCCACAGGTTTCTAAGTCCCAGGTTTCATGAAATGTTAGGAGGAGTACACTTTGACACCAGCCAAGGGTCCAGGACCTAACTCTCAATACTTGAATGTCAAGGTCAGTCCATCAGAGGCCAGTAGCGGGGTCCAGGGTAGATCCAGTTGGAACTGGTCAGCTGTGGAGTTGCAGGAAAGGCCTCTTGTAGCTTGTTGATCCCCGTACCTGAAAAAGCAGTTGAGTCTTATGGCCTTTGAAGTCTACTTCTTTGCCCAGGGTACAAGAGGGAGAGCAGGTCCAGTCTTCAAGGCCCTTGTCAGGTCACAGACAGCAGGTCCAGTCCTCTTCTGTTCTTCCACAGGTACAGAAAGTGTTCTGAGGTATGTACTTTGGAGGTCACATTTATGCCTGGAGCCAGCTTGTCGATAGGGGTGGTTCCTGGAACTTTCCAAACCAACAAGGTTAAGGTTCCCAGGGTAACACTAAACACTTTCGCAGCACTTCCTATGTGGCCTACTGCAGACAAGCCCACAATGCCCATCTCTGCCTAACTCCAAGATGTTTAAACTCTCTCTTCTTATGCAGAATATATGTGCCAACCCCCAAGGAAATGAGCAACCCTTCCTTTGTGATGACTCTCAAACAGTTCACACTAAGGGCCTGATTATGAGTTTGGCGGTATGGAAGTGAGCCGCCACACCTCCGCCCTTCTCCCACACTGCAAAACTCGCCCGCAAGACTACGCATTAATTTGTGGTCAGGTTGGAAGTTCCACTGTGGTGGCACAACAGTGGGAGTGCCAAAGCACGTTCCTGCATGGCATGGACTATGAAGTCCATGCTGTGCAGGAACTGGGGGAGCACGCAAGCAGGGGGCCACACCAAGTGCCCCCGGCATTCATCCCCTGGCCCAGAGGCAACAAAGGGCCCTTTGTTTCCTCACCACCATAAAAACTGTGGCTGTGAGGAAACTCATAATATGCTTGGTGGAGCCGCAGTGCACCACCAGTATATAGACTGCCACGCCACAGCTAAGGGGTTACCGATCCTCGGTGGTTTCTGCGGTCCTGTGGTGATGGGACCACCGCACTCATAATGTGGCAGTTGGACCGCCAGTGTGCAGATTCCAGCTGCACTGCCACGAGTTTGGTGGTCCAATGGACCGCCAAATTCATAATCAGGCACTAATATGGATGCCTGCCTTATGAGGGGAATAAGGTGCCTATGTGTCAGCTACCATTTGCCTGTGACAGGGTAGGCAACTTTGAAGTTTTTCAAGCTTCTGGGCACAGCCCGGATAGTCACCACAGATACCTCTCCACATTTAAGGACTTTGTCTCAGCTCTATAAGCAAGTATACACCTCATCAAGCAGGCTATTTAGCTCCTGGTTGACAGTTGGAGTTCATTTTATATCAAAGGGGACGGACTAGTATTTGGGTTTTTAGCTAGGTCCAGCGTACCTGCCCTAAACATCATGCAACAAAGAAAGAGTACGTAGTTCCTGAGTGAAATATTATTCACAAAAACGCCACCAAGATAGGTATATATGGTGGAGTATGTCAAACAGGGATCTTAAAATAAAGGAGGAGGGGGAATTCCTCCTTTCGGAACTAGGGCTCTCACACACCCAGCAAGCTAGGTGTCATGCTTCATCATTTGAGCCTGCTCCTCGTTGAGCCGGCGCTGCAATGCCCAACGAGCACCCTTAAAGGGGCTCCTTATCGGAGATATTTTGTTCCTTGTCGTCAGGGTGCAGTGGGGGTGAGAGGGCCTAGTTAGATATAGATGTATGTAAAGTGTTTTTAATAAAATAGGTTAAGGATTCCTCTGAAAAACTTTATTCTATTGGGTACCTATCCTAAGCAAAATATAAAAGGAGGGGTAGTGTGTTCTGAACTAGGTAACAGAAAACCTACTCTACTCCTTAATGGGCGACATGTTTCTCACCTTGTGATTGTCTATAAAAGATCATTGGTGATTCTTCAGGACCGTGCAAAAAGACAATTAGTGAAAATAGAGCTATCTACATGAAAGCGTGGTAAGTGTAATTTTCTACTTGCCACTGTTAATAGCCTAGGGGGGATCCTCCTAGGCGATGTAGACCACCTGAAATACAAAAATAAACAAAGAGACAAAATATATACAAGTACAGCACTCCTGAGTTTGTGCTATGCTGCTCATGGGATGTAGTGCAAGTGCTAATACATCAAATTAAAAGTGGTTTTGTTCCAGTAGGGTGACCCATCTATTGGTGCCCATCTGGTGAACCACTCGTTTGTGCATAAAGAGAAGGGAGCAGATTCAACACAATGAGCTGAGAAAGCAGCTAAAACCAGTTAAAAACATCCGAAGACTGCACCACAAGCATATAAGTGGGACTCACCTAAAATACTGTATATTTAGGCCTCATCTGGTGCAGCGGTACTTGAGACACTCATACAGTAATGTCCCTACAGTCAGATGACAAATAGGGTGGTGGGGGGAGGAGGAGGGGGGGAGTTTGGCACATTAGAGGTAGGCACGTAGGTCCGCATGCGCAAGGATTCAAATGGTCCTCCAGAGGCTTCAGGCAGGGAAAAGGTAACTTTAAAGTACAATTTCCAATATATATATTTCAAATCCCACTTTACCAGGGAATCGGGCTTGTAATTAATATTTCCAAAAATACAAGAATGAAATTTGTAGGTGCTTCCTGGCCACGAGATGACATTATTACATTTAATATTGTATTTCAGTGCTTTCCTAAGGAACAGCCAACCCTGCTACAGTGAAATTAGATCTCAGGGTCTTTTCACTGTAGGAACACGTTTAACATTAAATGGTTACATGTCCTACATTTAAAAACCATGCACACTGCCTTATAGGCAATAAGGCCTACTTATGAGTGACTTAGTACTATTTAAAAGGAAGGTTTGGGCATGTCAAAAAAGGGGTTATTTTGACTGGTCGAATTTTCAGGTTTAAAACTTGCACAGCCAGGCTGCACATAGTAGGTCTTCGGTCATTTTTACACTGTCATTATAGTGGGTGACACAATGTGTGCTGCAGTCCAGTTGTGGCATTTAACTTACAGGCCTTGGGTATACTTGTGTACCATATATTATGGACTTTTAGGTAAGTGAAATATGCCAGAGGTATGCCAATTTCATCATGTTGAAAGGGGGAGAACAGGCACTTTACGAGTGGTGAGCATGGGTTAAGTTCACAGAGTTCTACAGTCAGCAATAACAAAGCACAAAAATTCAGGGGCACACCATGCAAAGGATGGTCATTTCCAACAATATGCATTCTCAATAGAATTACTGTTGTGCCGATGCGGAGACCATAATTTATTGCAGTATGCAGAGAGTTATTTGTCCGGAATTAAATGGGCAATTCGTTGAGGGGAGATCTCATGTACTGGACAAAATGATCTAAAAAGTCAAGCCTGTTCATCCCTATACGTGTTAATGATTTATCCTGCCCAAGAAACCTCTAAAGATTTGGTGGCAAAGTGGTATATTTTTGTCATATTTTCCCTGTAAATGTCATTAAAAACAACGGTAATAAAACAGTTAAGCCAAATCCAGTCATGCAATTTTATATGGTCCATCATGCTACAAAACTTACACTGCATCATTCTTCACTTCCGCATTCCACTTGTCTACATTTCTTAATCCTGTCTCTTCT
Source organism: Lissotriton helveticus (assembly GCF_964261635.1). Taxonomy (NCBI): domain Eukaryota; kingdom Metazoa; phylum Chordata; class Amphibia; order Caudata; family Salamandridae; genus Lissotriton; species Lissotriton helveticus. The sequence goes on along the minus strand of NC_136068.1, from coordinate 1,469,863,408 downwards.
AAGTACAGAGGTTACGACTGTAAATTTACTTGAAAATGGTTAGGGGTCACACACATTATGGAACTGGATGGCCGTGTCCCAGTGCACAGAGTCATAACACCACCAAAATAGAATGTCCATAAGATCTGGAAATCAGGGCAGATAATGCAGAGAAAGGTGATTAGCTACTGCCACAATAGACCACGACCCACCATTATGCCAGGGAAGGGGCCTGTGTGAGGTTTGCCTGACTGTGGTTAATCTGCAGCTTTCCTCTATCGCTCACCGCCTTAAGCCTTTCATGTGCCAACTGTGTATAAATCTAAGCAGTGGCTTTCTGGTTGCTCTGACCACTGAGTAGCACAGAAAAGTTATAATTTGCCCTGGCCTGTGGATCCTCTTTAAGTTACCTTTGTGGCTTTCAACATTTTAGCTGCTTTGTTAATTCCCTCTGCCTGTAGGTACACCCATGACTTCCCTATGTGGCTACTCTTTGACTTCTCATTTTGGTCCTCTGCTTTGCAATTTTTCCTGCATGTAACTACTCTTTAGCTTCCCTTTCTGGGTGTTTTGCCTTTTAAGTCTATGTTTTCAATGTATGGCACTGCTCTGTTGCCTTCTTGTGGCTGCTTTGCCTGCTCTTTAAATTTCTCAGTTCTGTCCATTAAACGTAATTTGAATACATGGTATGCAAACAACTACAAGCAAGTTCAACAAATGTATGCAACAGAACTTTACAAACAGTTGAGGTGACGGTAGGTAGTGGGAAAGATAGAATTTAATTGAAGGCCATTGGTCGTGAGGGTTGTGTAGGGGGAGACTGAATGAGAGGGCCCTGATGAAGGAGGCTGAAGGCTATTAGATCCTGTAATTCCTGCAAGGGAGATCTGTACAGCTGTAACCCAAGAGTATTGGTTTTAGAAGAATGCACTTTCTGGTGTAATTTTCCTTCAACAAGAAAATATCTGAAAGGGAGACACTAATAAGGAAACATAAAGTCAGAGGATGAAGAGAAACTCTAATAAAAATAGAAAGCAGGTAAAAAATAGCAATAGGGAACCAGGATGTGAGGGGTTGAGTGACAGGGACAAACTTATCATTAGGGCAGCATATGCGGTAGCAGGGGTTCCAGGTGCCCAAAGAGGTGAAAGGAAATATAGTGATAAGGGAAAGATGTAGAGACAGATTAAAAGGAGAAACAGTTGTTGCGAGCCAGTGGAAGGAAAGACAATGAAGAAAACAAGACAAGGAAACGGATGGTGAAGAGGGAAAAGAGGATGAGGTAAGAGACAAACTGTTGATAGAAGGAGAATCAGTGATGGGAAGCAAGGTGCATAAAAACTGAGTGAGATGAAGGCCATGGGAGAGTATTCTGAGGAGGTGTTCTTTTTTTCCCTTTTTCAGATTTATATAGCGCAAACTCGACCTGAAGGTTTTGAAGCGCTCTACATGAGCACCAGTTACGTCACACACATTCATTTTTAGGTCGAGCATGAGCAGTGCATGCGCTGTGCTGCGAGGCATGCTGTATTGGTGTATGTACTTGAAGCCCCGCCCACTCTCCGCCCAAAATTTGTCTTTGGCTTGTGTCATTGTCCTTCGTAAATGCTGTGATTCATTAATACGCTTGTTAGTTTCTCCTTAGTACCACCTTTTCTTCATTTCTAACCCCCATGAGGACTGGCCCTTTACTTCAGTTGCTACACGTACGTCTTATTTAGTCTGTAAGCACTATTTTATTTACTGAGTTGTTCCTACTGCAGGCACTACATGCTTTCCTGCAACATTCAGCGCGCCATGCGCCCTTTCACGGGGCGCTTTTACCAAAAAAAAGCATTTGTTTGTCAACTTGACAAACAAATGCTTTTTTGGGTAAAAGCGCCCCAATGCCGCACTCTCACTTTAATAGCAGCCGCGGACCTTTCTTTAGACATGGCTGGTCTCAAGAAAGGGGCGTGGACTCTATTAACATGAAATTCCAGCATGGGGCGCTTTTAATGCAATAGGTTTTGGATTTTAGAAACTTGTAAATGAGAATGCCTTTTATTATTGCAGGTTTTTTAAACACATAAATAAAAGGCATTGTCATTTACAATACTGTTAGAAGCGGCTGTCTCTAGTTGGCAGAGGTATACACTTCTGACAAATAGGGACACACCTTTTCTAGTCAGGGCAAGGGGATAACACACTTAGATAACCCCTGCTCACCCCCTTGGTAGCTTGGCAAAGCAGGTAGGCTTATCTCAGAGGCTGTGTGTTAAGCATTTATGACCACATACCGTAATAAAGTGAATACACTACAAATGGACACAACACAGTAGTATTATAAAAATAAGGATGTTTATATAAGGCTTAGCACAAGACCAAATAACGACAAAAATATACCACAATCTTAATAAATACTCTTGGAAGGAAAAATAATAGTTCAAGTGTAGTTTCTTCTTAGCACAAAGTCTTTAGTAACAAAAGCAACTCTTCTTCTTTAAATCAAAGTTCTTGGCAAAAATGTAACCCCCACGGGAGTCACACGACGTCGAGGCAAAGTTAATCCAAAGGTTCGGCGTTGACCGCGAGGAGCGCTACGTCGAGCCCGGAGTCGCAACAGACCCCCACAACACAGTACCTTGGAAAAGTGAAGCACACGATGATCAGCGGCGTCGAGATGTCCGGCGTCGCGTCTTCGGCGTCGATCGGGCCTCGGAGTCGGGGCGCTTTGCAGCGGCGTCGACAGATGTCAGGCAGGAGCAGCGCTCACGAGGCGAAGCGGGATACGGCGTTGTCGTCGATGTCGATGATGATGTTGCAAGAGTGAGCAGCGCCCACGGCGTCGAGAGGGCTCGGGGTCGAGGCGTCGGTAGCGGCGTCGCTACTAGCGTCGATCGGGCCTGGCGGCCGGCGTCGAAGGTGCGGGACACGGAGGTTGCCCTCACGATGTTGAGCTGGATTCGGCGGCGTCAGTCGCCGTCGAGATTGCTGGATTCTTCAGAGGTGCTGGATTTTCAGGTTCCAGCAACAAGCACTTTCAGCAAATAAATGAAGTCCTTTGGACCTGTGACTTCAACAGGAGGCTGGCACTCTTCCAGCCCTTGGAGATTTCCTTGGCAAAGCTTGAGAGTACACACTCAGTTCCTCTCTCCTGGTTCCTTGGCAAAAATAAAGAAGTAACTTCAGGATTCCCCCAACAAACAGCACACTGGCAGAAGGGGTAGGCAAGTCCTTGGATCAGCAGGCTTCTTGTCCTTGGTTCAGGTTTCCTTGTCAGAAGTGATCTAAATTCTCAGTTCAGGGGTCATTCTCTTATACCCCTTTTCTGCTTTGATCCGTTTGTCCATGCAGGGGAATTCCCCCCCATCCTGGGTTTGTTGTAGGTGTTGCCAGGCCGAGGCACCTGGCCTATTCACTGTGCAGGGCAGAGTCTTCAGCCGCCCAGCAGGAAGTGGAGCCAGTATTGTCACTGGCAGGGGCAGGGCCATCAGTCGCCCGGTAGGAGGTGGGGCCAGGATCGTCCCTGGCAGGCACAGAGCCATCAGTCGCCTGGCAGGAGGTGGAGCCAGCATTGTGTCAGGCAGGGCAGGCTATCAGGAGCTACTCTTCCCCTACTGTCAATGCAAATGCCCCACTCACCCCACACTGACTCATTCAGACCTCTGGAGCCACCCAGCTCCTGTCACATGCACACCAAACCAGCAGAGACCAGTAGACAGTCAGACAAGAAAATAGCCACTTTCTAAAAGTGTTATTTTCAAACCCAGAGTCCAAAAACTATCCACCCAAACGGATGCGTTATTAAACTCTGAGTTCAGGGATACCAAACTCGACATTGCACCATGCTCCCCGAGCCCGCTAGGATTATACCATTAATAATCCTGGCAGCCCATTCTAACTTATGGAGAGCAGGTTACCTTACAATAGTGAAAAACGACTATGGCTGTAATTCACTATTAGGACATGCCAACCTCATCAGGCTTGTCCTACCTTATGCTTACAATGCACCCTGCACTTGTGCCTACCATAGGGGTGACTAACATGAAGCTAAGGGAAGGTTTAGGGACTGGCAAGTAGGTGTACTTGCGCAGCCCGCGTGACAGTCAGACTGCACGTAGGTCTAGCAATGGCAGACCTTTAGACATACTTTTACTAGGCTGCTTCTGTGGGTGGCACAACACACGCTGCAAGCCCACTAGCAGCATTTGTATTTACAAGTACTGGCACTCCTGGTGCACTCTACTAGGGACTGACAGTAAACCAAATAAGCCAAACATGGAGTCCAATCAATACATTAATTTCACATAGGGAGCACTTGCACTGTGGCACTGATCAGCAGTGGCACAGTGCCCAAAGCAATATACCAGCAAAAACATTGTAAACAGAGGAGGCAAACAGAAAAAAATGGAGGAGAGACTCATGTCAATGATGTCAGGTCTAACAAATACCAATAGCTCAAAACAGCTCAAAATCTCGCAAATGCGAGACCTATTGCATTGCAAATGCTTGTTTTGGTGGACACAGGGAGTTTAAGTGATTTGCCCAAAATCACTGGCTGCTGAGCCAACGTCCAGGCTCGAACCTGGTTCCCCAGCTCCAAAGTCGGCAGCTCTGGTCGTAAGACGTGACAGTGCATTGTAAATCATGTAAGCCCTTGAAATATTACATACTCAGTGAGATCCCAGAGTAGGGTGTTCTTCTACTACAGAGAGGGAAGAGCAGCCTCCACAAGTGTGTGAATATCTGCTTTACTAGTCGTTCAAGGCTGGTCTAATAGACATGCCAGCTTTTTTTCCTGCTTTCACTCCAAGAGTTTGGAGCTGTGTGATGCATACATTGAAACCCCCTGACAATAAGGAAAATCTAAAGGAAATGAGCCACCCCTGGCCAGAGGGCCCCATTCATCTACGTGCCTTCAGAACATGAGTTGAATACGCACATATAAGCTACAGGTGAGATACTTGTAGCCAGATGTGTGTCTAAGAACATCTCAAGGGCAAGGGAAGGTTGAAGAAAATTTGAAGGATAAGCCTCCAAAATGTACGCAATGGAGCATGTTAAATCTCAGGCACAGTACAGTTTCATGTTCTTCATTGTGCAGTGATTGTAGCACCTTCTGTGTTTAGCAAAAGGCAAATAGAAATGCACAGCTAATAAGCACATATTCTGGTATGTAATAACGCTGTGGGTGCGTTTGATGCACCGTGCGAGTTTTAGTTTATCAAAAGACAGCCTCACTCATGTGTGGACTCCCTTACTAGGTGAGTTTTACATTACTGGATTTGTACATTGCTGGGGCTTGATATCAATGGTTTGATGACTCTATCCTGGAGGTCTAGATATATTTCATTTACATCTCTAGTGATATTATGTAGATTTAATTTAAAATATTTATGTATACTTTGACTGACAAATCACAAAACTACAAAAATCCTGAGACAAAACAAAATTACAAGGGTTGCACAAGAGAAGTCATTACCACACAGCTTTACCATGCAGATAAGTACCACACAGGTATTTGTATCCTTAAAACACATGTTTTAACATGCAGATTAGTATTTTTTAATTACATAATTATTATGTTAGTTTGAAAAAAGGGTTTAGGTGAGGGTAATGGTAAAAGGAGGTAAAGGTTGCTTTAGGGTTTAGGGGTTGGGTGAGGAAACGTAAGGTAATGATGATTTTAGGGTTTAGGGGCAGGCAGTGGTAAAGAGTGATAAGGGTCATTTTAGTGTGAAAAACAGACAGTTTTATGGTTTTCAGTACACTGGTAGCTTTGAACAGCTCTGCAGGTCGATTCATGGTATTTCATATGATACACTTTGCTTAGTAGATTAGGGCACTGGGTTGTCCAATCTGAGAATTTGAACAAAGTTGAGGTCCTGAGCAGGCATGTTTGCAAGGAGAGAGAAGTGGAGGGATCTGTTGAGTTGGGCATGTTTCCTATCACCCCATATCTGATTGTCTTTGGGAGATGTAAAGAAGCAGTCAGATTGTATAGGTATTTGGGACCTGCAGTGGTGAATTGTATTAAAGTCCTCTGAATTGACCAGCAATGTCAGTTTTCTTCAGTTATTCCATGTCTGTTCATTTGATGAAGGCAGTTTTTTGGTGATGATATTCCAAGGTATTTGGTTATCTATCACCTACTTGTGCCCCGCGCTTAGCAGAGATCACCAGCTAAGCGCGAGGCACTAGCAGCCACATGTCTTTGTGGAGAAGCAGGATTGAAGCACATTCAAAAGGGAGGGCATAAGGAATCAGGCCCTTTTTCCTGCTACCAAAGCGAAGCGCTAAGTGAACGTGGAAGCCCAAAAATTAACGTATGAGCCCTGAGGTATGTGTAGGGAGACAAGGGAGCTTTTGCATTGATGTTATGGCTAGATATTTAGATCCTTGTTGTTAGTGGCAATGATAGCTAATATGGTAGCTTATAAAGGCGATCCACTTGTACAAGAATGATGCATATCGATTTTGGCAATTTTGGAGAATGGGCAAACCTAAACAATCAAACCAAAATAGTGTTGAAGTGAGGCGACTTAGGGCGAGTGGAGTTTCTTTCTCCCTAGTTTATTTAAAGGTCTCAGTTTCAGTTTAATCAGCATAAGGTTGTTGAATTGAGATCGGATTGAAACTGTGAAATACTGAGTCTTACGTTTACATTATGCAGGTATGGGTGAGTTAGTTACTGTGGACCAGTTTACTTAATTCAAGATGAAAGGAACAGGAATGCATGATTGTAGTTTCCAGTTTCCACTGCAGTGGATGCTGGAACGCACTACTCACTTGGTTGGTTAACAAGAGGCATAGGATTTCTGTCAAAACAGGTGGAATAATAAGAGCGTGATTGCTCTAATAACATCACCATTTGGGTGAATTTGGACGACTGAATTAAATTCAATCTTTGTCCCAGGAAATGACAAGTCTTACACTGAAGTGTGAGAAGATATATATGTGAAGGGTCTGAAAGATGCAATGAATGTTTTTAGTGTGACGATATTAACGTACCACAAGAGATGGGGGGATGCATGTGATTTTATTAAGGTGTTTTTGTAGCCTTTTATGAGATGTACTGTATAGAGGGACTGTTTGCAACCATTTTATGTTGTTAATTTTTTGTTATTGTTCTTCTTTATAGATGTTGTATGAATATTGTTGGAGAGAAAAACTGTGCTGTCTAGTCCTGAAGGAGGTTTTTTTTGTGTTGCAATTCTTTATTGGAAAACCAATGATGAGATACAAAGGAGCAATACAGGAACAAGGGGGAGGGGACGGACAGGACAGGACTGACAGACAGGAGGAAACAGAGCATTGCAAACATTGCATACACTGACCTCATAATCGCTATACATTGGCAATGGGTTAGGATGTCTCCAACTGGTCTAGAAAGACTAGCAATAGAAGATGCTTTTCATACAGGGAGGTCACAGATTCACAAACCGTGGTGGGGGGGAGTTTCCCGTGTTATTGACAGGGGTTTCGCGAAGGGTAGTATGACTAGTAGCGTAGCAGGGCATGTCGGAGGAAGGGGGAGAGAGGGAGGAAAGACCGAAGGGGGTGGAAGGGGATAGAAGAGAGGAGGAAAACTTAGAAAAGTTGGGTAGAAGGGGGTAGTGTCCAGAAGTTTGGGGAGAAGTACCCAAAGGCAGGGGACATACCATTCAGTGTGATGGGCAAGTCTTGGTGCCACAATCCATTAGAGCGCCAAAACACAGAAAGGTGGGTCATGTTGCGCCCTGTTTCAAAATACAGTGTCCTGGAAGAAGGGAGACCATGTCTGGAGTAATATCTCCACTCTATCCTGAAGGCTATGTATGGTACATTTGTGGATGGCCACCTGAAACATCGCCACCAGCCACTCCTCATGTGAAGGGGGTCTGGGGGAGCGCCAGTGGTGGAGAATACATTTCTTGGCTGTTGCCAGGGCTGTGTGTAAAAGTCAGCACTAAATGCGGGAGAGGCCCTGGAATGCCCCCAGGTCATGCAAAAAAGTATGGAGAAGAGGGGTCCTGAGCGTCAGTGTCTCACACAACGTAGTCCCCATCATGTCCCAAAAGGGCTGAGGGGCAATCACATAGGACATGCACAAGGCCTCAACGGGTATCCGGACACCGCCAACAGTTTGCGTGGAGCAGCATTCCCGTCTTGTACAGCTTCTCCGGTGTCCAGTGCCAGTTGTACAGTGTTTTGAAGAGTCAGTATTTCAAGCCCGCCTCCCTCGTCCCCCATTCAAGTGCCTCCAGGAGTTCTGCCAAATCATTTGCCTCCTACTCTGTCTGTAGACAAGTTTGCCATTTGGTTTGGAGGTTGTTTAGGAGAGAGAGCGACAATACATAACAGATCATGAGCTCCTGGTGACCCAATATGACCACCTAGGAGCGGCGCCATGTCCTGAAGTATGATACTACCGAGGAGGCCTGCGGGCCCAATGGCTGCGATCCCAGACTGCGTCGGAGGCAATGCCGCAATTGGAGATGCCACCACCACTGTTGGGGTGGTAGTCCAAACTCCTCATGGTTAAGGTCCATACAGGCCTTCTACAGTCTGCCGCTCATTGGAGGTGAGGGCTTTGCTGCATAGAGGTGTGTGAGGCTCTTAATCTCCCCCACCAGTTCCCGCTGAAGAGTCACTCTCTGCGCTTTTGCCAAAGCTGTGTCCTTCCAAAGCTGCGTCCTTCATGAGTTGACCTCAGATAATCATCTTTGCAGCTGCCCACATGGTCCTATGGGAGTAGATTGAGCCCCTGTTGTCTTCTAGGTATGTGGAAACATGCATAGTCAGTTGGGATTTACCCTCGGGAGTGCGGTAACATAATATGTTCAGGTGCCATGGCTTGTGACCCGGAGAGGCGAGGCCTAGGTCCAGGTCAGAGAGTGCAATTTCCATGTTCCGGGCCTCCCGAGTGATGGCCACCACCCAGAGGAAAACCCGAAAGTAGTCCAGTCTTGATTGGGTGCCATGTACCAGCGACTGGAAAGTATACGCCCTTTCCACCGCACGGAAGAGATTCTAGTGATCCACCAAGCTGTGGTCAGAAAGCAGGTCCCCCGGTAGGGCCCTGTCCGCACTGTTGCCTGCGTCCAGTTGGCCGGTTTGGTCCAGCACTGCGTCCTGTGTTAGGTTCCATTCACCTGCAATTAAGTAGTAGGAACATCAAATTATGTGAGGAGGAGGTCAAGCTGGAGGAAAAAGAGATGCTAAGTGCCTGTCGGGGAGTAAACCGATCCTACGCAAAACGTCCATTCCCTGAGCTTCAGCTGTCCAAACTGGGGTGGCGTGGAGAGCAACAAAACAATGGATTAAACCCAGATCTCTGTGACTTGGGGTAAATGTTTGCATTTGTGCTCTTTACACCAGTTACATTACGCTACACTGATAGGCACGTTGGATGCTGGAAGGCGCAGGTGACCTCAGGCACATCTATTCTTCCGGACTTGGTCCGTTCTGTGGGAGTGCTGTTTAGGTGGATGCCGGGGACAGCACCTTCGAACCAGGTATTGAACATGCACTGAATATACGAATGATTGCTGAAATATGATTATCAATTGCCTTGTTATATTTTTAGGTTGGTGGGTGTTTACATATGTTTTATGTGTAGTTTATGTATGGTGGATATAGTTTGCATAAATTGTAACAATACTTTATAATATCAATAAACTGTTGTGGTCTATATATAAAAGGGATCTCTATGGGGTGTTCTCAAATTGTAATTACAGGTAATGAAATGTGCTTATTTGTCGCAATGCTTGACAGTAAAGGGGTCTCAACAAGCGCTGTGCTTCCTTTGTCACTGTGGGAAATATCTGTCACTTCATTAGTTCCTCTAGAACAGGGTTCTCCAATGTCAGTCCCTGGAGCGCCAGAACTATGCCAGATTTTCATGATAACTAAATGTGGATATGCTAAAAGTCTGGCATGGATCCAGCCCTCTAGGACCGACGTTGGAGAACCCTCATCAAGAAAGATTGTGGAGCTACATTCCTTAGAGCAGAATTTTAAACTGTTTCTTTCAATAGGTTTACATTCACAAATTGCATCCCAAAAATCTCAACCTCCTATATTCCTTGAAATCTTGCATAAAAATTGTCCTTCATTAAAACTTTTGCTTACTTTCGATCCCTATTTTTAGGTCTCGTCTAACAGCGCATATGCGATCTTGCTGGGAGGATTATTGTATAGAGTAAAGGGCTTGAAGCCCACCCTTACTTACCATTGGTTCGCTCCATCTTCACTTTTTCTTTGCGGCCTTTTAATTGGGCATCACAGGCCATTTGTGCCTGTTCGGTTCATTCAGTGGGGCATGAATGAAGCCCCGAAAATTAAACTTAATTAGTGCCCGTTCGCAGCTCACGCTGTGATTGAGGCACTATTTCGTTCTTTGCAGCCACATGGATTCTTATTATCTGCTTGTTGTTGACTGCTTCACCTTCCCCCACTGAAGTCGTTGCTGCTACCAACTCCCACGTCGTTGCCCGATTTCCATGGGCAACATTGAATGCTTCAGGTATAATGCCAACCACACATTGGTATTTAACTTAGATTTACAAAGAAAGGTTCTGCGCGTGGATCAACCTAGTAGCGCAGAGTAAGCACCAGTTAACCTCTGGTTCACCCTTTTTATGAATCAATCAAGGCAAACATCTGTAAAAGAAGTGTGACCTCGTTCACGTATACAGAATGTTGCAGCAAAGCCCACAGAGCGCACAAATAAAATTATTTTTTTCTCTGTGACAGACGAAAAAGACTACATACAAACAAATATAAATACATTTTTATTTTAGGATAGTCTTTAAAAAAATATAGGATTCTGCAAAAGTACAGATTTAGTTATGTTTTCACCAACAGCCTTATAACACTCAAAAAGACGGTATATAAAAGCTAAAGAATTGCATACAAAAAGCACCGTTTTAAATTAGTTTACTGCAATAGTTCTTTTATTGTTTTGCCCGCAGATAAATTCGTCTGCAGGTTTATTTTACGGGTAAGGCTTTTGTGCATATTATTATTTTTTTAAGCTAAAGCTACCTATTGTGTTAGAAGCCGCCAGTTTCAGTTACTTGGGCAGTCATGCGTGTTTTTCATGAGGTAACCAAAAAGTCTGTAACTTGTATCTCCCAGCTTTTATAGCCACAGGAAAACTCAGAAATAAAGTAGGTGGGGCATATCGAATTGCAGTGTATTACTAGCTCAAAACTAAGTTTACCAGTTCGTTCAATGTCATGAAGGACACAGAGCTACATTTCGGGTGTTTAGTTTTAAATCTAATGAATTCTGGGAGTTGCAGTCCTTGTCCACTTCAGATGTTGCAATTGAACCAAAACTCTAGAAACTAACGACTTCAAAATGAAAGCACAGCTCTGGCCCCTTGATCAGTTAAAGTCATCTAGTAAAATGAAATATGATGATATCATAGGGTGATGATGTAAAAAGAAAATGTAGGGTTTCAACCTTGCTCACTTTCAACAAGACACACCGTTTCAACAACTTCACTGATCTCTCACAAACTTGTGTCACCTCATCATTCCACGTGTACCTGTTTCTCTTCTAGTTCACGTTTTTATAACCCTCACTATGCATAGCGCTCATGTTTTTTGTCGCTTTGCATGCGCAGATCTCTTACTGCATGTGTGTGCGCTCACACCCATCTCTGGAAGCTAATGCACAAGTTACTTACCTTTGGTAACGATATATCTGTAAGAAACAGTAGTTAGTGTTAGATTCCTTACCTTAGAATATCCCCAGGCTTCAGACTGGATCCGGAAAGTTTTCGTCAGCAGTACCCCTGTGCGTAGCTAAGCGTCGTCTGTGGCTCCTCATCCATTGTCGGCGTCGTGATCGCCGAGATGACGCCGTCGGAGTACTTAGACGCTGCCCTCGCGCGCTGACATCAGTTCTGTACATTGCTTTCCGCGCCAGGAACGCAGAGCCATGATAGAAACCAACACTGGTGCCATGAAACTAGGGCACTGACAGGGATGTCCTTAACCCTAGATATCGGTTCGCAGAACGGGGAAGATGGGTGGGGCGGTAAGGAATCTAACACTAACTACTGTTTCTTACAGATATATCGTTACCGAAGGTAAGTAAATTGTGCATCTGAAAGAAACAGGTTAGTGTTAGATTCCTTACTTTAGCAATACCCCAGCAATACCAACCCTGGTGGTGGGTCTGCAAACCAAGATCACACCAGAAAGTCCTGGAGAACGGAATGGCCGAAGAAGCCATTTCTCCGGACTTGGCTGTCCAGGCAGTAGAGTCTAGCAAACGTGTGCAGCGAGGCCCACGTAGCTGCCGGGCAGATGTCCTGCAAGGGGACTCCCCGACCCAGGGCAGTAGTAGCCTCCGTGGCCCGAGTGGAATGGGCACCCAGCCCAAAAGGAGGCTCTTTTTCACCAAGGAGTAGCAAACCTTGATGCACACGACCCACCGAGAGATGGTCCGCTTGTGCACCGCATGTCCCTTCTTTGCGCCCACGTAACCAACAAAGAGCTGGTAGTCCACCCGGAACTGCCATGTGCAGTCCAGATAGAATGAGAGTGCACGTTTTGGGTCCTGACGGCAGAGCCTCTCTTCCTCTTTCAAGGGATGCAGAGGCGGATAGAAGGTGGGCAAGGTGATGGACTGCCCGATATGAAAGGCTGTGACCACCTTGGGCAGGAAAGAAGGACGAGTCCTTAGAACAACCTTGTTCGGATGGACAGAGAGGAAAGGAGGTTTAGAAGATAGAGCCTGGAGCTCACTCACTCTCCTGGCAGAGGTGATGGCAACCAGGAACGCAGTCTTAAGAGTCAGAAGACGAAGAGGACAGTTATGAAGTGGCTCAAAAGGAGTGCACATCAGATACGTTAGAACAAGATTCAAGTCCCACTGAGGCATCACGTAGGAAACAGGAGGGAACATGTGCGTGATGCCTTTCAAGAATCTATTTACAACAGGGGACTTGAAAAGAGAAGGCTGATCAGGAAGCCTTAAGAAGGCTGAAATGGCCGAGAGGTAGCCCTTAAGAGTGCCCAGAGCAGAGCCCTGCTGGGCAAGAGAAAGAAGGAAGAGGAGAACCTCTGAAAGGGGGGCAGAGAGGGTATCCACAGCCTTTGCTGTGCATCATGCCACAAATTTGTTCCACCTGCAGGCGTATACCGTTTTTGTGGAGGGACGCCTGGCTGCCAGAATCACATCGCGAACTTCGGGAGGCAAGTCAAATGGCTCAACTGCCGCCGCTCAATCTTCACGCATGTAGGTTAAGACTGGACAGGTTCGGGTGGAGGACTGTCCCCTGCTGCTGCGACAGAATGTCCTCCTGAAGAGGCAGATGAATCGGGGGATCGAATGACATGCTGAGTAGCTGGGGATACCAGTATGTTCGTGCCCAGTCCGGAGCCACAAGGATGACTTGGGCCCGGTCTCGACTGATCTTCTTCAGCACTCTGAGCAGAAGTGGTATAGGCTGAAAGGAGTGCCGCCTTGGAAACTCCAACGCGCACAACTGATGACATTGCACGTTCTCTTCGGTGGCGAATAGATCTAGCCAAGGCTCTCCCCACTGCTGAAAGAGGCCTTGCGCCACGTCCGAGTTCAGACGCCATTCGTGATCCATCATGCACTGGCGGCTGAGTTCGTCGGCCCTGGCGTTCAGGGAACCTGCCAGGTGTTGAACCACCAGGGTGACGCCCTGGTGTTCCAGCCATTGCCAGAGGCGCAGAGCCTCCTGGCAAAGGGTCCACGACCCCACCCCGCCCTGTTTGTTGCAGTACCACATGGCGGTGGTGTTGTCAGTAAACACCTGCACTACACTTCCCCGGACAGAGGGAAGGAATGCCTTCAGTGCAAGTCGGATCGCCCGCAGCTCCAGAAGGTTGATATGGAGCCGGGACTCCGCCAGAGACCAGAGGCCTCTGATCTCCTTCTCTCCCATGTGGCACCCCATCCCAGGAGGGACGCATCCGTCACCACTACATGCTCCGGTTGGGGTAAGGAGAGAGATCTGTCGCTGACCCAATCGCGGTTTGTGAGCCACCACTGCAACTGACTCGCGGTGCCCTCCGAGATCAGGATGTAGTCGGACAGGTTGCCCTGATGCTGTGCCCATTGAAACTTCAGGTCCCACTGCAGAGCCCGCATCCGCCACCGGGCGTGATGCACCAGAAGGATGCAGGAGGCCATCAGTCCCAGGAGCCGCAGCGTCAACCTGACCGAGATTCGGGATAAAGGCTGAAAGATCAGAATCAGAGCCTGAATATCCCGAACCCGCTATTAGGGGGGAAAAACCTGAAGCTGCGCCGAGTCCAGAACCGCTCTGATGAAAAGGAGCTTCTGAGAGGGGCACAGGTGTGACTTCGGCACGTTGATGGAGAACCCCAGCGAGTGCAGGAGGTCGGCCATAGTCTGGAGGTGGAAGATGACTGTTTGGGGCGAGCCCGCCTTCAACAACCAATCGTCGAGAAAGGGGAAGACTGAAACCCCTGATCTGCGCAGATGAGCTGCGACCACCTCCATCACTTTCGTGAACACCCGAGGGGCGCTGGTAAGGCCGAAGGGGAGCACAGTAAACTGAAAGTGCTCGTGGCCTACCGTAAACCGCAGGTGGTGCCGGTGGGCCGGCAGGACAGGGATGTGGAAATACACGTCCTGCAAGTCCAACGCTACCATCCAGTCTTCTGGGTCCAGGGCAGCTAGGACCTGAGCCAAAGTCAGCATCTTGAACTTCTCCTTCCAGAGGAAGCCATTGACGCTCCGTAGGTCCAAGATAGGGCGGTGGCCTCCTTTGCCCTTCTTGGGTACCAGAAAGTAGTGGGAATAGCAACCATGTCCTACTTCTGTCCCAGGAACGCGCTCAATGGCCCCCTTGGGCAAGAGGGCCGTAACTTCCTCCTGCAGAAGTTGCAAGTGATCCCCTGACATGCGGTGGTACTGCGGTGGCATGGCTGGAGGGGTCGCCTCAAAGGGGAGGGAGTAGCCCCTTCGGACCATTTGCAGCACCCACCCTTCCGACGTAATGGTACGTCAGTGGGGAAGGTGATGGCGGACCCTGCCCCCCACTGGTGACGAATGGGCCTAAAATGCCGGACTAGGAAGACTTAGAGGCATATGCTGCAGGGGCGGGTGTGGACTGACCCTGCCGGTGCCCCCCGGTACCGCCACGGCGGTAACCACATCCACGACTGCGTTAAGCATGGGCCTATGGCCTGTCGCTGGCTGGACGTTTGCGGACCTCAGCCAGGCATGGCGGCGAACCGCCACTGTCGTTGCAATCGCCCTACCCAGCGAGTCCGTGGTGTCAAGTCCACACCGTATTGAGTAGCGTGCTGCATCTCGCCCTTCCGCCAGGGTTTGGGTGAGATTTGCCCGGGCCTCCACCGGGAACTGTGGCAGCACCTCCGCATCCCACAAAGAGTGGGTGTAACGACCCAAAAGGCAGGCGGTGTTGACAGACCGTAGCCCAAACTCAAGGAGAACAGTTTCTTCCCAATCTGATCGTACCTTTTGGATTCCCGATCCAGAGGGGAGGTCGGGAATGCGGCTTGGGACGTAGAGGCCTGGATCACCAGGCTCTCTGGGGTGGGGTGAATGGACAGGAAGCTAGGGTCGCCCGGAGTCGGGTGGTGGGGATGGGCCACGTTCCGATCCACAGGAAGGCTTGTGGAGGGCTTGGACCAGGTGCCCAGCAGAACGTCAGTGTGGGCCTTGTTAAACGGCAGTAGAGGCTGCCTGTTGTTTGAGTACCTCAGTGAGGAGGTTAGTCCGCATTAGACAGGGAGCTCAAGAGCCAAGGCCTTGGCCGCCCTAGTCAACACCATGCTGTAAGCAGCCCCCTCCTCTGTAGCCACGGATGGAGGAGAGACAAATCCAGTGTCAGGAGAAGTGTCCAGACCACTGGCCTCCCCTAGCTCGTCTGCCCAGTCCTGGCTCAACTGGCACTGCAGTGCCAGAGGGTCCTCAGACCCTTTCCAGTCCTCCTCGTCATCCATCCCCTGATAGTCAGGGAAAAATGATGAAGCCGGGTCGTAGGTGAATTGCTCACCCATCGGCACCGGTCCGACGTCGTGGGCGACACCCTCGGGGTCGGCGCCAGCGGAGGAGTCGTAAGGTTGATTGACGATGACCCAGATCCGGGCCCGGATCTGTGGGGCCCTGCGATGTCGGGACCGGAGTCGACGACGGCGCCGGGGCCGAAGCACCCGACGGCGCCAGGGCCGGAGCCGCTGGCCCGCTAGGGCTCCCAGATGGACCCGCGGGTCCCGAAGGCGCCATAAAAGGGTCCGATGGAGAGAAGTGAGTCCTCATGGCCACGAGGAAGTCACGTATCTCCTCTGGCGTCGCGTGCAGCTCAGGGACCGGCGGGTGTGGGGCTGGACGCGGCGCTTGAGGCTCCAGCACCTGAACCCCCGGCCGCGTCGCGCGAGCGTGGGTTGGAATCGGAAGAGCGATGACGTCTGTTTGACTTCTTTTTCGAATGCCTCGACTTACCTAAGGACTTGGAGCCTGACGAGTGGTGGTGACTCGTCGAGCAGCGATGACTGTGACTGTGCGCGACCGGTCCCTCGACTTCCTCCTAGACCGGGACCTCGAGCGGCGCGGAGCCAACTACCGGAGCTCGAGCCACTTACGGGACAGCCCCCGTCTAGGCCCGGCAGTCGGGGCACGACTTGTCATCGTGGTCGGCCCAGAGACAGTAAAGGCACCGACGGTGGGGGTCGGTCACCGACATCAAGCGGTGACAGTCCTCGCAAGGCTAAAACCCTGGTATCTCTATCGGCGCCGCGAGTCAAAGACGACTCGAGAAGTGATCAAAATAGAACAAAAAAGTTAGTCAAAAAATGACTAAGAGTACTGCTCTTCCCAGATCTGCGCTTGCTGGCGCGGAAAAAAGAAGAACTGATGTCAGCGCACAAGGGCGGCGTCTAAGTACTCCAACAACGTCATCCCGGCGATCACAACGCCGACGACGGACACGGAGCCGCAGACGATACCTAGCGACGCGCAGGGGTACTGATGACGAAAACTTTCCGGATCCAGTCTGACGCCTGGGGTTATTCTAAGGTAAGGTATCTAACACTAACCTGTTTCTTTCAGATATGTGTAAAATATTTCTCCAATGAGCTTGTCTCGCCATGTTTGTATTGGTTGTCCTTGTATGGGTGCCTTTCTTTCCTTGTGAGTATTTATTGCCATATCTGTTTGTCAATCCAGTCACAGCGTGTCTGTGCATCTCCCAGACCCCGTAGATAGGAATCTACAGGACAGTGTGTGCCTGGATATACTGTTACAGCCGTTCCTAGCACTGGGACTACTATGACAAACAGCAGAATCAAAAATCGAGAGTTAACTACGAAATATTAGCCTGACTTGGAGGTGAATTTGATGATAAACGGACCTTCACATTTTAAGACAAAACAATAAAGTAGTTTGTTTTGATGCCCCCTCCACTCAATTCCACTCCATACAATTTTACGTCACACAGTTCCCCTCCATTTAACCCCACTTCAAACAATTCCACGCCACTCAATTCCACTCCATTTAGTTCCACTTCATACCACACAATTCCATGCCACACAGTTCCACTGCGCTCCACACAGTTCCACTGCACTCCACACAGTTCCACTGGACTCCACACAGTTCCACTCTAAGTCACACAATTCCGCCCCTGCCACACAATTCCACTCCCTACCACACAATTCCATGCCACACAATTCCACTCCACTCCACACAATTCCACTCCATTCTACACAATTTGAAGCCACGCAGTTCCACTCCACACAATTCCACTCCTACGCTACACAATGCTACCCCACTCCACACCACACAATGCCACTCTAGTCTACCAAAGCCAATAAATCTTACTTAGGGGCGACCTATTGGCTTTGCCACTGCTGGTTTTAAATGCACCACTGCTTCCCTTCTCCTTCCCTATTCTGTAAATAAATTATTCTAAATCTCATGCCTGTCCCTCTTAAGCTCTTTTTAAAAACCATAACTACCAATTAATTTCAGCAAGCATTTGCTTCTCACATAGCCCCCCTCTAATGATCACATCTATATCAAAAATGTACCACTAAGAAACTTCAGTGAATGCATGGAAAGAGCATGCAACTCACCGTACCGCTCTTCAATGCCTCAAATGGAGTAGTAAGCGTTATAGAAATGCAATTTAATTTAAATACATAAGGACACATTCATTTTTTCAGGCACAAGGAGATTACGGGATGATTAAGAGTGTGGCAGTCTTCTGACTACCGCACTCGCGGTGGAGCAGAAGTGGAGGTTCACCGTCAGCCGGATTACGACTTTCAAAGTCGTACCGAAGGTGGACCGCAGCCAGCTCCAGGGAGCCACTGTTCCCTGGTGGTGGCGCGGAGGAGGCCCAATGTAACATGCTGAGTGCGATTGGCACAGCCCCTCTGAGCTTATTATGAGTTTCTCCATTGCCAGCCATTTCATGGCGGGCTCTCCGCCATGAAAAGGCTGGCAGTGGAGGAACAAAGTAGGGCCCCATATGGCCTCCTTGCTCCCCCCCTACCAAGTGGATGCATTCGGTGGGGAGTGGGGGGGGAGGGGTACATGTGCCCACCTGTCTTCTTGCACCCCCAGTTTCAGCACGGCATGGACATCCCCTTCCATGCCATGTTCGAACATTCTTGCCGTTCCCATTGTGGTGCCCGTTTTTCTGGCACTCTAAAAAGTCTGTCCGTCTGCACAAGAAAACCTCAGAATCAGGTAGCCACTCTTTGAGTGAAATTGGCGCAGCCGTGCCGGCGGAGAGCTGACGCAACTACGGCACAGTAGTAATCAGGTCCTAAGTGATTTACCTAGAATCACAGGATGTTGAGCCAGAGCCGAGACTCCAACCTGGTTTCCCAGTTCTAAAGTCAGGGCTCTGGCAGTTTGGCACACCCTCTGCCCCAGTGGGCCCAAACTACCTCAATTTTTCCCAACACACACCATAGCGCCCTGAAATGCTGCCCCCTCTTTTCCTGACTGCTCCATTTCATGAGGAACGGACCTTGCTGCCCCACTCCATTTGTAGCAGACCCGTGAGCGGCATGAGTGCTGCCTTCCCTGACTGCCCCATGCTGTAGTGTCTTGCTTCACAATAACGACGCTAAACTAGAGTAGTGTCTACAACTATTTATTCACGTCTATGCAGGTCCCTGTCCCTATGCTAACTGCCTTCCCATTCCCGTTCCCTGCTCTTCCCCTTTCTGCTCCTCCCACGACTCCATCCCAAACACTGGACTGCTGTGTACAATATTACATCTCCCACTTTCTTAACAAAATAAAATTAACTTCAAACATGTTTATAGTTTCTTGACCGGCCGCACAGATCTGCGGACTGCCCGCTTGGGTCATAGATGCGTCTCCGTTCCAGGCTTAGACTCAGTCCACTCCTCAGGCGTCAGCAAGGTATAGTCTGTTAGAGACACTTCATTGTTTGATCTTTCGGTTGTCTTTACAAGAGCATCCTTGACCGCGGGAGTGCACCTTTGAAAGTGCGAGACATTGTGTGTGATCCACTTGTTCTCAGATTCGTTGCGGTTTCCAATAATCTTCTGAGTTATCCACTCATTTTCAGATTCTGACGTGATTGTGGTTGCCTTTTGTGAGGTGACAGTTGATGGCTCAGCTCAATAGTGGCAATCTGTCTTGAATTAGAATTTTAAAATATTTATAGAGCGCTCTTATACCGAAAACGGTTTCATGGCGCTAGATAGCCGAGGATCAGTGGGAAGCGGATTAAGCTGCGACGGATCTGGAGAACAAGAAGGTCTTCAATTGCTTACGGAACTCCAGATAGGAGGGAGACATCCTGAGGGCAGGTGGAAGTAAGTTCCAAAAGGATGGAGCCAGCACAGCAAATCTGGCCCCCCCGGCCTTCTGTTTCCTAAAACGAGGAACTGACAGAAGGGCCAAGTGAGTGGAGCGAAGTTCTCTGGACGGAAGATATGGAGAGATAGCTTCGCACAACAAGGTGGGGGCGGTCCCAGATCTGGCCTGGTAGGTAATGCAGCCCAGCTTGAAGAGCGCCCTCTCCCTCACAGGGAGCCAGTGGAGGGACTGAAGCAAGGGGGTCGTGTGATTGGACCTGGGGAGCCCAAAAATCAGGCGAGCCGCCTGATTTTGAATCAGTTGGAGTCGGTGGATAAGGTAAGCCGGGGCACCGTTAAGAATAACATTCCCATAGTCAAGGCGCGACAGCACCATGGCCATGAGAATGAGTTTGAGTGCGGCAGTAGAAAAAAAACGTGAAACCCTCCGGATAGTCCGGTGGGAAAAGAAACAGGCAGACACCACAGAACTGATCTGAGTGTGGAGGGTGAGCTGTGGATTAATGAAAATACCCAGAGTTTTGACTTTAAGGGCTGGGAGGGGGGGGGGCCGAGGGAAGGGGGCCAGAAGGAAGGGGACCAAGGACTGCAACCACCCCCCGTCAGGACCAGCTCTGTCTTGTCCGGGTTTAATTTGAGGTGGTTGCAGTTCATCCACCCTTGGATGAAAAGCATAACCTTCTGGAAATTGGAAGACGAGGAAGGGGAGGATGAAAGGTTGAAAATAAGTTGGAGGTCATCGGCGTAGTTGCACACCGAGACCTCCATCTGCTGTAAAGAAAAAATGAGGGGTGAGATGTATAAGTTAAATAATAAAGGGGATAGGGAGGAGCCTTGTGGGACTCCACAGGTCACCCTCCTGGAGGGGGCCGTGAAGTTAGCAAGTTGGACGGCCTGCTCCCTATCGGTCAAAAAGGAGCAAAGCCAGGCAAAGGCCGTGCCCCCAATGCCCGCCGCTTGGACACGGGTTAACAAGATGTCATGGTCCACCGTGTCAAACGCGGCGGACAGATCTAACAGGACTAGGGCCTGTGGTCGGCCAGTGTCAATCCCCTCCCTTAATTGATCCATCACCGACACCACTACCTTCTCGGTTGAATGCAGCGGGCGGAAGCCCGCCTGTCGGGTGGAGAGGGCGCCCGTGGATTCTACGAAGGAACTGAGAGACCTGGTGACGTGAGCCTCTGAGACCTTCGCAAGGTAAGGGAGGAGGGAGATAGGGCGGTAGTTGGAGGGCAAAGATGGGTCCGCCCCTGCCTTTTTCAAAATAGGGATGACAACTGCCGACTTGTGAGCGGAGGGGACGGTGCCGATACTAAGGGAGTGGTTAATAAAGGTAAGAGGAGGAGATTAGCAATTGGAGAAGAGCTCTTCCTTGGTGGCTCTTGTTCGATTGACGGTCGATCTCCTTCATGAGTGGACAGTGTTCTGGTTCTCTTCCGAACATCTGCATGTGATTTTACTTCCCTTTGTCTCTTCCGGTCGGGGGCAGCAATGTCCTCCTGTTCCAAATCATGCATACCAGACAGTAAGGCACTATCTGACATGGGTGTCTCGGTTCGGTCCTGGGACTCATTTGCTGACTCTGTTTGTCTCACCCACTCCCACTCGCGTTTGAGACTGGTGAACTCTTTGATCATCCGGGCATGTGTATGTTTCTCTCTTATCCACACATTTTGCCTTCCTTGCAGAGTGACAAGATAGTCCTTTCCCACCCGGTGGGTGCTGTCCCGTATATCTGTTTTCCTTCTGCAAGCCCGTTGAGTCAGCCTCGCTGACCCCTTCAGGGGTGCTGGTATATTCTTTATGTCTTGAAATAACTGTGACTGACATGACGTGTTGTATTGTGGGGTGATCAAATATTCTGAGTCATTGACGTGAGATATGCTGCTCTGAACGGGGAGAACGTTCTCTGATTCCATTGTGCGTTCGGGTGATTGATGCCATGAGCATTGTAGGGACCTTGATTCGGTTGACCCGAGTGATCGTGCAGACATGCTTTCTGAATTGGAGGAGCTTTTTGCTGATTTCCTTTGAGAACGTTCCTTTGAGAATGTCTTGACTGGTAAATTTCTTAAGCTGGTAGTCTGTGATGACATGCTCCTGGAGTTGGAGTCGTCTGTGAGACATTTTTTTGGGTGCAGCTCTTGAAGTGTCCTTTGTGTTATTGCTGTGGATAGATTGTTTGCTAGCTACGCGTTTACTTCTTTGATCTGGACCTGGAGCATTTGGTCTCTGCCCCTCTCATATGACATTAATTGTCTCTTCTCAGTTTTCTCATTGTCATGGATGTCTTGTGTGCACGTGCCTATCCCTTTTCGGTGCCTGAGTGGCTTACCACGCCTCATGTGATTTGTGTCTTCTTCTCGCTTGTTGGGTGCACTGACGTCAGTGACACTTGTGTAATGTGTCCTACTGCTTAATGCTTCCTCAGAAGAGTCTACGACATTTGATGAGCAGTGGGTTGCTCGAGTGTGTTCGTATACCGGTTTCCAGAGTTGGCGTGACTTGTCCACTCGTCTGTACTTAGTCCTTTCTACATATCCGTTGAGCAGACTGTCATCTGTCTCCTTTGTGTGGTCTGTCTCACTGCTTGATGTTACTCCAGAATAGTTTGTTGAGTGACTCCTCGAAGTTATGTCAGTCAGGCTGTCACAATTCCGGATTGTCACAGTCTTTTCTTCGCCATCATCCACTACCCTTCATATTGTTGAATCAGGGAGTTTCATGTCACTTTGCCTCTCATGGTGTCTTGTCTCTGGTCTGCCTTTGTCCTCCCCCTTTCTGGCTTTTTTGATTTCTTGGGCTTTATTCACTAACACAGGAGGTATCTCCTTTCTCTTGTTTTTCTTTCTTGTCTTGAGGTGCATTCCTTTCGCTTTGACCCGTTCTCCAACTTCGGCCTTCCTGATGATTTCTTTTAGCGAGAATTGCCCTCGAAGGATCTTGCGCTTTGTGTTAGGGCTTGAACAGCCCTCGATTATCCGGAGTCTAATTGCTTCCTCATTTGTGAATGTGTTGAAATGGCAGCATTGTACCAGACTTTGCAACCTTGTAATGAAGTTGGGTAATGATTCTCCTGGTTCCTGCCATGCTGCATTGAAGATGATGCGTTCATGATCTACGTCCTCCTTTATGCTGCAATGGGCGCGTAGCGTCTCTTTGAGGTTTCCATATGTCTCTGTGTCTTCTGCTGAAAATGTTTTGATTAAGCGTCGGCCTTTATGACCCACCAGCTGAAGTAGTAGTAGCAGACGTTTTCCATCTCTTCGCTCACCGGTTGTTTCAAGAAAATCATCCAGTGATTCCAGCCGCCTGTTCCATTGGGGACCCAAACTCTGACTGTTGGTCTGCGTCACTGGGGGCGGTACTTCAATGCAGGGATTGGACCGCTGTGTTGCTTTTCCTACCGCCATGAGGGAGGAAGGTTTTAGTCTTCTACTGTCACAGGACTGTTTACTTTGCTTCCCGTCTTATTCGCTGACCCTCTTCGGCCGTGATCCTGTGTCTGGTCGTTTCGTTTGATTTTGGGAAGGTTCGCCGCTCCCGGGTGAGTACTGTATTTTTGTCCGCCCTTAGCACGACTGCCTCGGTATGCTTCGGTGAGTTAAACTGGGATTTCCTGAGTTCGAAATGACCACCACTCAGTTGCACCATGCGTGACTCGTCGCTCAGCGAATTCCCGCTTTCTTTAGTGTCACATGCTAGTTGCAGGTAGTTTGGGGCTCTTCCGCAATGATACGTGGCAAAGTTGACATCTTGTTCTTGCGTCTCTTTCCGGAATAGTGCAGGTTATCCAGTCATTTAGTTGATGAGAGAAGGCTTCCTTGATATTCATTTATTCATGCTTCTGGATTATTTATTTTCTTAGCTTCTTTTACCTTTAATTATTTATCTTCACGTGGTGCTGAAAGTTTATTTTGGTACTTGCCTTTGCTCGTGCTTGTTATGTTTGGGATCTGCATTTCCTTGGTGCATTCAGGACTTGCACTTGCTTGTGCTCGCTGACTTCGGGACTTGTATTCGTCCGGGCTTGTTTGCATTTGGAGTTTGCATTTGTCTGTGCTTGTTTGTGCTTGGAGCTTGCATTTGCTTATGCTGGTTTACGTCAAGACTTGCATTTGCTCGGGCTTGTTTATACTTGAAGCTTGTATTTGCTTGTGCTCGTTTCCGGTGTATCTCTTGCACTCGCCCGTGCTTGTTGTGTCTATTGTCACTTTTGTTCCCTTCACTTCACGTTGTTTGTATTTGTGCTTGTTTGTATTCAGCGTAGTCTTCGCTTGTTTCTGGTATTTGCTTGGGCTTGTTGCGCTGTAGTTCATGCACTTGCCAGTGCTTGTTGTGTTTCTCGCTGTCCTTGCTAGTGCTTGATGCCAAAAAGTCCGTCTGCCTGACTCTAAAATGGCCGCTCACTGTCTTTAGATAGGGAATGTCTATGGCCGCCTGACTTTAAGATGGCCACCGCTCTGAGATCTCGTTTTCCGCGAGATTTGACTCTTTCTCTATTCTGCAGTCATTCGGCACCTATTCACAGCACTCACCAGGTGCAGGGGCCCCTTCCTGGGCACAGAGGCCTCCACCATTCCCACAACTGCGGCGAATGGCACGGGGGTGACTGGGGTGAGCTCCGGACGTCACGTCCTCCCGTCCAATGACTCACGCTTCGGGGTGAGTTCCTGATTCTTCTGCGCGCGATCGCGCTTGCTCAGCGCTCCACTCAGCTTTCCTAACCACGGAGCTTCAGGACGCGCAATACCTCCGGCGGCTTAGTCTCCGCCGATTAGCGCTCCACACAGCTTTCCCAGCCACGTAGCTTCAGGACATGCGATACTACCGGCGGCTCAGTCTCCGCCGCGGCGTTCCCTCGGGTCGCAGTAGTCGCAATAGCAAATTCCCACTCGCGCCACCGGGGACAGGGTCATGCAGCTTCACAGGATCAGCGCCGAGTGCACAGTGCGCTCGATCCCACCCTCGTCGCCAGCTGTAGTGCCTTGCTGCACAATAACGACGCTAAACTAGAGTAGTGTCTACAACTATTTATTCACGTCTATGCAGGTCCCTGTCCCTACGCTAACTGCCTTCCCATTCCGGTTCCCTGCTCCTCCCCTTCCTGCTCCTCCCACGACTCCACCCCAAACACTGGACTGCTGTGTACAATATTACACATGCTGAGAGAGAAAAGGCCATAGAAAGGAGAAGAAAGATCTGTTTCAAGGCTCCCAGCTACAGATGAGGCCCTGACGCATCTTTAAAGAGCTCTCTCTCTACCTCTGCTGCCTCTCCGCTTTCAGACATATTAAGTACGTTTTGTTTAGCATCGAACAAGTCTTTTCAACCACTTTGCTTTGACAGAAAAAATTGCAGCGGCTAATATAGCAAGGCGATAGCACTGATGTTATGCACCTTGGAAGGATGAAAAGCAGATCCTGCAAAAAGTCACGCCTGCTGCAGTTTGTGTTTGACCTTTGCCAGCAGACTTTGCCTGGACTCCCTGAACTACCGTACATTGGATTGTGTTTGATTAAACCGAACCTGAACTTTGCACAAAAATATCTTATTTGAATATCACCGTTTTTCTTCAAACCTCAGTTCATCTTTATAAGGAGAGCCTGTACGCGAAGACCACTTGCAGTTTGTACTGGGTCAATAAGAAGTTTTCGAGACTTACAGCCTGATTCATGAAGCTAAATTGCACTCGCAAAGGGCAAGATTCTCAGAATCTTGCCTTTTGCGAGTGCAATTTTGGCATTTGGGATTCACAATCCCAAATGCAAAAATCGCTAATAAAGAATTAGCAAATATGCGAGGATTAGCATTTAAGGAATCTCTATTAGAGATTCCTTAAATGCTATTCATGACACTTTTAAAAATTGTGAATTTGCAATTTTGGGCCGCTATTTACCGAGAGGTTAGACCTCTCGGTAAATAGCAAAAACTTAGAAAAATGCTTTTAAAAGCATTTTTCTAAGTTGCATGTTGCACACACACATGTCCTTTGGACATGTGTGTGTGCAACACCTGTTCAAATGTGCATTTAAGGGGTGCTACAGGGAGTCCTTTGGACACCCCTGGCACCCTTAAAATCGCTATCTTATTTGCGAGTAGCAAATTGCTACTCGCAAATAAGGGATACACCCCATTCATTCCTATGGGCCTTTTGGCCCATAGGAATGAATGGGGAGTTATTCCTTATTTGCGAGTAGCAATTTGCTACTCGCAAATAAGGAATGTGTAGGAATCGCTATTTATTTAGCAATTCCTACATGAATACCGTTTTGCGAGTCCTCAATAGCGATTCGCTATGAATCGCTATTAGGGGCTCGCAAAACGGCCCGTTCATGAATCAGGCTGTTAACCCCTCCCACGAGGAATTGTCTCCTACGGCAGCCCCAACAACTTTCCCCATTGGAGATGACACCAAATTTGCACCCCTCTGAAAGCCTTCAACACCTATGGGGGAAAGATTGGGGTAAGACTGGAGGGAACCAGCTTTCCTTCTCCTGACCTCGGCTTGCACCTCAGGTTACTAGAAGTCTCCGGCTCACCAGGGCCTCTTTGAAGCTCTGCGCCCCGGAGATCGGTTTCTGATGTCTAAGCAGACGGAGTCTTCGGGAGGTGCTAATGGCATGAAATTAAAACTGCCAAGCAGCTCTCTATAGTCCATTAGCATCGCTAGCACAGATGGCAGCAAGGTTTAGCAGGCCTGGGCACTTTCCACAGAACGTAACCCTATCCAATCATAACAGAGCTGAGGTCGCCCGGATGGCCGCGGAAGCAAGGGGCAGCGTGCCAAGAAGCCGCAGTATCCTGCAGTGCACAGCCCTCGCTAATGTGCAAATTGGTTCCTGGAGTATTACATAAAAGACGAAACGTCTCTGACGGACGCTAGGGTGAGAGAATCGGTCTGTATAACACTTAGCGTGGACACACAGCAGGCTGTGTTACAATAGTGAAACTGCGGGGCTTGGGGCAAGCACGTGTTTCGGGGGACAACGAAACACAGCCCCTTTCGGCTCCGCTCCAGAATATCAAATTGATGCAACAAAGAATCAGTTTGCAATTTGTAGACCTGAATGGAATAATAATCTCTTGTCCGGTTCCCAGAGTGGTGTATTTGCGTATGTGTTAATATATGGGTCTTTCTTTATGTTAGTCACGGAGTAAGGTGTAAAACTGATATATTCCACACCAAAAACAAATGAACGGGTAGCCAGCTAGTTCAAGCCAAGAACGATCACGGACGGCTGCATTTGTAGGTGTTTGATTCCCTCTAGTGGGCATTAGTTAAAATCTGCACTGTTTAGAAGGAACTCTTTCCTTAAGCCTGGCTACAGACTTATAACCTTTTCGAACTCGTAACATTAACACACATAAAACAAGCATTTACAATGCAACGGTCTCGCCTTTGAAAAAGTTAGAGCTATTGGCATTGTAAATGACAACATTTTTATTTGCTGCAGGTGGTGCAAAATGCGGCCGCGCGCCTGCTAAAGAATGTCCCCAGACGCACCTCAGCCACTGCCGCTTTGCGTGACCTCCATTGGTTGAGCATCCCAGAACGCGTTAAATTCAAGGCACTCTGCTATATGTTCAAGGCTAAGCAGGGTAGCGCCCCAGTATATGTTCAGGGGCTGGTAAAACCCTATAGACCCCTGCGCTCATTAAGGTCATCGGACATTGGCAATTTCACAGTACCAAGATGGAAGCTGGCAAAAATGGGAGGCCGCTCCTTTTCCACTCTTGGTCCTAAATACTGGAACTCCCTCCCATTGGCATTAAAATCTGAGACCAACTTACTCCGCTTCCGTAAGGCTTTGAAGACCCTGCTCTTTACTAAGCGTGACCAATAGTCGGCAGAGGCCTTAAGTCAAGGTGACATTCTCTTTTCTTCTACAGTCTA